>NC_091814.1:11882500-13132500 GCF_041296235.1 Equus asinus
ACTTATCCATTTCTCTTCATTCCTTCCTTCATTTTCCACATTTCCCTGGGGATCATTTAACTTCTGCCTAAAGAGTGACCTTTTGCATTTCCTTTGGTTAGGGTCTGCTGCTTATGTGGTCAGGTCTTCACTTCACTTTCCCTTGAAAGATATTCTGTCAGGGATTAGCAGTGCATAGTGGGTTGGAAATTACAGCCTTAGCCCTTCAATAGTGTCTTTTTTTTTTTTTTCTGCTGAGAATTCAGCTCCCAGTCTTTGGTCAGTGTAGTAGGAATTTCTCCCCTCTGGGTGCTGCTATGAATTTTTCATCTGTCTTTGATGTTCAGCCATTTGGGGTGTAGTTGTCTTGTCCTTATCTTAGTTGGAGTTCACAGATCTTCTTGCACAGATGGTTTGATAGATCATACTGTTTTTTCCTTACCTGTCCGTAATATCTTTCAATATTGTTTCTATCTCATTTTCTGACTGCTCCAAACTCTGAGACTTTAATTGCATTCATGTTAGGTCTTTATGACATAACTCATACCTTTTTTACACTGTTTTCTTAATTTTTATTCCTTTTAGATCTCTATGATTCAACTCTGTGGAGAGTTTCTTGCTAGATACCTATTTTCAGGTTAATAATCAATCTGCAAGTGAGTCCAAACTGGTATCACACTAATCCATTGACTTTTTAAAATGCTAACTATTACATATATTATTTGTATAATTTTCATTGACTTTAAAAATAGATTCTCTTTCTCTGGTGAAAGAGAATTTTTATCGTGTCATCTATTTTCTGAGTAGCTAAAAATGTCATTTCATGTTTCTGTCTGATAACTTCAACGCCTCAATCACTTGTGAGCCAGTTTCCATGGTTTGCTTTTTCTCTCTAGCTTCTGTTCCTTTAGAGTCCTAGAATAGTGATTGAATGATGAACCTGTTGTGTGAAAAATGATGGATAGTTTGAATGATGTCAGCTTTCTCTGAAGATTATTCACCCTCTCCCCCAGCAGACAGCAGAAGGGCAGATCACCTCAGTCCAATCCATCCTTGAATAAGCCAACTTGCAGCTTATTTGCACTCATGGGAAGCATCAGCCTACAGCTAGTTTGCTCACACTGCTATGCTGTATGCAGCCAGGGCTCCTACCTGAGTCTTTGGGGGATTTCCTTGGCCCCTCCTTTTTGATGAGTCCTGAACTTCAATTTTTATCCCCTGAGCACCATGATACTGCTGAAAATTCCACTCTTTTTCAGCCACACTCTGCTTGCCTTTGTGGCCTCTTACATGCACGTTGCTTAATTTGCAAATGTTTTCAGGGAAAATCTTGTACCAAGCATCCAGCTCACTTACCAACCCACTCCAGGATCTTGACTCCTCAAGTCTGAATACTTGGACAACTCCAAGTCGTTTTGATATCAACCCTGATATCCGTTTCCCTATATTAAACCAAGTATATATGGGGTTAAACCAAAACACTCATTCCCTGCCTACTCCCTGGCTTCCTGGCTCCAGAATCCACTGTCCTCCATGGAAACAGACACTGCCAAGCACAAGTACCTGGATTCGTTATCTCCTCCTCGAAAAGAGATACAGGCTGGTGGGAAAGCTGCTCACCAGCAGGGCCCTATGCTCCCCCTCCCCTACCTAAAACCCTAAATAAAAACCCTTCCTTTTAGCTTTTCAGGGAGCTTGGGATTTCAGCATTAGCTGCCCTCCCTCCTTGCTCAGTGCTGTGCAATAATAAAGTTCCTACTTTTTTCCACTACCCCTGGTGTCAGATATTGGCTTGCTGAGCAATGAGTGAGTGAACTCACTTCAGGTTCGATATCAGTTTCTTCTTCTTTTCTCTCCGGATCCATGAGATGACTTAAAGTGCTGCTGTTTTCTCTGACTCTTAACAGGTGCCCTCTCCCCAGCTTCTCAGTCTCTTGTTCCTTGTCAACAAGTGACAAATGCCCTAAGGGGAAAAGGTAGAGAAATAGTTTCATTCCAATGAGCTCCTCTCTCTCTGGAGTTGATCCTGTGGTCCTAGCTGCATTGGTATTTCTCCAAAGACTTCAAACAGAATTTGTTTAATCCTTTATTTAGTTGTTTTCAAGATGAATGCTGGCTTACTACAAATACTCCATCATAACTGAAAGAAGAAATCTTCTACAATTCCCAGATCAGTTATATTTTCTTCCTTTAGTTTCTTAAAAATAAAATGAAACCAAAAACCGAATTCAAAAGATGCAGTCTCTGGTACATAGCTGGATGTTTCTTATAATACTTGCAGTAATGTGACTGGATATTAAAAGCTCTTGCTAGAAGCATGTGCAAAATATAGTCTATTGTGAGCTAAAGGATCAGCATATCTGTCTAAGGTCCATGAATCTGATGAAGCTGGGTCCAGTCCCCTGCTGCGGTGTCTCCATTGTCAGTCAAATTACCATCAAAATCACCATGTGGGGCTAGCCCGAGGCAGAGTGGTTAAATTCGTGCATTCTGGTTCAGCAGCCCAGGGATTCCCTAGTTCAGATCCTGGGCACGGACATGGAACAGCTCATCAGGCCTTGCTGAGGTGGCGTCCCACATAGCACAAGAGGCATTCACAAGTAGAATATACAACTATGTACTCGGGGCTTTTGGGAGAAGAAAAAGAGAGGGAAAAAAAAAAGAGAGAAGATTGGCAACAGATGTTAGCTCAGGTGCCAATCTTAAAAAAAAAAAAATCATCAAGTAACTAGTTTTCAAGATGCTGGTCGCTAATATAGTCCTAATTTATTCTGGGGCATGTTGAAAGTCGGCAGTGGTACCATGAGAAGTAGGAAAAAAACACAAAATAATAACAATGATAACAGATTTCTCAGAGCTTTACCCTATGACCAGCATGGTTCCTCAGTGCTTGACTGTGTAATAATTGATTTAGTCCACATAATGACCCTCAGATTCTGAGTATAGGTTGTTAAGATCCCTTGTTGCAGAGAAGAACACAGAGGCACTGTCAGGTTGAACTAACTTTCCAAGGGTCCCAGCCCTGTGATGGTGAGAGGCAGCACTCAAACCCAGGCAGTGTGCCTCAGAGCCCTTGCTCTTGGCCACTATGCTTGCCGTCGCTCTGTTCCATGGCCTAGATTTTACCGCACTCTGTTAGGTGGTCATGGCCATCACGGCCACAGGCCTCTCTCAATGGCTTTAAATCAGCCCGGGCAGGAACCAGAGGGACCTCTTTTGCCCACAGGATATCAAAGAGATCTGCTTTTGCTGAGAGGACAGCAGAGAAGCGCTAAGGCGAAAGGGCTTGCGAGGAAAGAACGCGCAGGTCCGGCGCATTAGAGCAGAGGAGAGAGCTGGTCCTAGGGTTTCTCGGAGATTTCGAAGCACCGGTCATTTGCCGACAGCCGAGAGACCGCTGAAAAGGGCATGAAAAGGGCACCGAGGCGCAGGTCCACAGCCCTGCAGGGGCGACGTCCACACTGTTGGGCGGCGGGGGGGCGCATGAGGCTCAGACGCACCCACCCGCCGGCTCCTGCAGCTTCCGGGAGCTGGGATCAGCCGGGGCGACTCCTGCACAGGGGCGCCTAGTCCTGAAAGTGGAAACCCTGTGTGTGATCCGGGACCCCGAAGTCAAACTGTGTGGTCCCAGGGTCCCCGCTTCGGGGCTGGCACGAAACCCTGAGCCACGGCCTCTCCGGAGCAGCAGTCTCCTTGCCCGAGGACTCTGGTGCTTCCTGGGACATTTTTCAGTTAAAAAAGGGTGTGTCTCGACCGGTTGTGGCAGGACCTAAGGTTTCCTTAGGTATATCCTTGTTGCCACGTGCTTTGTTTCTGTAGTGTAGTGGTCATCCTGTTTGCCTCTCACACGGACGGTCTCCGGCCCAAAACCGAGCGAAAACATGCTGCTTTTTCCTGAACGTTACCTTCTCCTTTGAAAAACAAAAGGAGGGGAGGGGGCGTGGAGGTGCAGCCGCAGCTGCATTTTCCATTCACAAGAAACGTGGCACAACTTCAATTACTCAGCGCTAGGAAACCGGCCTCGGTTGTCTGCTCTGAGTCACATTGGAGACCAGGACACAGTCAGTGAGTCCAAGGCGGGCGCAGGACTAGGCTGACTTCAGCCTACCTTGAGATCCAGAGAGCCCCTAACCTTCTCATCTGTCGCCGAAATCTTCTCTACAGGCTGACAGGTAGCATGTCTCTCAAAACCAAGAACTTCTTTCCTGTGAAGCACACTTGGCTTTCCCCCTCCCAGCACACTTGCGGATCTGGTTGATTTGCGTGACGGAACAAAAGAAAACCAACCGAAGAAGCCGGGTCTCCAGGCAAAGGCACGGAGACGGAGCCTCGTGCTCCCCCGGTCAAGCTGGTCTGGGCACGAAAAGGAGCCTGTACACGTGCCGTTGTCAGGAGAGCCGCTTGAGCCAGGTCAGCGATCAGGGCGCAGACCGGCTCCGCTCCTCACCTGCTGAGAGCCAAGGGCGCCCCTTACTCAGAAGGAAACCGAGGTCCGGAAAGAGCATGTCCTTGGCTCTGCCGCACACAGTGCTAAAGCTACACCAGAAGGGCAGACAGACCAGTTCCCTTGTGGTCAGGCCTCAGAGCCCAAAGCGTCGCCCAGGCTGGAAGAGGTGAATTTAAAAAGTGTATGGAAAGGGTTAAATACTAGTCCAAACCAATGATGGAAGAAACTACATTGTGAAAAAGAACTTCGAGTCACGACGATGTGTGTACTCTCTCAGGGATTTCCGTACTCCCAGAGACCTGTTTTCCTCCCGAGCTCTTCCGCGAGGACCTGTGATGACCTTTGATGTTGACTTAGGTGCCCCCTTTGGGCACAAGACACAGAGAACAGGAGGGTACCAGCGGAGGAGGCCTCTCTCCGCCTTTACCTTGAGAGGACGTGCAGAGTAGGAACAACTGCAAACACGTCTACAGCCTAAAAAGGCGAGACACTCGTCCCTGGGTGGGCTCGAACCACCAACCTTTCGGTTAACAGCCGAACGCGCTAACCGATTGCGCCACAGAGACACGCAGAAGTCCCACGACAGTCCCCCCAACAGAGCAGGCGCTGATTCAACGCTAGGCCGAGCCACCCGCCCTTGCAGGACAGCAGTGCCGGCTCCAGAGCCTCGGAAAACCCGACAGGCGGAGTCGGCGCAGCGTGTGCGTCGCCTTTGAGACCCGAGCGTTGCGTGATTCCGGAGGCAGAAGGGCAGCCAAGCGGCCTCGCCCCGCCTTGCTCCACACCCGCCTCAGCTGCCAGCACCACGGAGACGCCTGGGGCCGCGACCCCCCGGGCCTGGGCCGAGTGGGGCCCAAGGGAAGCTGAACGCCCCGTGCACTCCGGTGACGGACGGCTCCTCCCGTTTGCTCCGCCTTCACCCGACCATCTGCGCCGCCGGCGCTCCACTCACTCCCCTCGGCTCGGCTGCGGCCGGTGGCGGGAGGGACCCGGCAAAAGGGGGTGAGGGATGGTGGAAAGGGGTAAAGATGAAGAGGCGGAAGCGTGGACGAGGACAATGAGACTTCCCAGGAGGCCTGTGCAGAGGCGTGGGTCAGATTTGGGGAGATGAAAATTTTTTCGTTTGATTTTTTTTTTTTAAATCATATATCAGAATTGAAAGGAAGGAAGGGGGGTGTAAAACGAAGAGCATGCATAGAGGAGAGAAGAACAGGAGTACCCGCAGTTGTGCAAGGACAAAGCAGCGACATAATTGGAATGATATTACATGAAAATGCATACAGCAAGGGCAGAAGCTGTCCCTGGGACTGTGGCGCGCCGTGATCGTATAGTGGTTAGTACTCTGCGTTGTGGCCGCAGCAACCTCGGTTCGAATCCGAGTCACGGCACTGTTGTCTGTCATGCCTGGCGTTTTGCTTTTACTATGTATTGAATCCTGCACCGGGCTGCGCCCCTTACCTGGGGGCCAGAGAGCAGCTTTTTCCACCGTATACCAGGAGCGAGGCGGTCAGAAGGGAAGGAAATCCTACAGTGCTCTAACATGGGGATGGGGACGTTCTCCGTTCCTTGGCTGAGCCGAAGTAAACTGAAGTAAATGGTTTATCTTCAGTGGTACTCCGAAAGAGGAGTGTCCTTGATGCCCGACTGCTCAGCAGGAGGCTCAGTGGCACAATTGATGAAAAATACTGTTTCTGTGTTACTCAAAATCTAAAAGATCTTAAAGACCAGGTAAAATTTTTCATCAGATAAGTGACACCTCTTCTGTAGACCTGTTTAGCTGGTTAAACCTTGGCTCCTGGGACTCTGTGCTCCGAGGACTTTTTCAGTCCTTGTCTATGGTTCTCCTTAGGGCCATCTATTAACCTCTCTGTGTTGTATAAGCTCAAAGATTTTAAATGCCTGTCAGCAGCCACTCACAAGCCAAATGGTATCCATCAGGATGGGACAACTGGAAGAACTCAACAACAACCACATAAATTATGGTAACGTGACTACAGGACCCTCAATCCTGATGACTCAACCAGGGGAAACAATGAATATACGATTCTTCTGTCTGACTACATCTATAGTGGTAACTGAGAGTAACACTACACTGGTGGAGCAGGCTGAGAACATGACCAAAAGGGGAAATTGTTAAAGTCAAAGACAAATGGAGATCAGACTTGAAAATTCCCTGAGCAGACAAACCAGTTTCGTTATACAAGCAAGTGTTACTTTAGATTGCTTTGCAAAACAAGTGGACTTAACTAGAGCCACTGCTTGTGAGCAGCTCTGAAAATCACAATGAAACTTAAACTGTTCCCCAAAAGTGGCATGAGGTAAGCGATTTTAACCAGTTCCCTATCACCAGTAAAACTCGAGTGTTATAACCAATCCCTGTGAGGAATAAACAGCCACTGCCTCCTCACTCTGTGAGCTGCTTTATAACAATATGACTCTGAGCCTCATTCCACATTTGGTTTGAGCGCTCCCAATTCCTAAATTGGGCACAATAAACTTTTACTTATGACTATTTCAGTGATCCAGTGGTTTCAGTTCTGCTGTTTCTGCACTTTTGGCACCATCTCAACATTTTCATCTGCCAGATTGGCCCAACCAGAGAACTCCACTTCATACTCTTTTTGTCATAGAGTCCCAAGGAGGGTCCCTAACTTGCTACACTGATCTTTAGGTGCTATGTTGAAAATTGGAGGCTGAGGGAGAGCTGACTTTTTCTGCATATGAAAGAAGAGGAGGAAGAGGCAGAAATACAGAGAGGGGAAAAATAGGCAGGAACCAGAAAACCGATTTTTTTCCCAGTAAATAACTAACTCTTTATTGGTAGATACACTTTTTGAGGGATGAGTTACTATTAATTAATTATATTGCATGCCCATACTAAGTATTTGAAATAGTTGTAGTTTCTTTTGGTGTGACATAGATTCTCTAGGGGCCAGTCTGGTGGCCCAGTGGTTAAGTGCGCACGTTCTGCTTTGGCAGCTCAGGATTCTCAGGTTGGGATCCCGGGTGTGGACACGGCACCGCTTGGCAAGCGATGCTGTGGTAGGTGTCCCACATATAAAGTAGAGGAAGATGGGCACAGATGTTAGCTCAGGGCCAGTCTTCCTCAGCAAAAAGAGAAGGATTGGCAGCAGATGTTAGCTCAGGGCTAATCTTCCTCAAAAAAAAAAAAAAAAAAGATAGATTCTCCATCACACGGTCATGTAAGGTTTCAATCAATATTTTTTTTCCAAGTAATTTTATTGGGATTATAATGGTTTCTAACATTGTGTAATTTCGCGTGTACATTATTATTTATCAATTCCTGAATACACTTCATCGTGCTCACCCCCAGTAGTCTAATTTTTACCCATCACCATACATATGTGCCCCTTTATCCCTTTCACTCACCCCCCCAAACCCCCTTCCCCTCTGGTAACCACTAATCTATTCTCTTTATCCATGTATTTGTTATCTTCCACATATGAGTGAAATCATGCAGTATTTGTCTTTTTCTGTCTCGTTCATTTCAAGAAACATCGTACCCTCAAGTTCCATCCATGTTGCTGCAAATGGGATGATTTTGTCTTTTTTATGGCTGAGTAGTATTCCATTGTACATATATACCACATCATCTTTATCCATTCATCCCTTGATGGGTACCTGGGTTGCTTCCACATCTTGGCTATTGTGAATAATGCTGCAATGAACATAGGGGTGCATACATCTCTTTTGATCATTGATTTTATGTTCTTTGGATAAATACCCAGTAGTGGGATAGCTGGATCGTATGGTATTTCCATTTTTAATTTTTTGAGAAATCTCCATAATTGTTTTCCCTATTGGCTGAACCAGTTTACATTCCTACCGGCAGTGTATGAGGGTTCCCTTTTCTCCACAACCTCTCCAACATTTGTTGTTTTTTGTCTTGTTGATTACAGCCATTCTGACTGGTGTAAGGTGATATCTCATTGTAGTTTTGATTTGCATTTCCCTAATAATATGTGATGTAGAGCATCATTTCATGTGTCTGTTGGCCATCTGTATATCTTTTTTGGAAAAATGTCTGTTCAGGTCCATTTTTTGATTGGGTTGTTTTTTGTTGTTGTTGTTGAGTTGTATGAATTCTTTCTATATTTTGGAGATCAACCCCTTATCTGATAAATGATTTGCAAATATTTTCTCCCAGTTGGTAGGTTGTCTTTCCATTTTGTTCATGGTTTCCTTTGTTTTGCAGAAGATTTTTAGTCTGATGGAGTCCCATTTGTTTACTTTTTCTTTTGTTTCCCTTGCCTAAGTAGACATGGTATCAAAAAGATGTGGCTAAGATAATGTCAAAGAGTGTACTGCCTATATTTTCTTCTAGGAGTTTTATGGTTTCGGGTCTTACATTCAAATCTTTAATCCACTAAGAGTTAATTTTTTACATATGGTGCAAGAAAATGGTCTACTTTTATTCTTTTGCATGTAGCTTTCCCAATGCAGTTTTCCCAATGCAGTTTATTGAAGAGACTTTTCTTTCTCCATTGTATGTTCCTGGCTCCTTTGCCAAAGACTAACTGTCTATAGATGTGTGGTTTTTATTTATTTGTTTATTAGGAAGATTGGCCCTGAGCTAACATCTGTGCCCATCTTCCTCTACTTTATATGTGGGACGCCTGCCACAGCATGGCTTGATAAGCAGTGCATAGGTCTGCACCCAGGATCCAAACTGGCGAACCCTGGGCTGCTGAAGTGGAACATGTGAACTTAAATTCTGGGCCATCAGGCCGGCCCCCCAGATGTGTGTTTTATTTCTGGGGTTTCAATTCTGATTTATTGATCTGTTTGTCTTTTTTTGTGCCAGTACCATGCTGTTTTGATTACTATAGCTTTGTAGTGTCTTTTGAAGTCAGAGATTGTGATGCCTCAAGCTTTGTTCTTTTTTCTCAGGATTGCTTTAGCTATTCAGGGTCTTTTGTTGTTCCATATAAATATTTGGGTTCTTTGTTCTATTTCCATGAAGAATGTCATTGGGATTTTGATTGAGATTGCAATGAATCTGTAGATTGCTTTAGGTAGTATGGACAATTTAACTATGTTTACTCTTCTGACCCATGAACATGGAATATCTTTCCATTTCTTTATGTCTTCTCCAATTTCTTTCAATAACGTCTCATAGTTTTTAGTCTACAGGTCTTTCACCTCTTTGGTTAAGTTTATTCCTAGGTGTTTTATTCTTTTTGTTGTGATTGTGAAAGGAATTGTGTTCTTGATTTCTCTTTCTGCTAGTTCATTGTTAGCGTATAGGAATGCAACTGATTTTTTTAAATTGATTTTGTACTCTGCAACTTTGCTGTAGTTGTTGATTTTTTCTATAGTTTTCTGGTGGATTCTTTAGGGTTTTTTTTTTATATAGAGAACCATGTCATCTGCAAATAGCGAAAGTTTCACTTCTTTCTTCCCAATTTGAATTCCTTTTATTTTTTTTCTTGCCTAAGTGCTCTGGCAAATACCTCCAGTACTATATTGAATAGGAATGGTGAGAGTGGGCACCCTTGTCTTGTTCCTGTTCTCAGAAGTATGGCTTTCAGTTTTTCACCATTAAGTATGGTGTTGGCTGTGGGTTTGTCATATATGGCCTTTATTATGTTGAGGTACTTTTCTTCTATACCCATTTTATTGAGAGTTTTTATCATAACTGGATGTTGGATCTTGTCAAATGCTTTCTCTGCATCTATTGAGATGATCATGTGATTTTTTTATTCCTCATTGTGTTAATGTGGTGTATCACATCGATTGATTTGGGGATATGGAACCATCCCTGCGTCCCTGGAATAATTCCCACTTGATCATGATATACTCTCCTTTTAATGTGTTGCTGTATTCACTTTGCCAATATTTTGTTGAGGATTTTCACGTCTAAGTTCATTACTGATACTGGCCTGCAGTTTTCCTTCTTTGTGTTGTCCTTGTCTAGTTTTGATATCAGGGTAATGTTGGCCTCATAGAATGTGTTAGGAAGCGTTCCATGTTCTTCAATTTTTCGGAATAGTTTGAGAAGGATATGTACTAAATCTTCTTTGAATGTTTTGTAGAATTCTCCAGAGAAGCCATCTGGTCCTGGACTTTTGTTTTTTGGGAGGTTTTTGATTACTGTTTCAATCTCTGTACTGGTGATTGTTCTATTCAGATTCTCTATTTCTTCTTGATCCAGTTTTGGGAGGTTGTATGAGGCTAGGAATTCATCCATTTCTTCTAGGTTATCAAATTTGTGAGCATATAGTTTTTCATAGTATTCTCTTACAATCTTTTGTACTTCTGCAGTATCTGTTGTAATTTCTCCTCTTCCATTTCTAATTTTATTTATTTAAGCCTTCTCTCTTTTTTTCTTAGTTAGGTGCATTTTAAGATTACTTATTTGAGATTTTTTTTTTTTTTTTTGCTTGTTGATGTGGGCCTATATTACTATGAATTTCCCTATGACTGCTCTTGCTGCATCCCATAAGAGCTGGTATTTTGTGTTTTCATTTTTGTTTGTCTCCAGGTATTTTTAAATTTCCCCTTTGATTTCTTCAATGATCAAATGGTTGTTAAATAGCATGTTGTTTAGTCTGCACATATTTCTGACTTTCCAAGTTTTGTTCTTTTGGTTAATTTCTAGCTTCATAGCATTGTGTTCAGAAAAGATGTTTGGGGTGATTTCAATCTTCTTAAATTTATTGAGGCTTGCCTTGTTTCCCAACATATGCTCTATCTTTGAGAATGATGCATGTGCCCTTGAGAAGAATGTATATTCTCCTGTTTTTGGATGGAATGCTCTACGTATATCTATTAAGTCCATCTGGTCAAGTGTTTCATTTAAGTCTACTATTTCCTTGTTGACTTTTTGTCTGGATGATCTATCCAATGATGTAAGTGTAGTGTCGAGATCCCCTACTATTATTGTGTTGCTATTAATTTCTCCCTTTAGGTCTGTTAATAATTGCTTTGTGTACTTTGGTGCCCCTGTGTTAGGTGCATATATATTAACAAGTGTTATTGCCTCTTGCTGGAATGTCCCTTTTATCATTATATACTGCCCCTCTTTGTCTCTCATTGTCTTTTTTAACTTGAAGTCTGCTTTGTCTGATAAAAGTATGGCAACACCTGCTTTCTATTTTTGGCCATTAGCTTGGAGTATTGTCTTCCATCCCTCACCCTAAGCCTATGTTTGTCTATGGAGCTGAGGTGCATTTCCTGGCAGCAGCATATTGTTGGGTCTTGTTTTTTAACCCATCCAGCCACTCTGCGTCTTTTGATTGGAGAATTCATTCCATTTACATTTAGAGTGGTTATTGATATATGAGGACTTAATACAGCCATTTTATCTCTTGTTTTCTGGTTGTTCTATGTTTCCATTGTTTCTCTTCCTTTGTATTTCTGACTGCCATTTAATTTTTGTGGTTTTCTGAGAGGGATTTCTCTGTTTTCTCTCTTTTTGTGAATTGTGGCTCTGCTTTAATTTTTTGTTTAGTGGTTACCATGAGGATTGTATGAAAGATATTGGAGATGAGATAGTCCATTTTCTGATAGCCTCTTATCTCCATTAACCTAAGCAGGTTCCTTCTCTTTCCTCTCCCCTTCTGAGTAATTGCTGTTACATATTGTTCTATTTTTAATTTTGTGAGTTTGTGGCTAAGTTGAATCATTTATCATCACTTTTGATGCATTCTTTCCCTTTCTCTTTTTAAGTTGTAATTGAGTCTTTGTCTCCCTATTCTGGTAGAGAGCTGCAGGTTTCAGATCATGTCTACCTATTTATCCCCTGGCTGAGAGATTTGTAAACTTTTGCCTTTTTGTTGCCAGCGTGAGGGCATCTTTAATTATTTCTTTTTGGGGAGGTCTAGTGGCAATGAACTCCTTCAGCTTTTGTTTATCTTGGGAAGCTTTTATTTCTCCATCATATCTGAAGGAATGTTTCACCAGATAGACTATTCTTGGATGAGAGTTTTTGTCTTTCAGTGTTTTGAATGTATCATTCCATTCTCTTCTAGTGGATTTGCCGAAAAGTCTGCTGAAAGCCTGATAGAATCTCCTTTGGAGTTTATTTTCTTCTGCCTTGCTGCTCCTAATATTTTTTCTTTATCATTAACTTTTACCATTTTTACTGTTATATGCCTTAGAGAAGTTCTTTTAGCATTGATGAAGTTGGGTGTTCTATTAGCTTTATTTATTTGTAAGTCCAGAACCATCTCCTGTTCCTGGAGAGAGACTCATAGAACAAAGTTTTAATTTATCAAGCTTTCAGGGAGTACATATGTAAGCAGAGGCCATAAATCAGGAGAACATGTGAATTTTTTAGAGTACTGCAGAGCAGCCAGCGAGTAGTCACAGAGAGGAGGGACTGGGGCCATTTAGCGTAACAAAATGGCCTCACTTGTATTCACTTACACTTTGGCAAACTGGAGACCAGACTCTACTCACCTTCACCAGACAGGGGAGATGGCAGTTCTAGAGGAGGTCAACTTCATACTAACTGTAGACCCTCAAACCTCATAGGACTTTTCTTCTCTTCCCTTTGGTCTCTCTTCTGCCTGCAATAAGAGAGGTTCCACCGCCATTCTGTCCTTTCAGGACCCTGTCTGGCTCCCTCTACAGAACTGAAGCAGGCAGCCAGTTTCTCCTAAGTGTCCCTCAGGGCCTGGTTGTCTGCCAGACATAACTTCGTAACTCTGGGCAGCAGGTGCTACCAGGAAGAGCCCAAAAAGCTGCCTGCAGGGGTGGAGGTCGGGTGCTATAATCAAACCACATTCTTGTTCATGCACCAGGTACCTGCTCCTGGGGCATGCCGGCTGGGGGGCGGGGGGTGGGGCAGCCAAACAAAGTGGACTCAAAGCTTCTCTGTAGGCTGAACCCAAAGAGGTGTGAAGTTCCAGAAGGAGCAAAAGGAACCTCACAGAGTGAACCCAGCACTCTGCCTGACTCGCCCTCCTGCACAGGCTCAAAAGACGCTGATTTCCAGGACAGACCAAAGAAAAGGCCTAACAGCAGAAAACCCCATAATCTCGAGATGAAAGTCTCAATTCCTAAGGTCCAACTGTGCCACGGAAGCCATGTTGAATCGGCCCCTGCACCCTGATCAGGAGAGTCGCCTGCACAAGTTCAGAGACCAGGAACAGGAGAGACTGTGCAGATTGCTGGTTCTCTATCTGGGGCATTTGGGCCCCCAGCCCCCTAGTGTGACACTAGGCCTTGTCTGGAAACACTTGATTGTCATGCCTGGGGGAAGGAGAGAAGGAGGGTTTTTCCCCTGCCTTCTAATCATCAAAGGCCAGGGAGGTCACTAAACATCCTGCAATCCACGGGCGGAGCTGTCCCCTGCAAAAAATGATGCGATCCTATCAACACGGCCGAGGTTGAGAAAACCCCACGGAAATCAACGTCCCACACACCTGACAGACGAGAAAACACGAATTCCTGACTAACTGGATGTGGGGTCTGAGGAAATCTCCGTAGATAGCCTAGTCTTTTGGCCTGGGCATATGGAAGGATGGAGTTGGCATCGACTAAGGCGGCAAAACGGCAGGTGCAGGGGGCTGTAGAGGGAAGATCCGGAATGCAGGTCAGGGCCGCCTTGAAAGGAGACTTGCTAGAAAGCTTTTCTCCTCCAGCCATCTGCCTCCATTCCTGCATCCACCTGAGTGCTTTTGGAGAGCCGAGATGCCGAGGTCTCGGTGCTGAGCCCCTTATCATCCTGGGCGCCTCCCCTCCCACCTCCTCCCGCCTACCCCGGCCACTCCCCAGCCCCCAAGACCTTCTCTCCTCACGTGGGCGCCTCGCAGAGGCGCGTTTCCAGGGCAGTTCAGAGGTGCCGCCAGGACAAGGCGACTCGCTCCGGCACGCGTGGCCCTGGTGGGCCTCGGGGACCCTCGGTGCGTCGCCTGCGGGCTCCCTTTTCCAGAGAAAGCAGGAAGAGAAGGGCCCTACTAAAGGATTCCTGGTTTAAGACACGTGACCCCCTCCCAGAGGCCCAGAGCACAGAGCAAACGTCCCTCTGGTCGCAAGCAAGGAAAAGAAACACCAGCCACCAGTTCCCTGGTGGTTTAGTGGCTAGGATTCAGCGCTCTCACCGCCGCGGCCCGGGCTCGATTCCCAGTTAGGGAGTCCTTTTGCACCGTCTGTCTGCACACACGAACCTCCCTTTCCTCTGCTGAAGCCTCGTGCCCTCTGCTCCTTGCACCGAGTATTCAACTCCCGCAGAGGAAGGAAAACAAGGGCGGGCCGCTTCTCAGGGCACACCGCTCTTGCTTGTCTCCAAGTCAGCCACGCGCAGAAGCGCCTTCACAGGACTGCTAAGCATCTTGCTCAGGTTTACACAGCCCTGCAGACCTTCAAAGCCCTGTGGGGCTGCAGCCGAGGCGCCGCGGCCCTGGATGAGCTCTCTGTGACCCAGATGAGGCCAAGCACAGGCTGCCTGTTGGTGCGGGCCCTGCAAATGGTACTCCTCAACCCAGTTCGCAGATAAAATGCTTCTGAGGCCTTTGGACGAAAGAGGTGCCCGAGACGATGCCCGCGGAGGTTGAGGGGAAGGTGAACGGTGGGGTCAGGTCCTCGAGGGCCGTCCTGTTTGTAGATTAAGCGTGTAGGGAGCTGATATTGACTGACCCAACAAAGGCAGCACGTGAAGTAAACACAAATGGCAAACTCTTACTGCTGCCATAAGCAGAACGCAGGAGTAAAAATCAGCGCCAGAATATCAAAACAACGGTACCACAATTTCTATAACGGCTATTGCGTTTAAACTGTGTGGACTCTACCAGGCACTGAACGCATTTTCCCTTTTCCCTTCGACACTCACTCCGAAAGCCTGTTGGGATAAACGTGTCCACTGTAAGGCATGAGGAGAGCGAGAGCCTGGGGAGGTGATGTGGACCGAGCGACAGAGGCAGCAGGCAGAGTATGTAGACGACACAGCGCAGTGGCTGCTGGTCGGTTGGTCAGTCGGTCTGGAGCCCCTGCTGAAGGTGGTCAGTCAGGTGGCCCCCGATCGTGGGTTCTGGGGGGTGGGGTGGCAGCGGGCCGTCGCTTGAATTCCTCTGCGGAGAGTCGTTTGGAGGAACAGCGAGGGCGCGGGCGGGCGGGTGTGGGAATGGTGGAGGGACAGCCAGATACACTTTGCCTGCAGGGCATGCGCTCCCAATTACCTGGCAGGGGAGATACGTTGATTGCCAGTGGTGGGTTACTCTGGGTGAGGCTTCTCCGTTGACCCCTGCGCTTACCACACACGAGGGAAACTCAACTAAAGAATTTGTGTTAGTGGGGAATGGTGTTCATGTTCTTCCCTCGCTTGCCCTGGCTCATGACAGACTTGCGTGTCCTTTGCAACTCTCCTTGGGATATGGAGAAGGCTTCCTTGGTAGTCCTATTAAGCCTCACGAATAGCTACGAGATGTGTTTTAGATGTTAAGTTTGGTTCTTGGCAAAAAGTCCTGGCCCTCCGTATCTGCGCAGCATTCACACCAGTGAGTGGGGCTCTTTGCCCTCTGGGCCTATTGGTGTCGGGCAGGGAAGATCCTGCAGGCTGGCTGGCAGACACCAACAAGAGAAAGGAAAGAAATCCTTCCCATGGGACAAAAAGGCATCTCCACAGTCCCTTTGGGGACAGGATGGAAGGAGGCACCCCTTGCTGGAAAAAGGAGGCCCAACACCTGGCTTCTCATGGAAGCTCCTGGGTCCAGTGTGCCCTCTCCCTCCCTGCATTAGCCAGCTGCTTCTCGCCTCTCACCTGACTTCCCCTCTCCTTCCTTCTCTTCCATCTCGGGTATGTTCTCAGGGACAGTGAGGAACCCTACCCCACAAAAATGACTGACCTGTCTCTCCAGTGCTGGGGGAGGGAGTTGGATCCACATTCTAGAGCAACAGGAGGCGAGAGAACCTGTGGAGGCAGGAGGCAACTGGTTCCCTAGCTGGTTCTCTTGCCTCAGCCCATCTAGGGGCCTGGCTTAGGGGGCTGGAATCCTCACCCCTCTTTCAGGGGCCTGTGTTGCACGAGGCCCATGCAGCTGGCCAAGTTGGCATCTCTCCCACTACTCCTCAGGGACCAGCAGGAATATCTTGTAAGTTCCACTCTTACCCAGAAGAGACACCCGAGAAATGCTCCAGCAGAAGCCCGGACTCTCTGCACTGGACCACTTTGGAGCGATGCTTCCATCAGCCCATCCTTCCCTAGGAGGGCCTTGGAGAGAGGAGAAATGATCTAGGAAGTTGTACTCTTCAGCATCTTATTTGAGACAAAGGGAAAGAGGGTGAGTCTTCCAAGAAGGCCACCCCAATGTCTGTGGTTGCAGAGAGGCTTGTGGAGCAAGACCGCCCTCTCTCAGCCAGGGTTATCCAGCTGCTTTGGACACCTCACCAGGCTGGCTCTCCTCCTTTTCCTTCTTCTTAGTCCTCCTTCTCGTCCTTCTCCTGGTCTTCTATCCTGGTATTCCTGGAGTGGCAATCTTCCTTCTGTGCCACAGAACCTCTCACTCGCCACCACAGATTACACATTTCAATGGTTGTGCTGAACTTCAAATAAGGAAATGTATGTAAGGGTGCCACAAATGCTCAATAATTGTGATCTCCTATTAGTTTTATCAGTAACATCATCTGAATCATCAAGATTGTCTCTTTCTTTTTAAATGATTGCATTTTTTGGTCTGACTACGTTAATATACACTTAATATGTAATCTTTGAGTAATAAATTGATTGGGCTATTTTATTATTAAAAATAGTACTGCAGAGAATATTCTGTATGGCAGAGGTATATTACACATATGTCCTTGGCAATTCTGTAGGATAGAGACTGTCCTCTTATCCACCCTGTAGCCAACCTATCAATGTTAAATACTGCTAACAAAACTTTGCCAACAATCAAACCCTCAAAGGCAAATTTCCTTAGCTTGTTACCATCTCAGTTTAAAGACTCTGGACAATTGGCATGATATCCTAGATTAGCTGAAACTGAGATATTTTTTTCTCTCTATTCTATTTTCTTTGTCTGTTTTCTTCTGTTCTTAGGTCGCAACTTCCTAATAAAATGGTCAGCAACAACAACGTTGCTTGCGAAATGTTAGTGCTTCCATTGTTCACATGCTGGTCTACCCAATATTGTGCGTGGAGCCAGGGAAAAAGAGATCTGCATTGTGCCCCACTCTGGCCCTCTTCTGGAGATGACTTCTTCCATTAGGCAAGGATTATGTGGAGTCAAGAGGAGAATCCCACATCCTCCCTCCCCCATAGGCCTATCCATTGTACAAAGAATCTCAGAATCCCTTGCCCAGTGTCTTTTAGCCCATGTGTAAGGTTTGTGGATCTTTTTTCCTTCCATTGTCAAACTGAGTCGATGGGGTAACATTTTTTTGTACTCAGACCTCTGGCTTGTGGGTGGTGTGCCATCAAGAGGCTGCTTTTCAGAGAGATCTAGTGGATGAAGCATGGATATGTTGGAGATGCAGAACACAACCTGGTTCCAGCAGGCTAGTGGGCAAGCTCCAACAGAGGGTGTCAGCATACTTCGTTTCTCTGTTGTGTCACTCCAAGAAGTCTAGGAATTCTAAACTCATCCTTATCACCCAAGCGATTATAAAGGTTTTCAAAAGTAAGTAGTTTTCACACTAAGAGAATACAATCTGTTTCAACATAAATTAAGAGGTTTTTTTCTAAGCTTGATCAGTAATTAGCATCTAGAATTCAATTATAAAACATAAGAATGAAATCTCATGTAACTGGAATTTTAGAAATATTTCTATCCATCTTTGTATCAAAGCAGACATGAAAATGGAAATTAGAAAATATTCTGAATCAAACAAAACTTAAAATACCACATATACTGCACAAGATGCAGCTTGATGAAAAAAATGAGAATAATAATAAGTTTTCACATATTGAGGGAAATGGGGAAGCCATTCTGGCTTAAATCTGATTCAGGCTAAAATTTGTTTTTCCCAGAGCAGCCTGGGTTATGGCAGAACAGACATGCACTGTACCTCTGCTTCGAACATTTTCCCAAAGCAAAAAATGCGCTCTTTTAAGACAGGGATGTAATGTCTCGCTGTCTCTCTGATGCTGATACCAATACTTCTTTGAATATAAGCGTTTCTTCCCAGAGAACTAAGGACAAGCTGACCTTCTCTGTATGTGCGAAACTTCGACAAAACATCTCCTTGTGCCTTTGGGGAAAAAATTGTATTCCTGTCACACTTGATGTATGTTCTTTGTTCTGAAATGGTATATAGCCATGTTGTAAATCATGCTTCTCCGGAGTGCTTTCTTCCCTGTTGAAGAGACAGCTTCTGGATTAATCCTCAGCTCAGTAAATATCCCTCCATTTTTCTCATCTATAGGTTGGTTATTGATTATTTACCTCGACAAGCTAAACCTCTAAATCCTTTAGAGGACAATATGCAGCTTTAAATGCAAATTATGAAAATTAGGGCTGGTTGTTAATGAACCCTTAACACATTAACATCTTAAAGGAGGAAAATCATAATCATTAAAACAGAAAGGTGTTTGAAAAAATTCACCATCAACTTATGATTTTAAAAAACTTCTTAGCATAATAGGAACAGAAGAGAACAGGCCTAATCTGCTAAAGGGTAGCTTGCAAAACAAAAACAAACAAAAAACCTTCAGCAAACGTTATAGTTGGTGATAAAACACTGACTTCCCCCTCCAACCTTACCCATCAGAAACCATCAGGAATCAGGCAGATGGGCCTCCTGTGACCACTTCTCTGCAACACTGTGATGGAGAGCTTAGCTAGTGAGCGAAGGCAAGAAAAACAAAGAAACAGTTTAAGAAGTGAAAATGAAAAATGAACACTATAATTACTTACATATATGAAGGGTAAATTACTAGAATTATTAAGAGAATTGAGTTTACTCGGTATACACAAAAATTTAAAAATCAGAAAAAGCGAGCTACATTGAGGAATCAAAAAACAAAGGTTATTAAAAACATTGTAAACATTGAACAATTGTAGCATATAATTCGATCACATATACTGGGGAGGGGAAGGGCAGAATGAAATATGATCCCTACCCTCACCATAACCAAAATCATTTCAAAGTGGATTAGCACCTAAATGTGAGATGAAACCTAAAGTGATTTTAGTCAGTATCATATAGCAGGGTATTTCCATGGTCTCAAGAGTAACCAGAAATTTTAATAATAAGACCAAAACACTAATTCTTAATGAAGAGACTGATCAATTTGACTACATCAAGAATCTCTGTTCATCAAAACACAGAATAAGGAGTAAAAAAGAGTCACAATTTGGGTGAACGTATTTGTAGTTGGCGTAATCAGCTGGTACTGAAGACATTTAATGAATTCTTATAAAAAAAAAAAAAGAAGAAGAAAAAGACAGCCCTATAGAAAAATCACCAAGGTCTTGGGGGAAAAATCTTATATGAGAAAATCCAAGTGGCTAGCAAACATGTAATGGTGCTCAAATTAATCACCAATAAGGGACATTAAAAATGAAACCTCAATGAAAGAACATTATAGATGGGCAAAAAAAAGAAGAATTAAGTGAGAGTGTGGGATGAGGCAGAAGATTTTGACCTGAGAGGGTCATAATTATAACGCATGAGAGGAATAGATTAAAGAACTAATACTATCTTACTTCATCTGTGTGTAGGCTACACAGGTGTGTGCATTATAACCATTTGTTATATTGTACATATAGGTTCTGTTCATTTGACTTTATGTCCATCACATACTTTTCAAAGTCTCTTGCCCTCCACAATGAATCCTATGGAAGAGAGATTTGTTGTTGAGATTCCAAGATTTAGTTTCACGAGAAACATGTGGACATTACTCTTTACCACAGCCAAGGACAACCCAAGGGAGACAAGACCCCTTGAGCTGAGCTTTAGGATGATGTGAGCTCGAAGAATACTCTCCAGGAACCAACCTGTAATTGAAAATAAAAGCTAAATTCCTTTATTTGTAGTACTTAAACACTCTGAAAGGGCTATAGGCCAAACCATAACGATTCAAATCTCTCCTTTGCTTTTCCATTGCTGCTTTCATAGCACATAACTTCTCTTTACTTCCTCTCCTCCAAGGTCTCTGACAAAATTCTTCTGCAGTCCTTGCTTTGTGTGTCTTCTCAGCCCAGCCCACTTTCCTCCAGCTTCTTCGCTGAAGGAGGAGAAAAAGGAGGAGGAGGAGGAGGAGGAGGAGGAGGAGGAGGAGGAGGAGGAGGAGGGAAAGGAAAAGGAAGAGGCAGAAGAAAAGGAGGAAGAGGGGAAGGAGGAGAAGAAGATGACCTGAATATGGAGGAAGCTTCTCACAGGCCAGGAGTAGGTAAGGAAGGGAGTCAAAGACTGATTTTTTTCAGCAAACAGTAAAGGGGAAATTGGGGTGCATTACAGTCTTTAAAACTTTGTCATGTAAGTAATCCATCATTTTCCTTTACATAGATCAGAAATCCTACTCCCCTGACCCCCACCGCCTAAATCCTGATTCCTGTTTACAGAAAAAATGTTCAAAAACAAGAAATTGTGCATCACAATACTGAATTTTTTATTAAAATTTCAGATTTCCAGCAAAGGCTAAAAATAAAAAATAAATAAAACAACTTTGATGGTTCCAACATAGTATCACCATCATTTTATACTCAGAATGCAGAAAGACAGTCGTAGAAGAAGGAAACTCTAGAAATTGAATAAATCAAGTTTATCTTTAAAACGGAAAGAGATTAAAAACTCCCAAAATGTCACTGATCTTCGACTTGAAACTACAGTTAGGTAGAGGAATCCTCTAGAGATTTTGGGATGAAAATTAATCACTCATAGTGTCTCTAACGCAGTCACCCTCAAATTGCAATGCTTTTGAGGGAGTGTCCAAGCGGAAAAACAAAACGGGATAAACAATTCCCAGATCCCAGATTCTGTCGCTCATTTCCTTTTTTGAAAAGTGTAATTTTCAGGCTCACACCTGTTGACACACACTGCCAGGTAGACGGAATCCTTCCCGGAACACCGATGGGCCCACGGTGGGGACACGCGGAAGCACGGTGGCGGACGATGTTAATAAACTCGGTTCACAGTGTCACATGTACAGATGCCAGGGGCCTCTCGCCACCTCTGTGTGAGGGCCGCTCTCCGCAGCTCCCCTCCTGTCCACGCGGGCTCCTCCCCACAAGACTCCCCCTTCCGTGGGCCACTGACGCCTCCCCCGCCACTGGGGTGACTGCCAGGCCCCGTGGCTGTTCTTCTTCTGGGACCTTCATCTCTTGATCTCCGCTCCATAGTGAGACGTGGCCTGGTGGTCAGCCCAAGGTCCAGCCAGAGCATCAGTGACCTGATGGCCCTCTGGGTTCCTGCAATCTTCCAGGACAAAGGTTGGAAGTAACAATGGCCTTAGGTCCAAACATTTAAAATTGCAGACCCACCACAAACACTTGCCGGTTGAAAGGTACGAACTCATGAGTGGGGTGTTTACTATGCAGAGCGCCAAATGCTACTCTATATATGCAAGCACCTCATCGCCCCAGGGCTCTGCAAAGTCCCAGTTTAGTTTGACTCCCAGTTGTGCTCTGCTCAGAATTGCCGTGTGGATTTTAGTTCTCACTTTCCTAATCTTGATGGCCAGAACCATGAAATGACCAGACTTGACCGCTGGGAAGATGGCAGCCTTACAAGAAATGCTAAAGGGACTTATTTAAGTGGAAAAGAAAAGACCACAAACAGGAAGAAGGAAATTATTTTTAGAAAACAATAAGATTGCTGGTAAAGGCAAGTATACAGTAAAGGTAGCAGATCAACCACCTATGAAGCTAATATGAAAGTCAAAAGACAAAAGTACTAAAATTATCTATTTCCATGATAGGAGGATATTGGATACAGATGCACAAAAAAAGAGGTTAAATATGATATAAAAAACGTAAAATGTGGGGGGAGGGGAGTAAAAGAGTAGAACTTTTAGCAAGTGGTCGAACTTAAGAGACCATCAACTTAATACAGATTGCTATAGAGTAGGTTATTATATATGAATCTAATGGTAACCACAAACCAGAAACCTATAATAAATACACAAAAAAGTAAGAGAAAGGAATCCAAACATAATATCAAAGAAAGCCATCCAACCATAAGGGAAGAGAGCAAGAGAAGAAGAATGGAACAGAGACAAATTACTAAACCATCTAGAAAAAAAGTAACAAAATGGCAATGAGTACATACTTATCAATAGCTACTTTAAATGTCAATGGACTAATTGCTCCAATCAAAAGACATAGGGTGGCCAATTGGATAAAAAAACAAGACCCATACATATGCTGTATGCAAGAGACACACTTCAAATCTAAAGGCACTCACAAACTGAAAGTGAAGGGGTGGAAAAAGATACTCCATGCAAATGGCAATGAAAAGAAAGCTGGGGTAGCAATACTTATATCAGACAAAATAGACTTTGAAACAAAAACTGTAACAAGAGACAAAGAAGGGTACTACGTAATGATAAAGAGAACAGTCCAACAAGAGGATATAACACTTGTAAATATCTATCCATCCAACATGGGAGCACCTAAATATACAAAGCAATTATTAACAGACATAAAAGGAGAAATAGACAGTAAGAAAATAATAGTAGGAGACTTTAACTTTCCACTTACACCAATGGATAGATCATCCAAACAAAACATCAATAGGAAACATTGGCCATAAATGACATGTTAGACCAGATGGATTTAGTACATATATACAGAACATTCCATCCCAAAACTCCAGAATTCATGTTATTTTCGAATGCACATGGAACACTCTCCAGGATAGATTACATATTAGGTGACAAAACAAGTCTCAATGAATTTAAGAAGATTGAAATAATACCAAGCATTTTTTTCTGACCACAACAGTATGAAGCTAGAAATCAACTATAGGAAGAAAATTGGAAAAGCCACAAATATGTGGAGTTTAACAAATACTACTTAACAATGATTGGGTCAATGAAGAAATGGAAGGAGAAATCAAAAAATACCTGGAGACAAATGAAAGTGAAACTACGACAAGCAAAACTTTGTGGGATATGGTGAAAGCAGTTCTAAGAAGGATGTTTACAGGAATACAGGTCTACCTCAACAAATAAGAAAAATCTCAAATAAACAATCTAACAGTGCACCTAAAGGAGCCAGAAAAAGAAGAAAGGAAAGACAAAACCCAAAATCAGTAGGAGAAAGGAAATAATAAAAATCAGAGGAGAAATAAATAAAATAGAGACTAAAAAAGAAGTCGAAAAAAAATCAATGACATGAAGATCTGGTTCTTTGAAAAGATAAACAAAATTGGCAAACATTTAGCTAGACTCACCAAGAAAAACAGAGAAGTCTCAAATAAAGGAAATCAGAAATGAAAGAGGAGAAATTACAATAGACAGCTCAGAGATACAAAAGAGTACAAGAGAATACTAGGAAAAGCTATAGGCCAACAAACTGGATAATATAGAAGAAATGGATAAACTCTTAGAATCATACAACCTTCCAAAATGGCATCAAGAAAAAATAGAGAATTTGAATAATCACCAGTAAGGAGATCGAAACAGTAATCAAAAACCTCCCAGAAAAATAAAAGTCCAGGACCAGACAGCTTCCCTGGTGAAATCTACCAAACAGTCAAACAAGACTTAATACCTATCCTTCTCAAACTCCTCAAAAAATTAAAGATGAGCTTCCTAACTCATTCCATGAAGCCAACATTACCATGATATCAAAACTAGACAAGGACAACACACAAAAAAGAAAATTACAGGCCAATATCACTGCTGAACATTGATGCAAAAGTCCTCAACAAAATATTAGCAAATAGAATCCAATAATACATTAAAATCCCATACGCCATGATCAAGTGGGATTTATTCCAGGGATGCAGGGATGGTTCAACATCCACGTATCAATCAACATGATACACCACATTAACAAAATGAAGAATAAAAATCACATGATCAATTCAATAGATGCAGAGAAAACATTTGACAACATACAGCCTCCATTTTTGATAAAAACTCTGCATAAAATGAGTATAGAATTAAAGTACCTCAAAATAATAAAAGACATATATGACAAACCCACAGCTAATATCACTCTCAATGGAGAAAAACTGAAAGCTGTTCCTCTAAGAACAGGAACCAGACAGGGAGTCCCACTTTTGCCACTCTTATTTAACATAGTGTTGGAAGTCCTAGCCAGAGCAATTAAGCAAGAAAAAGAAATAAAAGAGATTCAAATTGGAAAAGAAGAAGTGAAACTGTCACTATTTGCAGATGACATGATTTTATATGTAGAAAACCCTAAAGAATCCACCAAAAAACTTTTAGAAAT
The DNA here is from genome assembly GCF_041296235.1 of Equus asinus. NCBI lineage: Eukaryota > Metazoa > Chordata > Mammalia > Perissodactyla > Equidae > Equus > Equus asinus. The sequence continues at coordinate 11,907,230 of NC_091814.1, forward strand.
AGTAAATGCATATGGTAAAGTCGTAGGAGACAAAATAAGCATACAAAATTCAGTTACATTTCAATATGCTAACAACAAAGTAGCAGAAAGAGAAAATAAGAATGCAATCCCATAAACAATTGCAAAATAAAAAATAAAAAAAGAATAAAATACCTAGGAATAAATTTAACCAAAGAAGTGAAAGACTTGTACTCTGAAAACTATAAAACATTGCTGAAATATATTGAAGAAGACACGAAGAAATGGAAAGATACTCCATGCTCTTGGATTGGAAGAATTAACATAGTTAAAATGCCCATATTGTGTAAAACAATCTACAGATTCAATGCAATCCCAATCAGAATCCTAATGACATTCTTCATGAAAATAGAACAAAGAATCCTAAAATTTATGTGGAACAACGAAAGATCCTGAATAGCCAAAGAAATCCTGAGAAAAAAGAACAAAGCTGGAGGTATCACATTCTCTGATTTCAAAATATGCTACATAGCTATAGTAATCAAAACAGCATGTTATTGGCAGAAAAACAGACACACAAATCAATGGAACAGAATTGAGAGCCGAGAAATAAACCCACACACCTATGGACAACTAATTTTCAATAAGAGAGCCAGAAATCTATAATGGAGAAAAGAAAATCTCTTCAATAAGTGATGTTTGGAAAACTGGACAGCCACATGCAAGAGGATGAAAGTAGACCATCTTACGGCATAAACAAAAATTAACTCAAAATGGATTAAAGACTTGAATGTAAGACCTGAAACCATAAAAATTCTCAAAGAAAAGATAGGCAGTATGCTCTTTGACATCAGTCTTAGCAGCATATTTTCAAATACCATGTCTGATCAGGCAAGGCAAACAATAGAAAAAAAATAAACAAATAGACCACATCAAACTAAAAAGCTTCTTCATAGCAAACGAAACCGTCAACAAAATGAAAAGACAACCTAACAATTAGGAGAAGGTATTTGCCAAAAAATTGGATAACTTGGAAGAAATGAATAAATTCTTAAATCATACAACCTTCCAAAACTGAATCAAGATTAAATAGAGAATTTGAATAGACCAATCACCAGTAAGGAGATTGAAACAGTGTATCGGATAATGGGTTAATAGCCAAAACATATAGAGAACTCATACATCTCATCAACAAATAAACAAAGAAACCAATTAAAAAAGGAGTAAAAGATCTGAACAAACATTTTTCCAAAAAAGATATACAGACGACCAATAGACACATGAAAAGATGTTCAACATCACTAATTATTAGAGAAATGCAAATCAAAACTACAATGAGAGGGCTCAGCCCAGTGGCATAGTGGTTAGGCTCATGAGCTCAGCTTTGGTGGCCTGGGGTTCATGGGTTCAGATTCTGTGTGTGGACCTACACACTGCTCATCATGTCATGCTGTGGCAGCATCCCAAATATAAAGGAGAGAAAGATTGGCAACAGATGTTAGCTCAGGGCCAATCTTCCTCAGCAAAAACAAAAAAAAAACAACAAAAAACACACTCCCTGATTTCAAAATATACTACAAAGCTATAGTAATCAAAACCGCATGGTACTGATACAAAAACAGACACACAGATCAATGGAACAAAACTGCGAGAGCAGAAAAAAACCCATACATCTATGGACAGCTAATTTTCGACAAGGGAGCCAAGAACATACAAGGGAGGAAGGAAAGTCTCTTCAATAAATGGTGTTGGGAAAACTGAACAGCCATGTGCAAAAGAATGAAAGTAGACCATCATCTTTCAGCATACACAAAAATTAAAGCAAAATGGGTTAGAGATTTGAATGTAAGACACGAAACCATAAAAATTATAGAAGAAAATATAGGCAGTATGTTCTTCAACATTGGTTTTAGCAGCATATTTTCAAGTACCATGTCTTACTAGGCAAGGGAAACAATAGAAAAAATAAACAAATGGGACCACATCAAAATAAAAAAGCTTCTGCACAGCAAAGGAAACCATCAACAAAATGAAAAGAAACTTAACAATTGGGAGAGGATATGTGCAAGTCATATATCTGATAAGGGGTTAATTATTCAAAATATAGAAAGAACTCATACATCTCAACAACAACAAAACCAAGAACCCAATTACAAAATAGGCCAAATTTCTGAAGAGACATTTTTCCAAAGAAGATACACAGATGGCCAGGAGGCACATGAAAAGATGTTCAACATCAATAATTATTAGGGAAATGCAAATCAAAACTTCTATGAGATACCGCCTCACACTCGTCAGAACAACTATAATTAACAAGAGAAGGAAGAACAAGTGTTGGAGAGGATGTGGAGAAAAGGGAACTCTGATACACTGGTGGTGGGAGTGCAAACTGGTGCAGCCACTATGGGAAACAGTATGGAGATTCTTCAAAAAGTTAAGACTAGAATGACCATACGATCCAGCTATTCCACTGCTGGGTATTTACCCAAAGAACATGAAAACATGAATGTGTAAAGATATATGCACCTCTAGGTTCATTGCAGCATTATTCACAATAGCCAAGACTTGGAATCCTCCTAGGTGCCATCAAGGGGCGAATGGATAAAGAACATGTGGTACATGTACACAATGGAATACTCCTCAGCCATAAAATAAGATGAAATCTTGCCATTCGTGACAACATGGATGGACCTTGAGGGTATTATGCTAAGTGAAATAAATCAGAGGGAGAAAGTCAAATACTGTGTGGTCTCACTCATAAATAGAAGATAGGACAATAAGAAGCAAACACATAGAGACAGAGATTGGATTGGTGGTTACCAGAGGGGAAGGGAGGAGGGAAGAGGACAAAAGGGGTATTTAGGCACATATATATGGTGATGGATGGTAAGTAGTCTTTGGGTGGTGAACAAGATGTAATCTACACAGAAATTGAAATATAATGATGCATACTTGAAATTTATATAAGGTTATAAACCAATGTTAACTCAATAAAAAAGACAAAAAAAAGCACTTGGGGCCAGTCCCAGTGGCCAAGTGGTTAGGTTTGGTGCTTTCTGCTTCAGCATCCCTGCTTCAGTGGTGTGGTCCTACACTACTCTGTTAGTGGCCATGCTGTGCTGGTGGCCCACATACAAAACAATAGAGGAAGACCGGCATGGATGTTAGCTCAGGGCAAATCTTCCTCAGAAAAAAAAGAAGGCTACTCAGAACTAATTCGTGAAATAGAGAAGAAGAGGAGAAAGAGCAAACAAAACTGTTTAGTTTCCCCTAGAAACAGACTCCAGGCTCCAGGGATGATGCAATCACATCTCCTAACCAGAAGTGTTTATGCGCCTTGATTCTTTTGTTTTTAATTTTAATTTTTTTGAGGTGTAGTTCACATACAACATTTATTAATTTCAGGCGTATGACATAATGATTTGATATTTGTATATATTTCAAAATGATCACCAGACATAGTTACAGGATTTCATTTCTTGTCATGAGAACTTTTAAGATCTACTCTTTTAGCAACTTTCAAATATGCAATACAGTGTTGTTAACCACAGTCACCACGTTGTACATTACATCTTTGTGACATTTATTTTGTAGCTAGGAGTTTGTACCTTTTGATTCCTTTCACCACTTCACCCACCTGCACACCTCTGACAACTGCCAATCTGTTCTCTGTATCTAAGAGCGTGGATTTGGGTTTTGGTTCTGTTTCTTTTTCTTTTTTTTTTTTCACAGTTTGCATATAAGTGAGATCAACATTTGTCTTTCCTTGTCTGACTTATTTTACTTAACAGAATGCCCTCAAAGTCCATCCATGTTGTTGAAAATGGCAAGATTTCATTCCTTTTTCTGGCTGAATAATATTCCTCTGTGTGTGTGTGTGTGTGTGTGTGTGTGTGTGTGTGTGTGTGTGTAGCACATTTCCTTTATCCATCATCTGTTGATGGACACTTAGGTGGTTTCCCTATCTTGGCTATCGTAAATAAAGCCTCAGTGAATACGGGGTTGCATGTATCTTTTCGACTTAGTGTTTTCATCTTCTTCAGATAAATACCCAGAAATGGAATTCCTGGAACTTATGATAGCTCCACTTTTAATTTTTTGAGGAAGCTCCCTACTGTTTTCCATAGTGGCTGCACCAATTCACATTCCCACCAACAGTGCACAAGGCTTCCCTTCCCTCCACATCCTCACCAACAGTTGATATTTCTTGTCTTTTTCAGGATAGCCATTCTAACAGGTGTGAAGTGATAGCTCCTTGTGATTTTGATTTGCATTTCCCTGATCCTTAGTGATGTTAATTGTCTTTTCACACACCAGTTGGCCATCCGTCCATCTTCCTTGGAAAAAAATGTCTCTTCAGATCCTCTGCCCATTTTTTAATTAAATTGTTTGTCTTTGTGTCATTGAATTGTATGAGCTCTTTATATATTTTGGATATTAGCCCCTTATCAGAGACATGATTTGCAAATATTTTCTCCCATTCAGTAGGTTGCCTTTTCATTTTGTTGATAGTTTACTTTGCTGTGCAGAAGCTTTTTAGTTTGATGTAGTCCCATCTGTTTATTTTTACTTTTGTTGCCTTTGCTTTAGGTGTCGAATCTAAAAAAAATCATCTGTAAGACTGGTGTCAAGGTCTTGATTCTTCTTAATGGTCTGAACAAGGGAGTTCCCGAGAGGGGCTCACAGGAGAAGGTGACAGTGCCTTTGTGTTCAAAGTGCAGAGGGAACAGCTGAGCACTCCTGCCTTCTTGACTTACAGCAAGTGGGATCGTCCCAGGACTGACAAGGGAGAGGGAGGTTGTGCCATCAAAATAAACCCAAATCATGTTTTCCAAGTGCATTAATGAACATAACACTTTCACATTTAGTTATATCCATGTGCCTGTAGCATTGGCTACCTAATACTTTCGTTGCATTGATTTACACTTTTATGTAGTAAATTCATTTTTGAAATTAATTGTGTATCACTACCACAACAGAAACACCAGTATGAATTGCCAAAGCAAGATGCAACTATAAAATTAGACAAAAGGGAAAAAAGCAGTTTTGTTATAGCTAATAACAGAGTTGGTAAGCAGAGCTCATGAGATTCCACAAGCATTCCCTGAAGGCTGGGTAGTGGCCGCCTTTAGAGCAGCCTAGAGCAATGCTGGGGCTGGAGTGATCGATATAAGGAAACCCCTGTTATGCCCAGTTTACCACTGCCCCGCAAAAGCAAGGGCATGAAGTGATTCTTTACCTGCCGTGGGGAAACACTAAAGTCCTCCTCTCAATCAAAGTTCGGGGACCACCCAGAGATCAGTATAGACCCAGGAGCTGCTGGCACTGGGGATCAAATAAATGGACTAAAATGAACCTCATGCTGAGCAAGAAGTCAGGAACTTGAAATCAAACATCTCATGTGTAACTGACTGGTTAGATGAATGAGCTAGACCTGCATTATCTCAGACGGTGTCCACTAGACACATGAGGCAACTGAGTGCTTGAAATGTGGCTAGTGCTGAGAAACTGAGTTTTTTGTTTATCTATTTTTTACTTAATTTTAACTAATTTGAACTGAAGTTCAACTAGTGGCTGCAGTATAGGACAGCAGAGGTTAGAGAATAACCATTATACCATAAAATCATCTGCTTTATTTCCTTGTCGCAATAAACAAATTTAATACGAGCTCGCACATAATAACAATTCTGAATGGCTTTCTCCACGTGCTTAGATACAGCTGAATGTCAGTTCAGTCCTGGGGACCATCTCCCCTGCTGCCTTTGCCTCCTCATTAGATCCCCACACCTCCACCAAGGGATTGGAAGCCTCAGCCAGTGCTGATCTCACAGATGGGGTCTTGGCTGTCTTGGCTGGTCACAGAGCTCTTCCCAAGTGATGGCTTCACGCCTTCCCTCCCAAGTTTGACTGATATCGCTGTAGCACTGTGTTGGCCCAAACGTTGTGCACTGAGGAGTTTCTGTGTTTTTGAAGGCATGGGGCAAGTCAGTGAATCCAGGCTCTGTTTGTTGGGAGACCACAAAGAGCTACGCAATCTTTGGGTGGATTAGATGAAGTGGGAGTAATACGGTCATGTCAGCAATTGTGCGACAGTGGTACAATTTTTGTCCCATCCCCAGGACTCTGCCTTTAATGGGTGGCATTTTACTGAATTTTGCAAATCTCATTTCTCTACTGCACAGACAAGACTGCAGTATAAGAATGGAAGTCACAGAAACAATGGCCTCATAGGACAAGTCAGGAAAGTAAGGAAAAAGGAAAGTAAGGGAAAACTTGTCTTTACTATGGGACAAGTAAGGAAAAAGTTTTGAGGTAGGACTTGAACGGTGATGGAGAGGTCTTGACCCTCAATGGGAGCCAAACGGCCGAGCCCAGGGAAGCTCTGGCACCTCAGGGTCTTCCATCTGGATGCCATTACTTTTCATTCCCAAGTCCCTCCTGAGGGCGGAAGGGCATCCTGGAGCAAAACAAAAGCACAGCAGGTTTCCCAGATCCGCCAGGAGCAGAGGGTGAGACACAGGACCAGAACGGAGAAGCAAAGAGGTTTAGACACAGAGAATTACAACGGGTTTGTTACCTATACACCAATGGGCAGCTGGCTTTATTTAAAGAGTAAGAAGGACATGTCTTCCAATGGTTCAAGGGCTAAACTTTCCTTGAAAGTGTGTTCACCTGGAATATATTTCAAAGCTGGCTATGATGTGTGTGCAGATATTAATACGAAAACTATATTTGAATAGTAGCAGTAAAGAGACTTTGAATGAGTCTTCTCACACATTTACTCATAAAAATGGGAAACAGTTATTAGAATGCTGTCCTCAAACAAAGACAAAAGCAGAATTTATAAGAGAGTCAGAAAAGAGAGGAGAAAGAAAACACCACAGACAGCTTGGGAATGGGGAATTGTATTTTTCTTTTCCTTGGTAAATGGATGAGCTGAAAGCCATCAAATGGCTAGTCTGACAGCTTGTTCTGTGAAGCTGACAAGCTCATCAGGTAAACGATTTTGGCTACTTACAGATGCTCCAAAAATTCTTGAAGCTGTAGCTATGGAATGAATGGGGCGACTTTCTTTGTGTAATACCTGCCGATGTCCTTCCTTTGGCACCTCTGAGTTAGTTAGGCCTAAATGTACTGTTTTCCTCATCAGAATTTCCCAATTTCATCTCTCCCCCTTTGGGGGTCATAATTGTTCTTAAGAGAGCAGATTTGACCACAAACGCTTCAGTCTCTCTCTGGCACAGTATTAACAGTTGGATATCAGCTTAAAATAACGGTTGTGAGCAACATACAAGGAATCAGATAGCAGATAGCAGAGGAAAGTCAAAAACCTGAGGACAGCAAAAATACCACAAGAGATATTTTGAACTTACTTTGCATCCTAGACTAGGCCAAACCAGAAGAACAAGTGTCAACATCACTCTGGCAATAACCAAGTTGCTTTCAACTTTCTTTACTGAGGCATAATAAATATAAAGGACCAAAAGGGCACAGTTCGAACACCTTTATCCATGTAAACCAACCGGTTTACTACTGAATACTACTACTACTACTGAATAACTACTGACGTAGTGCCCAGACTGAGGTGTAGACCATTTCCAGACCCCAGAAAGCTTCCTCATGGCTCTTCCCGTGCAAGATCCAGCAATCGCACTCCTTGCTATTTATCCAAAGGAGTTAAAAAGTTATGCCCCTGCAAAAGCTTGCCCACCAATGTTTATAGCAGCTTTATTCGTAATTGTCAAAACCGGGAAGCAATCGAATGTTTTCAATAGTCGCGTAGATAAATAAACTGTGGTCCATCCAGGCAGTGAAATATTATTGAGCACTAAAACGAAATGAGATATCAAGCTGTGAAAAGACATGGAGGAATCTCAAATGCATATTACTAAGTGACAGAAGCCAATCTGAAAAAGCTCCATGCTGTATGATTCCAACTCTATGACATTTTGGAAAAGGCAAAATTATGGAGAGAGTAAAAGGATCAGTGGTTGCCTGAGGTGGGGGGAGGGGTTGAAGGGGCAGAGCAGGAAGGATTTTTAGAGCAGTGAAAATACTCTGCAGGATACTATAATGCTGGATACATGCCATTATACGTTTTACCAAATCCATGGAATGTGCAACACCAAGACTGAACTGTAATGCAAATTAAGGACTTTGGGAGATTATGATGTGTCAATGCAGATTCATCAGCCATAACAAATGTGCCACTCTGGCAGGAGATGTTAATAAACAGGGAGGCTATGCATGCGAGGAATCTCTGGACCTTCCCCTCCAATTTTGCTGTGAGCCTGAAATGCTCTAAAACAATAAAGTCTTAATAAAAAAATATTAAAAAAAACGAAAGCACACTTGAGAAGCTCAATCTTCCCAAAGTAAGCATTTTGAAAAATGCATGCAAGCATGTCTTAATTAAACACTCACACACAGACACACACACAGAGAGAAATATTGAAGCACCAAATGTTCAACTTACTCATCCAAGCCTATAAAGGGCAGAATGAAGATTTTTGTCATAGAACCCAGGTTCTTAGGCCTGTTTCAGGAATCCTTCTAATACACGTATGAAGCTGACATCCCAGCAGATATTGTGTGAGAATCAGTTTGGGGAGGTGGGATGGCTCTCGACAGGTAGGAGACGTGAGGTGTATAGGGCCCAGGAGACAGGAGGGTAAATTTTATGCGAGGAAATCTGCAGGTGACCAACAGCAGGAAACACGTGGGACTTCGTTAAAAAGCACGCCATCCGTCCCTGGGTGGGCTTGAACCACCAAACTTTCGATTAACAGCCGAATGCGCTAACCGATTGCGCCACAGGGCCGCCGGACGCCGCCTTTCCCGGCCTCCTTAGGAAGTGAGCACCTACTAAGCTCTAGGTTCTGCCGCCCTCCGGGCAGGAAAACTGCAGGCTCCAAAGCCTCGCAAAACCAGGGGGATTATCGCACGAATTGTGTTGTTGGTCTCCCTTTGAACCTGCGCGTTGGGCGATTCCGAGGAGAGAAGGGCAGCCGAATGGCCTCGCCTCTGACCCGCTTCAGAAGCCAGCACCCGCCGGAGTCGCCCCGGGTCGCGACCCTTCCGGGCCCGAGCCTAGCGGGGCCCAAGCAAAGCCGAAAGCCCCGGTGGCTCCCGGAACCCGTCTTCCCGTCGTTCCGCCGTCACCCGACCGCCCTTCATCACCAGCTCCCCCCGGGCCCCGGGCGGATGCGCGGGCTGGAACGATTGGGAAGTACGAACAGCGGTGAGAGAATGAGCGTGTGCCCATCCTTCCGGGAGGCCTTCGGGGCCGGTGAGGTGCTGCCGCTTCCTTCTTCGGATTCCTGCGTAAAGCACGGGAGCTCCACGAGGGCACGGGTCGTGGTGATGGTCGCCCGTGGGCCCCTCGACGAGAACAGGGTCTGGCACTCACCAGGGCGCTCTATTAGGTCTTGTTGAATTCATACACTGTCTTTAGTTTTTAGTCCCACGAAGAACCCTGGGAATGGAAATAATGAAACGTTTTCCAAGGCGAAATTTCGTCCTAAACTGTCTAACCAGTTCATTGACCCCGCAGCATTCCGGGGGCCGCAACGCGAAAGGCCGACAGTGCGCGCTTGAGCTCCGGGCGCCCGGCTCCGCGGCGCTGGTGAGCTCCGCGCGGTCGGTGGGGACCCCGGGGCGGGAACAAGGATGGGGCCAAAAGGGAAGCGCGAAGAGGAGGGAAAGAAGCAGCCAGCGGAGGCGACCACAGGGTCAGCAAGACCTAGGAGCCCTGGGCAGAGGTAAGGGCCAGACTCTGGGGAGATGAGGAGAGAGTTTTTGTTACAGTAGCAAAATGAGGGGGAAGGGAGGGGAAAACAGGGAACAGGAAGGGACGATAAACGCGAAGACCTGTAGCTCTCGAAAAACAAAGCAGCAAAATATTACGAATGCTTTCAGGTCGAAACGACTTCAGGAAAGCACAACAGCTGCCTGCAGGCCGATGGCTCTCAGTGATCCCATAGCGTTTGTAGCGTTTGGCACCCTGCGTTGTGCCTGCAGCAACTTTGGTTCCAATCCGAGTCACGGGGGTATCCGGTCACCTTATGCCGCCGAGAGTTAAAAAAATCTCTGCATCACCCTCGCTCTTCACTTGCGGGCAGAGAGCAGTTACCTGTCAGGCTCCGCAGCTCTCTGCGCGGAGAAAAACAGAAAGGAAACCCCACGGCGCGCCCACCATGAGTGTTCATGAGAAACGCTGAACTTGCTCCAAGTCTGAACAGGCACGGGACCTCTCCCAAAAGGTGCCACCTTGTACTGGCGTCTTTCCACTTCCACACCCATTTTTCTGGTTGAGGTATTTCAAACATCAGTGGGGCCTTTTTAGACCAAATGACATGAAATGACAGTTCGCACTCCAACTGGATACTTTAAATAAAATATAATAAATATCATATAATCGAAAGGATAACATCCCCCTCCCGCCAGTTTTCGCCTCAGGGTAAATGATGGAAGTGTTCTTCACATAAAGTGCACAAGCCTTAAGCACACAGCCCGGTGAATTTCCATAAGGGTAAACATTACCTAGGTCAAATTACAGAAAATTCCCATCCGTCCAAAAATTTAAAGCTCCTTTCCAGTCAATCTTCACACCACCCCCACTTGGGCAAATCACTGTTCTCATTTCTGTCTCCATAGATTAGTTTTGCCTGTTCTTGAACTTCCCGTAAATGAATATGCTTTTTTGCCTGGCTGCTGCTGCTTCTTTTTTTCTTTCAGGCAACATAATGCTTTTGAGACGCATCCATTTTGTGGTATGTATCAGTAGACGATTTTGGTATTTCTGATGAGTGTTATTCCAACGTGTGAATACACTACAGTTGAAGGACAAATTGGGATATTTTGGTTGTGATCCAATACTATTTTCTTTATTTTGTTGCCTAAATTGTTCCAGTTTCGGCCACTGTGAGCTCATTGAGTTGGCTTGTCTGTCCCGTCGGCATACCCCCATCATCACGGAGGGTTTCTTTTGTTGGTTGAGTTTGGTTTTCTTCTTTATGACTTTCTGGCACTGCAAAAGCTCCAGGCTCAGGCTCATCTTGTGTATTTCCTGCCCCAGTCTTAGATGCAGCCACTTTTCCAAAGAGCCCTGATTCCTTTTATTGGTGGCTTGATTTTTTTTTTTTTTTTTTAAGATTGGCACCTGAACTAACATCTGTTGCCAATCTTTTCTTTTTCGTCTCCTTCTCCTCCCCAAAGCCTCCCCCAACCCCCGTACATAGTTGTATATTCTAGCTGCAGGTCCTGCCAGTAGTGGGTGGCTTGACTTTTTATCATTGGTGTCTAAAAGTTTTATATTCAGAATTTGAGTCGTGTTAGATAAATGTATTGCAAATAACTTCTCCCAGTCTGATTTGCCTTTTCACTTTCTTATCATGATTTTTTTATGAGCATAAGGTTTTTTTTTTATTTTTATGAAATCCAATTTATCTATAGAGTCTTTTGATTTATCGTTAAGGCTTTGGTGTTCTATGAGAAATCTCTCCAACCCCAGGATCATGAATATATTATCCTGCATTTAATTCTAGGAGCTTTGGATATTTAATTTCCACTTTTAAATCTATGGCTCATCTCAGATTCCTCTCCTGAACACAGCAGGCTTGAGGATGCTAAACACTAGAGAATCATGGTGTACTCACCAACAGTATGACTTCCCCAAGAGGTCATGATATTTCCTGCTCTGCTGTAGTGCTTTCCTCCCTTGTCCCTGTCTCCTCCCCTCAACCCCTGGGCCAGAGAACTGTTGGAAGCATTGGTACATGGAATCCAATGGCTTTCCTTCCTAACTGCCATCCAGGCATCAGGAAGCTTCAACTCTGCCACTACCACTACCTCTCACACCTACCAAACTGGTGACTACAAACTAGAACATGACTGCCAACCAAAAGTGTCTCTAAACACTCATGGCTCCATAACCTTATTTGCCCCCAGCAACAGCAGTGGGGAGGTGTCCTCTGCTCACTTCTGCCAACTCTCTTGTGTGCATCTCATTTCTATCCAGAACCCAACCTGCAAGGGAATCTGAGAAGTATAACTTTTACTTTTCCAAGCCCTTCAACTAGGAGGAGGATGGAATGGATTTTGAGTGAGCCAACCCACAGTTAGAGGTATTTTTAATATCCCCAGAAGAGTACTGCACAGTTTTCAAAGACATACCTTTTTGTAAATATGCAGGGAGAAGATGGGATAAAAGAACATATACTAAACGCCTTACAGTGTGTGTTTCTGGAAGTAGAAAAGGGAAAGGAGTGGGATAAACAGAGAAAATAATGAAAGACAGTAAGAGCCTGGCTCAGAGCAGCCACCATAGAGTGTCCTGCAGTCAGGAGCATGATCATCTTCATCCTTTGCACCCGGGATCTAAGAAAATATATTGACTGATCAGTGAGAGGGAATTCCAAAACTGCTACAGGAAAACAGACAATTTATCCAAGCAGACCAGCGTACTAACAAAGGCAAGAAGAAACTTTTTCAAGAAACCCAGCAGAGAGAAACCACACAAGGAAGCAGTAGAAATGAGACTATGTCAGGAATCCCCAACACGCTAATATCTGCTTATTATAGTGGATCTAATCTTCTCACCTTGTAAATAAAACTAAATTCCAGATGTGGGGGTTTATTACACAGAAAAGGGTTAAATATTAAGAGCACTACAAATCTGTACCAGACTAATTGTCCACAACAAGAATGAAAGAGTGAAAACACGAATATCAGACAAAGGTAAACAGCTAAAGAAAACTTTAAAGGAGAGGAGCAAAATCCTTGCAACTACCTAGAATCTCATTTTACTGTTTTTCCCTGACCTGGCCTCCTTGGGTGGCTGCAGAGGGTGTGGTGAGGGGAAGAGATCTGGGAGTGAAATTTCCATTTATTCACTTTTATATAGGTCTCTGTAAGGCCTAAGAATTCAAAAGCAAGATTCGACCCTTGGCTTTTTCCAGGGACTCGAAAGAGGCATACAAAGGAGAGAAACTCAGTGATCATCCAGATCTTCTGGAGTCACTGAGACACATCCCCACTAGTCCAGCCTCCTGAACTGTCACTAGGTCGTGGGTGCCTGTTTGGGGAAAAGAACTGGTGTTTCTGTCCAGGTTGAGAGGAAAGCGTTTGGGACGCACCAAGCAATGGGAGGGCAAAGAGAATGTGTCAGCAACTGAGGGAATGAACTTTCCATCGGTACACGCTAGATATGGACCAGAGACAAGAAACTGGATGAATTTCTGATATTTTTCTACAGAGATAGTTTATGCAGTTGTCAAGAGCCTACTTCAAAATTAGGCTTTTTCAAATCTGGTATTTGGATTTGAGTGTCAAAACCTGAGTGCTGCCTGACATAAACCTCCTACGTGAGCCTTTGCTCTGGGTGTCCTTTTTGTTCATTGATTATATCTTCCAAAAAGAACACTGAGAACATCTATTTTGGAACCATTTTATCCAAGTTTTTCCAGTGACTCTTTCTGATCTGAGCTAGTGTGCCAAGCTGCTGGGAAGCACTGGTGTCTCAGTGGTAGTGTTCTCGCCTCCCATGCTGGAGATCCAGATTCAATTCCCGGCACAATGCAGTGTGTACAACAATCTTACTCTGAACACTCTATTGCTCAGGCAGTTTAGGTGGTTTCAAGGTTCTGACCTCCAGGAACAGCCTCGAGATAAATTGGGGAAAATAGGAACTAAAACTTCTCAGGTTACTCCCAAGCAGAAGACATCAAGGCACTTGCGTGTACAGGGACTTTGCAGAGACTATGTTTTTGAAGTGGTGTGACTGATGGGTCTCTGCGGTTTTGCATATGTGGGCCTAAAATCAGCGCTACTTTTATCCTTTCTCCTGTTGGAGCCCTGGAATCCAAAGAGTCATCTGGTCACAGATTTGCACCCTGGATCTTGGACAGACCCCTGGGCCGTGTCTCACTGTGGAGTGGGGATCAAGAAATGAAATTGCTGAAAATCCCCTGTGGAGAAGGAGTAGTGAGGGGCCCAGGGAAGGGAGAGACGTGTGGGGGAGAATCCACAGGGAGATGAGGGGAATTGGGTAGACCGGCCTCAAGCTTTCCAGGGGAGGTAGGACTCAGTCGTTTGCTGGTCTTGGTAAAGCTAAGGATGAGCTCCAAGTGGAGAGCAGCACGTACAAGAAAATCATTTTTAGCACCCCTGCTTGTTTTACACTCCACCAGGGAAATCTTCTGTTTAGGGGATCATTTGTATGTTTAAGAATAAGCAGCACTGAGGGGAGGCCGTGACAATCACTAGCTCTGGAGGTTTGGAGGAGGAGACTCTGGAAGACGAAGGCCCAGGGATCATCTGGTTTGTCCACACTGTTTTCATCAACTATTCTCCTCAGCAAAGCTTATGTGGGTCCCAGATATCAAATCGCAGCTGCCACATTGGCGGGTTGAGGAAGCGTCACTGCTAATTTCTTTCTCGAAGGGATAAGAAGTGACTGACCCAGAGCCATGAGAGGGAGATGGAAGAGCAGACTTAAAATGCTTCTCTCCATCTTGTCCTCTCTCTGCTACCTCTGAACCTCAATCTTCCACACACACCAGTTCCAAATGGCCTTCAATCCCTATGGAGGTTTATAACTGTTCGTAATTCCTGTAGGCCGGGTTTCCTTCTGGCTTCTAGTGTTGATTTGGGGGAGCTGGTCAGCAGCTCAAACTAGTTCAACATCCTGGATCATTTCTCTGCTCTTGGTATTAAGGTAAAGTCGGCCTCATAAAATGACTTAAGAAGTGTTCCCTTGGCTTCTATTTCCTGGAAGCGATTGTAGAGAACTGGTATCATTTCTTCCTTAAATGTTTGGTAGAATTCACCAGAGAAACCATCTAAGTCTGGTGCTTTGTCTCAGAAGGTTACTAATTGTTGACACAATTTATTTAATAGATATAGGCCTATTTAGATTATCAATTTCTCTTTGTGTGAATTGTGGTAAATTGTGTCTTTCAAGGATTTGGTCCATTTCATCTAAGTTATCAAATTTGTGAGCAGAGAGTTGTTGATAACATTCCTTTGTTATCGTTTAATGTCCATGAGATCAGTACTGAGGGTCCTTCTTTCAGTCCTGCTGTCAGTAATTTGTATCTTCTCTCTTTTTCTCTTGCTCAGCCAGCCTAGAGGTTTATCAATTTTATTGATCATTTCAAAGAACTAACTTTTGGTTTCACTGATTTTTCTCCCCATTAACTTCCTGTTTTCAATTTTGTTGATTTCTGCTCTAGTTTTCATTATTTCATTTCTTATACTTACTTTGGATTTAATTCATTCTTCTCTTTTGTTTCTTTACTCGTTTTCCTTTTTTGGAGTTTCCTAAAGTGGAAGCTTAGATTATTGACTTCAGATCTTTCTTCTTTGCTAACATATGCTTTCAGTGCCACGAACTTCTAAGCATTACTTTTGTTGCATGCCACACATTTTTATAAATTGTAATTTCATGTTCATTGAGCTCAAAATAATTAATTTCTCTTGAGAATTTTCTTTGACCCATGTGGCATTTGGAGTGTTGTATAATCTCCAAAGTTTGGAGTTCTCCCACTATCTTTCTGTTATTGATTTCAGGCTTAATTCCATTGTGACCTGAGAGCATGTATTGTATGATATCTCTTCTTCGAAATTTGTTGAGATGTGTTTTATGGTCCAGAACGTGGTCAATCTTGG
Source organism: Equus asinus (assembly GCF_041296235.1). Taxonomy (NCBI): domain Eukaryota; kingdom Metazoa; phylum Chordata; class Mammalia; order Perissodactyla; family Equidae; genus Equus; species Equus asinus. The sequence goes on from NC_091814.1 coordinate 11,922,857, forward strand.
TGAACATTCTGTGTAAGTTTGAAAAGAATGTGTATTCTGCTGTTGTAGGATGAAGTAACGTATAAATGTCTGGGCGATCCTGCTGATTGATGGTGCTATTCAACTCACTATATCCTCACTGATTTTCTGGCCATTGGCTTTGTCAATTACTGATAGATAGGTGTTGAAGTCTTCAACTACAATAATGAATTTATCTATTTCTCTTTGCAGTTCTATCACTTTTTGCCTCACATATTTTGATGTTCTGCTGTTAGGTGCCTGTTCATCAAATATTGTTACATCTTTTGGAGAGCTGACCCCTTTCTCATTGTGTAATGCCCCTCTCTATTCCTGATCATTTTTCTTGCTCTGATGTCTGCTCTGTCTGAAGTTAATATAACTAACACTCCAGTTTTCTTTTGATTAATATTAGCAGGGTATATCTTTCTCTACGTCTTTACTTTTAATTTATCTGTGTCTTTATATTTAAGGTGAGTTCCTTACTTGTAATACGGTGTTGGAGGAGAGGTCTATGGATACCATGGACTGCCAGAAAGATGAGCACATGGATCCTAGGGCAAATTAATCCTCAAGTATTGCTGGAGGAAAACATGATAAAACCGAGGCTGTCCTACTTTGGGCACATCATGAGAAGGCAGGATTCTTTGTAAAAGACAATAATGCTGGGAAAAGAAGAAGGCAGCAGGAAAAGAGGAAGAGAAAATATGCTATGGATTCACTCCATGAAGGAAGCCATAGGCATGAGTCTACAGGAGCTGAGTAGGGCTGTTGAGGACAGCACATTAAGGACAATACTCATTCACAGAGTAGCCAGGAGTCGGAACTGACTTGTTGGCATGTAACACACACAAGTTTCATACAGGCAATGTATAGTTGGGTCTTGTTTTCCACTCTAATGGTCTCTGCTTTTTAAGAGACATCTTTTAGACCATTCACATTTGAAGTGGTGATTTATATATTTGGATCGATATCTACCATATTTCCAACTGTTTCTGTCGTGGGACAGAGAGGCAACTGACCTTAAAAGAATAACACCGGAATATCATAAACAACTTCATGCCAATAAAATCAATGACACGAAACAGACAATTTGTTGACAGACATAAACTACCAAAGCTTACTCAAGAAGAAATAGAAAAGAAAAATAGTCCTATATTTATTAAAGAGATTAGATTTGCTGTGAAAAGCTCTCCCAAAAAGAAAATTCCAGGGCCAGCTTATTTCGTTGGTGAAATCTATCAAACATGCAATGAATAAATAATAACAATTCTATGCAAACCCTTCCAAAACTAGAAGAAGAAGAAATACTTCCCAATTCATTCTTTGAGGCTGGCGTTTTGTTAATACCAAAGCACACAAAGGGATTACAAGAAAAGAAAACTAAAGATCAATATTCCTCATAAACATAGATGCAAAAGTTCTAAATGAAATTTTAGCAAATTGAACCCAACTATATATAAAAAGGATAATGGCTCATGTGTAACGGGGGTTTATCTCAAGAATGCAAGGTTGGTTTAACATTTAAAAATCAATCACATTCATTGATTGACATATTGAAAAACAAAAAAAAATTACATATCTATCATTATATATACATATATAATCATTTCAACAAATGCAGAAGAAGCAGTTGACAAATTACAACATCCACTCCTAGTGAAAGTTTTCAGCAAACTAAGAAGACAAGGGAAATGCCTCAACCTGATAAAGGATATCTATGAAAAACCTACAGTTAATATGTTACTTAACTGTAAAAGACTAAATGCTATCTGTCTAAGATTAGGAAGAACACAGGGATGAATGCTGATTAACTACAAACACTCCATCATAACTGAAAGAAGAAATCTTCTATAACTTCCAGATCAGTTATATTTTCTTCCTTTGGTTTCTTAAAAATAAAATGAAACCAAAAAAAAAAAATCAAAACATGGGATCACTGGTACATAGTTGGACATTTCTTATAACACTTGCAGTAATGTGACTGGATATTAAAAGCTCTTGCTAGAAGCATGTGCAAAAGATAGTCTACTGTGAGCTAAACAATCAGCATATCTGTCTAAGGTCCATGAATCTGATGAAGCTGGATCCAGTCCCCTGCTGTGGTGTCACCACTGTTAGTTAAATCACCATCAAAATCATCAAGTAACCAGTTTTCCAGATGCTGGTTGCTAATATGGTCCTAATTTATTCTGGGGAATGTTGAAAGTCAACAGTGGTACAGTTAGAAGTGGAAACAAAACACAAAATAATAACAATAATAATAGCTTTCTCAGAGCTGTACTGTGTGACCAGCATAGTTACTCAGTCGTTCACCATGTAATAATTTATTTAGTCCACATAACAATCCTGAGATAGTATAGGTTATGAAGATCTCTAGTTGCAGAGAAGAACACAGAGGCACTGTCAGGTTGAGCCCTGTGATGGTGAGAGGCAGCACTCAGACCCAGGCAGTGTGCCTCAGAGCCCTTGCTCTTGGTCATTATGCTCAGTGGTAGCTGGGAAGACTTCACTAAGATTTGCATCCCCTCCAGCTTGCTCATCCTCCAAGATTTTAAAGAGAAAAAGAAGCTTAAAAGTAAGGCCTACAAAACACTCAGAACTGAGACTGCTGGGAAGATGGCTGCATAGGAGGACTCTGAACTCACCTCCTCCCACGGACTCAACAGACTTACAACTACTCTTGTAACAATTACCGCTGAGAGAGAACTGAAAACTATGTAAGAAGAACCCCCACAACAAGGGACAGTACTGACTGAGGTGGAAGGGACAGAAATTCCATTCTGCAGAAGAAAAAGCCACATTCTAGCTGTGGCACTTCATGACCAGGAGCAATCTTAATGTACAAAGCTTTTCCTTGAGGAGTGGGGGATCTGAGTGGAAGAGCTTTACCACAATAAGCAGCTTTTGGACTCAGCACAACTGAGACGAGTGTCATAATATCTTGCTTTGCTGGCTGTTAACAACAATGAGGAATACCTCCCCCCAAAATTATTGGACATAAAGGAAAGAAAAGCCTGCTCTTGAAGGGTCCACACACAAATTCACCCATTTCAGAAAGCAATGTAAAATCACCAGAAAGAAAGGGGCAGAGTCCTTTGGTGGAAAGAGATTTACTTGATAGGCTCTGGGCATGTCTTGGTGAGAGGCGAGACCTCCCCAGGACCACCTCCCCAGGAAATGAGTCATTGGTGGCAGCCATTGTTGTGACCTCATACAGGAATGCTGACACAGCTGCTGGAAGACCCCATTGGGGTTCTTCCCCTGGCCTGTTAGCACAATCCGTATCAAAGTGCCAAGGACATTTTTCACAGAAATAGAAAAAAAAATCCTAAAATTTAAATAGACCCCATAAGACCCTGAATAGCCAAAGTAATCCTGAGAAAAAAGAACAAAGCTAGGGGCCGGCCCAGTGACATAGTGGTTAAGTTCCCATGCTCCACTTTGGCAGCTCAAGGTTTGCTGGTTCGGATCCTGGGCTGTGACCCACACACCGGACCTATACATCGCTCATCAAGCCAAGCTTGGCAGCATCCAACATAGAAGAAGTAGAAGGACTTACAATTAGGATATACAACTATGTACTGGGGCTTTGGGGAGAAAAAAAAACAAGAGAAAGATTGGAAACAGATGTTAGCTCAGGGCCGATCTTTCTCACCAAAACAAACAAACAAAAAACCCCAAAAAACAAAGGTAGAGGTCACAGTCCTTGATTTCAAAATATACTACAAAGCTATAGTAATCAAAACAGTATGATACTGGCACAAAAACAGACACACAGATCAATGGAACAAAACTGAGAGCCCAGAAATAAACCCACACATCTATGGACAGCTAATTTTTAGTAAGGGAGCCAAGAACATACCATAGAGAAAAGAAAGTCTCTTCAATAAATGATGTTGGGAAAACAGGACAGCCACATGCAAAAGAATGAAAGTAGGCCATTATCTTTCAGCATACACAAGAATTAAAGCAAAATGGATTAAAGATTTGAATGTAAGACCTGAAACCATAAAAATTATAGAAGAAAACATAAACAGTATGCTCTTCAACATTGGTCTTAGCAGCAGATTTTCAAGTCACATGTCTGACCAGGCAAGGGAAAAAAATAGAAAAAATAAACAAATGGGACTACATCAAACTAAAAAGCTTCTGCACAGCAAAGGAAACCACCAACAAAACAAAAGAAAACCTAACAATTAGGAGAAGATATTTTCAAATTATATATCTGATAAGGGGTTAAAATCCAAAATATATAAAGAACTCATACATCTCAACAACAACAAAACTAACAACCCAATTAAAAAATAGGCAAAAGATCTGAAGAGATGTTTTTCCAAAGATGGCCAGGAGGCACATGAAAAGATGTTCAACATCAATAATTATTAGGGAAATGCAAATCAAAACTACAATGAGATACCGCCTCACACCCATCAGAACGGCTGTAATTAACAAGAAAAGAAATAATAAGTCTTGGAGAGGATATGGAGAAAAGGGAACTCTGATACACTGGTGGTGGGAGTGCAAACTGGTCCAGCCACTATAAAAAACAGTATGGAGATTCCTCAAAAAATGAAGAATAGAGCAATCATAAGATCCAGCTATTCCACTGCTGGGTATTTATCCAAAGAACATGACAACGTGAATGCATGAAGATATATGCATCTCTATGTTCATTGTGGCATTATTCACAATAGCCAAGACTTTGAAGCAACCTAGGTGCCCATCAAGGGACGAATGGATAAAGAACATGTGGTACATATACAGAATGGAATACTACTCATTCATAAAAAAAAGATGAAATCTTGGCATTTGCGACAATGTGGATGGACCTTGACGGTATTACACTAAGTGAAATAAGTCAGAGGGAGAAAGTCAAACACTGTATGATCTTGCTCACTAATAGAAGATAAACCAATAACAAACAAACACATAGAGACACATTGGATTGGTGGTTACCAGAGGGGAAGGGGGGAGGGAGAAAGGGGTATTTAGGCATGTGTGTATAGTGATGGATGGTAACCAGCCTTTGAGTGGTGAACATGATGTAATCTATAAAGAAACTGAAATATAATTATGTACACCTGAAGTTTATATAAAGTTAAACATATGTTACCTCAATAAACAATAAAAATTAAAAATAAAAACGTACTCAAGGCCAACTCCAGTGTCCTAGTGGTTAAGTTTCCACTTCAACAACTGGCTTGGGTTCTTGGCTGTGGACCTACATCACTGATAAAGGCCATGCTGTGCTGGCGGCCCACATATGAAGAAATAGAGGAAGACTGGCATAGACGTTAGCTCAGGGCGAATCTTCTTCAGGAAAAAAAAAAAAAAACCCACTCAGAACTAATTAGTGAAATAGAGAAGAAGAGGAGAATGAGCAAACAAAACCACTTAGTCTTCCCCAGAATCAAACTCCAGGCTCCAGGGATGATGCAATCACATCTCCTAACCAGAAGAGTTTATGTGCCTTGATTCTTCTTTTTTAATTTTTTTGAGGTGTGGTTGACATACAACATATATTAACTTCAGATGTACGACATAATGATCTGATACTGGTATATGTTGCAAAATGATCACCAGACATAGTTAGAGAATTTTTTCTTGTCATGAGAACTTTTAAGATCCACTCTTTTAGCAACTTTCAAATATGCAATATAGTGTTGTTAACCACAGTCACCATGTTGTACATTACATCTTTGTGACATTTATTTTGTAGCTAGGAGTTTGTACCTTTCAATTCCCTTCACCACTTCACCCACCTGCACTCCTCTGGCAACTGCCAATCTGTTCTCTGTATCTAAGAGCTTGGATTTGGGTTTTTGTTGTTGTTGTTGTTGTTTATTTGTTTTTAGATTTCACATGTAAGTGAGGTTATATCATATTTGTGTTTTTTGTCTGACTTATTTCACTTAGCAGAATGCCCTCAAAGTCCATCCATGTTGCTGGAAATGGCAAGATTTCATCACTTTTTCTGTCTGAATAATATTCCATTGTACATATATATCACATTTCCTTTAACCATCATCTGTCGATGGACACTAAGGTGGTTGCCTTATCTTGGCTATTGTAAATAAGACCTCAATTAATACAGGGTTGCATATATCTTTTTGATTTAGTGTTTTCATTATTTAAGATAAATACCCAGAAGCAGAATTCCTGGATCCTATGGGAGCTACAGTTTTAATTTTTTGAGGAAACTCCATACTGTTTTCCATAGTGGCTGCACCAATTTATGTTCCCACCAACAGTGCACAAGGGTTCTCTTCTCTCTACATCCTCAGCAACACTTGCTATTTCTTGTCTTTTTCATAATAGCTATTCTAACTGGTGTGAAGTGATAGCTCATTGTAATTTTGATTTGCATTTCCTTGATAATTAGTGATGTGGAGCATCTTTTCAAATACCTGCAGGCCATCCATATGCCCTTTTCAGAAAAATGTCTGTTCAGGTCCTCTGCCCATTTTTAAATCAGATTGTTTGTCTTTTTTTTGTTCAGTTTTTATATATTTTGGATATTAGCCCCTTATCAGAGATATGATTTGCAAATATTTTCTCCCATTCAGTAGGTTGCCTTCTCATTTTGTTGATGGTTTCCTTTGCTGTGCAGAAGTTTTTTAGTTTGATGTAGTCCCATCTGTTTATTTTTACTTTTGTTGCCTTTGCTTTAGGTGTTGAATCCAAAAAAATCATCTCTAAGACCGATGTCAAGGTCTTGATTTTTCTTAATGGTCTGAACAAGGGAGTTGCCGAGAGGGGCCCACAGGAGAAGGTGACAGTGCCTTGTGTTCAAAGTGCAGAGGGGACAGCTGAGTACTCCTGCCTTCTTGACTTACAGCAGGTGGGATCGTTCCTGGACTGACAGGGTGCGGGAGGGAGGTAGTACCGTCAAAATGAGTCCAAATCATGTTTTCCAAAGTTCATTAATGAGCATAGCATTTTCACATTTAGTTATATCCATGTGCCTGTATCATTGGCTACCTAATACTTTCGTTGCATTGATTTACACTTTTATGTAGAAAATTCATTTTTAAAATTAATTGTGTATCACTACCACAACAGAAACACCAGGATGAATTGCCAAAGCAGGACACAACTATAAAATTAGACAAAAGGGAGAAAAAAACAGTGTTGTTAGAGTTAATAAGCAGAGTTCATGAGCTTCCACAAGCATTCCCTGAGGCCTGGGCAGCGGCAGCCTTTAGAGCAGCCTAGAGCAATGCTGCGGCTGCAGTGATCGATATAAGAAAATCCTCATTATGCCCAGTTTACCACTGCCCCAAAGAAGCCAGGGCATGGAATGGTTCTTTACCCACCAAGGGGAAACACTACAGGCCCCCTCTCAGTCAAAGCTCAGGAAGCATCTAGAGATGAGTACAGACTCAGGAGCTGCTGGCACTGGGGATCAAATAAATGGGCTAATATGAATCTCACGTCAAGCGAGAAGTCAGAAACTTGAAACAAAACTTCTCACATGTAATTGTCTGGGTGAAAGAGCTAGATCTGCATTGTCTAAACAGTATTCACCAGACACGTGTGGCAATTAAGTGCTTGAAATGTGGCTAGTGCGGAGAAACAGTTATTTATTTATTTATTTACTTAATTTTAAGTAATTTGAATTTTGATAGCCACATGTAGCTAGTGGCTACAGTATACGACAGCACATGTTAGAGAATAACCAGTATACCATAAAATCATCTGCTTTCTTTCCTTGTGGCAATAAACAAATTTAATCTCGCACTTAATAACAATTCTGAATGGCTTTCTCCACCTGCTTAGATACAGTCGAATGTCAGTTCAGTCCCGGGGGCCATCTCTTCTGCTGCCTTTGCCTCCTCATTGGATTGGAAGCCTCAGCCAGTGCTGATCTCACAGATGGGGTCTTGGCTGTCTCGGCTGGTCACAGAGCTCCACCCAAGTGATGGCTTCACGCCTTCCCTCCCAAGTTTGACTGATATCGCTGTAGCACTGTGTTGGCCCAAATGTTGTGCACTGAGGAGTCTCTGTGTTTTTGAAGGCATGGGGCAAGTGAGTGAATCCAGGCTCTGGTTGTCGGGAGACCACAAAGAGCTCTGCAATCTTTGTGTGGATTAGGTGATGTAGGAGTAAGACGGTCACGTCAGCAACTGCGGGACGCGGGTAGAAGATTTGTCTCATCCCGAGGACACTGTGTTTGATTCCCAAGAACGGCATTTTACTGACTTTTGCAAAGCTAATTTCTCTACTGCACAGACAAGACTTCAGTATAAGAATGAGAGTCCCAGAAACAATGGCCTTAGAGGACAGGTAGGGAAAAAGTTTTGAGGTAGGACTTGAACGGTGATGGAGAGGTCTTGACCCTCAATGGGAGCCAAACGGCCGAGCCCAGGGAAGCTCTGGCACCTCAGGGGCTCCGATCTGGACGCTATTACCCTTCATCCCCAAGTCCCTCTTGAGAGCAAAAGAGCATCCTGGAGCAAAGCAAAAGCACAACAGGTTTCCCAGTTACACCAGAAGCAGAGGGTGAGACACAACTGTTACAGGCTCTTAACATCAGCCCTGATATCAGTTGCCCCACATTGAACCCAGGGTATACGGGTTAAAACTAAAACCCACCACCCCCTTTCCTGCTTCTCTAGCTACACTCACATGTAAATACCTGTTTCTTTAACCTTGGACTCCTTGAGCTTTACAACTAAATGGGAGTTATAAATTGTTAAAAGCCCAGGTGGCCTGGAGTTGGAGGCACACTAAAGTTCAGCTAATCATGTGTCCTTGAAGTTTGCCGGGAAAGCTGCTGTCTCAAGAATATCAAGGAGCAGAGACTTCCCAGACCTCAACTCCTTGACTCCCGGTGAAGGATGCCCACCTGCCACCCTCCTATCACGCCCCCTGCCCCCCACCCCTTGCTGCAAGCAGCCTCTCAAGGCCAAACGCAGGCTGGTAAAAAAGCACCGACCTGCACGAGCTACATGCGCCCCCTCCCCTACCCAAAACCCCAAATAAAAATCCCTACCCATTCCTCAACGGGGAGCTAGCAATTTTTAAGTCATGAGCCCTTGCTTTGCTCCCTGTGCCTGGCATAGTAAAAGCTTTCCTCTCCACGCAAGACTCTGTTCTCGTTATTTGGATTGGCATCGGGTTCAGGGACCGAACTTTCGGTTACACAAGGACCAGAATGGAGGAGCAAAGAGGTTTAGACACACAGAGAATTGCAACAGACTTGTTAACTATATACCAACGGGCAACTGGCTTTATTTAAAGACTGAGAAAGACCTGTCTTCCAACGGTTCAAGGGCTAAATTTTCCGTGGAAGAGTGTCCACCTATGACTGTGCTTTAAAGCCCCCATCATGTGTATACAGATGTTAATATTAAAATTATGTTTAAATGGTAGTAGTAAATGAGAGAGACTTTGAGTTATCTCACGTTTACTCATAACAATTGGAAACAGTTATTAGAATGTTGTTATTAAAGAAAGACAAAACAGAATTTGTAAAAGACACAGAAGAGAGGAAAAAGAAAAAAATAAAGACAGCTTGGGAATGGGGAACGGTATTTTTCTTTTCCTGGATGAGCAGAAAGGCATCAAATGGCTCGTCTGACGGCTTGTTCTGGTTAAGCTGACAAATTCATCAGGTGAACAATTTTGGCTATTAGTAGATGCTCCAAAAATTCTTGAAGGCCTGGCTGAGGAATGAGTGGGGCGACTTTCTTTGTGTAATACCTGCCAGTGTCTTTCCTTTGGCACCTCTGAGTTAGTTAAGCCTAATTACGCTATTTTCCTCATCAGGATTTCTCAGTCTCATCTCTCCCTATTTTGGGTTGTAATTATTCATAAAAGAGCAGTGTTGACCATGAACACTTCAATCTCTCTTTGACACAATTAACAGTTGGATATCAGCTTAAAGTAACACTTGTGAGCAACATTTAGGTAATCAGATATTAGACAGTGAAGGAAAGTCAAAAACCTGAGGACAGCAAGAAGATCAAAATAAATATTTTGACCTTACTTTGCATCCCAGCGTAGGTCAAACCAGAAGAATAAGTATCAACATCACTTTAGCAAAAACCAAGAGACTTCCAACATTCATTATTGAGGCATAATAAAGGACGAAACATGTACAGTTCAAACCTTTACCGACATAAACCGACCTGAATAACTACTGATGTAGCTCAGGCCATGCTGAGGTGTAGAACGTTTCCAGACCCCAGAAAGCTTCCTCATGACTCTTTCCACGCAAGAGCTCACAGAGTCATCTCCACTCTCACCACCTGCTGACTTCTATCAATAAATGTTAGTTTTTCCTGCCTTTTATTTTGATATAGATGGAAGCATAAAGTATGTACTGGCTTTTTTGTGGGAGAGGGGCATAAGTCTGACTTCTTTCATTCAACATTACGTCTTTGAAATTTATCGGTGTTTTTCATGTAGTTCTTTGTTTCTGTGTGTGTTCCTTGTATGAATATATCTCAACATATTTATTTATTCTGCTGTTGTTGGGCACATGGGTTATTTCCAGTTTAGGATATTTTGAATTGGTATGAACATTCTTTTATATGTCTTTTGGTGGACATACACATTTCTCTAGGGCAGCCCATTCTAATGGAAATATTATACCAGTCACAGGAATTTTAAATTTCTAGTAGATACATTTTAAAAAGTAAACTGAAAGAGGTGAAATCAATTTTACTAATATTTTATGAGACCTACTATATGCCAAAAATATTACCATTGCAACATGTGACACTAGCAACATTTCAAGTGTTCAATGGCTACATGCAGCTACCATATTGGACGGCACAGGACTAAGGTATAGAGCTAAAAGTAGAATTTCTGGGCCACAGCACATAACTGTGTATGTATGACCCTTAGTTGATACTTCCAAAAATTTTTCCAACATTGTTGAACTTATTTATACTCTTACCAGAAATGAATGAGAGTTTCCAGGGCTCCCCAGCCTGTCAACATTTGGAATGGTCAGTCCAAATGTTGGACTGACATTTTTGGGGGGCAGGTTTACTGAGGTGAGAGTTACATACAGTAAAGTTCACCAACATTAGATTACACTACATATTTTTCAATGATATCATTTCTTTGCAAAGCTGGATTTTGGTGGTTGCTGTGATAAAAAGAAAGTACCATGCAAAAAAATCCATGTCAAATAGGAAATGAAGGTGGTAATCTGAGAAGCTGTGTAGTGCACAACACCAAGGTATACGATTTTGAAATGTCAGAACACTGAAAACAACAAACCGCTCTATTGGGCTTTTGCAGAGAGTCAAGAGAACCCATAAGAACATCCACAGTGCCAGCCACATACCCACAAAGTATGGAAATCTATGGGAACTCAGCAAACAGCAGCATTCCCCAAGTAAAGTGATACTTTTGTTGTCAGTCAATATATCAGGACTTCAGTGCAAACAGGAAAGAAAGAGAGAAAGAGAATTTGCAGGCAAAGATTGATCATTAATTAAATGAATTTAATATTAATCAAATGTCTAAAGTTAACTATATATCTTGAAACTATAACTTAAGCTGACACAAGTTGGAACATGAGAATTTTGGAATCATATATTGGTAAATATGGAATCATAGAGCATATCTAAAAATATTTACCGAAAATTGTAAGTGAAACAATTAAGCCCCTCTGGTTTCTAGAATTACAAGAATTTGCCCACTTTTAGAAATATTGTCTGGTATATTTAATCTACTTGAACACATGAATTTAAAATTTTATCAATTGAAATACTTGTATATTCTCTCCAGAGGAAGATAAAGTATTCTGATTTGTTTCTGAGGAAATATATTCGCAAAAGAGAAAAATTCCATCGATCTACCGGGCATTCTAAAGGAACTAACTGTGGTAAGTAACATTATTTAAGGTGGGAACAGAGGAAATTATACCTATTAACAATGCTTACTGGTGAGGGAAACAAAAGGGAATAATTTTGCAACATGAGGTCCTTGAAGGACCCTCACTGCTAAAAATTGGAGTAATTCCATGATACCCTTTTGAGGCACACAAGACATTATCTTTTCCAGGGTATATACCTGTGCATGAAGTCATTGTTCTTTATCCATTTTATTAAGGGCTGAAGTTGCTTACAGTTCTGGAAATTATTAAATCTTGATTTGTATAGTTGTCAGAAGTGCTCATGTTGCTGCTTTAATTGCTTGTTTGTAATATGAATGTCTTTCCTCTCCTTTCTGTAATCTGACTTAAACAATCCTTAAAGGACATTAATTTTTTTTTTAAGCTATTTAGAAACTTGAGTATACCAGTCAAAGTAAGTTCCTCTTTGCATGCTAGAAATTCAGTTTTCTTACTGTGCTAAGACCCCCTTTAATTGTAGAAATTGATTAAAGCTGAGAGTTCCTGTGGAGGGACCATGTGTATTCAGATGATCCTTATTTATAAATATTCCACTTTTTGCAGAAATTGACAACATCGCGCCCATAAAGTTCTCTCACCGGAGAGGCAAGATGTGAACAACTTCTCATTGCGACAGTCTCAAGTACCAGGAAAGAATCCACAGCACAACAGGCAATCAAAAAAGATTCACAGGGGCACCCCCGTGGTCTAGCGGTTAAGTTTGTGCAGTCCTCTTCAGCGGCCTGGGGTTCGCTGGTTTGAATCCTGGGCGTGGACCTACACACCGCTCATCAGGCCATGCTGAGGTGGCGTCCCACGTAGAAGAACTACACGGACCTACAACTAGGATATACAACTATGTACTGGGTCTTTGGGGAGAAAAAACAAAAGAGGAAGATTGGCAACAGATGTTAGCTCAGGGCCAATCTTCCTCACAAAAACAAAAAACAAAAAACTCTCAGACTGGATTAGCTGTCTTCTACTACCTAACAGGAAAAGGATCCCTGTGAACCACTATTAGCTGTCCAACATATGCAGTAGAATATCTCTGTGTAATGTTCAAACATCCTTCTGTTGTGTCTCCCCCTTTGTTAAGTCAGAAGGGCACCACTCCCCTTATTAGAGTATCACAGATAGATGTACAGAAAGATTGTGGTGTTGGCAAGTAAATGAAGAAAGGGACATTGACAGAGTTGGAAAATAAATTGGAATGTAATTTGGTACCCCTTCAGTGGAAGGCAAATTTGCAGGATATACTAAAATTAGAAGCATGTAAACACTACAATATAGTAATTGCACTTGGGGTGGTCCACACTCTAGAAATACCTGCATAAGTAGCCAAAGATATTTGAACAAGAATGAGGGTTGCATCATTACTTGTAATCATAAAACCATGAAACCAACTTAATTTAAAAAGCAATATGAGGTGCCGGCCTGGTGGAACACCGGTCAAGTTCCCACATTCCACTTCGGCTGCCTGGGGTTCGCTGGTTCAGATGCCGGGTTCGGACATGGCACCGCTTGGCAAGCCATGCTGTGGCAGGTGTCCCACATATAAAGTAGTAAAGTGGAGGAAGATGGGCATGGATGTTAGCTCAGGGCCAGTCTTCTTCAGCAAAAAGAGGAGGATTAACAGCAGATGTTAGCTAATCTTCCTCAAAAAAAAAGAGAAAGAATTGCTAGCTCTCCATTGAAAAGTGGACAGGGGTTTTTAAAGGTTGGGGAATGTGGCTGCTTGTAGGGAGGGGGGTCTGTGGCCTTGCTGGTCAGCACTTTCTCACTGGCCTGTGTTTGGGGCTGCTTGCATGGGGGAGGAGGAGATAAGAGATTCTGCAGATAAGTGTACTTAGTTTTCTGTCTCCATGGTGGATGGTGGATTCTGGTGCCAGGAAGACAAGGAGTTGGGGTCTGGGAAGCTTTAGTTTCTCGACATTCTCTGCATATTATCAGTTTCCCTGTAATAAACTTCAAGGACTTGTGATTAGCCACAACTTTAGCAGGAGCCCAGCTTGACACTAACCCAGCTTTAACAATTTGTAACTTCTTTGCAGTTGTAAAGCTCAGGGAGTCAAAGGTTAAAGAAACAGATATTTACATACGAGTGTAACTAAAGAGGCAGGGGAAGGGGTGAGTGCTTTTAGTTTTAACTCTATATATGCTTGGTTCAATGTAGGGGAACTGATATCGGGGCCAGTATTAACTAAAAGCCTGTAACAAATCCAATACTAAGGGCCCAGACCCTTCAGGAATGAAGGTTTTGGTCACCTCACCTGGTAAAAAGCAACAACCAGCTGAGGTGCTTGCCAAGGGCAAAGGGAATATGGAATGGGCAGGTGGAAGAAGATAATTATAAATACCAGCTATCACCATGTGGCCAGTTACAGAAACAAGGACTATAACTGTCATGAGAATTTCTTCCTTATCATGTAACATAAGACGTAGTGACTTTCTAACACAGTATCCAAGTTTTGTTCGCTTTATATCACAGTATTTAAGTTATAGGATATCAAAGGGAAGAGTAATATCATCCAAGAACTATGCATCCTTTTCTGGGGAAAAGAGTTAGTGCTTTTCAGCTGTGTGCAGGATAGTTGTATCACGTTAGGCAAGAGTATGACCTTGTTATTGCCTTTATTCTGAAATTAAGTATGGTTTTAGGAGACATATATGGGTGTCAAATTGACAAGGGGTGGACTTGTGATGGTTACTTTCATGTGTCAACTTGACTGGGCCATGGTGCCCAGATATTTGGTCAAACATTTTTCTGGGTGTTTCTGTGAAGGTGTTTTTTGGATGAGATTAAAATTTAAATCAAAGAACTTTGGGTGAAGCAGGTTGCCCTCCATAATATGAGTAGGCGTCATCAAATCAGCTGGAGGTCTGAATAGAACAGGAAGACTGGCCTCTTCTAGTAAGAGGGAACTCTCCAGCACCTTGCCTTTGGATTTCATCTCCACCATCAGCTGTCCTGGCTCTCCAGCCTGCTGGCCTGCACTGCAGAATTTGGACTTCCCAGGCTTCATAATTGTGTGAGTCAATTCTTTATTACATAGATAGATAGGTCCAATTAGATCTGTTTCTCTGGAGAATGCTGACTACTACTCTTTCTTCCTTTCTTTCCTTCTTTCCTTCCCTTCTTCCTTCCTTCCTTCCTTCCTTCCTTCCTCCCTCCCTCCTTCCCTCCCTTCCTTCCTTCACCTTATATTCTCGTTTCATGCATGTTATACCTTTTGTAATTGCCCCACAGCTCTTGGATATTCTGTTCTAGTTTTTCCTTCATTTTTTCTTTCCTTTTCATTTTGAGGAGTTTCTATTGATGTATCTTCAAGCTCATTAATGCTTTCCTGGGCCATATCTACTCCACTGATTAGCCCATCAAAGGCGTTCTTCTTTTCTGTTTCTGATTTATATCACTTCCTTTTGATTCTTTCTTAGACTTTCCATCTCTCCGCTTAAATTACCCATCTGGTCTTGTATGTTGTCCACTTTTTCCATCAGAGCCCTTATGACATTCAGCATAGTTATTTTAAATTCCTGGCCTGAGAATTCCAAGTTTCTGTCATATCTGAGTCTGGTTCTGATACTCGCTTTGCCTCTTCATACTGTCTTTCTTGCATTTTAGCATGTCCTGTAATTTTTTTGTTGAAAGCTGGAAATGATGTATTGGGTAAAAGGAACCAAGGTATATAGGCCTTTAGTGTGAGGTATTATGGTTATCTAGCTAGGAGTTAGGCTGTGTACTGTTTGCTGTAGCTGTAGGTGTCAGAGACTTAAATTTCCTCTAGTCTCCTTGTTTTTGCCTTCCCAGTTGTCTTTGGGTTTTCCTAGAGACTGCTTTAAACGAGTCTGAGCCTTGTCATTCTTTCCATGGCTGTCCCCCATTATTATACAGGAGCCCTAATGATATGGTGGTAAGGTGTTGGGGAAGGGAAGTGCGCTGTAGTCCTATATGAGGTCTTGATCTTTTAGTGGCCTGTGCCCCTGGACTGTGATCTTCACAAGAGCTTCTCAAGTTTTTTACCCCCTTATGTGAAATGGAATGGCTACAGGGGGCTGGAATTGGGTATTTCCTTCCCCTACACTGGTTAGGCTCTGGAAAACTACTTTTCCTTGAGGGCAGCCTTTTAAGAAGGACAGAATGTACTGGGCATATTCGTAAATGGTTACTTTCCCTTCCACCTCCGGAAGCAAGAGGGGGTTTTTCTCTGATCCTCACCCTGACAGTCTCTTGAGAGTCCTAGAGATAAAACTCATGAAAGTATGGGAGCCTCCCTAAAGCTGGGCCCCCAGGAGTTTTTACCTCTCAAGCCATCCCCACTCAGCTCCAGCAAGTGGTCAATTGCCCTTTAAGTGTTAATACCCAATGCTGCTGGCTCTAGTGATGTGGTTTCTGATCCAGGCACTTTGTGATTCCTTGTCTCTCCAGTTTTGGGGGTGTTGGCTTGCCTGTGACCTCAATTCTCTGATGGAACTAAGAAGAGTTGTTGATTTTTAGTTTATTCAGCTGTTTTTCAGCTCTTTCTTTCTTTCTTTCTTTCTTTCTTTTTTGCTTGGGGAACATTCACCCTGACCTAATATCTGTTGCCACTCTGCCTCTTTTTTTTTCTCCTCCCCAAAGCCCCAGAGCATAGTTGTATATTCCAGTTGCAAGTCCTTCTAGTTCTTGGGTGGGAGCCGCCACTGCAGCATGGCAGCTGACAGAACAGTGCTGTGGTTCTGTGACTGGGAACCGAACCCGAGCCGCCCAAGCAGTGCGAGCTTGGAACTTTAACCACTAGGCCATCAGGGCTGGCTCTATTCAGCTGTTTTCTTGTTGTGAGCGTGGTAGTGATGAGTTTTAAGCTCTTCATACATCTGTTTGGAATTCCTGGGTCATTTGTATTTCCTAAACTGTCAATAAATATCACATAAACCCTCAGTTTTATTATTTTTTTTGAGACCCCTCGCGTGGAGTTCTCCATCCTGCTCACATCTGTGATTCCTCTTTAGGCTAACTGCATACCTGTCATCCTGAAGCTTCCTTTCCCTCTTCTATTATTTTGAATCTCCTGTTTCTTGGATGTAATGTCTTCCTTTTCTTGGTTTTTGCTCTCATTTTACTCTAAGCAAACATCTGTAATATACCCTCACACATGTTTGACAGTTTTTCTGTGAGTAAAATTGTAACTTAAAAGTCGTTTTAGGGGCCGGCCGGTGGTGCAGCAGTTAAGTTCGCAAGTTCCGCTTCTCGGTGGCCCGGGGTTCACCGGTTCGGATCCCGGGTGCAGGCATGGCACTGCTTGGCAAAAGCCATGCTGTGGGAGGTGTCCACATATAAAGTAGAGGAAGATGGGCATGGATGTTAGCTCAGGGCCAGTCTTCCTCCGCAAAAAGAGGAGGATTGGCAGTAGTTAGCTCAGGGCTAATCTTCCTCAAAAAGAAAAAAGTAGTTTTACTGGATTTTCCCCCTAACATTAATGTTATCAAGTATTTCAATGACATTCTGAGACCTAACCTTTTCTACAGAGCCTTTTTTTCTCTAGAGGTGCTTAGGATCTTTTCTTAATTCCTGAAGTTCTGGCAGTCCTATCTGATGTATCTTACTGTGGTTCCTTTCTCCTCCTTTGGTTGGGCACACCATCAGCCTTTCAAGAAGAGACAGTATGTCTGTAAGGTGCAGGATATTTTCTTATCATGATTAGTGAATAATTTCCTCTCCTTTGTTTTCTCAGCAGGTGAGAGAATCGGTTTCCATTGGTAGTGGTTTATTATACCCTATTCACAAGAAACCATGTTTCTTTCATGAGAAATATTCATTTGCTGTCCTATGGAAATTATTGCCAGATACCAAATTATAAAACATGCACATAGAGTAACACCCCAAAGTCTGAAGAGACAGCAAAGGAGGGATCCCAATAGAGAAGCTCATTTTCACCCTCATTCCCTAATTTTCTAGGAGTTATTTCCAGAAATGCTAACCTATCCCAATACCCTGCCAGAAGAAAGAGAAATGTCATATTTTGTTATAGATAACGAGTTTCAGGATTGTTTCTTTCACACTCTTGAGTCCTTGGAACTTGCTGAAGTCAGTACACTTGTGCACCAGGAGAGAGTGGACAGTGTTTTCTACCTTTCAAGAGATGTGGAAGAGGCTTTTTACTCGGAGCTTTTGTGGACCATCTGTCAGTGCACATTGTGCACCGGAATCTATGATATCACTGCTCCCCCTGACTGCAAATTAGCCTTAATGTGCTTGCCATTAAAGAATAACATCACTACAGGAGCAGTAAAGAAATGTGAGACTCTTCTGGCACCTGCAGCCTCTGCATATTTCAGAAAACAAAATACTTCAAACAATGGATCAAATCTCCCAGCATCTCTGACTCCTAAAATTCAGTTTGGGTGGACATAACCCTTTGAGTTTTATTTCTTCGTTGGAGTTCGAAAAACTTGTTCTAGAAATGAATCAGTTTTTCTGTTATATGCTACATGTACTTTCTCCAATTTTACACTTTCCCTGCAATTGGGTGTGCAGTTTTATATGTGCATAGACACATTTTCATATAGTCAAATATTTTTCCTTAAAAAATCTTACCTACAATTTGCTTATGGGCATGTGTCAAAGGTCCATTTCAAGCCTTTCTCAAGAGAAGAAGTTTATAGCTAAGCCAATTCAAATATTTCTGTGTTGATAGATAGAAACTATGAAGAGATTCATTGCTAATCATCGTTAAACTGAATACAGAAGAAGAATGTCTGGGTAAAGACAATTACATTTCTTGTGAAAACGCTTCAAGGCTATTTGGTTCCATCCCAAATGAATAATCAGCTGAGTAGGGTTTCCAGAAGGAACTCTTAAACTTATTTATTTTACTTAGTATGTATTAATGTTTTACTGCAAATGACAACAAACCAAATACTAATGATCTCAAGCCAAGAAATGGAATTTATTGGTTCTCAGGAGAATCACCCAGAATGCAGAAGCCCCACCAACAAGGCCCAGCACTCTGCAGGACAGTGATGTGTGATGATGTAAGCCACATCCAAAGTCCCAGTCCTGGAGCGAGTTGTCTCTTCCTGGCGGTACCTTAGAACTGACATAGAGAGGATCCTTCGTGAGGTGCCCAAGTGCAGAGAAGGTCATCTGTCAGAGAGTGGACCAGGTTTCCTGGAGGAGGTGGGAGGGAAGGCACCTAGGGTGACAAGGGACCGAGCACCAGGACCCAGGCATCTCCAAACACCAAAAGGACTCAAGGATGCAGGAATAGAGAAATGCAGGAGGGCGAACACTTTCAAGCAAGGCTTCTGGGACCCTTAACTGGATAATGGATTTTCTCCCCATGACTTGCTGCACTTGCAATTTTCCCACCTTACTTGATGCTAACTCCATCTTTTCAAGTGCTCAGGCCAATAAATCTTAGAGTTTTCCTTGACTGATGTTCTTTCTCTCACACTCTACGTCCAATTAGTCAGGGACTCCAGTCTTCCTGAACACTCAGGTGCCAACTCTGATCTGTACAATCTCTTTTTCTGCTCTCTGAAATTTGGTAAACAATTCTGATAAAGGCAAATAGATAAATTCAACTCAGGACCCTGGGTTCACTCAGCCTTTAGGGTTTGACAGCCTTAATCACAGGATCATTGGGCTGGGCCCCCTCTGTGCCTTTTCTTTGGCTCAAAGTGAAGGCTTTTGAAGCCTATCCTCAAGATCAAAGTAGAGGGCTGGACAAGATTCACCAGGCAGGGCTGCTCTTGCTCCTTCCGGAGATTTTTAGGCACTCTTCCTAAATCCTCAAGAATCTAATTTTTCTTTTCCAGACATAAAGCTCTATAGGTTTCTCCCAGCATTAATCAGTGCCAGATCTGGAAGAGATCATCTAGGAGCATTATTCCCTTGGTCCAATGCACTTTTCTAGAAATAGTGTGATGACAATTTACCTGGAATCACAACTCTTTTATGAGCATACTTTTTGTTGCCTAAAATATTCCCGTTGTCATTTATTACCTGTGTGACTTACACTCTTTTCTGTATGGTCATGCTTTCCAGCTCAGGGGTGCTTTTCTAATCATAGAACTAGCGATAACAGTGGCCTTGCTAACACTTTTTGCTAACACTTAGCCCCATCACCAGGAAAATGTCATAGGATTTGACAGGTAAAGGATCATAGGACTGTCCCTGTTGCTTGATGTTATGGATTGAATTGTGTCCCCTGCCAAAATCTTATGTTGAAGGCCCAACCTCAATGTGACTGTATTTGGAGGTAGGGCCTTTATGGTGGTGATTATGGTTCAGTGAGGTAATAAGGACGGGGCCCTAATCAAATAGGACTGGTGTCCATATAAGAAGAGGAAGAGACACCAGCGATCTCTCTCCAGGCACAGAGAAAAGCCTCTGCAAGGACAATGAGAGAAGGCAGCCTTCTCCAAATGCCAGGAAGAGAGGCCCACCGGGAACTAATTCTACCAGCACCTTGATCTTGGACTTCTGGCCTCCAGAACTGTGAGCAAATAAGTGTCTGTTGTTTAAGCCGCCTAATCTGTAGTCATGCCTGCCCAAGCAGACTAATATAATTGATAATTGGGCTGCGTTCACCTATCTGGCTACATAATGGGAAGTGAAAGTACCTTTAGGAATAAGCATTATCAAATTGGATGGTATAAACATTGTGTCTTTTGCACTGATATTGCCTTCCTTAGTTACATGTACATTCAAGCCTGGGCCTGGGACCACAAGATCAGGCAAAATGAAAAAACCTGGAAGATGGGAAAGACATAAATTTGCATAATTGCATCCTGTCCTCACCTTCACATCTCAGCAACTTTTTCAGTGGAGTCTGCACCTTATATACCTTCAGACTCAATCTGAGTACACAATCATTTAAACAATGAAGCCAATTTTTCCAATTTTCGCCATGACGTGCTTGGAGAAACGAGTATTTCAGTTGCCCGGTCCCATTTTCATCGAGACCACTTCTCTGAGGGTGATAAAGATGTGGTGTGTCCATGTAATATTATGTTTCTTTGTCTTTTCTCCATGCCCAGAGTGTCTTCTTCACTCTGCTAGTCCACATTTGACCACAAACTGGAATCTCAGAAAATCTTAACTGCCTCTGGAAAATCTCACCTAACTTAACCCCAATTGCCAACTTGTACAAAGATTACTATGGTAGTCAAGGAGGAAGAGCCCCATTACAATAATTCAGCTAGAGCTGTGGATGATAATTGTGTCAACTGGCCATACCAAGGTTTCTCTTCCGCACTAAGTGTATAGGGCTAGGCTAATTGGCAGGGATCTTCAGGGTGCTCATTACCCCCACCTAAAGCCCTCTTAAGAAGCTGTCATCTGTTAAAGGGATTTATGTGGTGTGCTGAGGGGAAATTAGTCCCAAAGTAGGTGAAAAGATAAGGATTCTATAAAACAGAAGTGTAATTCCATATATGCTTAAGATAGGGAAAGTTGTAAGTAAAAGAAAGTTGTTTCTGCTCTAACAACAAGATAAAAGCTGGGTGACCTACAAAATCATATCTATTTTGAGCCCACCAGAGAGCTGAGGTTGTAAGACCACTGGGTAAACTGAAGTCCAAAGCATCATTAAACCCCTCCAGGGAGGAACATGCACATGAACCACTTCATCTTTGGCAGTAACTGAAAGGGAAAGAGGGTGTCCATGTAAGTTAAGGAGAAAATAACGGAAATTTTAACCATTTCTTAAAGACCAAGTGTGGGCTATCATGATAGCCCCTCTCTCTGAGAGGCCCAGATACTAGGCAAGTTTTTGCCCATTTGCCAGGTTTTCTCCTCAGGCCTCTACCAAAGGCTCACACATATACAAAAAGTGGGGCAGAGCAAGCGACTCCCTCGAGGTCGCCTCAGTGTTGCAGGCATGCAGATCATGATCAGTCACCACTGTGGCAGAGGTACAAAACCTGGTCACTTCTCTCATATGACTTGAAAGTCATCTACCATTGGTGTTGGAGCTAGGAACCCTGCCAACCTTTGGTCCCATGCATAGGTCAGCTGCTGCTGGGGCAGGGTTAGAAGCAAAAGCTGTTGACCAATGGATAAGGGGCAGGAGACCTGTTCTTGCCCAAGTCTTGCCATGACTGAGTGGCGGAGGCCCATTACCACAAGAGGGAGATCACAGAAACACTGGGGTTCGGGCACGCGTGGCCTTAGCTTGCTACACAGGGCCTGCCTAAGACTGAGGCTAAAACAGGAGAACTGAACCCTCCCTTTTCCTCCATGAGCCTTGGACTGAGAAATGAGCAAAGGCAGTCTAATCCACTTCTAGAGGAGAGGCAAGAATACAGCAAGAGACCCCTCTATGATGCAGGCGTATCAGAGCTGAGTGCAGCAGAAATGCCGAGAAAAATCCCTGCAGCACCTCAGATCTCACACTAAGCCCACAGTAAAAGCCATACACTGAAGAAGGAACTAGAAGCCTGTGGTGCACAGCAGCTAACTAGGGCAGCAATAAAATCCAACACCAGCTCAACTGCTTGCTTGATTTATTCAAATACCTATACTAATGGCCTGACAGAAGAATAGGCACAATTACTTACGGGTGTAAATACTGTTAACATAATTCAATTGTTCTTTTTACACACAGTGTCTAGCATTCAGTCAAAGCTTATAATACACATATACACATAGAAATTACTATTGTCATGAGTTAAAGCAGTCATCAGAAGGAGGCACCTAGTAGTTGGACAGGAATTGTAAAACACTGTACATTAACATCTAGAATCTAATGCTGTTCTTCTTAAGCAGGGTGATTGCACTCTTCAGCTGTACATTTGGCAATGCATGGAGACATTTTAAATTGTCATGACTGGAAGGAGTGCTACTGGCATTTAATAGGTTGACTTCAAGGATGCTTCAAAATATCCTGTAATGCAGAGGACAGTTCCCTGCAATAAAGAAGTGTCTGATCAAAAATGTCAAAAAGGCCATTGATTATAAGTGCTGAGGGAGCAGAAAAGGTTGACCATGTGCATGAACAGTTGAAGAATTTCATCTGAGAGATGGAAAATATTAAAAAGAAGCAAATGCTAGTAACTTTTTCAATGACTTTAGAGATGAAGAACTTCTTCACCAGACTTACCTACAGAGTGGACACAGCAGAGGAAAGAATTAGTTACCCTAAAGATAGGCAATAAAAATCAACCAAATTATGATGCAAGGGAAAAAAGTTAGTGACAAAAAAATAGAGAGTGCAAAAGATGTTCACCAACATTATATGGTTCCACGTTTGTATAATTGGAGTTCCGGAAAGAGAAGAGAGAAAATGGGGCAGAAAAAATATTTGAAGAATTCTCCAGAATTAATGAAAGACAAAAAAAATCACACATCTAGAAAGCACAAAGAACCCAAAGTACAAAAATAGAAGGAAAACACACTGAGACACGTCCTAATAAAGCTGTGAACACCAAAAAAAAAAAAAAAAAAAGAAAATCTTGAAGATAGTCACTGAAAAGGAAACATGTAGATGAACAAAAATAAGGTAGACTACAGACTTCTCATCTGAAACTGTGCAATCCAGAAGACATTGGAGCAATATTGTGAAAATACTGACCAGAAAAAATAACGTCAACCCAGAATTCTGTACCCAGTGAAAATATCTTTCAAAAGTGAGGATGAAAGGAAGACTTCACAGACTAACATGGGCTGAAGGAATCCACTTCCATCAGACCTTCACTATGAGAAATGTTATCAGAAGTTCATCAGCTAGAAGGAACATGATACCAGATAAAAAGTATGGATTTACCCAAGGAAATGATGAGCACAGAGATGGTAATAATGTGCATAAACATGAAAAGCATTTTTTCTTTTTAAAATCTCTTTAAAAGTAATTGACTGGATAAAGCAAAATATTTTAAAGTATAATAGGGGGGTTATACTGAACGTAAAAATGAAATATATGATGGCAACAACAGCCAAAAGGGTGAGACAGAGAGAATGGAAGCATTCTGTTGTAAAATGCTTACCCAGCACAGAGACAAAGAAGGACACTACTTTGTGATATGGAGATCATTTTTCAAGAAGATATACCCATTCTGGGAAGGTATCTAACCCAATAACAGAGCTTCAGATTATGTAAAGCAAAAAATTAATAGAACAGAAAGGAGAATTAGGTAAGCCCAAAATTATGATTGGAGACATCAATGCTCCTATCTCAGTAATGAACAGAACAAGTAATCAGTAAGCATATAGAGGACCTGAACAACACTGTCAACCAGCTTGACTTATGGAATGGCCCATCAGCTACAGAAAAATACATTTTGCACATGAACCATTTACCAAGATAGACCACATTCGGAGTTGTCCAAAAAAAATCTAAAAAATCGTAAAAGGATTGAAATCATGCCAAGTATGTTCTCTGATGACAAAGAAACAACTGGAAACCAATGATGAAAAGTTTTTAGGAAATCTTCAAATACGTGTAAATTAAACAGCATTTCTTAAATAACTACGGTCAAAGATGAACTTGCCTTGTGGTTTTCAAGGAAAATTTTAAAATATTTTGAAGTGAATGAAAAAGAAAGCACAAACTAGCCCAATTTTTCTGATACATTCCCTAGCAGTCTTAGAGGAAAATTAAAGCAGAAAGTGCTTATGTTGAGGGGGAGGGAGGAAGAAAGTTCTCCAATCAAGGATCTATGTGTCCACTTTAGGAGACTGGAAAAAGAAGAGGAAATTAAATCTAAAGCAAGCAGAACAAAATAATAACATGAGAACAGGAAAAATGGAAATGGAATATAGAAAAACAATAGAGATAAAACTAAAAGCCTATTCTTTGAAGAGATTAATAACATTGATTAACATCTAGCTAGATTTCTCCAGAAAAAAAGAGAAACAGCACAAATAATCAGCATCAGGAATGTAAAAGGGTAAACTAATAGAGATCCTACAGACCTGCATTGTCCAATACAGTAACCACCAGCCACATGTGACTAATAAGCACTTGAAATGTAGCTAATCTGAGTTGAAATGTGCTGCATGTGTAAAATACATACTAAACTTTGAAGAGTTAACATGAAAAAATATGTAAAATATCTGACTGATAACTTTTATATTGATTACATGCTAAAATGATAATATTTTAGATGTATTGGATTAAATAAAATATGTCGTTAGTTTCATCTGGGTTTCAAAAGGGTTTCCATGTAGCTACTGGAAAAATTATATGTGGCTCATATTATATTTATACTGGACAGGGATGCTGTTGACCTTAAAAAAATAATACTGGAATATCATAAACAGCTTTATGCCAACAAAATCAATGACATGAAATAGACAGATTTGTTGAAAGACATAAACTACCAAAGTTCACTCAAGAAGAAATAGAAAAGAAAAATAGTGCTATATTTATTTTAAAATTTTGATTTGCTGTTAAAAGCCTTCTCACAAAGAAAATTCCAGGCCCAGATTATCGCAGTGGTGAAATCTATCAAACATGCAACCAATTAATAATAACAGCTCTATGCAAACTCTTCCAAAACTAGAAGAGGAAGAAATACTTCCCAATTCATTCTTTGAGGCCAGCATTCTGCTGATAGCAAAAGCAGACAAAGACATTACAAGAAAACTACAGATCCATATTCCTCGTAAACGTAGATGCAAAAATTCTAAACAACATCTTAGCAAATTGAATTCAACAATATATAAAAAGGATAATGGCACATGTGGAACTTGGGTATATCTCAAGAATGCAAGGTTGGTTTAACATTTAAAAATCAATCACTTTCATTGATTGACATATTGAAAAACAAAAAAAATTACATATCTATCATTATATATACATATGTAATCATTTCAACAAATGCAGAAGAAGCAGTTGACAAATTACAACATCCACTCCTAATGAAAGTTTTCAGCAAACTAGGAAGACAAGGGAAATGCCTCAACCTGATAAAGGATATCTATGAGAAACCTACAGTTAATATTTTACTTAACTGTAAAAGACTAAATGCTATCTGTCTAAGATTAGGAAGAACACAGGGATGTCTGCCCTCACTAATTTAGTCAAGATTTTCCTGAAGTTCTGGCCAGTGCAATCAGGCAGGGAAAAGAAATAAAAGGCACGTAGATTGGAAAGGAAGAAGTAAAACTGCCTTTATTCACAGACAACCTGATCCTCTACGCAGACCGTCCAAAGGAATGCAGAAAACAAAAATCTACTACAACTAGTAACTGGTTTTAGCAAGGCTGCGGGATACACAATCAATATATAAAAATTAATTTTACTTCTATATGCTAGCAACAAACAATCAGAAAATGGAATTCTTTTAAATGCCAGTTACAACAGAATCAAAATTTAAGAAAACCTATGTGCTAAACACTACAGAACATTGCCAAGGGAAACTAAAGAAGACTTAAATAAACGGACTGATGTCCTTTGCTCATCGTTCAGAAGACTCAATATTATTACGATGTCAGTTGTCCTCAAATTGATCTATAGAAGCAATGCAATCCCAATCAAAATTCCAGCAAAATTGTTTGTAGAAATTGACAAACAGCTTCTAAAATTCATACGGAAATGCGAAGGACTTAGGAAAACAACTTTGACAAGTGAGAACAAAGTTTGAAGGCTAACACTACCTAACTTCAAGACTTACAGTGCTACAATAATCAAGAAAATGTGATGTTTGCATCAAAGAAGATAAATGAATGCAAGGAAAAGAACAAAGTGTCCTGAAAGAGACCCACACATATAAGGACAACTGATTTTTGAGAAAGGTGCATAGGCAATTCAGTAGAGAAAGGACAATCTATACAGCAAAGGGTGCTGAAACAACTCTCTGTCTATCTCTCTCTCTATCTCTCTCTCTATTTACCTACCTACCTATCCGTGTATCCATCTACCTATGCGTCTATCTGTAAAAAGAACTTTGACCCGTATCTCACAATAGATGCAAAAATTAACTCAAGATGGATCATGAACTTAAAAGTATAAACTCTACGATTATAAAACTTCTAGAAGAAAGCACAGGAGAAAAATCTTTCTTAACTCCTACACCAAAAACACGATCCATAAAAGAACAAATCGGTAAACTGGACTTCATCAAAGCTGAAACTTTCTGTTCTTTAAGAGACATTGTTAACAGAACGAAAAGACGAGCCACGGACTGGGAGAAAAGATTTTCAAAGCATATGTCTGATGAAAGACTTGTATCCAAAATATATTTTTAGAAAACTCTTAAAAGTCTGTAGCAAGAAAAAAAAACCCCACAATATTTAAAGGTGGACAAAAGGTTTGAGCAAATGCTTCACAAAGTAGATATACATGTGTCAAACAAGCACATGTAAAGACACCCAACATCATTAGTCATTAGGGAAATGAAAATTAAAACCACAGTGAAACATCCCACAAACCTACTAGAGGGGCTGACATTTAAAAGAGCGACCGTGCCGAGTGTTGACAACGCTGTCGAGGAACTAGAACTTCCCAACCCTGCTACTGGGAATGTGGCATGGCATAACCACCTGGGAAAACAGTTTGGCAGTTTCTTTAAAAGTTGATCATACACCTAACATAGTGGCTGGACTCCAGCCGTTCCACTCCTACGTGGAGAAAAGAAAGCATACGTCCATGCTAAGACCTGTGCACAGATATTTCTAGCAGCTTTATTCTTAATAGCCCCAAACTGAAAACAAACGAAATGCCCATCAACGAGCAAAGGGATAAACAAACTGTGGTACAGCCACACGTTGGAATTCTAGCAGTTAAAAGGAAGGAACCGTTATTGATACATGCAACGAAATGAATGATTTTCAAGATAATTATGCTCAGTGAAATAAGCCAAATAAAGAAGTCCATGACGTATCATTACATCTATATAAAAGCATTAGTATTTTAAACTAATCTCTAGCGACAGAAAACAGCTCAGTGGCCACCCGGGGAGAAGCAGAGGGAGGCACTACAAAGGCGCGTAAGGTGGCTTCTGGGGTGACGGACATGCTCACCATCTTGGCGGTGATGGTTTCACTGGTGTATATTTATGTCGAAACTTACCAAATGATACATTTTTAATAGGTGCAGTCCATAGGGCGCGTATTACACCTCACGAAGGTAATATTTTCAAGGGATAGGAAATAGATCGGGGTGGGAGAATGCTTTCCTTGAAAAATGTCCTCTCCTTCCTGCTCCCTCCTACTTTCCTTCCTACTACACCATGTTTGTATGTGTGCGTGTTTGGTTTTCTTTGGAACCGACCTTGTCTCGCATCCCCGGTCCCTGCAGCTTCTGCGTCTGTGCGGATCCCTGTGCGCCGTTCCCGAGGTGGCCACGAGGGGGCGAGGTGGTCCCGCCCGAGAACCCAGCGCCTTTTTCTTCCTGGAGTTAGTAGCAGGGAAGGATTCCGGCCGAATCACATTTCCGCAAACTTGGGTGGTCAGATGTAAGTGGTGCTGGAACAGAGGTTCCTTACGTTTAGTCGCTGCCGCCTCGGGGTCGTCCTGGGTCATCCTGAGGCCCACGCTGTCCGGACCCCAAGGAACCGGCTGTGGACGCTCAGTCGCCCCACTTCGGGGCCACCTCACTCAGCCTCCCAAAGACCCGCGAAGAGTCCTGACCAGAGAGAAAAGCATTCGTGCTTCTCGCGTGGGTGGAAACTGTTCCCTCACCTTCCTCACAACTGCGGAAACCCATCGCGAAGTTCTGGCGGCGTTCATTCCGGGCGAGGGGAGGAGCAGCGCGGAGGGGCGATCGCGAAGGAAGAAGGAGATGCGGGAGGACCAGAAGGCCGGGGAAAGGGGACGAGGGGAGAGAGAGCCAGGAAGACGGAGAGCCGAGGAGAGAGGGCTGGAGCAGTAGAACGGGAGGAGGAACAGAACGGGCGAAGGAGGGAGCGCGGAGAGGCAGAGGAGGAGCGGGAAGGGGAGGGGGAGGAGTCACATTCCCAGGCGAGTTCGGTTCACCGGCCGCCCTCACTCCAGCTGCCGCCAGCCACGACCGCCACAGCCCCACCGCTGGCCTCGGGCTCTCAGCCCCAACGTGCATTCGCCCCTCAAGGACAGTCTCTCCGCCCGTCGTGGTTCTAACGTCGTTTGATTCTCTCCCTGCCCCTCGTCAGAGCCCGGTGCTCGGTTCTCCGGGTTTCCCGGCCTTTCCTTCTGTGTGATCTCCCAGCGTCCTTTCAAACAGATTCCTTTCCTTCTTAAGTCAGCCGGAGTCCGTTTCTGTTCCTTGCAGTCATAGACCTTGGCTGATCTTCCCGTCCTGCTGGAGGAGTGCTCTGTGGTGTTTGTTACCGCTCGACGTCTTGGTTTTCCAGGAGGACGCGTCGGCGTCCCCTCACACTCTGAGGAGGACAACTTCCTCCCCAGAACCAGAGCAGCCCCTTTGCCTCCTTCCTCCTTCATTCAACCCTCACCTAGTCTCTTGGGACAAACTACCTCTTCCAGCGACGCTGGGCGTCTCTCGGACTCTGTTCTTTAGTCAGCCGCTTTCTTTTCGCTCCGGTTGATGCTAGTTTTTCTGTTCCGTCTATTGGATCAGGGGAGAGACGGCTTTGGGACACAGTGAAGAAATAAAGGGGAAGATGAAATACACAGATTGTGGTTTTGGCGTATAATATGAACTTATATCTATTACCCGTGTAAATATGTAGTGTGGTGGTATTTTGAGTACAGAAAAGCTGCATACACTGTGAAGGCAACTTGGGTCCACATCCCCTACGACCCAGCGATGAAGCGCTCTTGGGTGCCCTGATAGTGTACATGTTTTAAATCCGTGCAGTTTCCGGGTCGTGATATATTGAGAAGGTGGGATGGAATTGACTTGGCCAAGCTCTCAGAAGAGAGTCTGTGGCTGTATAATTGTCAGGGCCCTGCCTCGTGGCCTCCACGGTGGGCGGTTGATTTTGAGTCACCGCAGGTGAGTATGGTCTGGTTGGTCTGAGTGTTTGATATAAACGTTAAACACGGTTGATAACTCTGTATCGTGAATGTAACAACTATGCGTTTGTTGTAAGAAAGAATTACAACGACCACAACAAATCCCCCAGAGGTGCATGAAGAAGAAAAGGAAAGCTCCCCCGCCTCCCCACCCCGCTCCACTGCGGACACACCGTCGTATATATGACGTGGAGGAGGCGGTGGCGGCTTTGGGACGTGCTGGGTGCTGCGCGGCCAAGGGACCCAGGAAGTCCCAAGTCCCGCCCTGACAACCGTCTGCCCTCTCTGGGCCATGGGAAAAGTGAGAAGGCAACGAAGAGGAAAGCAAGGCTACTGTTTGCAGAAGTGTCACCTCAGGACAGGAGACTCTGGTAAACTGAGGCGGAATAGGCGGCTTAGGAGGGAGGCGTCAAGGGCTCCTCTTCCCGGGCCCGAAGCCCAAGAGTGGATCTCACCTCCTTTTCCGAGGTGCGAGTGAAGTGAGGAGAAGTCAATCAAAGGAGGGGGGGCGCAGAGAGAAAGCGAGGCGGACGGCCACGCACGCAGCTCCACTGTCCCGGGAAGGGAAGCCTTGGGAGTGTGCGCGGGAGCCGCGGGCGCCCGGGGAGGACTCACCCGCCCGCTCTGGCGAGCGCGGAAGGCGCGGCTCCCGCGGGGGTTCCATGGTGTAATGGTGAGCACTCTGGACTCTGAATCCAGCGATCCGAGTTCAAATCTCGGTGGGACCTTGCCCGTCCCTTCAGGATGAACGCCACTTTTTACTCTTCAAACCGTGTGCGGTGTCGCCCTCGCGCCCCGCTGTCGCAGAGGAAGGTGCGGGGCCCCGGAAAGGAAGCTCCTCGGCCCGCGCTGCTCCCGGTCCCTCGCCCCTCCCGCTCCTGCCGCCGCGTCCCCCGCGCTCTCCCGCCTCCTCCGCGGGAGTCGGGGTCCCGGACACCGGGTTCTGTGCGGGCGCGTCCACACGGACAGGGCCGGCGTGGCGGGGTCCCTCCCAGCCTGCGGTGCCCCCGCTGGCCCCGCGCAGCTCCGCCCGTCGCGGCGCCTCGGAGGCCCCGGCCCCGCCGCCCAGGGTCCCGGCGACCGAGCCAGGGCCAGCCCCTCGGCAGGGTCACCCTCGGGCCTCGGGGCCAAAGGCAGAGGCGGCGTCCGCTCCGTCCCGCACCACGAGGGGCCCCCGCGCGGCCCGTCTTGTCTTCGGACCCGCGGGCTCCTGGTGGGAGAGAGAGGGGTCCGCGGGAGACGCGGGGAGGGAGGCGGCGGCCGGCGCGGCCCTCGGCCAGGGTGTCTGGGTTTCGGGGTCGACGCTTCGAGACCCGGCCTGGAGGCGCCGTCTTTTCTTTAAACGACCCGTTTCATTCAGAGTGTTCATTTATTCTAAGTCTGACGCACTCGGGCTGCGGTCAGAACGTCCAGCTCCTAAGTCCCCGCGGGACGCTCAAGGCCGCTGTCACACTCGACTTCGGAGCCCGACCCCGGGGGGGGGGGGGGAGGGTCTCCTCCCTCCGCCCCCAGCTGCGCCGGAACCAGGACTCCGGGCCGCGGAGCCCGGCGTCGGTGGAGACCGGGGGTCCCCGAGCGCCGGCCGCCCCGGCCCGGGCTCCTCCGGGGCCGCGGGTGAGCCGAGCGCGGGCAGCTCCGAGGCGCGGGCCCGCGGGCTCCCCGTGCGTCCTGCCGCCCCCTGGCTCCGCGGAGAAGACGCCCGAGGCCGGCAGCGGGCGGAGGCGCGCCCCAGCTCTCCCGCCCCGTGGGCACGCGCGGGGCGGGGCGACCGCGGGCCTCCCGCGCTGCGGACGGCGTCCTCCTCCGGGCGCCTTTCGCTCAGAAGCTCCTCGACCAGGGCTCCGGGGCACAGCAGGGCTGACGGCCTCAAGGCTGGGGAAGTCCGTTAGGCACTCTAAAAACCCAAGCTTTCCCGTCTGTAAGGCACTGAGAGTTGGCTTCCGTCTTGGTTCGGATATTCCCCTTTTGAGCAAGGAGACCTCCCGCTGCCGGGGAGAAGAGAGGTTCACGGCTCTTGTTCATCGAACCGGATCCGTCCGTAGGACGTGCGACCTCTGCTTTCAACGTCCTGAACGCTCCCTCGGCATCCTGTGCTTTTCAGTCGGTTTTCTTTGGACGCGCCCTTGTGTCCCGCCCGCACCCCGCCGCCGCCGCCGCCGCCGCCGCCAGCCCGGCGCGGGTCTCGGTAGCTTCTGCGGCCGAGCGGGTCTGCGGGCGCCGGCCACGAGGGGGCGCGATCGTCCACCCCGCCTCGGTCCCCGCCTTTTCTCTTTGGCCGGGGAGTTTCTGTCCGCCAGGACGTTGGGGATCAGAAGCGAGGGTGGGGGAGGTACGAGAACAGACACGTCCTGGGAAAGGGGTCGGCCAAATGCCCA
The DNA here is from genome assembly GCF_041296235.1 of Equus asinus. Classification (NCBI taxonomy): domain Eukaryota; kingdom Metazoa; phylum Chordata; class Mammalia; order Perissodactyla; family Equidae; genus Equus; species Equus asinus. The sequence goes on from NC_091814.1 coordinate 11,954,964, forward strand.
CGACTCCCAACACCGGATCTGGGGTTTTCTTCCGGATTGTAGTTCAGTTGTTAGCGAACACCGACACAGGTTCGTTTCGCCACCGCACACGAGGGCCAGTCGCTGGAACGCCAGGCTTGTGACAAGAGAAGAGGTTTATTATCCAAAGGCGGCCAGACGTGGAGATGAGAGTGAAAACTTAGATCCGTCTCCTCGAAGGGAAAAAGGTAGGGGTTTTAGGTAGGGGAGGGGGCGTGGGTGGTCACCAGCCTGGGTTTGTTTGGCCTTGAAGACTGAATTTGTCTTCCCCTAACTGTCTGGACTTTTCTGGTTAGTTTTCATCTTCAGCCTGCTTGGGCTTGTGAGGCAGAATCTTGATGTCTGGACCTTGACTTTCCGGGAAAGACAGCTCCCTGCCATACTGAGGAGGGACAGAAAGACCTGGTTGTTTTCGAACCACAGTTGATTATGCTGAGTATGCACAGCTGCAGTTAGCAAAGCTTATCTCGAAGTTTTGTTTTTCTCTCTCTTCTTCTAGGCCAGGGAAGAGTCTTTTCAACTTCTTCGTTCTCGGTTTCACGATATCCCGGCACTTTGGGACAGGGGAAAAACTAAAGTTACTTCTGACGGTGGGGTGGGCATGGGGGTGGGAGTGGGGAGGTTGTGTTGTTTACGCTTCCTACTCCCACTTAAGGAGAAGGGATATCAAGGAGGATTCCTAATTCTCCAGGCTACTGAAGCACGGCAGGTGCAAACTGGAGGCTGAGGGCTCGCTCCTGCTGTGTGCCTGTGGAGGTAAGAAGAGGGGGCTGAGAGAAGAGGTGGGGGGGAAGAGGAAGCTGGAGGCCGACATAGGAAGAGGCTGCTTTGGGGTGGGGAGGATGGGTGGGATGGTGTCTTGGGAAGTGGCCAGCAACGGTGTAAGGTGCAGAAGCAAGACATCAAGCACGGCAGCTGACACTCAAGAAACGAAGTCTGAGGAAAGAGTCGATATTGAAAGGGCAGGAGATGGGTAGGAAGGCTGCGCAGTTGCGGCCTCTCAGTAGCTGGGCACATGGGAAACTGGTCACGGCTCCTCCCAAGACTTCCTATGGTCCATTCCTGGGAGGACGACAGGCAGGCTATCCTGGCAAGACTCAGGTCCGACTGCGGTTCTGACTTGCGTGGCCTATACGTGCAAGATGTCCCAGGCACCAGGACGGCGCCGCCTCCCCACACAAAATAAGCGTGTCATGCCTTCAACTCAACGGGGACAACACCTGGAACAGTTGTAGGCAGCTCCTACCTCAGACCATGACAAGGGCGAGCACACGCCCTCGCCGCCCACAGGAGGATGCCCCAGCGCCGTTCTCCTGAAAGCTTCGGCGTCGAGTAGGACTCGGAGCAAGACCTTATCCGTCCCTGTGCGCCAACGCAGCAGAGACTCGCTGACGCCGAGAAGCGGACCGCGCTGGGACACCAAGAGAACAAGCACCTACTATGGTAAGCGCCCAGCTAAGCAAAACGCAGACGCCCTGTACCGAAGCCGCCACGACGCTGGAGAACGCTGCAGGCTGCTGAGGAAGAAGCGGAAAACGCAGATACCTAACTCCGAAGCCTCCGTCCTTCTGCTTTTCAGACAGCGACGAAAACCAGGGGAAAGCGCGAACGCAGTCCCCCACTACCACAAATTATGCAGTCGAGTTTCCCACATTTGGGGAAATCGCAGGGGTCAGCACATCCGGAGTGCAGTGGATAAGCCTCGCCCTGGGAAAACCACCTTCGTGATCATGGTATCTCCCCTGCCAGGTAAGTATGAGAACGCGACCTCCCTCCCCGGCCCACGCTCAGACGCCTCGCACTGTACACACACGGTCACTTTGCTCCCCGAGCCTCCCTAGCCCTTCCACACCGCTCGCACACGCGGTTTCAAGCAACAGCCCTGGACTCGCTCCCACACCACGGGAGAGCATATTGTGTTTAAGCGGCAGATCACGACACAGCAGCCCCTGCGCTGCCATATCTGCATGGGACCCGCCCTGTCCGTGACGTCACGACAAACAGCCCTTCCCTCCAGCCCACGCCCCGCCGCCACCGTCTCCTCCCTCCTCCCGCGACCTCCAGCCGGTCAGCCGGCGAACCGGCGGCCGGTGGGGGAAGTCACGTCGGCCTCTCCCTCCTTCCTCCCCACTCCGACCCGTTGGGGCGGCGCGCGCGGCTTCCTAACTCTAGCCCTGCCCAGCGCCTGTCTGGCGGTCGGCTCAACCCCTGCGCCCTTCTGGAAGTAATGGCTTCCCGTTACAGAGGAAACCGGTTCCTTTCAAATCCACTTATCTTTGTGATGTAGCGCTGTGTGTGTGTGTGTGTGTGTGTGTGTGTGTGTGTCTATTTGATGCGGGCTCGGTGAGTCCAGGAGTTGAAAGAAAGATTTCTTGGACTCTCAAGGTCTGGCAGTAGTGCTCTTTTATTCAGAGAATAGTATGGAATGGCATGGGGATAGGACCCATGGGCAGTGAAGGGCTGCTGCATGGGGACAGGACCCATGGGCAGTGAAGAGCTGCTGCAGTGTGTTGAGAGTTGGGGCTAAATTTATAAGGCATGGGTACCTGACTTATTTCTACCACACAAAGAAAAGATGACGTAAGAAGTCATTAAATGGTTTCAGTGCAGATGGGGTCTGGTTACTGTGTGGTCTATAACTTTAGATGTGAATCTGGTCATAGAGATGGGCATGTAGGCCAGGATGCCCTGGGCTTCTCTCCCTGGGGCAACCCTAATCCACACCGTAAAATCCATTGGGTCCTATAGATCGGCATGTAGGCCAGGACACCTTGGGCTTCTCTCCCTGGGGCAGCCTTGATCTGTGGATCATATTGAATCATATTGAAACGCATTAAGCATCACGACTGCCAGCGAAAGCTGTTCCGTTCTTGAAAGTTCAGTTTCGTCCATCGAAAATTTCATTCACGTTACTTTCAATCTTTAGGTGTGCAAAAGCGTTTTGGATGCTTTTTTCCCCATCCCCTTTCTGGGACACGTGTTATGGTGAACGAATAATCAGGACCCCTCTCCCCGGTCTAACAGGCAAAACTGGCAAGCAAGCCGCATAGGCTTAGAGTCAGTGCAAAATCTAGGCTGTACAGCGAGGCGGCCTTGGAGGTCATCTTAAGCCTGTGTCAGAATGACCTCGCAACCCTTCACCTCGTGACGGAAGACGCCAGCGAGAAAAGATCTGCAACCAGAAGAGAGAAAGGGTACCCAGCTCTCATACCCTCTCGCTACGTCTTTAGGTTCGGGGGGGTACCTCGCCACCCTGGGACTTGCCTCCCTCCCCACATAGATGATGACATCAGCATTCCAGGGTACGTAACCAAGAAATTCTTACTTTATAAACGAGAGAAAAACCAGATGTACCCTGCCACGGAGGGAGGGTTTCGCCGTTTGATTGTTGGCGTATAGGACTGTTCATGAGTAAGCCCCTTTCTGCTCTTATGGACGGCCTCGTAAGAAGGCACATAAACTGTGCTCAGATCTGTAGACCTCCGTCAGAGCAGTTCCTGCAGGACGCTCCGTTGAGCTGTTTCCCAGGCTCGAGTCCTCACCTTTGGTTATTGAACGAACTCTTTCAAGTAACTTTTATCACGATTCTTTATTTCAGTTGACATTATTCATGTTTGCACCTCCTGGGCTCATCCACTTTCCTGAACTTGAACCCGGGGACCCGAGGGTCACCGTCAATAGTCAATGTGACCTTTCGACCTTGTCCCCAACACAGACCTAGCTGAAAGGAAGTCGGTCTTGTCAATTTGCCGTTTTCTTGTTTAACCAGAGGGGTGACTCAAGGCTCACAGGGATTTATGAGCTTGTTTCACAGAAGGAAGAGAATGCCTTCAAGGAAGTTACGATCACCAATCACCAGAGATCACCACTCAGCAGATAACCGGCCCTCAGCTGCTGTTGATGCCCAGAAGTGAGACTGCCCAAGGGCTTATCAGGAGTGAAAGAAACACGCGTGACCCCTTGGTTTCTCCTGAGAAACTGCTCCTGCCAAGCCCCTTAGCTCTGTAAAAACCCCTGCTTTCTTCTCTCGTTCAGGTGGATTTGAGAGAACCTATCCTCCCGCCTTCTCCGCCAATTCGAATAAACCTTTCTCCATCTCCAAGCGCTGGTGTCTCAGTGATTGGCCTAGTGTGCACACGAACTTGAGATTAAGGGGTTTGGCATCAAACTGAATGCCTGTTTCTACTTCCTTGCTCTTGCTTTGCTTTCTGGGAAACGCTCTTGACGTTATCCTCCAACTCTAATTGTTTTGTCCTGTTTCTACTATTATGGCTTTAATAGCCAACTGTTATGTTTTTCTCTTAAGTGTTCCTTTCTTTCTTGCAACCAGTTCTTGTTTCATAGTTTCATCACCTCTGAGACTGTTAAACTATAGGGTGTCTTGTTGTTGTTGTTGTTGTCGTTGTTAAGTTGTCTCCTGGAGAAATAGAAATTTGTTTCCAAGGAGAAGTAAGCGTCTGCTGCAGCACATCCTTCCAGGTTATCAGATTCTAGCTCTGTACATTGACCTTGAGCTTTTTAGTAATTCTTTGGAAATTGTGGGTTACTGATGGATATGTAAATTTGTCCTTCCTGGCAGTTATCATAATTTACTTCCTCCAGCCAGAGAATGAAAGAGTTCAGTCTCCATTTGCAATTCCTCTCCGTAGTCCTTTACTCCCAAGCACTTTACTTTGTGTTGTTTTCACTCTCCCTTTGGACGGATTTTTAACATCCGTCTGCTACCCTCTATCTTATGAGTGAAATACATCCTTTAACATGTGTTCATCATTGTAACTATGCGAGTCATGCTTTACCTTTCCCTGAAAATTACTTTCAACACTTCTCCTTGCGTGTGTTCCCTGTGTTACCAGCTGCACGTTTAGAAAGTTCTCTCTGTCGTATTACACATTGGCACTGGCTATTCTCTGCCCTTCCGGATTCCCTCTCTACCTTTCTCCTCTGATCCGAGTGCCTGAGGCTGACCCCCACAGCCAGCATTTCCTGGTCTTCCTTGTCCTCTGGATCCAGGTGCGTGCAGCCAGTGCAAGGAGATCAGAGAGGAGGGGAGAGAAGCCAGGGCATTTTTTTTTTTAAAGATTTTATTTTATTTTTTTTTCCTTTTTCTCCCCAAAGCCCCCCGGTACACAGCTGTATACTCTTCGTTGTGGGTCCCTCTAGTTGTGGCATGTGGGACGCTGCCTCAGCGTGGTCTGATGAGCAGTGCCATGTCCGCGCCCAGGATTCGAACCAACGAAACACTGGGCCGCCTGCAGCAGAGCGCGCGAACTTAACCACTCGGCCACGGGGCCAGCCCCAGAAGCCAGGGCATTTTTAAAGCCCCCAGCAACCTCCCTGCCAGGCCTCAGGTTGGTGTCACTCGTAGATTCCTCCTCCAAAGGCCGTGGTCCTGTCTAGTGATCCTCCCTGAGATGGCAGGTCTCCTTGGGTCTGGTGGCTACTTCCCATTGCTATGGACTCAAATGTATCCCCCTAACGTTCATACAGAGGCCCTCCCCTCCCCCAGTGTAACAGTATTTGTAGATAGGGCCTTTGGGAGGTGATCAGAATTAGATGAGGTCTGGAAGGTGGGGCACTCATGATGGGATTCGTGCCCTTGTAAGAGACACCAGAGAACTCCCTCTCCCCTTGTCTCTGCCCCTTGAAAGGGAATGTTACCGAACCCTAAGGGATTGGTGACTTGGAGTCCCTGCTGCCAATAGAACTAGACCAGGTTCGGAATAGCAGAGCAGAAACTTTATTTATTGATTAATGAATGGAGGAGGCAGAGTTCATGCTCTAAAACACCTTTTCCTCAAAGGGAAGCTGAGCAGGGTTCTTATGGGGTATGAAGGGAGAGGAGGTCTCTGCATCATCACTCAGGGTGGGGGCATTTGGGGCATGGGCAGATCTTCCCTACTTGCAGACAGCACCTTTGCACACGTTTCCTCTTGCTCCCGGCCCCCCATTACTATCTTGGACCTTTCTGGTTTGGACCGGTTCTGCGGTTTGGCCATCTGGCAGTGTTCTGCCTTAGCTCCTATAAGCAAGCACAACTTGAAAACACAGCATTAGACATGGAAAATGTTTTAGGGACTTCTCTGGGCGACAGGGGCAGAGTGTGCCACTCTAAAATGTGCCACTCTGGCATGTGGATTGTTTTGAGCTGAAGGCAGTTGTTGCTCAGCAGACTCAGGAGAAACCTACCTCTCCCTTAACAGCCTAAAAGAATTTAAATAGGGGCCTGTACCAGAAAGAGAGCTATTACCAGAGAGAACTGTTTTATCTGAAAGACTTATCTGTATGGCAGGGCAAACAACTGATTACCAAACATCTGTTCTTCTTACTGTCTTGTGACTGAGCCTCCTCTCCTTTGAAGCCCCTGGCCCCATCCCATTCCTTAGCTCAGGATGACATATAAGCCTCAGTTGCCCGACTGCCTTTGAGTCTCATATTTTTAAGGGTCTCCTGAAAGTACAAAATTTGTTTTTCCTCCTGTTAATCTGTCTTGTGTCAATTTAATCATTAGACCAGCCAAAGAACCTAGAAGGGAAGAGGGGGAAACCTCAAGCTCCAAGGCTCAGAAAACCACACAGACTACCATAATGAATCGCGTTGTTCATCTCATTTGACACCTGTGCCTTCCACCATGCGAAGGCAGAAGGGCAGCTGAATAGCCTCCCCTCAACTCTCCTTGCCCATGACTTGACTCAAAAGCCAGCACCCCTGGGGTCACCCAGGACCACGACACTCCCGGGACTGAGCCGAGTGGGCCCCAAGGAAATCTGAACACCCTGTGGGCTCCTGTGATGGCTTTTCCCGTCTTCACCCGACTGCCCTTCATTGCCAGCACTCCCCAGGCCCGGGGTGGATGTGTGGGCTGGAATGAGTGGGAAGGACATACAGCAGTCAGAGAAGGAGCGTTTGCCCACCCTTCCCAGAGGGCTTCGGGCCAGTGGGGTGCTGCCGCTTCCTTCTTCAGATTCCTGGGTCCAGCACAGAGCTCCTTGAGTGCAAAGGTCATGGTGATGGTCACCCATGGGCCCCCTTGCTGAACACAGGGGCTGGCACTCACCAGGGCACTCTATTAGGTCTTGTTGAATTCCTGATATTACAGACTTAATTAATACCAGCCCCGATATGGGTTCCCCTACACTGAACCCTGCAAATATGGGATTAAAACCAAAAGCACAACCCATTCCCTGCTTCTTTAGTTACACTCATATGTAAATATTTGTTTCTTTAACCTCTGACTCCCTGAGCTTTACAACCAAATAGAAATTACAAATTGTTAAAAGCTCAGATGGCCTCACGCTGGGCCCCCACTAAAGTTGTAACTAGTCACAGGACCTTGGAGTCTATTACAGGGAACCTAAGGTCCAGAGAATATCGAGAAACTAAAGCTTCCCAGGCCCCAACTCCTCAGCTTCCTGACGCCAGAGTCTGCCATCCACCATGGAGATAAACAGCCAAGAATGCTCATCTTCGGAATCCTTTATCTCCTCTGCTGGGGCTGGAAGCAACCCCAGACACAGGCCAATGGCAAAATGCTGACCAGCAAGGCCATGGCCCTGGCCCCCTGTCCCCCTACAAACAGCCGCATTCCTAACCTTTAAAAACCCCTACCTGTTTACCTGAGGCGAGAGAGCAGTTACTTGTGACACCGGGGCTCTCTGCACTGAGAACAGAAAGGAAACCCCACCGTGCGCCCACCTTGAGTATTCATGAGAAACGCTGAACTTGCTCCAAGTCTGAATATGGACAGGACCTATGCCAAATGGTGCCACCTTGTATTGGCATCTTTCCACACCCATTTTTCTGGTTGATATATTTCAAATATCAGTAGGGCCTTTTTAGACCAAATGAGATTAAATGACAGTTCCCACTCAAACTGGATACTTTAAATAAAATATAACAAATATAGCGGACCTAGCACCGCTCATCAAGCCACGCTGTGGCAGCGTCCCACATAAAGTAGAGGAAGATTGGCACAGATGTTAGCTCAGAGACAATCTTCACACACAGTTCGCACTCCAACTGAATCCTTTAAATAGAATGTAGTAAAATAGAAACTTGATAACATCACCCTCCTGCAAGTTTTTGACTCAAAGTAAGTGATGGAAGTATACTTCAGGTAAAGTGCACAAATCTTAAGTGCACAACCTGATGAATTTTCATGAAAGTTACCATTATCTAGGTCAAGTTGTGGAAGATTTACGTCAGTCCAAAAATTAGACCTCCTTTCTCGGCAATCTTCACACCACCCTCACTTAGGCAATCGATATTCTGATTTCTGTCTGATTTGCCTGTCCTTGAACTTCCCGTAAATGAATATGCTTTTTTGCCTGGCTTCATTTTTTCTTTTTCTGCAACATAACACTTTTGAGATGCATCCATTTTGTTGTATGTGTCAATACCTCATTTTGGTATTACTGATGAGTGTTACACCAATATGTGAATACACTACAGTTGATGGACAATTGGCATATTTCATTCGTCATCTATACTATTTTATTTATTTTCTTGCTCAAATTGTTCCAGTTTCGGGCACTATGGGCTCTTTCAGTTGCCTTCTGTGTCCCTTAGACATACTCCCTTTGTAGTGGAGAGGTTTTTTTGTTGGTTGAGTTTGGTTTTCTTCTGTCTGCTTTCTGGCACTGCAAGATGCTCCGGGCTGACCTTGTGTATTTCCTGCCCCAATCTTAGATTCAGCCACTCCTCCAAAGAGGCCTGATTCCTTTTATTGGTGGCTTGATTTTTTATTATTGGTGTCTGAAAATATTTTATATTCAGAACTTGAGTCATTTGTTAGATAAATGTAATACAAATAATTTCTTCCAGTCTGGCTTGCCTTTTCACTTTCTTCTTTTTTTTTTTTTTTTTTAAAGACTTGGCACCTGGGCTAACAATTGTTGCCAAGCTTTTTTTTTTTTTTTTCCTGCTTTATCTCCCCAACCTCCCCCCCCCCCGTACACAGTTGTATATCTTAGTTGCAGGTCCTTCTAGTTGTGGGATGTGGGACGCCGCCTCAACGTGGCCTGAGGAGTGGTGCCATGTCCGCGCCCAGGATCCGAACCTTGGGCCGCCGCAGCGGAACGTGCAAACTTATCCACTCGGCCACGGAGCCGGCCCCGCCTTTTCACTTTCTTATCATGATTTTTTATGAGTGTAAGTTTTTATTATTTTTGTGAAATCCAATTGACCTATACAGTTTTTTCTTTTATTGTTAAGGCCTTCGTCTCTGAGAAATCTCTCCTGCCTCAGGATCATAAATATATATCCTGCATTTAATTCTGGGAGCCATAGATAGTTAATTTCCACTTTTAGACCTATGGTTCATCTCAGATTCATTTCCTGAACACAGCAGGCTTGAGAATACTAAACACTAGACGTCACATCTTCCTTTTTCTTTGTTCCCACTCTCATTTTACTTTAAGTAAACATCTGTCATACACCCTGACACATGTCTGACAGTTCTGCTGTGGGTAAAACTGTAACTGAATAGTCATATTCCTAGATTTTGTTTCCTAGCATTAACGTTATCAAGTATTTTGATGACATTCTGAGACCTAAACTTTTCTGTGGAGTCTTATTTTTCTCTAGAGGCTGTTAGGATCTTTTCTTCATCCCTGAAGTTCTGATAGTCCTATGTGATGTATTTTACTCTGACTCCTTTCTCCTCCTTTGGTTGGGCACAACATCAGCCTTTCAATGAGAGACTGTATGTGTTTAAGGTGCAGGATATTTTCTCATCATGGTTAGTGGATAATTCCCTCTCCTTTTTTTCTCAGCAGGTGAGAGAATCGGTTTCCATTGGTAGTGGTTTATTATACCCTCGTAACAAGAAACCATGTTTTTTTCCATGAGAAATATTGATTTGCTGTCCTATGGAAATTATTACAAGATACCAAATTATAGAACATGCACACAGAGAAACACCCCAAACTCTGAAGAGAAACCGAAGGAGGGATTGTAACGGAGGAGCTCATTTTCACCCTCACTCCATAATTTTCCAAGGGTTGTTTCCAGAAATGTTAACCAATCCCAATACCCTGCTAAAAGTGTCATATTTAGTTCTGGACAAGATTTCAGTGTTTTTTCTCTCACCCTCTTGTGTCCTTGGAACTTGCTGAAATCAGTACACTTGTGCAGACAGCAGAAAGTGGAATGTGTTTCCTACCCTTCAAGAGATGTTGGAAAATTTCTTTTAATGGAGTTTTTGAGGCATCATCTGTCTGTGCACATTGTGCAATGGAATCTATGATATCACTGCTTTCCCTGACTGAAAATTAGCCTTAATGTGCTTGCCTTTAAGGAATAACATCACTACAGGAGCAGTAAAGCAATGTGGGGCTCTTCTGGCACCTGCAGCCTCTGGCATATGTCAGAAGACGAAATACTTCAAACAACAGATCAAATCACCCAGCATCTCTAACTCCTAAATTTCAGTTTGAGTGGATATAAGCCTTTGGGTTTTATTGATTTGTTGGAGTTTGAAAAACTTATTCTAGATGCGAATTAGTTTTTCTTTTATATGCTACATGTACTTTCCCTGTAAATGGGTATCCAGTTTTAAATGTGCATAGATTCATTCTCCATTTTCATATAGTCAAATATTTTTCCTTAAAAAGTCTCACCTACAATTTGGTTACGGGCATGTGTCAAAGGTTTATTTCAAGCCTATCTCAAGAGAAGAAATTTATACCTAAGCCAATTCAAATATTTCTGTTTTGATAGATAGAGACTATGAAAAGATTCATTGCAAATCATTATGAACCTGAATACAGCAGAAGAATGTCTGGGTAAAGACAATTATGTTTCTTGTGAAAATGCTTCAAGGTTATTTGGTTCCACCCAAAATTAATAATCAACTGAGCAGGGTTTCCAGATGGAACTCTTAAACTTATTGTACTCTGTCAGCGTTTTATCAAGAATGCTGATGTATTCCCAGAAGAGGTAGATGATCACACCAGATCACAAAAGTTCTTCCCCAGCTCAGATTCAGTACGATTTTCTATCTCAATATTGCCCTTTATGTCTAATAATCAAACACTTTAAGTACATATTCATTTTACCTAGTATGTATTAATGTTTCATTACAGATGACAACAATCCAAATACTAATCATCTCAAGCCAAGAAAGAGAATTTATTAGCTGTCAGGTCAGTGGTCCAAGACACAGAAGTGAGTAAAAGAGATTCCTGGGTGTCCTTTCTCGGAAGTGTTGGGCATTGTTTAGTGCAGAGTTCAGCAAATGTGATTGTAAGGGCCAGATAGTGAACAAAGCAGGCTTGTGGGCCAAGAGGCAAAATCAAGGATACTATGTAGATCTTTACATAACGAGAAAGAAATCATATTTTCATGTAGTTTTTATCTATAAAATTCAAAATTAACCTAAAAACTGAGTCCGTTGCATCAGAAGTTGGCACTATCCTGCTTGTCTGGGCTCCCTGGTGCCAACCCCTCTTCCCTCCACACAGGCCATTCTTTCCTTGCTTTCTCCAAAAGGGAGTCCCACACGAAAGACCCTGTGCTCTGCAGGACAGTGACATGCCAAGAGGCCCACCAAGTCCACCAGTCCCACTCCCAGAGCGAGTTGCCACATCCCCACAGCACCTCAAAACTGCCCTAGAGACACACCTTTGCGAGGCCTCCACGTGTGGAGGGCCCATCATGGGGTGGACCAAGTTGCCTGGAGGAGGTGGGAGGGGAGGCATCCAGGGCGACAAGGGGCCAAACACAGAGATCAAGGCATCTCCAACCTCCAAAAGGATTCAGGCAGATGCAGGAATGGAGATGTCTGGAGAGAGAAAGCTTTCAAGCAAGGCTCCCTGGCCCTCAACCGGACTCTCAATTTCCTCCCTGCGGCCTGCTGCACCTGCAACTTTCCCACCCTACTTGATGCCAATTACACACTTCCATACACTCAGGCCAAAAAATGTTACAATTTTCCTTGACTACTGGTCTTTCTGTCACACTCTACATCCAGTTAGTCAGGGATTTCTGTCTTCCTGGGCCCTCAGGTGCCGACTTTGATCTGTACAATCTCTTTTCCTGCTCTCTGAACTTTGGTAAACAATTCTGATAAAGGCCAAGAGATTAATTCAACTCAGGACTCTGGGTTCACTCAGCCTTTAGGGTTTGACACTCTTGATCACAGGATCGTTGGGTTGGACATCCTCTGTGCCTTTTCCTTGGCTCAAAGTGAGCCTTTCCAGGCTTATCCTCAAGATCAAAGTAGAGGGCTGGACAAGATTCACCAGGCAGGGCTGCTCTTGCTCCTTCCGGAGATTTTAGGCATTGTTCCTAAATCCCCAAGAATCTAATTTTTGTTTTCCAGACAAAAAGGTCCATAGGTTTCTCCCAGCATTAATCAGTGCCAGATCTGAAAGAGATCATCTAAGAGCATTATTCCCTTCCTCAAATACACTTTTCTAGAAATAGCGTGATGACAATTTTCCCGGGAATCACAATCCATTTATGAGCACCATTTATTGGCTACAATCTTCCTATTGCCATTTGTTACCTATGTGACCTACACTCTTTTCTGTATGGCTGTGCTTTTCAGCTCAGGGATGCTTTTCTAATCATAAAACTAGCAATAACAGCAGCCTTGCTAAGACTTTTTGCTAACTCTTGGACACATCACCAGGCAAATCTCATAGGATTTGACAGGTAAAGAATCATAGCACTGTCCCCATTCCTTGGTGTTATGGACTGAATTGTGTCCCCTTTCAAATTCCTATGTTGCAGCTCTAATTCTCAATGTGTCTGCATTTGGAGGTAGTGCCTTTAAGTAGGTGATCATGGTTCAATGAGGTGATAAGGATGGGGCCTTAATCCAATAGGACTGGTGTCAATATAAGAAGACTAAGGGACATGAGAGACCTCCACGCACAGAGAAAAGGCCCTGCAAGCATACAGTGAGATGGCACCCTTCTCCAAATGCCAGAAAGGGAGGCCCACCAGAAATCAACTCTACCAGAATGTTGATGTTGGATGTCTGGTCTCTAGAACTGTGAGCAAATAAATGTCTGTTGTTCAAGCCACCTAATCTGTGGCTTCTTGTCATGCAGCCCACGTAGACTAATATAATTGATAATTGCACTGCATTCACCTAATTTGGCTACATAATGGGAAGTGAAAGTACCTTTAGGAATAAGCACTATCAAATTGGCTGGTGTGAACACTGTGTCTTTTGCACTGATATTGCCTTCCTTAGTTACATATAGATTTAAGCCTGGGCCTGGGACCATAAGACCAGGCAAAATGAAAAAGCCTGGAAGATGGGAAAGATATAAATTTGCATAATTGCATCCTGTCCTCACCTTCACATCTCAGCAACTTTTTCAGTGGAGTCTGCACCTTATGTGTACCTTCAGATGCAATCTGAGTGCACAATCATTTAAACAATGAAGCCAATTTTTCCAATTTTCGCCATGACGTGCTTGGAGAAACGAGTATTTCACTTAACCAGTCCCATTTTCATCGAGACCACTTCTCTGAGGATGATAAAGATGTGGTGTGTCCATGTAATATTATGTTTCTTTGTCTTTTCTCCATGCCCAGAGTGTCCTCTTCATTCTGCTAGTCCACATTTGACCACAAACTGGAATCTCAGAAAATCTCAACTGCCTCTGGAAAATCTCACCTAACCTAACCCCAATTGCCCATGTACAAAGATTAGTATGGTAATTAAGGAGAAAGAGCCCCATTACACAAACTCAATGAGAGCCATGGATGATAATTGTAACTGTTGACTGGCTTGTACCAAGGTTTCTCTTCCGCACTAAGTGTATAGGGCTAGGCTAATTGGCAGGGATCTTCAAGGTGCTCATTATCCCCACCCAAGAAACTCCTAAAAAGTTGTCATGAGTTAAAGGGATTTAAGTGGTGTACTGAGGGAAAATCAGTCCTGAAGTAGATGAAAAGGTGAGCATTCTATGAAACAGAAGTGTAATTCCACATGTGCTTAAGATATGGAAAGTTGTAAGTAAGAGAAAGTTGTTTCCACTCTAAACAAGATAAAAGCTGGATGATCTACAAAATCATACCCATTTCGAGCCCACCAGATGGCTGAGGTTGGAAGGCCACTGGGTAAACTGAAGTCCAAAGCATGATAAACCTCTCCAAGGAGGGACACACACATGAACCGTTTCATCTTTGGCAGATAATGGAAGTAAAAGATGGTGGCTATATAAGTTATTAAGGAGAAAATAACTGGAATTTTAACTATTTTCTAAAGAGCAAGTGTGGGCTATCATGACAGTTTACAATCTCTGAGAGGCCCAACTACTAGGTAGGTTTCTGCCCATTTGCCAGGGCTTTCTCTCAGGCCTCCACCAAGGGCTCACACACACAAAAAAAGTGGGGCAGGGCAAGAGACTCTCTCAAGGTTGCCTCAGTGGTGCACGCATGCAGATCGTTATCAGCCACCACTGTGGTAGAGGTACAAAACCTGGCCATTTCTCTCATATGACATGAAAGTCATCTACCATTGATGCTGGAGCAAGAAACTCTACCAACCCTTGGTCCCAAGTATAGGTCAGCTGCTCTTGGGGCAGGGTTAGAAGTAAAAGCTGTCTACCACTGGATAAGGGGCAGGAGACTTGTTCTTGCTCAAGTCTTCCAATCTTTGAAAGGTGGAGGGCTATTACTACAAGAGGGAGGTCACAGAAACTCTGAGGTTCAGGCACACGTGCCTTGGTTTTGGTACACAGAGCCTGCCCAAGACCGAGGCTAAAACAGGAGAACTGAATCCTCCCCTTTCCTGCAGAAGCCTTGGACTGAAAAACAAGCAAAAGTAATCAAATCTACTTCTAGAGGAGAGGCAAGAGTGCAGCAAGAGACCCCTCTATAATGCAGGCGTATTAGAGCTGAGTGGAGCAGAAATGCCGAGAAAAAGCCCTGCAGTACCTCCGGTCTCACACTAAGCCCACAGTAAAAGCCATGCACTGAAGAAGGAACTAGAAGCCTGTGGTGCACAGCAGCTAACTAGGGCAGCAATAAAATCCAATGCCATCTCAACTGCTTGCTTGATTTATTCAAACAGCTATACTAAAGGCCTGACAGAAGAATAGGCACAATTACTTACAGGTATAAATACTGTTAACATAGCTCTCAATTTTCTTTTTACACACAGCATTTAGCATTCTATAAAAACTTATAATACACACACACATACACACAGAGATTACTATGTCATGAGGTAAAGCAGTCATTAGAATGAGATGCCTAGAAGTTGGACAGGGATTTTAAAATACTATACAATAATATTTTAAGACTCTAATGCTGTCGTTCTTAAGCAGAGTGAGCATGCTCTCTGTTGGAACATTTGGCAATGTCTAGAGACATTTTCAATTGTCATAACTGGAAAGGGTGCTATTGGCGTTTAATAGGTAGACTCCAAGGATGCCTCAAAACATCCTATAATGCAGAGGACTGTCCCCTGCAACAAAGAATTGTCCCATCCAAAATGCCAAAAAAGCCATTGATCATAAATGCTGATGGAGTGGGAAAGGTGGACGACATGCATGAACAAGAGGAAGAATTTCATCAGAGATGGAAAATATTAAAAAGAAGCAAATGCTAGTAATTTTTTTAATGACTCTGGAGATGAAGAACTTCTTCACTGGACTTACCCACAGACTGGACACAGCAGAGGAAAGAATCAGCTATCCTGAAGACAGGTCAATAAAAATTGATGATACTAACATAAAATGAAAAATAATTAGTGACCCAAAAAATGGAGTGTAAAAGATGTCAACCAGTATTCTGTAGTTCCGCATTTGTGTACTTGAAGTTCCAGAAAGAGAAGCAGGAGTTTAGAGCAGAAGAAATATCTGAAGAATTCTACAATATTAATGAAAGACAAAAAAAAAAAAAATCAGACACCTAAACAATGAACCCAAAGCACAAAAATAAAGGAAAACACACTGAGACATGTCCTAATAAAGCTGCTAGTGGCCAGCCCCACGTTGTAGTGGGTAAGTTTGGCACGCTCTACTTCAGTGGCCCAGGTTCGCGGGTTTAGATCCTGGGTGTGGACATACACAACTCATCAGCCATGCTGTGATGGTGACCCACATACAAAGTAGAGGAAGACTGGCACAGATGTTAGATCAGGGCTAATCTTCCTCAAGCTAAAAAAGAGGAAGATTGGCAACAGGTGTTAGCTCAGGGCCAATCTTCCTCACACACAAAATATTTTTAAAAGTTATTGACTGGATAAAGCAAAAGATTTTAAAGTATAACATGGTGTTTGTATTGCATGTAAAAATGAGATGTGTGAAGACAACCACAGCAAAAAGGATAAGAGGGAGAAAATGGAAGCATTATGTTGTAAATTCTTACCCTGCACAGAGACAAGGACATTACTTTGTGATACAGGGATCATTTTTCAAGAAGATATAAACATTCTGAGTAGGTATCTAATCCAATAACAGAGCTTCAGATTATATAAAACAAAAAATTAATAGAACGGAAAGGAGAATTAGGTAAGTCCAACATTATGATTGGAAACGTAAGTTCTCCTATCTTAGTAATGAATAGAACAAGTAATCAAAAAAGTTAATAAGCATATGGAAGACCTGAACAACACTATCAACCAACTTGATTTGTGGAATGGTCCACCAGCTACAACAGGATACATTTTGCATGTGAACCATTTACCAAGACAGACCATACTCTGAGCTGTCGAAAAAAACTCAAAAGTTTTAAAAGGATTGAAATCATGCCAAGTATGTTCTCTGATAACAAAGATAGTTAGAAACCAATGACAAAAGGTTCTAGTTGAAATAACTCTTATCTTCCTTTACCCTCTCCAGACATTTTGGGTACTTTTTCACAATTACTTCACTTTGCTCAACCTAGCACATAAGCACTTAGGCCTATGCACTTTTGGGTCCTTATTTTCCTTGAAAGCTCCCATGTACATGTAAGAATAGTTGTATGCTTTTCAACTGTTCAATGCTTTGTCTTATGTCGACTCAATTCTCAGGCCCAGCCACAGACAACGAGAAGGTAGAGGAAAAGTTTAGTCTCCCCTGCAGTTTCATTCTGAATCCTCTTCCCTTGACTTGAAGGCAGCCGCCATTTTGCTCTGTGCTCTTAGGACCTCTTCTTTAAGGAGGAGGAGGAGGGAGATATGGTGGGGGGGGGAGGAAAAGATTTCCCCTCTTCCTTTCTAGGTTCTTCAGCTGATCAATGATTAAATTCACACAAGACAGATTAACAGGGGGAATATAAATTTTGTACTTTCAGGAGCCCCATAAAAATATGAGACTAAAGGCAGTCGAGAATTGAGGCTTACGTGTCATCTACAGCTAAGGAACAGGATAGGGGGCCTGGGGCTTCAAAGGAGAGGAGCGTCATTCAGAGGACAATAAGAAGAGCACATGTTTATTAATCAGTTGTTTGCCCTGCCATACAGATAAGTCTTTCAGATAAAACAGTTATCTCTGGTAATAGCTCTCTTTCGGGTACATGCCCCACATTTAAATTGTTTTAGGCAGTTAAGAGACAGGTAAGTATTTCCTGAGTCTGCTAGGTCCCAACCGCATTAGGCTCAAAACAATCCACATGCCACCGTGGCACATTTTGGAGTGGCACAATCTGCTCCCCTTCAAGGGACAAGGGGAGAGGGAGTTCTCTGGTGTCTCTTACAAGGGCACGAATCCCATCATGAGTGCCCCACCTTCCAGACCTCATCTAATTCTGATCACCTCCCAAAGGCCCTATCTACAAATACTGTTACACTGGGGGAGGGGAGGGCCTCTGTATGAACGTTAGGGGGATACATTTGAGTCCATAGCAATGGGAAGTAGCCACCAGACCCAAGGAGACCTGCCATCTCAGGGAGGATCACTAGACAGGACCACGGCCTTTGGAGGAGGAATCTACGAGTGACACCAACCTGAGGCCTGGCAGGGAGGTTGCTGGGGGCTTTAAAAATGCCCTGGCTTCTGGGGCTGGCCCCGTGGCCGAGTGGTTAAGTTCGCGCGCTCTGCTGCAGGCGGCCCAGTGTTTCGTTGGTTCGAATCCTGGGCGCGGACATGGCACTGCTCATCAGACCACGCTGAGGCAGCGTCCCACATGCCACAACTAGAGGGACCCACAACGAAGAGTATACAGCTGTGTACCGGGGGGCTTTGGGGAGAAAAAGGAAAAAAAAATAAAAATAAAATCTTTAAAAAAAAAAATGCCCTGGCTTCTCTCCCCTCCTCTCTGATCTCCTTGCACTGGCTGCACGCACCTGGATCCAGAGGACAAGGAAGACCAGGAAATGCTGGCTGTGGGGGTCAGCCTCAGGCACTCGGATCAGAGGAGAAAGGTAGAGAGGGAATCCGGAAGGGCAGAGAATAGCCAGTGCCAATGTGTAATACGACAGAGAGAACTTTCTAAACGTGCAGCTGGTAACACAGGGAACACACGCAAGGAGAAGTGTTGAAAGTAATTTTCAGGGAAAGGTAAAGCATGACTCGCATAGTTACAACGATGAACACATGTTAAAGGATGTATTTCACTCATAAGATAGAGGGTAGCAGACGGATGTTAAAAATCCGACCAGAGGGAGAGTGAAAACAACACAAAGTAAAGTGCTTGGGAGTAAAGGACTACGGAGAGGAATTGCAAATGGAGACTGAACTCTTTCATTCTCTGGCTGGAGGAAGTAAATTATGATAACTGCCAGGAAGGACAAATTTACATATCCATCAGTAACCCACAATTTCCAAAGAATTACTAAAAAGCTCAAGGTCAATGTACAGAGCTACAATCTGATAACCTGGAAGGATGTGCTGCAGCAGACGCTTACTTCTCCTTGGAAACAAATTTCTATTTCTCCAGGAGACAACTTAACAACGACAACAACAACGACAACAAGACACCCTATAGTTTAACAGTCTCAGAGGTGATGAAACTATGAAACAAGAACTGGTTGCAAGAAAGAAAGGAACACTTAAGAGAAAAACATAACAGTTGGCTATTAAAGCCATAATAGTAGAAACAGGACAAAACAATTAGAGTTGGAGGATAACGTCAAGAGCGTTTCCCAGAAAGCAAAGCAAGAGCAAGGAAGTAGAAACAGGCATTCAGTTTGATGCCAAACCCCTTAATCTCAAGTTCGTGTGCACACTAGGCCAATCACTGAGACACCAGCGCTTGGAGATGGAGAAAGGTTTATTCGAATTGGCGGAGAAGGCGGGAGGATAGGTTCTCTCAAATCCACCTGAACGAGAGAAGAAAGCAGGGGTTTTTACAGAGCTAAGGGGCTTGGCAGGAGCAGTTTCTCAGGAGAAACCAAGGGGTCACGCGTGTTTCTTTCACTCCTGATAAGCCCTTGGGCAGTCTCACTTCTGGGCATCAACAGCAGCTGAGGGCCGGTTATCTGCTGAGTGGTGATCTCTGGTGATTGGTGATCGTAACTTCCTTGAAGGCATTCTCTTCCTTCTGTGAAACAAGCTCATAAATCCCTGTGAGCCTTGAGTCACCCCTCTGGTTAAACAAGAAAACGGCAAATTGACAAGACCGACTTCCTTTCAGCTAGGTCTGTGTTGGGGACAAGGTCGAAAGGTCACATTGACTATTGACGGTGACCCTCGGGTCCCCGGGTTCAAGTTCAGGAAAGTGGATGAGCCCAGGAGGTGCAAACATGAATAATGTCAACTGAAATAAAGAATCGTGATAAAAGTTACTTGAAAGAGTTCGTTCAATAACCAAAGGTGAGGACTCGAGCCTGGGAAACAGCTCAACAGAGCGTCCTGCAGGAACTGCTCTGACGGAGGTCTACAGATCTGAGCACAGTTTATGTGCCTTCTTACGAGGCCGTCCATAAGAGCAGAAAGGGGCTTACTCATGAACAGTCCTATACGCCAACAATCAAACGGCGAAACCCTCCCTCCGTGGCAGGGTACATCTGGTTTTTCTCTCGTTTATAAAGTAAGAATTTCTTGGTTACAGTACCCTGGAATGCTGATGTCATCTATGTGGGGAGGGAGGCAAGTCCCAGGGTGGCGAGGTACCCCCCCGAACCTAAAGACGTAGCGAGAGGGTATGAGAGCTGGGTACCCTTTCTCTCTTCTGGTTGCAGATCTTTTCTCGCTGGCGTCTTCCGTCACGAGGTGAAGGGTTGCGAGGTCATTCTGACACAGGCTTAAGATGACCTCCAAGGCCGCCTCGCTGTACAGCCTAGATTTTGCACTGACTCTAAGCCTATGCGGCTTGCTTGCCAGTTTTGCCTGTTAGACCGGGGAGAGGGGTCCTGATTATTCGTTCACCATAACACGTGTCCCAGAAAGGGGATGGGGAAAAAAGCATCCAAAACGCTTTTGCACACCTAAAGATTGAAAGTAACGTGAATGAAATTTTCGATGGACGAAACTGAACTTTCAAGAACGGAACAGCTTTCGCTGGCAGTCGTGATGCTTAATGCGTTTCAATATGATTCAATATGATCCACAGATCAAGGCTGCCCCAGGGAGAGAAGCCCAAGGTGTCCTGGCCTACATGCCGATCTATAGGACCCAATGGATTTTACGGTGTGGATTAGGGTTGCCCCAGGGAGAGAAGCCCAGGGCATCCTGGCCTACATGCCCATCTCTATGACCAGATTCACATCTAAAGTTATAGACCACACAGTAACCAGACCCCATCTGCACTGAAACCATTTAATGACTTCTTACGTCATCTTTTCTTTGTGTGGTAGAAATAAGTCAGGTACCCATGCCTTATAAATTTAGCCCCAACTCTCAACACACTGCAGCAGCTCTTCACTGCCCATGGGTCCTGTCCCCATGCAGCAGCCCTTCACTGCCCATGGGTCCTATCCCCATGCCATTCCATACTATTCTCTGAATAAAAGAGCACTACTGCCAGACCTTGAGAGTCCAAGAAATCTTTCTTTCAACTCCTGGACTCACCGAGCCCGCATCAAATAGACACACACACACACACACACACACACACACACAGCGCTACATCACAAAGATAAGTGGATTTGAAAGGAACCGGTTTCCTCTGTAACGGGAAGCCATTACTTCCAGAAGGGCGCAGGGGTTGAGCCGACCGCCAGACAGGCGCTGGGCAGGGCTAGAGTTAGGAAGCCGCGCGCGCCGCCCCAACGGGTCGGAGTGGGAGGAAGGAGGGAGAGGCCGACGTGACTTCCCCCACCGGCCGCCGGTTCGCCGGCTGACCGGCTGGAGGTCGCGGGAGGAGGGAGGAGACGGTGGCGGCGGGGCGTGGGCTGGAGGGAAGGGCTGTTTGTCGTGACGTCACGGACAGGGCGGGTCCCATGCAGATATGGCAGCGCAGGGGCTGCTGTGTCGTGATCTGCCGCTTAAACACAATATGCTCTCCCGTGGTGTGGGAGCGAGTCCAGGGCTGTTGCTTGAAACCGCGTGTGCGAGCGGTGTGGAAGGGCTAGGGAGGCTCGGGGAGCAAAGTGACCGTGTGTGTACAGTGCGAGGCGTCTGAGCGTGGGCCGGGGAGGGAGGTCGCGTTCTCATACTTACCTGGCAGGGGAGATACCATGATCACGAAGGTGGTTTTCCCAGGGCGAGGCTTATCCACTGCACTCCGGATGTGCTGACCCCTGCGATTTCCCCAAATGTGGGAAACTCGACTGCATAATTTGTGGTAGTGGGGGACTGCGTTCGCGCTTTCCCCTGGTTTTCGTCGCTGTCTGAAAAGCAGAAGGACGGAGGCTTCGGAGTTAGGTATCTGCGTTTTCCGCTTCTTCCTCAGCAGCCTGCAGCGTTCTCCAGCGTCGTGGCGGCTTCGGTACAGGGCGTCTGCGTTTTGCTTAGCTGGGCGCTTACCATAGTAGGTGCTTGTTCTCTTGGTGTCCCAGCGCGGTCCGCTTCTCGGCGTCAGCGAGTCTCTGCTGCGTTGGCGCACAGGGACGGATAAGGTCTTGCTCCGAGTCCTACTCGACGCCGAAGCTTTCAGGAGAACGGCGCTGGGGCATCCTCCTGTGGGCGGCGAGGGCGTGTGCTCGCCCTTGTCATGGTCTGAGGTAGGAGCTGCCTACAACTGTTCCAGGTGTTGTCCCCGTTGAGTTGAAGGCATGACACGCTTATTTTGTGTGGGGAGGCGGCGCCGTCCTGGTGCCTGGGACATCTTGCACGTATAGGCCACGCAAGTCAGAACCGCAGTCGGACCTGAGTCTTGCCAGGATAGCCTGCCTGTCGTCCTCCCAGGAATGGACCATAGGAAGTCTTGGGAGGAGCCGTGACCAGTTTCCCATGTGCCCAGCTACTGAGAGGCCGCAACTGCGCAGCCTTCCTACCCATCTCCTGCCCTTTCAATATCGACTCTTTCCTCAGACTTCGTTTCTTGAGTGTCAGCTGCCGTGCTTGATGTCTTGCTTCTGCACCTTACACCGTTGCTGGCCACTTCCCAAGACACCATCCCACCCATCCTCCCCACCCCAAAGCAGCCTCTTCCTATGTCGGCCTCCAGCTTCCTCTTCCCCCCCACCTCTTCTCTCAGCCCCCTCTTCTTACCTCCACAGGCACACAGCAGGAGCGAGCCCTCAGCCTCCAGTTTGCACCTGCCGTGCTTCAGTAGCCTGGAGAATTAGGAATCCTCCTTGATATCCCTTCTCCTTAAGTGGGAGTAGGAAGCGTAAACAACACAACCTCCCCACTCCCACCCCCATGCCCACCCCACCGTCAGAAGTAACTTTAGTTTTTCCCCTGTCCCAAAGTGCCGGGATATCGTGAAACCGAGAACGAAGAAGTTGAAAAGACTCTTCCCTGGCCTAGAAGAAGAGAGAGAAAAACAAAACTTCGAGATAAGCTTTGCTAACTGCAGCTGTGCATACTCAGCATAATCAACTGTGGTTCGAAAACAACCAGGTCTTTCTGTCCCTCCTCAGTATGGCAGGGAGCTGTCTTTCCCGGAAAGTCAAGGTCCAGACATCAAGATTCTGCCTCACAAGCCCAAGCAGGCTGAAGATGAAAACTAACCAGAAAAGTCCAGACAGTTAGGGGAAGACAAATTCAGTCTTCAAGGCCAAACAAACCCAGGCTGGTGACCACCCACGCCCCCTCCCCTACCTAAAACCCCTACCTTTTTCCCTTCGAGGAGACGGATCTAAGTTTTCACTCTCATCTCCACGTCTGGCCGCCTTTGGATAATAAACCTCTTCTCTTGTCACAAGCCTGGCGTTCCAGCGACTGGCCCTCGTGTGCGGTGGCGAAACGAACCTGTGTCGGTGTTCGCTGACAACTGAACTACAATCCGGAAGAAAACCCCAGATCCGGTGTTGGGAGTCGTGGGCATTTGGCCGACCCCTTTCCCAGGACGTGTCTGTTCTCGTACCTCCCCCACCCTCGCTTCTGATCCCCAACGTCCTGGCGGACAGAAACTCCCCGGCCAAAGAGAAAAGGCGGGGACCGAGGCGGGGTGGACGATCGCGCCCCCTCGTGGCCGGCGCCCGCAGACCCGCTCGGCCGCAGAAGCTACCGAGACCCGCGCCGGGCTGGCGGCGGCGGCGGGGTGCGGGCGGG
Organism: Equus asinus; assembly: GCF_041296235.1. Lineage (NCBI taxonomy): Eukaryota > Metazoa > Chordata > Mammalia > Perissodactyla > Equidae > Equus > Equus asinus. Next base: position 11,978,471 of record NC_091814.1, read on the forward strand.
ACACAAGGGCGCGTCCAAAGAAAACCGACTGAAAAGCACAGGATGCCGAGGGAGCGTTCAGGACGTTGAAAGCAGAGGTCGCACGTCCTACGGACGGATCCGGTTCGATGAACAAGAGCCGTGAACCTCTCTTCTCCCCGGCAGCGGGAGGTCTCCTTGCTCAAAAGGGGAATATCCGAACCAAGACCGAAGCCAACTCTCAGTGCCTTACTGACGGGAAAGCTTGGGTTTTTAGAGTGCCTAACGGACTTCCCCAGCCTTGAGGCCGTCAGCCCTGCTGTGCCCCGGAGCCCTGGTCGAGGAGCTTCTGAGCGAAAGGCGCCCGGAGGAGGACGCCGTCCGCAGCGCGGGAGGCCCGCGGTCGCCCCGCCCCGCGCGTGCCCACGGGGCGGGAGAGCTGGGGCGCGCCTCCGCCCGCTGCCGGCCTCGGGCGTCTTCTCCGCGGAGCCAGGGGGCGGCAGGACGCACGGGGAGCCCGCGGGCCCGCGCCTCGGAGCTGCCCGCGCTCGGCTCACCCGCGGCCCCGGAGGAGCCCGGGCCGGGGCGGCCGGCGCTCGGGGACCCCTGGTCTCCACCGACGCCGGGCTCCGCGGCCCGGAGTCCTGGTTCCGGCGCAGCTGGGGGCGGAGGGAGGAGACCCTCCCCCCCCCCCCCCCCGGGGTCGGGCTCCGAAGTCGAGTGTGACAGCGGCCTTGAGCGTCCCGCGGGGACTTAGGAGCTGGACGTTCTGACCGCAGCCCGAGTGCGTCAGACTTAGAATAAATGAACACTCTGAATGAAACGGGTCGTTTAAAGAAAAGACGGCGCCTCCAGGCCGGGTCTCGAAGCGTCGACCCCGAAACCCAGACACCCTGGCCGAGGGCCGCGCCGGCCGCCGCCTCCCTCCCCGCGTCTCCCGCGGACCCCTCTCTCTCCCACCAGGAGCCCGCGGGTCCGAAGACAAGACGGGCCGCGCGGGGGCCCCTCGTGGTGCGGGACGGAGCGGACGCCGCCTCTGCCTTTGGCCCCGAGGCCCGAGGGTGACCCTGCCGAGGGGCTGGCCCTGGCTCGGTCGCCGGGCCCCTGGGCGGCGGGGCCGGGGCCTCCGAGGCGCCGCGACGGGCGGAGCTGCGCGGGGCCAGCGGGGGCACCGCAGGCTGGGAGGGACCCCGCCACGCCGGCCCTGTCCGTGTGGACGCGCCCGCACAGAACCCGGTGTCCGGGACCCCGACTCCCGCGGAGGAGGCGGGAGAGCGCGGGGGACGCGGCGGCAGGAGCGGGAGGGGCGAGGGACCGGGAGCAGCGCGGGCCGAGGAGCTTCCTTTCCGGGGCCCCGCACCTTCCTCTGCGACAGCGGGGCGCGAGGGCGACACCGCACACGGTTTGAAGAGTAAAAAGTGGCGTTCATCCTGAAGGGACGGGCAAGGTCCCACCGAGATTTGAACTCGGATCGCTGGATTCAGAGTCCAGAGTGCTCACCATTACACCATGGAACCCCCGCGGGAGCCGCGCCTTCCGCGCTCGCCAGAGCGGGCGGGTGAGTCCTCCCCGGGCGCCCGCGGCTCCCGCGCACACTCCCAAGGCTTCCCTTCCCGGGACAGTGGAGCTGCGTGCGTGGCCGTCCGCCTCGCTTTCTCTCTGCGCCCCCCCTCCTTTGATTGACTTCTCCTCACTTCACTCGCACCTCGGAAAAGGAGGTGAGATCCACTCTTGGGCTTCGGGCCCGGGAAGAGGAGCCCTTGACGCCTCCCTCCTAAGCCGCCTATTCCGCCTCAGTTTACCAGAGTCTCCTGTCCTGAGGTGACACTTCTGCAAACAGTAGCCTTGCTTTCCTCTTCGTTGCCTTCTCACTTTTCCCATGGCCCAGAGAGGGCAGACGGTTGTCAGGGCGGGACTTGGGACTTCCTGGGTCCCTTGGCCGCGCAGCACCCAGCACGTCCCAAAGCCGCCACCGCCTCCTCCACGTCATATATACGACGGTGTGTCCGCAGTGGAGCGGGGTGGGGAGGCGGGGGAGCTTTCCTTTTCTTCTTCATGCACCTCTGGGGGATTTGTTGTGGTCGTTGTAATTCTTTCTTACAACAAACGCATAGTTGTTACATTCACGATACAGAGTTATCAACCGTGTTTAACGTTTATATCAAACACTCAGACCAACCAGACCATACTCACCTGCGGTGACTCAAAATCAACCGCCCACCGTGGAGGCCACGAGGCAGGGCCCTGACAATTATACAGCCACAGACTCTCTTCTGAGAGCTTGGCCAAGTCAATTCCATCCCACCTTCTCAATATATCACGACCCGGAAACTGCACGGATTTAAAACATGTACACTATCAGGGCACCCAAGAGCGCTTCATCGCTGGGTCGTAGGGGATGTGGACCCAAGTTGCCTTCACAGTGTATGCAGCTTTTCTGTACTCAAAATACCACCACACTACATATTTACACGGGTAATAGATATAAGTTCATATTATACGCCAAAACCACAATCTGTGTATTTCATCTTCCCCTTTATTTCTTCACTGTGTCCCAAAGCCGTCTCTCCCCTGATCCAATAGACGGAACAGAAAAACTAGCATCAACCGGAGCGAAAAGAAAGCGGCTGACTAAAGAACAGAGTCCGAGAGACGCCCAGCGTCGCTGGAAGAGGTAGTTTGTCCCAAGAGACTAGGTGAGGGTTGAATGAAGGAGGAAGGAGGCAAAGGGGCTGCTCTGGTTCTGGGGAGGAAGTTGTCCTCCTCAGAGTGTGAGGGGACGCCGACGCGTCCTCCTGGAAAACCAAGACGTCGAGCGGTAACAAACACCACAGAGCACTCCTCCAGCAGGACGGGAAGATCAGCCAAGGTCTATGACTGCAAGGAACAGAAACGGACTCCGGCCGACTTAAGAAGGAAAGGAATCTGTTTGAAAGGACGCTGGGAGATCACACAGAAGGAAAGGCCGGGAAACCCGGAGAACCGAGCACCGGGCTCTGACGAGGGGCAGGGAGAGAATCAAACGACGTTAGAACCACGACGGGCGGAGAGACTGTCCTTGAGGGGCGAATGCACGTTGGGGCTGAGAGCCCGAGGCCAGCGGTGGGGCTGTGGCGGTCGTGGCTGGCGGCAGCTGGAGTGAGGGCGGCCGGTGAACCGAACTCGCCTGGGAATGTGACTCCTCCCCCTCCCCTTCCCGCTCCTCCTCTGCCTCTCGGCGCTCCCTCCTTCGCCCGTTCTGTTCCTCCTCCCGTTCTACTGCTCCAGCCCTCTCTCCTCGGCTCTCCGTCTTCCTGGCTCTCTCTCCCCTCGTCCCCTTTCCCCGGCCTTCTGGTCCTCCCGCATCTCCTTCTTCCTTCGCGATCGCCCCTCCGCGCTGCTCCTCCCCTCGCCCGGAATGAACGCCGCCAGAACTTCGCGATGGGTTTCCGCAGTTGTGAGGAAGGTGAGGGAACAGTTTCCACCCACGCGAGAAGCACGAATGCTTTTCTCTCTGGTCAGGACTCTTCGCGGGTCTTTGGGAGGCTGAGTGAGGTGGCCCCGAAGTGGGGCGACTGAGCGTCCACAGCCGGTTCCTTGGGGTCCGGACAGCGTGGGCCTCAGGATGACCCAGGACGACCCCGAGGCGGCAGCGACTAAACGTAAGGAACCTCTGTTCCAGCACCACTTACATCTGACCACCCAAGTTTGCGGAAATGTGATTCGGCCGGAATCCTTCCCTGCTACTAACTCCAGGAAGAAAAAGGCGCTGGGTTCTCGGGCGGGACCACCTCGCCCCCTCGTGGCCACCTCGGGAACGGCGCACAGGGATCCGCACAGACGCAGAAGCTGCAGGGACCGGGGATGCGAGACAAGGTCGGTTCCAAAGAAAACCAAACACGCACACATACAAACATGGTGTAGTAGGAAGGAAAGTAGGAGGGAGCAGGAAGGAGAGGACATTTTTCAAGGAAAGCATTCTCCCACCCCGATCTATTTCCTATCCCTTGAAAATATTACCTTCGTGAGGTGTAATACGCGCCCTATGGACTGCACCTATTAAAAATGTATCATTTGGTAAGTTTCGACATAAATATACACCAGTGAAACCATCACCGCCAAGATGGTGAGCATGTCCGTCACCCCAGAAGCCACCTTACGCGCCTTTGTAGTGCCTCCCTCTGCTTCTCCCCGGGTGGCCACTGAGCTGCTTTCTGTCGCTAGAGATTAGTTTAAAATGCTAATGCTTTTATATAGATGTAATGATACGTCATGGACTTCTTTATTTGGCTTATTTCACTGAGCATAATTATCTTGAAAATCATTCATTTCGTTGCATGTATCAATAACGGTTCCTTCCTTTTAACTGCTAGAATTCCAACGTGTGGCTGTACCACAGTTTGTTTATCCCTTTGCTCGTTGATGGGCATTTCGTTTGTTTTCAGTTTGGGGCTATTAAGAATAAAGCTGCTAGAAATATCTGTGCACAGGTCTTAGCATGGACGTATGCTTTCTTTTCTCCACGTAGGAGTGGAACGGCTGGAGTCCAGCCACTATGTTAGGTGTATGATCAACTTTTAAAGAAACTGCCAAACTGTTTTCCCAGGTGGTTATGCCATGCCACATTCCCAGTAGCAGGGTTGGGAAGTTCTAGTTCCTCGACAGCGTTGTCAACACTCGGCACGGTCGCTCTTTTAAATGTCAGCCCCTTTAGTAGGTTTGTGGGATGTTTCACTGTGGTTTTAATTTTCATTTCCCTAATGACTAATGATGTTGGGTGTCTTTACATGTGCTTGTTTGACACATGTATATCTACTTTGTGAAGCATTTGCTCAAACCTTTTGTCCACCTTTAAATATTGTGGGGTTTTTTTTTCTTGCTACAGACTTTTAAGAGTTTTCTAAAAATATATTTTGGATACAAGTCTTTCATCAGACATATGCTTTGAAAATCTTTTCTCCCAGTCCGTGGCTCGTCTTTTCGTTCTGTTAACAATGTCTCTTAAAGAACAGAAAGTTTCAGCTTTGATGAAGTCCAGTTTACCGATTTGTTCTTTTATGGATCGTGTTTTTGGTGTAGGAGTTAAGAAAGATTTTTCTCCTGTGCTTTCTTCTAGAAGTTTTATAATCGTAGAGTTTATACTTTTAAGTTCATGATCCATCTTGAGTTAATTTTTGCATCTATTGTGAGATACGGGTCAAAGTTCTTTTTACAGATAGACGCATAGGTAGATGGATACACGGATAGGTAGGTAGGTAAATAGAGAGAGAGATAGAGAGAGAGATAGACAGAGAGTTGTTTCAGCACCCTTTGCTGTATAGATTGTCCTTTCTCTACTGAATTGCCTGTGCACCTTTCTCAAAAATCAGTTGTCCTTATATGTGTGGGTCTCTTTCAGGACACTTTGTTCTTTTCCTTGCATTCATTTATCTTCTTTGATGCAAACATCACATTTTCTTGATTATTGTAGCACTGTAAGTCTTGAAGTTAGGTAGTGTTAGCCTTCAAACTTTGTTCTCACTTGTCAAAGTTGTTTTCCTAAGTCCTTCGCATTTCCGTATGAATTTTAGAAGCTGTTTGTCAATTTCTACAAACAATTTTGCTGGAATTTTGATTGGGATTGCATTGCTTCTATAGATCAATTTGAGGACAACTGACATCGTAATAATATTGAGTCTTCTGAACGATGAGCAAAGGACATCAGTCCGTTTATTTAAGTCTTCTTTAGTTTCCCTTGGCAATGTTCTGTAGTGTTTAGCACATAGGTTTTCTTAAATTTTGATTCTGTTGTAACTGGCATTTAAAAGAATTCCATTTTCTGATTGTTTGTTGCTAGCATATAGAAGTAAAATTAATTTTTATATATTGATTGTGTATCCCGCAGCCTTGCTAAAACCAGTTACTAGTTGTAGTAGATTTTTGTTTTCTGCATTCCTTTGGACGGTCTGCGTAGAGGATCAGGTTGTCTGTGAATAAAGGCAGTTTTACTTCTTCCTTTCCAATCTACGTGCCTTTTATTTCTTTTCCCTGCCTGATTGCACTGGCCAGAACTTCAGGAAAATCTTGACTAAATTAGTGAGGGCAGACATCCCTGTGTTCTTCCTAATCTTAGACAGATAGCATTTAGTCTTTTACAGTTAAGTAAAATATTAACTGTAGGTTTCTCATAGATATCCTTTATCAGGTTGAGGCATTTCCCTTGTCTTCCTAGTTTGCTGAAAACTTTCATTAGGAGTGGATGTTGTAATTTGTCAACTGCTTCTTCTGCATTTGTTGAAATGATTATATATGTATATATAATGATAGATATGTAATTTTTTTTTTGTTTTTCAATATGTCAATCAATGAAAGTGATTGATTTTTAAATGTTAAACCAACCTTGCATTCTTGAGATATACCCAAGTTCCACATGTGCCATTATCCTTTTTATATATTGTTGAATTCAATTTGCTAAGATGTTGTTTAGAATTTTTGCATCTACGTTTACGAGGAATATGGATCTGTAGTTTTCTTGTAATGTCTTTGTCTGCTTTTGCTATCAGCAGAATGCTGGCCTCAAAGAATGAATTGGGAAGTATTTCTTCCTCTTCTAGTTTTGGAAGAGTTTGCATAGAGCTGTTATTATTAATTGGTTGCATGTTTGATAGATTTCACCACTGCGATAATCTGGGCCTGGAATTTTCTTTGTGAGAAGGCTTTTAACAGCAAATCAAAATTTTAAAATAAATATAGCACTATTTTTCTTTTCTATTTCTTCTTGAGTGAACTTTGGTAGTTTATGTCTTTCAACAAATCTGTCTATTTCATGTCATTGATTTTGTTGGCATAAAGCTGTTTATGATATTCCAGTATTATTTTTTTAAGGTCAACAGCATCCCTGTCCAGTATAAATATAATATGAGCCACATATAATTTTTCCAGTAGCTACATGGAAACCCTTTTGAAACCCAGATGAAACTAACGACATATTTTATTTAATCCAATACATCTAAAATATTATCATTTTAGCATGTAATCAATATAAAAGTTATCAGTCAGATATTTTACATATTTTTTCATGTTAACTCTTCAAAGTTTAGTATGTATTTTACACATGCAGCACATTTCAACTCAGATTAGCTACATTTCAAGTGCTTATTAGTCACATGTGGCTGGTGGTTACTGTATTGGACAATGCAGGTCTGTAGGATCTCTATTAGTTTACCCTTTTACATTCCTGATGCTGATTATTTGTGCTGTTTCTCTTTTTTTCTGGAGAAATCTAGCTAGATGTTAATCAATGTTATTAATCTCTTCAAAGAATAGGCTTTTAGTTTTATCTCTATTGTTTTTCTATATTCCATTTCCATTTTTCCTGTTCTCATGTTATTATTTTGTTCTGCTTGCTTTAGATTTAATTTCCTCTTCTTTTTCCAGTCTCCTAAAGTGGACACATAGATCCTTGATTGGAGAACTTTCTTCCTCCCTCCCCCTCAACATAAGCACTTTCTGCTTTAATTTTCCTCTAAGACTGCTAGGGAATGTATCAGAAAAATTGGGCTAGTTTGTGCTTTCTTTTTCATTCACTTCAAAATATTTTAAAATTTTCCTTGAAAACCACAAGGCAAGTTCATCTTTGACCGTAGTTATTTAAGAAATGCTGTTTAATTTACACGTATTTGAAGATTTCCTAAAAACTTTTCATCATTGGTTTCCAGTTGTTTCTTTGTCATCAGAGAACATACTTGGCATGATTTCAATCCTTTTACGATTTTTTAGATTTTTTTTGGACAACTCCGAATGTGGTCTATCTTGGTAAATGGTTCATGTGCAAAATGTATTTTTCTGTAGCTGATGGGCCATTCCATAAGTCAAGCTGGTTGACAGTGTTGTTCAGGTCCTCTATATGCTTACTGATTACTTGTTCTGTTCATTACTGAGATAGGAGCATTGATGTCTCCAATCATAATTTTGGGCTTACCTAATTCTCCTTTCTGTTCTATTAATTTTTTGCTTTACATAATCTGAAGCTCTGTTATTGGGTTAGATACCTTCCCAGAATGGGTATATCTTCTTGAAAAATGATCTCCATATCACAAAGTAGTGTCCTTCTTTGTCTCTGTGCTGGGTAAGCATTTTACAACAGAATGCTTCCATTCTCTCTGTCTCACCCTTTTGGCTGTTGTTGCCATCATATATTTCATTTTTACGTTCAGTATAACCCCCCTATTATACTTTAAAATATTTTGCTTTATCCAGTCAATTACTTTTAAAGAGATTTTAAAAAGAAAAAATGCTTTTCATGTTTATGCACATTATTACCATCTCTGTGCTCATCATTTCCTTGGGTAAATCCATACTTTTTATCTGGTATCATGTTCCTTCTAGCTGATGAACTTCTGATAACATTTCTCATAGTGAAGGTCTGATGGAAGTGGATTCCTTCAGCCCATGTTAGTCTGTGAAGTCTTCCTTTCATCCTCACTTTTGAAAGATATTTTCACTGGGTACAGAATTCTGGGTTGACGTTATTTTTTCTGGTCAGTATTTTCACAATATTGCTCCAATGTCTTCTGGATTGCATAGTTTCAGATGAGAAGTCTGTAGTCTACCTTATTTTTGTTCATCTACATGTTTCCTTTTCAGTGACTATCTTCAAGATTTTCTTTTTTTTTTTTTTTTGGTGTTCACAGCTTTATTAGGACGTGTCTCAGTGTGTTTTCCTTCTATTTTTGTACTTTGGGTTCTTTGTGCTTTCTAGATGTGTGATTTTTTTTGTCTTTCATTAATTCTGGAGAATTCTTCAAATATTTTTTCTGCCCCATTTTCTCTCTTCTCTTTCCGGAACTCCAATTATACAAACGTGGAACCATATAATGTTGGTGAACATCTTTTGCACTCTCTATTTTTTTGTCACTAACTTTTTTCCCTTGCATCATAATTTGGTTGATTTTTATTGCCTATCTTTAGGGTAACTAATTCTTTCCTCTGCTGTGTCCACTCTGTAGGTAAGTCTGGTGAAGAAGTTCTTCATCTCTAAAGTCATTGAAAAAGTTACTAGCATTTGCTTCTTTTTAATATTTTCCATCTCTCAGATGAAATTCTTCAACTGTTCATGCACATGGTCAACCTTTTCTGCTCCCTCAGCACTTATAATCAATGGCCTTTTTGACATTTTTGATCAGACACTTCTTTATTGCAGGGAACTGTCCTCTGCATTACAGGATATTTTGAAGCATCCTTGAAGTCAACCTATTAAATGCCAGTAGCACTCCTTCCAGTCATGACAATTTAAAATGTCTCCATGCATTGCCAAATGTACAGCTGAAGAGTGCAATCACCCTGCTTAAGAAGAACAGCATTAGATTCTAGATGTTAATGTACAGTGTTTTACAATTCCTGTCCAACTACTAGGTGCCTCCTTCTGATGACTGCTTTAACTCATGACAATAGTAATTTCTATGTGTATATGTGTATTATAAGCTTTGACTGAATGCTAGACACTGTGTGTAAAAAGAACAATTGAATTATGTTAACAGTATTTACACCCGTAAGTAATTGTGCCTATTCTTCTGTCAGGCCATTAGTATAGGTATTTGAATAAATCAAGCAAGCAGTTGAGCTGGTGTTGGATTTTATTGCTGCCCTAGTTAGCTGCTGTGCACCACAGGCTTCTAGTTCCTTCTTCAGTGTATGGCTTTTACTGTGGGCTTAGTGTGAGATCTGAGGTGCTGCAGGGATTTTTCTCGGCATTTCTGCTGCACTCAGCTCTGATACGCCTGCATCATAGAGGGGTCTCTTGCTGTATTCTTGCCTCTCCTCTAGAAGTGGATTAGACTGCCTTTGCTCATTTCTCAGTCCAAGGCTCATGGAGGAAAAGGGAGGGTTCAGTTCTCCTGTTTTAGCCTCAGTCTTAGGCAGGCCCTGTGTAGCAAGCTAAGGCCACGCGTGCCCGAACCCCAGTGTTTCTGTGATCTCCCTCTTGTGGTAATGGGCCTCCGCCACTCAGTCATGGCAAGACTTGGGCAAGAACAGGTCTCCTGCCCCTTATCCATTGGTCAACAGCTTTTGCTTCTAACCCTGCCCCAGCAGCAGCTGACCTATGCATGGGACCAAAGGTTGGCAGGGTTCCTAGCTCCAACACCAATGGTAGATGACTTTCAAGTCATATGAGAGAAGTGACCAGGTTTTGTACCTCTGCCACAGTGGTGACTGATCATGATCTGCATGCCTGCAACACTGAGGCGACCTCGAGGGAGTCGCTTGCTCTGCCCCACTTTTTGTATATGTGTGAGCCTTTGGTAGAGGCCTGAGGAGAAAACCTGGCAAATGGGCAAAAACTTGCCTAGTATCTGGGCCTCTCAGAGAGAGGGGCTATCATGATAGCCCACACTTGGTCTTTAAGAAATGGTTAAAATTTCCGTTATTTTCTCCTTAACTTACATGGACACCCTCTTTCCCTTTCAGTTACTGCCAAAGATGAAGTGGTTCATGTGCATGTTCCTCCCTGGAGGGGTTTAATGATGCTTTGGACTTCAGTTTACCCAGTGGTCTTACAACCTCAGCTCTCTGGTGGGCTCAAAATAGATATGATTTTGTAGGTCACCCAGCTTTTATCTTGTTGTTAGAGCAGAAACAACTTTCTTTTACTTACAACTTTCCCTATCTTAAGCATATATGGAATTACACTTCTGTTTTATAGAATCCTTATCTTTTCACCTACTTTGGGACTAATTTCCCCTCAGCACACCACATAAATCCCTTTAACAGATGACAGCTTCTTAAGAGGGCTTTAGGTGGGGGTAATGAGCACCCTGAAGATCCCTGCCAATTAGCCTAGCCCTATACACTTAGTGCGGAAGAGAAACCTTGGTATGGCCAGTTGACACAATTATCATCCACAGCTCTAGCTGAATTATTGTAATGGGGCTCTTCCTCCTTGACTACCATAGTAATCTTTGTACAAGTTGGCAATTGGGGTTAAGTTAGGTGAGATTTTCCAGAGGCAGTTAAGATTTTCTGAGATTCCAGTTTGTGGTCAAATGTGGACTAGCAGAGTGAAGAAGACACTCTGGGCATGGAGAAAAGACAAAGAAACATAATATTACATGGACACACCACATCTTTATCACCCTCAGAGAAGTGGTCTCGATGAAAATGGGACCGGGCAACTGAAATACTCGTTTCTCCAAGCACGTCATGGCGAAAATTGGAAAAATTGGCTTCATTGTTTAAATGATTGTGTACTCAGATTGAGTCTGAAGGTATATAAGGTGCAGACTCCACTGAAAAAGTTGCTGAGATGTGAAGGTGAGGACAGGATGCAATTATGCAAATTTATGTCTTTCCCATCTTCCAGGTTTTTTCATTTTGCCTGATCTTGTGGTCCCAGGCCCAGGCTTGAATGTACATGTAACTAAGGAAGGCAATATCAGTGCAAAAGACACAATGTTTATACCATCCAATTTGATAATGCTTATTCCTAAAGGTACTTTCACTTCCCATTATGTAGCCAGATAGGTGAACGCAGCCCAATTATCAATTATATTAGTCTGCTTGGGCAGGCATGACTACAGATTAGGCGGCTTAAACAACAGACACTTATTTGCTCACAGTTCTGGAGGCCAGAAGTCCAAGATCAAGGTGCTGGTAGAATTAGTTCCCGGTGGGCCTCTCTTCCTGGCATTTGGAGAAGGCTGCCTTCTCTCATTGTCCTTGCAGAGGCTTTTCTCTGTGCCTGGAGAGAGATCGCTGGTGTCTCTTCCTCTTCTTATATGGACACCAGTCCTATTTGATTAGGGCCCCGTCCTTATTACCTCACTGAACCATAATCACCACCATAAAGGCCCTACCTCCAAATACAGTCACATTGAGGTTGGGCCTTCAACATAAGATTTTGGCAGGGGACACAATTCAATCCATAACATCAAGCAACAGGGACAGTCCTATGATCCTTTACCTGTCAAATCCTATGACATTTTCCTGGTGATGGGGCTAAGTGTTAGCAAAAAGTGTTAGCAAGGCCACTGTTATCGCTAGTTCTATGATTAGAAAAGCACCCCTGAGCTGGAAAGCATGACCATACAGAAAAGAGTGTAAGTCACACAGGTAATAAATGACAACGGGAATATTTTAGGCAACAAAAAGTATGCTCATAAAAGAGTTGTGATTCCAGGTAAATTGTCATCACACTATTTCTAGAAAAGTGCATTGGACCAAGGGAATAATGCTCCTAGATGATCTCTTCCAGATCTGGCACTGATTAATGCTGGGAGAAACCTATAGAGCTTTATGTCTGGAAAAGAAAAATTAGATTCTTGAGGATTTAGGAAGAGTGCCTAAAAATCTCCGGAAGGAGCAAGAGCAGCCCTGCCTGGTGAATCTTGTCCAGCCCTCTACTTTGATCTTGAGGATAGGCTTCAAAAGCCTTCACTTTGAGCCAAAGAAAAGGCACAGAGGGGGCCCAGCCCAATGATCCTGTGATTAAGGCTGTCAAACCCTAAAGGCTGAGTGAACCCAGGGTCCTGAGTTGAATTTATCTATTTGCCTTTATCAGAATTGTTTACCAAATTTCAGAGAGCAGAAAAAGAGATTGTACAGATCAGAGTTGGCACCTGAGTGTTCAGGAAGACTGGAGTCCCTGACTAATTGGACGTAGAGTGTGAGAGAAAGAACATCAGTCAAGGAAAACTCTAAGATTTATTGGCCTGAGCACTTGAAAAGATGGAGTTAGCATCAAGTAAGGTGGGAAAATTGCAAGTGCAGCAAGTCATGGGGAGAAAATCCATTATCCAGTTAAGGGTCCCAGAAGCCTTGCTTGAAAGTGTTCGCCCTCCTGCATTTCTCTATTCCTGCATCCTTGAGTCCTTTTGGTGTTTGGAGATGCCTGGGTCCTGGTGCTCGGTCCCTTGTCACCCTAGGTGCCTTCCCTCCCACCTCCTCCAGGAAACCTGGTCCACTCTCTGACAGATGACCTTCTCTGCACTTGGGCACCTCACGAAGGATCCTCTCTATGTCAGTTCTAAGGTACCGCCAGGAAGAGACAACTCGCTCCAGGACTGGGACTTTGGATGTGGCTTACATCATCACACATCACTGTCCTGCAGAGTGCTGGGCCTTGTTGGTGGGGCTTCTGCATTCTGGGTGATTCTCCTGAGAACCAATAAATTCCATTTCTTGGCTTGAGATCATTAGTATCTGGTTTGTTGTCATTTGCAGTAAAACATTAATACATACTAAGTAAAATAAATAAGTTTAAGAGTTCCTTCTGGAAACCCTACTCAGCTGATTATTCATTTGGGATGGAACCAAATAGCCTTGAAGCGTTTTCACAAGAAATGTAATTGTCTTTACCCAGACATTCTTCTTCTGTATTCAGTTTAACGATGATTAGCAATGAATCTCTTCATAGTTTCTATCTATCAACACAGAAATATTTGAATTGGCTTAGCTATAAACTTCTTCTCTTGAGAAAGGCTTGAAATGGACCTTTGACACATGCCCATAAGCAAATTGTAGGTAAGATTTTTTAAGGAAAAATATTTGACTATATGAAAATGTGTCTATGCACATATAAAACTGCACACCCAATTGCAGGGAAAGTGTAAAATTGGAGAAAGTACATGTAGCATATAACAGAAAAACTGATTCATTTCTAGAACAAGTTTTTCGAACTCCAACGAAGAAATAAAACTCAAAGGGTTATGTCCACCCAAACTGAATTTTAGGAGTCAGAGATGCTGGGAGATTTGATCCATTGTTTGAAGTATTTTGTTTTCTGAAATATGCAGAGGCTGCAGGTGCCAGAAGAGTCTCACATTTCTTTACTGCTCCTGTAGTGATGTTATTCTTTAATGGCAAGCACATTAAGGCTAATTTGCAGTCAGGGGGAGCAGTGATATCATAGATTCCGGTGCACAATGTGCACTGACAGATGGTCCACAAAAGCTCCGAGTAAAAAGCCTCTTCCACATCTCTTGAAAGGTAGAAAACACTGTCCACTCTCTCCTGGTGCACAAGTGTACTGACTTCAGCAAGTTCCAAGGACTCAAGAGTGTGAAAGAAACAATCCTGAAACTCGTTATCTATAACAAAATATGACATTTCTCTTTCTTCTGGCAGGGTATTGGGATAGGTTAGCATTTCTGGAAATAACTCCTAGAAAATTAGGGAATGAGGGTGAAAATGAGCTTCTCTATTGGGATCCCTCCTTTGCTGTCTCTTCAGACTTTGGGGTGTTACTCTATGTGCATGTTTTATAATTTGGTATCTGGCAATAATTTCCATAGGACAGCAAATGAATATTTCTCATGAAAGAAACATGGTTTCTTGTGAATAGGGTATAATAAACCACTACCAATGGAAACCGATTCTCTCACCTGCTGAGAAAACAAAGGAGAGGAAATTATTCACTAATCATGATAAGAAAATATCCTGCACCTTACAGACATACTGTCTCTTCTTGAAAGGCTGATGGTGTGCCCAACCAAAGGAGGAGAAAGGAACCACAGTAAGATACATCAGATAGGACTGCCAGAACTTCAGGAATTAAGAAAAGATCCTAAGCACCTCTAGAGAAAAAAAGGCTCTGTAGAAAAGGTTAGGTCTCAGAATGTCATTGAAATACTTGATAACATTAATGTTAGGGGGAAAATCCAGTAAAACTACTTTTTTCTTTTTGAGGAAGATTAGCCCTGAGCTAACTACTGCCAATCCTCCTCTTTTTGCGGAGGAAGACTGGCCCTGAGCTAACATCCATGCCCATCTTCCTCTACTTTATATGTGGACACCTCCCACAGCATGGCTTTTGCCAAGCAGTGCCATGCCTGCACCCGGGATCCGAACCGGTGAACCCCGGGCCACCGAGAAGCGGAACTTGCGAACTTAACTGCTGCACCACCGGCCGGCCCCTAAAACGACTTTTAAGTTACAATTTTACTCACAGAAAAACTGTCAAACATGTGTGAGGGTATATTACAGATGTTTGCTTAGAGTAAAATGAGAGCAAAAACCAAGAAAAGGAAGACATTACATCCAAGAAACAGGAGATTCAAAATAATAGAAGAGGGAAAGGAAGCTTCAGGATGACAGGTATGCAGTTAGCCTAAAGAGGAATCACAGATGTGAGCAGGATGGAGAACTCCACGCGAGGGGTCTCAAAAAAAATAATAAAACTGAGGGTTTATGTGATATTTATTGACAGTTTAGGAAATACAAATGACCCAGGAATTCCAAACAGATGTATGAAGAGCTTAAAACTCATCACTACCACGCTCACAACAAGAAAACAGCTGAATAGAGCCAGCCCTGATGGCCTAGTGGTTAAAGTTCCAAGCTCGCACTGCTTGGGCGGCTCGGGTTCGGTTCCCAGTCACAGAACCACAGCACTGTTCTGTCAGCTGCCATGCTGCAGTGGCGGCTCCCACCCAAGAACTAGAAGGACTTGCAACTGGAATATACAACTATGCTCTGGGGCTTTGGGGAGGAGAAAAAAAAAGAGGCAGAGTGGCAACAGATATTAGGTCAGGGTGAATGTTCCCCAAGCAAAAAAGAAAGAAAGAAAGAAAGAAAGAAAGAGCTGAAAAACAGCTGAATAAACTAAAAATCAACAACTCTTCTTAGTTCCATCAGAGAATTGAGGTCACAGGCAAGCCAACACCCCCAAAACTGGAGAGACAAGGAATCACAAAGTGCCTGGATCAGAAACCACATCACTAGAGCCAGCAGCATTGGGTATTAACACTTAAAGGGCAATTGACCACTTGCTGGAGCTGAGTGGGGATGGCTTGAGAGGTAAAAACTCCTGGGGGCCCAGCTTTAGGGAGGCTCCCATACTTTCATGAGTTTTATCTCTAGGACTCTCAAGAGACTGTCAGGGTGAGGATCAGAGAAAAACCCCCTCTTGCTTCCGGAGGTGGAAGGGAAAGTAACCATTTACGAATATGCCCAGTACATTCTGTCCTTCTTAAAAGGCTGCCCTCAAGGAAAAGTAGTTTTCCAGAGCCTAACCAGTGTAGGGGAAGGAAATACCCAATTCCAGCCCCCTGTAGCCATTCCATTTCACATAAGGGGGTAAAAAACTTGAGAAGCTCTTGTGAAGATCACAGTCCAGGGGCACAGGCCACTAAAAGATCAAGACCTCATATAGGACTACAGCGCACTTCCCTTCCCCAACACCTTACCACCATATCATTAGGGCTCCTGTATAATAATGGGGGGCAGCCATGGAAAGAATGACAAGGCTCAGACTCGTTTAAAGCAGTCTCTAGGAAAACCCAAAGACAACTGGGAAGGCAAAAACAAGGAGACTAGAGGAAATTTAAGTCTCTGACACCTACAGCTACAGCAAACAGTACACAGCCTAACTCCTAGCTAGATAACCATAATACCTCACACTAAAGGCCTATATACCTTGGTTCCTTTTACCCAATACATCATTTCCAGCTTTCAACAAAAAAATTACAGGACATGCTAAAATGCAAGAAAGACAGTATGAAGAGGCAAAGCGAGTATCAGAACCAGACTCAGATATGACAGAAACTTGGAATTCTCAGGCCAGGAATTTAAAATAACTATGCTGAATGTCATAAGGGCTCTGATGGAAAAAGTGGACAACATACAAGACCAGATGGGTAATTTAAGCGGAGAGATGGAAAGTCTAAGAAAGAATCAAAAGGAAGTGATATAAATCAGAAACAGAAAAGAAGAACGCCTTTGATGGGCTAATCAGTGGAGTAGATATGGCCCAGGAAAGCATTAATGAGCTTGAAGATACATCAATAGAAACTCCTCAAAATGAAAAGGAAAGAAAAAATGAAGGAAAAACTAGAACAGAATATCCAAGAGCTGTGGGGCAATTACAAAAGGTATAACATGCATGAAACGAGAATATAAGGTGAAGGAAGGAAGGGAGGGAAGGAGGGAGGGAGGAAGGAAGGAAGGAAGGAAGGAAGGAAGGAAGAAGGGAAGGAAAGAAGGAAAGAAAGGAAGAAAGAGTAGTAGTCAGCATTCTCCAGAGAAACAGATCTAATTGGACCTATCTATCTATGTAATAAAGAATTGACTCACACAATTATGAAGCCTGGGAAGTCCAAATTCTGCAGTGCAGGCTAGCAGGCTGGAGAGCCAGGACAGCTGATGGTGGAGATGAAATCCAAAGGCAAGGTGCTGGAGAGTTCCCTCTTACTAGAAGAGGCCAGTCTTCCTGTTCTATTCAGACCTCCAGCTGATTTGATGACGCCTACTCATATTATGGAGGGCAACCTGCTTCACCCAAAGTTCTTTGATTTAAATTTTAATCTCATCCAAAAAACACCTTCACAGAAACACCCAGAAAAATGTTTGACCAAATATCTGGGCACCATGGCCCAGTCAAGTTGACACATGAAAGTAACCATCACAAGTCCACCCCTTGTCAATTTGACACCCATATATGTCTCCTAAAACCATACTTAATTTCAGAATAAAGGCAATAACAAGGTCATACTCTTGCCTAACGTGATACAACTATCCTGCACACAGCTGAAAAGCACTAACTCTTTTCCCCAGAAAAGGATGCATAGTTCTTGGATGATATTACTCTTCCCTTTGATATCCTATAACTTAAATACTGTGATATAAAGCGAACAAAACTTGGATACTGTGTTAGAAAGTCACTACGTCTTATGTTACATGATAAGGAAGAAATTCTCATGACAGTTATAGTCCTTGTTTCTGTAACTGGCCACATGGTGATAGCTGGTATTTATAATTATCTTCTTCCACCTGCCCATTCCATATTCCCTTTGCCCTTGGCAAGCACCTCAGCTGGTTGTTGCTTTTTACCAGGTGAGGTGACCAAAACCTTCATTCCTGAAGGGTCTGGGCCCTTAGTATTGGATTTGTTACAGGCTTTTAGTTAATACTGGCCCTGATATCAGTTCCCCTACATTGAACCAAGCATATATAGAGTTAAAACTAAAAGCACTCACCCCTTCCCCTGCCTCTTTAGTTACACTCGTATGTAAATATCTGTTTCTTTAACCTTTGACTCCCTGAGCTTTACAACTGCAAAGAAGTTACAAATTGTTAAAGCTGGGTTAGTGTCAAGCTGGGCTCCTGCTAAAGTTGTGGCTAATCACAAGTCCTTGAAGTTTATTACAGGGAAACTGATAATATGCAGAGAATGTCGAGAAACTAAAGCTTCCCAGACCCCAACTCCTTGTCTTCCTGGCACCAGAATCCACCATCCACCATGGAGACAGAAAACTAAGTACACTTATCTGCAGAATCTCTTATCTCCTCCTCCCCCATGCAAGCAGCCCCAAACACAGGCCAGTGAGAAAGTGCTGACCAGCAAGGCCACAGACCCCCCTCCCTACAAGCAGCCACATTCCCCAACCTTTAAAAACCCCTGTCCACTTTTCAATGGAGAGCTAGCAATTCTTTCTCTTTTTTTTTGAGGAAGATTAGCCCTGAGCTAACATCTGCTGTTAATCCTCCTCTTTTTGCTGAAGAAGACTGGCCCTGAGCTAACATCCATGCCCATCTTCCTCCACTTTACTACTTTATATGTGGGACACCTGCCACAGCATGGCTTGCCAAGCGGTGCCATGTCCGAACCCGGCATCTGAACCAGCGAACCCCAGGCAGCCGAAGTGGAATGTGAGAACTTGACCGGTGTTCCACCAGGCCGGCACCTCATATTGCTTTTTAAATTAAGTTGGTTTCATGGTTTTATGATTACAAGTAATGATGCAACCCTCATTCTTGTTCAAATATCTTTGGCTACTTATGCAGGTATTTCTAGAGTGTGGACCACCCCAAGTGCAATTACTATATTGTAGTGTTTACATGCTTCTAATTTTAGTATATCCTGCAAATTTGCCTTCCACTGAAGGGGTACCAAATTACATTCCAATTTATTTTCCAACTCTGTCAATGTCCCTTTCTTCATTTACTTGCCAACACCACAATCTTTCTGTACATCTATCTGTGATACTCTAATAAGGGGAGTGGTGCCCTTCTGACTTAACAAAGGGGGAGACACAACAGAAGGATGTTTGAACATTACACAGAGATATTCTACTGCATATGTTGGACAGCTAATAGTGGTTCACAGGGATCCTTTTCCTGTTAGGTAGTAGAAGACAGCTAATCCAGTCTGAGAGTTTTTTGTTTTTTGTTTTTGTGAGGAAGATTGGCCCTGAGCTAACATCTGTTGCCAATCTTCCTCTTTTGTTTTTTCTCCCCAAAGACCCAGTACATAGTTGTATATCCTAGTTGTAGGTCCGTGTAGTTCTTCTACGTGGGACGCCACCTCAGCATGGCCTGATGAGCGGTGTGTAGGTCCACGCCCAGGATTCAAACCAGCGAACCCCAGGCCGCTGAAGAGGACTGCACAAACTTAACCGCTAGACCACGGGGGTGCCCCTGTGAATCTTTTTTGATTGCCTGTTGTGCTGTGGATTCTTTCCTGGTACTTGAGACTGTCGCAATGAGAAGTTGTTCACATCTTGCCTCTCCGGTGAGAGAACTTTATGGGCGCGATGTTGTCAATTTCTGCAAAAAGTGGAATATTTATAAATAAGGATCATCTGAATACACATGGTCCCTCCACAGGAACTCTCAGCTTTAATCAATTTCTACAATTAAAGGGGGTCTTAGCACAGTAAGAAAACTGAATTTCTAGCATGCAAAGAGGAACTTACTTTGACTAGTATACTCAAGTTTCTAAATAGCTTAAAAAAAAAATTAATGTCCTTTAAGGATTGTTTAAGTCAGATTACAGAAAGGAGAGGAAAGACATTCATATTACAAACAAGCAATTAAAGCAGCAACATGAGCACTTCTGACAACTATACAAATCAAGATTTAATAATTTCCAGAACTGTAAGCAACTTCAGCCCTTAATAAAATGGATAAAGAACAATGACTTCATGCACAGGTATATACCCTGGAAAAGATAATGTCTTGTGTGCCTCAAAAGGGTATCATGGAATTACTCCAATTTTTAGCAGTGAGGGTCCTTCAAGGACCTCATGTTGCAAAATTATTCCCTTTTGTTTCCCTCACCAGTAAGCATTGTTAATAGGTATAATTTCCTCTGTTCCCACCTTAAATAATGTTACTTACCACAGTTAGTTCCTTTAGAATGCCCGGTAGATCGATGGAATTTTTCTCTTTTGCGAATATATTTCCTCAGAAACAAATCAGAATACTTTATCTTCCTCTGGAGAGAATATACAAGTATTTCAATTGATAAAATTTTAAATTCATATGTTCAAGTAGATTAAATATACCAGACAATATTTCTAAAAGTGGGCAAATTCTTGTAATTCTAGAAACCAGAGGGGCTTAATTGTTTCACTTACAATTTTCGGTAAATATTTTTAGATATGCTCTATGATTCCATATTTACCAATATATGATTCCAAAATTCTCATGTTCCAACTTGTGTCAGCTTAAGTTATAGTTTCAAGATATATAGTTAACTTTAGACATTTGATTAATATTAAATTCATTTAATTAATGATCAATCTTTGCCTGCAAATTCTCTTTCTCTCTTTCTTTCCTGTTTGCACTGAAGTCCTGATATATTGACTGACAACAAAAGTATCACTTTACTTGGGGAATGCTGCTGTTTGCTGAGTTCCCATAGATTTCCATACTTTGTGGGTATGTGGCTGGCACTGTGGATGTTCTTATGGGTTCTCTTGACTCTCTGCAAAAGCCCAATAGAGCGGTTTGTTGTTTTCAGTGTTCTGACATTTCAAAATCGTATACCTTGGTGTTGTGCACTACACAGCTTCTCAGATTACCACCTTCATTTCCTATTTGACATGGATTTTTTTGCATGGTACTTTCTTTTTATCACAGCAACCACCAAAATCCAGCTTTGCAAAGAAATGATATCATTGAAAAATATGTAGTGTAATCTAATGTTGGTGAACTTTACTGTATGTAACTCTCACCTCAGTAAACCTGCCCCAAAAAAGTGTCAGTCCAACATTTGGACTGACCATTCCAAATGTTGACAGGCTGGGGAGCCCTGGAAACTCTCATTCATTTCTGGTAAGAGTATAAATAAGTTCAACAATGTTGGAAAAATTTTTGGAAGTATCAACTAAGGGTCATACATACACAGTTATGTGCTGTGGCCCAGAAATTCTACTTTTAGCTCTATACCTTAGTCCTGTGCCGTCCAATATGGTAGCTGCATGTAGCCATTGAACACTTGAAATGTTGCTAGTGTCACATGTTGCAATGGTAATATTTTTGGCATATAGTAGGTCTCATAAAATATTAGTAAAATTGATTTCACCTCTTTCAGTTTACTTTTTAAAATGTATCTACTAGAAATTTAAAATTCCTGTGACTGGTATAATATTTCCATTAGAATGGGCTGCCCTAGAGAAATGTGTATGTCCACCAAAAGACATATAAAAGAATGTTCATACCAATTCAAAATATCCTAAACTGGAAATAACCCATGTGCCCAACAACAGCAGAATAAATAAATATGTTGAGATATATTCATACAAGGAACACACACAGAAACAAAGAACTACATGAAAAACACCGATAAATTTCAAAGACGTAATGTTGAATGAAAGAAGTCAGACTTATGCCCCTCTCCCACAAAAAAGCCAGTACATACTTTATGCTTCCATCTATATCAAAATAAAAGGCAGGAAAAACTAACATTTATTGATAGAAGTCAGCAGGTGGTGAGAGTGGAGATGACTCTGTGAGCTCTTGCGTGGAAAGAGTCATGAGGAAGCTTTCTGGGGTCTGGAAACGTTCTACACCTCAGCATGGCCTGAGCTACATCAGTAGTTATTCAGGTCGGTTTATGTCGGTAAAGGTTTGAACTGTACATGTTTCGTCCTTTATTATGCCTCAATAATGAATGTTGGAAGTCTCTTGGTTTTTGCTAAAGTGATGTTGATACTTATTCTTCTGGTTTGACCTACGCTGGGATGCAAAGTAAGGTCAAAATATTTATTTTGATCTTCTTGCTGTCCTCAGGTTTTTGACTTTCCTTCACTGTCTAATATCTGATTACCTAAATGTTGCTCACAAGTGTTACTTTAAGCTGATATCCAACTGTTAATTGTGTCAAAGAGAGATTGAAGTGTTCATGGTCAACACTGCTCTTTTATGAATAATTACAACCCAAAATAGGGAGAGATGAGACTGAGAAATCCTGATGAGGAAAATAGCGTAATTAGGCTTAACTAACTCAGAGGTGCCAAAGGAAAGACACTGGCAGGTATTACACAAAGAAAGTCGCCCCACTCATTCCACAGCCAGGCCTTCAAGAATTTTTGGAGCATCTACTAATAGCCAAAATTGTTCACCTGATGAATTTGTCAGCTTAACCAGAACAAGCCGTCAGACGAGCCATTTGATGCCTTTCTGCTCATCCAGGAAAAGAAAAATACCGTTCCCCATTCCCAAGCTGTCTTTATTTTTTTCTTTTTCCTCTCTTCTGTGTCTTTTACAAATTCTGTTTTGTCTTTCTTTAATGACAACATTCTAATAACTGTTTCCAATTGTTATGAGTAAACGTGAGATAACTCAAAGTCTCTCTCATTTACTACTACCATTTAAACATAATTTTAATATTAACATCTGTATACACACGATGGGGGCTTTAAAGCACAGTCATAGGTGGACACTCTTCCACGGAAAATTTAGCCCTTGAACCGTTGGAAGACAGGTCTTTCTCAGTCTTTAAATAAAGCCAGTTGCCCGTTGGTATATAGTTAACAAGTCTGTTGCAATTCTCTGTGTGTCTAAACCTCTTTGCTCCTCCATTCTGGTCCTTGTGTAACCGAAAGTTCGGTCCCTGAACCCGATGCCAATCCAAATAACGAGAACAGAGTCTTGCGTGGAGAGGAAAGCTTTTACTATGCCAGGCACAGGGAGCAAAGCAAGGGCTCATGACTTAAAAATTGCTAGCTCCCCGTTGAGGAATGGGTAGGGATTTTTATTTGGGGTTTTGGGTAGGGGAGGGGGCGCATGTAGCTTGTGCAGGTCGGTGCTTTTTTACCAGCCTGCGTTTGGCCTTGAGAGGCTGCTTGCAGCAAGGGGTGGGGGGCAGGGGGCGTGATAGGAGGGTGGCAGGTGGGCATCCTTCACCGGGAGTCAAGGAGTTGAGGTCTGGGAAGTCTCTGCTCCTTGATATTCTTGAGACAGCAGCTTTCCCGGCAAACTTCAAGGACACATGATTAGCTGAACTTTAGTGTGCCTCCAACTCCAGGCCACCTGGGCTTTTAACAATTTATAACTCCCATTTAGTTGTAAAGCTCAAGGAGTCCAAGGTTAAAGAAACAGGTATTTACATGTGAGTGTAGCTAGAGAAGCAGGAAAGGGGGTGGTGGGTTTTAGTTTTAACCCGTATACCCTGGGTTCAATGTGGGGCAACTGATATCAGGGCTGATGTTAAGAGCCTGTAACAGTTGTGTCTCACCCTCTGCTTCTGGTGTAACTGGGAAACCTGTTGTGCTTTTGCTTTGCTCCAGGATGCTCTTTTGCTCTCAAGAGGGACTTGGGGATGAAGGGTAATAGTGTCCAGATCGGAGCCCCTGAGGTGCCAGAGCTTCCCTGGGCTCGGCCGTTTGGCTCCCATTGAGGGTCAAGACCTCTCCATCACCGTTCAAGTCCTACCTCAAAACTTTTTCCCTACCTGTCCTCTAAGGCCCTTGTTTCTGGGACTCTCATTCTTATACTGAAGTCTTGTCTGTGCAGTAGAGAAATTAGCTTTGCAAAAGTCAGTAAAATGCCGTTCTTGGGAATCAAACACAGTGTCCTCGGGATGAGACAAATCTTCTACCCGCGTCCCGCAGTTGCTGACGTGACCGTCTTACTCCTACATCACCTAATCCACACAAAGATTGCAGAGCTCTTTGTGGTCTCCCGACAACCAGAGCCTGGATTCACTCACTTGCCCCATGCCTTCAAAAACACAGAGACTCCTCAGTGCACAACATTTGGGCCAACACAGTGCTACAGCGATATCAGTCAAAGTTGGGAGGGAAGGCGTGAAGCCATCACTTGGGTGGAGCTCTGTGACCAGCCGAGACAGCCAAGACCCCATCTGTGAGATCAGCACTGGCTGAGGCTTCCAATCCAATGAGGAGGCAAAGGCAGCAGAAGAGATGGCCCCCGGGACTGAACTGACATTCGACTGTATCTAAGCAGGTGGAGAAAGCCATTCAGAATTGTTATTAAGTGCGAGATTAAATTTGTTTATTGCCACAAGGAAAGAAAGCAGATGATTTTATGGTATACTGGTTATTCTCTAACATGTGCTGTCGTATACTGTAGCCACTAGCTACATGTGGCTATCAAAATTCAAATTACTTAAAATTAAGTAAATAAATAAATAAATAACTGTTTCTCTGCACTAGCCACATTTCAAGCACTTAATTGCCACACGTGTCTGGTGAATACTGTTTAGACAATGCAGATCTAGCTCTTTCACCCAGACAATTACATGTGAGAAGTTTTGTTTCAAGTTTCTGACTTCTCGCTTGACGTGAGATTCATATTAGCCCATTTATTTGATCCCCAGTGCCAGCAGCTCCTGAGTCTGTACTCATCTCTAGATGCTTCCTGAGCTTTGACTGAGAGGGGGCCTGTAGTGTTTCTCCTTGGTGGGTAAAGAACCATTCCATGCCCTGGCTTCTTTGGGGCAGTGGTAAACTGGGCATAATGAGGATTTTCTTATATCGATCACTGCAGCCGCAGCATTGCTCTAGGCTGCTCTAAAGGCTGCCGCTGCCCAGGCCTCAGGGAATGCTTGTGGAAGCTCATGAACTCTGCTTATTAACTCTAACAACACTGTTTTTTTCTCCCTTTTGTCTAATTTTATAGTTGTGTCCTGCTTTGGCAATTCATCCTGGTGTTTCTGTTGTGGTAGTGATACACAATTAATTTTAAAAATGAATTTTCTACATAAAAGTGTAAATCAATGCAACGAAAGTATTAGGTAGCCAATGATACAGGCACATGGATATAACTAAATGTGAAAATGCTATGTTCATTAATGAACTTTGGAAAACATGATTTGGACTCATTTTGACGGTACTACCTCCCTCCCGCACCCTGTCAGTCCAGGAACGATCCCACCTGCTGTAAGTCAAGAA
The DNA here is from genome assembly GCF_041296235.1 of Equus asinus. NCBI lineage: Eukaryota > Metazoa > Chordata > Mammalia > Perissodactyla > Equidae > Equus > Equus asinus. The sequence continues at coordinate 12,003,520 of NC_091814.1, forward strand.
GGCAGGAGTACTCAGCTGTCCCCTCTGCACTTTGAACACAAGGCACTGTCACCTTCTCCTGTGGGCCCCTCTCGGCAACTCCCTTGTTCAGACCATTAAGAAAAATCAAGACCTTGACATCGGTCTTAGAGATGATTTTTTTGGATTCAACACCTAAAGCAAAGGCAACAAAAGTAAAAATAAACAGATGGGACTACATCAAACTAAAAAACTTCTGCACAGCAAAGGAAACCATCAACAAAATGAGAAGGCAACCTACTGAATGGGAGAAAATATTTGCAAATCATATCTCTGATAAGGGGCTAATATCCAAAATATATAAAAACTGAACAAAAAAAAGACAAACAATCTGATTTAAAAATGGGCAGAGGACCTGAACAGACATTTTTCTGAAAAGGGCATATGGATGGCCTGCAGGTATTTGAAAAGATGCTCCACATCACTAATTATCAAGGAAATGCAAATCAAAATTACAATGAGCTATCACTTCACACCAGTTAGAATAGCTATTATGAAAAAGACAAGAAATAGCAAGTGTTGCTGAGGATGTAGAGAGAAGAGAACCCTTGTGCACTGTTGGTGGGAACATAAATTGGTGCAGCCACTATGGAAAACAGTATGGAGTTTCCTCAAAAAATTAAAACTGTAGCTCCCATAGGATCCAGGAATTCTGCTTCTGGGTATTTATCTTAAATAATGAAAACACTAAATCAAAAAGATATATGCAACCCTGTATTAATTGAGGTCTTATTTACAATAGCCAAGATAAGGCAACCACCTTAGTGTCCATCGACAGATGATGGTTAAAGGAAATGTGATATATATGTACAATGGAATATTATTCAGACAGAAAAAGTGATGAAATCTTGCCATTTCCAACAACATGGATGGACTTTGAGGGCATTCTGCTAAGTGAAATAAGTCAGACAAAAAACACAAATATGATATAACCTCACTTACATGTGAAATCTAAAAACAAATAAACAACAACAACAACAACAAAAACCCAAATCCAAGCTCTTAGATACAGAGAACAGATTGGCAGTTGCCAGAGGAGTGCAGGTGGGTGAAGTGGTGAAGGGAATTGAAAGGTACAAACTCCTAGCTACAAAATAAATGTCACAAAGATGTAATGTACAACATGGTGACTGTGGTTAACAACACTATATTGCATATTTGAAAGTTGCTAAAAGAGTGGATCTTAAAAGTTCTCATGACAAGAAAAAATTCTCTAACTATGTCTGGTGATCATTTTGCAACATATACCAGTATCAGATCATTATGTCGTACATCTGAAGTTAATATATGTTGTATGTCAACCACACCTCAAAAAAATTAAAAAAGAAGAATCAAGGCACATAAACTCTTCTGGTTAGGAGATGTGATTGCATCATCCCTGGAGCCTGGAGTTTGATTCTGGGGAAGACTAAGTGGTTTTGTTTGCTCATTCTCCTCTTCTTCTCTATTTCACTAATTAGTTCTGAGTGGGTTTTTTTTTTTTTCCTGAAGAAGATTCGCCCTGAGCTAACGTCTATGCCAGTCTTCCTCTATTTCTTCATATGTGGGCCGCCAGCACAGCATGGCCTTTATCAGTGATGTAGGTCCACAGCCAAGAACCCAAGCCAGTTGTTGAAGTGGAAACTTAACCACTAGGACACTGGAGTTGGCCTTGAGTACGTTTTTATTTTTAATTTTTATTGTTTATTGAGGTAACATATGTTTATAACTTTATATAAACTTCAGGTGTACATAATTATATTTCAGTTTCTTTATAGATTACATCATGTTCACCACTCAAAGGCTAGTTACCATCCATCACTATACACACATGCCTAAATACCCCTTTCTCCCTCCCCCCTTCCCCTCTGGTAACCACCAATCCAATGTGTCTCTATGTGTTTGTTTGTTATTGGTTTATCTTCTATTAGTGAGCAAGATCATACAGTGTTTGACTTTCTCCCTCTGACTTATTTCACTTAGTGTAATACCGTCAAGGTCCATCCACATTGTCGCAAATGCCAAGATTTCATCTTTTTTTTATGAATGAGTAGTATTCCATTCTGTATATGTACCACATGTTCTTTATCCATTCGCCCCTTGATGGGCACCTAGGTTGCTTCAAAGTCTTGGCTATTGTGAATAATGCCACAATGAACATAGAGATGCATATATCTTCATGCATTCACGTTGTCATGTTCTTTGGATAAATACCCAGCAGTGGAATAGCTGGATCTTATGATTGCTCTATTCTTCATTTTTTGAGGAATCTCCATACTGTTTTTTATAGTGGCTGGACCAGTTTGCACTCCCACCACCAGTGTATCAGAGTTCCCTTTTCTCCATATCCTCTCCAAGACTTATTATTTCTTTTCTTGTTAATTACAGCCGTTCTGATGGGTGTGAGGCGGTATCTCATTGTAGTTTTGATTTGCATTTCCCTAATAATTATTGATGTTGAACATCTTTTCATGTGCCTCCTGGCCATCTTTGGAAAAACATCTCTTCAGATCTTTTGCCTATTTTTTAATTGGGTTGTTAGTTTTGTTGTTGTTGAGATGTATGAGTTCTTTATATATTTTGGATTTTAACCCCTTATCAGATATATAATTTGAAAATATCTTCTCCTAATTGTTAGGTTTTCTTTTGTTTTGTTGGTGGTTTCCTTTGCTGTGCAGAAGCTTTTTAGTTTGATGTAGTCCCATTTGTTTATTTTTTCTATTTTTTTCCCTTGCCTGGTCAGACATGTGACTTGAAAATCTGCTGCTAAGACCAATGTTGAAGAGCATACTGTTTATGTTTTCTTCTATAATTTTTATGGTTTCAGGTCTTACATTCAAATCTTTAATCCATTTTGCTTTAATTCTTGTGTATGCTGAAAGATAATGGCCTACTTTCATTCTTTTGCATGTGGCTGTCCTGTTTTCCCAACATCGTTTATTGAAGAGACTTTCTTTTCTCTATGGTATGTTCTTGGCTCCCTTACTAAAAATTAGCTGTCCATAGATGTGTGGGTTTATTTCTGGGCTCTCAGTTTTGTTCCATTGATCTGTGTGTCTGTTTTTGTGCCAGTATCATACTGTTTTGATTACTATAGCTTTGTAGTATATTTTGAAATCAAGGACTGTGACCTCTACCTTTGTTTTTTGGGGTTTTTTTTTTGTTTGTTTTGGTGAGAAAGATCGGCCCTGAGCTAACATCTGTTTCCAATCTTTCTCTTGTTTTTTTTTCTCCCCAAAGCCCCAGTACATAGTTGTATATCCTAATTGTAAGTCCTTCTACTTCTTCTATGTTGGATGCTGCCAAGCTTGGCTTGATGAGCGATGTATAGGTCCGGTGTGTGGGTCACAGCCCAGGATCCGAACCAGCAAACCTTGAGCTGCCAAAGTGGAGCATGGGAACTTAACCACTATGTCACTGGGCCGGCCCCTAGCTTTGTTCTTTTTTCTCAGGATTACTTTGGCTATTCAGGGTCTTATGGGGTCTATTTAAATTTTAGGATTTTTTTTTCTATTTCTGTGAAAAATGTCCTTGGCACTTTGATACGGATTGTGCTAACAGGCCAGGGGAAGAACCCCAATGGGGTCTTCCAGCAGCTGTGTCAGCATTCCTGTATGAGGTCACAACAATGGCTGCCACCAATGACTCATTTCCTGGGGAGGTGGTCCTGGGGAGGTCTCGCCTCTCACCAAGACATGCCCAGAGCCTATCAAGTAAATCTCTTTCCACCAAAGGACTCTGCCCCTTTCTTTCTGGTGATTTTACATTGCTTTCTGAAATGGGTGAATTTGTGTGTGGACCCTTCAAGAGCAGGCTTTTCTTTCCTTTATGTCCAATAATTTTGGGGGGAGGTATTCCTCATTGTTGTTAACAGCCAGCAAAGCAAGATATTATGACACTCGTCTCAGTTGTGCTGAGTCCAAAAGCTGCTTATTGTGGTAAAGCTCTTCCACTCAGATCCCCCACTCCTCAAGGAAAAGCTTTGTACATTAAGATTGCTCCTGGTCATGAAGTGCCACAGCTAGAATGTGGCTTTTTCTTCTGCAGAATGGAATTTCTGTCCCTTCCACCTCAGTCAGTACTGTCCCTTGTTGTGGGGGTTCTTCTTACATAGTTTTCAGTTCTCTCTCAGCGGTAATTGTTACAAGAGTAGTTGTAAGTCTGTTGAGTCCGTGGGAGGAGGTGAGTTCAGAGTCCTCCTATGCAGCCATCTTCCCAGCAGTCTCAGTTCTGAGTGTTTTGTAGGCCTTACTTTTAAGCTTCTTTTTCTCTTTAAAATCTTGGAGGATGAGCAAGCTGGAGGGGATGCAAATCTTAGTGAAGTCTTCCCAGCTACCACTGAGCATAATGACCAAGAGCAAGGGCTCTGAGGCACACTGCCTGGGTCTGAGTGCTGCCTCCCACCATCACAGGGCTCAACCTGACAGTGCCTCTGTGTTCTTCTCTGCAACTAGAGATCTTCATAACCTATACTATCTCAGGATTGTTATGTGGACTAAATAAATTATTACATGGTGAACGACTGAGTAACTATGCTGGTCACACAGTACAGCTCTGAGAAAGCTATTATTATTGTTATTATTTTGTGTTTTGTTTCCACTTCTAACTGTACCACTGTTGACTTTCAACATTCCCCAGAATAAATTAGGACCATATTAGCAACCAGCATCTGGAAAACTGGTTACTTGATGATTTTGATGGTGATTTAACTAACAGTGGTGACACCGCAGCAGGGGACTGGATCCAGCTTCATCAGATTCATGGACCTTAGACAGATATGCTGATTGTTTAGCTCACAGTAGACTATCTTTTGCACATGCTTCTAGCAAGAGCTTTTAATATCCAGTCACATTACTGCAAGTGTTATAAGAAATGTCCAACTATGTACCAGTGATCCCATGTTTTGATTTTTTTTTTTTTGGTTTCATTTTATTTTTAAGAAACCAAAGGAAGAAAATATAACTGATCTGGAAGTTATAGAAGATTTCTTCTTTCAGTTATGATGGAGTGTTTGTAGTTAATCAGCATTCATCCCTGTGTTCTTCCTAATCTTAGACAGATAGCATTTGGTCTTTTACAGTTAAGTAACATATTAACTGTAGGTTTTTCATAGATATCCTTTATCAGGTTGAGGCATTTCCCTTGTCTTCTTAGTTTGCTGAAAACTTTCATTAGGAGTGGATGTTGTAATTTGTCAACTGCTTCTTCTGCATTTGTTGAAATGATTATATATGTATATATAATGATAGATATGTAATTTTTTTTTGTTTTTCAATATGTCAATCAATGAATGTGATTGATTTTTAAATGTTAAACCAACCTTGCATTCTTGAGATAAATCCCCGTTACACATGAGCCATTATCCTTTTTATATATAGTTGGGTTCAATTTGCTAAAATTTCATTTAGAACTTTTGCATCTATGTTTATGAGGAATATTGATCTTTAGTTTTCTTTTCTTGTAATCCCTTTGTGTGCTTTGGTATTAACAAAACGCCAGCCTCAAAGAATGAATTGGGAAGTATTTCTTCTTCTTCTAGTTTTGGAAGGGTTTGCATAGAATTGTTATTATTTATTCATTGCATGTTTGATAGATTTCACCAACGAAATAAGCTGGCCCTGGAATTTTCTTTTTGGGAGAGCTTTTCACAGCAAATCTAATCTCTTTAATAAATATAGGACTATTTTTCTTTTCTATTTCTTCTTGAGTAAGCTTTGGTAGTTTATGTCTGTCAACAAATTGTCTGTTTCGTGTCATTGATTTTATTGGCATGAAGTTGTTTATGATATTCCAGTGTTATTCTTTTAAGGTCAGTTGCCTCTCTGTCCCACGACAGAAACAGTTGGAAATATGGTAGATATCGATCCAAATATATAAATCACCACTTCAAATGTGAATGGTCTAAAAGATGTCTCTTAAAAAGCAGAGACCATTAGAGTGGAAAACAAGACCCAACTATACACTGCCTGTATGAAACTTGTGTGTGTTACATGCCAACAAGTCAGTTCCGACTCCTGGCTACTCTGTGAATGAGTATTGTCCTTAATGTGCTGTCCTCAACAGCCCTACTCAGCTCCTGTAGACTCATGCCTATGGCTTCCTTCATGGAGTGAATCCATAGCATATTTTCTCTTCCTCTTTTCCTGCTGCCTTCTTCTTTTCCCAGCATTATTGTCTTTTACAAAGAATCCTGCCTTCTCATGATGTGCCCAAAGTAGGACAGCCTCGGTTTTATCATGTTTTCCTCCAGCAATACTTGAGGATTAATTTGCCCTAGGATCCATGTGCTCATCTTTCTGGCAGTCCATGGTATCCATAGACCTCTCCTCCAACACCGTATTACAAGTAAGGAACTCACCTTAAATATAAAGACACAGATAAATTAAAAGTAAAGACGTAGAGAAAGATATACCCTGCTAATATTAATCAAAAGAAAACTGGAGTGTTAGTTATATTAACTTCAGACAGAGCAGACATCAGAGCAAGAAAAATGATCAGGAATAGAGAGGGGCATTACACAATGAGAAAGGGGTCAGCTCTCCAAAAGATGTAACAATATTTGATGAACAGGCACCTAACAGCAGAACATCAAAATATGTGAGGCAAAAAGTGATAGAACTGCAAAGAGAAATAGATAAATTCATTATTGTAGTTGAAGACTTCAACACCTATCTATCAGTAATTGACAAAGCCAATGGCCAGAAAATCAGTGAGGATATAGTGAGTTGAATAGCACCATCAATCAGCAGGATCGCCCAGACATTTATACGTTACTTCATCCTACAACAGCAGAATACACATTCTTTTCAAACTTACACAGAATGTTCACCAAGATTGACCACGTTCTGGACCATAAAACACATCTCAACAAATTTCGAAGAAGAGATATCATACAATACATGCTCTCAGGTCACAATGGAATTAAGCCTGAAATCAATAACAGAAAGATAGTGGGAGAACTCCAAACTTTGGAGATTATACAACACTCCAAATGCCACATGGGTCAAAGAAAATTCTCAAGAGAAATTAATTATTTTGAGCTCAATGAACATGAAATTACAATTTATAAAAATGTGTGGCATGCAACAAAAGTAATGCTTAGAAGTTCGTGGCACTGAAAGCATATGTTAGCAAAGAAGAAAGATCTGAAGTCAATAATCTAAGCTTCCACTTTAGGAAACTCCAAAAAAGGAAAACGAGTAAAGAAACAAAAGAGAAGAATGAATTAAATCCAAAGTAAGTATAAGAAATGAAATAATGAAAACTAGAGCAGAAATCAACAAAATTGAAAACAGGAAGTTAATGGGGAGAAAAATCAGTGAAACCAAAAGTTAGTTCTTTGAAATGATCAATAAAATTGATAAACCTCTAGGCTGGCTGAGCAAGAGAAAAAGAGAGAAGATACAAATTACTGACAGCAGGACTGAAAGAAGGACCCTCAGTACTGATCTCATGGACATTAAACGATAACAAAGGAATGTTATCAACAACTCTCTGCTCACAAATTTGATAACTTAGATGAAATGGACCAAATCCTTGAAAGACACAATTTACCACAATTCACACAAAGAGAAATTGATAATCTAAATAGGCCTATATCTATTAAATAAATTGTGTCAACAATTAGTAACCTTCTGAGACAAAGCACCAGACTTAGATGGTTTCTCTGGTGAATTCTACCAAACATTTAAGGAAGAAATGATACCAGTTCTCTACAATCGCTTCCAGGAAATAGAAGCCAAGGGAACACTTCTTAAGTCATTTTATGAGGCCGACTTTACCTTAATACCAAGAGCAGAGAAATGATCCAGGATGTTGAACTAGTTTGAGCTGCTGACCAGCTCCCCCAAATCAACACTAGAAGCCAGAAGGAAACCCGGCCTACAGGAATTACGAACAGTTATAAACCTCCATAGGGATTGAAGGCCATTTGGAACTGGTGTGTGTGGAAGATTGAGGTTCAGAGGTAGCAGAGAGAGGACAAGATGGAGAGAAGCATTTTAAGTCTGCTCTTCCATCTCCCTCTCATGGCTCTGGGTCAGTCACTTCTTATCCCTTCGAGAAAGAAATTAGCAGTGACGCTTCCTCAACCCGCCAATGTGGCAGCTGCGATTTGATATCTGGGACCCACATAAGCTTTGCTGAGGAGAATAGTTGATGAAAACAGTGTGGACAAACCAGATGATCCCTGGGCCTTCGTTTTCCAGAGTCTCCTCCTCCAAACCTCCAGAGCTAGTGATTGTCACGGCCTCCCCTCAGTGCTGCTTATTCTTAAACATACAAATGATCCCCTAAACAGAAGATTTCCCTGGTGGAGTGTAAAACAAGCAGGGGTGCTAAAAATGATTTTCTTGTACGTGCTGCTCTCCACTTGGAGCTCATCCTTAGCTTTACCAAGACCAGCAAACGACTGAGTCCTACCTCCCCTGGAAAGCTTGAGGCCGGTCTACCCAATTCCCCTCATCTCCCTGTGGATTCTCCCCCACACGTCTCTCCCTTCCCTGGGCCCCTCACTACTCCTTCTCCACAGGGGATTTTCAGCAATTTCATTTCTTGATCCCCACTCCACAGTGAGACACGGCCCAGGGGTCTGTCCAAGATCCAGGGTGCAAATCTGTGACCAGATGACTCTTTGGATTCCAGGGCTCCAACAGGAGAAAGGATAAAAGTAGCGCTGATTTTAGGCCCACATATGCAAAACCGCAGAGACCCATCAGTCACACCACTTCAAAAACATAGTCTCTGCAAAGTCCCTGTACACGCAAGTGCCTTGATGTCTTCTGCTTGGGAGTAACCTGAGAAGTTTTAGTTCCTATTTTCCCCAATTTATCTCGAGGCTGTTCCTGGAGGTCAGAACCTTGAAACCACCTAAACTGCCTGAGCAATAGAGTGTTCAGAGTAAGATTGTTGTACACACTGCATTGTGCCGGGAATTGAATCTGGATCTCCAGCATGGGAGGCGAGAACACTACCACTGAGACACCAGTGCTTCCCAGCAGCTTGGCACACTAGCTCAGATCAGAAAGAGTCACTGGAAAAACTTGGATAAAATGGTTCCAAAATAGATGTTCTCAGTGTTCTTTTTGGAAGATATAATCAATGAACAAAAAGGACACCCAGAGCAAAGGCTCACGTAGGAGGTTTATGTCAGGCAGCACTCAGGTTTTGACACTCAAATCCAAATACCAGATTTGAAAAAGCCTAATTTTGAAGTAGGCTCTTGACAACTGCATAAACTATCTCTGTAGAAAAATATCAGAAATTCATCCAGTTTCTTGTCTCTGGTCCATATCTAGCGTGTACCGATGGAAAGTTCATTCCCTCAGTTGCTGACACATTCTCTTTGCCCTCCCATTGCTTGGTGCGTCCCAAACGCTTTCCTCTCAACCTGGACAGAAACACCAGTTCTTTTCCCCAAACAGGCACCCACGACCTAGTGACAGTTCAGGAGGCTGGACTAGTGGGGATGTGTCTCAGTGACTCCAGAAGATCTGGATGATCACTGAGTTTCTCTCCTTTGTATGCCTCTTTCGAGTCCCTGGAAAAAGCCAAGGGTCGAATCTTGCTTTTGAATTCTTAGGCCTTACAGAGACCTATATAAAAGTGAATAAATGGAAATTTCACTCCCAGATCTCTTCCCCTCACCACACCCTCTGCAGCCACCCAAGGAGGCCAGGTCAGGGAAAAACAGTAAAATGAGATTCTAGGTAGTTGCAAGGATTTTGCTCCTCTCCTTTAAAGTTTTCTTTAGCTGTTTACCTTTGTCTGATATTCGTGTTTTCACTCTTTCATTCTTGTTGTGGACAATTAGTCTGGTACAGATTTGTAGTGCTCTTAATATTTAACCCTTTTCTGTGTAATAAACCCCCACATCTGGAATTTAGTTTTATTTACAAGGTGAGAAGATTAGATCCACTGTAATAAGCAGATATTAGCGTGTTGGGGATTCCTGACATAGTCTCATTTCTACTGCTTCCTTGTGTGGTTTCTCTCTGCTGGGTTTCTTGAAAAAGTTTCTTCTTGCCTTTGTTAGTACGCTGGTCTGCTTGGATAAATTGTCTGTTTTCCTGTAGCAGTTTTGGAATTCCCTCTCACTGATCAGTCAATATATTTTCTTAGATCCCGGGTGCAAAGGATGAAGATGATCATGCTCCTGACTGCGGGACACTCTATGGTGGCTGCTCTGAGCCAGGCTCTTACTGTCTTTCATTATTTTCTCTGTTTATCCCACTCCTTTCCCTTTTCTACTTCCAGAAACACACACTGTAAGGCGTTTAGTATATGTTCTTTTATCCCATCTTCTCCCTGCATATTTACAAAAAGGTATGTCTTTGAAAACTGTGCAGTACTCTTCTGGGGATATTAAAAATACCTCTAACTGTGGGTTGGCTCACTCAAAATCCATTCCATCCTCCTCCTAGTTGAAGGGCTTGGAAAAGTAAAAGTTATACTTCTCAGATTCCCTTGCAGGTTGGGTTCTGGATAGAAATGAGATGCACACAAGAGAGTTGGCAGAAGTGAGCAGAGGACACCTCCCCACTGCTGTTGCTGGGGGCAAATAAGGTTATGGAGCCATGAGTGTTTAGAGACACTTTTGGTTGGCAGTCATGTTCTAGTTTGTAGTCACCAGTTTGGTAGGTGTGAGAGGTAGTGGTAGTGGCAGAGTTGAAGCTTCCTGATGCCTGGATGGCAGTTAGGAAGGAAAGCCATTGGATTCCATGTACCAATGCTTCCAACAGTTCTCTGGCCCAGGGGTTGAGGGGAGGAGACAGGGACAAGGGAGGAAAGCACTACAGCAGAGCAGGAAATATCATGACCTCTTGGGGAAGTCATACTGTTGGTGAGTACACCATGATTCTCTAGTGTTTAGCATCCTCAAGCCTGCTGTGTTCAGGAGAGGAATCTGAGATGAGCCATAGATTTAAAAGTGGAAATTAAATATCCAAAGCTCCTAGAATTAAATGCAGGATAATATATTCATGATCCTGGGGTTGGAGAGATTTCTCATAGAACACCAAAGCCTTAACGATAAATCAAAAGACTCTATAGATAAATTGGATTTCATAAAAATAAAAAAAAAACCTTATGCTCATAAAAAAATCATGATAAGAAAGTGAAAAGGCAAATCAGACTGGGAGAAGTTATTTGCAATACATTTATCTAACACGACTCAAATTCTGAATATAAAACTTTTAGACACCAATGATAAAAAGTCAAGCCACCCACTACTGGCAGGACCTGCAGCTAGAATATACAACTATGTACGGGGGTTGGGGGAGGCTTTGGGGAGGAGAAGGAGACGAAAAAGAAAAGATTGGCAACAGATGTTAGTTCAGGTGCCAATCTTAAAAAAAAAAAAAAAATCAAGCCACCAATAAAAGGAATCAGGGCTCTTTGGAAAAGTGGCTGCATCTAAGACTGGGGCAGGAAATACACAAGATGAGCCTGAGCCTGGAGCTTTTGCAGTGCCAGAAAGTCATAAAGAAGAAAACCAAACTCAACCAACAAAAGAAACCCTCCGTGATGATGGGGGTATGCCGACGGGACAGACAAGCCAACTCAATGAGCTCACAGTGGCCGAAACTGGAACAATTTAGGCAACAAAATAAAGAAAATAGTATTGGATCACAACCAAAATATCCCAATTTGTCCTTCAACTGTAGTGTATTCACACGTTGGAATAACACTCATCAGAAATACCAAAATCGTCTACTGATACATACCACAAAATGGATGCGTCTCAAAAGCATTATGTTGCCTGAAAGAAAAAAAGCAGCAGCAGCAGCCAGGCAAAAAAGCATATTCATTTACGGGAAGTTCAAGAACAGGCAAAACTAATCTATGGAGACAGAAATGAGAACAGTGATTTGCCCAAGTGGGGGTGGTGTGAAGATTGACTGGAAAGGAGCTTTAAATTTTTGGACGGATGGGAATTTTCTGTAATTTGACCTAGGTAATGTTTACCCTTATGGAAATTCACCGGGCTGTGTGCTTAAGGCTTGTGCACTTTATGTGAAGAACACTTCCATCATTTACCCTGAGGCGAAAACTGGCGGGAGGGGGATGTTATCCTTTCGATTATATGATATTTATTATATTTTATTTAAAGTATCCAGTTGGAGTGCGAACTGTCATTTCATGTCATTTGGTCTAAAAAGGCCCCACTGATGTTTGAAATACCTCAACCAGAAAAATGGGTGTGGAAGTGGAAAGACGCCAGTACAAGGTGGCACCTTTTGGGAGAGGTCCCGTGCCTGTTCAGACTTGGAGCAAGTTCAGCGTTTCTCATGAACACTCATGGTGGGCGCGCCGTGGGGTTTCCTTTCTGTTTTTCTCCGCGCAGAGAGCTGCGGAGCCTGACAGGTAACTGCTCTCTGCCCGCAAGTGAAGAGCGAGGGTGATGCAGAGATTTTTTTAACTCTCGGCGGCATAAGGTGACCGGATACCCCCGTGACTCGGATTGGAACCAAAGTTGCTGCAGGCACAACGCAGGGTGCCAAACGCTACAAACGCTATGGGATCACTGAGAGCCATCGGCCTGCAGGCAGCTGTTGTGCTTTCCTGAAGTCGTTTCGACCTGAAAGCATTCGTAATATTTTGCTGCTTTGTTTTTCGAGAGCTACAGGTCTTCGCGTTTATCGTCCCTTCCTGTTCCCTGTTTTCCCCTCCCTTCCCCCTCATTTTGCTACTGTAACAAAAACTCTCTCCTCATCTCCCCAGAGTCTGGCCCTTACCTCTGCCCAGGGCTCCTAGGTCTTGCTGACCCTGTGGTCGCCTCCGCTGGCTGCTTCTTTCCCTCCTCTTCGCGCTTCCCTTTTGGCCCCATCCCTGTTCCCGCCCCGGGGTCCCCACCGACCGCGCGGAGCTCACCAGCGCCGCGGAGCCGGGCGCCCGGAGCTCAAGCGCGCACTGTCGGCCTTTCGCGTTGCGGCCCCCGGAATGCTGCGGGGTCAATGAACTGGTTAGACAGTTTAGGACGAAATTTCGCCTTGAAAAACGTTTCATTATTTCCATTCCCAGGGTTCTTCGTGGGACTAAAAACTAAAGACAGTGTATGAATTCAACAAGACCTAATAGAGCGCCCTGGTGAGTGCCAGACCCTGTTCTCGTCGAGGGGCCCACGGGCGACCATCACCACGACCCGTGCCCTCGTGGAGCTCCCGTGCTTTACGCAGGAATCCGAAGAAGGAAGCGGCAGCACCTCACCGGCCCCGAAGGCCTCCCGGAAGGATGGGCACACGCTCATTCTCTCACCGCTGTTCGTACTTCCCAATCGTTCCAGCCCGCGCATCCGCCCGGGGCCCGGGGGGAGCTGGTGATGAAGGGCGGTCGGGTGACGGCGGAACGACGGGAAGACGGGTTCCGGGAGCCACCGGGGCTTTCGGCTTTGCTTGGGCCCCGCTAGGCTCGGGCCCGGAAGGGTCGCGACCCGGGGCGACTCCGGCGGGTGCTGGCTTCTGAAGCGGGTCAGAGGCGAGGCCATTCGGCTGCCCTTCTCTCCTCGGAATCGCCCAACGCGCAGGTTCAAAGGGAGACCAACAACACAATTCGTGCGATAATCCCCCTGGTTTTGCGAGGCTTTGGAGCCTGCAGTTTTCCTGCCCGGAGGGCGGCAGAACCTAGAGCTTAGTAGGTGCTCACTTCCTAAGGAGGCCGGGAAAGGCGGCGTCCGGCGGCCCTGTGGCGCAATCGGTTAGCGCGTTCGGCTGTTAATCGAAAGTTTGGTGGTTCAAGCCCACCCAGGGACGGATGGCGTGCTTTTTAACGAAGTCCCACGTGTTTCCTGCTGTTGGTCACCTGCAGATTTCCTCGCATAAAATTTACCCTCCTGTCTCCTGGGCCCTATACACCTCACGTCTCCTACCTGTCGAGAGCCATCCCACCTCCCCAAACTGATTCTCACACAATATCTGCTGGGATGTCAGCTTCATACGTGTATTAGAAGGATTCCTGAAACAGGCCTAAGAACCTGGGTTCTATGACAAAAATCTTCATTCTGCCCTTTATAGGCTTGGATGAGTAAGTTGAACATTTGGTGCTTCAATATTTCTCTCTGTGTGTGTGTCTGTGTGTGAGTGTTTAATTAAGACATGCTTGCATGCATTTTTCAAAATGCTTACTTTGGGAAGATTGAGCTTCTCAAGTGTGCTTTCGTTTTTTTTTAATATTTTTTTATTAAGACTTTATTGTTTTAGAGCATTTCAGGCTCACAGCAAAATTGGAGGGGAAGGTCCAGAGATTCCTCGCATGCATAGCCTCCCTGTTTATTAACATCTCCTGCCAGAGTGGCACATTTGTTATGGCTGATGAGTCTGCATTGACACATCATAATCTCCCAAAGTCCTTAATTTGCATTACAGTTCAGTCTTGGTGTTGCACATTCCATGGATTTGGTAAAACGTATAATGGCATGTATCCAGCATTATAGTATCCTGCAGAGTATTTTCACTGCTCTAAAAATCCTTCCTGCTCTGCCCCTTCAACCCCTCCCCCCACCTCAGGCAACCACTGATCCTTTTACTCTCTCCATAATTTTGCCTTTTCCAAAATGTCATAGAGTTGGAATCATACAGCATGGAGCTTTTTCAGATTGGCTTCTGTCACTTAGTAATATGCATTTGAGATTCCTCCATGTCTTTTCACAGCTTGATATCTCATTTCGTTTTAGTGCTCAATAATATTTCACTGCCTGGATGGACCACAGTTTATTTATCTACGCGACTATTGAAAACATTCGATTGCTTCCCGGTTTTGACAATTACGAATAAAGCTGCTATAAACATTGGTGGGCAAGCTTTTGCAGGGGCATAACTTTTTAACTCCTTTGGATAAATAGCAAGGAGTGCGATTGCTGGATCTTGCACGGGAAGAGCCATGAGGAAGCTTTCTGGGGTCTGGAAATGGTCTACACCTCAGTCTGGGCACTACGTCAGTAGTTATTCAGTAGTAGTAGTAGTATTCAGTAGTAAACCGGTTGGTTTACATGGATAAAGGTGTTCGAACTGTGCCCTTTTGGTCCTTTATATTTATTATGCCTCAGTAAAGAAAGTTGAAAGCAACTTGGTTATTGCCAGAGTGATGTTGACACTTGTTCTTCTGGTTTGGCCTAGTCTAGGATGCAAAGTAAGTTCAAAATATCTCTTGTGGTATTTTTGCTGTCCTCAGGTTTTTGACTTTCCTCTGCTATCTGCTATCTGATTCCTTGTATGTTGCTCACAACCGTTATTTTAAGCTGATATCCAACTGTTAATACTGTGCCAGAGAGAGACTGAAGCGTTTGTGGTCAAATCTGCTCTCTTAAGAACAATTATGACCCCCAAAGGGGGAGAGATGAAATTGGGAAATTCTGATGAGGAAAACAGTACATTTAGGCCTAACTAACTCAGAGGTGCCAAAGGAAGGACATCGGCAGGTATTACACAAAGAAAGTCGCCCCATTCATTCCATAGCTACAGCTTCAAGAATTTTTGGAGCATCTGTAAGTAGCCAAAATCGTTTACCTGATGAGCTTGTCAGCTTCACAGAACAAGCTGTCAGACTAGCCATTTGATGGCTTTCAGCTCATCCATTTACCAAGGAAAAGAAAAATACAATTCCCCATTCCCAAGCTGTCTGTGGTGTTTTCTTTCTCCTCTCTTTTCTGACTCTCTTATAAATTCTGCTTTTGTCTTTGTTTGAGGACAGCATTCTAATAACTGTTTCCCATTTTTATGAGTAAATGTGTGAGAAGACTCATTCAAAGTCTCTTTACTGCTACTATTCAAATATAGTTTTCGTATTAATATCTGCACACACATCATAGCCAGCTTTGAAATATATTCCAGGTGAACACACTTTCAAGGAAAGTTTAGCCCTTGAACCATTGGAAGACATGTCCTTCTTACTCTTTAAATAAAGCCAGCTGCCCATTGGTGTATAGGTAACAAACCCGTTGTAATTCTCTGTGTCTAAACCTCTTTGCTTCTCCGTTCTGGTCCTGTGTCTCACCCTCTGCTCCTGGCGGATCTGGGAAACCTGCTGTGCTTTTGTTTTGCTCCAGGATGCCCTTCCGCCCTCAGGAGGGACTTGGGAATGAAAAGTAATGGCATCCAGATGGAAGACCCTGAGGTGCCAGAGCTTCCCTGGGCTCGGCCGTTTGGCTCCCATTGAGGGTCAAGACCTCTCCATCACCGTTCAAGTCCTACCTCAAAACTTTTTCCTTACTTGTCCCATAGTAAAGACAAGTTTTCCCTTACTTTCCTTTTTCCTTACTTTCCTGACTTGTCCTATGAGGCCATTGTTTCTGTGACTTCCATTCTTATACTGCAGTCTTGTCTGTGCAGTAGAGAAATGAGATTTGCAAAATTCAGTAAAATGCCACCCATTAAAGGCAGAGTCCTGGGGATGGGACAAAAATTGTACCACTGTCGCACAATTGCTGACATGACCGTATTACTCCCACTTCATCTAATCCACCCAAAGATTGCGTAGCTCTTTGTGGTCTCCCAACAAACAGAGCCTGGATTCACTGACTTGCCCCATGCCTTCAAAAACACAGAAACTCCTCAGTGCACAACGTTTGGGCCAACACAGTGCTACAGCGATATCAGTCAAACTTGGGAGGGAAGGCGTGAAGCCATCACTTGGGAAGAGCTCTGTGACCAGCCGAGACAGCCAAGACCCCATCTGTGAGATCAGCACTGGCTGAGGCTTCCAATCCCTTGGTGGAGGTGTGGGGATCTAATGAGGAGGCAAAGGCAGCAGGGGAGATGGTCCCCAGGACTGAACTGACATTCAGCTGTATCTAAGCACGTGGAGAAAGCCATTCAGAATTGTTATTATGTGCGAGCTCGTATTAAATTTGTTTATTGCGACAAGGAAATAAAGCAGATGATTTTATGGTATAATGGTTATTCTCTAACCTCTGCTGTCCTATACTGCAGCCACTAGTTGAACTTCAGTTCAAATTAGTTAAAATTAAGTAAAAAATAGATAAACAAAAAACTCAGTTTCTCAGCACTAGCCACATTTCAAGCACTCAATTGCCTCATGTGTCTAGTGGACACCGTCTGAGATAATGCAGGTCTAGCTCATTCATCTAACCAGTCAGTTACACATGAGATGTTTGATTTCAAGTTCCTGACTTCTTGCTCAGCATGAGGTTCATTTTAGTCCATTTATTTGATCCCCAGTGCCAGCAGCTCCTGGGTCTATACTGATCTCTGGGTGGTCCCCGAACTTTGATTGAGAGGAGGACTTTAGTGTTTCCCCACGGCAGGTAAAGAATCACTTCATGCCCTTGCTTTTGCGGGGCAGTGGTAAACTGGGCATAACAGGGGTTTCCTTATATCGATCACTCCAGCCCCAGCATTGCTCTAGGCTGCTCTAAAGGCGGCCACTACCCAGCCTTCAGGGAATGCTTGTGGAATCTCATGAGCTCTGCTTACCAACTCTGTTATTAGCTATAACAAAACTGCTTTTTTCCCTTTTGTCTAATTTTATAGTTGCATCTTGCTTTGGCAATTCATACTGGTGTTTCTGTTGTGGTAGTGATACACAATTAATTTCAAAAATGAATTTACTACATAAAAGTGTAAATCAATGCAACGAAAGTATTAGGTAGCCAATGCTACAGGCACATGGATATAACTAAATGTGAAAGTGTTATGTTCATTAATGCACTTGGAAAACATGATTTGGGTTTATTTTGATGGCACAACCTCCCTCTCCCTTGTCAGTCCTGGGACGATCCCACTTGCTGTAAGTCAAGAAGGCAGGAGTGCTCAGCTGTTCCCTCTGCACTTTGAACACAAAGGCACTGTCACCTTCTCCTGTGAGCCCCTCTCGGGAACTCCCTTGTTCAGACCATTAAGAAGAATCAAGACCTTGACACCAGTCTTACAGATGATTTTTTTTAGATTCGACACCTAAAGCAAAGGCAACAAAAGTAAAAATAAACAGATGGGACTACATCAAACTAAAAAGCTTCTGCACAGCAAAGTAAACTATCAATAAAATGAAAAGGCAACCTACTGAATGGGAGAAAATATTTGCAAATCATGTCTCTGATAAGGGGCTAATATCCAAAATATATAAAGAGCTCATACAATTCAATGACACAAAGACAAACAATTTAATTAAAAAATGGGCAGAGGATCTGAAGAGACATTTTTTTCCAAGGAAGATGGACGGATGGCCAACTGGTGTGTGAAAAGACAATTGACATCACTAAGGATCAGGGAAATGCAAATCAAAATCACAAGGAGCTATCACTTCACACCTGTTAGAATGGCTATCCTGAAAAAGACAAGAAATATCAACTGTTGGTGAGGATGTGGAGGGAAGGGAAGCCTTGTGCACTGTTGGTGGGAATGTGAATTGGTGCAGCCACTATGGAAAACAGTAGGGAGCTTCCTCAAAAAATTAAAAGTGGAGCTATCATAAGTTCCAGGAATTCCATTTCTGGGTATTTATCTGAAGAAGATGAAAACACTAAGTCGAAAAGATACATGCAACCCCGTATTCACTGAGGCTTTATTTACGATAGCCAAGATAGGGAAACCACCTAAGTGTCCATCAACAGATGATGGATAAAGGAAATGTGCTACACACACACACACACACACACACACACACACACACACACACAGAGGAATATTATTCAGCCAGAAAAAGGAATGAAATCTTGCCATTTTCAACAACATGGATGGACTTTGAGGGCATTCTGTTAAGTAAAATAAGTCAGACAAGGAAAGACAAATGTTGATCTCACTTATATGCAAACTGTGAAAAAAAAAAAAAGAAAAAGAAACAGAACCAAAACCCAAATCCACGCTCTTAGATACAGAGAACAGATTGGCAGTTGTCAGAGGTGTGCAGGTGGGTGAAGTGGTGAAAGGAATCAAAAGGTACAAACTCCTAGCTACAAAATAAATGTCACAAAGATGTAATGTACAACGTGGTGACTGTGGTTAACAACACTGTATTGCATATTTGAAAGTTGCTAAAAGAGTAGATCTTAAAAGTTCTCATGACAAGAAATGAAATCCTGTAACTATGTCTGGTGATCATTTTGAAATATATACAAATATCAAATCATTATGTCATACGCCTGAAATTAATAAATGTTGTATGTGAACTACACCTCAAAAAAATTAAAATTAAAAACAAAAGAATCAAGGCGCATAAACACTTCTGGTTAGGAGATGTGATTGCATCATCCCTGGAGCCTGGAGTCTGTTTCTAGGGGAAACTAAACAGTTTTGTTTGCTCTTTCTCCTCTTCTTCTCTATTTCACGAATTAGTTCTGAGTAGCCTTCTTTTTTTTCTGAGGAAGATTTGCCCTGAGCTAACATCCATGCCGGTCTTCCTCTATTGTTTTGTATGTGGGCCACCAGCACAGCATGGCCACTAACAGAGTAGTGTAGGACCACACCACTGAAGCAGGGATGCTGAAGCAGAAAGCACCAAACCTAACCACTTGGCCACTGGGACTGGCCCCAAGTGCTTTTTTTTGTCTTTTTTATTGAGTTAACATTGGTTTATAACCTTATATAAATTTCAAGTATGCATCATTATATTTCAATTTCTGTGTAGATTACATCTTGTTCACCACCCAAAGACTACTTACCATCCATCACCATATATATGTGCCTAAATACCCCTTTTGTCCTCTTCCCTCCTCCCTTCCCCTCTGGTAACCACCAATCCAATCTCTGTCTCTATGTGTTTGCTTCTTATTGTCCTATCTTCTATTTATGAGTGAGACCACACAGTATTTGACTTTCTCCCTCTGATTTATTTCACTTAGCATAATACCCTCAAGGTCCATCCATGTTGTCACGAATGGCAAGATTTCATCTTATTTTATGGCTGAGGAGTATTCCATTGTGTACATGTACCACATGTTCTTTATCCATTCGCCCCTTGATGGCACCTAGGAGGATTCCAAGTCTTGGCTATTGTGAATAATGCTGCAATGAACCTAGAGGTGCATATATCTTTACGCATTCATGTTTTCATGTTCTTTGGGTAAATACCCAGCAGTGGAATAGCTGGATCGTATGGTCATTCTAGTCTTAACTTTTTGAAGAATCTCCATACTGTTTCCCATAGTGGCTGCACCAGTTTGCACTCCCACCACCAGTGTATCAGAGTTCCCTTTTCTCCACATCCTCTCCAACACTTGTTCTTCCTTCTCTTGTTAATTATAGTTGTTCTGACGAGTGTGAGGCGGTATCTCATAGAAGTTTTGATTTGCATTTCCCTAATAATTATTGATGTTGAACATCTTTTCATGTGCCTCCTGGCCATCTGTGTATCTTCTTTGGAAAAATGTCTCTTCAGAAATTTGGCCTATTTTGTAATTGGGTTCTTGGTTTTGTTGTTGTTGAGATGTATGAGTTCTTTCTATATTTTGAATAATTAACCCCTTATCAGATATATGACTTGCACATATCCTCTCCCAATTGTTAAGTTTCTTTTCATTTTGTTGATGGTTTCCTTTGCTGTGCAGAAGCTTTTTTATTTTGATGTGGTCCCATTTGTTTATTTTTTCTATTGTTTCCCTTGCCTAGTAAGACATGGTACTTGAAAATATGCTGCTAAAACCAATGTTGAAGAACATACTGCCTATATTTTCTTCTATAATTTTTATGGTTTCGTGTCTTACATTCAAATCTCTAACCCATTTTGCTTTAATTTTTGTGTATGCTGAAAGATGATGGTCTACTTTCATTCTTTTGCACATGGCTGTTCAGTTTTCCCAACACCATTTATTGAAGAGACTTTCCTTCCTCCCTTGTATGTTCTTGGCTCCCTTGTCGAAAATTAGCTGTCCATAGATGTATGGGTTTTTTTCTGCTCTCGCAGTTTTGTTCCATTGATCTGTGTGTCTGTTTTTGTAT
The DNA here is from genome assembly GCF_041296235.1 of Equus asinus. Lineage (NCBI taxonomy): Eukaryota > Metazoa > Chordata > Mammalia > Perissodactyla > Equidae > Equus > Equus asinus. The sequence continues at coordinate 12,024,402 of NC_091814.1, forward strand.
CAGTACCATGCGGTTTTGATTACTATAGCTTTGTAGTATATTTTGAAATCAGGGAGTGTGTTTTTTGTTGTTTTTTTTTTGTTTTTGCTGAGGAAGATTGGCCCTGAGCTAACATCTGTTGCCAATCTTTCTCTCCTTTATATTTGGGATGCTGCCACAGCATGACATGATGAGCAGTGTGTAGGTCCACACACAGAATCTGAACCCATGAACCCCAGGCCACCAAAGCTGAGCTCATGAGCCTAACCACTATGCCACTGGGCTGAGCCCTCTCATTGTAGTTTTGATTTGCATTTCTCTAATAATTAGTGATGTTGAACATCTTTTCATGTGTCTATTGGTCGTCTGTATATCTTTTTTGGAAAAATGTTTGTTCAGATCTTTTACTCCTTTTTTAATTGGTTTCTTTGTTTATTTGTTGATGAGATGTATGAGTTCTCTATATGTTTTGGCTATTAACCCATTATCCGATACACTGTTTCAATCTCCTTACTGGTGATTGGTCTATTCAAATTCTCTATTTAATCTTGATTCAGTTTTGGAAGGTTGTATGATTTAAGAATTTATTCATTTCTTCCAAGTTATCCAATTTTTTGGCAAATACCTTCTCCTAATTGTTAGGTTGTCTTTTCATTTTGTTGACGGTTTCGTTTGCTATGAAGAAGCTTTTTAGTTTGATGTGGTCTATTTGTTTATTTTTTTTCTATTGTTTGCCTTGCCTGATCAGACATGGTATTTGAAAATATGCTGCTAAGACTGATGTCAAAGAGCATACTGCCTATCTTTTCTTTGAGAATTTTTATGGTTTCAGGTCTTACATTCAAGTCTTTAATCCATTTTGAGTTAATTTTTGTTTATGCCGTTAGATGGTCTACTTTCATCCTCTTGCATGTGGCTGTCCAGTTTTCCAAACATCACTTATTGAAGAGATTTTCTTTTCTCCATTATAGATTTCTGGCTCTCTTATTGAAAATTAGTTGTCCATAGGTGTGTGGGTTTATTTCTCGGCTCTCAATTCTGTTCCATTGATTTGTGTGTCTGTTTTTCTGCCAATAACATGCTGTTTTGATTACTATAGCTATGTAGCATATTTTGAAATCAGAGAATGTGATACCTCCAGCTTTGTTCTTTTTTCTCAGGATTTCTTTGGCTATTCAGGATCTTTCGTTGTTCCACATAAATTTTAGGATTCTTTGTTCTATTTTCATGAAGAATGTCATTAGGATTCTGATTGGGATTGCATTGAATCTGTAGATTGTTTTACACAATATGGGCATTTTAACTATGTTAATTCTTCCAATCCAAGAGCATGGAGTATCTTTCCATTTCTTCGTGTCTTCTTCAATATATTTCAGCAATGTTTTATAGTTTTCAGAGTACAAGTCTTTCACTTCTTTGGTTAAATTTATTCCTAGGTATTTTATTCTTTTTTTATTTTTTATTTTGCAATTGTTTATGGGATTGCATTCTTATTTTCTCTTTCTGCTACTTTGTTGTTAGCATATTGAAATGTAACTGAATTTTGTATGCTTATTTTGTCTCCTACGACTTTACCATATGCATTTACTATTTCTAAAAGTTTTTTGGTGGATTCTTTAGGGTTTTCTACATATAAAATCATGTCATCTGCAAATAGTGACAGTTCCACTTCTTCTTTTCCAATTTGAATCTCTTTTATTTCTTTTTCTTGCTTCATTGCTCTGGCTAGGACTTCCAACACTATGTTAAATAAGAGTGGCAAAAGTGGGACTCCCTGTCTGGTTCCTGTTCTTAGAGGAACAGCTTTCAGTTTTTCTCCATTGAGAGTGATATTAGCTGTGGGTTTGTCATATATGTCTTTTATTATTTTGAGGTACTTTAATTCTATACTCATTTTATGCAGAGTTTTTATCAAAAATGGATGCTGTATGTTGTCAAATGTTTTCTCTGCATCTATTGAATTGATCATGTGATTTTTATTCTTCATTTTGTTAATGTGGTGTATCATGTTGATTGATACGTGGATGTTGAACCATCCCTGCATCCCTGGAATAAATCCCACTTGATCATGGCGTATGGGATTTTAATGTATTATTGGATTCTATTTGCTAATATTTTGTTGAGGACTTTTGCATCAATGTTCAGCAGTGATATTGGCCTGTAATTTTCTTTTTTGTGTGTTGTCCTTGTCTAGTTTTGATATCATGGTAATGTTGGCTTCATGGAATGAGTTAGGAAGCTCATCTTTAATTTTTTGAGGAGTTTGAGAAGGATAGGTATTAAGTCTTGTTTGACTGTTTGGTAGATTTCACCAGGGAAGCTGTCTGGTCCTGGACTTTTATTTTTCTGGGAGGTTTTTGATCACTGTTTCGATCTCCTTACTGGTGATTATTCAAATTCTCTATTTTTTCTTGATGCCATTTTGGAAGGTTGTATGATTCTAAGAGTTTATCCATTTCTTCTATATTATCCAGTTTGTTGGCCTATAGCTTTTCCTAGTATTCTCTTGTACTCTTTTGTATCTCTGAGCTGTCTATTGTAATTTCTCCTCTTTCATTTCTGATTTCATTTATTTGAGACTTCTCTGTTTTTCTTGGTGAGTCTAGCTAAATGTTTGCCAATTTTGTTTATCTTTTCAAAGAACCAGATCTTCATGTCATTGATTTTTTTTCGACTTCTTTTTTAGTCTCTATTTTATTTATTTCTCCTCTGATTTTTATTATTTCCTTTCTCCTACTGATTTTGGGTTTTGTCTTTCCTTTCTTCTTTTTCTGGCTCCTTTAGGTGCACTGTTAGATTGTTTATTTGAGATTTTTCTTATTTGTTGAGGTAGACCTGTATTCCTGTAAACATCCTTCTTAGAACTGCTTTCACCATATCCCACAAAGTTTTGCTTGTCATAGTTTCACTTTCATTTGTCTCCAGGTATTTTTTGATTTCTCCTTCCATTTCTTCATTGACCCAATCATTGTTAAGTAGTATTTGTTAAACTCCACATATTTGTGGCTTTTCCAATTTTCTTCCTATAGTTGATTTCTAGCTTCATACTGTTGTGGTCAGAAAAAAATGCTTGGTATTATTTCAATCTTCTTAAATTCATTGAGACTTGTTTTGTCACCTAATATGTAATCTATCCTGGAGAGTGTTCCATGTGCATTCGAAAATAACATGAATTCTGGAGTTTTGGGATGGAATGTTCTGTATATATGTACTAAATCCATCTGGTCTAACATGTCATTTATGGCCAATGTTTCCTATTGATGTTTTGTTTGGATGATCTATCCATTGGTGTAAGTGGAAAGTTAAAGTCTCCTACTATTATTTTCTTACTGTCTATTTCTCCTTTTATGTCTGTTAATAATTGCTTTGTATATTTAGGTGCTCCCATGTTGGATGGATAGATATTTACAAGTGTTATATCCTCTTGTTGGACTGTTCTCTTTATCATTACGTAGTACCCTTCTTTGTCTCTTGTTACAGTTTTTGTTTCAAAGTCTATTTTGTCTGATATAAGTATTGCTACCCCAGCTTTCTTTTCATTGCCATTTGCATGGAGTATCTTTTTCCACCCCTTCACTTTCAGTTTGTGAGTGCCTTTAGATTTGAAGTGTGTCTCTTGCATACAGCATATGTATGGGTCTTGTTTTTTTATCCAATTGGCCACCCTATGTCTTTTGATTGGAGCAATTAGTCCATTGACATTTAAAGTAGCTATTGATAAGTATGTACTCATTGCCATTTTGTTACTTTTTTTCTAGATGGTTTAGTAATTTGTCTCTGTTCCATTCTTCTTCTCTTGCTCTCTTCCCTTATGGTTGGATGGCTTTCTTTGATATTATGTTTGGATTCCTTTCTCTTACTTTTTTGTGTATTTATTATAGGTTTCTGGTTTGTGGTTACCATTAGATTCATATATAATAACCTACTCTATAGCAATCTGTATTAAGTTGATGGTCTCTTAAGTTCGACCACTTGCTAAAAGTTCTACTCTTTTACTCCCCTCCCCCCACATTTTACGTTTTTTATATCATATTTAACCTCTTTTTTTGTGCATCTGTATCCAATATCCTCCTATCATGGAAATAGATAATTTTAGTACTTTTGTCTTTTGACTTTCATATTAGCTTCATAGGTGGTTGATCTGCTACCTTTACTGTATATTTGCCTTTACCAGCAATCTTATTGTTTTCTAAAAATAATTTCCTTCTTCCTGTTTGTGGTCTTTTCTTTTCCACTTAAATAAGTCCCTTTAGCATTTCTTGTAAGGCTGCCATCTTCCCAGCGGTCAAGTCTGGTCATTTCATGGTTCTGGCCATCAAGATTAGGAAAGTGAGAACTAAAATCCACACGGCAATTCTGAGCAGAGCACAACTGGGAGTCAAACTAAACTGGGACTTTGCAGAGCCCTGGGGCGATGAGGTGCTTGCATATATAGAGTAGCATTTGGTGCTCTGCATAGTAAACACCCCACTCATGAGTTCGTACCTTTCAACCGGCAAGTGTTTGTGGTGGGTCTGCAATTTTAAATGTTTGGACCTAAGGCCATTGTTACTTCCAACCTTTGTCCTGGAAGATTGCAGGAACCCAGAGGGCCATCAGGTCACTGATGCTCTGGCTGGACCTTGGGCTGACCACCAGGCCACGTCTCACTATGGAGCGGAGATCAAGAGATGAAGGTCCCAGAAGAAGAACAGCCACGGGGCCTGGCAGTCACCCCAGTGGCGGGGGAGGCGTCAGTGGCCCACGGAAGGGGGAGTCTTGTGGGGAGGAGCCCGCGTGGACAGGAGGGGAGCTGCGGAGAGCGGCCCTCACACAGAGGTGGCGAGAGGCCCCTGGCATCTGTACATGTGACACTGTGAACCGAGTTTATTAACATCGTCCGCCACCGTGCTTCCGCGTGTCCCCACCGTGGGCCCATCGGTGTTCCGGGAAGGATTCCGTCTACCTGGCAGTGTGTGTCAACAGGTGTGAGCCTGAAAATTACACTTTTCAAAAAAGGAAATGAGCGACAGAATCTGGGATCTGGGAATTGTTTATCCCGTTTTGTTTTTCCGCTTGGACACTCCCTCAAAAGCATTGCAATTTGAGGGTGACTGCGTTAGAGACACTATGAGTGATTAATTTTCATCCCAAAATCTCTAGAGGATTCCTCTACCTAACTGTAGTTTCAAGTCGAAGATCAGTGACATTTTGGGAGTTTTTAATCTCTTTCCGTTTTAAAGATAAACTTGATTTATTCAATTTCTAGAGTTTCCTTCTTCTACGACTGTCTTTCTGCATTCTGAGTATAAAATGATGGTGATACTATGTTGGAACCATCAAAGTTGTTTTATTTATTTTTTATTTTTAGCCTTTGTTGGAAATCTGAAATTTTAATAAAAAATTCAGTATTGTGATGCACAATTTCTTGTTTTTGAACATTTTTTCTGTAAACAGGAATCAGGATTTAGGCGGTGGGGGTCAGGGGAGTAGGATTTCTGATCTATGTAAAGGAAAATGATGGATTACTTACATGACAAAGTTTTAAAGACTGTAATGCACCCCAATTTCCCCTTTACTGTTTGCTGAAAAAAATCAGTCTTTGACTCCCTTCCTTACCTACTCCTGGCCTGTGAGAAGCTTCCTCCATATTCAGGTCATCTTCTTCTCCTCCTTCCCCTCTTCCTCCTTTTCTTCTGCCTCTTCCTTTTCCTTTCCCTCCTCCTCCTCCTCCTCCTCCTCCTCCTCCTCCTCCTCCTCCTTTTTCTCCTCCTTCAGCGAAGAAGCTGGAGGAAAGTGGGCTGGGCTGAGAAGACACACAAAGCAAGGACTGCAGAAGAATTTTGTCAGAGACCTTGGAGGAGAGGAAGTAAAGAGAAGTTATGTGCTATGAAAGCAGCAATGGAAAAGCAAAGGAGAGATTTGAATCGTTATGGTTTGGCCTATAGCCCTTTCAGAGTGTTTAAGTACTACAAATAAAGGAATTTAGCTTTTATTTTCAATTACAGGTTGGTTCCTGGAGAGTATTCTTCGAGCTCACATCATCCTAAAGCTCAGCTCAAGGGGTCTTGTCTCCCTTGGGTTGTCCTTGGCTGTGGTAAAGAGTAATGTCCACATGTTTCTCGTGAAACTAAATCTTGGAATCTCAACAACAAATCTCTCTTCCATAGGATTCATTGCGGAGGGCAAGAGACTTTGAAAAGTATGTGATGGACATAAAGTCAAATGAACAGAACCTATATGTACAATATAACAAATGGTTATAATGCACACACCTGTGTAGCCTACACACAGATGAAGTAAGATAGTATTAGTTCTTTAATCTATTCCTCTCATGCGTTATAATTATGACCCTCTCAGGTCAAAATCTTCTGCCTCATCCCACACTCTCACTTAATTCTTCTTTTTTTTGCCCATCTATAATGTTCTTTCATTGAGGTTTCATTTTTAATGTCCCTTATTGGTGATTAATTTGAGCACCATTACATGTTTGCTAGCCACTTGGATTTTCTCATATAAGATTTTTCCCCCAAGACCTTGGTGATTTTTCTATAGGGCTGTCTTTTTCTTCTTCTTTTTTTTTTATAAGAATTCATTAAATGTCTTCAGTACCAGCTGATTACGCCAACTACAAATACGTTCACCCAAATTGTGACTCTTTTTTACTCCTTATTCTGTGTTTTGATGAACAGAGATTCTTGATGTAGTCAAATTGATCAGTCTCTTCATTAAGAATTAGTGTTTTGGTCTTATTATTAAAATTTCTGGTTACTCTTGAGACCATGGAAATACCCTGCTATATGATACTGACTAAAATCACTTTAGGTTTCATCTCACATTTAGGTGCTAATCCACTTTGAAATGATTTTGGTTATGGTGAGGGTAGGGATCATATTTCATTCTGCCCTTCCCCTCCCCAGTATATGTGATCGAATTATATGCTACAATTGTTCAATGTTTACAATGTTTTTAATAACCTTTGTTTTTTGATTCCTCAATGTAGCTCGCTTTTTCTGATTTTTAAATTTTTGCGTATACCGAGTAAACTCAATTCTCTTAATAATTCTAGTAATTTACCCTTCATATATGTAAGTAATTATAGTGTTCATTTTTCATTTTCACTTCTTAAACTGTTTCTTTGTTTTTCTTGCCTTCGCTCACTAGCTAAGCTCTCCATCACAGTGTTGCAGAGAAGTGGTCACAGGAGGCCCATCTGCCTGATTCCTGATGGTTTCTGATGGGTAAGGTTGGAGGGGGAAGTCAGTGTTTTATCACCAACTATAACGTTTGCTGAAGGTTTTTTGTTTGTTTTTGTTTTGCAAGCTACCCTTTAGCAGATTAGGCCTGTTCTCTTCTGTTCCTATTATGCTAAGAAGTTTTTTAAAATCATAAGTTGATGGTGAATTTTTTCAAACACCTTTCTGTTTTAATGATTATGATTTTCCTCCTTTAAGATGTTAATGTGTTAAGGGTTCATTAACAACCAGCCCTAATTTTCATAATTTGCATTTAAAGCTGCATATTGTCCTCTAAAGGATTTAGAGGTTTAGCTTGTCGAGGTAAATAATCAATAACCAACCTATAGATGAGAAAAATGGAGGGATATTTACTGAGCTGAGGATTAATCCAGAAGCTGTCTCTTCAACAGGGAAGAAAGCACTCCGGAGAAGCATGATTTACAACATGGCTATATACCATTTCAGAACAAAGAACATACATCAAGTGTGACAGGAATACAATTTTTTCCCCACAGGCACAAGGAGATGTTTTGTCGAAGTTTCGCACATACAGAGAAGGTCAGCTTGTCCTTAGTTCTCTGGGAAGAAACGCTTATATTCAAAGAAGTATTGGTATCAGCATCAGAGAGACAGCGAGACATTACATCCCTGTCTTAAAAGAGCGCATTTTTTGCTTTGGGAAAATGTTCGAAGCAGAGGTACAGTGCATGTCTGTTCTGCCATAACCCAGGCTGCTCTGGGAAAAACAAATTTTAGCCTGAATCAGATTTAAGCCAGAATGGCTTCCCCATTTCCCTCAATATGTGAAAACTTATTATTATTCTCATTTTTTTCATCAAGCTGCATCTTGTGCAGTATATGTGGTATTTTAAGTTTTGTTTGATTCAGAATATTTTCTAATTTCCATTTTCATGTCTGCTTTGATACAAAGATGGATAGAAATATTTCTAAAATTCCAGTTACATGAGATTTCATTCTTATGTTTTATAATTGAATTCTAGATGCTGATTACTGATCAAGCTTAGAAAAAAACCTCTTAATTTATGTTGAAACAGATTGTATTCTCTTAGTGTGAAAACTACTTACTTTTGAAAACCTTTATAATCGCTTGGGTGATAAGGATGAGTTTAGAATTCCTAGACTTCTTGGAGTGACACAACAGAGAAACGAAGTATGCTGACACCCTCTGTTGGAGCTTGCCCACTAGCCTGCTGGAACCAGGTTGTGTTCTGCATCTCCAACATATCCATGCTTCATCCACTAGATCTCTCTGAAAAGCAGCCTCTTGATGGCACACCACCCACAAGCCAGAGGTCTGAGTACAAAAAAATGTTACCCCATCGACTCAGTTTGACAATGGAAGGAAAAAAGATCCACAAACCTTACACATGGGCTAAAAGACACTGGGCAAGGGATTCTGAGATTCTTTGTACAATGGATAGGCCTATGGGGGAGGGAGGATGTGGGATTCTCCTCTTGACTCCACATAATCCTTGCCTAATGGAAGAAGTCATCTCCAGAAGAGGGCCAGAGTGGGGCACAATGCAGATCTCTTTTTCCCTGGCTCCACGCACAATATTGGGTAGACCAGCATGTGAACAATGGAAGCACTAACATTTCGCAAGCAACGTTGTTGTTGCTGACCATTTTATTAGGAAGTTGCGACCTAAGAACAGAAGAAAACAGACAAAGAAAATAGAATAGAGAGAAAAAAATATCTCAGTTTCAGCTAATCTAGGATATCATGCCAATTGTCCAGAGTCTTTAAACTGAGATGGTAACAAGCTAAGGAAATTTGCCTTTGAGGGTTTGATTGTTGGCAAAGTTTTGTTAGCAGTATTTAACATTGATAGGTTGGCTACAGGGTGGATAAGAGGACAGTCTCTATCCTACAGAATTGCCAAGGACATATGTGTAATATACCTCTGCCATACAGAATATTCTCTGCAGTACTATTTTTAATAATAAAATAGCCCAATCAATTTATTACTCAAAGATTACATATTAAGTGTATATTAACGTAGTCAGACCAAAAAATGCAATCATTTAAAAAGAAAGAGACAATCTTGATGATTCAGATGATGTTACTGATAAAACTAATAGGAGATCACAATTATTGAGCATTTGTGGCACCCTTACATACATTTCCTTATTTGAAGTTCAGCACAACCATTGAAATGTGTAATCTGTGGTGGCGAGTGAGAGGTTCTGTGGCACAGAAGGAAGATTGCCACTCCAGGAATACCAGGATAGAAGACCAGGAGAAGGACGAGAAGGAGGACTAAGAAGAAGGAAAAGGAGGAGAGCCAGCCTGGTGAGGTGTCCAAAGCAGCTGGATAACCCTGGCTGAGAGAGGGCGGTCTTGCTCCACAAGCCTCTCTGCAACCACAGACATTGGGGTGGCCTTCTTGGAAGACTCACCCTCTTTCCCTTTGTCTCAAATAAGATGCTGAAGAGTACAACTTCCTAGATCATTTCTCCTCTCTCCAAGGCCCTCCTAGGGAAGGATGGGCTGATGGAAGCATCGCTCCAAAGTGGTCCAGTGCAGAGAGTCCGGGCTTCTGCTGGAGCATTTCTCGGGTGTCTCTTCTGGGTAAGAGTGGAACTTACAAGATATTCCTGCTGGTCCCTGAGGAGTAGTGGGAGAGATGCCAACTTGGCCAGCTGCATGGGCCTCGTGCAACACAGGCCCCTGAAAGAGGGGTGAGGATTCCAGCCCCCTAAGCCAGGCCCCTAGATGGGCTGAGGCAAGAGAACCAGCTAGGGAACCAGTTGCCTCCTGCCTCCACAGGTTCTCTCGCCTCCTGTTGCTCTAGAATGTGGATCCAACTTCCTCCCCCAGCACTGGAGAGACAGGTCAGTCATTTTTGTGGGGTAGGGTTCCTCACTGTCCCTGAGAACATACCCGAGATGGAAGAGAAGGAAGGAGAGGGGAAGTCAGGTGAGAGGCGAGCAGCAGCTGGCTAATGCAGGGAGGGAGAGGGCACACTGGACCCAGGAGCTTCCATGAGAAGCCAGGTGTTGGGCCTCCTTTTTCCAGCAAGGGGTGCCTCCTTCCATCCTGTCCCCAAAGGGACTGTGGAGATGCCTTTTTGTCCCATGGGAAGGATTTCTTTCCTTTCTCTTGTTGGTGTCTGCCAGCCAGCCTGCAGGATCTTCCCTGCCCGACACCAATAGGCCCAGAGGGCAAAGAGCCCCACTCACTGGTGTGAATGCTGCGCAGATACGGAGGGCCAGGACTTTTTGCCAAGAACCAAACTTAACATCTAAAACACATCTCGTAGCTATTCGTGAGGCTTAATAGGACTACCAAGGAAGCCTTCTCCATATCCCAAGGAGAGTTGCAAAGGACACGCAAGTCTGTCATGAGCCAGGGCAAGCGAGGGAAGAACATGAACACCATTCCCCACTAACACAAATTCTTTAGTTGAGTTTCCCTCGTGTGTGGTAAGCGCAGGGGTCAACGGAGAAGCCTCACCCAGAGTAACCCACCACTGGCAATCAACGTATCTCCCCTGCCAGGTAATTGGGAGCGAATGCCCTGCAGGCAAAGTGTACCTGGCTGTCCCTCCACCATTCCCACACCCGCCCGCCCGCGCCCTCGCTGTTCCTCCAAACGACTCTCCGCAGAGGAATTCAAGCGACGGCCCGCTGCCACCCCACCCCCCAGAACCCACGATCGGGGGCCACCTGACTGACCACCTTCAGCAGGGGCTCCAGACCGACTGACCAACCGACCAGCAGCCACTGCGCTGTGTCGTCTACATACTCTGCCTGCTGCCTCTGTCGCTCGGTCCACATCACCTCCCCAGGCTCTCGCTCTCCTCATGCCTTACAGTGGACACGTTTATCCCAACAGGCTTTCGGAGTGAGTGTCGAAGGGAAAAGGGAAAATGCGTTCAGTGCCTGGTAGAGTCCACACAGTTTAAACGCAATAGCCGTTATAGAAATTGTGGTACCGTTGTTTTGATATTCTGGCGCTGATTTTTACTCCTGCGTTCTGCTTATGGCAGCAGTAAGAGTTTGCCATTTGTGTTTACTTCACGTGCTGCCTTTGTTGGGTCAGTCAATATCAGCTCCCTACACGCTTAATCTACAAACAGGACGGCCCTCGAGGACCTGACCCCACCGTTCACCTTCCCCTCAACCTCCGCGGGCATCGTCTCGGGCACCTCTTTCGTCCAAAGGCCTCAGAAGCATTTTATCTGCGAACTGGGTTGAGGAGTACCATTTGCAGGGCCCGCACCAACAGGCAGCCTGTGCTTGGCCTCATCTGGGTCACAGAGAGCTCATCCAGGGCCGCGGCGCCTCGGCTGCAGCCCCACAGGGCTTTGAAGGTCTGCAGGGCTGTGTAAACCTGAGCAAGATGCTTAGCAGTCCTGTGAAGGCGCTTCTGCGCGTGGCTGACTTGGAGACAAGCAAGAGCGGTGTGCCCTGAGAAGCGGCCCGCCCTTGTTTTCCTTCCTCTGCGGGAGTTGAATACTCGGTGCAAGGAGCAGAGGGCACGAGGCTTCAGCAGAGGAAAGGGAGGTTCGTGTGTGCAGACAGACGGTGCAAAAGGACTCCCTAACTGGGAATCGAGCCCGGGCCGCGGCGGTGAGAGCGCTGAATCCTAGCCACTAAACCACCAGGGAACTGGTGGCTGGTGTTTCTTTTCCTTGCTTGCGACCAGAGGGACGTTTGCTCTGTGCTCTGGGCCTCTGGGAGGGGGTCACGTGTCTTAAACCAGGAATCCTTTAGTAGGGCCCTTCTCTTCCTGCTTTCTCTGGAAAAGGGAGCCCGCAGGCGACGCACCGAGGGTCCCCGAGGCCCACCAGGGCCACGCGTGCCGGAGCGAGTCGCCTTGTCCTGGCGGCACCTCTGAACTGCCCTGGAAACGCGCCTCTGCGAGGCGCCCACGTGAGGAGAGAAGGTCTTGGGGGCTGGGGAGTGGCCGGGGTAGGCGGGAGGAGGTGGGAGGGGAGGCGCCCAGGATGATAAGGGGCTCAGCACCGAGACCTCGGCATCTCGGCTCTCCAAAAGCACTCAGGTGGATGCAGGAATGGAGGCAGATGGCTGGAGGAGAAAAGCTTTCTAGCAAGTCTCCTTTCAAGGCGGCCCTGACCTGCATTCCGGATCTTCCCTCTACAGCCCCCTGCACCTGCCGTTTTGCCGCCTTAGTCGATGCCAACTCCATCCTTCCATATGCCCAGGCCAAAAGACTAGGCTATCTACGGAGATTTCCTCAGACCCCACATCCAGTTAGTCAGGAATTCGTGTTTTCTCGTCTGTCAGGTGTGTGGGACGTTGATTTCCGTGGGGTTTTCTCAACCTCGGCCGTGTTGATAGGATCGCATCATTTTTTGCAGGGGACAGCTCCGCCCGTGGATTGCAGGATGTTTAGTGACCTCCCTGGCCTTTGATGATTAGAAGGCAGGGGAAAAACCCTCCTTCTCTCCTTCCCCCAGGCATGACAATCAAGTGTTTCCAGACAAGGCCTAGTGTCACACTAGGGGGCTGGGGGCCCAAATGCCCCAGATAGAGAACCAGCAATCTGCACAGTCTCTCCTGTTCCTGGTCTCTGAACTTGTGCAGGCGACTCTCCTGATCAGGGTGCAGGGGCCGATTCAACATGGCTTCCGTGGCACAGTTGGACCTTAGGAATTGAGACTTTCATCTCGAGATTATGGGGTTTTCTGCTGTTAGGCCTTTTCTTTGGTCTGTCCTGGAAATCAGCGTCTTTTGAGCCTGTGCAGGAGGGCGAGTCAGGCAGAGTGCTGGGTTCACTCTGTGAGGTTCCTTTTGCTCCTTCTGGAACTTCACACCTCTTTGGGTTCAGCCTACAGAGAAGCTTTGAGTCCACTTTGTTTGGCTGCCCCACCCCCCGCCCCCCAGCCGGCATGCCCCAGGAGCAGGTACCTGGTGCATGAACAAGAATGTGGTTTGATTATAGCACCCGACCTCCACCCCTGCAGGCAGCTTTTTGGGCTCTTCCTGGTAGCACCTGCTGCCCAGAGTTACGAAGTTATGTCTGGCAGACAACCAGGCCCTGAGGGACACTTAGGAGAAACCGGCTGCCTGCTTCAGTTCTGTAGAGGGAGCCAGACAGGGTCCTGAAAGGACAGAAAGGCGGTGGAACCTCTCTTATTGCAGGCAGAAGAGAGACCAAAGGGAAGAGAAGAAAAGTCCTATGAGGTTTGAGGGTCTACAGTTAGTATGAAGTTGACCTCCTCTAGAACTGCCATCTCCCCTGTCTGGTGAAGGTGAGTAGAGTCTGGTCTCCAGTTTGCCAAAGTGTAAGTGAATACAAGTGAGGCCATTTTGTTACGCTAAATGGCCCCAGTCCCTCCTCTCTGTGACTACTCGCTGGCTGCTCTGCAGTACTCTAAAAAATTCACATGTTCTCCTGATTTATGGCCTCTGCTTACATATGTACTCCCTGAAAGCTTGATAAATTAAAACTTTGTTCTATGAGTCTCTCTCCAGGAACAGGAGATGGTTCTGGACTTACAAATAAATAAAGCTAATAGAACACCCAACTTCATCAATGCTAAAAGAACTTCTCTAAGGCATATAACAGTAAAAATGGTAAAAGTTAATGATAAAGAAAAAATATTAGGAGCAGCAAGGCAGAAGAAAATAAACTCCAAAGGAGATTCTATCAGGCTTTCAGCAGACTTTTCGGCAAATCCACTAGAAGAGAATGGAATGATACATTCAAAACACTGAAAGACAAAAACTCTCATCCAAGAATAGTCTATCTGGTGAAACATTCCTTCAGATATGATGGAGAAATAAAAGCTTCCCAAGATAAACAAAAGCTGAAGGAGTTCATTGCCACTAGACCTCCCCAAAAAGAAATAATTAAAGATGCCCTCACGCTGGCAACAAAAAGGCAAAAGTTTACAAATCTCTCAGCCAGGGGATAAATAGGTAGACATGATCTGAAACCTGCAGCTCTCTACCAGAATAGGGAGACAAAGACTCAATTACAACTTAAAAAGAGAAAGGGAAAGAATGCATCAAAAGTGATGATAAATGATTCAACTTAGCCACAAACTCACAAAATTAAAAATAGAACAATATGTAACAGCAATTACTCAGAAGGGGAGAGGAAAGAGAAGGAACCTGCTTAGGTTAATGGAGATAAGAGGCTATCAGAAAATGGACTATCTCATCTCCAATATCTTTCATACAATCCTCATGGTAACCACTAAACAAAAAATTAAAGCAGAGCCACAATTCACAAAAAGAGAGAAAACAGAGAAATCCCTCTCAGAAAACCACAAAAATTAAATGGCAGTCAGAAATACAAAGGAAGAGAAACAATGGAAACATAGAACAACCAGAAAACAAGAGATAAAATGGCTGTATTAAGTCCTCATATATCAATAACCACTCTAAATGTAAATGGAATGAATTCTCCAATCAAAAGACGCAGAGTGGCTGGATGGGTTAAAAAACAAGACCCAACAATATGCTGCTGCCAGGAAATGCACCTCAGCTCCATAGACAAACATAGGCTTAGGGTGAGGGATGGAAGACAATACTCCAAGCTAATGGCCAAAAATAGAAAGCAGGTGTTGCCATACTTTTATCAGACAAAGCAGACTTCAAGTTAAAAAAGACAATGAGAGACAAAGAGGGGCAGTATATAATGATAAAAGGGACATTCCAGCAAGAGGCAATAACACTTGTTAATATATATGCACCTAACACAGGGGCACCAAAGTACACAAAGCAATTATTAACAGACCCAAAGGGAGAAATTAATAGCAACGCAATAATAGTAGGGGATCTCGACACTACACTTACATCATTGGATAGATCATCCAGACAAAAAGTCAACAAGGAAATAGTAGACTTAAATGAAACACTTGACCAGATGGACTTAATAGATATACGTAGAGCATTCCATCCAAAAACAGGAGAATATACATTCTTCTCAAGGGCACATGCATCATTCTCAAAGATAGAGCATATGTTGGGAAACAAGGCAAGCCTCAATAAATTTAAGAAGATTGAAATCACCCCAAACATCTTTTCTGAACACAATGCTATGAAGCTAGAAATTAACCAAAAGAACAAAACTTGGAAAGTCAGAAATATGTGCAGACTAAATAACATGCTATTTAACAACCATTTGATCATTGAAGAAATCAAAGGGGAAATTTAAAAATACCTGGAGACAAACAAAAATGAAAACACAAAATACCAGCTCTTATGGGATGCAGCAAGAGCAGTCATAGGGAAATTCATAGTAATATAGGCCCACATCAACAAGCAAAAAAAAAAAAAAATCTCAAATAAGTAATCTTAAAATGCACCTAACTAAGAAAAAAAAGAGAGAAGGCTTAAATAAATAAAATTAGAAATGGAAGAGGAGAAATTACAACAGATACTGCAGAAGTACAAAAGATTGTAAGAGAATACTATGAAAAACTATATGCTCACAAATTTGATAACCTAGAAGAAATGGATGAATTCCTAGCCTCATACAACCTCCCAAAACTGGATCAAGAAGAAATAGAGAATCTGAATAGAACAATCACCAGTACAGAGATTGAAACAGTAATCAAAAACCTCCCAAAAAACAAAAGTCCAGGACCAGATGGCTTCTCTGGAGAATTCTACAAAACATTCAAAGAAGATTTAGTACATATCCTTCTCAAACTATTCCGAAAAATTGAAGAACATGGAACGCTTCCTAACACATTCTATGAGGCCAACATTACCCTGATATCAAAACTAGACAAGGACAACACAAAGAAGGAAAACTGCAGGCCAGTATCAGTAATGAACTTAGACGTGAAAATCCTCAACAAAATATTGGCAAAGTGAATACAGCAACACATTAAAAGGAGAGTATATCATGATCAAGTGGGAATTATTCCAGGGACGCAGGGATGGTTCCATATCCCCAAATCAATCGATGTGATACACCACATTAACACAATGAGGAATAAAAAAATCACATGATCATCTCAATAGATGCAGAGAAAGCATTTGACAAGATCCAACATCCAGTTATGATAAAAACTCTCAATAAAATGGGTATAGAAGAAAAGTACCTCAACATAATAAAGGCCATATATGACAAACCCACAGCCAACACCATACTTAATGGTGAAAAACTGAAAGCCATACTTCTGAGAACAGGAACAAGACAAGGGTGCCCACTCTCACCATTCCTATTCAATATAGTACTGGAGGTATTTGCCAGAGCACTTAGGCAAGAAAAAAAATAAAAGGAATTCAAATTGGGAAGAAAGAAGTGAAACTTTCGCTATTTGCAGATGACATGGTTCTCTATATAAAAAAAAACCCTAAAGAATCCACCAGAAAACTATAGAAAAAATCAACAACTACAGCAAAGTTGCAGAGTACAAAATCAATTTAAAAAAATCAGTTGCATTCCTATACGCTAACAATGAACTAGCAGAAAGAGAAATCAAGAACACAATTCCTTTCACAATCACAACAAAAAGAATAAAACACCTAGGAATAAACTTAACCAAAGAGGTGAAAGACCTGTAGACTAAAAACTATGAGACGTTATTGAAAGAAATTGGAGAAGACATAAAGAAATGGAAAGATATTCCATGTTCATGGGTCAGAAGAGTAAACATAGTTAAATTGTCCATACTACCTAAAGCAATCTACAGATTCATTGCAATCTCAATCAAAATCCCAATGACATTCTTCATGGAAATAGAACAAAGAACCCAAATATTTATATGGAACAACAAAAGACCCTGAATAGCTAAAGCAATCCTGAGAAAAAAGAACAAAGCTTGAGGCATCACAATCTCTGACTTCAAAAGACACTACAAAGCTATAGTAATCAAAACAGCATGGTACTGGCACAAAAAAAGACAAACAGATCAATAAATCAGAATTGAAACCCCAGAAATAAAACACACATCTGGGGGGCCGGCCTGATGGCCCAGAATTTAAGTTCACATGTTCCACTTCAGCAGCCCAGGGCTCGCCAGTTTGGATCCTGGGTGCAGACCTATGCACTGCTTATCAAGCCATGCTGTGGCAGGCGTCCCACATATAAAGTAGAGGAAGATGGGCACAGATATTAGCTCAGGGCCAATCTTCCTAATAAACAAATAAATAAAAACCACACATCTATAGACAGTTAGTCTTTGGCAAAGGAGCCAGGAACATACAATGGAGAAAGAAAAGTCTCTTCAATAAACTGCATTGGGAAAACTGCATTGGGAAAGCTACATGCAAAAGAATAAAAGTAGACCATTTTCTTGCACCATATGTAAAAAATTAACTCTTAATGGATTAAAGATTTGAATGTAAGACCCGAAACCATAAAACTCCTAGAAGAAAATATAGGCAGTACACTCTTTGACATTATCTTAGCCACATCTTTTTGATACCATGTCTACTTAGGCAAGGGAAACAAAAGAAAAAGTAAACAAATGGGACTCCATCAGACTAAAAATCTTCTGCAAAACAAAGGAAACCATGAACAAAATGGAAAGACAACCTACCAACTGGGAGAAAATATTTGCAAATCATTTATCAGATAAGGGGTTGATCTCCAAAATATAGAAAGAATTCATACAACTCAACAACAACAACAAAAAACAACCCAATCAAAAAATGGACCTGAACAGACATTTTTCCAAAAAAGATATACAGATGGCCAACAGACACATGAAATGATGCTCTACACCACATATTATTAGGGAAATGCAAATCAAAACTACAATGAGATATCACCTTACACCAGTCAGAATGGCTGTAATCAACAAGACAAAAAACAACAAATGTTGGAGAGGTTGTGGAGAAAAGGGAACCCTCATACACTGCCGGTAGGAATGTAAACTGGTTCAGCCAATAGGGAAAACAATTATGGAGATTTCTCAAAAAATTAAAAATGGAAATACCATACGATCCAGCTATCCCACTACTGGGTATTTATCCAAAGAACATAAAATCAATGATCAAAAGAGATGTATGCACCCCTATGTTCATTGCAGCATTATTCACAATAGCCAAGATGTGGAAGCAACCCAGGTACCCATCAAGGGATGAATGGATAAAGAAGATGTGGTATATATGTACAATGGAATACTACTCAGCCATAAAAAAGACAAAATCATCCCATTTGCAGCAACATGGATGGAACTTGAGGGTACAATGTTTCTTGAAATGAACGAGACAGAAAAAGACAAATACTGCATGATTTCACTCATATGTGGAAGATAACAAATACATGGATAAAGAGAATAGATTAGTGGTTACCAGAGGGGAAGGGGGTTTGGGGGGGTGAGTGAAAGGGATAAAGGGGCACATATGTATGGTGATGGGTAAAAATTAGACTACTGGGGGTGAGCACGATGAAGTGTATTCAGGAATTGATAAATAATAATGTACACGCGAAATTACACAATGTTAGAAACCATTATAATCCCAATAAAATTACTTGGAAAAAAAATATTGATTGAAACCTTAACATGACCGTGTGATGGAGAATCTATCTTTTTTTTTTTTTTTTTGAGGAAGATTAGCCCTGAGCTAACATCTGCTGCCAATCCTTCTCTTTTTGCTGAGGAAGACTGGCCCTGAGCTAACATCTGTGCCCATCTTCCTCTACTTTATATGTGGGACACCTACCACAGCATCGCTTGCCAAGCGGTGCCGTGTCCACACCCGGGATCCCAACCTGAGAATCCTGAGCTGCCAAAGCAGAACGTGCGCACTTAACCACTGGGCCACCAGACTGGCCCCTAGAGAATCTATGTCACACCAAAAGAACCTACAACTATTTCAAATACTTAGTATGGGCATGCAATATAATTAATTAATAGTAACTCATCTCTCAAAAAGTGTATCTACCAATAAAGAGTTAGTTATTTACTGGGAAAAAAATCGGTTTTCTGGTTCCTGCCTATTTTTCCCCTCTCTGTATTTCTGCCTCTTCCTCCTCTTCTTTCATATGCAGAAAAAGTCAGCTCTCCCTCAGCCTCCAATTTTCAACATAGCACCTAAAGATCAGTGTAGCAAGTTAGGGACCCTCCTTGGGACTCTATGACAAAAAGAGTATGAAGTGGAGTTCTCTGGTTGGGCCAATCTGGCAGATGAAAATGTTGAGATGGTGCCAAAAGTGCAGAAACAGCAGAACTGAAACCACTGGATCACTGAAATAGTCATAAGTAAAAGTTTATTGTGCCCAATTTAGGAATTGGGAGCGCTCAAACCAAATGTGGAATGAGGCTCAGAGTCATATTGTTATAAAGCAGCTCACAGAGTGAGGAGGCAGTGGCTGTTTATTCCTCACAGGGATTGGTTATAACACTCGAGTTTTACTGGTGATAGGGAACTGGTTAAAATCGCTTACCTCATGCCACTTTTGGGGAACAGTTTAAGTTTCATTGTGATTTTCAGAGCTGCTCACAAGCAGTGGCTCTAGTTAAGTCCACTTGTTTTGCAAAGCAATCTAAAGTAACACTTGCTTGTATAACGAAACTGGTTTGTCTGCTCAGGGAATTTTCAAGTCTGATCTCCATTTGTCTTTGACTTTAACAATTTCCCCTTTTGGTCATGTTCTCAGCCTGCTCCACCAGTGTAGTGTTACTCTCAGTTACCACTATAGATGTAGTCAGACAGAAGAATCATATATTCATTGTTTCCCCTGGTTGAGTCATCAGGATTGAGGGTCCTGTAGTCACGTTACCATAATTTATGTGGTTGTTGTTGAGTTCTTCCAGTTGTCCCATCCTGATGGATACCATTTGGCTTGTGAGTGGCTGCTGACAGGCATTTAAAATCTTTGAGCTTATACAACACAGAGAGGTTAATAGATGGCCCTAAGGAGAACCATAGACAAGGACTGAAAAAGTCCTCGGAGCACAGAGTCCCAGGAGCCAAGGTTTAACCAGCTAAACAGGTCTACAGAAGAGGTGTCACTTATCTGATGAAAAATTTTACCTGGTCTTTGAGATCTTTTAGATTTTGAGTAACACAGAAACAGTATTTTTCATCAATTGTGCCACTGAGCCTCCTGCTGAGCAGTCGGGCATCAAGGACGCTCCTCTTTCGGAGTACCACTGAAGATAAACCATTTACTTCAGTTTACTTCGGCTCAGCCAAGGAACGGAGAACGTCCCCATCCCCATGTTGGAGCACTGTAGGATTTCCTTCCCTTCTGACCGCCTCGCTCCTGGTATACGGTGGAAAAAGCTGCTCTCTGGCCCCCAGGTAAGGGGCGCAGCCCGGTGCAGGATTCAATACATAGTAAAAGCAAAACGCCAGGCATGACAGACAACAGTGCCGTGACTCGGATTCGAACCGAGGTTGCTGCGGCCACAACGCAGAGTACTAACCACTATACGATCACGGCGCGCCACAGTCCCAGGGACAGCTTCTGCCCTTGCTGTATGCATTTTCATGTAATATCATTCCAATTATGTCGCTGCTTTGTCCTTGCACAACTGCGGGTACTCCTGTTCTTCTCTCCTCTATGCATGCTCTTCGTTTTACACCCCCCTTCCTTCCTTTCAATTCTGATATATGATTTAAAAAAAAAAAATCAAACGAAAAAATTTTCATCTCCCCAAATCTGACCCACGCCTCTGCACAGGCCTCCTGGGAAGTCTCATTGTCCTCGTCCACGCTTCCGCCTCTTCATCTTTACCCCTTTCCACCATCCCTCACCCCCTTTTGCCGGGTCCCTCCCGCCACCGGCCGCAGCCGAGCCGAGGGGAGTGAGTGGAGCGCCGGCGGCGCAGATGGTCGGGTGAAGGCGGAGCAAACGGGAGGAGCCGTCCGTCACCGGAGTGCACGGGGCGTTCAGCTTCCCTTGGGCCCCACTCGGCCCAGGCCCGGGGGGTCGCGGCCCCAGGCGTCTCCGTGGTGCTGGCAGCTGAGGCGGGTGTGGAGCAAGGCGGGGCGAGGCCGCTTGGCTGCCCTTCTGCCTCCGGAATCACGCAACGCTCGGGTCTCAAAGGCGACGCACACGCTGCGCCGACTCCGCCTGTCGGGTTTTCCGAGGCTCTGGAGCCGGCACTGCTGTCCTGCAAGGGCGGGTGGCTCGGCCTAGCGTTGAATCAGCGCCTGCTCTGTTGGGGGGACTGTCGTGGGACTTCTGCGTGTCTCTGTGGCGCAATCGGTTAGCGCGTTCGGCTGTTAACCGAAAGGTTGGTGGTTCGAGCCCACCCAGGGACGAGTGTCTCGCCTTTTTAGGCTGTAGACGTGTTTGCAGTTGTTCCTACTCTGCACGTCCTCTCAAGGTAAAGGCGGAGAGAGGCCTCCTCCGCTGGTACCCTCCTGTTCTCTGTGTCTTGTGCCCAAAGGGGGCACCTAAGTCAACATCAAAGGTCATCACAGGTCCTCGCGGAAGAGCTCGGGAGGAAAACAGGTCTCTGGGAGTACGGAAATCCCTGAGAGAGTACACACATCGTCGTGACTCGAAGTTCTTTTTCACAATGTAGTTTCTTCCATCATTGGTTTGGACTGGTATTTAACCCTTTCCATACACTTTTTAAATTCACCTCTTCCAGCCTGGGCGACGCTTTGGGCTCTGAGGCCTGACCACAAGGGAACTGGTCTGTCTGCCCTTCTGGTGTAGCTTTAGCACTGTGTGCGGCAGAGCCAAGGACATGCTCTTTCCGGACCTCGGTTTCCTTCTGAGTAAGGGGCGCCCTTGGCTCTCAGCAGGTGAGGAGCGGAGCCGGTCTGCGCCCTGATCGCTGACCTGGCTCAAGCGGCTCTCCTGACAACGGCACGTGTACAGGCTCCTTTTCGTGCCCAGACCAGCTTGACCGGGGGAGCACGAGGCTCCGTCTCCGTGCCTTTGCCTGGAGACCCGGCTTCTTCGGTTGGTTTTCTTTTGTTCCGTCACGCAAATCAACCAGATCCGCAAGTGTGCTGGGAGGGGGAAAGCCAAGTGTGCTTCACAGGAAAGAAGTTCTTGGTTTTGAGAGACATGCTACCTGTCAGCCTGTAGAGAAGATTTCGGCGACAGATGAGAAGGTTAGGGGCTCTCTGGATCTCAAGGTAGGCTGAAGTCAGCCTAGTCCTGCGCCCGCCTTGGACTCACTGACTGTGTCCTGGTCTCCAGTGTGACTCAGAGCAGACAACCGAGGCCGGTTTCCTAGCGCTGAGTAATTGAAGTTGTGCCACGTTTCTTGTGAATGGAAAATGCAGCTGCGGCTGCACCTCCACGCCCCCTCCCCTCCTTTTGTTTTTCAAAGGAGAAGGTAACGTTCAGGAAAAAGCAGCATGTTTTCGCTCGGTTTTGGGCCGGAGACCGTCCGTGTGAGAGGCAAACAGGAGGACCACTACACTACAGAAACAAAGCACGTGGCAACAAGGATATACCTAAGGAAACCTTAGGTCCTGCCACAACCGGTCGAGACACACCCTTTTTTAACTGAAAAATGTCCCAGGAAGCACCAGAGTCCTCGGGCAAGGAGACTGCTGCTCCGGAGAGGCCGTGGCTCAGGGTTTCGTGCCAGCCCCGAAGCGGGGACCCTGGGACCACACAGTTTGACTTCGGGGTCCCGGATCACACACAGGGTTTCCACTTTCAGGACTAGGCGCCCCTGTGCAGGAGTCGCCCCGGCTGATCCCAGCTCCCGGAAGCTGCAGGAGCCGGCGGGTGGGTGCGTCTGAGCCTCATGCGCCCCCCGCCGCCCAACAGTGTGGACGTCGCCCCTGCAGGGCTGTGGACCTGCGCCTCGGTGCCCTTTTCATGCCCTTTTCAGCGGTCTCTCGGCTGTCGGCAAATGACCGGTGCTTCGAAATCTCCGAGAAACCCTAGGACCAGCTCTCTCCTCTGCTCTAATGCGCCGGACCTGCGCGTTCTTTCCTCGCAAGCCCTTTCGCCTTAGCGCTTCTCTGCTGTCCTCTCAGCAAAAGCAGATCTCTTTGATATCCTGTGGGCAAAAGAGGTCCCTCTGGTTCCTGCCCGGGCTGATTTAAAGCCATTGAGAGAGGCCTGTGGCCGTGATGGCCATGACCACCTAACAGAGTGCGGTAAAATCTAGGCCATGGAACAGAGCGAAGGTAAGTACGCCCAGGAAACCGCTTTTAGTGGCACAGAGCTGAAGAGCAGCACAGCTGTGACTGGGGAGGGTGGAATCGCCTGACCCTCCTCATTTCATTGGCGTCTATTCCTACCTGACGTCTGTGATTCTGAGACTTGGGTGGGCTGCCTTGGAGTATCTCTCCATGGCTCTGCTGCCAGACCTGAATAGTCTGGTGCTGACACGTGGTGTGACCAAAGCCAACTTCATAGCTGCCATTAAGTATTTGGAAGAAGGTGAAGAGGAGAAACCTCAAAAAATAGATTTTTAAAGTTTTCTCTGTCCTCCCCCATCTTAGTGTGTATGACATTGGCTTAATTTAGCACAAGCACTTTCTTAATATTCGGCAGTTTCTCACGAAGTTAAAAAGTATACCTACCTTGTTACCTACTAATGTAGGTGCTTCTATTTACTTCCCGAGAAAAATGAATGCATACATCCGAAAAGCCTTCTACAAAACTGTTCATAGCAATGTCATTTATGCTAGGCAAAAGCTGGACAAAATCCAAATGTTCATGGGCAGAAGTGATATACAAACCATTGTATATTCATATAAGGGATTAATACTCCACAGGAAAAACAACCAAACTACAGATGAGGCAATAACATTCATAATCCCCCCAAACAGTACGTTCAGCAAAAGATGCCTATCAAAAAAAATGCTTTTCAACTCCTAAAACACATCTTTTTTAGTGTACCTTTCTCGTACTCCTGTGGAAGTCGACTTCCATGAAGGGTCAGAACAGAAGAGTGGCTCCCTCTGAGGAAATTTGAAGGGAAAATTCCTGGGTTGATGGAAATGTTCTATACATTCGTCAGGCTGATAATTACAAGGTTTTATACATTTATTATGTTATGCTGTATGCTTTTTAAATTTTTAACATCAAAAATAAAGTTTATTTTTTAAAACTACAGAATTCTCTAAAAGAATACTTTAGTTCTTGATTTTACTCTGATATACATATATATGTTTACTTTTATGTATTCTGTAAAATCTGTGAAGACTCTAATATAAATTAGAATTTTTACATCTCCTAGACAGTGCTAGAACTTTGGAACATCTTAATTCCTTTTACTCTCCTGATTTTTGAGTTATTGGCATTAATTTTGCTGCAACATCTATTTTAAATCACATAGACATTATTATTATTATTTGAATAGTAATATTTATTTCACTTAACCACGTATTTAACTTATCCATTTCTCTTCATTCCTTCCTTCATTTTCCACATTTCCCTGGGGATCATTTAACTTCTGCCTAAAGAGTGACCTTTTGCATTTCCTTTGGTTAGGGTCTGCTGCTTATGTGGTCAGGTCTTCACTTCACTTTCCCTTGAAAGATATTCTGTCAGGGATTAGCAGTGCATAGTGGGTTGGAAATTACAGCCTTAGCCCTTCAATAGTGTCTTTTTTTTTTTTTTCTGCTGAGAATTCAGCTCCCAGTCTTTGGTCAGTGTAGTAGGAATTTCTCCCCTCTGGGTGCTGCTATGAATTTTTCATCTGTCTTTGATGTTCAGCCATTTGGGGTGTAGTTGTCTTGTCCTTATCTTAGTTGGAGTTCACAGATCTTCTTGCACAGATGGTTTGATAGATCATACTGTTTTTTCCTTACCTGTCCGTAATATCTTTCAATATTGTTTCTATCTCATTTTCTGACTGCTCCAAACTCTGAGACTTTAATTGCATTCATGTTAGGTCTTTATGACATAACTCATACCTTTTTTACACTGTTTTCTTAATTTTTATTCCTTTTAGATCTCTATGATTCAACTCTGTGGAGAGTTTCTTGCTAGATACCTATTTTCAGGTTAATAATCAATCTGCAAGTGAGTCCAAACTGGTATCACACTAATCCATTGACTTTTTAAAATGCTAACTATTACATATATTATTTGTATAATTTTCATTGACTTTAAAAATAGATTCTCTTTCTCTGGTGAAAGAGAATTTTTATCGTGTCATCTATTTTCTGAGTAGCTAAAAATGTCATTTCATGTTTCTGTCTGATAACTTCAACGCCTCAATCACTTGTGAGCCAGTTTCCATGGTTTGCTTTTTCTCTCTAGCTTCTGTTCCTTTAGAGTCCTAGAATAGTGATTGAATGATGAACCTGTTGTGTGAAAAATGATGGATAGTTTGAATGATGTCAGCTTTCTCTGAAGATTATTCACCCTCTCCCCCAGCAGACAGCAGAAGGGCAGATCACCTCAGTCCAATCCATCCTTGAATAAGCCAACTTGCAGCTTATTTGCACTCATGGGAAGCATCAGCCTACAGCTAGTTTGCTCACACTGCTATGCTGTATGCAGCCAGGGCTCCTACCTGAGTCTTTGGGGGATTTCCTTGGCCCCTCCTTTTTGATGAGTCCTGAACTTCAATTTTTATCCCCTGAGCACCATGATACTGCTGAAAATTCCACTCTTTTTCAGCCACACTCTGCTTGCCTTTGTGGCCTCTTACATGCACGTTGCTTAATTTGCAAATGTTTTCAGGGAAAATCTTGTACCAAGCATCCAGCTCACTTACCAACCCACTCCAGGATCTTGACTCCTCAAGTCTGAATACTTGGACAACTCCAAGTCGTTTTGATATCAACCCTGATATCCGTTTCCCTATATTAAACCAAGTATATATGGGGTTAAACCAAAACACTCATTCCCTGCCTACTCCCTGGCTTCCTGGCTCCAGAATCCACTGTCCTCCATGGAAACAGACACTGCCAAGCACAAGTACCTGGATTCGTTATCTCCTCCTCGAAAAGAGATACAGGCTGGTGGGAAAGCTGCTCACCAGCAGGGCCCTATGCTCCCCCTCCCCTACCTAAAACCCTAAATAAAAACCCTTCCTTTTAGCTTTTCAGGGAGCTTGGGATTTCAGCATTAGCTGCCCTCCCTCCTTGCTCAGTGCTGTGCAATAATAAAGTTCCTACTTTTTTCCACTACCCCTGGTGTCAGATATTGGCTTGCTGAGCAATGAGTGAGTGAACTCACTTCAGGTTCGATATCAGTTTCTTCTTCTTTTCTCTCCGGATCCATGAGATGACTTAAAGTGCTGCTGTTTTCTCTGACTCTCAGCAGGTGCCCTCTCCCCAGCTTCTCAGTCTCTTGTTCCTTGTCAACAAGTGACAAATGCCCTAAGGGGAAAAGGTAGAGAAATAGTTTCATTCCAATGAGCTCCTCTCTCTCTGGAGTTGATCCTGTGGTCCTAGCTGCATTGGTATTTCTCCAAAGACTTCAAACAGAATTTGTTTAATCCTTTATTTAGTTGTTTTCAAGATGAATGCTGGCTTACTACAAATACTCCATCATAACTGAAAGAAGAAATCTTCTACAATTCCCAGATCAGTTATATTTTCTTCCTTTAGTTTCTTAAAAATAAAATGAAACCAAAAACCGAATTCAAAAGATGCAGTCTCTGGTACATAGCTGGATGTTTCTTATAATACTTGCAGTAATGTGACTGGATATTAAAAGCTCTTGCTAGAAGCATGTGCAAAATATAGTCTATTGTGAGCTAAAGGATCAGCATATCTGTCTAAGGTCCATGAATCTGATGAAGCTGGGTCCAGTCCCCTGCTGCGGTGTCTCCATTGTCAGTCAAATTACCATCAAAATCACCATGTGGGGCTAGCCCGAGGCAGAGTGGTTAAATTCGTGCATTCTGGTTCGGCAGCCCAGGGATTCCCTAGTTCAGATCCTGGGCACGGACATGGAACAGCTCATCAGGCCTTGCTGAGGTGGCGTCCCACATAGCACAAGAGGCATTCACAAGTAGAATATACAACTATGTACTCGGGGCTTTTGGGAGAAGAAAAAGAGAGGGAAAAAAAAAAGAGAGAAGATTGGCAACAGATGTTAGCTCAGGTGCCAATCTTAAAAAAAAAAAAATCATCAAGTAACTAGTTTTCAAGATGCTGGTCGCTAATATAGTCCTAATTTATTCTGGGGCATGTTGAAAGTCGGCAGTGGTACCATGAGAAGTAGGAAAAAAACACAAAATAATAACAATGATAACAGATTTCTCAGAGCTTTACCCTATGACCAGCATGGTTCCTCAGTGCTTGACTGTGTAATAATTGATTTAGTCCACATAATGACCCTCAGATTCTGAGTATAGGTTGTTAAGATCCCTTGTTGCAGAGAAGAACACAGAGGCACTGTCAGGTTGAACTAACTTTCCAAGGGTCCCAGCCCTGTGATGGTGAGAGGCAGCACTCAAACCCAGGCAGTGTGCCTCAGAGCCCTTGCTCTCGGCCACTATGCTTGCCGTCGCTCTGTTCCATGGCCTAGATTTTACCGCACTCTGTTAGGTGGTCATGGCCATCACGGCCACAGGCCTCTCTCAATGGCTTTAAATCAGCCCGGGCAGGAACCAGAGGGACCTCTTTTGCCCACAGGATATCAAAGAGATCTGCTTTTGCTGAGAGGACAGCAGAGAAGCGCTAAGGCGAAAGGGCTTGCGAGGAAAGAACGCGCAGGTCCGGCGCATTAGAGCAGAGGAGAGAGCTGGTCCTAGGGTTTCTCGGAGATTTCGAAGCACCGGTCATTTGCCGACAGCCGAGAGACCGCTGAAAAGGGCATGAAAAGGGCACCGAGGCGCAGGTCCACAGCCCTGCAGGGGCGACGTCCACACTGTTGGGCGGCGGGGGGCGCATGAGGCTCAGACGCACCCACCCGCCGGCTCCTGCAGCTTCCGGGAGCTGGGATCAGCCGGGGCGACTCCTGCACAGGGGCGCCTAGTCCTGAAAGTGGAAACCCTGTGTGTGATCCGGGACCCCGAAGTCAAACTGTGTGGTCCCAGGGTCCCCGCTTCGGGGCTGGCACGAAACCCTGAGCCACGGCCTCTCCGGAGCAGCAGTCTCCTTGCCCGAGGACTCTGGTGCTTCCTGGGACATTTTTCAGTTAAAAAAGGGTGTGTCTCGACCGGTTGTGGCAGGACCTAAGGTTTCCTTAGGTATATCCTTGTTGCCACGTGCTTTGTTTCTGTAGTGTAGTGGTCATCCTGTTTGCCTCTCACACGGACGGTCTCCGGCCCAAAACCGAGCGAAAACATGCTGCTTTTTCCTGAACGTTACCTTCTCCTTTGAAAAACAAAAGGAGGGGAGGGGGCGTGGAGGTGCAGCCGCAGCTGCATTTTCCATTCACAAGAAACGTGGCACAACTTCAATTACTCAGCGCTAGGAAACCGGCCTCGGTTGTCTGCTCTGAGTCACATTGGAGACCAGGACACAGTCAGTGAGTCCAAGGCGGGCGCAGGACTAGGCTGACTTCAGCCTACCTTGAGATCCAGAGAGCCCCTAACCTTCTCATCTGTCGCCGAAATCTTCTCTACAGGCTGACAGGTAGCATGTCTCTCAAAACCAAGAACTTCTTTCCTGTGAAGCACACTTGGCTTTCCCCCTCCCAGCACACTTGCGGATCTGGTTGATTTGCGTGACGGAACAAAAGAAAACCAACCGAAGAAGCCGGGTCTCCAGGCAAAGGCACGGAGACGGAGCCTCGTGCTCCCCCGGTCAAGCTGGTCTGGGCACGAAAAGGAGCCTGTACACGTGCCGTTGTCAGGAGAGCCGCTTGAGCCAGGTCAGCGATCAGGGCGCAGACCGGCTCCGCTCCTCACCTGCTGAGAGCCAAGGGCGCCCCTTACTCAGAAGGAAACCGAGGTCCGGAAAGAGCATGTCCTTGGCTCTGCCGCACACAGTGCTAAAGCTACACCAGAAGGGCAGACAGACCAGTTCCCTTGTGGTCAGGCCTCAGAGCCCAAAGCGTCGCCCAGGCTGGAAGAGGTGAATTTAAAAAGTGTATGGAAAGGGTTAAATACCAGTCCAAACCAATGATGGAAGAAACTACATTGTGAAAAAGAACTTCGAGTCACGACGATGTGTGTACTCTCTCAGGGATTTCCGTACTCCCAGAGACCTGTTTTCCTCCCGAGCTCTTCCGCGAGGACCTGTGATGACCTTTGATGTTGACTTAGGTGCCCCCTTTGGGCACAAGACACAGAGAACAGGAGGGTACCAGCGGAGGAGGCCTCTCTCCGCCTTTACCTTGAGAGGACGTGCAGAGTAGGAACAACTGCAAACACGTCTACAGCCTAAAAAGGCGAGACACTCGTCCCTGGGTGGGCTCGAACCACCAACCTTTCGGTTAACAGCCGAACGCGCTAACCGATTGCGCCACAGAGACACGCAGAAGTCCCACGACAGTCCCCCCAACAGAGCAGGCGCTGATTCAACGCTAGGCCGAGCCACCCGCCCTTGCAGGACAGCAGTGCCGGCTCCAGAGCCTCGGAAAACCCGACAGGCGGAGTCGGCGCAGCGTGTGCGTCGCCTTTGAGACCCGAGCGTTGCGTGATTCCGGAGGCAGAAGGGCAGCCAAGCGGCCTCGCCCCGCCTTGCTCCACACCCGCCTCAGCTGCCAGCACCACGGAGACGCCTGGGGCCGCGACCCCCCGGGCCTGGGCCGAGTGGGGCCCAAGGGAAGCTGAACGCCCCGTGCACTCCGGTGACGGACGGCTCCTCCCGTTTGCTCCGCCTTCACCCGACCATCTGCGCCGCCGGCGCTCCACTCACTCCCCTCGGCTCGGCTGCGGCCGGTGGCGGGAGGGACCCGGCAAAAGGGGGTGAGGGATGGTGGAAAGGGGTAAAGATGAAGAGGCGGAAGCGTGGACGAGGACAATGAGACTTCCCAGGAGGCCTGTGCAGAGGCGTGGGTCAGATTTGGGGAGATGAAAATTTTTTCGTTTGATTTTTTTTTTTTAAATCATATATCAGAATTGAAAGGAAGGAAGGGGGGTGTAAAACGAAGAGCATGCATAGAGGAGAGAAGAACAGGAGTACCCGCAGTTGTGCAAGGACAAAGCAGCGACATAATTGGAATGATATTACATGAAAATGCATACAGCAAGGGCAGAAGCTGTCCCTGGGACTGTGGCGCGCCGTGATCGTATAGTGGTTAGTACTCTGCGTTGTGGCCGCAGCAACCTCGGTTCGAATCCGAGTCACGGCACTGTTGTCTGTCATGCCTGGCGTTTTGCTTTTACTATGTATTGAATCCTGCACCGGGCTGCGCCCCTTACCTGGGGGCCAGAGAGCAGCTTTTTCCACCGTATACCAGGAGCGAGGCGGTCAGAAGGGAAGGAAATCCTACAGTGCTCTAACATGGGGATGGGGACGTTCTCCGTTCCTTGGCTGAGCCGAAGTAAACTGAAGTAAATGGTTTATCTTCAGTGGTACTCCGAAAGAGGAGCGTCCTTGATGCCCGACTGCTCAGCAGGAGGCTCAGTGGCACAATTGATGAAAAATACTGTTTCTGTGTTACTCAAAATCTAAAAGATCTTAAAGACCAGGTAAAATTTTTCATCAGATAAGTGACACCTCTTCTGTAGACCTGTTTAGCTGGTTAAACCTTGGCTCCTGGGACTCTGTGCTCCGAGGACTTTTTCAGTCCTTGTCTATGGTTCTCCTTAGGGCCATCTATTAACCTCTCTGTGTTGTATAAGCTCAAAGATTTTAAATGCCTGTCAGCAGCCACTCACAAGCCAAATGGTATCCATCAGGATGGGACAACTGGAAGAACTCAACAACAACCACATAAATTATGGTAACGTGACTACAGGACCCTCAATCCTGATGACTCAACCAGGGGAAACAATGAATATATGATTCTTCTGTCTGACTACATCTATAGTGGTAACTGAGAGTAACACTACACTGGTGGAGCAGGCTGAGAACATGACCAAAAGGGGAAATTGTTAAAGTCAAAGACAAATGGAGATCAGACTTGAAAATTCCCTGAGCAGACAAACCAGTTTCGTTATACAAGCAAGTGTTACTTTAGATTGCTTTGCAAAACAAGTGGACTTAACTAGAGCCACTGCTTGTGAGCAGCTCTGAAAATCACAATGAAACTTAAACTGTTCCCCAAAAGTGGCATGAGGTAAGCGATTTTAACCAGTTCCCTATCACCAGTAAAACTCGAGTGTTATAACCAATCCCTGTGAGGAATAAACAGCCACTGCCTCCTCACTCTGTGAGCTGCTTTATAACAATATGACTCTGAGCCTCATTCCACATTTGGTTTGAGCGCTCCCAATTCCTAAATTGGGCACAATAAACTTTTACTTATGACTATTTCAGTGATCCAGTGGTTTCAGTTCTGCTGTTTCTGCACTTTTGGCACCATCTCAACATTTTCATCTGCCAGATTGGCCCAACCAGAGAACTCCACTTCATACTCTTTTTGTCATAGAGTCCCAAGGAGGGTCCCTAACTTGCTACACTGATCTTTAGGTGCTATGTTGAAAATTGGAGGCTGAGGGAGAGCTGACTTTTTCTGCATATGAAAGAAGAGGAGGAAGAGGCAGAAATACAGAGAGGGGAAAAATAGGCAGGAACCAGAAAACCGATTTTTTTCCCAGTAAATAACTAACTCTTTATTGGTAGATACACTTTTTGAGAGATGAGTTACTATTAATTAATTATATTGCATGCCCATACTAAGTATTTGAAATAGTTGTAGGTTCTTTTGGTGTGACATAGATTCTCTAGGGGCCAGTCTGGTGGCCCAGTGGTTAAGTGCGCACGTTCTGCTTTGGCAGCTCAGGATTCTCAGGTTGGGATCCCGGGTGTGGACACGGCACCGCTTGGCAAGCGATGCTGTGGTAGGTGTCCCACATATAAAGTAGAGGAAGATGGGCACAGATGTTAGCTCAGGGCCAGTCTTCCTCAGCAAAAAGAGAAGGATTGGCAGCAGATGTTAGCTCAGGGCTAATCTTCCTCAAAAAAAAAAAAAAAAAGATAGATTCTCCATCACACGGTCATGTTAAGGTTTCAATCAATATTTTTTTTCCAAGTAATTTTATTGGGATTATAATGGTTTCTAACATTGTGTAATTTCGCGTGTACATTATTATTTATCAATTCCTGAATACACTTCATCGTGCTCACCCCCAGTAGTCTAATTTTTACCCATCACCATACATATGTGCCCCTTTATCCCTTTCACTCACCCCCCCAAACCCCCTTCCCCTCTGGTAACCACTAATCTATTCTCTTTATCCATGTATTTGTTATCTTCCACATATGAGTGAAATCATGCAGTATTTGTCTTTTTCTGTCTCGTTCATTTCAAGAAACATCGTACCCTCAAGTTCCATCCATGTTGCTGCAAATGGGATGATTTTGTCTTTTTTATGGCTGAGTAGTATTCCATTGTACATATATACCACATCTTCTTTATCCATTCATCCCTTGATGGGTACCTGGGTTGCTTCCACATCTTGGCTATTGTGAATAATGCTGCAATGAACATAGGGGTGCATACATCTCTTTTGATCATTGATTTTATGTTCTTTGGATAAATACCCAGTAGTGGGATAGCTGGATCGTATGGTATTTCCATTTTTAATTTTTTGAGAAATCTCCATAATTGTTTTCCCTATTGGCTGAACCAGTTTACATTCCTACCGGCAGTGTATGAGGGTTCCCTTTTCTCCACAACCTCTCCAACATTTGTTGTTTTTTGTCTTGTTGATTACAGCCATTCTGACTGGTGTAAGGTGATATCTCATTGTAGTTTTGATTTGCATTTCCCTAATAATATGTGATGTAGAGCATCATTTCATGTGTCTGTTGGCCATCTGTATATCTTTTTTGGAAAAATGTCTGTTCAGGTCCATTTTTTGATTGGGTTGTTTTTTGTTGTTGTTGTTGAGTTGTATGAATTCTTTCTATATTTTGGAGATCAACCCCTTATCTGATAAATGATTTGCAAATATTTTCTCCCAGTTGGTAGGTTGTCTTTCCATTTTGTTCATGGTTTCCTTTGTTTTGCAGAAGATTTTTAGTCTGATGGAGTCCCATTTGTTTACTTTTTCTTTTGTTTCCCTTGCCTAAGTAGACATGGTATCAAAAAGATGTGGCTAAGATAATGTCAAAGAGTGTACTGCCTATATTTTCTTCTAGGAGTTTTATGGTTTCGGGTCTTACATTCAAATCTTTAATCCATTAAGAGTTAATTTTTTACATATGGTGCAAGAAAATGGTCTACTTTTATTCTTTTGCATGTAGCTTTCCCAATGCAGTTTTCCCAATGCAGTTTATTGAAGAGACTTTTCTTTCTCCATTGTATGTTCCTGGCTCCTTTGCCAAAGACTAACTGTCTATAGATGTGTGGTTTTTATTTATTTGTTTATTAGGAAGATTGGCCCTGAGCTAATATCTGTGCCCATCTTCCTCTACTTTATATGTGGGACGCCTGCCACAGCATGGCTTGATAAGCAGTGCATAGGTCTGCACCCAGGATCCAAACTGGCGAACCCTGGGCTGCTGAAGTGGAACATGTGAACTTAAATTCTGGGCCATCAGGCCGGCCCCCCAGATGTGTGTTTTATTTCTGGGGTTTCAATTCTGATTTATTGATCTGTTTGTCTTTTTTTGTGCCAGTACCATGCTGTTTTGATTACTATAGCTTTGTAGTGTCTTTTGAAGTCAGAGATTGTGATGCCTCAAGCTTTGTTCTTTTTTCTCAGGATTGCTTTAGCTATTCAGGGTCTTTTGTTGTTCCATATAAATATTTGGGTTCTTTGTTCTATTTCCATGAAGAATGTCATTGGGATTTTGATTGAGATTGCAATGAATCTGTAGATTGCTTTAGGTAGTATGGACAATTTAACTATGTTTACTCTTCTGACCCATGAACATGGAATATCTTTCCATTTCTTTATGTCTTCTCCAATTTCTTTCAATAACGTCTCATAGTTTTTAGTCTACAGGTCTTTCACCTCTTTGGTTAAGTTTATTCCTAGGTGTTTTATTCTTTTTGTTGTGATTGTGAAAGGAATTGTGTTCTTGATTTCTCTTTCTGCTAGTTCATTGTTAGCGTATAGGAATGCAACTGATTTTTTTAAATTGATTTTGTACTCTGCAACTTTGCTGTAGTTGTTGATTTTTTCTATAGTTTTCTGGTGGATTCTTTAGGGTTTTTTTTTATATAGAGAACCATGTCATCTGCAAATAGCGAAAGTTTCACTTCTTTCTTCCCAATTTGAATTCCTTTTATTTTTTTTCTTGCCTAAGTGCTCTGGCAAATACCTCCAGTACTATATTGAATAGGAATGGTGAGAGTGGGCACCCTTGTCTTGTTCCTGTTCTCAGAAGTATGGCTTTCAGTTTTTCACCATTAAGTATGGTGTTGGCTGTGGGTTTGTCATATATGGCCTTTATTATGTTGAGGTACTTTTCTTCTATACCCATTTTATTGAGAGTTTTTATCATAACTGGATGTTGGATCTTGTCAAATGCTTTCTCTGCATCTATTGAGATGATCATGTGATTTTTTTATTCCTCATTGTGTTAATGTGGTGTATCACATCGATTGATTTGGGGATATGGAACCATCCCTGCGTCCCTGGAATAATTCCCACTTGATCATGATATACTCTCCTTTTAATGTGTTGCTGTATTCACTTTGCCAATATTTTGTTGAGGATTTTCACGTCTAAGTTCATTACTGATACTGGCCTGCAGTTTTCCTTCTTTGTGTTGTCCTTGTCTAGTTTTGATATCAGGGTAATGTTGGCCTCATAGAATGTGTTAGGAAGCGTTCCATGTTCTTCAATTTTTCGGAATAGTTTGAGAAGGATATGTACTAAATCTTCTTTGAATGTTTTGTAGAATTCTCCAGAGAAGCCATCTGGTCCTGGACTTTTGTTTTTTGGGAGGTTTTTGATTACTGTTTCAATCTCTGTACTGGTGATTGTTCTATTCAGATTCTCTATTTCTTCTTGATCCAGTTTTGGGAGGTTGTATGAGGCTAGGAATTCATCCATTTCTTCTAGGTTATCAAATTTGTGAGCATATAGTTTTTCATAGTATTCTCTTACAATCTTTTGTACTTCTGCAGTATCTGTTGTAATTTCTCCTCTTCCATTTCTAATTTTATTTATTTAAGCCTTCTCTCTTTTTTTTCTTAGTTAGGTGCATTTTAAGATTACTTATTTGAGATTTTTTTTTTTTTTTGCTTGTTGATGTGGGCCTA
The DNA here is from genome assembly GCF_041296235.1 of Equus asinus. Classification (NCBI taxonomy): domain Eukaryota; kingdom Metazoa; phylum Chordata; class Mammalia; order Perissodactyla; family Equidae; genus Equus; species Equus asinus. Next base: position 12,059,667 of record NC_091814.1, read on the forward strand.
TATTACTATGAATTTCCCTATGACTGCTCTTGCTGCATCCCATAAGAGCTGGTATTTTGTGTTTTCATTTTTGTTTGTCTCCAGGTATTTTTAAATTTCCCCTTTGATTTCTTCAATGATCAAATGGTTGTTAAATAGCATGTTATTTAGTCTGCACATATTTCTGACTTTCCAAGTTTTGTTCTTTTGGTTAATTTCTAGCTTCATAGCATTGTGTTCAGAAAAGATGTTTGGGGTGATTTCAATCTTCTTAAATTTATTGAGGCTTGCCTTGTTTCCCAACATATGCTCTATCTTTGAGAATGATGCATGTGCCCTTGAGAAGAATGTATATTCTCCTGTTTTTGGATGGAATGCTCTACGTATATCTATTAAGTCCATCTGGTCAAGTGTTTCATTTAAGTCTACTATTTCCTTGTTGACTTTTTGTCTGGATGATCTATCCAATGATGTAAGTGTAGTGTCGAGATCCCCTACTATTATTGTGTTGCTATTAATTTCTCCCTTTGGGTCTGTTAATAATTGCTTTGTGTACTTTGGTGCCCCTGTGTTAGGTGCATATATATTAACAAGTGTTATTGCCTCTTGCTGGAATGTCCCTTTTATCATTATATACTGCCCCTCTTTGTCTCTCATTGTCTTTTTTAACTTGAAGTCTGCTTTGTCTGATAAAAGTATGGCAACACCTGCTTTCTATTTTTGGCCATTAGCTTGGAGTATTGTCTTCCATCCCTCACCCTAAGCCTATGTTTGTCTATGGAGCTGAGGTGCATTTCCTGGCAGCAGCATATTGTTGGGTCTTGTTTTTTAACCCATCCAGCCACTCTGCGTCTTTTGATTGGAGAATTCATTCCATTTACATTTAGAGTGGTTATTGATATATGAGGACTTAATACAGCCATTTTATCTCTTGTTTTCTGGTTGTTCTATGTTTCCATTGTTTCTCTTCCTTTGTATTTCTGACTGCCATTTAATTTTTGTGGTTTTCTGAGAGGGATTTCTCTGTTTTCTCTCTTTTTGTGAATTGTGGCTCTGCTTTAATTTTTTGTTTAGTGGTTACCATGAGGATTGTATGAAAGATATTGGAGATGAGATAGTCCATTTTCTGATAGCCTCTTATCTCCATTAACCTAAGCAGGTTCCTTCTCTTTCCTCTCCCCTTCTGAGTAATTGCTGTTACATATTGTTCTATTTTTAATTTTGTGAGTTTGTGGCTAAGTTGAATCATTTATCATCACTTTTGATGCATTCTTTCCCTTTCTCTTTTTAAGTTGTAATTGAGTCTTTGTCTCCCTATTCTGGTAGAGAGCTGCAGGTTTCAGATCATGTCTACCTATTTATCCCCTGGCTGAGAGATTTGTAAACTTTTGCCTTTTTGTTGCCAGCGTGAGGGCATCTTTAATTATTTCTTTTTGGGGAGGTCTAGTGGCAATGAACTCCTTCAGCTTTTGTTTATCTTGGGAAGCTTTTATTTCTCCATCATATCTGAAGGAATGTTTCACCAGATAGACTATTCTTGGATGAGAGTTTTTGTCTTTCAGTGTTTTGAATGTATCATTCCATTCTCTTCTAGTGGATTTGCCGAAAAGTCTGCTGAAAGCCTGATAGAATCTCCTTTGGAGTTTATTTTCTTCTGCCTTGCTGCTCCTAATATTTTTTCTTTATCATTAACTTTTACCATTTTTACTGTTATATGCCTTAGAGAAGTTCTTTTAGCATTGATGAAGTTGGGTGTTCTATTAGCTTTATTTATTTGTAAGTCCAGAACCATCTCCTGTTCCTGGAGAGAGACTCATAGAACAAAGTTTTAATTTATCAAGCTTTCAGGGAGTACATATGTAAGCAGAGGCCATAAATCAGGAGAACATGTGAATTTTTTAGAGTACTGCAGAGCAGCCAGCGAGTAGTCACAGAGAGGAGGGACTGGGGCCATTTAGCGTAACAAAATGGCCTCACTTGTATTCACTTACACTTTGGCAAACTGGAGACCAGACTCTACTCACCTTCACCAGACAGGGGAGATGGCAGTTCTAGAGGAGGTCAACTTCATACTAACTGTAGACCCTCAAACCTCATAGGACTTTTCTTCTCTTCCCTTTGGTCTCTCTTCTGCCTGCAATAAGAGAGGTTCCACCGCCTTTCTGTCCTTTCAGGACCCTGTCTGGCTCCCTCTACAGAACTGAAGCAGGCAGCCGGTTTCTCCTAAGTGTCCCTCAGGGCCTGGTTGTCTGCCAGACATAACTTCGTAACTCTGGGCAGCAGGTGCTACCAGGAAGAGCCCAAAAAGCTGCCTGCAGGGGTGGAGGTCGGGTGCTATAATCAAACCACATTCTTGTTCATGCACCAGGTACCTGCTCCTGGGGCATGCCGGCTGGGGGGCGGGGGGTGGGGCAGCCAAACAAAGTGGACTCAAAGCTTCTCTGTAGGCTGAACCCAAAGAGGTGTGAAGTTCCAGAAGGAGCAAAAGGAACCTCACAGAGTGAACCCAGCACTCTGCCTGACTCGCCCTCCTGCACAGGCTCAAAAGACGCTGATTTCCAGGACAGACCAAAGAAAAGGCCTAACAGCAGAAAACCCCATAATCTCGAGATGAAAGTCTCAATTCCTAAGGTCCAACTGTGCCACGGAAGCCATGTTGAATCGGCCCCTGCACCCTGATCAGGAGAGTCGCCTGCACAAGTTCAGAGACCAGGAACAGGAGAGACTGTGCAGATTGCTGGTTCTCTATCTGGGGCATTTGGGCCCCCAGCCCCCTAGTGTGACACTAGGCCTTGTCTGGAAACACTTGATTGTCATGCCTGGGGGAAGGAGAGAAGGAGGGTTTTTCCCCTGCCTTCTAATCATCAAAGGCCAGGGAGGTCACTAAACATCCTGCAATCCACGGGCGGAGCTGTCCCCTGCAAAAAATGATGCGATCCTATCAACACGGCCGAGGTTGAGAAAACCCCACGGAAATCAACGTCCCACACACCTGACAGACGAGAAAACACGAATTCCTGACTAACTGGATGTGGGGTCTGAGGAAATCTCCGTAGATAGCCTAGTCTTTTGGCCTGGGCATATGGAAGGATGGAGTTGGCATCGACTAAGGCGGCAAAACGGCAGGTGCAGGGGGCTGTAGAGGGAAGATCCGGAATGCAGGTCAGGGCCGCCTTGAAAGGAGACTTGCTAGAAAGCTTTTCTCCTCCAGCCATCTGCCTCCATTCCTGCATCCACCTGAGTGCTTTTGGAGAGCCGAGATGCCGAGGTCTCGGTGCTGAGCCCCTTATCATCCTGGGCGCCTCCCCTCCCACCTCCTCCCGCCTACCCCGGCCACTCCCCAGCCCCCAAGACCTTCTCTCCTCACGTGGGCGCCTCGCAGAGGCGCGTTTCCAGGGCAGTTCAGAGGTGCCGCCAGGACAAGGCGACTCGCTCCGGCACGCGTGGCCCTGGTGGGCCTCGGGGACCCTCGGTGCGTCGCCTGCGGGCTCCCTTTTCCAGAGAAAGCAGGAAGAGAAGGGCCCTACTAAAGGATTCCTGGTTTAAGACACGTGACCCCCTCCCAGAGGCCCAGAGCACAGAGCAAACGTCCCTCTGGTCGCAAGCAAGGAAAAGAAACACCAGCCACCAGTTCCCTGGTGGTTTAGTGGCTAGGATTCAGCGCTCTCACCGCCGCGGCCCGGGCTCGATTCCCAGTTAGGGAGTCCTTTTGCACCGTCTGTCTGCACACACGAACCTCCCTTTCCTCTGCTGAAGCCTCGTGCCCTCTGCTCCTTGCACCGAGTATTCAACTCCCGCAGAGGAAGGAAAACAAGGGCGGGCCGCTTCTCAGGGCACACCGCTCTTGCTTGTCTCCAAGTCAGCCACGCGCAGAAGCGCCTTCACAGGACTGCTAAGCATCTTGCTCAGGTTTACACAGCCCTGCAGACCTTCAAAGCCCTGTGGGGCTGCAGCCGAGGCGCCGCGGCCCTGGATGAGCTCTCTGTGACCCAGATGAGGCCAAGCACAGGCTGCCTGTTGGTGCGGGCCCTGCAAATGGTACTCCTCAACCCAGTTCGCAGATAAAATGCTTCTGAGGCCTTTGGACGAAAGAGGTGCCCGAGACGATGCCCGCGGAGGTTGAGGGGAAGGTGAACGGTGGGGTCAGGTCCTCGAGGGCCGTCCTGTTTGTAGATTAAGCGTGTAGGGAGCTGATATTGACTGACCCAACAAAGGCAGCACGTGAAGTAAACACAAATGGCAAACTCTTACTGCTGCCATAAGCAGAACGCAGGAGTAAAAATCAGCGCCAGAATATCAAAACAACGGTACCACAATTTCTATAACGGCTATTGCGTTTAAACTGTGTGGACTCTACCAGGCACTGAACGCATTTTCCCTTTTCCCTTCGACACTCACTCCGAAAGCCTGTTGGGATAAACGTGTCCACTGTAAGGCATGAGGAGAGCGAGAGCCTGGGGAGGTGATGTGGACCGAGCGACAGAGGCAGCAGGCAGAGTATGTAGACGACACAGCGCAGTGGCTGCTGGTCGGTTGGTCAGTCGGTCTGGAGCCCCTGCTGAAGGTGGTCAGTCAGGTGGCCCCCGATCGTGGGTTCTGGGGGGTGGGGTGGCAGCGGGCCGTCGCTTGAATTCCTCTGCGGAGAGTCGTTTGGAGGAACAGCGAGGGCGCGGGCGGGCGGGTGTGGGAATGGTGGAGGGACAGCCAGGTACACTTTGCCTGCAGGGCATTCGCTCCCAATTACCTGGCAGGGGAGATACGTTGATTGCCAGTGGTGGGTTACTCTGGGTGAGGCTTCTCCGTTGACCCCTGCGCTTACCACACACGAGGGAAACTCAACTAAAGAATTTGTGTTAGTGGGGAATGGTGTTCATGTTCTTCCCTCGCTTGCCCTGGCTCATGACAGACTTGCGTGTCCTTTGCAACTCTCCTTGGGATATGGAGAAGGCTTCCTTGGTAGTCCTATTAAGCCTCACGAATAGCTACGAGATGTGTTTTAGATGTTAAGTTTGGTTCTTGGCAAAAAGTCCTGGCCCTCCGTATCTGCGCAGCATTCACACCAGTGAGTGGGGCTCTTTGCCCTCTGGGCCTATTGGTGTCGGGCAGGGAAGATCCTGCAGGCTGGCTGGCAGACACCAACAAGAGAAAGGAAAGAAATCCTTCCCATGGGACAAAAAGGCATCTCCACAGTCCCTTTGGGGACAGGATGGAAGGAGGCACCCCTTGCTGGAAAAAGGAGGCCCAACACCTGGCTTCTCATGGAAGCTCCTGGGTCCAGTGTGCCCTCTCCCTCCCTGCATTAGCCAGCTGCTGCTCGCCTCTCACCTGACTTCCCCTCTCCTTCCTTCTCTTCCATCTCGGGTATGTTCTCAGGGACAGTGAGGAACCCTACCCCACAAAAATGACTGACCTGTCTCTCCAGTGCTGGGGGAGGGAGTTGGATCCACATTCTAGAGCAACAGGAGGCGAGAGAACCTGTGGAGGCAGGAGGCAACTGGTTCCCTAGCTGGTTCTCTTGCCTCAGCCCATCTAGGGGCCTGGCTTAGGGGGCTGGAATCCTCACCCCTCTTTCAGGGGCCTGTGTTGCACGAGGCCCATGCAGCTGGCCAAGTTGGCATCTCTCCCACTACTCCTCAGGGACCAGCAGGAATATCTTGTAAGTTCCACTCTTACCCAGAAGAGACACCCGAGAAATGCTCCAGCAGAAGCCCGGACTCTCTGCACTGGACCACTTTGGAGCGATGCTTCCATCAGCCCATCCTTCCCTAGGAGGGCCTTGGAGAGAGGAGAAATGATCTAGGAAGTTGTACTCTTCAGCATCTTATTTGAGACAAAGGGAAAGAGGGTGAGTCTTCCAAGAAGGCCACCCCAATGTCTGTGGTTGCAGAGAGGCTTGTGGAGCAAGACCGCCCTCTCTCAGCCAGGGTTATCCAGCTGCTTTGGACACCTCACCAGGCTGGCTCTCCTCCTTTTCCTTCTTCTTAGTCCTCCTTCTCGTCCTTCTCCTGGTCTTCTATCCTGGTATTCCTGGAGTGGCAATCTTCCTTCTGTGCCACAGAACCTCTCACTCGCCACCACAGATTACACATTTCAATGGTTGTGCTGAACTTCAAATAAGGAAATGTATGTAAGGGTGCCACAAATGCTCAATAATTGTGATCTCCTATTAGTTTTATCAGTAACATCATCTGAATCATCAAGATTGTCTCTTTCTTTTTAAATGATTGCATTTTTTGGTCTGACTACGTTAATATACACTTAATATGTAATCTTTGAGTAATAAATTGATTGGGCTATTTTATTATTAAAAATAGTACTGCAGAGAATATTCTGTATGGCAGAGGTATATTACACATATGTCCTTGGCAATTCTGTAGGATAGAGACTGTCCTCTTATCCACCCTGTAGCCAACCTATCAATGTTAAATACTGCTAACAAAACTTTGCCAACAATCAAACCCTCAAAGGCAAATTTCCTTAGCTTGTTACCATCTCAGTTTAAAGACTCTGGACAATTGGCATGATATCCTAGATTAGCTGAAACTGAGATATTTTTTTCTCTCTATTCTATTTTCTTTGTCTGTTTTCTTCTGTTCTTAGGTCGCAACTTCCTAATAAAATGGTCAGCAACAACAACGTTGCTTGCGAAATGTTAGTGCTTCCATTGTTCACATGCTGGTCTACCCAATATTGTGCGTGGAGCCAGGGAAAAAGAGATCTGCATTGTGCCCCACTCTGGCCCTCTTCTGGAGATGACTTCTTCCATTAGGCAAGGATTATGTGGAGTCAAGAGGTGAATCCCACATCCTCCCTCCCCCATAGGCCTATCCATTGTACAAAGAATCTCAGAATCCCTTGCCCAGTGTCTTTTAGCCCATGTGTAAGGTTTGTGGATCTTTTTTCCTTCCATTGTCAAACTGAGTCGATGGGGTAACATTTTTTTGTACTCAGACCTCTGGCTTGTGGGTGGTGTGCCATCAAGAGGCTGCTTTTCAGAGAGATCTAGTGGATGAAGCATGGATATGTTGGAGATGCAGAACACAACCTGGTTCCAGCAGGCTAGTGGGCAAGCTCCAACAGAGGGTGTCAGCATACTTCGTTTCTCTGTTGTGTCACTCCAAGAAGTCTAGGAATTCTAAACTCATCCTTATCACCCAAGCGATTATAAAGGTTTTCAAAAGTAAGTAGTTTTCACACTAAGAGAATACAATCTGTTTCAACATAAATTAAGAGGTTTTTTTCTAAGCTTGATCAGTAATTAGCATCTAGAATTCAATTATAAAACATAAGAATGAAATCTCATGTAACTGGAATTTTAGAAATATTTCTATCCATCTTTGTATCAAAGCAGACATGAAAATGGAAATTAGAAAATATTCTGAATCAAACAAAACTTAAAATACCACATATACTGCACAAGATGCAGCTTGATGAAAAAAATGAGAATAATAATAAGTTTTCACATATTGAGGGAAATGGGGAAGCCATTCTGGCTTAAATCTGATTCAGGCTAAAATTTGTTTTTCCCAGAGCAGCCTGGGTTATGGCAGAACAGACATGCACTGTACCTCTGCTTCGAACATTTTCCCAAAGCAAAAAATGCGCTCTTTTAAGACAGGGATGTAATGTCTCGCTGTCTCTCTGATGCTGATACCAATACTTCTTTGAATATAAGCGTTTCTTCCCAGAGAACTAAGGACAAGCTGACCTTCTCTGTATGTGCGAAACTTCGACAAAACATCTCCTTGTGCCTTTGGGGAAAAAATTGTATTCCTGTCACACTTGATGTATGTTCTTTGTTCTGAAATGGTATATAGCCATGTTGTAAATCATGCTTCTCCGGAGTGCTTTCTTCCCTGTTGAAGAGACAGCTTCTGGATTAATCCTCAGCTCAGTAAATATCCCTCCATTTTTCTCATCTATAGGTTGGTTATTGATTATTTACCTCGACAAGCTAAACCTCTAAATCCTTTAGAGGACAATATGCAGCTTTAAATGCAAATTATGAAAATTAGGGCTGGTTGTTAATGAACCCTTAACACATTAACATCTTAAAGGAGGAAAATCATAATCATTAAAACAGAAAGGTGTTTGAAAAAATTCACCATCAACTTATGATTTTAAAAAACTTCTTAGCATAATAGGAACAGAAGAGAACAGGCCTAATCTGCTAAAGGGTAGCTTGCAAAACAAAAACAAACAAAAAACCTTCAGCAAACGTTATAGTTGGTGATAAAACACTGACTTCCCCCTCCAACCTTACCCATCAGAAACCATCAGGAATCAGGCAGATGGGCCTCCTGTGACCACTTCTCTGCAACACTGTGATGGAGAGCTTAGCTAGTGAGCGAAGGCAAGAAAAACAAAGAAACAGTTTAAGAAGTGAAAATGAAAAATGAACACTATAATTACTTACATATATGAAGGGTAAATTACTAGAATTATTAAGAGAATTGAGTTTACTCGGTATACACAAAAATTTAAAAATCAGAAAAAGCGAGCTACATTGAGGAATCAAAAAACAAAGGTTATTAAAAACATTGTAAACATTGAACAATTGTAGCATATAATTCGATCACATATACTGGGGAGGGGAAGGGCAGAATGAAATATGATCCCTACCCTCACCATAACCAAAATCATTTCAAAGTGGATTAGCACCTAAATGTGAGATGAAACCTAAAGTGATTTTAGTCAGTATCATATAGCAGGGTATTTCCATGGTCTCAAGAGTAACCAGAAATTTTAATAATAAGACCAAAACACTAATTCTTAATGAAGAGACTGATCAATTTGACTACATCAAGAATCTCTGTTCATCAAAACACAGAATAAGGAGTAAAAAAGAGTCACAATTTGGGTGAACGTATTTGTAGTTGGCGTAATCAGCTGGTACTGAAGACATTTAATGAATTCTTATAAAAAAAAAAAAGAAGAAGAAAAAGACAGCCCTATAGAAAAATCACCAAGGTCTTGGGGGAAAAATCTTATATGAGAAAATCCAAGTGGCTAGCAAACATGTAATGGTGCTCAAATTAATCACCAATAAGGGACATTAAAAATGAAACCTCAATGAAAGAACATTATAGATGGGCAAAAAAAAGAAGAATTAAGTGAGAGTGTGGGATGAGGCAGAAGATTTTGACCTGAGAGGGTCATAATTATAACGCATGAGAGGAATAGATTAAAGAACTAATACTATCTTACTTCATCTGTGTGTAGGCTACACAGGTGTGTGCATTATAACCATTTGTTATATTGTACATATAGGTTCTGTTCATTTGACTTTATGTCCATCACATACTTTTCAAAGTCTCTTGCCCTCTGCAATGAATCCTATGGAAGAGAGATTTGTTGTTGAGATTCCAAGATTTAGTTTCACGAGAAACATGTGGACATTACTCTTTACCACAGCCAAGGACAACCCAAGGGAGACAAGACCCCTTGAGCTGAGCTTTAGGATGATGTGAGCTCGAAGAATACTCTCCAGGAACCAACCTGTAATTGAAAATAAAAGCTAAATTCCTTTATTTGTAGTACTTAAACACTCTGAAAGGGCTATAGGCCAAACCATAACGATTCAAATCTCTCCTTTGCTTTTCCATTGCTGCTTTCATAGCACATAACTTCTCTTTACTTCCTCTCCTCCAAGGTCTCTGACAAAATTCTTCTGCAGTCCTTGCTTTGTGTGTCTTCTCAGCCCAGCCCACTTTCCTCCAGCTTCTTCGCTGAAGGAGGAGAAAAAGGAGGAGGAGGAGGAGGAGGAGGAGGAGGAGGAGGAGGAGGAGGAGGAGGGAAAGGAAAAGGAAGAGGCAGAAGAAAAGGAGGAAGAGGGGAAGGAGGAGAAGAAGATGACCTGAATATGGAGGAAGCTTCTCACAGGCCAGGAGTAGGTAAGGAAGGGAGTCAAAGACTGATTTTTTTCAGCAAACAGTAAAGGGGAAATTGGGGTGCATTACAGTCTTTAAAACTTTGTCATGTAAGTAATCCATCATTTTCCTTTACATAGATCAGAAATCCTACTCCCCTGACCCCCACCGCCTAAATCCTGATTCCTGTTTACAGAAAAAATGTTCAAAAACAAGAAATTGTGCATCACAATACTGAATTTTTTATTAAAATTTCAGATTTCCAGCAAAGGCTAAAAATAAAAAATAAATAAAACAACTTTGATGGTTCCAACATAGTATCACCATCATTTTATACTCAGAATGCAGAAAGACAGTCGTAGAAGAAGGAAACTCTAGAAATTGAATAAATCAAGTTTATCTTTAAAACGGAAAGAGATTAAAAACTCCCAAAATGTCACTGATCTTCGACTTGAAACTACAGTTAGGTAGAGGAATCCTCTAGAGATTTTGGGATGAAAATTAATCACTCATAGTGTCTCTAACGCAGTCACCCTCAAATTGCAATGCTTTTGAGGGAGTGTCCAAGCGGAAAAACAAAACGGGATAAACAATTCCCAGATCCCAGATTCTGTCGCTCATTTCCTTTTTTGAAAAGTGTAATTTTCAGGCTCACACCTGTTGACACACACTGCCAGGTAGACGGAATCCTTCCCGGAACACCGATGGGCCCACGGTGGGGACACGCGGAAGCACGGTGGCGGACGATGTTAATAAACTCGGTTCACAGTGTCACATGTACAGATGCCAGGGGCCTCTCGCCACCTCTGTGTGAGGGCCGCTCTCCGCAGCTCCCCTCCTGTCCACGCGGGCTCCTCCCCACAAGACTCCCCCTTCCGTGGGCCACTGACGCCTCCCCCGCCACTGGGGTGACTGCCAGGCCCCGTGGCTGTTCTTCTTCTGGGACCTTCATCTCTTGATCTCCGCTCCATAGTGAGACGTGGCCTGGTGGTCAGCCCAAGGTCCAGCCAGAGCATCAGTGACCTGATGGCCCTCTGGGTTCCTGCAATCTTCCAGGACAAAGGTTGGAAGTAACAATGGCCTTAGGTCCAAACATTTAAAATTGCAGACCCACCACAAACACTTGCCGGTTGAAAGGTACGAACTCATGAGTGGGGTGTTTACTATGCAGAGCACCAAATGCTACTCTATATATGCAAGCACCTCATCGCCCCAGGGCTCTGCAAAGTCCCAGTTTAGTTTGACTCCCAGTTGTGCTCTGCTCAGAATTGCCGTGTGGATTTTAGTTCTCACTTTCCTAATCTTGATGGCCAGAACCATGAAATGACCAGACTTGACTGCTGGGAAGATGGCAGCCTTACAAGAAATGCTAAAGGGACTTATTTAAGTGGAAAAGAAAAGACCACAAACAGGAAGAAGGAAATTATTTTTAGAAAACAATAAGATTGCTGGTAAAGGCAAATATACAGTAAAGGTAGCAGATCAACCACCTATGAAGCTAATATGAAAGTCAAAAGACAAAAGTACTAAAACTATCTATTTCCATGATAGGAGGATATTGGATACAGATGCACAAAAAAAGAGGTTAAATATGATATAAAAAACGTAAAATGTGGGGGGAGGGGAGTAAAAGAGTAGAACTTTTAGCAAGTGGTCGAACTTAAGAGACCATCAACTTAATACAGATTGCTATAGAGTAGGTTATTATATATGAATCTAATGGTAACCACAAACCAGAAACCTATAATAAATACACAAAAAAGTAAGAGAAAGGAATCCAAACATAATATCAAAGAAAGCCATCCAACCATAAGGGAAGAGAGCAAGAGAAGAAGAATGGAACAGAGACGAATTACTAAACCATCTAGAAAAAAAGTAACAAAATGGCAATGAGTACATACTTATCAATAGCTACTTTAAATGTCAATGGACTAATTGCTCCAATCAAAAGACATAGGGTGGCCAATTGGATAAAAAAACAAGACCCATACATATGCTGTATGCAAGAGACACACTTCAAATCTAAAGGCACTCACAAACTGAAAGTGAAGGGGTGGAAAAAGATACTCCATGCAAATGGCAATGAAAAGAAAGCTGGGGTAGCAATACTTATATCAGACAAAATAGACTTTGAAACAAAAACTGTAACAAGAGACAAAGAAGGGTACTACGTAATGATAAAGAGAACAGTCCAACAAGAGGATATAACACTTGTAAATATCTATCCATCCAACATGGGAGCACCTAAATATACAAAGCAATTATTAACAGACATAAAAGGAGAAATAGACAGTAAGAAAATAATAGTAGGAGACTTTAACTTTCCACTTACACCAATGGATAGATCATCCAAACAAAACATCAATAGGAAACATTGGCCATAAATGACATGTTAGACCAGATGGATTTAGTACATATATACAGAACATTCCATCCCAAAACTCCAGAATTCATGTTATTTTCGAATGCACATGGAACACTCTCCAGGATAGATTACATATTAGGTGACAAAACAAGTCTCAATGAATTTAAGAAGATTGAAATAATACCAAGCATTTTTTTCTGACCACAACAGTATGAAGCTAGAAATCAACTATAGGAAGAAAATTGGAAAAGCCACAAATATGTGGAGTTTAACAAATACTACTTAACAATGATTGGGTCAATGAAGAAATGGAAGGAGAAATCAAAAAATACCTGGAGACAAATGAAAGTGAAACTACGACAAGCAAAACTTTGTGGGATATGGTGAAAGCAGTTCTAAGAAGGATGTTTACAGGAATACAGGTCTACCTCAACAAATAAGAAAAATCTCAAATAAACAATCTAACAGTGCACCTAAAGGAGCCAGAAAAAGAAGAAAGGAAAGACAAAACCCAAAATCAGTAGGAGAAAGGAAATAATAAAAATCAGAGGAGAAATAAATAAAATAGAGACTAAAAAAGAAGTCGAAAAAAAATCAATGACATGAAGATCTGGTTCTTTGAAAAGATAAACAAAATTGGCAAACATTTAGCTAGACTCACCAAGAAAAACAGAGAAGTCTCAAATAAATGAAATCAGAAATGAAAGAGGAGAAATTACAATAGACAGCTCAGAGATACAAAAGAGTACAAGAGAATACTAGGAAAAGCTATAGGCCAACAAACTGGATAATATAGAAGAAATGGATAAACTCTTAGAATCATACAACCTTCCAAAATGGCATCAAGAAAAAATAGAGAATTTGAATAATCACCAGTAAGGAGATCGAAACAGTGATCAAAAACCTCCCAGAAAAATAAAAGTCCAGGACCAGACAGCTTCCCTGGTGAAATCTACCAAACAGTCAAACAAGACTTAATACCTATCCTTCTCAAACTCCTCAAAAAATTAAAGATGAGCTTCCTAACTCATTCCATGAAGCCAACATTACCATGATATCAAAACTAGACAAGGACAACACACAAAAAAGAAAATTACAGGCCAATATCACTGCTGAACATTGATGCAAAAGTCCTCAACAAAATATTAGCAAATAGAATCCAATAATACATTAAAATCCCATACGCCATGATCAAGTGGGATTTATTCCAGGGATGCAGGGATGGTTCAACATCCACGTATCAATCAACATGATACACCACATTAACAAAATGAAGAATAAAAATCACATGATCAATTCAATAGATGCAGAGAAAACATTTGACAACATACAGCATCCATTTTTGATAAAAACTCTGCATAAAATGAGTATAGAATTAAAGTACCTCAAAATAATAAAAGACATATATGACAAACCCACAGCTAATATCACTCTCAATGGAGAAAAACTGAAAGCTGTTCCTCTAAGAACAGGAACCAGACAGGGAGTCCCACTTTTGCCACTCTTATTTAACATAGTGTTGGAAGTCCTAGCCAGAGCAATTAAGCAAGAAAAAGAAATAAAAGAGATTCAAATTGGAAAAGAAGAAGTGAAACTGTCACTATTTGCAGATGACATGATTTTATATGTAGAAAACCCTAAAGAATCCACCAAAAAACTTTTAGAAATAGTAAATGCATATGGTAAAGTCGTAGGAGACAAAATAAGCATACAAAATTCAGTTACATTTCAATATGCTAACAACAAAGTAGCAGAAAGAGAAAATAAGAATGCAATCCCATAAACAATTGCAAAATAAAAAATAAAAAAAGAATAAAATACCTAGGAATAAATTTAACCAAAGAAGTGAAAGACTTGTACTCTGAAAACTATAAAACATTGCTGAAATATATTGAAGAAGACACGAAGAAATGGAAAGATACTCCATGCTCTTGGATTGGAAGAATTAACATAGTTAAAATGCCCATATTGTGTAAAACAATCTACAGATTCAATGCAATCCCAATCAGAATCCTAATGACATTCTTCATGAAAATAGAACAAAGAATCCTAAAATTTATGTGGAACAACGAAAGATCCTGAATAGCCAAAGAAATCCTGAGAAAAAAGAACAAAGCTGGAGGTATCACATTCTCTGATTTCAAAATATGCTACATAGCTATAGTAATCAAAACAGCATGTTATTGGCAGAAAAACAGACACACAAATCAATGGAACAGAATTGAGAGCCGAGAAATAAACCCACACACCTATGGACAACTAATTTTCAATAAGAGAGCCAGAAATCTATAATGGAGAAAAGAAAATCTCTTCAATAAGTGATGTTTGGAAAACTGGACAGCCACATGCAAGAGGATGAAAGTAGACCATCTTACGGCATAAACAAAAATTAACTCAAAATGGATTAAAGACTTGAATGTAAGACCTGAAACCATAAAAATTCTCAAAGAAAAGATAGGCAGTATGCTCTTTGACATCAGTCTTAGCAGCATATTTTCAAATACCATGTCTGATCAGGCAAGGCAAACAATAGAAAAAAAATAAACAAATAGACCACATCAAACTAAAAAGCTTCTTCATAGCAAACGAAACCGTCAACAAAATGAAAAGACAACCTAACAATTAGGAGAAGGTATTTGCCAAAAAATTGGATAACTTGGAAGAAATGAATAAATTCTTAAATCATACAACCTTCCAAAACTGAATCAAGATTAAATAGAGAATTTGAATAGACCAATCACCAGTAAGGAGATTGAAACAGTGTATCGGATAATGGGTTAATAGCCAAAACATATAGAGAACTCATACATCTCATCAACAAATAAACAAAGAAACCAATTAAAAAAGGAGTAAAAGATCTGAACAAACATTTTTCCAAAAAAGATATACAGACGACCAATAGACACATGAAAAGATGTTCAACATCACTAATTATTAGAGAAATGCAAATCAAAACTACAATGAGAGGGCTCAGCCCAGTGGCATAGTGGTTAGGCTCATGAGCTCAGCTTTGGTGGCCTGGGGTTCATGGGTTCAGATTCTGTGTGTGGACCTACACACTGCTCATCATGTCATGCTGTGGCAGCATCCCAAATATAAAGGAGAGAAAGATTGGCAACAGATGTTAGCTCAGGGCCAATCTTCCTCAGCAAAAACAAAAAAAAAAACAACAAAAAACACACTCCCTGATTTCAAAATATACTACAAAGCTATAGTAATCAAAACCGCATGGTACTGATACAAAAACAGACACACAGATCAATGGAACAAAACTGCGAGAGCAGAAAAAAACCCATACATCTATGGACAGCTAATTTTCGACAAGGGAGCCAAGAACATACAAGGGAGGAAGGAAAGTCTCTTCAATAAATGGTGTTGGGAAAACTGAACAGCCATGTGCAAAAGAATGAAAGTAGACCATCATCTTTCAGCATACACAAAAATTAAAGCAAAATGGGTTAGAGATTTGAATGTAAGACACGAAACCATAAAATTTATAGAAGAAAATATAGGCAGTATGTTCTTCAACATTGGTTTTAGCAGCATATTTTCAAGTACCATGTCTTACTAGGCAAGGGAAACAATAGAAAAAATAAACAAATGGGACCACATCAAAATAAAAAAGCTTCTGCACAGCAAAGGAAACCATCAACAAAATGAAAAGAAACTTAACAATTGGGAGAGGATATGTGCAAGTCATATATCTGATAAGGGGTTAATTATTCAAAATATAGAAAGAACTCATACATCTCAACAACAACAAAACCAAGAACCCAATTACAAAATAGGCCAAATTTCTGAAGAGACATTTTTCCAAAGAAGATACACAGATGGCCAGGAGGCACATGAAAAGATGTTCAACATCAATAATTATTAGGGAAATGCAAATCAAAACTTCTATGAGATACCGCCTCACACTCGTCAGAACAACTATAATTAACAAGAGAAGGAAGAACAAGTGTTGGAGAGGATGTGGAGAAAAGGGAACTCTGATACACTGGTGGTGGGAGTGCAAACTGGTGCAGCCACTATGGGAAACAGTATGGAGATTCTTCAAAAAGTTAAGACTAGAATGACCATACGATCCAGCTATTCCACTGCTGGGTATTTACCCAAAGAACATGAAAACATGAATGCGTAAAGATATATGCACCTCTAGGTTCATTGCAGCATTATTCACAATAGCCAAGACTTGGAATCCTCCTAGGTGCCATCAAGGGGCGAATGGATAAAGAACATGTGGTACATGTACACAATGGAATACTCCTCAGCCATAAAATAAGATGAAATCTTGCCATTCGTGACAACATGGATGGACCTTGAGGGTATTATGCTAAGTGAAATAAATCAGAGGGAGAAAGTCAAATACTGTGTGGTCTCACTCATAAATAGAAGATAGGACAATAAGAAGCAAACACATAGAGACAGAGATTGGATTGGTGGTTACCAGAGGGGAAGGGAGGAGGGAAGAGGACAAAAGGGGTATTTAGGCACATATATATGGTGATGGATGGTAAGTAGTCTTTGGGTGGTGAACAAGATGTAATCTACACAGAAATTGAAATATAATGATGCATACTTGAAATTTATATAAGGTTATAAACCAATGTTAACTCAATAAAAAAGACAAAAAAAAGCACTTGGGGCCAGTCCCAGTGGCCAAGTGGTTAGGTTTGGTGCTTTCTGCTTCAGCATCCCTGCTTCAGTGGTGTGGTCCTACACTACTCTGTTAGTGGCCATGCTGTGCTGGTGGCCCACATACAAAACAATAGAGGAAGACCGGCATGGATGTTAGCTCAGGGCAAATCTTCCTCAGAAAAAAAAGAAGGCTACTCAGAACTAATTCGTGAAATAGAGAAGAAGAGGAGAAAGAGCAAACAAAACTGTTTAGTTTCCCCTAGAAACAGACTCCAGGCTCCAGGGATGATGCAATCACATCTCCTAACCAGAAGTGTTTATGCGCCTTGATTCTTTTGTTTTTAATTTTAATTTTTTTGAGGTGTAGTTCACATACAACATTTATTAATTTCAGGCGTATGACATAATGATTTGATATTTGTATATATTTCAAAATGATCACCAGACATAGTTACAGGATTTCATTTCTTGTCATGAGAACTTTTAAGATCTACTCTTTTAGCAACTTTCAAATATGCAATACAGTGTTGTTAACCACAGTCACCACGTTGTACATTACATCTTTGTGACATTTATTTTGTAGCTAGGAGTTTGTACCTTTTGATTCCTTTCACCACTTCACCCACCTGCACACCTCTGACAACTGCCAATCTGTTCTCTGTATCTAAGAGCGTGGATTTGGGTTTTGGTTCTGTTTCTTTTTCTTTTTTTTTTTTCACAGTTTGCATATAAGTGAGATCAACATTTGTCTTTCCTTGTCTGACTTATTTTACTTAACAGAATGCCCTCAAAGTCCATCCATGTTGTTGAAAATGGCAAGATTTCATTCCTTTTTCTGGCTGAATAATATTCCTCTGTGTGTGTGTGTGTGTGTGTGTGTGTGTGTGTGTGTGTGTGTGTAGCACATTTCCTTTATCCATCATCTGTTGATGGACACTTAGGTGGTTTCCCTATCTTGGCTATCGTAAATAAAGCCTCAGTGAATACGGGGTTGCATGTATCTTTTCGACTTAGTGTTTTCATCTTCTTCAGATAAATACCCAGAAATGGAATTCCTGGAACTTATGATAGCTCCACTTTTAATTTTTTGAGGAAGCTCCCTACTGTTTTCCATAGTGGCTGCACCAATTCACATTCCCACCAACAGTGCACAAGGCTTCCCTTCCCTCCACATCCTCACCAACAGTTGATATTTCTTGTCTTTTTCAGGATAGCCATTCTAACAGGTGTGAAGTGATAGCTCCTTGTGATTTTGATTTGCATTTCCCTGATCCTTAGTGATGTCAATTGTCTTTTCACACACCAGTTGGCCATCCGTCCATCTTCCTTGGAAAAAAATGTCTCTTCAGATCCTCTGCCCATTTTTTAATTAAATTGTTTGTCTTTGTGTCATTGAATTGTATGAGCTCTTTATATATTTTGGATATTAGCCCCTTATCAGAGACATGATTTGCAAATATTTTCTCCCATTCAGTAGGTTGCCTTTTCATTTTATTGATAGTTTACTTTGCTGTGCAGAAGCTTTTTAGTTTGATGTAGTCCCATCTGTTTATTTTTACTTTTGTTGCCTTTGCTTTAGGTGTCGAATCTAAAAAAAATCATCTGTAAGACTGGTGTCAAGGTCTTGATTCTTCTTAATGGTCTGAACAAGGGAGTTCCCGAGAGGGGCTCACAGGAGAAGGTGACAGTGCCTTTGTGTTCAAAGTGCAGAGGGAACAGCTGAGCACTCCTGCCTTCTTGACTTACAG
This sequence comes from Equus asinus, assembly GCF_041296235.1. NCBI lineage: Eukaryota > Metazoa > Chordata > Mammalia > Perissodactyla > Equidae > Equus > Equus asinus. Next base: position 12,078,266 of record NC_091814.1, read on the forward strand.
CAAGTGGGATCGTCCCAGGACTGACAAGGGAGAGGGAGGTTGTGCCATCAAAATAAACCCAAATCATGTTTTCCAAGTGCATTAATGAACATAACACTTTCACATTTAGTTATATCCATGTGCCTGTAGCATTGGCTACCTAATACTTTCGTTGCATTGATTTACACTTTTATGTAGTAAATTCATTTTTGAAATTAATTGTGTATCACTACCACAACAGAAACACCAGTATGAATTGCCAAAGCAAGATGCAACTATAAAATTAGACAAAAGGGAAAAAAGCAGTTTTGTTATAGCTAATAACAGAGTTGGTAAGCAGAGCTCATGAGATTCCACAAGCATTCCCTGAAGGCTGGGTAGTGGCCGCCTTTAGAGCAGCCTAGAGCAATGCTGGGGCTGGAGTGATCGATATAAGGAAACCCCTGTTATGCCCAGTTTACCACTGCCCCGCAAAAGCAAGGGCATGAAGTGATTCTTTACCTGCCGTGGGGAAACACTAAAGTCCTCCTCTCAATCAAAGTTCGGGGACCACCCAGAGATCAGTATAGACCCAGGAGCTGCTGGCACTGGGGATCAAATAAATGGACTAAAATGAACCTCATGCTGAGCAAGAAGTCAGGAACTTGAAATCAAACATCTCATGTGTAACTGACTGGTTAGATGAATGAGCTAGACCTGCATTATCTCAGACGGTGTCCACTAGACACATGAGGCAATTGAGTGCTTGAAATGTGGCTAGTGCTGAGAAACTGAGTTTTTTGTTTATCTATTTTTTACTTAATTTTAACTAATTTGAACTGAAGTTCAACTAGTGGCTGCAGTATAGGACAGCAGAGGTTAGAGAATAACCATTATACCATAAAATCATCTGCTTTATTTCCTTGTCGCAATAAACAAATTTAATACGAGCTCGCACATAATAACAATTCTGAATGGCTTTCTCCACGTGCTTAGATACAGCTGAATGTCAGTTCAGTCCTGGGGACCATCTCCCCTGCTGCCTTTGCCTCCTCATTAGATCCCCACACCTCCACCAAGGGATTGGAAGCCTCAGCCAGTGCTGATCTCACAGATGGGGTCTTGGCTGTCTCGGCTGGTCACAGAGCTCTTCCCAAGTGATGGCTTCACGCCTTCCCTCCCAAGTTTGACTGATATCGCTGTAGCACTGTGTTGGCCCAAACGTTGTGCACTGAGGAGTTTCTGTGTTTTTGAAGGCATGGGGCAAGTCAGTGAATCCAGGCTCTGTTTGTTGGGAGACCACAAAGAGCTACGCAATCTTTGGGTGGATTAGATGAAGTGGGAGTAATACGGTCATGTCAGCAATTGTGCGACAGTGGTACAATTTTTGTCCCATCCCCAGGACTCTGCCTTTAATGGGTGGCATTTTACTGAATTTTGCAAATCTCATTTCTCTACTGCACAGACAAGACTGCAGTATAAGAATGGAAGTCACAGAAACAATGGCCTCATAGGACAAGTCAGGAAAGTAAGGAAAAAGGAAAGTAAGGGAAAACTTGTCTTTACAATGGGACAAGTAAGGAAAAAGTTTTGAGGTAGGACTTGAACGGTGATGGAGAGGTCTTGACCCTCAATGGGAGCCAAACGGCCGAGCCCAGGGAAGCTCTGGCACCTCAGGGTCTTCCATCTGGATGCCATTACTTTTCATTCCCAAGTCCCTCCTGAGGGCGGAAGGGCATCCTGGAGCAAAACAAAAGCACAGCAGGTTTCCCAGATCCGCCAGGAGCAGAGGGTGAGACACAGGACCAGAACGGAGAAGCAAAGAGGTTTAGACACAGAGAATTACAACGGGTTTGTTACCTATACACCAATGGGCAGCTGGCTTTATTTAAAGAGTAAGAAGGACATGTCTTCCAATGGTTCAAGGGCTAAACTTTCCTTGAAAGTGTGTTCACCTGGAATATATTTCAAAGCTGGCTATGATGTGTGTGCAGATATTAATACGAAAACTATATTTGAATAGTAGCAGTAAAGAGACTTTGAATGAGTCTTCTCACACATTTACTCATAAAAATGGGAAACAGTTATTAGAATGCTGTCCTCAAACAAAGACAAAAGCAGAATTTATAAGAGAGTCAGAAAAGAGAGGAGAAAGAAAACACCACAGACAGCTTGGGAATGGGGAATTGTATTTTTCTTTTCCTTGGTAAATGGATGAGCTGAAAGCCATCAAATGGCTAGTCTGACAGCTTGTTCTGTGAAGCTGACAAGCTCATCAGGTAAACGATTTTGGCTACTTACAGATGCTCCAAAAATTCTTGAAGCTGTAGCTATGGAATGAATGGGGCGACTTTCTTTGTGTAATACCTGCCGATGTCCTTCCTTTGGCACCTCTGAGTTAGTTAGGCCTAAATGTACTGTTTTCCTCATCAGAATTTCCCAATTTCATCTCTCCCCCTTTGGGGGTCATAATTGTTCTTAAGAGAGCAGATTTGACCACAAACGCTTCAGTCTCTCTCTGGCACAGTATTAACAGTTGGATATCAGCTTAAAATAACGGTTGTGAGCAACATACAAGGAATCAGATAGCAGATAGCAGAGGAAAGTCAAAAACCTGAGGACAGCAAAAATACCACAAGAGATATTTTGAACTTACTTTGCATCCTAGACTAGGCCAAACCAGAAGAACAAGTGTCAACATCACTCTGGCAATAACCAAGTTGCTTTCAACTTTCTTTACTGAGGCATAATAAATATAAAGGACCAAAAGGGCACAGTTCGAACACCTTTATCCATGTAAACCAACCGGTTTACTACTGAATACTACTACTACTACTGAATAACTACTGACGTAGTGCCCAGACTGAGGTGTAGACCATTTCCAGACCCCAGAAAGCTTCCTCATGGCTCTTCCCGTGCAAGATCCAGCAATCGCACTCCTTGCTATTTATCCAAAGGAGTTAAAAAGTTATGCCCCTGCAAAAGCTTGCCCACCAATGTTTATAGCAGCTTTATTCGTAATTGTCAAAACCGGGAAGCAATCGAATGTTTTCAATAGTCGCGTAGATAAATAAACTGTGGTCCATCCAGGCAGTGAAATATTATTGAGCACTAAAACGAAATGAGATATCAAGCTGTGAAAAGACATGGAGGAATCTCAAATGCATATTACTAAGTGACAGAAGCCAATCTGAAAAAGCTCCATGCTGTATGATTCCAACTCTATGACATTTTGGAAAAGGCAAAATTATGGAGAGAGTAAAAGGATCAGTGGTTGCCTGAGGTGGGGGGAGGGGTTGAAGGGGCAGAGCAGGAAGGATTTTTAGAGCAGTGAAAATACTCTGCAGGATACTATAATGCTGGATACATGCCATTATACGTTTTACCAAATCCATGGAATGTGCAACACCAAGACTGAACTGTAATGCAAATTAAGGACTTTGGGAGATTATGATGTGTCAATGCAGATTCATCAGCCATAACAAATGTGCCACTCTGGCAGGAGATGTTAATAAACAGGGAGGCTATGCATGCGAGGAATCTCTGGACCTTCCCCTCCAATTTTGCTGTGAGCCTGAAATGCTCTAAAACAATAAAGTCTTAATAAAAAAATATTAAAAAAAAACGAAAGCACACTTGAGAAGCTCAATCTTCCCAAAGTAAGCATTTTGAAAAATGCATGCAAGCATGTCTTAATTAAACACTCACACACAGACACACACACAGAGAGAAATATTGAAGCACCAAATGTTCAACTTACTCATCCAAGCCTATAAAGGGCAGAATGAAGATTTTTGTCATAGAACCCAGGTTCTTAGGCCTGTTTCAGGAATCCTTCTAATACACGTATGAAGCTGACATCCCAGCAGATATTGTGTGAGAATCAGTTTGGGGAGGTGGGATGGCTCTCGACAGGTAGGAGACGTGAGGTGTATAGGGCCCAGGAGACAGGAGGGTAAATTTTATGCGAGGAAATCTGCAGGTGACCAACAGCAGGAAACACGTGGGACTTCGTTAAAAAGCACGCCATCCGTCCCTGGGTGGGCTTGAACCACCAAACTTTCGATTAACAGCCGAACGACAGCCGAACGCGCTAACCGATTGCGCCACAGGGCCGCCGGACGCCGCCTTTCCCGGCCTCCTTAGGAAGTGAGCACCTACTAAGCTCTAGGTTCTGCCGCCCTCCGGGCAGGAAAACTGCAGGCTCCAAAGCCTCGCAAAACCAGGGGGATTATCGCACGAATTGTGTTGTTGGTCTCCCTTTGAACCTGCGCGTTGGGCGATTCCGAGGAGAGAAGGGCAGCCGAATGGCCTCGCCTCTGACCCGCTTCAGAAGCCAGCACCCGCCGGAGTCGCCCCGGGTCGCGACCCTTCCGGGCCCGAGCCTAGCGGGGCCCAAGCAAAGCCGAAAGCCCCGGTGGCTCCCGGAACCCGTCTTCCCGTCGTTCCGCCGTCACCCGACCGCCCTTCATCACCAGCTCCCCCCGGGCCCCGGGCGGATGCGCGGGCTGGAACGATTGGGAAGTACGAACAGCGGTGAGAGAATGAGCGTGTGCCCATCCTTCCGGGAGGCCTTCGGGGCCGGTGAGGTGCTGCCGCTTCCTTCTTCGGATTCCTGCGTAAAGCACGGGAGCTCCACGAGGGCACGGGTCGTGGTGATGGTCGCCCGTGGGCCCCTCGACGAGAACAGGGTCTGGCACTCACCAGGGCGCTCTATTAGGTCTTGTTGAATTCATACACTGTCTTTAGTTTTTAGTCCCACGAAGAACCCTGGGAATGGAAATAATGAAACGTTTTTCAAGGCGAAATTTCGTCCTAAACTGTCTAACCAGTTCATTGACCCCGCAGCATTCCGGGGGCCGCAACGCGAAAGGCCGACAGTGCGCGCTTGAGCTCCGGGCGCCCGGCTCCGCGGCGCTGGTGAGCTCCGCGCGGTCGGTGGGGACCCCGGGGCGGGAACAGGGATGGGGCCAAAAGGGAAGCGCGAAGAGGAGGGAAAGAAGCAGCCAGCGGAGGCGACCACAGGGTCAGCAAGACCTAGGAGCCCTGGGCAGAGGTAAGGGCCAGACTCTGGGGAGATGAGGAGAGAGTTTTTGTTACAGTAGCAAAATGAGGGGGAAGGGAGGGGAAAACAGGGAACAGGAAGGGACGATAAACGCGAAGACCTGTAGCTCTCGAAAAACAAAGCAGCAAAATATTACGAATGCTTTCAGGTCGAAACGACTTCAGGAAAGCACAACAGCTGCCTGCAGGCCGATGGCTCTCAGTGATCCCATAGCGTTTGTAGCGTTTGGCACCCTGCGTTGTGCCTGCAGCAACTTTGGTTCCAATCCGAGTCACGGGGGTATCCGGTCACCTTATGCCGCCGAGAGTTAAAAAAATCTCTGCATCACCCTCGCTCTTCACTTGCGGGCAGAGAGCAGTTACCTGTCAGGCTCCGCAGCTCTCTGCGCGGAGAAAAACAGAAAGGAAACCCCACGGCGCGCCCACCATGAGTGTTCATGAGAAACGCTGAACTTGCTCCAAGTCTGAACAGGCACGGGACCTCTCCCAAAAGGTGCCACCTTGTACTGGCGTCTTTCCACTTCCACACCCATTTTTCTGGTTGAGGTATTTCAAACATCAGTGGGGCCTTTTTAGACCAAATGACATGAAATGACAGTTCGCACTCCAACTGGATACTTTAAATAAAATATAATAAATATCATATAATCGAAAGGATAACATCCCCCTCCCGCCAGTTTTCGCCTCAGGGTAAATGATGGAAGTGTTCTTCACATAAAGTGCACAAGCCTTAAGCACACAGCCCGGTGAATTTCCATAAGGGTAAACATTACCTAGGTCAAATTACAGAAAATTCCCATCCGTCCAAAAATTTAAAGCTCCTTTCCAGTCAATCTTCACACCACCCCCACTTGGGCAAATCACTGTTCTCATTTCTGTCTCCATAGATTAGTTTTGCCTGTTCTTGAACTTCCCGTAAATGAATATGCTTTTTTGCCTGGCTGCTGCTGCTTCTTTTTTTCTTTCAGGCAACATAATGCTTTTGAGACGCATCCATTTTGTGGTATGTATCAGTAGACGATTTTGGTATTTCTGATGAGTGTTATTCCAACGTGTGAATACACTACAGTTGAAGGACAAATTGGGATATTTTGGTTGTGATCCAATACTATTTTCTTTATTTTGTTGCCTAAATTGTTCCAGTTTCGGCCACTGTGAGCTCATTGAGTTGGCTTGTCTGTCCCGTCGGCATACCCCCATCATCACGGAGGGTTTCTTTTGTTGGTTGAGTTTGGTTTTCTTCTTTATGACTTTCTGGCACTGCAAAAGCTCCAGGCTCAGGCTCATCTTGTGTATTTCCTGCCCCAGTCTTAGATGCAGCCACTTTTCCAAAGAGCCCTGATTCCTTTTATTGGTGGCTTGATTTTTTTTTTTTTTTAAGATTGGCACCTGAACTAACATCTGTTGCCAATCTTTTCTTTTTCGTCTCCTTCTCCTCCCCAAAGCCTCCCCCAACCCCCGTACATAGTTGTATATTCTAGCTGCAGGTCCTGCCAGTAGTGGGTGGCTTGACTTTTTATCATTGGTGTCTAAAAGTTTTATATTCAGAATTTGAGTCGTGTTAGATAAATGTATTGCAAATAACTTCTCCCAGTCTGATTTGCCTTTTCACTTTCTTATCATGATTTTTTTTATGAGCATAAGGTTTTTTTTTTATTTTTATGAAATCCAATTTATCTATAGAGTCTTTTGATTTATCGTTAAGGCTTTGGTGTTCTATGAGAAATCTCTCCAACCCCAGGATCATGAATATATTATCCTGCATTTAATTCTAGGAGCTTTGGATATTTAATTTCCACTTTTAAATCTATGGCTCATCTCAGATTCCTCTCCTGAACACAGCAGGCTTGAGGATGCTAAACACTAGAGAATCATGGTGTACTCACCAACAGTATGACTTCCCCAAGAGGTCATGATATTTCCTGCTCTGCTGTAGTGCTTTCCTCCCTTGTCCCTGTCTCCTCCCCTCAACCCCTGGGCCAGAGAACTGTTGGAAGCATTGGTACATGGAATCCAATGGCTTTCCTTCCTAACTGCCATCCAGGCATCAGGAAGCTTCAACTCTGCCACTACCACTACCTCTCACACCTACCAAACTGGTGACTACAAACTAGAACATGACTGCCAACCAAAAGTGTCTCTAAACACTCATGGCTCCATAACCTTATTTGCCCCCAGCAACAGCAGTGGGGAGGTGTCCTCTGCTCACTTCTGCCAACTCTCTTGTGTGCATCTCATTTCTATCCAGAACCCAACCTGCAAGGGAATCTGAGAAGTATAACTTTTACTTTTCCAAGCCCTTCAACTAGGAGGAGGATGGAATGGATTTTGAGTGAGCCAACCCACAGTTAGAGGTATTTTTAATATCCCCAGAAGAGTACTGCACAGTTTTCAAAGACATACCTTTTTGTAAATATGCAGGGAGAAGATGGGATAAAAGAACATATACTAAACGCCTTACAGTGTGTGTTTCTGGAAGTAGAAAAGGGAAAGGAGTGGGATAAACAGAGAAAATAATGAAAGACAGTAAGAGCCTGGCTCAGAGCAGCCACCATAGAGTGTCCCGCAGTCAGGAGCATGATCATCTTCATCCTTTGCACCCGGGATCTAAGAAAATATATTGACTGATCAGTGAGAGGGAATTCCAAAACTGCTACAGGAAAACAGACAATTTATCCAAGCAGACCAGCGTACTAACAAAGGCAAGAAGAAACTTTTTCAAGAAACCCAGCAGAGAGAAACCACACAAGGAAGCAGTAGAAATGAGACTATGTCAGGAATCCCCAACACGCTAATATCTGCTTATTACAGTGGATCTAATCTTCTCACCTTGTAAATAAAACTAAATTCCAGATGTGGGGGTTTATTACACAGAAAAGGGTTAAATATTAAGAGCACTACAAATCTGTACCAGACTAATTGTCCACAACAAGAATGAAAGAGTGAAAACACGAATATCAGACAAAGGTAAACAGCTAAAGAAAACTTTAAAGGAGAGGAGCAAAATCCTTGCAACTACCTAGAATCTCATTTTACTGTTTTTCCCTGACCTGGCCTCCTTGGGTGGCTGCAGAGGGTGTGGTGAGGGGAAGAGATCTGGGAGTGAAATTTCCATTTATTCACTTTTATATAGGTCTCTGTAAGGCCTAAGAATTCAAAAGCAAGATTCGACCCTTGGCTTTTTCCAGGGACTCGAAAGAGGCATACAAAGGAGAGAAACTCAGTGATCATCCAGATCTTCTGGAGTCACTGAGACACATCCCCACTAGTCCAGCCTCCTGAACTGTCACTAGGTCGTGGGTGCCTGTTTGGGGAAAAGAACTGGTGTTTCTGTCCAGGTTGAGAGGAAAGCGTTTGGGACGCACCAAGCAATGGGAGGGCAAAGAGAATGTGTCAGCAACTGAGGGAATGAACTTTCCATCGGTACACGCTAGATATGGACCAGAGACAAGAAACTGGATGAATTTCTGATATTTTTCTACAGAGATAGTTTATGCAGTTGTCAAGAGCCTACTTCAAAATTAGGCTTTTTCAAATCTGGTATTTGGATTTGAGTGTCAAAACCTGAGTGCTGCCTGACATAAACCTCCTACGTGAGCCTTTGCTCTGGGTGTCCTTTTTGTTCATTGATTATATCTTCCAAAAAGAACACTGAGAACATCTATTTTGGAACCATTTTATCCAAGTTTTTCCAGTGACTCTTTCTGATCTGAGCTAGTGTGCCAAGCTGCTGGGAAGCACTGGTGTCTCAGTGGTAGTGTTCTCGCCTCCCATGCTGGAGATCCAGATTCAATTCCCGGCACAATGCAGTGTGTACAACAATCTTACTCTGAACACTCTATTGCTCAGGCAGTTTAGGTGGTTTCAAGGTTCTGACCTCCAGGAACAGCCTCGAGATAAATTGGGGAAAATAGGGACTAAAACTTCTCAGGTTACTCCCAAGCAGAAGACATCAAGGCACTTGCGTGTACAGGGACTTTGCAGAGACTATGTTTTTGAAGTGGTGTGACTGATGGGTCTCTGCGGTTTTGCATATGTGGGCCTAAAATCAGCGCTACTTTTATCCTTTCTCCTGTTGGAGCCCTGGAATCCAAAGAGTCATCTGGTCACAGATTTGCACCCTGGATCTTGGACAGACCCCTGGGCCGTGTCTCACTGTGGAGTGGGGATCAAGAAATGAAATTGCTGAAAATCCCCTGTGGAGAAGGAGTAGTGAGGGGCCCAGGGAAGGGAGAGACGTGTGGGGGAGAATCCACAGGGAGATGAGGGGAATTGGGTAGACCGGCCTCAAGCTTTCCAGGGGAGGTAGGACTCAGTCGTTTGCTGGTCTTGGTAAAGCTAAGGATGAGCTCCAAGTGGAGAGCAGCATGTACAAGAAAATCATTTTTAGCACCCCTGCTTGTTTTACACTCCACCAGGGAAATCTTCTGTTTAGGGGATCATTTGTATGTTTAAGAATAAGCAGCACTGAGGGGAGGCCGTGACAATCACTAGCTCTGGAGGTTTGGAGGAGGAGACTCTGGAAAACGAAGGCCCAGGGATCATCTGGTTTGTCCACACTGTTTTCATCAACTATTCTCCTCAGCAAAGCTTATGTGGGTCCCAGATATCAAATCGCAGCTGCCACATTGGCGGGTTGAGGAAGCGTCACTGCTAATTTCTTTCTCGAAGGGATAAGAAGTGACTGACCCAGAGCCATGAGAGGGAGATGGAAGAGCAGACTTAAAATGCTTCTCTCCATCTTGTCCTCTCTCTGCTACCTCTGAACCTCAATCTTCCACACACACCAGTTCCAAATGGCCTTCAATCCCTATGGAGGTTTATAACTGTTCGTAATTCCTGTAGGCCGGGTTTCCTTCTGGCTTCTAGTGTTGATTTGGGGGAGCTGGTCAGCAGCTCAAACTAGTTCAACATCCTGGATCATTTCTCTGCTCTTGGTATTAAGGTAAAGTCGGCCTCATAAAATGACTTAAGAAGTGTTCCCTTGGCTTCTATTTCCTGGAAGCGATTGTAGAGAACTGGTATCATTTCTTCCTTAAATGTTTGGTAGAATTCACCAGAGAAACCATCTAAGTCTGGTGCTTTGTCTCAGAAGGTTACTAATTGTTGACACAATTTATTTAATAGATATAGGCCTATTTAGATTATCAATTTCTCTTTGTGTGAATTGTGGTAAATTGTGTCTTTCAAGGATTTGGTCCATTTCATCTAAGTTATCAAATTTGTGAGCAGAGAGTTGTTGATAACATTCCTTTGTTATCGTTTAATGTCCATGAGATCAGTACTGAGGGTCCTTCTTTCAGTCCTGCTGTCAGTAATTTGTATCTTCTCTCTTTTTCTCTTGCTCAGCCAGCCTAGAGGTTTATCAATTTTATTGATCATTTCAAAGAACTAACTTTTGGTTTCACTGATTTTTCTCCCCATTAACTTCCTGTTTTCAATTTTGTTGATTTCTGCTCTAGTTTTCATTATTTCATTTCTTATACTTACTTTGGATTTAATTCATTCTTCTCTTTTGTTTCTTTACTCGTTTTCCTTTTTTGGAGTTTCCTAAAGTGGAAGCTTAGATTATTGACTTCAGATCTTTCTTCTTTGCTAACATATGCTTTCAGTGCCACGAACTTCTAAGCATTACTTTTGTTGCATGCCACACATTTTTATAAATTGTAATTTCATGTTCATTGAGCTCAAAATAATTAATTTCTCTTGAGAATTTTCTTTGACCCATGTGGCATTTGGAGTGTTGTATAATCTCCAAAGTTTGGAGTTCTCCCACTATCTTTCTGTTATTGATTTCAGGCTTAATTCCATTGTGACCTGAGAGCATGTATTGTATGATATCTCTTCTTCGAAATTTGTTGAGATGTGTTTTATGGTCCAGAACGTGGTCAATCTTGGTGAACATTCTGTGTAAGTTTGAAAAGAATGTGTATTCTGCTGTTGTAGGATGAAGTAACGTATAAATGTCTGGGCGATCCTGCTGATTGATGGTGCTATTCAACTCACTATATCCTCACTGATTTTCTGGCCATTGGCTTTGTCAATTACTGATAGATAGGTGTTGAAGTCTTCAACTACAATAATGAATTTATCTATTTCTCTTTGCAGTTCTATCACTTTTTGCCTCACATATTTTGATGTTCTGCTGTTAGGTGCCTGTTCATCAAATATTGTTACATCTTTTGGAGAGCTGACCCCTTTCTCATTGTGTAATGCCCCTCTTTATTCCTGATCATTTTTCTTGCTCTGATGTCTGCTCTGTCTGAAGTTAATATAACTAACACTCCAGTTTTCTTTTGATTAATATTAGCAGGGTATATCTTTCTCTACGTCTTTACTTTTAATTTATCTGTGTCTTTATATTTAAGGTGAGTTCCTTGTAATACGGTGTTGGAGGAGAGGTCTATGGATACCATGGACTGCCAGAAAGATGAGCACATGGATCCTAGGGCAAATTAATCCTCAAGTATTGCTGGAGGAAAACATGATAAAACCGAGGCTGTCCTACTTTGGGCACATCATGAGAAGGCAGGATTCTTTGTAAAAGACAATAATGCTGGGAAAAGAAGAAGGCAGCAGGAAAAGAGGAAGAGAAAATATGCTATGGATTCACTCCATGAAGGAAGCCATAGGCATGAGTCTACAGGAGCTGAGTAGGGCTGTTGAGGACAGCACATTAAGGACAATACTCATTCACAGAGTAGCCAGGAGTCGGAACTGACTTGTTGGCATGTAACACACACAAGTTTCATACAGGCAATGTATAGTTGGGTCTTGTTTTCCACTCTAATGGTCTCTGCTTTTTAAGAGACATCTTTTAGACCATTCACATTTGAAGTGGTGATTTATATATTTGGATCGATATCTACCATATTTCCAACTGTTTCTGTCGTGGGACAGAGAGGCAACTGACCTTAAAAGAATAACACCGGAATATCATAAACAACTTCATGCCAATAAAATCAATGACACGAAACAGACAATTTGTTGACAGACATAAACTACCAAAGCTTACTCAAGAAGAAATAGAAAAGAAAAATAGTCCTATATTTATTAAAGAGATTAGATTTGCTGTGAAAAGCTCTCCCAAAAAGAAAATTCCAGGGCCAGCTTATTTCGTTGGTGAAATCTATCAAACATGCAATGAATAAATAATAACAATTCTATGCAAACCCTTCCAAAACTAGAAGAAGAAGAAATACTTCCCAATTCATTCTTTGAGGCTGGCGTTTTGTTAATACCAAAGCACACAAAGGGATTACAAGAAAAGAAAACTAAAGATCAATATTCCTCATAAACATAGATGCAAAAGTTCTAAATGAAATTTTAGCAAATTGAACCCAACTATATATAAAAAGGATAATGGCTCATGTGTAACGGGGGTTTATCTCAAGAATGCAAGGTTGGTTTAACATTTAAAAATCAATCACATTCATTGATTGACATATTGAAAAACAAAAAAAAATTACATATCTATCATTATATATACATATATAATCATTTCAACAAATGCAGAAGAAGCAGTTGACAAATTACAACATCCACTCCTAATGAAAGTTTTCAGCAAACTAAGAAGACAAGGGAAATGCCTCAACCTGATAAAGGATATCTATGAAAAACCTACAGTTAATATGTTACTTAACTGTAAAAGACTAAATGCTATCTGTCTAAGATTAGGAAGAACACAGGGATGAATGCTGATTAACTACAAACACTCCATCATAACTGAAAGAAGAAATCTTCTATAACTTCCAGATCAGTTATATTTTCTTCCTTTGGTTTCTGAAAAATAAAATGAAACCAAAAAAAAAAAATCAAAACATGGGATCACTGGTACATAGTTGGACATTTCTTATAACACTTGCAGTAATGTGACTGGATATTAAAAGCTCTTGCTAGAAGCATGTGCAAAAGATAGTCTACTGTGAGCTAAACAATCAGCATATCTGTCTAAGGTCCATGAATCTGATGAAGCTGGATCCAGTCCCCTGCTGCGGTGTCACCACTGTTAGTTAAATCACCATCAAAATCATCAAGTAACCAGTTTTCCAGATGCTGGTTGCTAATATGGTCCTAATTTATTCTGGGGAATGTTGAAAGTCAACAGTGGTACAGTTAGAAGTGGAAACAAAACACAAAATAATAACAATAATAATAGCTTTCTCAGAGCTGTACTGTGTGACCAGCATAGTTACTCAGTCGTTCACCATGTAATAATTTATTTAGTCCACATAACAATCCTGAGATAGTATAGGTTATGAAGATCTCTAGTTGCAGAGAAGAACACAGAGGCACTGTCAGGTTGAGCCCTGTGATGGTGGGAGGCAGCACTCAGACCCAGGCAGTGTGCCTCAGAGCCCTTGCTCTTGGTCATTATGCTCAGTGGTAGCTGGGAAGACTTCACTAAGATTTGCATCCCCTCCAGCTTGCTCATCCTCCAAGATTTTAAAGAGAAAAAGAAGCTTAAAAGTAAGGCCTACAAAACACTCAGAACTGAGACTGCTGGGAAGATGGCTGCATAGGAGGACTCTGAACTCACCTCCTCCCACGGACTCAACAGACTTACAACTACTCTTGTAACAATTACCGCTGAGAGAGAACTGAAAACTATGTAAGAAGAACCCCCACAACAAGGGACAGTACTGACTGAGGTGGAAGGGACAGAAATTCCATTCTGCAGAAGAAAAAGCCACATTCTAGCTGTGGCACTTCATGACCAGGAGCAATCTTAATGTACAAAGCTTTTCCTTGAGGAGTGGGGGATCTGAGTGGAAGAGCTTTACCACAATAAGCAGCTTTTGGACTCAGCACAACTGAGACGAGTGTCATAATATCTTGCTTTGCTGGCTGTTAACAACAATGAGGAATACCTCCCCCCAAAATTATTGGACATAAAGGAAAGAAAAGCCTGCTCTTGAAGGGTCCACACACAAATTCACCCATTTCAGAAAGCAATGTAAAATCACCAGAAAGAAAGGGGCAGAGTCCTTTGGTGGAAAGAGATTTACTTGATAGGCTCTGGGCATGTCTTGGTGAGAGGCGAGACCTCCCCAGGACCACCTCCCCAGGAAATGAGTCATTGGTGGCAGCCATTGTTGTGACCTCATACAGGAATGCTGACACAGCTGCTGGAAGACCCCATTGGGGTTCTTCCCCTGGCCTGTTAGCACAATCCGTATCAAAGTGCCAAGGACATTTTTCACAGAAATAGAAAAAAAAAATCCTAAAATTTAAATAGACCCCATAAGACCCTGAATAGCCAAAGTAATCCTGAGAAAAAAGAACAAAGCTAGGGGCCGGCCCAGTGACATAGTGGTTAAGTTCCCATGCTCCACTTTGGCAGCTCAAGGTTTGCTGGTTCGGATCCTGGGCTGTGACCCGCACACCGGACCTATACATCACTCATCAAGCCAAGCTTGGCAGCATCCAACATAGAAGAAGTAGAAGGACTTACAATTAGGATATACAACTATGTACTGGGGCTTTGGGGAGAAAAAAAAACAAGAGAAAGATTGGAAACAGATGTTAGCTCAGGGCCGATCTTTCTCACCAAAACAAACAAAAAAAAACCCCAAAAAACAAAGGTAGAGGTCACAGTCCTTGATTTCAAAATATACTACAAAGCTATAGTAATCAAAACAGTATGATACTGGCACAAAAACAGACACACAGATCAATGGAACAAAACTGAGAGCCCAGAAATAAACCCACACATCTATGGACAGCTAATTTGTAGTAAGGGAGCCAAGAACATACCATAGAGAAAAGAAAGTCTCTTCAATAAATGATGTTGGGAAAACAGGACAGCCACATGCAAAAGAATGAAAGTAGGCCATTATCTTTCAGCATACACAAGAATTAAAGCAAAATGGATTAAAGATTTGAATGTAAGACCTGAAACCATAAAAATTATAGAAGAAAACATAAACAGTATGCTCTTCAACATTGGTCTTAGCAGCAGATTTTCAAGTCACATGTCTGACCAGGCAAGGGAAAAAAATAGAAAAAATAAACAAATGGGACTACATCAAACTAAAAAGCTTCTGCACAGCAAAGGAAACCACCAACAAAACAAAAGAAAACCTAACAATTAGGAGAAGATATTTTCAAATTATATATCTGATAAGGGGTTAAAATCCAAAATATATAAAGAACTCATACATCTCAACAACAACAAAACTAACAACCCAATTAAAAAATAGGCAAAAGATCTGAAGAGATGTTTTTCCAAAGATGGCCAGGAGGCACATGAAAAGATGTTCAACATCAATAATTATTAGGGAAATGCAAATCAAAACTACAATGAGATACCGCCTCACACCCATCAGAACGGCTGTAATTAACAAGAAAAGAAATAATAAGTCTTGGAGAGGATATGGAGAAAAGGGAACTCTGATACACTGGTGGTGGGAGTGCAAACTGGTCCAGCCACTATAAAAAACAGTATGGAGATTCCTCAAAAAATGAAGAATAGAGCAATCATAAGATCCAGCTATTCCACTGCTGGGTATTTATCCAAAGAACATGACAACGTGAATGCATGAAGATATATGCATCTCTATGTTCATTGTGGCATTATTCACAATAGCCAAGACTTTGAAGCAACCTAGGTGCCCATCAAGGGACGAATGGATAAAGAACATGTGGTACATATACAGAATGGAATACTACTCATTCATAAAAAAAAGATGAAATCTTGGCATTTGCGACAATGTGGATGGACCTTGACGGTATTACACTAAGTGAAATAAGTCAGAGGGAGAAAGTCAAACACTGTATGATCTTGCTCACTAATAGAAGATAAACCAATAACAAACAAACACATAGAGACACATTGGATTGGTGGTTACCAGAGGGGAAGGGGGGAGGGAGAAAGGGGTATTTAGGCATGTGTGTATAGTGATGGATGGTAACCAGCCTTTGAGTGGTGAACATGATGTAATCTATAAAGAAACTGAAATATAATTATGTACACCTGAAGTTTATATAAAGTTATAAACATATGTTACCTCAATAAACAATAAAAATTAAAAATAAAAACGTACTCAAGGCCAACTCCAGTGTCCTAGTGGTTAAGTTTCCACTTCAACAACTGGCTTGGGTTCTTGGCTGTGGACCTACATCACTGATAAAGGCCATGCTGTGCTGGCGGCCCACATATGAAGAAATAGAGGAAGACTGGCATAGACGTTAGCTCAGGGCGAATCTTCTTCAGGAAAAAAAAAAAAAAAAACCCACTCAGAACTAATTAGTGAAATAGAGAAGAAGAGGAGAATGAGCAAACAAAACCACTTAGTCTTCCCCAGAATCAAATTCCAGGCTCCAGGGATGATGCAATCACATCTCCTAACCAGAAGAGTTTATGTGCCTTGATTCTTCTTTTTTAATTTTTTTGAGGTGTGGTTGACATACAACATATATTAACTTCAGATGTACGACATAATGATCTGATACTGGTATATGTTGCAAAATGATCACCAGACATAGTTAGAGAATTTTTTCTTGTCATGAGAACTTTTAAGATCCACTCTTTTAGCAACTTTCAAATATGCAATATAGTGTTGTTAACCACAGTCACCATGTTGTACATTACATCTTTGTGACATTTATTTTGTAGCTAGGAGTTTGTACCTTTCAATTCCCTTCACCACTTCACCCACCTGCACTCCTCTGGCAACTGCCAATCTGTTCTCTGTATCTAAGAGCTTGGATTTGGGTTTTTGTTGTTGTTGTTTATTTGTTTTTAGATTTCACATGTAAGTGAGGTTATATCATATTTGTGTTTTTTGTCTGACTTATTTCACTTAGCAGAATGCCCTCAAAGTCCATCCATGTTGTTGGAAATGGCAAGATTTCATCACTTTTTCTGTCTGAATAATATTCCATTGTACATATATATCACATTTCCTTTAACCATCATCTGTCGATGGACACTAAGGTGGTTGCCTTATCTTGGCTATTGTAAATAAGACCTCAATTAATACAGGGTTGCATATATCTTTTTGATTTAGTGTTTTCATTATTTAAGATAAATACCCAGAAGCAGAATTCCTGGATCCTATGGGAGCTACAGTTTTAATTTTTTGAGGAAACTCCATACTGTTTTCCATAGTGGCTGCACCAATTTATGTTCCCACCAACAGTGCACAAGGGTTCTCTTCTCTCTACATCCTCAGCAACACTTGCTATTTCTTGTCTTTTTCATAATAGCTATTCTAACTGGTGTGAAGTGATAGCTCATTGTAATTTTGATTTGCATTTCCTTGATAATTAGTGATGTGGAGCATCTTTTCAAATACCTGCAGGCCATCCATATGCCCTTTTCAGAAAAATGTCTGTTCAGGTCCTCTGCCCATTTTTAAATCAGATTGTTTGTCTTTTTTTTGTTCAGTTTTTATATATTTTGGATATTAGCCCCTTATCAGAGATATGATTTGCAAATATTTTCTCCCATTCAGTAGGTTGCCTTCTCACTTTGTTGATGGTTTCCTTTGCTGTGCAGAAGTTTTTTAGTTTGATGTAGTCCCATCTGTTTATTTCTACTTTTGTTGCCTTTGCTTTAGGTGTTGAATCCAAAAAAATCATCTCTAAGACCGATGTCAAGGTCTTGATTTTTCTTAATGGTCTGAACAAGGGAGTTGCCGAGAGGGGCCCACAGGAGAAGGTGACAGTGCCTTGTGTTCAAAGTGCAGAGGGGACAGCTGAGTACTCCTGCCTTCTTGACTTACAGCAGGTGGGATCGTTCCTGGACTGACAGGGTGCGGGAGGGAGGTAGTACCGTCAAAATGAGTCCAAATCATGTTTTCCAAAGTTCATTAATGAACATAGCATTTTCACATTTAGTTATATCCATGTGCCTGTATCATTGGCTACCTAATACTTTCGTTGCATTGATTTACACTTTTATGTAGAAAATTCATTTTTAAAATTAACTGTGTATCACTACCACAACAGAAACACCAGGATGAACTGCCAAAGCAGGACACAACTATAAAATTAGACAAAAGGGAGAAAAAAACAGTGTTGTTAGAGTTAATAAGCAGAGTTCATGAGCTTCCACAAGCATTCCCTGAGGCCTGGGCAGCGGCAGCCTTTAGAGCAGCCTAGAGCAATGCTGCGGCTGCAGTGATCGATATAAGAAAATCCTCATTATGCCCAGTTTACCACTGCCCCAAAGAAGCCAGGGCATGGAATGGTTCTTTACCCACCAAGGGGAAACACTACAGGCCCCCTCTCAGTCAAAGCTCAGGAAGCATCTAGAGATGAGTACAGACTCAGGAGCTGCTGGCACTGGGCATCAAATAAATGGGCTAATATGAATCTCACGTCAAGCGAGAAGTCAGAAACTTGAAACAAAACTTCTCACATGTAATTGTCCGGGTGAAAGAGCTAGATCTGCATTGTCTAAACAGTATTCACCAGACACGTGTGGCAATTAAGTGCTTGAAATGTGGCTAGTGCAGAGAAACAGTTATTTATTTATTTATTTACTTAATTTTAAGTAATTTGAATTTTGATAGCCACATGTAGCTAGTGGCTACAGTATACGACAGCACATGTTAGAGAATAACCAGTATACCATAAAATCATCTGCTTTCTTTCCTTGTGGCAATAAACAAATTTAATCTCGCACTTAATAACAATTCTGAATGGCTTTCTCCACCTGCTTAGATACAGTCGAATGTCAGTTCAGTCCCGGGGGCCATCTCTTCTGCTGCCTTTGCCTCCTCATTGGATTGGAAGCCTCAGCCAGTGCTGATCTCACAGATGGGGTCTTGGCTGTCTCGGCTGGTCACAGAGCTCCACCCAAGTGATGGCTTCACGCCTTCCCTCCCAAGTTTGACTGATATCGCTGTAGCACTGTGTTGGCCCAAATGTTGTGCACTGAGGAGTCTCTGTGTTTTTGAAGGCATGGGGCAAGTGAGTGAATCCAGGCTCTGGTTGTCGGGAGACCACAAAGAGCTCTGCAATCTTTGTGTGGATTAGGTGATGTAGGAGTAAGACGGTCACGTCAGCAACTGCGGGACGCGGGTAGAAGATTTGTCTCATCCCGAGGACACTGTGTTTGATTCCCAAGAACGGCATTTTACTGACTTTTGCAAAGCTAATTTCTCTACTGCACAGACAAGACTTCAGTATAAGAATGAGAGTCCCAGAAACAAGGGCCTTAGAGGACAGGTAGGGAAAAAGTTTTGAGGTAGGACTTGAACGGTGATGGAGAGGTCTTGACCCTCAATGGGAGCCAAACGGCCGAGCCCAGGGAAGCTCTGGCACCTCAGGGGCTCCGATCTGGACACTATTACCCTTCATCCCCAAGTCCCTCTTGAGAGCAAAAGAGCATCCTGGAGCAAAGCAAAAGCACAACAGGTTTCCCAGTTACACCAGAAGCAGAGGGTGAGACACAACTGTTACAGGCTCTTAACATCAGCCCTGATATCAGTTGCCCCACATTGAACCCAGGGTATACGGGTTAAAACTAAAACCCACCACCCCCTTTCCTGCTTCTCTAGCTACACTCACATGTAAATACCTGTTTCTTTAACCTTGGACTCCTTGAGCTTTACAACTAAATGGGAGTTATAAATTGTTAAAAGCCCAGGTGGCCTGGAGTTGGAGGCACACTAAAGTTCAGCTAATCATGTGTCCTTGAAGTTTGCCGGGAAAGCTGCTGTCAAAGAATATCAAGGAGCAGAGACTTCCCAGACCTCAACTCCTTGACTCCCGGTGAAGGATGCCCACCTGCCACCCTCCTATCACGCCCCCTGCCCCCCACCCCTTGCTGCAAGCAGCCTCTCAAGGCCAAACGCAGGCTGGTAAAAAAGCACCGACCTGCACAAGCTACATGCGCCCCCTCCCCTACCCAAAACCCCAAATAAAAATCCCTACCCATTCCTCAACGGGGAGCTAGCAATTTTTAAGTCATGAGCCCTTGCTTTGCTCCCTGTGCCTGGCATAGTAAAAGCTTTCCTCTCCACGCAAGACTCTGTTCTCGTTATTTGGATTGGCATCGGGTTCAGGGACCGAACTTTCGGTTACACAAGGACCAGAATGGAGGAGCAAAGAGGTTTAGACACACAGAGAATTGCAACAGACTTGTTAACTATATACCAACGGGCAACTGGCTTTATTTAAAGACTGAGAAAGACCTGTCTTCCAACGGTTCAAGGGCTAAATTTTCCGTGGAAGAGTGTCCACCTATGACTGTGCTTTAAAGCCCCCATCATGTGTATACAGATGTTAATATTAAAATTATGTTTAAATGGTAGTAGTAAATGAGAGAGACTTTGAGTTATCTCACGTTTACTCATAAAAATTGGAAACAGTTATTAGAATGTTGTCATTAAAGAAAGACAAAACAGAATTTGTAAAAGACACAGAAGAGAGGAAAAAGAAAAAAATAAAGACAGCTTGGGAATGGGGAACGGTATTTTTCTTTTCCTGGATGAGCAGAAAGGCATCAAATGGCTCGTCTGACGGCTTGTTCTGGTTAAGCTGACAAATTCATCAGGTGAACAATTTTGGCTATTAGTAGATGCTCCAAAAATTCTTGAAGGCCTGGCTGTGGAATGAGTGGGGCGACTTTCTTTGTGTAATACCTGCCAGTGTCTTTCCTTTGGCACCTCTGAGTTAGTTAAGCCTAATTACGCTATTTTCCTCATCAGGATTTCTCAGTCTCATCTCTCCCTATTTTGGGTTGTAATTATTCATAAAAGAGCAGTGTTGACCATGAACACTTCAATCTCTCTTTGACACAATTAACAGTTGGATATCAGCTTAAAGTAACACTTGTGAGCAACATTTAGGTAATCAGATATTAGACAGTGAAGGAAAGTCAAAAACCTGAGGACAGCAAGAAGATCAAAATAAATATTTTGACCTTACTTTGCATCCCAGCGTAGGTCAAACCAGAAGAATAAGTATCAACATCACTTTAGCAAAAACCAAGAGACTTCCAACATTCATTATTGAGGCATAATAAAGGACGAAACATGTACAGTTCAAACCTTTACCGACATAAACCGACCTGAATAACTACTGATGTAGCTCAGGCCATGCTGAGGTGTAGAACGTTTCCAGACCCCAGAAAGCTTCCTCATGACTCTTTCCACGCAAGAGCTCACAGAGTCATCTCCACTCTCACCACCTGCTGACTTCTATCAATAAATGTTAGTTTTTCCTGCCTTTTATTTTGATATAGATGGAAGCATAGAGTATGTACTGGCTTTTTTTGTGGGAGAGGGGCA
This sequence comes from Equus asinus, assembly GCF_041296235.1. Classification (NCBI taxonomy): domain Eukaryota; kingdom Metazoa; phylum Chordata; class Mammalia; order Perissodactyla; family Equidae; genus Equus; species Equus asinus. The sequence goes on from NC_091814.1 coordinate 12,099,532, forward strand.
TAAGTCTGACTTCTTTCATTCAACATTACGTCTTTGAAATTTATCGGTGTTTTTCATGTAGTTCTTTGTTTCTGTGTGTGTTCCTTGTATGAATATATCTCAACATATTTATTTATTCTGCTGTTGTTGGGCACATGGGTTATTTCCAGTTTAGGATATTTTGAATTGGTATGAACATTCTTTTATATGTCTTTTGGTGGACATACACATTTCTCTAGGGCAGCCCATTCTAATGGAAATATTATACCAGTCACAGGAATTTTAAACTTCTAGTAGATACATTTTAAAAAGTAAACTGAAAGAGGTGAAATCAATTTTACTAATATTTTATGAGACCTACTATATGCCAAAAATATTACCATTGCAACATGTGACACTAGCAACATTTCAAGTGTTCAATGGCTACATGCAGCTACCATATTGGACGGCACAGGACTAAGGTATAGAGCTAAAAGTAGAATTTCTGGGCCACAGCACATAACTGTGTATGTATGACCCTTAGTTGATACTTCCAAAAATTTTTCCAACATTGTTGAACTTATTTATACTCTTACCAGAAATGAATGAGAGTTTCCAGGGCTCCCCAGCCTGTCAACATTTGGAATGGTCAGTCCAAATGTTGGACTGACATTTTTTGGGGGCAGGTTTACTGAGGTGAGAGTTACATACAGTAAAGTTCACCAACATTAGATTACACTACATATTTTTCAATGATATCATTTCTTTGCAAAGCTGGATTTTGGTGGTTGCTGTGATAAAAAGAAAGTACCATGCAAAAAAATCCATGTCAAATAGGAAATGAAGGTGGTAATCTGAGAAGCTGTGTAGTGCACAACACCAAGGTATACGATTTTGAAATGTCAGAACACTGAAAACAACAAACCGCTCTATTGGGCTTTTGCAGAGAGTCAAGAGAACCCATAAGAACATCCACAGTGCCAGCCACATACCCACAAAGTATGGAAATCTATGGGAACTCAGCAAACAGCAGCATTCCCCAAGTAAAGTGATACTTTTGTTGTCAGTCAATATATCAGGACTTCAGTGCAAACAGGAAAGAAAGAGAGAAAGAGAATTTGCAGGCAAAGATTGATCATTAATTAAATGAATTTAATATTAATCAAATGTCTAAAGTTAACTATATATCTTGAAACTATAACTTAAGCTGACACAAGTTGGAACATGAGAATTTTGGAATCATATATTGGTAAATATGGAATCATAGAGCATATCTAAAAATATTTACCGAAAATTGTAAGTGAAACAATTAAGCCCCTCTGGTTTCTAGAATTACAAGAATTTGCCCACTTTTAGAAATATTGTCTGGTATATTTAATCTACTTGAACACATGAATTTAAAATTTTATCAATTGAAATACTTGTATATTCTCTCCAGAGGAAGATAAAGTATTCTGATTTGTTTCTGAGGAAATATATTCGCAAAAGAGAAAAATTCCATCGATCTACCGGGCATTCTAAAGGAACTAACTGTGGTAAGTAACATTATTTAAGGTGGGAACAGAGGAAATTATACCTATTAACAATGCTTACTGGTGAGGGAAACAAAAGGGAATAATTTTGCAACATGAGGTCCTTGAAGGACCCTCACTGCTAAAAATTGGAGTAATTCCATGATACCCTTTTGAGGCACACAAGACATTATCTTTTCCAGGGTATATACCTGTGCATGAAGTCATTGTTCTTTATCCATTTTATTAAGGGCTGAAGTTGCTTACAGTTCTGGAAATTATTAAATCTTGATTTGTATAGTTGTCAGAAGTGCTCATGTTGCTGCTTTAATTGCTTGTTTGTAATATGAATGTCTTTCCTCTCCTTTCTGTAATCTGACTTAAACAATCCTTAAAGGACATTAATTTTTTTTTTAAGCTATTTAGAAACTTGAGTATACCAGTCAAAGTAAGTTCCTCTTTGCATGCTAGAAATTCAGTTTTCTTACTGTGCTAAGACCCCCTTTAATTGTAGAAATTGATTAAAGCTGAGAGTTCCTGTGGAGGGACCATGTGTATTCAGATGATCCTTATTTATAAATATTCCACTTTTTGCAGAAATTGACAACATCGCGCCCATAAAGTTCTCTCACCGGAGAGGCAAGATGTGAACAACTTCTCATTGCGACAGTCTCAAGTACCAGGAAAGAATCCACAGCACAACAGGCAATCAAAAAAGATTCACAGGGGCACCCCCGTGGTCTAGCGGTTAAGTTTGTGCAGTCCTCTTCAGCGGCCTGGGGTTCGCTGGTTTGAATCCTGGGCGTGGACCTACACACCGCTCATCAGGCCATGCTGAGGTGGCGTCCCACGTAGAAGAACTACACGGACCTACAACTAGGATATACAACTATGTACTGGGTCTTTGGGGAGAAAAAACAAAAGAGGAAGATTGGCAACAGATGTTAGCTCAGGGCCAATCTTCCTCACAAAAACAAAAAACAAAAAACTCTCAGACTGGATTAGCTGTCTTCTACTACCTAACAGGAAAAGGATCCCTGTGAACCACTATTAGCTGTCCAACATATGCAGTAGAATATCTCTGTGTAATGTTCAAACATCCTTCTGTTGTGTCTCCCCCTTTGTTAAGTCAGAAGGGCACCACTCCCCTTATTAGAGTATCACAGATAGATGTACAGAAAGATTGTGGTGTTGGCAAGTAAATGAAGAAAGGGACATTGACAGAGTTGGAAAATAAATTGGAATGTAATTTGGTACCCCTTCAGTGGAAGGCAAATTTGCAGGATATACTAAAATTAGAAGCATGTAAACACTACAATATAGTAATTGCACTTGGGGTGGTCCACACTCTAGAAATACCTGCATAAGTAGCCAAAGATATTTGAACAAGAATGAGGGTTGCATCATTACTTGTAATCATAAAACCATGAAACCAACTTAATTTAAAAAGCAATATGAGGTGCCGGCCTGGTGGAACACCGGTCAAGTTCCCACATTCCACTTCGGCTGCCTGGGGTTCGCTGGTTCAGATGCCGGGTTCGGACATGGCACCGCTTGGCAAGCCATGCTGTGGCAGGTGTCCCACATATAAAGTAGTAAAGTGGAGGAAGATGGGCATGGATGTTAGCTCAGGGCCAGTCTTCTTCAGCAAAAAGAGGAGGATTAACAGCAGATGTTAGCTCAGGGCTAATCTTCCTCAAAAAAAAAGAGAAAGAATTGCTAGCTCTCCATTGAAAAGTGGACAGGGGTTTTTAAAGGTTGGGGAATGTGGCTGCTTGTAGGGAGGGGGGTCTGTGGCCTTGCTGGTCAGCACTTTCTCACTGGCCTGTGTTTGGGGCTGCTTGCATGGGGGAGGAGGAGATAAGAGATTCTGCAGATAAGTGTACTTAGTTTTCTGTCTCCATGGTGGATGGTGGATTCTGGTGCCAGGAAGACAAGGAGTTGGGGTCTGGGAAGCTTTAGTTTCTCGACATTCTCTGGATATTATCAGTTTCCCTGTAATAAACTTCAAGGACTTGTGATTAGCCACAACTTTAGCAGGAGCCCAGCTTGACACTAACCCAGCTTTAACAATTTGTAACTTCTTTGCAGTTGTAAAGCTCAGGGAGTCAAAGGTTAAAGAAACAGATATTTACATATGAGTGTAACTAAAGAGGCAGGGGAAGGGGTGAGTGCTTTTAGTTTTAACTCTATATATGCTTGGTTCAATGTAGGGGAACTGATATCAGGGCCAGTATTAACTAAAAGCCTGTAACAAATCCAATACTAAGGGCCCAGACCCTTCAGGAATGAAGGCTTTGGTCACCTCACCTGGTAAAAAGCAACAACCAGCTGAGGTGCTTGCCAAGGGCAAAGGGAATATGGAATGGGCAGGTGGAAGAAGATAATTATAAATACCAGCTATCACCATGTGGCCAGTTACAGAAACAAGGACTATAACTGTCATGAGAATTTCTTCCTTATCATGTAACATAAGACGTAGTGACTTTCTAACACAGTATCCAAGTTTTGTTCGCTTTATATCATAGTATTTAAGTTATAGGATATCAAAGGGAAGAGTAATATCATCCAAGAACTATGCATCCTTTTCTGGGGAAAAGAGTTAGTGCTTTTCAGCTGTATGCAGGATAGTTGTATCACGTTAGGCAAGAGTATGACCTTGTTATTGCCTTTATTCTGAAATTAAGTATGGTTTTAGGAGACATATATGGGTGTCAAATTGACAAGGGGTGGACTTGTGATGGTTACTTTCATGTGTCAACTTGACTGGGCCATGGTGCCCAGATATTTGGTCAAACATTTTTCTGGGTGTTTCTGTGAAGGTGTTTTTTGGATGAGATTAAAATTTAAATCAAAGAACTTTGGGTGAAGCAGGTTGCCCTCCATAATATGAGTAGGCGTCATCAAATCAGCTGGAGGTCTGAATAGAACAGGAAGACTGGCCTCTTCTAGTAAGAGGGAACTCTCCAGCACCTTGCCTTTGGATTTCATCTCCACCATCAGCTGTCCTGGCTCTCCAGCCTGCTAGCCTGCACTGCAGAATTTGGACTTCCCAGGCTTCATAATTGTGTGAGTCAATTCTTTATTACATAGATAGATAGGTCCAATTAGATCTGTTTCTCTGGAGAATGCTGACTACTACTCTTTCTTCCTTTCTTTCCTTCTTTCCTTCCCTTCTTCCTTCCTTCCTCCCTCCCTCCTTCCCTCCCTTCCTTCCTTCACCTTATATTCTCGTTTCATGCATGTTATACCTTTTGTAATTGCCCCACAGCTCTTGGATATTCTGTTCTAGTTTTTCCTTCATTTTTTCTTTCCTTTTCATTTTGAGGAGTTTCTATTGATGTATCTTCAAGCTCATTAATGCTTTCCTGGGCCATATCTACTCCACTGATTAGCCCATCAAAGGCGTTCTTCTTTTCTGTTTCTGATTTATATCACTTCCTTTTGATTCTTTCTTAGACTTTCCATCTCTCCGCTTAAATTACCCATCTGGTCTTGTATGTTGTCCACTTTTTCCATCAGAGCCCTTATGACATTCAGCATAGTTATTTTAAATTCCTGGCCTGAGAATTCCAAGTTTCTGTCATATCTGAGTCTGGTTCTGATACTCGCTTTGCCTCTTCATACTGTCTTTCTTGCATTTTAGCATGTCCTGTAATTTTTTTGTTGAAAGCTGGAAATGATGTATTGGGTAAAAGGAACCAAGGTATATAGGCCTTTAGTGTGAGGTATTATGGTTATCTAGCTAGGAGTTAGGCTGTGTACTGTTTGCTGTAGCTGTAGGTGTCAGAGACTTAAATTTCCTCTAGTCTCCTTGTTTTTGCCTTCCCAGTTGTCTTTGGGTTTTCCTAGAGACTGCTTTAAACGAGTCTGAGCCTTGTCATTCTTTCCATGGCTGTCCCCCATTATTATACAGGAGCCCTAATGATATGGTGGTAAGGTGTTGGGGAAGGGAAGTGCGCTGTAGTCCTATATGAGGTCTTGATCTTTTAGTGGCCTGTGCCCCTGGACTGTGATCTTCACAAGAGCTTCTCAAGTTTTTTACCCCCTTATGTGAAATGGAATGGCTACAGGGGGCTGGAATTGGGTATTTCCTTCCCCTACACTGGTTAGGCTCTGGAAAACTACTTTTCCTTGAGGGCAGCCTTTTAAGAAGGACAGAATGTACTGGGCATATTCGTAAATGGTTACTTTCCCTTCCACCTCCGGAAGCAAGAGGGGGTTTTTCTCTGATCCTCACCCTGACAGTCTCTTGAGAGTCCTAGAGATAAAACTCATGAAAGTATGGGAGCCTCCCTAAAGCTGGGCCCCCAGGAGTTTTTACCTCTCAAGCCATCCCCACTCAGCTCCAGCAAGTGGTCAATTGCCCTTTAAGTGTTAATACCCAATGCTGCTGGCTCTAGTGATGTGGTTTCTGATCCAGGCACTTTGTGATTCCTTGTCTCTCCAGTTTTGGGGGTGTTGGCTTGCCTGTGACCTCAATTCTCTGATGGAACTAAGAAGAGTTGTTGATTTTTAGTTTATTCAGCTGTTTTTCAGCTCTTTCTTTCTTTCTTTCTTTCTTTCTTTCTTTTTTGCTTGGGGAACATTCACCCTGACCTAATATCTGTTGCCACTCTGCCTCTTTTTTTTTCTCCTCCCCAAAGCCCCAGAGCATAGTTGTATATTCCAGTTGCAAGTCCTTCTAGTTCTTGGGTGGGAGCCGCCACTGCAGCATGGCAGCTGACAGAACAGTGCTGTGGTTCTGTGACTGGGAACCGAACCCGAGCCGCCCAAGCAGTGCGAGCTTGGAACTTTAACCACTAGGCCATCAGGGCTGGCTCTATTCAGCTGTTTTCTTGTGAGCGTGGTAGTGATGAGTTTTAAGCTCTTCATACATCTGTTTGGAATTCCTGGGTCATTTGTATTTCCTAAACTGTCAATAAATATCACATAAACCCTCAGTTTTATTATTTTTTTTGAGACCCCTCGCGTGGAGTTCTCCATCCTGCTCACATCTGTGATTCCTCTTTAGGCTAACTGCATACCTGTCATCCTGAAGCTTCCTTTCCCTCTTCTATTATTTTGAATCTCCTGTTTCTTGGATGTAATGTCTTCCTTTTCTTGGTTTTTGCTCTCATTTTACTCTAAGCAAACATCTGTAATATACCCTCACACATGTTTGACAGTTTTTCTGTGAGTAAAATTGTAACTTAAAAGTCGTTTTAGGGGCCGGCCGGTGGTGCAGCAGTTAAGTTCGCAAGTTCCGCTTCTCGGTGGCCCGGGGTTCACCGGTTCGGATCCCGGGTGCAGGCATGGCACTGCTTGGCAAAAGCCATGCTGTGGGAGGTGTCCACATATAAAGTAGAGGAAGATGGGCATGGATGTTAGCTCAGGGCCAGTCTTCCTCCGCAAAAAGAGGAGGATTGGCAGTAGTTAGCTCAGGGCTAATCTTCCTCAAAAAGAAAAAAGTAGTTTTACTGGATTTTCCCCCTAACATTAATGTTATCAAGTATTTCAATGACATTCTGAGACCTAACCTTTTCTACAGAGCCTTTTTTTCTCTAGAGGTGCTTAGGATCTTTTCTTAATTCCTGAAGTTCTGGCAGTCCTATCTGATGTATCTTACTGTGGTTCCTTTCTCCTCCTTTGGTTGGGCACACCATCAGCCTTTCAAGAAGAGACAGTATGTCTGTAAGGTGCAGGATATTTTCTTATCATGATTAGTGAATAATTTCCTCTCCTTTGTTTTCTCAGCAGGTGAGAGAATCGGTTTCCATTGGTAGTGGTTTATTATACCCTATTCACAAGAAACCATGTTTCTTTCATGAGAAATATTCATTTGCTGTCCTATGGAAATTATTGCCAGATACCAAATTATAAAACATGCACATAGAGTAACACCCTAAAGTCTGAAGAGACAGCAAAGGAGGGATCCCAATAGAGAAGCTCATTTTCACCCTCATTCCCTAATTTTCTAGGAGTTATTTCCAGAAATGCTAACCTATCCCAATACCCTGCCAGAAGAAAGAGAAATGTCATATTTTGTTATAGATAACGAGTTTCAGGATTGTTTCTTTCACACTCTTGAGTCCTTGGAACTTGCTGAAGTCAGTACACTTGTGCACCAGGAGAGAGTGGACAGTGTTTTCTACCTTTCAAGAGATGTGGAAGAGGCTTTTTACTCGGAGCTTTTGTGGACCATCTGTCAGTGCACATTGTGCACTGGAATCTATGATATCACTGCTCCCCCTGACTGCAAATTAGCCTTAATGTGCTTGCCATTAAAGAATAACATCACTACAGGAGCAGTAAAGAAATGTGAGACTCTTCTGGCACCTGCAGCCTCTGCATATTTCAGAAAACAAAATACTTCAAACAATGGATCAAATCTCCCAGCATCTCTGACTCCTAAAATTCAGTTTGGGTGGACATAACCCTTTGAGTTTTATTTCTTCGTTGGAGTTTGAAAAACTTGTTCTAGAAATGAATCAGTTTTTCTGTTATATGCTACATGTACTTTCTCCAATTTTACACTTTCCCTGCAATTGGGTGTGCAGTTTTATATGTGCATAGACACATTTTCATATAGTCAAATATTTTTCCTTAAAAAATCTTACCTACAATTTGCTTATGGGCATGTGTCAAAGGTCCATTTCAAGCCTTTCTCAAGAGAAGAAGTTTATAGCTAAGCCAATTCAAATATTTCTGTGTTGATAGATAGAAACTATGAAGAGATTCATTGCTAATCATCGTTAAACTGAATACAGAAGAAGAATGTCTGGGTAAAGACAATTACATTTCTTGTGAAAATGCTTCAAGGCTATTTGGTTCCATCCCAAATGAATAATCAGCTGAGTAGGGTTTCCAGAAGGAACTCTTAAACTTATTTATTTTACTTAGTATGTATTAATGTTTTACTGCAAATGACAACAAACCGAATACTAATGATCTCAAGCCAAGAAATGGAATTTATTGGTTCTCAGGAGAATCACCCAGAATGCAGAAGCCCCACCAACAAGGCCCAGCACTCTGCAGGACAGTGATGTGTGATGATGTAAGCCACATCCAAAGTCCCAGTCCTGGAGCGAGTTGTCTCTTCCTGGCGGTACCTTAGAACTGACATAGAGAGGATCCTTCGTGAGGTGCCCAAGTGCAGAGAAGGTCATCTGTCAGAGAGTGGACCAGGTTTCCTGGAGGAGGTGGGAGGGAAGGCACCTAGGGTGACAAGGGACCGAGCACCAGGACCCAGGCATCTCCAAACACCAAAAGGACTCAAGGATGCAGGAATAGAGAAATGCAGGAGGGTGAACACTTTCAAGCAAGGCTTCTGGGACCCTTAACTGGATAATGGATTTTCTCCCCATGACTTGCTGCACTTGCAATTTTCCCACCTTACTTGATGCTAACTCCATCTTTTCAAGTGCTCAGGCCAATAAATCTTAGAGTTTTCCTTGACTGATGTTCTTTCTCTCACACTCTACGTCCAATTAGTCAGGGACTCCAGTCTTCCTGAACACTCAGGTGCCAACTCTGATCTGTACAATCTCTTTTTCTGCTCTCTGAAATTTGGTAAACAATTCTGATAAAGGCAAATAGATAAATTCAACTCAGGACCCTGGGTTCACTCAGCCTTTAGGGTTTGACAGCCTTAATCACAGGATCATTGGGCTGGGCCCCCTCTGTGCCTTTTCTTTGGCTCAAAGTGAAGCCTTTTGAAGCCTATCCTCAAGATCAAAGTAGAGGGCTGGACAAGATTCACCAGGCAGGGCTGCTCTTGCTCCTTCCGGAGATTTTTAGGCACTCTTCCTAAATCCTCAAGAATCTAATTTTTCTTTTCCAGACATAAAGCTCTATAGGTTTCTCCCAGCATTAATCAGTGCCAGATCTGGAAGAGATCATCTAGGAGCATTATTCCCTTGGTCCAATGCACTTTTCTAGAAATAGTGTGATGACAATTTACCTGGAATCACAACTCTTTTATGAGCATACTTTTTGTTGCCTAAAATATTCCCGTTGTCATTTATTACCTGTGTGACTTACACTCTTTTCTGTATGGTCATGCTTTCCAGCTCAGGGGTGCTTTTCCAATCATAGAACTAGCGATAACAGTGGCCTTGCTAACACTTTTTGCTAACACTTAGCCCCATCACCCGGAAAATGTCATAGGATTTGACAGGTAAAGGATCATAGGACTGTCCCTGTTGCTTGATGTTATGGATTGAATTGTGTCCCCTGCCAAAATCTTATGTTGAAGGCCCAACCTCAATGTGACTGTATTTGGAGGTAGGGCCTTTATGGTGGTGATTATGGTTCAGTGAGGTAATAAGGACGGGGCCCTAATCAAATAGGACTGGTGTCCATATAAGAAGAGGAAGAGACACCAGCGATCTCTCTCCAGGCACAGAGAAAAGCCTCTGCAAGGACAATGAGAGAAGGCAGCCTTCTCCAAATGCCAGGAAGAGAGGCCCACCGGGAACTAATTCTACCAGCACCTTGATCTTGGACTTCTGGCCTCCAGAACTGTGAGCAAATAAGTGTCTGTTGTTTAAGCCGCCTAATCTGTAGTCATGCCTGCCCAAGCAGACTAATATAATTGATAATTGGGCTGCGTTCACCTATCTGGCTACATAATGGGAAGTGAAAGTACCTTTAGGAATAAGCATTATCAAATTGGATGGTATAAACATTGTGTCTTTTGCACTGATATTGCCTTCCTTAGTTACATGTACATTCAAGCCTGGGCCTGGGACCACAAGATCAGGCAAAATGAAAAAACCTGGAAGATGGGAAAGACATAAATTTGCATAATTGCATCCTGTCCTCACCTTCACATCTCAGCAACTTTTTCAGTGGAGTCTGCACCTTATATACCTTCAGACTCAATCTGAGTACACAATCATTTAAACAATGAAGCCAATTTTTCCAATTTTCGCCATGACGTGCTTGGAGAAACGAGTATTTCAGTTGCCCGGTCCCATTTTCATCGAGACCACTTCTCTGAGGGTGATAAAGATGTGGTGTGTCCATGTAATATTATGTTTCTTTGTCTTTTCTCCATGCCCAGAGTGTCTTCTTCACTCTGCTAGTCCACATTTGACCACAAACTGGAATCTCAGAAAATCTTAACTGCCTCTGGAAAATCTCACCTAACTTAACCCCAATTGCCAACTTGTACAAAGATTACTATGGTAGTCAAGGAGGAAGAGCCCCATTACAATAATTCAGCTAGAGCTGTGGATGATAATTGTGTCAACTGGCCATACCAAGGTTTCTCTTCCGCACTAAGTGTATAGGGCTAGGCTAATTGGCAGGGATCTTCAGGGTGCTCATTACCCCCACCTAAAGCCCTCTTAAGAAGCTGTCATCTGTTAAAGGGATTTATGTGGTGTGCTGAGGGGAAATTAGTCCCAAAGTAGGTGAAAAGATAAGGATTCTATAAAACAGAAGTGTAATTCCATATATGCTTAAGATAGGGAAAGTTGTAAGTAAAAGAAAGTTGTTTCTGCTCTAACAACAAGATAAAAGCTGGGTGACCTACAAAATCATATCTATTTTGAGCCCACCAGAGAGCTGAGGTTGTAAGACCACTGGGTAAACTGAAGTCCAAAGCATCATTAAACCCCTCCAGGGAGGAACATGCACATGAACCACTTCATCTTTGGCAGTAACTGAAAGGGAAAGAGGGTGTCCATGTAAGTTAAGGAGAAAATAACGGAAATTTTAACCATTTCTTAAAGACCAAGTGTGGGCTATCATGATAGCCCCTCTCTCTGAGAGGCCCAGATACTAGGCAAGTTTTTGCCCATTTGCCAGGTTTTCTCCTCAGGCCTCTACCAAAGGCTCACACATATACAAAAAGTGGGGCAGAGCAAGCGACTCCCTCGAGGTCGCCTCAGTGTTGCAGGCATGCAGATCATGATCAGTCACCACTGTGGCAGAGGTACAAAACCTGGTCACTTCTCTCATATGACTTGAAAGTCATCTACCATTGGTGTTGGAGCTAGGAACCCTGCCAACCTTTGGTCCCATGCATAGGTCAGCTGCTGCTGGGGCAGGGTTAGAAGCAAAAGCTGTTGACCAATGGATAAGGGGCAGGAGACCTGTTCTTGCCCAAGTCTTGCCATGACTGAGTGGCGGAGGCCCATTACCACAAGAGGGAGATCACAGAAACACTGGGGTTCAGGCACGCGTGGCCTTAGCTTGCTACACAGGGCCTGCCTAAGACTGAGGCTAAAACAGGAGAACTGAACCCTCCCTTTTCCTCCATGAGCCTTGGACTGAGAAATGAGCAAAGGCAGTCTAATCCACTTCTAGAGGAGAGGCAAGAATACAGCAAGAGACCCCTCTATGATGCAGGCGTATCAGAGCTGAGTGCAGCAGAAATGCCGAGAAAAATCCCTGCAGCACCTCAGATCTCACACTAAGCCCACAGTAAAAGCCATACACTGAAGAAGGAACTAGAAGCCTGTGGTGCACAGCAGCTAACTAGGGCAGCAATAAAATCCAACACCAGCTCAACTGCTTGCTTGATTTATTCAAATACCTATACTAATGGCCTGACAGAAGAATAGGCACAATTACTTACGGGTGTAAATACTGTTAACATAATTCAATTGTTCTTTTTACACACAGTGTCTAGCATTCAGTCAAAGCTTATAATACACATATACACATAGAAATTACTATTGTCATGAGTTAAAGCAGTCATCAGAAGGAGGCACCTAGTAGTTGGACAGGAATTGTAAAACACTGTACATTAACATCTAGAATCTAATGCTGTTCTTCTTAAGCAGGGTGATTGCACTCTTCAGCTGTACATTTGGCAATGCATGGAGACATTTTAAATTGTCATGACTGGAAGGAGTGCTACTGGCATTTAATAGGTTGACTTCAAGGATGCTTCAAAATATCCTGTAATGCAGAGGACAGTTCCCTGCAATAAAGAAGTGTCTGATCAAAAATGTCAAAAAGGCCATTGATTATAAGTGCTGAGGGAGCAGAAAAGGTTGACCATGTGCATGAACAGTTGAAGAATTTCATCTGAGAGATGGAAAATATTAAAAAGAAGCAAATGCTAGTAACTTTTTCAATGACTTTAGAGATGAAGAACTTCTTCACCAGACTTACCTACAGAGTGGACACAGCAGAGGAAAGAATTAGTTACCCTAAAGATAGGCAATAAAAATCAACCAAATTATGATGCAAGGGAAAAAAGTTAGTGACAAAAAAATAGAGAGTGCAAAAGATGTTCACCAACATTATATGGTTCCACGTTTGTATAATTGGAGTTCCGGAAAGAGAAGAGAGAAAATGGGGCAGAAAAAATATTTGAAGAATTCTCCAGAATTAATGAAAGACAAAAAAAATCACACATCTAGAAAGCACAAAGAACCCAAAGTACAAAAATAGAAGGAAAACACACTGAGACACGTCCTAATAAAGCTGTGAACACCAAAAAAAAAAAAAAAAGAAAATCTTGAAGATAGTCACTGAAAAGGAAACATGTAGATGAACAAAAATAAGGTAGACTACAGACTTCTCATCTGAAACTATGCAATCCAGAAGACATTGGAGCAATATTGTGAAAATACTGACCAGAAAAAATAACGTCAACCCAGAATTCTGTACCCAGTGAAAATATCTTTCAAAAGTGAGGATGAAAGGAAGACTTCACAGACTAACATGGGCTGAAGGAATCCACTTCCATCAGACCTTCACTATGAGAAATGTTATCAGAAGTTCATCAGCTAGAAGGAACATGATACCAGATAAAAAGTATGGATTTACCCAAGGAAATGATGAGCACAGAGATGGTAATAATGTGCATAAACATGAAAAGCATTTTTTCTTTTTAAAATCTCTTTAAAAGTAATTGACTGGATAAAGCAAAATATTTTAAAGTATAATAGGGGGGTTATACTGAACGTAAAAATGAAATATATGATGGCAACAACAGCCAAAAGGGTGAGACAGAGAGAATGGAAGCATTCTGTTGTAAAATGCTTACCCAGCACAGAGACAAAGAAGGACACTACTTTGTGATATGGAGATCATTTTTCAAGAAGATATACCCATTCTGGGAAGGTATCTAACCCAATAACAGAGCTTCAGATTATGTAAAGCAAAAAATTAATAGAACAGAAAGGAGAATTAGGTAAGCCCAAAATTATGATTGGAGACATCAATGCTCCTATCTCAGTAATGAACAGAACAAGTAATCAGTAAGCATATAGAGGACCTGAACAACACTGTCAACCAGCTTGACTTATGGAATGGCCCATCAGCTACAGAAAAATACATTTTGCACATGAACCATTTACCAAGATAGACCACATTCGGAGTTGTCCAAAAAAAATCTAAAAAATCGTAAAAGGATTGAAATCATGCCAAGTATGTTCTCTGATGACAAAGAAACAACTGGAAACCAATGATGAAAAGTTTTTAGGAAATCTTCAAATACGTGTAAATTAAACAGCATTTCTTAAATAACTACGGTCAAAGATGAACTTGCCTTGTGGTTTTCAAGGAAAATTTTAAAATATTTTGAAGTGAATGAAAAAGAAAGCACAAACTAGCCCAATTTTTCTGATACATTCCCTAGCAGTCTTAGAGGAAAATTAAAGCAGAAAGTGCTTATGTTGAGGGGGAGGGAGGAAGAAAGTTCTCCAATCAAGGATCTATGTGTCCACTTTAGGAGACTGGAAAAAGAAGAGGAAATTAAATCTAAAGCAAGCAGAACAAAATAATAACATGAGAACAGGAAAAATGGAAATGGAATATAGAAAAACAATAGAGATAAAACTAAAAGCCTATTCTTTGAAGAGATTAATAACATTGATTAACATCTAGCTAGATTTCTCCAGAAAAAAAGAGAAACAGCACAAATAATCAGCATCAGGAATGTAAAAGGGTAAACTAATAGAGATCCTACAGACCTGCATTGTCCAATACAGTAACCACCAGCCACATGTGACTAATAAGCACTTGAAATGTAGCTAATCTGAGTTGAAATGTGCTGCATGTGTAAAATACATACTAAACTTTGAAGAGTTAACATGAAAAAATATGTAAAATATCTGACTGATAACTTTTATATTGATTACATGCTAAAATGATAATATTTTAGATGTATTGGATTAAATAAAATATGTCGTTAGTTTCATCTGGGTTTCAAAAGGGTTTCCATGTAGCTACTGGAAAAATTATATGTGGCTCATATTATATTTATACTGGACAGGGATGCTGTTGACCTTAAAAAAATAATACTGGAATATCATAAACAGCTTTATGCCAACAAAATCAATGACATGAAATAGACAGATTTGTTGAAAGACATAAACTACCAAAGTTCACTCAAGAAGAAATAGAAAAGAAAAATAGTGCTATATTTATTTTAAAATTTTGATTTGCTGTTAAAAGCCTTCTCACAAAGAAAATTCCAGGCCCAGATTATCGCAGTGGTGAAATCTATCAAACATGCAACCAATTAATAATAACAGCTCTATGCAAACTCTTCCAAAACTAGAAGAGGAAGAAATACTTCCCAATTCATTCTTTGAGGCCAGCATTCTGCTGATAGCAAAAGCAGACAAAGACATTACAAGAAAACTACAGATCCATATTCCTCGTAAACGTAGATGCAAAAATTCTAAACAACATCTTAGCAAATTGAATTCAACAATATATAAAAAGGATAATGGCACATGTGGAACTTGGGTATATCTCAAGAATGCAAGGTTGGTTTAACATTTAAAAATCAATCACTTTCATTGATTGACATATTGAAAAAAAAAAAATTACATATCTATCATTATATATACATATATAATCATTTCAACAAATGCAGAAGAAGCAGTTGACAAATTACAACATCCACTCCTAATGAAAGTTTTCAGCAAACTAGGAAGACAAGGGAAATGCCTCAACCTGATAAAGGATATCTATGAGAAACCTACAGTTAATATTTTACTTAACTGTAAAAGACTAAATGCTATCTGTCTAAGATTAGGAAGAACACAGGGATGTCTGCCCTCACTAATTTAGTCAAGATTTTCCTGAAGTTCTGGCCAGTGCAATCAGGCAGGGAAAAGAAATAAAAGGCACGTAGATTGGAAAGGAAGAAGTAAAACTGCCTTTATTCACAGACAACCTGATCCTCTACGCAGACCGTCCAAAGGAATGCAGAAAACAAAAATCTACTACAACTAGTAACTGGTTTTAGCAAGGCTGCGGGATACACAATCAATATATAAAAATTAATTTTACTTCTATATGCTAGCAACAAACAATCAGAAAATGGAATTCTTTTAAATGCCAGTTACAACAGAATCAAAATTTAAGAAAACCTATGTGCTAAACACTACAGAACATTGCCAAGGGAAACTAAAGAAGACTTAAATAAACGGACTGATGTCCTTTGCTCATCGTTCAGAAGACTCAATATTATTACGATGTCAGTTGTCCTCAAATTGATCTATAGAAGCAATGCAATCCCAATCAAAATTCCAGCAAAATTGTTTGTAGAAATTGACAAACAGCTTCTAAAATTCATACGGAAATGCGAAGGACTTAGGAAAACAACTTTGACAAGTGAGAACAAAGTTTGAAGGCTAACACTACCTAACTTCAAGACTTACAGTGCTACAATAATCAAGAAAATGTGATGTTTGCATCAAAGAAGATAAATGAATGCAAGGAAAAGAACAAAGTGTCCTGAAAGAGACCCACACATATAAGGACAACTGATTTTTGAGAAAGGTGCATAGGCAATTCAGTAGAGAAAGGACAATCTATACAGCAAAGGGTGCTGAAACAACTCTCTGTCTATCTCTCTCTCTATCTCTCTCTCTATTTACCTACCTACCTATCCGTGTATCCATCTACCTATGCGTCTATCTGTAAAAAGAACTTTGACCCGTATCTCACAATAGATGCAAAAATTAACTCAAGATGGATCATGAACTTAAAAGTATAAACTCTACGATTATAAAACTTCTAGAAGAAAGCACAGGAGAAAAATCTTTCTTAACTCCTACACCAAAAACACGATCCATAAAAGAACAAATCGGTAAACTGGACTTCATCAAAGCTGAAACTTTCTGTTCTTTCAGAGACATTGTTAACAGAACGAAAAGACGAGCCACGGACTGGGAGAAAAGATTTTCAAAGCATATGTCTGATGAAAGACTTGTATCCAAAATATATTTTTAGAAAACTCTTAAAAGTCTGTAGCAAGAAAAAAAAACCCCACAATATTTAAAGGTGGACAAAAGGTTTGAGCAAATGCTTCACAAAGTAGATATACATGTGTCAAACAAGCACATGTAAAGACACCCAACATCATTAGTCATTAGGGAAATGAAAATTAAAACCACAGTGAAACATCCCACAAACCTACTAGAGGGGCTGACATTTAAAAGAGCGACCGTGCCGAGTGTTGACAACGCTGTCGAGGAACTAGAACTTCCCAACCCTGCTACTGGGAATGTGGCATGGCATAACCACCTGGGAAAACAGTTTGGCAGTTTCTTTAAAAGTTGATCATACACCTAACATAGTGGCTGGACTCCAGCCGTTCCACTCCTACGTGGAGAAAAGAAAGCATACGTCCATGCTAAGACCTGTGCACAGATATTTCTAGCAGCTTTATTCTTAATAGCCCCAAACTGAAAACAAACGAAATGCCCATCAACGAGCAAAGGGATAAACAAACTGTGGTACAGCCACACGTTGGAATTCTAGCAGTTAAAAGGAATGAACGGTTATTGATACATGCAACGAAATGAATGATTTTCAAGATAATTATGCTCAGTGAAATAAGCCAAATAAAGAAGTCCATGACGTATCATTACATCTATATAAAAGCATTAGTATTTTAAACTAATCTCTAGCGACAGAAAGCAGCTCAGTGGCCACCCGGGGAGAAGCAGAGGGAGGCACTACAAAGGCGCGTAAGGTGGCTTCTGGGGTGACGGACATGCTCACCATCTTGGCGGTGATGGTTTCACTGGTGTATATTTATGTCGAAACTTACCAAATGATACATTTTTAATAGGTGCACTCCATAGGGCGCGTATTACACCTCACGAAGGTAATATTTTCAAGGGATAGGAAATAGATCGGGGTGGGAGAATGCTTTCCTTGAAAAATGTCCTCTCCTTCCTGCTCCCTCCTACTTTCCTTCCTACTACACCATGTTTGTATGTGTGCGTGTTTGGTTTTCTTTGGAACCGACCTTGTCTCGCATCCCCGGTCCCTGCAGCTTCTGCGTCTGTGCGGATCCCTGTGCGCCGTTCCCGAGGTGGCCACGAGGGGGCGAGGTGGTCCCGCCCGAGAACCCAGCGCCTTTTTCTTCCTGGAGTTAGTAGCAGGGAAGGATTCCGGCCGAATCACATTTCCGCAAACTTGGGTGGTCAGATGTAAGTGGTGCTGGAACAGAGGTTCCTTACGTTTAGTCGCTGCCGCCTCGGGGTCGTCCTGGGTCATCCTGAGGCCCACGCTGTCCGGACCCCAAGGAACCGGCTGTGGACGCTCAGTCGCCCACTTCGGGGCCACCTCACTCAGCCTCCCAAAGACCCGCGAAGAGTCCTGACCAGAGAGAAAAGCATTCGTGCTTCTCGCGTGGGTGGAAACTGTTCCCTCACCTTCCTCACAACTGCGGAAACCCATCGCGAAGTTCTGGCGGCGTTCATTCCGGGCGAGGGGAGGAGCAGCGCGGAGGGGCGATCGCGAAGGAAGAAGGAGATGCGGGAGGACCAGAAGGCCGGGGAAAGGGGACGAGGGGAGAGAGAGCCAGGAAGACGGAGAGCCGAGGAGAGAGGGCTGGAGCAGTAGAACGGGAGGAGGAACAGAACGGGCGAAGGAGGGAGCGCGGAGAGGCAGAGGAGGAGCGGGAAGGGGAGGGGGAGGAGTCACATTCCCAGGCGAGTTCGGTTCACCGGCCGCCCTCACTCCAGCTGCCGCCAGCCACGACCGCCACAGCCCCACCGCTGGCCTCGGGCTCTCAGCCCCAACGTGCATTCGCCCCTCAAGGACAGTCTCTCCGCCCGTCGTGGTTCTAACGTCGTTTGATTCTCTCCCTGCCCCTCGTCAGAGCCCGGTGCTCGGTTCTCCGGGTTTCCCGGCCTTTCCTTCTGTGTGATCTCCCAGCGTCCTTTCAAACAGATTCCTTTCCTTCTTAAGTCGGCCGGAGTCCGTTTCTGTTCCTTGCAGTCATAGACCTTGGCTGATCTTCCCGTCCTGCTGGAGGAGTGCTCTGTGGTGTTTGTTACCGCTCGACGTCTTGGTTTTCCAGGAGGACGCGTCGGCGTCCCCTCACTCTGAGGAGGACAACTTCCTCCCCAGAACCAGAGCAGCCCCTTTGCCTCCTTCCTCCTTCATTCAACCCTCACCTAGTCTCTTGGGACAAACTACCTCTTCCAGCGACGCTGGGCGTCTCTCGGACTCTGTTCTTTAGTCAGCCGCTTTCTTTTCGCTCCGGTTGATGCTAGTTTTTCTGTTCCGTCTATTGGATCAGGGGAGAGACGGCTTTGGGACACAGTGAAGAAATAAAGGGGAAGATGAAATACACAGATTGTGGTTTTGGCGTATAATATGAACTTATATCTATTACCCGTGTAAATATGTAGTGTGGTGGTATTTTGAGTACATAAAAGCTGCATACACTGTGAAGGCAACTTGGGTCCACATCCCCTACGACCCAGCGATGAAGCGCTCTTGGGTGCCCTGATAGTGTACATGTTTTAAATCCGTGCAGTTTCCGCGTCGTGATATATTGAGAAGGTGGGATGGAATTGACTTGGCCAAGCTCTCAGAAGAGAGTCTGTGGCTGTATAATTGTCAGGGCCCTGCCTCGTGGCCTCCACGGTGGGCGGTTGATTTTGAGTCACCGCAGGTGAGTATGGTCTGGTTGGTCTGAGTGTTTGATATAAACGTTAAACACGGTTGATAACTCTGTATCGTGAATGTAACAACTATGCGTTTGTTGTAAGAAAGAATTACAACGACCACAACAAATCCCCCAGAGGTGCATGAAGAAGAAAAGGAAAGCTCCCCCGCCTCCCCACCCCGCTCCACTGCGGACACACCGTCGTATATATGACGTGGAGGAGGCGGTGGCGGCTTTGGGACGTGCTGGGTGCTGCGCGGCCAAGGGACCCAGGAAGTCCCAAGTCCCGCCCTGACAACCGTCTGCCCTCTCTGGGCCATGGGAAAAGTGAGAAGGCAACGAAGAGGAAAGCAAGGCTACTGTTTGCAGAAGTGTCACCTCAGGACAGGAGACTCTGGTAAACTGAGGCGGAATAGGCGGCTTAGGAGGGAGGCGTCAAGGGCTCCTCTTCCCGGGCCCGAAGCCCAAGAGTGGATCTCACCTCCTTTTCCGAGGTGCGAGTGAAGTGAGGAGAAGTCAATCAAAGGAGGGGGGCGCAGAGAGAAAGCGAGGCGGACGGCCACGCACGCAGCTCCACTGTCCCGGGAAGGGAAGCCTTGGGAGTGTGCGCGGGAGCCGCGGGCGCCCGGGGAGGACTCACCCGCCCGCTCTGGCGAGCGCGGAAGGCGCGGCTCCCGCGGGGGTTCCATGGTGTAATGGTGAGCACTCTGGACTCTGAATCCAGCGATCCGAGTTCAAATCTCGGTGGGACCTTGCCCGTCCCTTCAGGATGAACGCCACTTTTTACTCTTCAAACCGTGTGCGGTGTCGCCCTCGCGCCCCGCTGTCGCAGAGGAAGGTGCGGGGCCCCGGAAAGGAAGCTCCTCGGCCCGCGCTGCTCCCGGTCCCTCGCCCCTCCCGCTCCTGCCGCCGCGTCCCCCGCGCTCTCCCGCCTCCTCCGCGGGAGTCGGGGTCCCGGACACCGGGTTCTGTGCGGGCGCGTCCACACGGACAGGGCCGGCGTGGCGGGGTCCCTCCCAGCCTGCGGTGCCCCCGCTGGCCCCGCGCAGCTCTGCCCGTCGCGGCGCCTCGGAGGCCCCGGCCCCGCCGCCCAGGGTCCCGGCGACCGAGCCAGGGCCAGCCCCTCGGCAGGGTCACCCTCGGGCCTCGGGGCCAAAGGCAGAGGCGGCGTCCGCTCCGTCCCGCACCACGAGGGGTCCCCGCGCGGCCCGTCTTGTCATTGGACCCAGTGTCTCCTTGTGAGGAAGGGGTCAGGAGGAGATGCTGTGAGGCGTGGCCAGCGCGGCCCTGGGGGATGGTGTCTGAGCTTTCAGGTCGAAGGTTTGAGACCTAAGCTGGAAGCTCTTTGTTTTATTTGAATGACCTGTTTCATTCAGAGTTTTCATTTATCCTATTCTAACCGATTCAGATTTTAGTCAGAATTTCTAGCTCCTATGTCTCCACTGGACTCTAGAGCCCCTGAAAGGCTGGCTTTGAAACTGAGTCCAGGAAATGTCATCTTTGCATCCCCAGCTCAGCCAGAAAGAGTTAGGTCTGCTGTCTCTGTGGACACCGCAGTGTGGCAAGTCTGTTGTCTCGACCTGGGTGGTCACAGGTGAGCTGGGTGGTCAAGGGTGAGCACAGCAATCAGTTCCTAGCCCAAGGAAAGATGCTTCTCCTTAAGGAAATGCCAATGTGGGGGGAAGTTGCACCTTTATCTTAAGGCCATTTTTTCTTGCTATAGGAAATATTTAAAGCAGATATACAATGCGTGCTCAACGGCCATGGTCAGGCCCTTTTGGAAAAAACAAAATCAGGCCAAATTAGGTTTACACCAGATGGCTTCCTCATATATTCCAATATATATCCTATTGCCTGCCATTTCTATTTGTCAAGGTGGAGGCTGCAGCGCAGAGACGCATTTTAGGCGGGGGGGTGCATCTGAGAGGACCATGGAGCTGCATCCCTGCAGGGAGGGTGCCCCCACCCCCCCAACCGCCTAAGGCAGGGAAACCTGCCCCCAGGCGAGCCCCGAAGGGCCAGGTTCCGGCGCTGAGAGGCGGCTCCCACACAGCAGAATCCTTGCTCTGCATCCCCTCCGGGTTCCACAGGCTGTGGGCACGCACGGAGGCCCGTGCTGGCCTTGGGGCACATGCAGGCAGTGACACTGAGCCCGGGGAGCTGGGGACTCTGCTGCCGGGACCCGGGCCCGTGACCCTCCCACCCATCTGCTCCTCGCCCGCTGCCTCAAAAGCCACCAAGCTCCTGGTGACACCATGGCCACTAGGGCTGAAGTCATCCATTTCCTCTTCTTGCTGGCATCACCGACGCACTCACCCCCAGTCCACCAGCCCCACGCACCAGCCGGCGTGGTGGGCAGGACACGAACTGGTGGTGCCCCCAACCCGCTGCCCTGGGCTCCAGAGGGGCCTCCATGGGGCTGGACCCGCGGTGTGCACACAGTCGGCCCCACGCCTGCAGGAGTGCCTGGCCTTGGGGAGGGACCAAGGATTCTACTGCGGACTCTTCAGTTTTTGTCCTAGAGACTAAAACAGGCATAGAGAAAGAGGGGAGGAAAGGGGAGGGGGGAGAGAGAGTGAGAAGGAGAAGCAGGAAGAGTCTGAAGAGGAAGGAAGGAGGGAGAGAGGAGAAGGAAGAGGGGGCAGGGAGGAAAAAGGGATGGAGGGGGAAGAGAGGTAGAGGGAAGGAGGGAGGGAGACAGAGAGAGAGAGGAGGTGAGGGGAGGCAGGGTGCTACTCATCGTGAAAGACAACAAACGTCAAGAAAAAGTTGAGGCTCCCTAAGTCAAACGGTAACCCCCACTTAACACCGCAGGGGCTTCTAGGCCTCAGTACACTGAGTCACAACTGCCCAAAGCTCTGCTGGAACCGGAGTCCGGGCAGAAACCACCTCACTACAGCTCTGCACAAGACCTGCCTCACCTGGGGAAATGCACAAATCCCTGGCCTGAGGTCTGCAGGCCCACACCTGTGCCCCCAGAACCTAAGCCAGGGAGCCAGAGGGCCTGTGAGGAAGGACAGGCAGCCTGGAGACCTCGCACCTGTGGCAGCCAGAACTTTCTCCTGTGTGTAAGACTCTGGAGAAAGGCATCCAGCACTGTGGTGGAAAGAGGATTCTTAAGAAAAGTCCAGGCAGCTGACCTCCTACTGCTGGGGAGAAAACAAAAGCACTGCTGTTCCTCATCCAGCTTGTTCAATCCATAGCCTGCGACTTTTGTTCTTGCTTCAATTATCATACAGTAAACTTGTCTGTTAAAAAGTATGCAGTTCTATAAATTTTAATATGTCTAGATTTGTGTAATCATCACCATAATGAGAATACATAATGATGAGAATGCATAATGAGAATTTCATCTCTCTAGTAACCTTCCTTGTGCTGTCCCTTCATAGTCACACCATCAACCCGGACCTGGGCTCTGGGCGACCACCAGTCTGTTCTCCATCACTCTAGTTTCGTCTTTTCAAGAATGTCATACAATGGAATAATATGATATATATGCTATTGAGACGGGCTGCCTTCACTCAGCACCATGATGTCAAGATTCGTCTCAGTTGGTGTGCACATCGACGTCCAGTCCTTTTCGCTGCTGAATAGTACTCTGTCGTGTTGATATACCAGAGGGGGGGTCTATTTATTTACCTGTTGAAGGATGTTTGCATTGACTCCAGTTTTTGGCTTTTACAGTAAAACTGCTATAAACATTAGTGCAGATGTTTTTATGTGAACAGTAAATTTCTGTTTCTCTAAGGTTGATACCCTGGGGTGAGCTTTCTGGGATGAGAAGTGTATCTTTAACTTTATGAGAAACAGCCAAATCTCATCCAGAGGGGCTGTGCCATTTTGCATTCTCACCAGCAATGTATGAACATTCCAGTTGCTCAACATCTGGATACTTGGTATTGTCAGTATTTTTTTTTTTCCCCATTTGAGTCATTCTAATAGATGTGTGGTGGTACCTCAGGGTGGTTCTAATTTCTATTACCCTACTGCCTAATGCCGATCGAACATCATTTGTTGAGTTATTTGCCAACATTATATCCTCTTTGCTGAAATGTCTATTCATGTTTTTTGCCTGTTTTGGGGAGAGAGTGGGTTGTTTATTGTTTAGTCTGGAGAGTTCTTTGCATACTCTGGACACAGTTGTCTTAGTCTGCTCATACCACAGACTGGTTGACTTAACAGAAATTTCTTTTCTCATAGTTCTCGAGGCTGGAAGTCAGATATTAGGGTGTCAGCATGGTTAGGTTCTAAGGAGAGCTCTTTTTTCTGTCTTGCAGATGGAACCTTCTCACTGTGTGTTCACATGACCTCCTCTTTGTAGGTGAGGGGTGGTAGGGGAGGCAGAGGAAGACAGAGACATAGAGCTTTCTGGTGTCTCTTCTTTGAAGAGCACTGATCCCATCATGAGAGCCCCATCCTCATGACGTCATCTAGCCCTAATTACCTCCCAAAAACCCCATCTCCAAATGCCATCACATTTAGAGTTAAGCGTTCAACATAGGAATGTTGAAGGTAGGCACAAAATTTCAGTCCATTGCATTCTGCCCCTGACCCCCCAAAATTCATGTCCCTCTGCTATCAAAAATACATTCATTCCATCCAAATAGCCCCAAAGGCCTTAACTCATTCCAGCATCTCTAAGGTCTAAAGTCCAAAATCTCATCTAAGTATCATTTAAATCATGTATGGATGAGACTAGAGCTACGATTCATCCTGAGGCAAAATTCCTCTCCAGCTGAGAACCTGTGAAACTGGACAGGTATTGTGCTTCCAAAATACAATGATGGGACAGGCATAGGACAGACTTTCCCATACCAATAGAGAAAGACCAAAAATAAACATCTGTGATGCTCTAAAAGATTGGAACGACCTTGAGATTCATGGAAGGCTGCACCCAACAACTGAGGATACACATTCTTTTCAAGTTCACACAGAACATTCCCTAAGACAAACTATAGGCTCAACAATAAAATGTGCCTCAAAAATATTAAAGAATAGGACTCTGAGTGTGTTATTTTCACCATAAGAGAATTAAATTAGAAATTAATAATAGGCATCTGAAAAATTGCCAAATATTTTGAAGTCAGGCAACATGCTTATAAAAACCCTGTAGGTCAAAGAAGAAGTGACGTTGGAAATTAGAAACTCTTTTGAACTGAGAGATGATTGAAAAGCCACATATCAAAACTGATAGGGTGAGGCTGAAGAAGATCTTAGAGGAACATTTCTATCTCTAAATGCTTATATTAGAAAAGAAGAGAGGAATTTGATCAATATTTGGAGCTCCCACTTTGAGAAGATGGGAAAAGTAAAGTGAAATATGCCAAAGTAAGTAGGAGGAAGTACATAATAAAGCAAAACACTGGAATACGGAAAGTGGAAAACACAGAATCAATAAAGAGAATCAACAGAAGCCGAAGGTAGTTCTGCAAAAAGAGTGATAAACTTGACATACCTCTAGCAACACTCATTAAAGACAAGAAAGAGAGGGAGGGAAAGAGAGAGAAATTAACAATATCAGGAAATAAAGACAGGATATCACAGCCCTCAAACCAAGAGGATTATTCTGAGGCTTTGAAACCTAAGTAAGGAACTCCTGCTAGTGTTTGCCCACCTTGATTTTCAAACTTTTTGGGGTCAATGACTCATTTTTACCTTCTTTTTTCTCCTTTTTTGAACTGGAATGTCTCTAATTTTTTATCCAATGCCTGTCCCACCAATTGTCTATTGAGAACAGATCTCAAGACGGAGAGGAATTGTGCCCAGGAGCTGTACCTGATAGATTCTATTCAGGAGCCTCAGCAGCACCTGATGTGGACATTGAACTGATGCTGTCATGGGATGAGACTTTAGGAACCTTAAGAAGGTGTGAATGTATTTTGTATTTGGGATCTCTGGGGGTCAAAGGGCACATTGTGGTAGGCAGAATTTCTAGACTGACCTCCCAAATACGTCTCACTCTAATCCCAGAACCTGTGAAGGAGATGAGATATCAGTCCTGTGATTATGATGTTATATGGCACAGTTCTCTTTAGGATGGGGCGATTATCTGGGTGGGCCAGGCCTAATCACATAAGTTCTTAAATGCAGAGAGTTTTCTCTGGGTGGTAGGAGAAGACAAAGCCAGAGACATTCGGAGCATGAGAAGGACTCGATGCCACATTACAGCATAGAGGATCTGAGGAAGGAGAAAGCCACCTGAGAAAGAATGCAGACAGTCTTTAGAAGCAGAGAATGGCTCCTGAATGACAGCCAGCAAGGAAACGGGGACCTCAGTCCTTCAACTGCAAGGAACTGAATTATGCCAATGCAGGAAGGACCTTGGAAAGGGACCCTGAGTCTGGGTGAGAATGTAGCCAGCCATCACCTTGATTTCAGCCCTGAAACCCTTAGCAGAGAACCCAGGCACATCCTCCCAGATTCTGACCTACGGAGTCCACGATAATAAATGGGCATTGTTTTAAACGGCTGCATTTGTGGTCATTTGTTACACAGCAATAGAAAACTAACACAGATGCTGTCTCTATTCTGCTGAGTTTCTGTCATCAGGTACACATAATCTGATGCCGGCAGGAGCAAAAAAAATCTGCAACCATAGGAATAGTCCTACCTGCACGTTTGTGTGACTTGTCCTGACCCAGTGCCTCTTGAGGAACACCATGAAAGTCATTTCAAACTCTCAAGGAATGGCTCTTCACACAAACCTCTGAAAAAATTAAAAAGATGCAGTGCTTAATTCTAAATTGACATTATCTGAGAAGTCATCATCTATTTCTATTTCCTATGTCAAATTTATGCAATCTCCTTGTACACTGGAGCTCACCTGCCAAGATTTTAAAGCAAGGACCACTTACTGGCACAGACAAAATTCTTCCATAACAACAGAAACCTCCAGTCTTATTAAATTTCCCCAAATAAATGAAAGTGACAACAATGCAACCCCTCCACCCGTTGTCATGAAAAATAGGGAAAAAGGGAAAAGACCCATTGTTGAAAGACCCACCTTAACAAATCTTTAAACTTGAAGGCCTTGTTTTCCGATTTTTATTTTTCTCGTGCCCAGTCATGTGGGCCTCGCTCCATGGGATGGATGGTTCCCAGTTCACTGGGCTCTCTCTGGGAGGAAGTCAGGTTAACCAAACAACAAGTCTCTCCTGTGAATCAGTCCCTCATCCACAAAATCCAGAATAACATGTGAAGCCAACAAACACTGTCATCCCCAGCAAGCAATGAGTTTGCAGTCCTATTGGTTGCCAGATTATCTAAGAGAACAGAGATGACAGAGATAGCAGATAACAGAGAAAAAAAAAGGTATCCTGGTTTCAGCTTTTCCAGGGTGCCAGTTAGTTGGGCTGCTTGCCCAGAGTCCAATTATATGGTAACTCCTGTGGGCAAATCTCCCAACAGGGGTTGACTGTTGGCAAAAAAAAATTGCAGGTCCTGGTACTATGCATGTTGGCAAGAGGTTGGAGAAAAGAATATTCTCATAAATGGTGAGACTGTGACTTGGTACCACTTCTTTGCAGGGCACTGAGGAGTGAGTTAGCAAAAAGGAGAAATGCACAAGTACTTTGATCAGGCAATTCCATTACAAGGAACCTATCCTAGAGAAGAGTACTAGTGATGAGGGATATATGTGTAAGGGGCTCCCCTCCAGCACTGTTTGTAACCATAAACGTTGAAACCAATTTCATGTCCATCAACTGGGAAACGTTTCAATGCATAATGACCAGTCCACACCATGAAAGGCTATGCAGTCATTTAAGAGAACACAGGAGATAATGAAAATGCTGAGTGATGGACTGACAAGAACTCCTGTATAGTGAGTATTTACTATGTGCCAGGCACGGGGCTCTGATAAGGTCAAATTTTACCTGAGCCTTGTGATCCTGGAGAATAGGGCAGGTTAAGAAATCCTGGGACCCTTTGTGTCCCAGTCAGTATGGCTGACTGCAAAGAACTGCCTTTTCCACGTGACTCAGATGACACGCGTGGACACCTTCCTTGTCTACTTATGACAAGGCCGACACAGACCCTCCCATTTCCACTCTTTGCTTCACACATGATCAGCTGAACTGCTGGAGACACTAACCAATTAGAACAAAACCATTGTTAATCCAACTCTGGTTAAGTCTCTCTCCTTCCTCTAAGCCCCGGAATTTTGACCCGTCTGCAGCCTGACCTGAGTGTAGGCTGGTCTCAGGATGGCACATTCCCTGATATGCTGTCCAATCAAGCCCCCTTTCTTCTTACTTGTCCACACGTGGCTCTTCTCCCGTTGCTTACTTCCCCCGTAAAAGGAAGCTCTTTTGTCTGACCCTTGAGACACTTGCAGATCTTATAGTCAAGGCTAGACTACTTTGCATGTAACTTGTTTGGTTAGATTTCAGTTGCAATCTACATTCATTTTTTTTTTTAAGATTTTATTTTTCCTTTTTCTCCCAAAGGCCCCCAGTACATAGTTGTGTATTTTAGTTGTGGGTCCTTCTAGTTGTGGCATGTGGGATGCCGCCTCAGCATGGCCTGATGAGCGGTGCCATGTCCACACCCAGGATCCAAACCAGCGAAACCCCAGGCCGCCAAGGCAGAGCACACGAACCCAACCACTCAGCCACAGGGCAGCCCCTCTACATTCATTGTGACGTAGCTATAAAACTAAATGAAATTTTCAGAAAGTTCACCTCTTGACATTGAAAACACAATGCAACAAATGAACCCAACTATGTATCTCTGTTGTAGAAGAACCATGTGGATTAGAACTCTTCCAAGAGACTCTCAAACACAATAATTTATCTATACTCCAAGAGAGTGACAAAACCAGAAGCCACTTTCCTCAAGCGTGTTATTAGTGGTGTTGTTGCTATTGTCTGTATTCTTTTGTTTATATAAATGAGGGGAAAAAGTAAATGAGACATTTTGGGATATTCTAATTTTATTACCCCCGGTGTCCTTTAAAACAAAAAATGCTTGGTGTTAGAGAAAGGAGATTCAGGTGAAAGATAGACAGTCGATAAAATCCCGATAGGGGCAGCCCCCATTGCCTAGTGGTTCAGTTTGCCATGTTCGGCTTCAGCCTAACCCGGGTATGGACCTACACTATGTACCTGCCAGTGGCCATGCTGTGGCAGTGGCTCATATACAAAAGGGGAAGATTGGAAAGAGATGTTAGCTCAGGGTGAATCTTCTTCAGCAAAAAAAGAAAAAAACCCTGTAGTTCCAAATTAGAATTGGCAGTGTTGGTGAATATACGTGAGTACATGAATACATATGAACATAAATGTGCATTTCCTAGCTCCGTCCACTGGAAACTAATGAATGGCAATGAGTACCTCTAGGATACACAGTTGGATCTGGGAAGACCATTTTGCACAAAAAGAAACCAGAGTTTGTTAAAGAAATGGTTGAGTTGAGGAAGGAGCAGTAAATATTCAAGATGAGATAGAAACACCTTCTCAAACTGATATCAGGAGAGGTCTCAGAGATTATTAGCATGCTATCAAAAGGATTAAGGGGCCAACTTGAACTCACATTCTTTGCTGAAAGGGAGGATAATTGGAGCATCAGTAAGGACCATATTGCAATGGATTGAACTGCTTCCATGTGTCTGAATCCTAGAGTTCATAGCAACCCAGAAAAAGAAAAAGAAAGGAAGCTAACTGGTGACCACCGAGGGTGCTAGGGGACCAGCTCATTAAGGTGCAGGCCTCTTTACAGACTATTCTGTTCCATAACTAACTAGTTATTTAGGGGAAGTTTCTCTTTCTACAAGTGTCCCAGGTAATAAGACCTGACGATGGAATATCACCAGTTGCTCCACGTCATCACTGAATGGATCTGGGCCTTGCACATGAAGGGCTGCTAACACCATTAGAAGAGGCGCACAGGACGTGATGTGTCCCCGATGGAAGAGCACACACCGCTTTTGAGGAAGTCTTGTCAACTTATCAAACATGAATCTGATCAGTGTCTGCATCTGCGGATCCAACACAGTGGCCACAAGAAACGTGTGGCTATTGAACATTTGGAATGTCACTAGGGGTGCAGAGGAGCCGAATTTTAATTTCACTGAATTTATAACATTTAAATGTAAACTTACAAACTGAAGACAGGTAAAATGTTATTTTATTAGACCCAACTGTATAACTTTGGGAGAACTATTTCCCTCAACAGTAGCAGTGTACAAGATGAGCCTTTTGTTTTGTTGAGTGCTCATACATGTTAGTTTCCAAGGTGGCTACTAAGTCTTTTTCCTTTTAGAGATTGGCACCTGAGCTAACATCAGGTGCCAATCTTCTTTTTTTCTTCTTCTTCTTCTTCTTCTCCCCCAAGCCCCCCAGTACATAGTTGTGTATTTTGGTTGTAGGTCCTTCTGGTCGTGTGATGTGGGACACCACCTCAGCATGCCCTGATGAGTGATGCCACGTCCGTGCCCAGGCTCTAAACCAGCAAAACCCTGGGCCACCAAAGGGGAGCGTGGGAACTTAAGCACTGAGCCAGATAGCCGGCCCTAAATTCACTAAATTACATTTGGCATTTGGCGCTTGCGTTGTCTTTCTATTAGACAGCACTGCTCCAGATTCTACCACCCACTGAGAGGAAGTATGGAGGACAGAGGAACGTGTTCAAGTGTATCCGGGTACAAAATCAGCCAAATTCAGACTGCGGGAATGCTACAGAACAAGCACTTCAGTTTCATCACAAATAATTGACAAAAGAGGAGAGAACAAGAGTGAGAGAAAGAGAGAGAGAGTGAGCGAGAGAGAGAATGAGGGAGAAACTGTATATGCAAGAGGCTTAAAGACATATCCAACTGATCATAGTTTGTGGATTTTTTTTGCATATTGACTCAAAGAAACCAACCTAAAAACAACAATGGGATAATTGAACACTGTCTATTTCATATTAAAGGTTTTAAATTATTTACTGAATAATTGTAATAGTATTATGATAATACTTTCAGAAAGAGTCATCATTTAGGGAAACATTCTATTATAATTACAGATGAACATGATGTGTGGGATTTGTTTTAAATAATATAGGAAAAGGGACGTTAGTGTGGGATT
Source organism: Equus asinus (assembly GCF_041296235.1). Classification (NCBI taxonomy): domain Eukaryota; kingdom Metazoa; phylum Chordata; class Mammalia; order Perissodactyla; family Equidae; genus Equus; species Equus asinus. Next base: position 12,129,933 of record NC_091814.1, read on the forward strand.
GTATTAAAACAAGTTCAGCATTCAGGTGATAATTGTTGAAGCTGCTTGATGAAGATGGGGATGTTCTGTTGTAGAATTCCATTTCTGTGTACTATAGAAAGTCTGCGTTTGAAAAGAATGGTAGAGAGTACAGGTCCACCTAGGATGACGGCAGCTGAATTTCTCAGCATTATTTCAAAGGACTAGGAGTTGACATGGAGAGTTGTAAAAGAAAAAACCCAGTTCATTCCTCCTGTGTTTTTCTTTCCCGTGTGTCTCCTTTATTCGCCACACAAAACACTTCACCTCTGACGCTTCCGGTCACCAAATGTGTGGGTTTTTTCCCACACCAAGCAATTCTCCAGGACACCAACTAGGTGTCCCACAATTTCACTCAATTCTGACACTGTCTCCCTGGAGATAGTGTCAAATCCCACAGATAAAGGGCTCAGTCCCACAAGAATGTTCCCACCCCACTTCACATGCCAATTGCATGTAGTAGGTCCCCAGGCTACCCACAACTTCTGTCCCACTTGGCTACAAAGCAGAAGTTCCCACAACCCCTTCCTCAGGTTTGGTTAGCCAATGCAAAGCCACATGAAGACATACATAGGGTGAGGTCCGGAAGGGTCGCGAGTATAGGAGCTTCTGTCCTCGTGGAGTTGGGTTGCCTCACCCTCCTGGTGCGAATATGTACACCACCCTGGAAGACCTCCGAACCCCTGACTACTGGGATGATTTAGAGGCTTCTTCCCATAGGAAAGGTCAATTATTAACTCCATTTTCAGTCCCTGTCCCATCTCTGGAGGGTGGGGTGTGGGCTAAAAATTCCAAGCATCTAATCATGGCTGGGTCTTTCTGGTGGTCACCCCTAGCCAGGAGCCATCCAGGAGACCACCCAGAGTCACCTCAATAGAACAAAAGCTGCTCCTGGTGCTCCTGTCATTTCGGGATTTACAAGGGTTTTCAGAGCCCTGTGTCAGGGATGGGGTCAAAGACCAAATATTAGCAAAAGAGATGCTCCTTTCTTATCACTGATGAAACTACCAAGGTTTTAGGAGTTCTGTGCCAGGAACCAGGAGCAAAGAAGATATTTTCCATTATCTCACAAGAGTCCGAAACACCACTCATAACCTTGCACCCAACCCACCAGGGGCCAGAGAACACTGTGGACTCGATTGGCTTTCCCTGAGCCAGGTCTGGGGGCCAAACAGCAAGGGAAGGATCAGCAAAGACCACACACATAGAGGAGAGGACAGCAGGGAGGGCCTGCTCAGGAGGGAACACAGGGAAATCCTCCACAGAAAGGGACTGTCATAAACTCAGAGCAGGCCTGAGACCAGGGCCACCACAGCTCCGGCTGCTGGGGAATTGAAAGGAAGGGCTTCCACAGTGCAGAGGACCAGAGGTGACAATCTTGGGGAGGTACAATTGCTGGGGCCAGGGAGAGACCTGGAAGAAGACGTAGTGTCTTTGGAGGCTTGTGGTGAAGGAAAGAATGAAGCAAGTGGTAGAAATGAAAGGTCCTACTGGAAGAAAATAGATTCCCCAAATCCAGAAGACACAGCCCGCCTATCCCCAAACCTCACGTCTATTAGATGAATTGCACCAAAGAGAGAGATCCAGACCTAAGAAATGGACTAAGCCAAACAAATCACTCATCCGTTCCTAGAGAGAATGTTTGTTTCTCGTTCAGTAAACCTAAGCATGTTAACGGGAAAATCATGTAGCAGACAGGTGTTCTAAGATGACATAAGGAAAAACCAGAACTAGAGAGTCAAAGAGTTCAGCTCATGAAACAATTCCCCTCAAAAGCAATGAGCAAGCATAGGATCACTATAAAATGACATCCTTAACTGAATGAAATGTTCCTGACAGAGCATTTGTGGATACGAAGAAACAAAACTTCACATAAGAAATACTCAAAAGAGAACTGGGTACAAAACAGGAAATGAGAAGTTAGAATTGGCAGAACCAAGGAAAAAAATGAAGAAAAAGAAAATTCTCTGAAAAAAGGCTAAATGGCAAGGTTCATAAGGGCAACATATTTGTTCAAAATTATAAGAGACATTGAATAAAGAAAGTATCAAGCAGAACAAATGTGAAGAAAAGATATTGAGAAAGGATCAGAGAGAAAATCATAGATACCTGGGAGAAATAGACTGGAATGGTCAACTCCAAGTTCTATCCTCTTAGAACTAAAAGACTTGAAAAAAAGAAAAACAAATTCCTCTCAAGTTCCAGACCTTCCAAAAGTTCCCCACCCCTCAAAGCCAATTCACATACAACTGGGAGAAAATGGATTTACATTCTCCATCTCAACAGAACATACAGAGCAAGACAATATTTTTAAAAAACTGAATAAGAGTCATTGTGGGCAAGTCCTTTACATTCCGCCAAGCTGTCCGTGCATCAGGCAGCAGAACAAGAGAGTTAAACATGCAACCCCCGGGGAGTCCTGATTCCATCATGGGAAGTCTTTTAAGGACCGACTCTACCCAATAAGAGATGACTGAGGAAATTTTATTCATGGGGGAAGCGTTAGCACATAAGTATGAACAGGAGGAACAAGAATATTTCTATTGACTTAAATCCATATCCAACAAAATCAATCCTGAGTATAATGGATTATGCTAATGAATGTAAAAAATTCACGAGTCCACAGTGACAGTCACAACAGAAACTTTAACGGTATGAAAGGGGGAGGGAAAGTTCTTTTCCACAGCACTGTGCCAGCAACTACAAGTATAGAGGAATGACGAAATTAGAAAATCTCCATGTACAAACAGGAATACGATAAGTGACACACAGCAGGGCTCATTAACGATGGTAAAAATTTTAGAGAAAGATCTTTAGAGAAGAGGATATTCATACACTCTCAAAGTACCACTCACCAAATTGCTAACGATAGAAAGAAAAAAAAATGCCTCTTTACAATGAACCGATCTCGTGGGCCCTCCAGAACAAAGTGACCAATGCTAGTCACACAGTAACGGTGGTGGATAAACTGGACATCCTTGGTCTCCAGGAGGCTGTGCTAGGATGCTCACAGCAGAAACTAACTGTATAGTGTTCTTGGCAGAAGGGTGAGTCTGAATTTAATCATGAGGAAATGGTCAGACAACTTCAGAATGTAGACTACTGAGCCAGACGACTGACCTGTCCCCTGCAAACAAGGCCACGTCACCACCACCACAGACAACCACAAAAAGGTGAGGAGATGTTTTTGGTCCCAAAGGACTAAAAAAACACAATAACATAATCCTTTCAGTCCTTAGGAACCGAAAATATCTCTTCTCCTCTTTGTCGTCGTCTTTGTGGTGGCACTGACTGTTGGAAGAAAGGCCAGTCGTCTTGTTCAATGGTCTACATTCTGCAGTTGTCTGATAACGACCTCATGATGAAATTCAGCCTGCACATTCTCAAGAAGACCACTGCACGATTACTGCTGTCTGCTCCTAGCACAGCCCTGCTGGTGGCAAAGAACATCCGGTTCGACATGTTGTCTTTGCCCACTTGCTCCTGATTCTGGTTACGTAGGGGATGGGAATTGAGAGGAGCGAGGGTTAAGGTCTCTCAGAACCGTGTGTGCATCTAGGCATTGGGCTCCTTCGCGATGTACCACAACTGGAGGCTGAGGGGCTGGGATTGCTCCCATCGAAGCAGGCTTTTGGAGTAAACATCCTGGAGAGTGGTTTGCGGTTGTGATGTGGATTCTCAGCAAAGGATCCCTCTGGTGTTCTGTTTGGGCTGGAACTGGATTGGCTGTTTTAGATGTGTTTCATCCAGTGGAAAAGCGACTTTTCATAATGGGGTTTCTTCTTTTCTTGGTTTCAGAAGTACTTGGTATCTGAGAGAGAGAGCAAAAACAACCCAGTGTGCGTCTTTGTCAGGTCCTGTTGCGAGCTGAGCCTGGAGGGCTGGCTACATGGTGACAGAGGCCAGGAGCAAGCTGAGCTCCTACTGGGAGGAGGAGCTGAAGGGGAAAGTGAGATCCAAAGTTAGAAGAAGAGGCTCCCTAAACTTCCATCCAGTCTGCGGTGCAGGATCCAGGGACCCCTGTCCTCGCCCACCAGGAGCTGGTGACGTCTGAGCTCAGAGCTGCTGCAGAGCCTTAGCCAGATCCCCACCACCCTGTCCTCAGCAGCCACTTCACTCCTGAATCCCCTTCGTCTGGAGCAAAGGGATGGTTGTCTCACACCTCCCAGGGAGGGATGTGCTCAGCATCCATCACACACATTCAGAAACAGACTGCTGTCGGAAGGAGAGGACCCTTGGCAGAGAGGCACGCCCTCTTTCTCTCTCTGTCCCAGTACTCTGAGGAAGAAGGTCAGGCGATGGGAAGAGGTCCGGAATGTAAGAGCCTACAGGGACCTCAGAATATATCCAAATCCAGTTCCACCTTCTACCGATGAGGAGTGGGGATGCCAGGGGGCTCAGGCCTAACTAAAGCCACCTGAGCTGTTATTGACAACCCTGGGGCCAGAACTCAGGCCTCTCCCTTTGTGTACATTTCGGGGAAGGTGAGAGGAAAGGCTCCAGTCCGGAGGTGTCGACAGGAAGTAGATACTGTTGGGTCACCTTGGCTGGACGAGAGTAAGGCTTTACAGAGAAATATTCTCCGGAGGGACTGAGGAAGAACCCCACAAGGGGAAACTCACAATGGAATTAGCAAAAAAACAGCAAGGAGTATAACCATGGACGCACTCCTTTTCCTTCAGTCCTCCTGTGGATTCCACACCAGGATACACCTTAGGGCATTGCTAGGAATATTCTCAAGGTCTAGACCAGCAGGTCTCTGAAGGGGATGCATAAGGCAACTGGTTTGACTAGGTTCTCTTCCACCCGCCCTTTGATTCCCCCAAAGCACTCCCTCGGGAAAGATTCCTTTTTAGGATTTACACCAGTGTAAAGAATGGCATAAAGAAGCATAAACCTAACTCTTTTTCCTAACGTTCAATTTATTTACTATTATATTTTCTTTAGGGGAATGAATATAATGGTTCTCTTTGAGGATTTTACTTAATAACAAAAATTGATCAATAGTAAAATTTTCCAAGTGTAGTGCCAAACCCATTGGACTTGATTTCAATTTGATGGAATGTGAACTTCAAGTTTTACATTATAAATTTGAGAGAAGGGCCTGGCGTGGTGACATAGTGGTTAAGTTTGCACCCTCTGCTTGGGTGGCCCGGAGTTCCCGGGTTCAGATCCCAGGCATGGCCAGACACCCCACTCACCAAGCCATTCTGTGGCAGACTCCCACATACAAAATAGAGGAAGATTGGCACAGATGTTAGCTCAGCTACAATCTTCTTCAAGGAAAAAGAGGAAGATTGGCAACAGATGTTAGCCCAGGGCCAATCTTCCTCACCAAAAAAAAGAAAAGAAAAAAATTAAAGAAAGTACTAAATTCTGTTATTTGTAACAGGGAGGTATTGTTATCTGTAAACTGGGTTTCTATGTAATGTTTATTTCTCATTTTATCTTGTATTCTAAAAAGTTGGAGAAAGTCTTTTCCAAGTAGAGTTCTTCTAAGTCTAATCCATTCATCTACCTCTTTTTCTTCTTGATTTTCTTGCATGTTATATGGATAGTACAGTTGAGAGAGGAATACAATTCCATCAAGGACTCACGGATACTCAGACATTTCAATGAAGCACTGAAATGTTTGGCACATTTCTATGCTGAACCTGAGGTCATAGGAGACAAAGGGTTCTTCTTATCTCTAGCTGCATAAAAACCACTTGTGAGCTTTCTAAAAATACTGAAGCTCAAACCCCACCCCAGAGCATTTAAATGAGAATCTTGAGTTGTGAGGTCAAGGCATTCATCTAAATAAAAGTCCCCAGTTGCTTATTACATGGCAGTACTACTGCCAGCTCCGAGGAGGCCCTGAGGTGGGGACACTCGGTCCCTGGAAGCCCCATGCAGACCAGCCAAAGCCTGCACACCTGGGGCTGAGGGAAAACCCTGACTCCAGGCCAGTCCAGCACTCCCACCCAGGCTCTCAGTGAGGTTTTTTCTTTTTAAAGATTTGCCCTGAGCTAATACCAGTTGCTAATCTTTTTTTGTTTTCTTCTTCTCCTCCTTAAAGCCCCACAGTACATAGTTGTATGTTCTAGTTGTAGGTCCTTCTAGTTCTGCACTGTGGAACGCTGCCTCAGCATGGCCTGATGAGCAGTGCTAGGTCCGTGCCCAGGATCTGAACCGGGAAAACCCTGGGCTGCTGAAGCAGAGCGCGTGAACTCAACCACTTGGCCATGACCCAGCCACTCGTTCAGTTTTTATAATCGGGGCTCTTTCTCCTCAATTTCAACACTTCCTATTCACATGGAGAAGTCCAGGGTTAAGGGTTGTCCTAGGTCGGGTTCCCTAACACACACAGGAGGAATATCCATGTGCAAGTGATCCGTTTGGACAACGCTCCCAGAAGAAAGAGGCAGTGGAGTTGGGGAAGCAGGGAAGGGAAGGCAAAGAAGCCAAGAAAGTGTGTGATTTCAGACAAAGGGCAATGTGTTCAGTGGCTCAAAGATGCTCTTGTGATGAGGAGGACCATGGGGCTTGGCTTCCCCTTGGCTAAGAGGAAAGGTGAGAGGGAATATCAGGACAGCGGCAGTGGAAACACAGCAGAGATCAGAGTGCAAACAGGAGACGGAGATGGAAGGGCCTGGCACAGTGGCAGCCCCCATGGAGGACAGAGGTGAGACCAGACAGAGGTAGCACCAGATGTTGAACAGAACAAACAAGGGAGAGAAAAAAGAGCAGGAGACTGAGCTATGAGCTTAGACAGAGAGCACTGAGGAATAAGTGCATCTGAGAGCCCCAGATGGGATCACCTCTGGACCCTAAGCTTGAAGGCCAGGGAATCTGCATGCTACTCTCCACTTGCTGAGCCGCAGTTTTCTTTTGAGAATCCGCGGTTGGATGACAATTGAGGCATCAATGTGGCCAAAGACTTGACACCACTGCTTGCTGGCATCCGAACACTCAAGAGCATCACCCTTCAGCGTGGGAGGGGTCTTCATCCTGAGGGATGCGTCCAAACCCAGCTCTGAAAAGAAAACCACAGCCGAGAGGATCCACAGTTATTCACCACCTACAGTGACTTACTCCCCACCCGAGAGGGACATCGAATAAGGAAAGTGGCTCGAACAACAACGGCCATCTGAAAGTCCGTGGGGGTGAGGTGAAGCCAATGCTGACACTGATATTTTCTTTTTTGTCGATCTTTCTTACAGTGCTCAGTGGTGATGAGATGGTCAGGAGGCAAACACACTCCCATTTGCCAAAAGATATCAAGAAAAACAGAATTGATAAAGACAGTGTCTCAGTAGAGAAGACAAAGGGAAGGAAATCACATGGACAGAGGTTGTCCTACTGGCAGGAAGGAGATTGTAGAGATCACGCAGAAGCAGAGTGCACGGGAAAACATAGGACAGAAAAAAATGGGGGAGGGTGAAAGCAGGGGAGTTTACAAAACTTGCATATATAGATGTCATATATGTACCCTATAAAAGGTACACACAAAATACACAGACTGTATGACATACAATATAAATACATCTATGCATATGTGTTCTTTTCTCTAATTGAACAGATGAATAAATAGGGGTTTGGAGACATTGAATATGACATTCTAATCACTATTCTGGTCAGTTGAAATTGGAAAAAATTTAGAAGTGCAAGAAGAAGGAGAAACCCTGTGGCGAGAAACAGATGACCCGTGGAACACCAGGAGGAGGCGGGTGAGGATAACACAAAGAGCATTAACGGTATCTCCAGAGAAGGATTGCTTGCGTTCCCCCAAATTCCTCTGTGGAAACAGGATCCCCAGTGTGATGGTGTTTGGAGGTGGGGCCTTTGGGCGGCAGGTCCCTCATGAATGGGATTAGTGCCCTCATAAATGAGACCCCACAGAGCTCCCTTATCCCTTCCACCACGTGAGGGTGGCACGAGAAGACGGTCTCTGTGAACCAGGAAGGGGTCTCTCACCAAACATCGAAGGTGCCAGTGCCGTGATGTTGGACCTCTCAGCCTCCAGAACTCCAATAAATAAATTTCTGCTGTTTCTATGTCACCCAGTCAATGGAATTTTTGTGATAGCAGCCTGAACAGACTAAGAAACTATCCGTGGCCAAACAACCTGGCGTGGAGCCTGGTGTGATGCTCAGGCCCCTGTGGAAAGTGAGCAGGAAAGAGAGCGACTGAGCCAGTGAGGCTGAGTCTTGGCTGGGATTGGGGAAGCCAAGGAGAAGGAAAAGAGAGGCTAGAGGGTGAGAAGACAACTAAATAGCCCAAGATCTGACGGCACTTGTCAGGGCTACGCCTCCCCTGACCCTCACTGAGACTTTCTGTAGGACCTGTCCATGAGCGACAGGGCGCTCCTTGTTGCCCCACCTCCAGTTGAGAACATGGATCTCTCCTCCTTCCTCAGATGACACCATCACCTGAAGGATGAGCACCAGGCATCTCCAGGGTCCAGGAGGAGATGCTGAGAGCGGTGGAGGGTGAGGAGGAACAAGACCCAGAGGAAATGGATGTCAGGGTTTGGAAGCTCAGTTGTAAGCAACCTCTCAGGATCCTGAGGAGAAAAACACTGAGGACATGGACTTAGAGATGAGTAGAGATGGTGAATTAAATAGAGTATGCTAAAAGAGACTGACTTGTGCACTTTAAGGATGAAGGTGGCCCTTTACATGAAAAAGAGGGAAAAAAAACTGAAGAATAAGGAGGAGACTGAGCCGTGCACCAGTGTTTCCATTGGGACCGATTGTGTCTAAGGCAGTGTTACTGGGGGCACCTAACAGGAAAACTGGCCTGATGATGGATCCTGAAAGGAGAGGGAAAAATGGGCAAACGTGCCTTTCTGAGAGAGAAGGGAAGATGGGGTCCAGAGAGAGTGGAGACCATCAAGACTGCTCTGCATCAGACGGAACAATGCACGTGGAATCATTTTGCAAGTGTTAAAGCACCAGAAAGATACGGGGGTATATTTGACATACTCATAGTTGTTATCAAGCAATTTTTATTGAATCAGACACTGTGGAAATTATGTCCTTAATACTCCCAAGAGTATTAATGCAGTATGAGTAAGAGTATGGAATGCAGACATAATTCTCAGGGGATTCAGATGAGGGAATTGAGATGTAAATACCTAAGAGGATAAACAACCTGGCCAAGGTAAACAACCAGTAAGATGCAAACCCGGGACGAGGGGCAGAGCTGATCCTAAAGCCCAGGCTCTCACCACCTCGCTCTCTCAGAGCATCACGGGTTTCAACCTGACCTGAAGTGAGCATGGGAGAGGCCCCATTGCCACCTCCCCCCACAACTCTGTGACGCCCAACACATGGACTACAGCTCCCTATTCTTCTTTTCTTTCTTACCTTGGAAGAGTGAACCTCGGTTTCCAGAAACACTGTTGGCTGCAAAGCTCCAGATGGTGGAGGAAAGACCAAGCCTGGCTTTGCCATCCCTGCAATGGAACTGGTCCAGCTGCAGCCCCAGATAATTGCTCCCTCAGCTGCTTGGCTCCAGCTGTGCTTGTGAAGTTTGCATCTCTGACCTTTGGAAACTCAAGTTTCCACTCAAAGGCCCTTGCTGACAAGCCTCCCAGGAAGGAGCTGAAACAAGAAGTGGTTTCAGTAGGACCAATCCGAGTTTCCATTTGCTAAGCTCTCCCAGACCACTCATTTCAGAAGTCCCTGCTTGTCAGTGGTCTCAGGAAACAAACTCAGACTTCATGTATATGAAGGAGATGTCGCCATGATGTGTGTCCCTGGGGAGGCCGAGATGGCAGGTGCCCAGGCTACAGTGTCCCTGAAGTGGACAATCACCCACTGGAGTCCAGAGGGCTTTGCATGGGCAGATGAGGTCATGCCTATTACTCTGTTACTAGTAACCTTAGTCCAGGAGCCTACAGAGAAGGTTCTAAAGAGGACTCAGGAGATGGGGGAGAAAGAGCTGCTGATGTCTACCCAGAAGAATATCAGAGGAAGGGAAGAAGTATGGTCCCAAGGCTTCTGTTTCCAGTAAGAAGGGAGTTGGGAAACTGTAGACCAAGTTTGGAATCTTTGCAAAGTTCTGGAGCCTTTTGACCTTCCTTTTCTGTAAGTTTTGGCTGCCCTCCACCCACCCACACATATATACATTCTTTTGCCACTTGGGGGGTGGAGACAGGTAGTAGCAGCTGTAAGTAATGTAGCAGAGGTCTGAGACCCTTATAAGAAACTTAGGGGCCAGAGGTGCTACAGCATGAGGCTTTGTGTGATTCTTCAGGGACGTAATATGGTGCACAGTCCTTATGTTACACACTCTTCTGGGGGGTCTGGGCTTTAGTCCCTAATCAAACATGTTTCTATTTCTTCTGTGAAATGAAAATCTATTCTCAGAAAGAGGGCTAACCAAAGACCTGAAATAGCCTCAGACCAGTCCAGCTCAGGCTAAGGCAGATCATAACCCCCACGGCCTTCTCCACACCACTGTGGGTTCCCCTTTCTCCTCCCCTCTGCACATCCTCATTGCCACCAATGTTTGTTTTAAATGTTTCGTAAAAATATCGTTTGGGATGGTGTTACCATGTAGATTCCTGACAACACACTCTATGAGACCTCATCATTAACGCCTGGATCCATGAATCTCCCACTGCTTCTCTGATCCTGTCATCTCCACACGATCAAACGTCTGAATAATCTAATCACCCAGAAGTCCTGTTCGCATCATGGTCCAACTCTACACATGCAGACTCCTCCCTCTGCCTTTGTAGTCCTTCTGTCCTGTGGCCTCATGTTCTTCTTTGCTCATAAGTAAGACGAGGGTCCTATCAGGCACACTGGTTGCTGACATTTACATGAGATTAGAACACTAAGACGTGACTCGTGCTTGAAGCTCTAACCCACACATGGAAGAAGTCACTGAGCCTACACAAAGGATGAAACCCATGGCCATTTATGGAGGAGGGGAAACCAGATCCAGAGCTTTGGCTTCATTGAAACCAAGCGGCACAGGCAGGATGCGGCATCCAGGATCTCGTTTTTAAATCTTCAGAGGGAGGTAGTCACCCCAGAGGAAGTAGAGAATCAGCTTTGAACCCCAAATCATGAGAACAGAGCTCCAGAATAGTTGAGTAAAACTGTTCCACGTGTGGATGGCCAGAGACAAGTGGGAGACACTGCTCAGGAAATGCAATTAGCTAGAACACTGCGGGAGATGAGATGCGTCATCTTAAAGAAAGAGGTCTGACAAATACCTACTGCGACCCTGCTGTAGTGGTGGCTGTGAGGTGGTCATGATCCCTTCTCTCTCCCACCTGGGGAAAAATGGCTTGCAGATGCCACTGAGGGACAGGCTGAGAGGGACATAGCTAGGGATTAGGGTGACAGCACAGCTCCCAAGCCCTCCTGAAATCTGTACTTAAAACTCGGTCCAAGAGCCTGCAGAAAGTATATCTCTCTACCTGGCCAGCCGTGGTGAGCTTAAAAAATATGGAGGCTAACTGGGAGACCACTTGGATTTATCTGCTTTATACAGGGAGTACTCACTGGCTGCCTCCAGAGTCAAGCTGACTTGAGGCTCATCACACGGAAAGGCAGTGCTTCTGAGGGGCTCCCCGGAGGCAGAGAGATCACGAGGACTGGAAGGAGTCAAATTCTGTTCACCTGATGGATCTTGAAGGATTTCCTTCGCAATCTCCTTCTCCTGCATCTCCCTCTCCAGACTGGTAAGAGAGGGAAGAGAAAAGAAGAGATCAAGAAGGATTAGACACCACAGTATCCCAGCTGGTTCTGATTGAAGGGTAGGGTCCAAGGGACTGGGGCAAAGCCTGGCTGTCCTGGAACAGGAGAGAGGGAGAGAGAGAAAAAAGAGAGTGAGCAGAACATGCTCAGTGCACTGGACAGACAGTGAGATGATGATGGGGCCTGCACTCTCCCTGTAAGGCAGACTCATCACACACGGAGAACCAGTACAATGGCTTCCAGTTTGTGAATACATTGTGTTGAACTTACATATGGCAGCCCAGTGAATGCAGGCTTCGGAGGCATTGTGGACTCCCAGAGATCTTGTGCCTTCTAGGCCATTTCTGTCAATACCGTGACCTTTTATTTATTTATTTATTTTTAATTTTGTCTAGATCCTTTCTGGCTATGCTATACCTATGAAGGACCTAAGGCCAACAGTTGGGAAAGCAGACATGCATCTCATCCTTGTTTTAGCCTTCCAAGAGAGAACAAGGGATTTCTTTCAGGGCAGGAAATCCCTGAGACTGCTTAGTTCCCCTTGTCAGACTGAGGCTACAAGTACCACAAAGACAACAGACAACCTCGTTCAAAGGGCTTTGCCATCGTTGCTGGAGTGACTGAAATCAGCACCAGGGGCAGTGCTGGTTCCCCCTGGCATGTGAAACCTGGGGCTATTTGGCCCTCAGGGTCTTTCTTTCAGGTACTCTCCCCACATTTTACCCTTGCTTATTAGCCCTCCTCATTCACTGTTACCTGGGGGTCAGTGATTCTTGTTCTGCCTCATCTTCATCGTCTTCCAGGCTTTCTGCAAACAAAATTCAGAAATGTCCAGACAGAGATGAAATAGTACAGACACAAAGGCCTGCCTGGGCATGGACAGCAATGACCTGTGTATGAGGTCAGGACACACTGAGAGAATTGTACTGACAGCCCCATGTTTGACTTTGAAGGAATGGCCTGGGATGGTCTACTGACCCATCAGGCAAAATGTCCTTGATCTGCTGGATCCCCATCATGGCATGCTCTGAGTTTAACTGGGCAAAGATCAAATATCTTTTGTCTCCAGATCAGCGGGTACTTTTCCAGTTTCCCTCTGGAATTCTCTAGTTCTTTCCTCACTCCTTCCACAGAGCTGGTTCCCAGTCTCAGTGACTCTATGTCCACTCAGAACTCCCACATAGACCCTACTCCTTTCCCTAAAAGGAGGATAAAAAACCCCATGACTCACCCCTCCACACATCCCGGGACTTCAGGGGAACTCCAAATTGTCTTTTACAGCAGAAGAGGGGAAAATTTTCTTTGTGGAAAGTGTTCTATTTCAAATCAACGTATCTGCCCCCACATTTTAGGATTATAACTAAATAAACCCCAAACGGTTAGGAGTATCATCCTTTTCTGAAGTACATTCATGAGCATTCCCTTCTTTAATAGTTACAGCTACCATGCAACACGTCTTTTGACCCATTTTACAGAAATCCCGGAAGGAGAAATCAATCACTCGCCTGTGGTTATAAAAGCCAGAGCTCAGGCAAGAGCCTGAGGAGCTCACGCTCAGTCCAGGACTCTTTTCACTCTTACAAGCTGCCTCCTGTCACATCCACCTTTCTGCACTGTGACACCGGGTGGAGGCTGCCTCCTGCCCCAAAGGGCACGGTCCCTCAGGGAGGAAGCAGACTCTTGGAGCACTATGACGTCCCCCTGTGCATTTCTCCCCTCTGCTCCCACCCAGCCAGTCGTGGTCCTGTCATGGCTCCAAGTGCCATGTGGACACCAGGACCGCTGGCGAAAGCATTATGAGGGGAGATGCGGAGGCTCTTGTCAGCCAGGGACCTTGGAGGGGCTCAGTGCAATCAGGGCCTGTGGTCGCCTTACCTGGGCTAAGCTTGCGGACAAGGCGCTCTGTCAGCCTGCATCCCTCAGCCAGTTGTTCTCGGAAGCCCTGTCCCCAGTCTCTGCCAATGTCACTGTGGGTGAGGAGGTCCCTGAGGTGCTGATGGAGGAGGACAGAGACCTCTCTTCCTTCCCATGACGTCTGGCGTATCTGGGTCAGCTTTCATGCATGATCATGAATTAGGAAATGGTATTTCCTAAGGCGGGAGGGAAGAGAAATCCTCAGAGTGGAAATGGGGTAATGAGAGATGATAGGGAGTTTGAGAGAGATTTCTGTGAGAATATCCCCAAAAGGCCTTCCAAGTAGAAATCTGCTCATTTTTGGTGGACCACATTTTTTCTTCTTTCCTTTTGCATTTTATACACAGTGACCCAGTAAAAGCATGCTCCTGAGACACTGGAGACTCTAGGAGATCTTGTAACTTCTAGGCCTCCTTCTCTAAAGGTTGAGACAAAATGTGAATTTTTATTTAGTCTGATGACTTTCCTTGTCATGAAATACCTGCCAACAAGCTCAGGCCCACATGCAGAGAGCAGGTATGGACCTTACTCTGGGTTTTGACCCTCCGGAGGAGAAGAAGACATGTCTGAAGGGGCAGGACGTCTCTAGGCCTGATTACCTCACTGTGAGTGAGACAGACTCCACATGCTGCAAAGAACATGGACGATCCAGATGGGGGAAGTGGAGGAGACCAGCACAATCAGCCAGTTTCGCACCTCCTTGCTTCAGGAAAGCAGCTGCTTTTGACCTCTGCGTCTGTTCTTTCCAGAGCCCTCTCTGCATTTGACTTGCACATTACCCTCCTCTGATCCTTCACTGTTACCTGGGGGTCAGTGATCCCAGTTGTTCTTCAGCCTCCTCTTCATGGATTTCTGCAAAGAAATTGAGAAAAGTCCATTTAGACATTAGCTAGTTCCACTTCACCCGTTACAAATGCAGGTGCCTCTCTGGGCCTGGAGACACGAATTATCTCTACATGAGTTCAGAAAGGTGTCATGTTTTGTCTGTAAAGAAATGGGCTGCCGTGGTATTCTGATGGATCAGGCAAAGTGGCCCTGATCTGATGGGTCCCAGGTGGCATGCTCTGGGTGGAACTGAGCAAGGAGTTAAAAATTGATTTTGTTACCCAGATCAAGAGATGCTTCTCCAGGTTTCCTAGGGGCTCCTCCCTCCTGCCACAAGGCTGGTTCCCAAGCTCAGTGACTCTGTGTCTCATCATGCCTTTCACAGAGAACCTCCTCCTTTCTCTCAGGAGAGGAAAAACAATTCTGTCCCACGAGTCTCACATGACTTGGTCCTTCGTGGGGACTTCCACATCTGCATCTACCGTTCACCAGGAAAATTCTCTCCTCGTTAAGTGCTAAGTATTCTAGTGTAAACCCACATCCCACTACCAGATTCTACCATACCCAGTACTGAAATCAACCCCAGTGAGTGACTCTAGCATTGTGAAAGTACACTCATAGACATTCCCTATTGGAATGCTACAGCTACCATGCAACACGTGTTAATCACGTTAGAGATGAAGAAACTGAAATCCAGGAAGGATACATCCGTCCCTCGCCCACTGTTAGAAAAGACAGAACTCAGGCTGGAGCCTGGGAATGTCCACGCTTAGCTCAGGGCCCTTTTCAGCCTAACTAGCTGCCTCCTATCATGTCTGCCTTTCTGTGCTCTAACACTGGGTGGAGGCTGCCCCCTGTCCCAAGGGCCATGGCCCATCAGGGAGGAAGCAGGCACTTCGAACACTATCACCTCCACCTTGTACGTTTCCCCTCTCTGTGCTCCCACCCAGCCGCTCCTGGTCCTGTCATGACCCCAAGTGTGATGTGGAAACCAGGACAGATGGCAAAAACATTATGAGGGGAGAAGTGGAGGCTCTTGTGAGCCGGGGACCTTGGAGGGCTCAGCGCAATCAGGGCCTGTGGCCGCCTTACCTGGGCTGAGCTTGCTGACAAGGGCCTGGGAAAGCCTGCATCACTCAGCCAATTGCTCTTGGAAGGCCTGCCCCCAGGGGTTGTTAAGGTCACTGCGGCCCAGGAGGTCCTTGAGGTTCTGATTAAGCAGGACGGATAGCTCTCTTCCTTCCCAGGTCTGTAGGCGTAACTGGGTCAGCTCTCGTGCCTGAACTCGAATTAGAAAATCAAACTCCCTATGGTGGGTTAGAAGGGAAAATGTAGAATTGGAATTGAGTCAAAGGTTCTTAGGACCTCCACAGAGGTTTCTATGAGAACATCCCCCCATTTGCCTTCAAAACAGAATTTTGGGACATGTTTGGCAAATGCATAAATATTTTTGAAAGTTACATCAGCGGCCAGGCAATACCAGCTCCCGAGGCATTGCCGACTCCAGCGTTCTTGTACCTTCTAGGCCACCTTCTCTCAGTATTTAACATAATACGATTTTGTGGGGTCTAGTTACCTTCCTTGCTGTGAAATACCTGCCAACGACCTCAGATGAACTCTGCAGAAAGCGGATATGAATCTCACCCTGCCTTTTAACCAACCATCCGTGAGAGGACATGTGATGTCCGTGAGTACAGGAAATCCATGAGAGTAGTTAGTTCACCTTGGTTCAGACTAACTCTACAAGTACCAGAAAGAGACTGCACAACCCCATTAAGAGGGCTATGTCGTTGTTGGTTGAGGGAATGACAGGAGTGCAATCTGCAGGTTTGGGTGACCATCGCATCACAGATGTGGTCACCTTTGCACTCTTTGATCTTTCTAGGACCCTCTCCATACTTTACCTGTCCTTTACCCTCCCCTGATCGTTCATTTTGGACAGTGGTTCTCTCTCTTCTACATACTCCTCGTCTTCATGATTTTCTGCAAACAAATTCAGAAAAGTCTAGTCAGACATTGACCCAGCCCTGGTAGATCATCACCCCCATATCCTCTGCCCTGAATCGAGCAAACAGTTAAATACGTCTTTTTTCACCAAAGATCACAGGGAGCATGTCAGCAGCCTTCAATAGGTGTTGCTGAAAGAGTCAGCTTGGCCTCAGCAGACACCCTGGTCTTTGGTGAGATAGGTGGGATTATACACCAAGACGAGACTGATGGATGGAATCCATACACCCCACGTCGGAAAGCGTATTTGGTGCTTTTGAGAGGCCAGGATCCTGGGTGATTCATAGAGGTGGGGGCACCAGGGCCCATGCCTTAATTTCAGCGAAAACTCCAGACATGGAAAGACAGAGGTATCTTTGCCTTGTTCCTCAGCTGACTGTTTAGCAAGGACAAGGTATCTCAGAGGTGAGAGAGACCAGAGTCCAGAGCTGAGGAACCATGGTAACAACATCTCCAAAGAGATAGGCAAGACTACCACCCTACTTGGACAGTCATTAATGCTCAGTTCAGGAACTCAATTAGGAAAAAATTACAGGAGAGATCAGAGGGCCCATCTTTATAGAAGGAGCTCATGGAAACTCCTGTTGTGCACAAGCATCAGTGGTGGCTGGAAGTGTGTTATGATCTCTTCAATCTCCCCACTCTGGTTTACCTGGTGTTCACCACCCTGTGCTTGGCATTGGGTCCCAGGGTGACAGAGATTTGATCTGGGACTTGGAAGGGTGTACAGCTACTTGACCCACCTGATGTCTGTGCTTTCAAATGAATCTTAGATTCTGATTCAAACCAAGATGGGCCTCCAAGGCCTGCCATCAAAGAGACATTTCTGTACCTGGACAGAGGTGTGAGCACAAAGAACATGGAGGCTACCTGGGAGACCATTCGGAGCTTGTCCTCTTTACAATAGAGTACTCACAGGCTCGCTCCAGACAAGAGCAGACTTCATGCTCATCAGATGGGATGGTGGGACTGTCTGGAGGGTGGCAGGAGTCAGACAAGTCATGGTGACTGGAAAGAGTCAAATACTGTTCATCCAAAGAATCCTGACACGTTTCATTCATTTCCTCCTCCTCCTGGAGCTCCCTACCGAGCCCAGAGGCACAAACATAACAGAATATTAAACAAGGAAAGACTGGACACTGCAACTTCCCAACTGGCTTTGATTGGAAGACTAAGGGAGAGGTCACAGAAGGTAAAGAGGGCATCCCTTGAAATAGGAAGAATATAACAGTCCTTCTATGACTGCAACTAAGTGAAGCTGCCGTGGTCAGGGGAGGGAGGGCAGCAGGTGCTCACTGCCCTGTCCAGATAACAAGTTAATGAGGAAGGAGACTCAGCTCTCCTCTATGCCACAGTCATGACACAGAGCACACAACGAGAACCACAGGAGTTCCTACAACTCCAAAGCATAACTTCTGTTCCACTTTTCTTACAGAGGCCCAGTGAGTAAAGGCTCCTGGGGCATTGTGGGCTCCCAGACATTTTGTGCCTTCTAGGCCTGTTTCTCTCAATACTGTAATATCACATACACATTTTTGTCTAGCTATATGTCACGCTATGAAATCCTCACCATTAAACAGGCCAAATGTGCAGACTGAAGTTATGTATCTTATCTTAGTTTTCCCCAAATGAGAGAGGACTCGTGGTCTCCCTGAGTGCAGGAAATCTCTAAGATTGGTTAGTTTCCCTTGTGTCAAGCTGACTCTAGGTTCCTAAACTTGAGAAATTAATACCAAGTGGAAACTAACAGGACAAGTCTCAAGAAAACAGACAGCATTCTTAAAAGGGGTAATTCGTGGTAGTCTGATGGGATGAAATAGGTCTACTGGTACTTTCTAATTTTCCCTGGATTTGAGATCTTCAGATGTCACCATTGCTTTCACAACCAGGATTATCAGTTACCTGGGGGCTGTTGGCTCATCTCTTTCCTCATCCTTCTGATCTTTTTGAGTTTCTGCAAATAAAGTTGGACAGGGCCAGTCATAATAAAAAGTTGCTTCTTGACACATTACCAACCCAGGGGCCTGTTTAAACACAGGGATGTAAGTCTTCTCAGTGTGAGAACAGGATAGTCTCAGGATATTCCAGGAGGCCACGGGTTGTGTCTTCTGAAAAGTGACCAGGCTTCCTTTCCTGAGTCATAGGGCAGACTGTCTCTGAATTGGCAGATCAATACAACAAGGTTCTCTTTCCTGAACCTGGGCAAAGAGTTCAACCTATTCTCCCCGAGGTCATGAGGAGCTCATCTAGTTGCTTTCTGGAAAGGCTGTGGCAAGATTCAGCTCTTACTCCATCAGATATGCTGGCTGCTGTTGGTTTGGATGAAGTTATACAACGAGACTAGACTGATGGATGGAATTTATTCACTCATAAATAGGAAAGAATCTATGGTGCCACCTAGAGAACAGGATTCTTGCTATTCAAAGTGGTGGAGGGTGCCAGGGTTCACACCACGCATTCAGGGAAAATTCCAGACACATTCAAGAGGTGTTTATCTTTTGACACTTAGATGGCTCCCTACTGAGGATAAACCAACTTAGAGGAGGCAGAGACTGCTGCTTGGAGCAGAGCAGGCATGGTAACGGGGATGGCAGAGATTTGGCCTGGGACTCGGAAGAGTGTTGAACTACCTGACCCACCTGATGTGTATGCTTAAAACTGAGTCCTAGATTCTGATTCAAACCAAGTTAAGTCTCCAGGGCCAGACTGAAGAGAAGACATATCTTGACCTGGACAGGGATGTGGGGAACATGAATATGGACACTACCTGGGAGACCTGTTGGAGCTTTCTTCTCCTGTTGATGGGAGTACTCAGTAGCTGCAACCAGAGCACAGAAGTCTTCGTGCTCCTCAGACAAGAAGACATTGGTGCTGGGAGGCTCGTGAGAACCAGACAGGTACTGGTGACTGGAAGAAGTCACAGGGCCTTCATCCACTGACCCCTTCAGGGCTTCATTCACACTCTCTTTTTCCTGTAGCTCTGTGCTCAGGCTAGGGGAAAAAGGATATGATGAAACCAAGAAGGGTTGGATGCCAGAGTCCCAGGTGGTCCTGATTGGTGGTAGAGAGAGTGGTCACAGAAAGTGAGGGACAGTCCCCTCAAAGAGAAAGAAAACAATCCTCCTATGTTGAGAGCATGGTCTGGCTGCCCCTGAGGGCAGGAGAGAGGGGAGTGGGCGCTCAGTAAACTGGCCAGATAGCACTCAATGAGGAAGGAGAATCAACTCTACCTGTATGGTACAGCAATGGCACTCAGCAGACACAGAGAACCAGAACAGTGGCTCAACCGTGTGCAGAAATGGTGTTGAATTTTACATACTGCCACCCAAGGAATACACGTTCCTGACACATTGTAGATGCCCAGAGACCTTGTGCCTTCTAGACTTCTTTCTATCAATATTGTGACGGGACATGATTGTTTTGGTCTAATTACATTTCTTGCTATGAAATGCATGCCAAGAAGCTAAAGTCCACCATGCAGAAAGCACATATCCATCTCATCTTAGGTTTAGCCACAGAGGAGAGAACAGATGGATTCTGTGACTACAACAAATTCCCCGAGACTGGTTAATTTCCCTTACATAAGAATGACAAGTACCACAAAAGCAAATGACAACCTTTTTAGAAGGCTATTTCCTGATTGGTTAAGTGAATGGAATAATTCAACCAGCAGTTTCTGTCACTTTTGCCTTAGAAATCTGTGGCTAGTGTTGACCTCTTGGTCTTTATTTGGGAACCATCCTCTTATTTTACGCATCCTCTTCCAGGCCCTGATCATTCCGGGTTACCTGGGGTCCATTGATGCTTTTTCTTCTTTGTTCTCCTCCTCTGCATGATTTTCTGCAGAAAAATTCAGAAATTCCACATTCAGAAATGTCCAGCAGGCACTAAGGAGTTCCATGCCACCCATTGTAAACACAATGGCCTGTCTAGTCATGAAGACATAAATACCCAAGTACAATTTCAGGATACACTGAGAGAATCGTACTGAAAGGTCTCTTATTTGTATTAAACGAATGCCCTTTCTTGTTTTTACGATCCATCAGACACAGTTTCCCTGATGGCATGCTCTATGTGAAACCGGAAAAAATGTTAGAAATGTCTTTTGTTCCCAAGATCACCATGTACTTGTCCAGATTCTCTCTGGACTTCTACAACTGTATTATTTGTCTTGACATAAAGCTGGCTCTCAGGCACAGTGGGAACTTTCTCTAAAGAGACCATAAACAATCCTCTCAGTCTCCCCTCAAGACGTCTAAGGAGACTTCCAGTTTCTGGTCCAACATGTAAGGATCTTGGAAGTCATCACTCCTGTCCTCACAACAAGAAAATAGCTGAACAAACTGAAAATCAACCACTCTTCTTAGATCCATCAGAGAATGAAGGTCAGAGAGCAAACCACTGCCCCCAAAACTGGAGATACAGACAGGCTAGGCAAACAAAGAGAATTACAACTTATTGAAGCAGAAACCTAGGCAGGAGCCAGGACCAGAGTAGGAAAACTTAGCATGTAATTGACTTACCATGGAGACTCAGTGTGGAGAAGTTTGAGTTAAAAGCATCAGGGGGCCCAGTCGTGGGAGAAACCCAAGAGTTCTGGAGAGTTTTATGTCCAGGAGCCCTATCAGTGTCTCACAGTGAAGACTAGAGAAAAATCTCCTTACGCCTCTGGCAGAGTGAGAGGAAAGTAGCTACTGGGAGATACAGCCAGAGCATTTTGTTTTCTTGACAAAGCCTGCTCTCAAAGAAACTATTTGACCAGAGCCTAACCAACTGGGATTTTACCACATCCCAACTGACCTTGGGGAAAGGAAATACCCAATCCCGGCCCCTCTAGCCTTCCTTTTCCATCGAGGGGAGGAGGAAGGTGAACCCTGAGAAGCTCTTGTGAAGGCTACAGCCCAGTGACACAGGCTGACTCAAAGACTGAGCCCTGATCATAGGACTACAGAATGTTTCCACACACACACACACCTTACCAGCACATCCTTAGGGATCCTATATGATAACAGGGGAATACAACTGAAAGGATACAACCGAAAGAACTGCAAGTTCTCAGGCCTCATTTAAGCAGAAATCACCAGGGACACTCAAGACAGCTGAGAACACAAAACCAAGAATTCCAGAGGAGATTTAGGCCTCTCACATCTACAGCTACAATAAACAGGAAACCCAGCCTAACCCCTAGCCAGATAAAGACAAAACTTCACACTAAGGCCTACTTACCTCAAATCCTTTACCCAGTATATCATGTTTGGCTTTTAACAAAACATTAAAAGACATGCTATGAGACAAAAAAAAAACCACAGTTTGAAGAAAGAAAATAAGCATTAGAACCAGGCTCCAATATGGCAGACATGGTGGAATTACTAGACCAGGAATTTAAAGCAACAGTGATTAATATGCTAACGGCTCCAAAGGGAAAGGTGGACAGCATGCAAGAACATATGGCTAAGGTAAGTAGAAAGACGCGAACTCTAAGAAAGAATCCAAAGGAGATGGTAGAAATGAAAAACACTGGGACAGAAATGAAGAGTGCCTTAGAGGTTCAACAATACTCTGGACACGGCTGAGGAAAGAACCTGCGAGCTTGGACAAATATCAATAGAAATTTCTGAAATTGAAATGCAAAGAGAAAAAAGAATGAAAAGGAAGGGATTATGCAAGAACTAAGGAACAATCACAAGAGGCGTAAATATGTGTAATGTGACTATCAGAAGGAGCACAGAAGAAGTATTTGAAGCAATAATGACTGAGAATTTCCTAAAACAATTTTTAGTTTTTTCCACCCAAAGGTTTTGTTTTTTTTTTTAATATTGGCACCTGAGCTAACAACTGTTCCCAATCTTCTGTTTTTCTTCTGCCTTTTCTCCCCAAATCCCCCCAGTACATACTTGTACATTCTAGTGTGGGTTCTTTTAGTTGTGGCATATGGGATGCCACCTCATTATGGTTTAATGAGGAGTGCCATGTATGCATCCTGGATCTGAATCAGTGAAACCCTGCACTGCCGAGTGGAGCTTGTGAACTTAACCACTTGGCCGTGGGGCCAGCATCCCCTGAAATGAATTATAGACATTGAACCACAGATCCAGGAAGCTCAGAGAATACCAACCAGGAAAATACCAAAATGCATACACCTAGGAAAGAATATCATATTCAAAATGCAGAAAATCAAAGACAAAAGGAAAGTCTAAATGAAGCCAGAGAGAAAAATATCTTACCCAGAGAAGAGTAAGGATAAGAGGTATATCAGACTTCTCTGAAACCATGCAAGCAAGAAGAGAAGGGAGCATAAGAAAAACACCCCACCCACCACGAATTCTGTATCCGGCAAATTATCCTTCATAAGCAAGAGAAAAAGACAACATTCCTAGACAAATAAGAATTGAAGGAATTTGTCACCAGTAGGCCTGCCTTGCAAGAAATGTTAAAAGAAATTCCTCAGAACAAAGGAAAATGATATAAGTCAGAAACTGGGATCTACACAAAGAAAGGAAGAGCATTTTGAAGCAATGAATTCAAATACAATAATTTATTTGTCTTTTTCTTGATTGATCTAACTGATAACAGTTCAAAACCATAGTAGCAATAATGGATTTGGATAAGCAGCTTATGGATAAGTGAAATGAATGACAGTAATGGTCTAACGGATGGGTGGAATGAATTGGGAATACTGTGTTATTAGGCACTTGTGCTAGCCATGAAACAGTACACTGTTCTTTGAAGGAGCACTTGGATGATTTTTAAATGTACATTGCAAACTCCAGGGCAACCACTGAAAAAGATGAAAGAAAAAATAAAAGTACAGTTGATATGCCAAGAGAGGAGAAAAAAATGGAATCACATAAAATTCTTTTTTACAACCAGAGAAGACAGCAAAAGAGTGGAAGACAAAAAAAAGAAACCAAGAAAAAGAACAATGAACAGTAACTAATATGGTAGACATTAATCCAAGTATATCAACAAAAACCTTCCAAGTCAGTGGTCTAACTGCACCAATTAAAAGATAGACTGTCAGAGCGGATGAAAAAATAAGACTTAATTAGACGTTGTGTATAAGAAATCCACTTTAAATAAAAAGGCACAGATATAATAAGAGAAACAGGATGGAGAAAGATATACCACGCTATCACTGATCAAAAGAAAGATGCGGTAGCTCAAACAATTTCAGACAAAGCAGACTTCAGACTGATGAAAATGATCAGGGATAAAGAGTGGTATCACGGAACAAAACGGAGTCCATTCTCCGAAGACATAACAGTTTTTAAGGTGCACCTAGGAGAAGAGGGTGAAAATAACTGAGGCAAAAACTGAGACCTGCAAGGAGAAGTAGATGAATCCAGTATTACAGTTGGAGATTTCAACACCCCTCTGTCAGAAACAGAGAGATCCAGCAGGCAGAAAATCAGGAAGGATATAGTTGAAATAAACAGCACCATCAATCAACTTGATAGAATCGACACTTCTACAATTCTTCATCAAACAAGGGAAGAACACAGATTCTTCTCAAGCTCACATGGAACATTCTCTAGGGCAGGCACTATGCTGAGAAGAAATGAGAAAAAAGACAGAAGATACAGATTACTCATATGAGAAGTGGAAGAGGGACTGGCACTACTAATCCCATGGACATCAAATGGATAATCAAGGAATGTTAGGAACGAATCTGTGCCCTGATGTTTGAAATGGATCCATTACTTGAAACACACAATCTACCAAAATTCCCACAAGGAGAAACAGATCATCTGAATAGGCTTATATCTACTACAGAAATTGAAACAACAAAGAATCTTCCAAAACAGAAAGCACCAGGCCCAGATAAATTCATGGGTGAATGCTATCAAATATTTAAGGAAGAAATTAGGCCAGTTGTCTACAATCTCTTGCAGAAAATAGAAACCGAGGGAATACATCCTAACACATTCTATGAAGTCAGCATTCTCCTAATACAAAAACCAGACAAAGATGTTATGAAAAGGAAAACTACAGGCCAATAAGTCTCACGAACATAGGTGCAAAAATCATCAAGATTTGACAAATTGAATCCAAGAAAGTATAAAAAGAATTATACACCACAACCAAGTGAGATTGATTCCAGCTATGAAAAAGGGGTTCAACACTCAAAAATCAATTAATGTGATTCACCGTCCATCAGGAAAGAAACATCTAGTTGGATCACTGTGGCCTGTACCCAGTGCATTTCTCCTCTCTGTTGCCACCCCGCCAGTGCTGGTCCTGTGATGGCCCCAAATGGGACGTGGAAACCAGAACCACTGGTTAAAAAAAAAATCCTTGTGAGCGGAATCTCTTGGAGCAGCTCAGTGCAGTCAGGGCCTATGACTGCCTTACCTGGGCTGAGCTTTCGGGCAAGGCGCTCCACCAGCCTGCATCCCTCAGCCAGTTGCTCTTGAAAGCCCTGACCCTGGAAGTTGGTAGGGTCAGCGTGGGTGAGGAGGTTCCTGAGGTGCTGCTTGAGGAGCACAGAGACTTCTCTGCCTTTCTCTATCGTTTGCCGTAACTGGGCCAGCTCTTGAGCCTGATCTTGGATTAGGACATCACATTTCCTAAGGTGGCACAGAAGAGACCATTTAAACATGCAAAGAGTCGAACCATAGATTATAAGATTTTTAATGCAGATTTCTGTGAGAATATCCCCAAGGAGCTATTGTAGCAGAATTCTGGCACATGTATGGTGACCTGCTGATGCCAGCCTGATATCAGTTCCCCTACATTAAACCCAGCATATGTGGGGCTAAAACCAAAGCACTCTTTCCCCGCTTACTCCCTGGCTCCAGAATACTCTATCCACCATGGAGACAAACCACCTGGGTTCCCTATCATCTCCTCCTCCTCCCTGCAAACAGTGTCCCCAGGCCAAATGCAGGCTGGTGGGAAAGTTCCGACCAGCAAGGCTACTGTGTCCCCCCACCATCTACAAGCAGCCACAATCCTCACAAAACTTTAAAAACCCCTCTCCTCCCCTCTTTCGGTGAGATGAGATGAAATGAGACAAATGTGAGGGCTCGCTCTCATCTCCTGGCTCATGTCACCCGAAATAAAAACCCTTTCCTTGCCATAAGCCTGGTGCTCCAGTTTTTATTGGGCCCCTCTTGTGTGGTGGGTAAAGAACCTATGTTTGTAGGTGGTAAAATCTGATGAGCCAACCAGAAGGCTCTTGCCCATGGGTCCATGGCCCCAGGCCAACTGGGATTTCCTGGGAAGCAGTCCTGCAGCCACCTAGGTCATTTGCCCTAGGGACTGCCCCCAGTACTTTCCATCTGCCTCGGAGCCACTGACCCTAGGCCCATTTTCTTATGGCAAGGAAACAGGTTCTAGATTGGTTTGTTTGCTTCTTCTTCCTTGTGGGAAGTCGATGGACTCTGAAGTAGAGTAAGTTGCCTCAGAGATGCCCATGAACTTCCTTCCCCTCTTTTGGGGTCCCCTCCATTCATGGAAGGGCCATCTCGGGTCCTTTCCATTCACGGAGGGGCCGTCTGGGCGCGCATTTGGAGTGGGAACAGTTGTAGGACTTTCTACCCTCCATCTGGGAACTGGTTCACTGGTGTCTGGTTTTCCTGTGTCTGGATCTGAGTGTTTGTCCGTCTCTGTGTATTGGAATGGGAAACATGCTGTCTGTCGCCAAGCAGAGCTCATTGGGGTTAATTCTGAGTAGATGGTCTAATTATAGTTATAAGCCAATGTCTGAAAGGAGTGATATTCTTTCGTGACACTGCTTGACCACAATATTCTTTAAACTCTGGAGAGAAAATGGCCAAACAATGGATCCTTAAGTTAGAAAACTTTTAGAGAGCTCTCTTCATAAAGCGCTGTTTTATTGGTACCTATGGAAAGGCCAAATTAAAAGGAAAATACAACAACTAATCTCTAAAAACGTAATCAAACTTGGGGTCTCAGCTTCTTCTTGTGGTCTCACAGATGCAGATGGGAACATCAAGTTAACAAAGAGAAGTGAAGAAGGGAAGAGTGACAGAACTCACTCCAACAGGATGGCAATCTTTAGTCATTAAAAAGAAAGAGTGGGGTGAATAGAAGAGACACAAATACAGTCAAAAGGAAGCTTTTACTAAAACACTGCCTAAGGTTGGATGGGCTAAAGGGACCCCCTATTGGCCCCCAACCTTAAAGAATATCAGACAAACCTGTTCTATTTATTCCAGTTTGAAAAAATTTTTAAAAGTCAGTAGGCAGAAATCACAGCGAGAAACCTATCAACACTTGTTTGGGGCAACAATTAGGCTGCTCAGGTTGGTACAAGTATAAAGATTAAAGTGTTTACCCTAATATGATATGAGGAGGTTATGTCAACTTTGCCTGGATGTTTTTAGGGAATAAATATTATGCCTAGCTGAGAATGCATTCCCTACATAATATTGTCATACCAAAACTGGTGAATGAAATTCTAATATAAGTTATAATTAGGGGTACAAGAATTGAAAAATTTAAGATAAAGGTTTGTCAAAGTTGGTATATGTAAATAGACCTTCTGTAAAACAATTACATCTGTTTTGCTGGATTGTATTATAGATTCTGTTGTGGGAATAAACATTATGTGTCGCTGGGGAACGTGTCCCTTGCCTGATATTGCAAGAGCTCATAAACCCACCCTTCAGGCTCTGCGAATCGAACATGTAGAGGAGATCTCACTTTACAATGGCCAAAATGAGGCACTTTCAGTTTACTCAAACAGATACATGCAATCGGAACAAGCCAGCTACAACAGGAAGCCTATTTTAATCTGTTGATGCTTCTGGAGAAAATAAGAAATATTTTACTGCCTCTTTAAGAGAAAAATAATTAAATGATTAAACACGCCAGGGCAGAAGCCAAGCCTGCTGCTTCTTTCTCTTCTCTCACTGAGATTTGCCACTTCAACTCCCCCAAAATGCCTGATCTGAAACTAAACAACTGAAAATAGGTAAACTTTTGAGATAATTTGGAATTATAATGGCCACTCTGGGGAACCTCTGCTTCAGATGAGTCCACCTGAGGGGTCACCCTTCAAAGAGAGGATTCAAAATCTCTTATAACGGAACACGGTCTTTAATTAACATACAGAACCTTCTAAAAGACAAAGCTATTTAACAGGAAATAAAGTGAACTTTGGTAAATAAAAGCCTGTTTAAGTTTGCTGGTTTGGTTTAAAATAGACATGTTCTCAGAGTTATCAGCCGTGGATATAATGCAGACATACAGCCTGGGTTTACTCATCAAATGAGCTCATGTTCTCTCTGTTACAAAATTTGTCAACAAGAGTAATAACTTAGAGTAACAGCTGACTTTGTTTAATGTCTCATGAGGTTTTTGTAGACGATGTAAATATAACTGTTGAGAACGGGTAAACTAAATAGATGTAAAAGGATAAAGATTTTATGTTTCATCAAAATAAATTTCCTATGTTGTTTTTGTCGGGTCCTTAATCACAGACACTAGGGTTGTTCTTACAAATATTTCATTCTCTGCATTCACCTAAAATTCTTTAACTGTCACTGTGGTTAAAGGGATAAGTGAACATCGTTTCATAGGGACCTATGATATTACATGGGTAAATGTCATTGATGCAAATGTTTTAAAAATTGTATAAAGTTACTAAAATTTTGACCTGTCCTGACTGTCAGCCATAATTCTGGTTGTTGTCTCGGAATGTCATGTGTCACCAAAAATAGCCAAGTTTCTTTGTCAATTGCCATTTTTAAGTCTTTTATTATTTACAGACAGTTGTTATTTTACTCTGATGTTTTTACAAATACGTTTCATCTTTAAAGAAATTCACGGAAAGGATTCTAGGGCTTACTCTAGAACACAGGTTTCTGATAAAGTTTCAGATAATAAAACTAAACTGGGTAAAACATTGCAGAACTCTAATGGGAAAACTGATGGCCTTATGAAACTGCCATCAGAAAATCAAGCATTGGTTACATAAAACTAAGTAAAGTGATAGGGATAATTATAACTTCATGACTTTGTGTTTAAAATCTTGCTAATTTTTAAAAATGATTTGCATTTTGTTTTCTCAGCTTTAAGGAAATCTTTTCGTCTTTTCTCTTATGCTAAGTAAAACTTATAGCAATTTGATGAGATTATACATTTGTAAGCAAAACTGAAATGTTTGTCTTTTTCTCCCTATCTGATCCCTCCAGAATTTAAAAACTCCTAATGACAAAGTATTCTTCTTTTCGTGGCTTTATAATTATTTGCATAAGTTCAATAAGAACCTGTCCTTCTTAATAACAGGACACAATTGGAAACACTGGTTATAATTCCAAGGCTTTGACTGGAACGTCATATTTGAGAAAACATAGGGGCTCAGATATGACCAAACAGCTTTTGAGAAACAAAGATTGACTTCCTGGCATAAAGACACTTGGAAATATTGGCCTGGTCCCTTGCTTATGGGTTCCCAGAAACCTGGGAAGGTCAAGTAAAGAATGTCACTCCCTCTGGCAGGTACAAGGAACCTCAATGTTTTGGGGACCATGTGAAGAGAGGAATTCACCCAAACCTGTAAGTACTGCACACGGAATCTGATGACAAGTGCTTGGTCTGGCTTTCTTAGCCTTGAGAAGCCTTTAAAATTCAATCTGAGATTCCTTATAAGAAGTTCCAGCCAAACAGATTTAAAAGAGCCGATAGGATCAATTGCTATTCTTGCTGTACTTATGTAAATAATTGGGCCAAATTTATTAAAACTAAACTTATTTTACAACCCAGTTATTCTTCATTTGGCTGAGCTTGGTAAAATGGAGGGTAATTTTAGAGAGAAAAATTATGTTTCAATACAGACTAAAATACACATTCATGAATATTAGATTCTGGCTCCATTAATCATCTTTGAAATTGTTGTTTTATAGCTGTAATCTGGAGTGGATCCTGAATTCGTCTAGTCTCCTGAAATATCTGAAATAACAAATCTCCAAAATAATGTTTTCCATTTTTTTCCATCATTTCCATTTGCAATCATTGAAAACTAAACCTGCCCTTTTCCTGAAGCCTTAAAAAGTGAAGCTGGAGGACTTGATGTAAACTTAGGAGAGATGCTTTCGCCCCTCAAGGACAGTCTCTCCACCCGTCATGGTTCTACCCTCATTTGATTCTCTCCCTGCCCCTTGTCTGAGCCCGGTTCTCGGTTCTCTGGGTTTCCTGGCCCTTCATTCTGTGTGATCTCTGAACATCCTTTCAAACAGAAAACAGATTCTTTTTCTGCTTACCGTCGGCCAGAGTCCATTTCTGTTCCTTGCAGTCATAAACCTTGACTGACCTTCAAGTTCTCCTGGAGGAGTGCTCTGTGTTTTTTGTTGCTGCTCAACTTCTTGGTTTTCCAGGAGGACATTTTGGCATCCCCTCACACTTTGAGGAGAAGAACAACTTCCTCTCCATAAGAAGAGTAGCTCCTTTGCCTCCTTTCTCCTTGATTCAACTCTCACCCAGTCGCTTGGGACAAAATACACCTTCCAGCAACACTGGGCCAGCAGCTTCTTTTCTTTCTTTTCCTGTTAATGCTAATTTTTCTGTTCCGTGTATTGGATCAGGGAAGAGACGGCTTTGGGACACAATGAAGAAATAAAGGGGAAAATGGAATACACAGATTATGATTTTGAGATATAATATGAATTTACATTTCTTACACATGTAAATATGTAGTGTGGTGGTATTTTGTGTACATAAATACTGTATGTACTGTTAAGACAACTTGGGTCCACATCCCCTATGACCCAGTGATGAGTGCAGAAGAGAGTCTGTGGCTGTATAATTGTCAGGGCCCTGCCTCGTGGCCTCCACGGTGGGCGGTTGATTTTGAGACACCGCAGGCGAGTATGGTCTGGTTGGTCGGAGTGTTTGATATAAACGTTAAACACGGTTGATAACTTTGTATCGTGAATGTAACAACTATGCGTTTGTTGTAAGAAAGAATTACAACGACCACAACAAAACCCCCAGAGGTGCATGAAGAAGAAAAGGAAAGCTCCCCCGCCTCCCCACCCCGCTCCAAAGAAAACAGACTCTCTTCTGAGAGCTTGGCCAAGTCAATTCCGTTCCACCTTCTCAATATATCACGACCCGGAAACTGCACGGATTTAAAACATGTACACTATCAGGGCACCCAAGAGCACTCATCACTGGGTCATAGGGGATGTGGACCCAAGTTGTCTTAACAGTACATACAGTATTTATGTACACAAAATACCACCACACTACATATTTACATGTGTAAGAAATGTAAATTCATATTATATCTCAAAATCATAATCTGTGTATTCCATTTTCCCCTTTATTTCTTCATTGTGTCCCAAAGCCGTCTCTTCCCTGATCCAATACACGGAACAGAAAAATTAGCATTAACAGGAAAAGAAAGAAAAGAAGCTGCTGGCCCAGTGTTGCTGGAAGGTGTATTTTGTCCCAAGCGACTGGGTGAGAGTTGAATCAAGGAGAAAGGAGGCAAAGGAGCTACTCTTCTTATGGAGAGGAAGTTGTTCTTCTCCTCAAAGTGTGAGGGGATGCCAAAATGTCCTCCTGGAAAACCAAGAAGTTGAGCAGCAACAAAAAACACAGAGCACTCCTCCAGGAGAACTTGAAGGTCAGTCAAGGTTTATGACTGCAAGGAACAGAAATGGACTCTGGCCGACGGTAAGCAGAAAAAGAATCTGTTTTCTGTTTGAAAGGATGTTCAGAGATCACACAGAATGAAGGGCCAGGAAACCCAGAGAACCGAGAACCGGGCTCAGACAAGGGGCAGGGAGAGAATCAAATGAGGGTAGAACCATGACGGGTGGAGAGACTGTCCTTGAAGGGCGAAAGCACCTTGGGTCTGGGAGCCCGAGGTGAGAGGTGGGGATATGGTGGTGGTGGCAGGACCTGGAGTGAGGGTGGCGGGTGAACAGAACTACCCTGGGAATGTGACCCCTCCCCCATCTCTTCCCTCTCCTCCTGCCTCTTCCCTCTCCCTCCTTCGCCAGCTCTATTCCTCCTCCCACTCCATTGCACACCCCCTCTCCTCTCCTCTCCATCTTCCTCGTTCTCTTTCTCCTCATCCCCTTTCCCCAGCCTTCCTGTCCTCCCGCATCTCCTTCTTCCTTCGCGATCGCCCCTGTGCACTCCTCCTCCCCTTGCACGGAATGAATGCCACCAGAACATCGCGATGGGTTTCCGCAGCCTGAGAGGAAGGTGAGGGAATGTTTTCCATCCACGCGAGAAGCACGAATGTGTTTCTCTGTGGTCAGGACTCATTGCGGGTCTTTGGGAGGCTGAGTGAGGTGGCCCCAAAGTGGGGCGACTGAGCGTCCACACCCAGTTCCTTGGAGTCTGGGCTGCCTGGGCCTTAGGAGACCCAGGACGACCCTGAGGCGGCAGTGACTGAATGTAAGGAACCGCTGTTCCAGGACCACTCGTATTTGACCCGGCATTGGCTGGAAGACTTGCTTTCTACTAACTCAAGTACGAAAAAGGCAATGGTTCTCGGGCAGGACCACCTGGCCCCCTCGTGGCCACCTCAGGAACGGCACACAGGGATCGCACAGTCGCGGAAGCTGCAGGTCATCATCATGGCAGAGTGAGCTTTCCTGGTAATCTCTCCCCTCCACCATACAACAAAAGACATTCATACTCCAACAGAGGACATCCAAACAAAGTACAAAAGATATCTAAGAGACACCCCCCCTTCTCCTCCCGCCCCCCCCCCCCCCCCCCCCCCCCGCCTCCCACCGACCGCACTGAGCTGAAGAACGCAGCGGAGCTGGGCGCAGGGAGCTCAAGCGTGTCACTGTAGGCCTTTAGCGTGGCTCCCCCTACGGAATGCTGTGCAGTCAATTAACTGGAATAAAGACCTTTTAAGAAGAAATTCCGCTTTGAGAAACGTTTCATTATTTCCATTCTCAGGGTTCTTTATGGGACTAAAAGCTAAAGACGAAGTACTCATTCAATAAGTCCTAACAGAGCGCCGTGGTGAGTGTCAGACCCTGTGTTCGGCGAGGGGGCCCAAGGGTGACCACCACCAGGACCCCTGCCGTTGTGAAGCTCCCGTTCTGGACCCAGGAATGCGAAGAAGGAAGGGGCCTCGACGCCCTCTCGAAAGGATGGGCAAATGCTCATTCTCTGACCTCTGTATGTCCTTCGCACACGTTGCAGCCCGCGTATCGGTCCCGGGCCTGGGGACAGCGGGTGACGAAGGGCGGTCGGGTGAAGGCGAAGTGACGGGAAGACCCACGCCCGGAGACCACGGGGCGTTCGGATTTCCTTGGACCCCACTCAACTTAGGCCCGAAAGGGTTGCGGCCCCGGGAGACTCCAGGGGTGCTGGCTTCTGAAGCGGGTCAGGGGCGAGCCATTCGGCTGCCCTTCTACCTTCGGAATCGTCCAACTCACAGGTTTCAAAGGAGACAAACAACATGATTCATCGAGTTAATTTCTCCGGTTGTCTGAGGCCTTGGAATTTGCAGTGTTCTGTAAGGCGGGTGACAGAGTCTCAGTGTTAGTAGATGCTCACTCCCTAAGGAGGTCAGGAAAACACGGTCTCCTGTGTCTTTGTGGTACAATCGGTTAGCGCGTTGGTGGTTCGAACTCACCCAGGCTCACAGGAGCGTGCTTTTTAACTCAATCCCACGTTTCCTAATCTTGATCACCTGCAGATTTCCTTGCATAAAATTTACCCTTCTGTATTCTGGGTCCCATCCACCTCACATCTAATACATGTCAAGCATCATCCGGCCCGTACAACCTGATTCTCATGCAAGATCTGCTGGGATTTCAGGCTCTTATACCTGTACAACAGGAATTCCTGAAACAGAGACCTAAGAACCCTGTCCTAGTGTGGTGGAATAAAATTTTTATTCTCCCCTTTATGGGCTTGGATGAGTAAGTTAAACTTTTTATCCTTCAATATTTGTGTGTGTGTGTGTGTGTTTAATGTTCTACTGATGCTTGCATTCATTTTTCAAAATGCTTACTTTGGGAAGATTGAGCTTCTCAAGTGTGGTTACTGTTTTTATTAAAACTTTATTTTTTAGAGCCTTTTAGGTTCACAGCAAAATTGAGGGGAAGGTACAGAGACTTTCCATATGCTCCCTGCACACTCCCCCCGCCCCCAGCATATGCATAGTCTCCCCCATTATCAACATTCCCTAACAGAGTGGTACATTTGTTACAGCTGATGAACCTACACTGACACACCATAATCTCCTAAAGCCCATAGTTTACATTACAGTTCACTCTTGGTGGTGTGCATTCCATGGATTTGGACAAATGTGTCATGGCATGTATCCCCGTCTCATACAGAGTATTTTCACTATCCTGAAAGTCCTTCCCGCTCTGCCTATTCATCCCCCTCGCCCCACCTCTGGCAACCACTGATTTTTTACTCTCGCCATAGTTTTGCCTTTTCCAGAATGTCATAGAGTTGGAATCATACAGAATGTGGCCTTTTTAGATTGGCTTCTCTCACTTAGTAATATGCATTTAAGATTCCTCCATGTCTTGTCATGGCTTGATAGCTCATTTCTTTGTAGTCTTGAGTAGCATTCCACTGTCTGCACGTACCACTGTTTATTTACCCAGTTAACTCTGGGAAGACATCTTGATTGCTTCTAAGTTTTGACAATTGTGAATGAAGTTGCTATAAACGTCCCTGTGCAAATTTTTTGTGGGCATAACTTTTCCACTTCTTTGGAGTAGGATTGCCTGATCATACAGTAAGAGTATTTTTAGTTTTGTGAGAAACTGCCAAACTGTCTTCCAAAGTGGCTGTACCACTTTGTGTTCCCACCAGCAATGAGTGAGATTTCCTTTGGCTCCATGTCCTCACCAGCATTTGGTGTTGATGTGCCACAATTTTGTCATCTGTAATCTGAGGCCAACAAAAGTATCCTGTTCCCGGGACACTGCCTGGATGTTGTGGTCACTGGAATCATCATCATAACTATCCTCTGCATTATTTTTGACAAAGGCACTTCTTCCATAGTTTGTGCATTATTTTTTTAACCTTTTTCATATTGCTTTTTAAATTACGTTGGTTTCATGGTTTTAGGATTACAAATAATGCTGCAACTCTCATTCTTGTTCACATATCTTTGGCCACCTATGTGGGTATTTCTATAGTGTAGACAACTGGAAGTGTAATTGCTACATTATAGTCTTTACATGCTTCTAATTTGAGTATATCCTGCAAATTTGCCTTCCACAGAAGCAGTACCAAATTGTATTCCAATTTCTTTTCCAACTCTCTCAATGTCCCTTTCTTCCTTTACTTGCCAACACAACAACCTTTCTATACATCCATCTATGACGTTCTCATAAGAGGAGTGGTCCCCTCCTGACTTAACTAAGCAGAAGTTACAAAAGAAGGGTGTTTGAACATTACACAGACGTATTCTATTGCGTATGAAGGACAGCTAAATTTCCAGGGTACCGTCATTGAATACAAAGTCCTCCAATGACTGTAATTCTTTTCTGTGGTGACCTAGTCAACCGGGTCCAGAGAAGACTGGTCAGAGTGATCTCCTTGCTCACTGCCAAGTGGCTTACCCCAGCGGAGAAAAATCTCCCTGGCTCCAGATACTTTTTCCTTTTTTTAAAAAATAAAACTTGATTTTGCATTTATTTGAAGAAAACAATCTAATGGATGTCCTCCCTCCTTTACAGTGGTGAATCACATGCAGATAACTGTCTCTATATTCTTCCTTGACAGTTTTTTGGGTTTTGGCTATGTCCGTGAAAATTAACCCATTGGAGACACATCCTTGGAGCCAGTAGAACCCTGTGCCCAACAGGCACCTCCTGCAGACCTGGACCCTTACAGCTGTTGGCTCATGTTCCCTGGGTTCTTCTGTTGAATCTCATGTGCAGAAAAATTCAGCTCTTGGGCTTTTACATACAAAGTGTGGTTATTGGACGAGTCTTTTTCCTCTCTCTCATTTGTGCATCATTGCTTTCTCCCATCGGTATGGGACTTTGGTTTTAATTTTAAGAGGTGAACATCTGGGGATAATCTCTGATGGGTGGTGGCTGATGGGGATCCATTCCCTGTTACATAGTGGATGACACTAATCTAGTCTGTGAGCCTTTTTTAATTGCCTGTTGTCCTGATGATTCTGGTACTTGCCGGAACTTCAGACCGCAGCAATGAGAGTTGTTTACATCTTGTCTTTCCAAAACTTGGTAAAAACCTTATGGGTCCAATTGTAAGTTGTCAATTTCTGCAAAAAGTGGAATATCTATAATAAGGATGATCTGAATACATACAGTCCCTCCACAGGAACGCTTGGCTTTGATAAATTGCTTCAATTAAAGGTCTTAGTACAGGAAGAAAACTGAATTTCTAGCATGCAAGGGGCAACATTCTTCAACTGGTATACTCAAGTTTTTAAATAGCTGGAAAAAAGATTAAATGTCCTTTAAGGATTGGTTAAATCCAACTACAGAAAGGAGAGGAAACATATTTATATCATTACAAACAAGCAACTAGATCAGCAACATGAGCACTTCTGACAACTATAAAAACGAAGATTTAATACTTTCCAGAACTGTAAGCAAGTTCAGCACTTAATAAAATGGATGAAAAGCAATTACTTCATGTACAGATATCTACCCTGGAAAAGACAATGTCTTGTGTGTCTCAAAATGGTATCATAGAATTACTCTGCTTTTCAGCAATGAGGGTCCTTCAAGGACCTCATGTTGTTTAATCGTTTCCTTTTGTTTCCATCACTGGTAAGCGTTGTTCAGAGATACCATTGCCTTTGTTTCCGCCTTAAATAAAGTTTAGAATGCCCAGTAGTTTGATGGAATTTTTCCATTTTATAAATACATTTTCTCAGAAACAAGTCAATATACTTTCTCTTTCTCTGGAGGGAATAGACAAATTAGGTCTCTTATTTAAAGGCGTTACAGCCCTGTAAGCTTAATGACAGTAATAATCACTTATATAAATTTATATATAAATTTAAGAATTTCTAGAAAAAATATGTCACTGGTTGTGCTTTAAATGAGATATTTCCTTAAGGGAAAACTTTGTTGCTGAATTTGTAACACGGAGAAATAAAAGATCTAGCTGTAGATTAAATTCATGGTCTTGATTGCTTGGTGCAAAGAAAGAAAAGAAATGAAATTGATAACAGAGAGGAATCTTCATACTTTTCAACAATTTAAATAATTTAAACATTTTATATATAATGGCATTGAAAAAGTTTATGTCATGTTGGATTTTTTTATTTATCAAGGTGACAGAAAAATTAGAATGGTTTAATAATTTTAATATAAAAACTATTATACATTTTCATTCAGATTTTCTCATAATGTAGAAAATAGTGGTAACATGATCCTCTAGTAAGTACAAGTCTTGGGTTTATTTTGGCTTGAAAATCCTGATTAAGTTGGACTTCCTAAATTTCCTATACTGGTTGTACTAGTCAAAGAAGCAAACATTACTTCCAATAAGTATTTCAACTGATAAAATTTTAAAGTTATGTGCTCAAGTAAATTAAATATACCAGACAATACCTTTAAAGGGGGATAAATTCTTATAATTCTAGCAACCAGAGGACTCAATTATTCCGTTTACAAATTTTAGTAAATATTTTTAGGTGTCATCTAATATATGACTCCATGTATACCAATAAATGATTCCAGCATTCACACATCCCAACACGTGTGAGCTTAATTTACAATTTCAATATCTACAATTAACTGGAAACATTTAACTAATATTAAGTAGATTTATTAATGAATGATCTTTGATTGCATTCAAATTCTCCCTCCCCACTCCTTTCCTGTTTGCACTAATCTCCTTATACATTGGCTGAAAACAAAAGTGTCATTTTATCTGGGGAATGCTGTTGTTTGCTGAGTTCACATCTTTTTTTGTGGGTTTGTGGCTGGTGCTGTGGTTGTTCTTTTTTTGTTTGTTTTTTTAAAGATTGGCACTGAGCTAACATCTGTTGCCAATCTTTTTTTCCCTTTTCCCCCACATCCCCCAGTATATACTTGTAGGTCCTTCTAGTTCTTCTATGTGGGACACCACCTCAGCATGGCTTGATGTTTGGGTGCTAGGTCCACGCCTAGGATCCTACCCTCGAAACACTGGAGGTGCCAAAGCAGAGCGTGCAAACTTAACTATTTGGCCACAGGGCCGGCCCCTGTGGATGTTCTTATGTGGTCTCTTGACTCTCTGCAAAACTCCAGTAGAACGGTTTGTTGTTTCCAGTGTTCTGACATTTGAAACTCACATACCTTGGTGTTGTGCACTGCACAGCTTCTCAAACTGCCACCTGCATTTCCTGTTTGACATGGACTTTTTGCATGGTACTTGCTTTTTATCACAGCAACCACCAAACTCCAGCTTTGCAAAGAAATGATATCATTGAAAAATATGTAGGGTAATCTAATGTCATGAATTTTAATTTATGTGACTATCACCTCAATAAACGTGATTTTAAAAAAAAGACTGACATTTCCAACTGTTGACAAGATGGGGAGCCCTGGAAACTCTCATCCATTTCTGGTAAGAGTATAAATATGTTCAACAATGCTGGAAGAATTTTTGGAAGTATCACTAAGGGCCATACATAAACACTTGTGTGCTGTGGCCCAGAGATTCTACTTTTAGCTCTATACCTTATGCCTGCACTGTCCAGTATGGTAGCTACAAGACACGTGTAGCCACTGAACACTTGAAATGGTGCTAGTGTCTCATGTTGCAGTGATAATATTTTTGATACAGTAGGTCTCATAAAATATTATTAAAATTGATTTTGCCTGTTTCATTTTACTTTTTAAAATATACCTACTAGGAAATTTAAAGTTCCTATGACTGGCATTATATTTCTATTGGAATGGGCTGCCCTAGAGAAATGTGTGAGTATGTCCACCAAAAGCCATATAAAAGTTTGTTCCTACCAATTCAAAATATCCAAACTGCAAACAACTCATGTGTCCAACAACAGTAGAAGAAATACATATGTTGAGGTATATTCATACAAGGAACACACACGGAAACAAAGAACTGCATGAAAAACATGCATACATTTCATAAACATAATGTTGAAATGACAGGAGTCAGACCCATGCCCCTCTCCCATAGAAAAACCCTGTACATACTTTATAATTCAATTTATATGAAAGTAAAGGGCAGGAAAAACTAACAGATATTGAAGGAAGTTGGTGAGTGGTGGGGGTGGAGATGACTCTGTGAGCTCTTGCACGGGAAGAGTCACGAGGAAGCTTTCTGGGGTCTGGAAACATGCTACACCTCAGTCCGGGCACCACATCAGTAGTTATTTAGGTCAGTTAACATTGGTAAAGGTTTTTGAAGTGTACACATTAGGTTCTTTATATTTATTATGCTTCAACAAAGAAAGTTGAAAGCCACCTGATTATTGCTAAAGTGATGTTGAGACTTATTCTTCTGGTTTGGCCTGGGCTGTTGGAAGCAAAGTAAGTTCAAAATCTTTATTGTGATATTTTTGCTGGTCTCAGGTTTTTTACTTTTCTCCACAATCTGATATCTGATTACCTAAGTGTTGCTCATGACCATTACTTTAAGCTGATATCCAACTGTCAATACTGTGTCAAAGAGAGACCAAAGTGCCCATGGTCAAATCTGCTCTTTTGAGAATAATTGTGACCCCCAAAAGGGGGAGAGAGGAGATTGAGAAATCCTGATGAGGAAGATAGCACAATTAGGCTTAACTGACTCAGAGGTGCCAAAGGAAGGACACTGGCAGGTATTACACAAAGAAAGTTGCCCCATTCATTCCACAGCCAAACCTTCGAGAACTTTTGGAGCATCTATAAATAGCCAAAATTGTTTACCTGATGACTTTGTCAGCTTCACCAGAACAAGCCGTCAGACGAGCCGTTTGGTGCCTTTCTGCTCATCCGTCTCCCAAGGAAAACATAAATACAATTCCCCATTCCCAAGCTATCTGTGGTTTCTTTTTCCTCTCTTCTGTCTCTTTTATAAATTGTTTTTTGTCTTTGTTTCATAACAACATTCTAATGTTTCCCATTTTTATGAGTAAACATGTGAGCTAACATTCAAATCTCTTATTTACTACCACTATTTAAATATAGTTTTCACCCTAACGTCTGTAGACACATCGTAGCTAGCTTTGAACTATATTCCAGGCGGACACACTTCCATGGAAAGTTTAGCCCTCGAGCCGTTGGAAGACAGGTCCTTCTCAGTCTTTAAATAAAGCCAGTTCCCCGTTGGAGTATAGGTAACAAACCCGTTGCAATTCTCTGTGTCTAAACCTCTTTCCTCCTCCACTCTGGTCCTTGTGTCTCACCCTCTGCTTCTGGTGGATCTGGGAAACCTGTTGCCCTCTTGCTTTGCTCCAGGATGCTCTTTTGCTCAGGAGGGACTCGGGAAAGAAGGGTAATGGCCACCGGATCGGAGCCCCTGAGGTGCCAGAGCTTCCCTGGGCTAGGCCATTTGGCTCCCATTGAGGGTCAAGACCTCTCCATCACTGTTCAAGTCCTACCTCAAAACTTTTTCCCTATGTGTCCTCTAAGGCCATTGTTTCCGTGACTTCCATTCTTATACTGAAGTCTTGTATGTGCGGTAGAGAAATCAGCTTTGCAAAAGTCATTAAAACGCCGTTCTTGAGGATCAAACGCAGTGTCCTGGAGATGGGACAAAAATTCTACCCCTGTCTCCCTATTGCTGACATGACCATTCTACTCCTACATCACCTAATCCACACCAAGGTTGCATAGCTCTATGTGGCTGTGAAATGGACCACCAAGGCGCGCGTCCACAGCCCCGGAGGGGCGACGTCAGGACTCCTGGGCGGCGGCGGGCGCCCGGGGTTCAGACGCACCCACCCGCCGGCTCCTGCAGCTTCCGGGAGCTGCGATCAGCGGGGGCGACTCCTGCATAGGGGCGCCTAGTCCTGGGAGTGGAAATCCCGCGTGTGATCAAACTGTGGGGTTCCAGGGCCCTGGCTTCGGGGGTAGGCGCGGAACCCGGAGCCAGGGCCTCTCCGGAACCGCAGTCTCCTTGACTGAGGGGTCGCTGATGCTTCCCGGAGTCTTTCCAGTTAAAAAAACCTGGGCGTCTAGAATGGTTGCGGCAGGACCTAAGGTTTTCATGGACATGTTGTTAAGTCTTCCGACACCGCTTGTTTCCGTAGTGTAGTGGTTATCACGTTCGCCTCACACGCGAAAGGTCCCCGGTTCGAAACCGGGCGGGAACAACCCCTTTTTCCTCAAACTTACCTTCATGCAGCCAAATCAAACAGAGGAGGGGACGGGGCGTGGAGGTGCGGTCGCAGCTGCATTTTCCATTCACGAGAAACGTGGCACAACTTCAGTTACTCAGCCCTAGGAAACAAGCCTCGGTTGTCTGCTCTCAGTCACAATGGAGACCGCGACACAGTGAGTCCAAGGCGGGCGCAGGACTAGGCTGACTTCAGCCTACCTTGGGATCCAGAGAGCCCCGAACCTTCTCCTCTGTCGCCGAAATCTTCTCGACAGGCTGACAGGTAGCGTGTCTCTAAAAGCCAAGAACTTCTTTCCTGTGAAGCACACTTGGCTTTCCCCCTCCCAGCACACTTGCGGAAGAGGTTCATTTGCCTGACGGAGGAAAAGAAAGCAGAACCGAAGCCTGCGCTTGGGGCTCCAGGCAAAGGCACGGAGACGGAGCCTCGTGCTCCCCCGGTCAAGCTGGTCTGGGCACGAAAAGGAGCCTGTACACGTGCCGTTGTCAGGAGAGCCGCTTGAGCCAGTTCAGTGATCAGGGCGCAGACCGGCTCAGCTCCTCACCCTCTCAGAGCCAAGGGCGCCCCTTACTCAGAAGGAAACCGAGGTTCGGAAAGAGCACGTCCTTGGCTCTGCCGCACACAGTGCTAAAGCTACACCAGAAGGGAAGACAGACAAGTCCCCCTGTGGTCAGGCCTCAGAGCCCAAAGCGTTCCGAGCGTCCCCCGGACTGAGAGAGGTGAAGGGTGATGAGCAGCCGGCTGAGGGCTGGGGGCCCCGCACAGCTGCGTTCAGCCCTGGGCCGCTGGGACTCGCCTGCGCTTCTTGCTCCCCGCGTCTCAGAAATCGAACCTTTGCTTTCAGAATTGTCACCTGGAGAGGCCAAGTTAGAGCCCTTGTGTGACTCCCTGGTGGCCTGGGGCTAGGAGTTGGCGCTTTCACTGGGCTCCGGGATTGGTTCCCCATCAGCGACGTCTCTGGGCACGGCCTCCGCATGCAGGAGTCTTCTCTTCACCCCCAGAGGTGAGGTGGGCCTCAAGCTCCAGACGCAGGGAAGAGCCTCTGCGGGAGGCCAGGCCACAGGGGCCACGGCATCTCCCAGGCTGCAGAGGTGAGATGTGATGGGCAGCCTGCACTCCTCCTCCCTTGTCTCAGAAACCTAATGTCTCACTTTGAATTTTCATCTAAAGAGAACTTGGGACTTACGTTCCAATCGCTGCTTAAAAATAATTGAAACATTCAAAAAAGTTGCAGGCATTGTATTTCTTCACCTAAATGCACCAGTTAGCCGTTTCCCACTTTGGCTTTCTCACTCTTCCTCCACATATTCGTGATTTGCGACACCCTTTGAGAGTAATTGCAGACATCTCAGGATCATTAGTGGACCGCTGTTGCCCCTTTCCTTTCACAACGTCCCTTGAAACCAGCTGGAGGACTTTTCCTCCAAGGACAGGGGAGGCCTTTGTCCTCTGGAGGAGACCCCTCTTGCCCTTTCAGGAACCTGACACCCGCGTCCTCCAGGCTATAGAGAAGCTTCAGGTGGAGTTTGATTGGGCTCTCCCCTTCTCCCCGACAGTGCAGGCCAGGCCCGCCCTCTGCTTGTAGGAACAGATAGGTTGTCAGTCTCCCCAGCACCACCTGCCCTCCGGACTCCTCCTCGTTGCTTTGGCGGGCAGTGGGGTCTTGGGTCCGCCTGAGCTCTAGCGCTGCCCACCTCTTCAGGGAGACCCTCCAGGGGAGCGCAGCTGCCCCCTTGGCTCCTGCCTGGCTCTCTCTGCCCTGCTGGGATCTTCAAGAGTTCTGACCTGACAAAAAGGTGAAGGATCCTTTCTTGTGGTGGAAGGATGAGGGGAGCAGGTGGAAAATGCAACGGAGGGAAGGGGAGAGTTCTCAAGACCTTTCCAGAATCCTGCATCTGGCACTGTCAGGTAGGCGGCTGCCCTGTGAGAATGGTGCTTAGTCTTGTCTTGACCTAGACCTGGGTTCAGTCTGAGTCCAAGCAGACAGAGGCAACCTGATTCGGGCTGCGTACCCAGTTGTGCCTCTCCCCAAAGTCAGATGGTGAGTAGGATTCCAGTGAAGTCCATAAAAGCTATTGATGGATTTTTTTTTTCTTGCACTTCCTTTCTTGCTGAACCTGTGACTCAGGGGGAAAAAAAGAAAAAGGTTTAGCTGTGGATAAATTAGTGGTCTCAGTGCTGGGCACAAGGAAAGAATTCATTATTATCATAAGGATGAATCTTGAATACTTTAAAACATTTTAAAGAATTTTCATAATTGACACGTAATGGCATAGAGAATGTTTATGTCATGTCATATATCTAACGATGACTCCTTGTATGCATCACACTGGTTTAATAATTTTGGTCTAAGAACTGCTCTCTGTTGTTGTCCAGATTTTCTAATAATGTAGAAAGTATTGGTGGCATAGTATTCTAGTTTATACAAGTCTTGGAATTATTTTCTCTTCAAGATCCTAATGACACTGACCTGCCTAAATTTCCTACACTGGTTTTACTGGTCAAGTAAGCAAACTTTAATTCCAACAAATATTTAAGTTTATAAAATTTAAAATTACATGTTCAGTAAATGAAATATATCATATAATATCTTCTAAATGGAGATTAAGTCTTATAATTCTAGAGATCACGGTGACTCAATTATTCCACGTGCTTCTTTTGCGTAAACGTCTTTAGGTATCATCTAATATACGATCCCAACATGTCTTTCTTTATTATGTGTCAGCTCACTTTGAGATGTTAAGACCTACCATTCTCTTTAAGTTCTCTGACTGACATTAGATTATGCTAATTAATGCATAATCTTTGCCTGGAGATCTTCTAATCAGGATGGAAACAACAAAACACTGTGTTAATATAAAGCTAATGATATTTTTATAGATTATAGAGTGACCATACGTTAATAGGTTCAGACGAGGTGTGGGTCCCCTTAGGGGGTGTTGGTGAGCTTGGCCATCATTGTCACTTTAAGAAGTGTAAACACCAGCAATGCCTGCTCCAGGAAGTAAGGAGCTGTCACTGGAGGTCTGCTGTTTTCCTGAGGTGCCTGTTTATTAAAGGAAAAGAAAGAAAGAAAAAATCCTGGTTCTTGGTCACGCCTTCTGGATCTAGAGTCATCCGTCTTCCCGTTCTTTGCTGTGCTTCTCTGGTGGTGCTCCCCACTAGCACCCTTAGGCCCGGGTTGGCAGAGGCCCCTGGGAAGAACATGAACCAATTGTGCTCCCACCGCTCTGCCCCTTTCTGATGCCTCCAGACGTGGGCACCACGGGGCAGGGACCTTCCATTTGTTCAAGATGCAGCATCTCTCCCAGAGCAGGGCCTGGCATCTAGTAAACACCTAATAAATGCTTGAAAATTGCAGGCATTCTAATGCGAGGTCCTGGGAAGCTGAAGAGGAGGAGAAGAAAGTGGGTAAGCTTCGGGGCAGCCTAGAGTATGAGAGACAGACAGACAGACACAGACACCTATGTGGAGCAAGAGAGAGAATGTCCAAGAACCAGATTTAGTGTGTAAAAGCCACAGAGGTCTTTTTGTTGCTCAAGAAACTCAACAGAAGAACCAAGGGAAGGTGAGCCGACAACTCTAAGGGTCCAGGTCTGCACAAGGTGCGTTGTCAGGTGCAGGGTTCTGTTGCTTTCTATGATTTGTCTCAAATGGGATAATTGTTGCTCTCAGAGAGTTTCCAGGCTGGGCACGAGGAGGGGGATCTGAGGCCAGCTCCTTGGATTGTGGGCATGAAGCTGAATTTCCACAGAGAGCAAGGCAGCTAGAGTTCATAGGACAAAGATCAAGTGACAAGAGAGATGGACAGAGAGAGAATCCAGGCATATGTGTATTCAGGCATATTGGAGTATTCAGCAGAGTACTGATCAGGGCACGCTTATGAAGAAACTGCCTGAGGCCAAGGGAAGAGACTTCTGAAAAGATCATGGAACAGTGCCTGGTGCTCACCCAGGATAGGAAATTATACTTGCTCCCACCTGCCAGACTGGACTATTCGTAATTCATGGGCCATTGGGAAGAACACCCAGGAAGGTCTTGTTTCAGTGGTGGGAATAACCAGCCCCAGATTGATCCATCTAAAAAAAAAATCATAAAAGCAGGATCCAAAGGAATCAAACTGTTTAAAAGTCACTTCGCTGTACCCCAGAACAAA
Organism: Equus asinus; assembly: GCF_041296235.1. Lineage (NCBI taxonomy): Eukaryota > Metazoa > Chordata > Mammalia > Perissodactyla > Equidae > Equus > Equus asinus. The sequence goes on from NC_091814.1 coordinate 12,174,781, forward strand.
ACTCAAGAAGATTTATAGGAATACCAACATAGCCAGTACGCAAGAAGGAAAACTTTCACAATGTCTGGCATCCAATCAAAGAACGCCAGGCGTGTGGAGAGGCAGGAAAACATGATCCTTAATGAGAAGAAAAATCAACCAAGTGAAATTGAACCAAAACTGACACAATGTTAAAATTAACAGAGAGGCCTTTAAAACAGTTATTCTGACTGTGTCACATACGTCCATGGAGTTAAGCAGAAACGTGGAGCATATACAAATGGACAGAATCAAACTTTAGAGATGGAAACTATAACACCTGAGATAACAGACTCGCCAGATGGAATCAACAGCAGTTAGACATTGCAGAAGAAAAGGATTAGGGGACACAAAGCCAAGAACAATTGAAAATGTACAAAATGAAACTCAGTCAAAAAATTTTTTTCTAATACACATCTATCAGTGAATGCTAGGGCAACTTTCAAAGGCCTAATATACGAGTAATTGAGTCCGGGGAAAGACTTGGGATGAAGAAATAATTTTAGAAGAAACAACGACAGAAAAATTTCCAGTTATAATAAAAATTATAAACCCACTGATCTAAGGAGCCAAATGAGCACAATGAAGGACCACAAGAAACGCGAAGAAAACTGCGTCCAGTCACAATATAATTCAATTGCTTGAATCCATTGAAAACGAAAAACTCTCCAAAGCAGCCATGGCAAAATGACATGGTACATACAGAAAACAAAAATAAAGATGATATCAGATTTCTCATCAGAAGCAGTACAAGTGAGAAGACAGTGGAGCAATATCTATAAATGACTGAGGGGAAAAAAAGTCAACATGGAATTGTATGCTTTCTCCCCCAAAAAAGTCTTTCAAAAATGAAGGTAACTAACGACTTTTACAGACATACAAAGTCTGAAAGAATTCGTCATTAGCAGATGTACACTACAAGAAACATTGAAGGAGTCCTCCAGGAAGAAGGACACTGATGCCAGATGGAACTCTGGATGTACACAAAGGGATGACGGACAACAGTAACGGTATCTGCACAGGAAAATATTTAAGATTTTTTCTTAGTATTTAAGCCTCTTTAAAACCATGGGACAGATTAAACAAAAGTAACAACGACGGATTGTGAGGTTTATAACATGTGCAAAGTGCACTGCAGGACAGCGATATCATACAGGCGGTAGGGGAGAAATGTGGAGAGGCATGATACCACTTGAAGGCAGACTGTGGTAAGTTGCAGATGTGTGCTGTGAATCCTAAAGCAGTCGCTGAAATGACAAAGAATCATAGCGAATAAGCCAACAAAGGAGAGAAATGGAACCATACAGAAGCCGTGTAAACACTATGACAGAGCAATTGCTCTTCCAGGACTCCACCCTATAGAAATACTGGGGCAAGTGGCCAAAGATATGTGTGCAAGAATGATGACTACAGCATTATTTGTAATCATAAAATCCTAGAACCAACTTAACTTAAAACGTGTCTGGAAAGGGTTAAGTAAATACTAGTCCCAACCAATGATGGAAGAAACTCCACCGTGAAAAAGAATTCCGAGCCACGACGATGTGTGTACTCTCTCAAGGATTTCCGTACTCCCAGAGACCTGTTTTCCTCCCGAGCTCTTCTGGGAGGATCTGTGATGACCTTATGATGTTGACTTAGGTCCCCCTTTTGTGCACAAGACACAGAGAATAGGAGGGTACCGGCGGAGGAGGCGTCTCTCCGCCTGTACCTGAGAGGATGTGCAGAGTAGGAACAACTGCAAACATGTCTACAACCTAAAAATGTGAGGCTCGTCCCTGGGTGGGCTTGAACCACCAACCTTTCGGTTAACAGCCGAACGCGCTAACCGATTGCGCCACAGAGACACGCAGAGGCTCTACCTCCGCCCCCTTCAGGGAGTAGTCACTGATTCAACGCCAGGCGGAGCCACCCGCCCTTGCAGGACAGCAATGCCGGCTCCAGAGCCTCAGAAAACCCGACACGCGGAGTCGGCGCAGCGTGTTGATCGCCTTTGAGAGCCGCGCGTTGCGTGATTCCGGAGGCAGAAGGGCAGCCGAGCGGCCTCACCCCGCCTTGCTCCACACCCGCCTCAGATGCCAGCACCAGGGAGACACCTGGGGCCGCGACCCCCCGGGCCTGGGCCGAGTGGGGCCCAAGGGAAGCTGTACCCCCCGTGGGCTCTGGTGACGGGCGGCTTGTCCCGTTTGCTCCGCCTTCATCCGACCATCTGCGCCGCCGGCGCTCCCCTCACTCCACTCAGCTGGTCCGCGGGCGGAGCGGGGAGGGAGCCGGAAGGAGGGAGTCGGGGTGGGCGAAAGGGGCAAAGGCGAAGAGCCGGGATAGAAGTGGGGGAGGCGTGGGCGGAGGACAAGAAGACTTCCCAGGAGTCCTGGGCAGAGATGCGCGCCGGATTTGGGAAGGTGAGAATTGTTTTGTTGTTTTTTTCAAATCATGTACCGGAATGGAGAGGAAGGGGGGGGGGGGAATGGAGAGCGGGCACGAAAGAGAACAGGAGCGCCTGCAGTTGTGCAAGAGCAAAGCAGCGGAGTTATTGGAATGATGTTTCATCAAAATTCATAGAGCAAGGGTGGGGATTGCTGCTGGGGCTCTGGCGCGCCGTGATCGTATAGTGGTTAGTACTCTGCGTTGTGGCCTCAGCAACCTCGGTTCTAATCCGAGTCACGGCAATCTTGTCTGTCATGCCTGGCGTTTCGCTTTTACTCTGTGTTGAATTCCGCACGGGGTTGCGCCCCTTACCTGGAGGCCAGAGAGCAGCTCTTTCCACTTGCCACCGGGCGCAAGGCAGTCAGGAGAAGGGAAGGAAACCCTACAGTGCGGTAAATGGTTTATCTCCGGTGGTATTTTGGAAGAGGAGCGTCCTTGATGCTCTAAATGCTCAGCAGGAGGCTCAGTGGCACAACTGACGAAAACTGCTGTTTCTGTGTTACTCAGAATCTAAAGGCTCTTAAAGACCACATAAAATTGTTCATCAGATAAGTGATACCTCTTCTGTAGACCTGCTTAGCTGGTTAAACCTTGGCTCCTGGGAATCTGTGCTCCGGGGACTTTTTCAATCCTTGGCTATTGTTCTCCTTAGGGCCCTGGTTAATACCTCTCTGGTGCATTGTATACACTCAAGGATTTTAAATGCCTGTGGGCAGCCACTCATACACTCAGTGGTATCCATCAGGCTCAGACAACTGGAGGAACTCAACAACCACCACATACGTGATGATGATGGTGACCACAGGCCCCTCTGCCCTGACGACTCAACTAGCAGAGACAGCGAATATGTGAATCTTAGGCCTGACTACATCGACAGTGGTAACTGAGAGTAACACTGCGCTGGTGGAGCAGGCTGAGAACATGACCAAGAGGGGGAAATTGTTAAAATCAAACACAAATGGAGATCAGACTTGAAAATTCCCTGAGCAGACAAACCAGTTTAGTCATACAAGCAAAAGCTAATGTAGACTATTTTGTAAAACAAGTGGAACTTCAAGGGCCACTTCTTGTTAGTACCTGTGAAATCATAAATGAAACTTAAACCGTTCCCCAAAATTGATATGAGGTAACCACTTTAACCAATTCCCTATCGCCGGTAAAACTCTGAGGTTATGGCCCATCCCTGGGAAGAATGATCAGCCACTGCCTCCTCACTCTATGAGCTGCTTTATGACACTATACCTCTGGGCCTCTTTCTATATTCGATTTGAGTGCTCCCAGTTCCCACACTGTCTTTTTGTGCACAACAAACTTTTACTTATGACTACTTCAGTGATCCAGTGGTTTTACTTCTGCTAGTTCTGAACTTTGGGCAGGGCCTCAACATTTTCATCTGCCAGATTGGGCCAACAAGAGAACTCCACTTCATACTGTTTTTGACACAGAGTCCCACAGAAGGTCCCTAATCTGCTAAGCTGATCTTTGGGCACCGTGTTGCAGATTGGAGGCTGAGGGAGAGCCGACTTTTTCTGCATAAGAAAGAAGAGAAGGAAGAGGCAGAGATACAGAGAGGGTGAAAAAACAGGCTGGAACCAGAAAACTGATTTTAGCATCTGGGACTGGATGTCATATTTTGGAGAAAGAGAAGACATTGATGAGCATATCCAGGGAAGAAGAACTTCCGTGGAAGCAGCAGACACTTGAGGCCATTCTATGATGTCTTCCATTTGTTTCTGTATAATTCTTCTTCCCCATCTTTGTAGAAAAGGCACGGACGAACTCCATATGTTTGATTTGTGAGTTTGGAATGCACGCTTACACAAAAATGCCCTACCGTGATTCAAATATTCACCCGTGGACCTTCTAGTCTTCTCTTAGGTTCCACCACTGTGCATTAAACTTAGAATGGGCCCAACTTGGGGACTCTACCTTGGGAAGTGCCACTTAAATTAAGGGGGTGTGAGAGGAATGTGACACTCTCAACAATAGTTGCTTTCCTTACTGTAGGTTGTTGCACATGCTTCTCATCAGATCGATCCCTTCTTCAAAGAAGAGCGATGGGGAAAATAAAATGTATTCAGTTGCATTCACAGAAATCTTGGGTAGGGAAGTTCAGGTACTACCAAGTGGGTGGGCCTGGGATGGCCTATTCACCAGTACATGGGTCATCGTCCTCTGCTTTGACTACTTTGGCAAACTTCAGACGGGACTCCACTCACCTTCACCAGTCACGGGAGACCACTGTGCCAGAGGACGTCGACTTCACGCTAACTGTAGATCCAGAAACCTCATAGGATTTTTCTCCTCTTCCCTTTAGTCTCTCTTCCACCTACCCAATAAGGGAGGACCCCCGGCCTTTCTCTCCTGTCAGGACACTTTCTGGCTCCCTCTATGGAACTGAAGCAGGCAGCTGGTTTCCCCTAGGTGTCCCTCTCAGCCTGGTTGTCTCCCAGGATGTAACTCCCCTCGGGCGGGTCTAGGGGGAGCCCGGAAAACTGCGTGCCAGGCGTGGAGGTTGGGCACCGCGGGTCCGGCGCCGCAGTGAAAGCCCATTCTTCCACCTGCCCAGTGCACCTACTCTTCGGGGATGCCTGAGGAAGTCGAGTAAAGTGGCCCCTAAAGCTTCTCTGCAGGTTGAACCCCAAGAGGTGTCAAGTTCCAGAAGGGGCAAGAGGAACCTCACAGAGTGGAACCACTCCTCTGCCTGGCTGGCCCTCATGGACAGGATCAAAAGAGGCTGTGTTTGAGGACAGAGCCAAAGAAAAGTCCTAACGGCAAAAAGACCCATGATCTCTAGATAAAAGTCTCAATTCCTAAAGGTCAATTGGGCCCAGGGGGCTGACAGTTGAATGGATCCCCGCACCCTCATCAGGAGAGTCATCTGCACAAGTTCAGAGACGAAGAACAAGAGGGACTGTGCCCATCGCTGGTTCTCAATCCAGGACGATTTGGGTCCCCGGTCCACAGGCCCCAGCCCCCTAGTGTGACCCCAGGCCTTGTCTGGAGATACTTTTGATTGTCACACCTGGGGGGAGGAGGGTGGGAGAGTTATCCTCTGCCATCAAATCATCAAAGGCCAGGGAGGTCACTAAACGTCCTGCAATCCACGGGGGAGCCCTCACCCCCCACAAAAAAGAGCCGATCCTGACTGTCAACCCGGCCGAGGCTGAGAAAACCCGATGTGGATCAATGTCCCACCCGCCTGACGGACGAGAAAACAGGAATTCTTGACTAATTGGATGTGGGGTCTGAGGAAAACTCCGGCGACGGAGAGAAGGCTGAATCTTTCGGTCTGAGCACAGGGAAGGATGGAGCTGGCATCGACTAAGGCAGGAAAATTGCAGGTGCAGCGGGTTGTAGCGGGAAGATCCGGAATCCCGTTTGCGGCCGCCTGGAAAGGAGACTTGCTTGAAAGCCTTTCCCGTCCACCGTCTGTCTCCGTTCCTGCATCCACCTGAGTCCTTTGGGAGGCTGGAGGTGCCAAGGACTCAGATCTCGGTGCTCGGCCCCTTCTCACCCTGGGCGCCTCCCGTCCCATCTCCTCCCGCGAACCTCGTCCACTCCCCGGCCCCCGCGACCTTCTCTCCTCACGTGGCGCCTCGAGGAGTGGCGTTTCCAGGGCAGTTCAGAGGTGCTGCCGTGAGTGGCGACTCGCTCCGGCAAGGGTGGCCTTGGCGGGCCTCGGGGGCGCTCGGTGCGTCGCCTGCGGGCTCCCTTTTCCGGAGAAAGCAGGGAGGGAAGGGCTTTACGAAAGGATTCCTGGTTTAAGACGCGTGACTGCCTCCCAGAGGCCGAAGGCCTCCCAGAGCGCACAGCAAACGTCCCTCTCCTGTGAAGCAAGGAAGAGATGCGACAGCTGCTGGTTCCCTGGTGGTCTAATGGCTAGGATTCGGCGCTCTCACTGCTTCGCTTTCACCGCCGCGGCCCGGGTTCGATTCCCGGTCAGGGAGTCCTTTTGCACACACGAATCTTCCTTTCCTCTGCTGAGGGCTCGTGCTCTCTGCTCCTCGCACCGAGTCTTCAACTCCAGCAGAGGAAGGGAAATAAGGGCGGGCCGCTTCTCAGGGCACATCGCTCTTGCTTGTCTCCACGTCAGCCACCCGCAGAAGCGCCTTCACAGGGCTGCTACGCATCTTGCTCAGGTTTACACAGCCCTGCAGACCCTCAAAGCCCTGTGGGGCTGCACCCGAGGCGGCGCGGATCTGGCTGAGCTCTCTGTGACCGAGACGAGGCCAAGCCCAGGTGGCCTGTTGGTGCGGGCCCTGCAAATGGGCTGGTCGGCTGGGCCTCCCCAGCCCAGGTCGCAGATAAGACGCTCCCGAGGCCTTCGGACGAAAGAGGTGTCCGGAGGCGATGCCCGCGGAGGTTGAGGGGAAGGTGAGCGGTGGGGTCAGGTCCTTGAGGCCTGTCCCGTTTGCGGATTAAGCGGGGTAAGGAGCTGATGTTGACTGACCCCACAAAGGCAGCACGTGAAGTACCCACAAAATGGCAAACTCTTACTGCTGCTGTAAGAGAAACGCAGGAGTAAAAATCAGCACCAGAATATCAAAACGATGGTACCACAGTCAAATCCCACGACTATTTCTACAAAGGCTGTAGCGTGTAAACTGTGTAGGCTCCACCAAGCTCTGAGAGCATTTTCCCTTTTGCCTTCCACACTCGCTCGGAAGGCCTGTGAAAAGACAAACAGCAGACTGAGAGAAAATATTTGCAAAACATATCTGATTAAGGACTTGTATCCAAAACATGCAAGGAACTCTAAAACTCAATAAGAAAAATTTAAAAACCCAATTAAAAATGGGCAAAAGATTGAACGGACACCTCACCAAAGAAGACATACAGATTATACAGATGAACAGATGGCAATCCAGTATATGAAAAGATGCTCAACATCGTGTCCGCTAGGGAATTGCAAATTGAAACAACAATGGGCTACTACTATACACCAAATGGCTAGAATGGTTAAACCCAAAAAACTAACCATACCAAATGCTGGTGAATTGTGGAGCAATGGAAACCATCATTTGTTGCTCGGGGGAATGCAAAATGGTACAGCCACTTGGGGAGAGAGTCTGGCGGTTTCTTACGAGGCTAAACATAGTCTTACCATATGACTCAGCATCATGATTGTAGGTATTTACCCAAATTTGTTGAAACCTTATATCCATACAGAAATTCACACATGAATATCCATAACAGCTTTATTCATAATCGGCCCAATCTGGAAGCAACCAAGACATCCTTCAATAGGTGAATGGATTGAACAAACCATGGAATCATTTTAAGCAATAACAAGGAATGGACTACCACAAAAAGGCATGAGAGAATCTTATGTTCATATTGCCAAGTGAAAGATGCCGGTCTGAAAAGACCACACACTGCATGATTCCAACTATATGATATTGTTGAAAAGACAAAAGTAAAAAAAGATCAGTGGTTGCCCAGATTTGGAGGGGAAGGTGACAAAAATGATTAGGTGGAGTACAGGGGATTTTTCAGGGCATCAAAAGTAATCTGTATGACACGGTAATGGTGGATACGTGACATCATCGATTTGCCAAAACTCATAGAACTGTAAAAGAGAGTGGACCTTAATGTAAGCTATGAACCTTTGTTAATGATAATGTATCAATATTGGTTCACTCATTGTAACAAATGTATCACATAAATGCAAGATGTTAATAATAGGGGAAGCCGTGAGCAGGGAAGGAGTGAATATGAGAACTCTCTTTGCTATCTGCTCAATTTTTTTTGTAATCCTAAAATGGCTCTAAACATTAATTAATACAAAAACAAAGATCTCCTGACCAGAAGATTTGACTGGCGGAGTCTAAAACAAAAAGGCATGATAAAAATGATTTTCGGACTCTCCACTTCGGGCTCATCCTTCTCCTTAATTTTACCAAGACCGGCAAAATAGGGCCTACGTCCACAGGAAGGTGAGAGGCCCCACTACCCAACTCCCCTCATCTCCATGGGAATTCCTCCCCACAAGCGTCTCCCTTCCCTGGGCCCCTAATGCTTCTCCCAGCGCAGCTTCTGTCCTTCAGTGACCTTCTTTCTTGATCCCCGCTGCTCAGTGCCATGTAACCAAAGGATAGGATAGCAGAAAAGATAATAGTAACAATGGTTTCAGTTTCAAATATTCCAAACCGCAGAGACCCACCAGACCCACCTGTGGCTTCAAAGACATGCTCTGGCCAGGTGGTGGCTGCACTGCAGGATGAGCACTAAAGCACGGGTGATAATCTCAGGGCCTGGGAGTGCTGCAGAATCCCTGTGTAGACCAATTTCTTAACGTCTTCTGCCCCAGAATTAACTCAAGGAGTACAGTTGCCCTTTTCCTCCCTTTACCACTGCCACCACTCCCAGAGGCCAGAAATACTTCTGGCCACTGAATATGTGGGTTTTCCACACCAAACAATTCAGACACTACCTTGAGTGAGCATAGACCCCACAGGTTAAGGGCTCAGTCCCACAAGACTTCCCCACTTCAGCCACCGACCACGAGCAGTGGATCTCTTGGTTACCCACACTTCTGTCAGTCTGGGCTACAAATCAAGGGTTCCCATGACCCCCTCCTCACATTCAATAATTTGTATCCTGGTTTACAGAACTCAGGGAAACACTTAAACGTTTACCAATTTATTATAAAGGATTTAGTAAAGGCTACTCAAGACCAGCCAAATGAAGATGTACATAGGGTAAGGTTTGGAAGGGTCCCAAGTGCAGGAGCTTCTGTCCCTGTGGAGTTGAAGTGTCCACCCTCCTGGCACGTGTATCTGTTCGCCACCCCAGAAGCTCTCTAAACCCTGTAGGTTAGGGGTTTTTGTGGAGGCCTCATTGAGTAGGCATGATGGATTATTAAGTCAATCTCCAGCCCCTCTCTCCTCCCTGGAGGATGGGGAGTGGAGCTAAAAGTTCCAAGCTTCTAATCATATCTTGGCCTCTCTGGTGACCAGCCCCTATCCTGAAGCTACCCAGGAGCCCACCAAGGGTCTAGAACAGAAGATGCTCCCATTACCTGGGAAATTCCAAGGGATTTAGGAGCTCTGTTTCAGGAACTGGGGTCAAAGACCAAATATTAGAACAATGATGTTCTTAGCTCTCCTATCACTCAGGAAGTTACAAGTTTTAGGAGCTCTGTGTCAGGAACCAGGGGCAGAGACCAAACATATATTTCTTATTATGTCACAGTCTACTCCCTGGTCTCTGGCCATGACCCCCTTACAGCAAACCAGTTATAAAAGTTAAAAGATACTAGCTGAAAATGCAATGCACTGTAGGGAGGATGCGCATTAGCTTTGAGTCCCAGCTTCCCCATCTAAAAGCTGTATGATCTTGAGGACATTTCTTTGTTCCTCTGAACCTCAATTTCTTCCTCTGTGAAATGAGAAAAATAATAGAACCTGTCTTCTAGGTCTGTTGTGATGATTAAGTGAGATAAGGTACTGAATGCACTTCGTGCAGCAGCTAGAACACGGTAAATATTTGATCGACGTTTCCCCCGTTATTATTATGGTTAGGAAGGCACTTGCATGAGCACCATTGTACCTCCAGAGCACACTTCCCTTCCCAAAAGTAGCACTTTAAGAGATTTCCAGTGATTTGAGAGTCGCCTCCCTGAGCATCTTGCATTAGAGCAGTAAGACCTTCTTTATTCTAAAAACACCATCCAAGAAGGCAATTCAACAATTTTGGGCCTTTGATTCTAGAGACTTCAAGCGTCTGCTATGTGTCCCAACAGGGAAAAGATGAATTAGAAAACAAAAGACCTTATTTATAGTGTCTGTTACTAGTGCTCTGTAAAAAATCTATATAATTTTTGGCAAATACCTTTTTTTTTAATCAGATGATGTTTGCAATACTTCCTCTATCAATGCTTTCAGAAAAAATGAAATACTTTCATTAAATATTTCTTTCCTGTTTCTGATTTCTGAGTTGATACTTCCAAATTTTGAGGATTTAACATAAGAGCAAGCCAAGTGAAGAGAGATGATCTAGAGCACACTATTAGGTAACAAAGAGAAGGACACACTTTATAACCAAAAGGAGAATGGGCAAATATTTGGGAAGTGTTTAAAATAGAAATTAAAAAATGGGCTTGTCAGAGTTGGGTTTATGAGTTATGAGTTGATCATTTCTGCTTGTTCAAGTATTTCATGTTTTTCCTCTCAGTATTTTCAAGATGAAGCTTCTGTTCCTGTCATCTATTCAGGAACCAAGGTTTCCCCAAGAATAAAAGGAAGACTTTCTTATTCAAACCACAGTCCAAGGAGTGGCAAACACGTAAGATGACAGTCCCAAGACCTCAAGATTTCTTTTCTTTGGCCAAAAACTCATTACATGACAGATGACATTTTGCAGATGGTTCTACTAAAAGGGTGCACAAAAATCGAGAGAGAATCACTATCAACCAATCCAAGGGGTTGCTTTAGCTGGCCAAAGCCAGAAACAGAGAGCAAATAGAGCTTGAGAACTAACAGAGCCCGAGCAGGTCATTAATATTTTACCTTTGAGGATCCAAACTTGGATGCTGACCCACTGTCCCAAGGATGGTCAAGAGGTAGTGGCTTGGGATTGGTTAAGTATTTTGAGAGACAGAGAGATGGACAGATGGAGATTTCAGTTGGTCTGGGGACTGGATCAGCACCAGGCACCCAGAAGAAGGAATTCTTGTGTTAAAAAACGGAGGATGCCGACTGGTGAAAGGAAATAGGAGCAAATTATCTCTGTTGCTTCACATGATCAAAGGCAATAATTATGAATTACCAGGAGGGAGGGGAAAATCCATATCACTCTTTTGATATCGGTGGTTTTAACATTCAGGGGAACAGAAGATGCCTAAAGACATCAGCTTTATTTTCTTGTTTGTTGGCAATGATGTTTGAGCTTTGTGTAGGTCTTAGTTTCTAGTTGGTGGAATCATCATTTTCAAATGCATAGAAGGAAAACTCTCTGGGCCAGGAGGGAATGTGAAACAGAGTTCAGACACACTACAGATATAGGCCTGGGCAAAGGTGGCCCAGCGTTCTTAATAAAATTCTCAGTCCTAGGGCTGGGCCTCAAACTGCTTGAACTTCTCTCCAGAGAAGTATATTTCACCTAGTTTGGCATGTCTACTTACTCATGTCTCCATACCATATTATAGTATGTAGAATAGTGAGCAGGAGAAAGGCATAGTGGTTAACTTGTATATGTACCAAGCAAGGATTAGCTCCAGTAAGGGAACATATCCTTGTTTTCTTAGGCTTCTTCACTTGTCTCCCTGCTGCACTATGAAAATTGAATAAGAATGACTTTGCTTATCTAAGCGTCTTTGTAGGGGACTTTTCCTGTGATGTCTTTTTAACTGTTCGAATTCTGATTTTCATAATTTTTTTCACATTAATATCAAGGAATTGGGTAATAGAAATTCTTCTTTTTTTTTTTTAAAGATTGGCCCTGAGCCAACATCTGTTGCCAATCTTTCTTTTTTTTTTTTTCCTTCTTCTTCTTCTTCTCCCCAAAGCCCCCCTGTACATAGTTGTATATTCTAGCTGTGGGTCCTTCTGGTTCTGCTATGTGGGGCACCACCTCAGCATGGCCTGATGAGCAATGCTAGATCCGCTCCCAGGATCCGAACCAGCAAAACCCTGGGCCTCTGAAGCGAAGCACACGAACTTAACCACTTGGCCATGGGGCTGGCCCGAAATTATTCTTAAATGTGCCTTTTTTTTCAGCAACAGCAAGTATGCATAGAGAACACAATTTTATGATTAGCAAGAGAGTTAACCAAGGTAAAACTTGAATTTCAATCCCTAGCCTAGAGAAAAAAGGTAAGAAACCTTTTCATTTTCTAAGGGAAGTGTATTTCATGATATTTATGATTGTGATTAGGCGGGAAAGGGGCATAATAGATCAATCTTTCTGAATTAGGATATGCAAATCATTTATAGTGAGAAAAAGTAGAGTCCCAAAGATTATACAGTAAAACAAAACAACTGTGACTATTCTTCCTGGCAGGAGGAAATAATAATACATGGGTTATAAGCAGGACTGAGTCATTTAGATAGAGGTGATGAGAGCCAGCCCCATGGCTGAGTAGTTAAGTTCATGCACTCTGCTTCTGTGGCCCAGGGTTTTGCCAGGTCAGATCCTGGGTGCAGACTGCTCATCAGGCCGTGCTGAGGCGGCATCCCACATAGCACAACCAGAAGGACCTACATCTAGAATATACAACTATGTTCTGGGGGACTTTGCGGAGAAGAAGGAGAAGAAAAAAAATTGGCAACAGATGTTAGCTCAGGGCCAATCTTAAAAAACAAAACAAAACCGAGTTAAGCTTTTAACTCAAAAGCTAATAAAGGAACATCAAAACCTGAGGAAAGTAGAAAGAATAAATTAGGATAAAAGCAGGAATCAATGGAATATATATCATACTTCTCCACCCCCCCAAAATAGAATTCATCAATAAAATCAAAATCTGGCTCTTTGTAAGGAAATTAAAGGATTAATCCTTTGGTAAATTTAATATTGAAAAATAAAAAGTACACAATATCAGCAACATTAGATACAGAAGATATTGAAAATGCTATGTCTATTTTGATACAGATAGATTTGTAAATGTGGACAACATATTTAATTTTCAATACAAATTATCAGATTTTCCCTAAGAAAAGTAGACTCTCTGAATTCAAAACAGCTATAGGAGAAACTGAAAAGATGGGTAAAGATTTACCCTTAAAAACAGCACCATGCCCACACAGTTTTACCAGACGTGGAAGGAAAAGACAATATTTATATTATACAAATTGATCAAGATAATGGAAAAAGATTCAAAGCCAACTTACTTATATTATTGAGGCAATGACAGCGACAAATATTATTAAGTGAAACAACCCCCACAAGGCAAATAAAAGTGCTTGCTACATAAAAATAATCCATAAAGGTTAGTTATTATGTGCCTCAATACAGATTTCAAAGTGGAATAAGAGATAGTTGGAATAAAACACTGCAATTCAAGGAGCTATTAAGTGTAGGGTTAAGATGTGAATTCTAGTTTATTGTGCCCAAAGCCTGTGAAATTTCAAGATATGACTGAATTAAAGTTAGAAAGTCATTATTTTTTAAAATAGATATGGTACTTACAAACCTATCGTAAATGCTTATTTCTTCTCTTCAAGGCCTTTATCTGCCCTTCTAGAAGTGGGTCTCAAAGTCACAGCCGGACTCCAGATGGTTGCTGTTTCTCTGGAGATCATGCCATTGCTTGCTCAAAATTAAATTATCTTCTCAGAGAGCACCACATTTGGGGCATTTATTTCTCCAGAATGTGTAAACCAATTATTTCTAGTCTTTCTTAGAGATTTTTTATTTCCATTAATTCACAGATCATGTTTGAGAATATGTCCCTTCTCCACAGTTATTCTCCACATGCTCCCTCTCCACGATTTATTCATTTCTATCTTAAGTCTAAGGGTTAAGGAGTGATATGTGCTTAGTGTGATAAGGATATGAAAGGGGAGGGCAGGAAGATGAGCTTCTTACCCTTTCGGGGGTTGACTCCCTATTTAGAAACCAAGAAGTGAGGAATAAAGGAAGGATAGCATACAATGTTATTGGCTCTCATTTTACAGGCAGCGTGCATTAACAAAGAAGTCTATACACCTAAAAGACCTCATGGAGACCCAGATTTTCAAGTTACTAGAATTTTTGTGTGTTTTTTTTGACATCCTGCTTTCCATTGCCAAGCTTAATATAGAGTTCCCTTAGGGTCTTTCAGTTTTTATACTATTATAGCTACGAGATTGGTAATACTCCCTTCTTAAGATTCTAACAATACCATTTACAATAACTCACAAAAATGAAGGACCTAGGAATAAATCTAACAAAAAGAGGAACAAGACTCCTGGAGAGAAAATTATAACATTGTTTAGAGATACTAACAATGACATTTTAAAAAAAGGAGAGCTATGCCACATTCAAGAATCGGACAAGTCAGTATTGTAACGTCAGCATGTCCCCCAGCCCCCAGCCCCACAGAGATCTGCAGACTTAATGCAGGCCCGCTCCACATCCAACAGTCTTCTCAGGAGAATCTGACACAGTTGATCACTCTTTCCTTCTTGAGACCCTTTCTTCTGTGTTTTTCTCTTCCCTCTTTGGCTATTCCTTGTCAACATCCTTTGCTGCCAACTCTTCTACACAACCTTTAAGGTTTGGTATGTCCCAGGGTTCAGCCCTAGACCCTTTTCTGTTGTCTATCTGTACTTTTTGCTCACATTGTCTCTTCTAAACCCATGGCTCTAAATACCACATATATATGATGATTCCCATATTTTTACCTCTACTTCAGGATTCTTCCCTGAGCTCCACTCATATATCCATTGCTTTTCCAACAGTTACACTTAAATGTCCAATAGGAATTTTAATGTCTAAGACAGGACTTTTGCTTCTTGCTACTCCTCTCTCTCCTGCTCCACCAGCTTGCTCTTTCTCAGCTCAGTCAATGAAATTAGTTTATTGCTCAGGCCCCAAATCTAGGAGTTGTTCCTGATTCCTCTCTTTCCCACATTCCCTACATCTAATCAATCAGCAAGCTTTTTTGGCACTTCCTGCAAAATATATTCCAAAGGTGACCAATTCTCAACACTTCCACTGCCACCATGTGTGTCCAAGCTACCATTCTCTCACCTGGATTCCTAACTGGAATCCTTGCTTCCACTGTTATCCCCTGACTGTCCCTGGGGTCTGTCTCCAACTAAGCCTGGTGGCAGTGAGGACTGTCAACCCCCTTCAGCCAGTTGCCAGCTATGCCTCTGTTCCATCTGGTTCTAAGGCTTGGAATCACTGAGCAGGTCTTGCTATCTTTGGCTCCTTGAGGGAAAATTCCTAAATCCAGAAGGCGCTGGGCTTTCTCCCAACTGAGTGCGGGAGCCAGAATGGGGCCCAACTCTTCCTGTTTTACCCCAAACCGGTTGATCCACTTTGGGGATTCCTTCTCAGGCTGGGAACCCTCTGAGTGTTCTGAAATAGGTCTGGATTCTTGTAGAAGCCCCCGTGGTCCTTGAATGAGTTTAGGGCTCTTCCTCCAGAACCTGGAAGGTGAGAAACGACCCTCAACTGACCCACCCTCCTCATAACCAGTTGCCTGTTCTGCTCCATAAATGTCTACTCTGGGGTGTTGTGCTTAGGTCTGGAAGTCCTGGGGATTATGCGATGGGCCCAAGAGCCTCTCACATGAAGCCCTGGTAGGTCCAACAGGCTCTGGGTATTGTCCCTGCTGAGTCTGAGGGCGAAGAAAGAAGCCCCCCTGCAACTCCCCCATCCCCCACCCCCCACCTTCGCTCTTCCCCACCAGCGCATCAATCCCCTCTGGGGCCTGTTCTCAGTCCTGGAAACTCTTGTCACCCGGGATAGGACAGGCCTTGGACCCTTGGGAGGGAAGTCCCGTGGTTCCCAGATGCATTTCACAGCAGCCCTCCAAAAGCCTGGAGGCTCCCTGCCCACCGCCTGCTGGTCCTGCCGGCCGGGGGTCCCTTCCTGGCTCTGATGGTGGTGGAACCAGCAGGGAAGTCATCTGTGCTTGATTGGACGGCCATCTCTCACTCTCCTCCTGCTTCCGCTCTGCTGCCGCCTCCTCCGGCCTCCTTTTCCTTGGGTCTCTACCGGAAGGCCAGCGCCCTCCTCTGGCTGTGGTCTCCAGTCCTCGCCTCCGCTGGGGCCGCGGCCGAGCGCACACTCCCGCCGTCTCCGCGCCTCCCAGCAGCCCCTGCGCCAAGCCCGGCCGAGGCTGCAACCACCACAGGCGGGCGCGAGGTGGCGCCGCCGCTGGATCCGCGAGCAGGCGGGGCCCCGGGGCCCCGGCCAAGGTCGGGGTTTTTCAGCTACGCGATTCGGGGGGACTGCCGGCCAACCTGCACCCTTTGGCTTCCCGTGATGCTTCCTTCCTGCGGCCGCCGACCCGGCCCACTCCGGAGCCGGGTTCTCACCCCTGCCAGCGTCGAGTAAACAGTCACGTCGGGATTTTGGAGGGGCTGCCCACGAGTTGGGTGCTCTTCTGGGTACCAGAGCGAATCGGACACGCACGACCCCTTGCTCTTCTCTGTCCGCCCCCTGTCACTGCCGCCGACCCACTAGAGCTCATTTCTTGCCCCTGCCGGCTCTGGGGAAGCAAAAATTTCTCACAGTTTTGGGGATAGGTTGCACAAAGCGTGTGCCCGTCAGCTTCTGCGCAGCTGGGTCCCGGCGCACTGGCGGCTGCGGCGTCCGGGCCGAGCTAAGGTCGCAATGTGCACAGGTGGCCACAGGGTGGCGCGAGCGACCTCCCACGAGACAGGCTCGGAGAACAAGCCCTCCGCTCAGTGGGGGAGGTAGCACTGTGATCTGTCCATCCCGGAGCTGGTTCTAGTCGATAGGCAAGTGTGGAGCTAAAACAGTGTATGAATGACCGTTGTTAAGTAGCTGATTTACCATAGAATCTACTGACGCAGCCCAGTTAGGAACAGAAATGACCGATGAGTGACAGAAGCAGATTCGTAACCAAGGAAAAATAGGGATTTACATTATCCAGTACTTTTCTTGGTAAAAATCAGTTTCTTCTAAATTGTTCAGGAAAATGTAAAACACCAACTTAGCTTCAATATATATCTTTGCTTGAAGTGTAATGTTGATCTGTTAGAAGAAGTTTCATCACTTTCTTGAAATCATGCAGAATATGCAACTGAAAACAGACTGGGTCATGGGTGCATGAAATCGCAAGTCTTTCCCTTTACTGAGAGTGGTGAAAATGCAGGGAGACTCTTTGAAGCCAGTTGATATTTCCCAGCATGCTTTTTGCGTATCTTAAGTACTCTTTGTGATAGCATTTACGCTGTTCTCACAGTATTTCCAGCTTCTTCCCTTGTGCTTACTGTAGGATTTTCCATCCTCTTTGTCATCGCATGGAGCTACATAACTAGGTCTGACGAATGAGTTGGAAGTGGAAGTATTGTGTGTCACTTCTGGGCTGGAGGATTTACTTCCTCGTTTGGGATGCTCTCTTTCACTCTGGCACAGCTGGCCGTGTTCCAGATGGTGGCACCTTCATCAGCTCTCTCAGTTCACCCTGGTGTAACATAAATGAATAACAAACCTTTGTTGGTTTAAGGTGCTGAGCTTTTGGAGTTGTTTCTTAACCTACCCTACCTAGCCTGTTCTGATACAGTTTGTTTGTTGTGTTATATATGAATTTATTACCTAAATGAGGTAAGGTGCAGTTGTTATCAGTATTTCTTACTTCCATTCTCTTTGCCTTGCTCTCATAGGACTCCTCCTTGGGAGCCAAGCATTTTTTGAAAAAGAGGCGGGAAAGTCTTTAAATGAAAATTGTCATAAATTCTGCCCTACCTCTCCACAATATACTAGAATTCAGAACATCTCAACCTTGGCCAGCATGTCCATTTCTAATACCTAGCTTTGCCCCTAACACCTATAAGTATAAGAGAGAAAGATGCAAAACTTACTTCTGGTTCATAGTGCCTGTGTCTCTTTGATGCACTCAGAGTTTTTTTTTTTTAATCCTAAGGGCAACGTATCATGATTTGGACTGGATGAGAGATATGCCTTTATTTTGTAAACTGGGAGAAGGGTGAATGGGAAAGAGTAGAAGGAAAAGGAGAAGGAGCTTCAGACATTTACAGCAGGCATGTCCTTAGGCAGCACCGTATTACGAAAGGATGCGAAGGGAAGTTGATGACTGGGAGCTTGCTTCATTGCCAGTGTACCCATTAGAACATCTTTATATGTCCCTCTGGGCTCATACACTCCAGGAGAACACCTATGTCAGCGAGGGAAGCGATCCATGTGTATGACAATAGGGAGTGGTGGTGACTCTGTGGAATAAGATGCTGTATGGTCCTTATTTGACCATTATTGTGCAAAATCCTATTGATTTCTGCAAGTAAAGTTAGCAGCCTTGCTTTTTGCTTCTAATACTAACTAGCGAAATTCCAAATCCTGACCTTAAAATGCAAGTCTTCGTAATTCATAAAAGTACAATTAGAAACAAATGAAGATTTTCCTCTCTCTTACAGCTAGAGGGAGAGACAACATTTTGTATCATAAACCAGCTCAAAAAATCTGATTTAATGTGTTAAATAAAGAACATTCATAGGAATATCAAGCTTATTCTCCAAATGGAGTACAAAATGGAGCATGTGTGGATATTTTTTACTGTTACCAACTTGTTTTGTTCTTTGTTAAAATAAATGTGTCCTTAAAAGTGCTATTTGAACAAGCAGGTCTTATAAGCCTCCAAAGACTTTATAAATTGTTGCAGGGGCATACAGATTGCTCAGGGTGAACTCTCTGGAAGCAGAAACTGAGACATAGTTTGGAGAGCAAGATGTGTATTAGGGATGAACCCCTGAGAAAGGAAGAGTAAGAAATGTGGCTGTGATGAAGGCCTGACAAAGCCTTGAGCAACCCACCGAGGAGCTCTGGAGCAAATATTGCTCATGAGCATGTCCTGCTCTGGGCTGCAATGGCCTGTGTTGTTCACACACAAGACGCAGGGTGCTCTAGAAGGCTGTGACTTTGGGGGAGGCAGCTGAGACAGACCCTGAGGGACTTAACTAACAGCTGGAGGGGGTCTGCTGAATGCACTCCTTGCAGCTGGTCACCAAGTCCTTTCTTGAAGGAGGATTTGGGCAGCACTTCTCCATGTCTACCACCGTCCACCTCCATGCCATCTGGATCCCCTGCTCCGCACATGTTTGGGAAGAACCTCTTCCAGAATTCTAGTGGGCTTTTCTTCCTGTGGGAAAATAGAGAAGAGTGAAGGTAGTGGGACAAACGACAGCTCTCATTGCTGCACTTGGACTCAGGCTTACGACTGCTACTTGCAGCCTTAAAGGCGAACCTGATGGCACGACCCAGACCCTCGTTCCTGAGGGGCCTCGATGCATGATCACTAAGCTCTTCCAAGCCTGCAGTTGCCGTACTTGTCTATTTAAAGTCACAGTTGGGCAAGGGAGTAATAAGAGGCGTCCAAGTGGATTCCCTGGGTTCCATACATATTCCTCCCTACTCCTGTTGTGTAATATCCTCCTGCTGATTGGGATCAATTGTCCCTGTCAAGACCATGACCCTTCTTCTTGCCTACTGTTCCCTAGATATAAGGCATCAGCTGTGGATTATAGCTCAATGGGACTCATGCTGTGTTCCCCAGGTGAAAGTTTGCTCCCTTTGGGCACTAGGGCCTCTAACCCTGCAGAACCTGGAGTTGTATCATTGAGAAGCACAGGGCCCCCACAGTGGGTCATTAGGAGCAGTAGCAAGTGGGATTGTTCTTCCACTCCTTGGTTCCTGGACCCATTATTCTTCCTAATGGAGACACAGTGCATATGTGGCATCCTGGAGAATGGCACCTCAGTTGTACCTTCCAGTTGTTCCTTCAGAAGACTGTCCAACTCTATACTAGGCTGGCATCTTCTGAGTGGGGCAGACTGTGATGTGACTAGTGGGTCCTGAGGTCAGGGCCTACTCTTGCACTTTCTTCAACGTGAAGTTGGTGGCCTGGTTGGATACTGTGTGGAGTAGGATTCCGTGACAGGATCAGGCACTCCATAAGCCCCTGAGTAGTGGTGCTGTCTGAGGCCTTGTGGGCAGGAAAGGCAAACCCATATCTGGAATACTCAATTCCTGTGAGAAAAAACTGATGAGCCTTCCAGGATGGAAGCGGCCCAGTGGAGTCAACTTGATAGCAAGTGGCCAGTTGGTATCCTCAAGGTATAGTATCACATGGGAGTCTCACTGTTGGTCTCTGTTGCTAGCAGCTTGAACCTTTAGTGGAGTCAGTAGCTAGATCAGCCTTGGTTAGTGGGGGGTCCACGTGTGGTCCCTATCTCTGCCATTGTCATTACTCTGTTGATGTTCCCGTTATACTTAGTGCCTCTTCTTTGGGGCATGATGTCTGGTTAACATGTGATGCAAAAATCTTGCCACTTTATGCCCACTCCCAAATGTCCACCTACGTGCTTCTACTACAGACTTCCTTGTCCTTAACATTCCAGTGTTTCTTCCTCCCAAGCTCCTAGGTCATTCAGTCAGGGCATTTGCTGCTGCCCATGAGTCTGTATGTATTCTAACCTTGGGTGATTTCTCTGTAAACACAAAATGGGTCACTAGGTTCGCCTCTTGAAACCCTGCCCTTTGGGATGATTTTCCTCACCACTATCTTTAAAGGCCTCTTTTGAATTGCTGTCAGTGTTCAATTTGTAACCTCACAATTTTTCCATCTCAAACTTTTTCTCCCTCTTCAGCTGGTCATAAGAGATCCCCATGCAGCTGAAGGTGCTGGTAGGTTCCATGAATTGCTGGACTATCTGCTCATACAGCTTGCCTGTGACCTCTTGTTTTGTTTGATCCCAAAAATACTGCTTATGATAAACTATTGCTGGGCCACACTGACCTTGTGACTTGTTAGACCTGACTGTACTCAGCTCATGATGGGCAGTTCTGTCTTCATTGTCACTTAGTGATAAAAAAAAGTACTGTGTCTCTACCAGGGCCCAGTAGCACCAAGAGTTGTTTTGCAAAAAGCATATGTTCTCTGCTGCACATGGCATAGCCTCGCTCCAGAATCACAGGAGCTTGCATTGTGATTCCCCAGATGCGGCTTAGCGCAACTTCTTCACAGTATTTTTCTCCACCACTGATATTTCCAGTGCTCCAGGGTTTGCTGTATTACATTGCTCAGATGGTAGGGCTTCTTGCATGCCAGCTTTGACCCGGTGCAAAGTCCTTTCCTGTCCCGGTTCTATTAAAAGCTGGCAGCCTTTCAACATCATCTGGTATACGGGCCAAAGAAAGATCCTTTGGCATGAAATACTCTGCTTCTAGAACCTGAAAAGGCGCACCAGGTGTTGTGATTTCTTTGTGGTAGGAGGTACAGGATGCAGTAATATTGTTTTTACTTTGAAGTGAGGTCCTGTCATGTCCCTGACTACCTGACCCATAAATAATTCACGTATGTGGCAAGCCCCTGAGTTTGTACAGAGTCTCTCTCTCACCCTCTGATGCACCAAGTCCTCCAGTGTGTCAGCCGCTTCTTGCTCCTCTGGCCTGATTAACATGATGCCGTCAATGTAATGGACTAGTAGGAAGTTCTGCAGGACACCCAGATGGTCCAAGTCTCTTTGGACTATGTTTTGACAAAGGTGAGGAAAAGTTAGCTTAGCTCTGGGGCAAAACTTTATATTGTATATTGTCTGTTCCATGTGAATGTAAGCTGTGATTCAGATAAAAAAAAATCCACCAGATTGTTGGTGACATACCGTGTACCTGAGGCCATATTAATTTGCTCTAGTAAAGCTACCATGTCTGGCCTGGCAGCTTATGCTTGTGGCTGCTATGTAGTTGAGCTTGCAGTCATCTCCAGGATCCATCTAGCTTATGCAGGGACCAGGCTGTTTAATTAAATAAAGGCATTATGGGGACCACTTCCAGTGTTTTAGATTTGCACTGTCCAGTGTTGTGGCCAATAGTCTCATGAGGTATTTGAATTAAAATTAATTAAATAAAATAAAAAATTCAGTTAGTCATACTAGCCATATTTCAAGTGCTCAATAACCACATGTGGCTGTGGCTACTGTATTGGGTGGCTCAGATACAAGATATTTCTATCATTGCAGAAAGTTCTATTGGACAATGCTGCTTTAGATCTTTAGGGATGTCATTAATCTCTGTCATCAACCTCAGTATACAGTATTGGTTTTGATTCGCTCTCTTGTTTGGGGTTGGGGGGTAGTTTCAGAAGCTTCCACTTGGCCTTCCCTCCTGTGATGGCTCTTATCCCACAGATCAAGGACCCAGTGTGGTAACTGTATCAACTACCAAGTATGTCAATCCCAATTATACATTCAGGGACCAGGGAAATGACCACTGGGGAGACCTACTGTAAGCTAGACCTTGGCCAGGACTCTATTTATTGCCTGGACTCTATATGCCTCCACTCTAACAAGAAGAATGCCTCCACTCTAACAAGAAGAAGTCCGTGATGATACATTGGTTCTCCAGGTATCATTGTCAGCTCAAAGTCTGGGTTCAGTAGTTCACAAAATGTTTGGGCATTTCTCTTTCTCCAGTGCAGCGTTACATGAGTAAATGACTTTTTATACTTGCCATGCTGTTGCAGGGTCTTTTATCCTGGGGATCCGGACATCTCTTCAATTAATGGGTTCTGGATATGAAAACTGACCTCAGCCTCCCGGTTGTTCGGTCTTGATTTCTTCTGTTGGTAGAAACTCAGTGATATCCTTGTGAAGTGCCAATCAACAGGGGCTTATAGGGATATTGGGCTTATAGGGATACCATGCCCTATTAATCATTTCTTTAACTCTCTGTAGGTCAGGCTTTCTCAGATGCCACTCTGACCTTGTTGGTCATTACAATAACGGTGGTTCTCTGGTTTCTGGTTGTTAGGCACTACCACCTGGTCTTTATTGTTTTGGAGTCTTATCATCTCCATTGCTATCAGTGAGCCAGATTCCATGACTTTCTCTCCTACCCTCAGCACTGCCCATAGGAGTTCGTAGGAGAGCCTCTACTGAACTTTTAAGAGATTTCTTATATCCTGCTCACCAGATGTTCCATATTGCCTTGGTAAATGGTGTTTCCTTTGGGCTCTTCCATGGAACATAATCATCAGGTAGATCTCTGGCCATAAAAAGTATACCCAGTCCAGCATGCCCACTTTCTTAAGCCATTTAATCTCTTCCTTCACTATTTTCCCTTACCAAACTGACATTTCAACTTCTCTCAGCATGGGCCATAACTTTTTGCAAACTTCTAGGTGCTGTCCTAGTAATGAGTTAGCATGGACTCCTGGGGTCTTTGTGATGGTGTTAAACACTGTAACTTAGGAGAGAGCTCCCAAGTCAATAAACTTTTTCCTATCCAATTTTATGTCCTGGTCCCCTTGGTGAAGTACCCTTAGAATCCAGTCCCCTGCATTTCTCCAGGCTTCTGCGGGTAAATAGAGGCTGGGCTTTGTAGCTCTTTCTTTTTCTCTTGGGCTCCAGCTGCATTATTCTGTGACTTAACCCTTTATGTAGCCTTAGTGGCTAGGGGGAGAGATGGGGACAGATCCTGAGGGGGGCATCTGTTGCCTTGTTGGAGAGAAGTCTCTGCATTTTATTCTAGCTGGGGGAGTGCTGGCTCTTACTAGAGCAGTGTGGGCCACTTTTTCAGGCTCAAAAGGGTTAGGACCGTTGCGGGGGGCAGGGTCAAAATTTTTGGAGGCATCTGCCAAGAGGTCTCATGTATCAGGGTCCCAGGTTCTCCCAACCAGGGCCTTGACCAGAGACCTTTGAAGTTTCCCCCTTGGACTTACACCTGGCCTCAGTCCTGGTGTTTCTTTGGCATTCCACTTTCCAGGAGATGAGAGCTTCTTCGTAGGCAGCCAAAGAGGTCCTCTGGTTTTCACCTGCTTGTTACCCTCAGCTGTTCATTATCTTTCTGCAGAGCATCAATGGTGCTTTGCTATAGTCATCCAATTCCATTAACCTTACGTCTACTATTTTCTCCAGAGGCTTCCAACAACTGATACATTGCAACTACTATTGCATTTCCTCCAATTCCCAATTCATCACCACTGTCAGTTTTAGCAACTGAACTGCCACTTTGTGCCAAGGGTTTTCTGTGCTCCATCTACTATCTGTGCTGGGGTCCTCAATGTCAGGCGGGGTGAATTTTTCATCTCTAAAACCCTATCTTACCACCTGCTTTCTCAGACCACTCAGAGTATAAAGAATTGCATATTGGGGTTTCAGGAAACAGACACTGAGGTGGAGTTTAGGGTGCAAGATTTTTATTAGGGATCATCATCTATGAAGAGAAAGAATCGGAAAGGGATGGGGAAGGGAAGGAAGCATGACTGGGCAGTAGAAGTTGAATTGCAACTCAGGTCCAACAAAACCTTAGCCAACCCAGTGGGGTTCTCTGGAATGAGGTTGTATGTCAGAGCATCCCACATCTGGCTGAAATGCCTTGTACCCCTGCTTTGCTCAGGCACCACATGTGGGCTGCCTTGGGAGGGGCACTTGGGTGAGGCTGCTCTCTGTAGCTGCGGCAGGCCCTGCCGGACATGTTAGCTAGAGACTGCCTGCTAACCACACTCCCTGCAGCTGGCAGCAAGTCTTGTCTTGGGATAGGGGGCAGTGGATCTCTGTGTTTATCACAGAAAATAACCTTTAAAGAGAAACACGAAATTCCAATTTATTGTCTTAATAGATAATTTGTTGCCTTGGGAATAATGCCAAAAATAACATTTGAGTTCTCAATGTAAATTCCTGTAAATTATGTGAGTCAAATCAGAATTAGATCATTTTATTCTTCTCTCTTTTAGGCACGATAGAAAAACAAAAGCCAGTGACTGCTAGAGTATTTAACAAATAATTTAGGAGAATACTGTTTCATTTAAATTAACAGGAAGGCTCTGGGCCCTTGATCTGTCAACCCTACGTCTGTTGTAGAAGAAACCTCCCTCCCTATTTTTTTTTTTTTTAACTTTTTCAAAATGAAGCTCCTTTTATCTATAGGAAAATTAATATTATTGTTCTTCAATCAGGCTTTGCTTAAGAAAATTGTGGTACATGCAGCCACATATTTTTAGCTAAAAATAGTAGAAGCTCTTTGCTTTTATCTCCTGATATATTCTTTGAAAAAGACAAGGTGCAGTGGCATGTATATTATGCTACCATTTGTGTACAAAGGGAGAGGGAGGGAAGGATGTCTCTATTTGCCTATAAAAGCATAAAAATCTCTGAGATGACAGAAAACAGCCAATATTAATTATCTTTTGGAAAGGACATGAGAAGGTGCTGTAGACTGAATGTTTGTGTCCCCTCAGAATTCAGATTTTGGAATATAATCCCCAAAGTGATGGTATTAGGAAGTGGGGCCTTTGGGAGGTGGTTAGATCATGAGGGTAGAGTCCTCATGAGTGGGATTAGTGCCTTTATAAAAGAGACCTCAGAAAAGTCCTTTACCCCTTCTGCATGTGAGGACATAGAAAGAAGATAGCCACCTATGAACCAGGAAGCGGGCTCTCACCAGACACCAAATCAGTGAGTGTCTTGACCTTGGACTTCCCAGCCTCCAGAACTGTGAGAAACAAATTTCTGTTATTTATATGGTCTTCTGTTATAGCAGCCCAAATGGACTAAGACAGAGGGCTAGGAGTCTGGGAGGGAAGGAGATTTTTAACTGTATATCTTTTTGTGCATTTTGGATTTGACCATATATTCCAAAACAAAAAAAGTACTAAAAGTAGACAACTTAATGTTAAATGTTCGAGAAATGTTCTCAGCTATTCTAAAAAGAGCATTGTGTTGAAAACATATAAGAGCTTGATTTGTGCTGATGATGTTAAGATTATGGATATTTTTGTTTAAATATTAAGTTTTGAAAGATTTAAGTAATATTATTGGAACTTTTGTTCTTATGAATGGAAAATACCAGTTGGGTTTGTTTAACAAGATACATCTGATTATCCATCTTGAACGTGTAACATGCATTAAGTTATTATTAATGGACAAAATGATGGTCAAACAACTCTGTTGTACATGATCTGGAGCTTTAACTTGGTTTTTAATTTATTTTCTAAAGGGGATTGGTAAAACAGGTTTCCCATATCCTCCAGTAAGTAAAAGCTGCTACCAGGTAAGTGTTCCAACAGCTACCCCATGTAGTTTCCTGGGGAAAGAGCAGGCATAGGTACCATATCCACTAGTGGTTGATGCTTATGACACTCTTGGGGCAGCTAGCACCTTAGGGAATGACTAAGAGAGGTACTGAAAACACTGGGCACCAAGAACAGCATCCTAAGCTGATTGTGGTAGCAAGACATGGAGTCATCTTTGTAGTCTCTTTCTTTCATATAACTGTGCTATCCAGTGCCAGAATCTGGGTGAGCGAGACGTCTGTGCACAGATCATGAGGAAACAATAGCAGAAATCATGACTTGTCGGATTAGATACCAGGACTCTTCCTCTTGAGTGTGGAAATGAGTTTAAAATTCTTTTGAACGCATAATTACCAAGAATTCTTTGATGAACCAAGAGGAGGGAAGAAGCGCCAAGATGATGATTCTTTACTTCCTGCCAATCTTGTATTAAGGGCTTGAGCTGATTGTTTTAATTTGGAAAATAAAAGAGTCACCATATTTGTACCCCAAACATCAGAGAGCAGTTTATACCAGTCATGTGTAAAAGTCACTTACTCCTAGCTATTGTACATATGAACTTGAAGTCATCCGTATTTACTCAAGAGGCCAAACACAATCATGGGAAGGCAGGCCATGAAAGTGCTAGTAATTATGAAAACTGAAACATAATTAATTATATTCACTTCAGTTTCTGGTCAAAATTTTAAAACTTTCTTTTTAGCTACTGTCAATGCACCTCTAGTCAAAGACCAGCAGGAGCACATCTGTGGTTGAATAGGTTGGGCTTATTGCTCCCTGTAGTGAGGGAGAGCACACACCATGGAGAGCCATGGTGGGTCTGAGCATGAGATGGTTTGATTTCTGCTGGTCTTGCACTTCTCACCCATCTGGGAAGATCCCCACTGCCCAGAAGGAGGCTTAGCCTCCCCAACCCTTCCAGCTGCTCGGAGAGCCAGGACAGGTTTCAGTAACTTGTACTTTCTGTTTTGTCTCTTTGGTCCTTGTTCCTGAGGAAGCATTTTGGATGAAATATTTATGGAAGCATATAGATGCAGACCTATTCATTTATTTTTCTCTTCAGGTCAGAACACTTTTGGGGGCAGTAGTACTAGATTTAGTTAAAGAACTGATGGGGGTAGCTTAAGTTGAAGAGATTTTGGAAGTAAATGCAGAATAAGAATAGAATGTAATTATATATTAAAGTACCTGGTATAGCAGGCTACAGAATCTGATTTAAAGGTTGTTATACTAGTATGCAGAGCAAAGGGATACTGGGACAATGAAAAGGGAGAGATAAGTCCTTCCTGGGAGGTTCAGAAAAGTTTGAAAGAAGAGATATTTAAAGAATGAGCAGGAATTCACTAGCTAAAGATGACCACCCATTTGTCTCATTTTTTTACCAGACAAGACTGATACTTAGGGCATAAAAGTGGACGTTACATGAAAGCAACAGACAAAAGATGACTTAAAAACCAGTCATTGGTATCCCTGATTTGGCTCAGTTAAAACAACCAAGCTGTCTTAGTTTAGGTTCCCCAAAAAGAGGACCCTGAGACCAAGATTTGGATGCAAATAGCTTATTTGGGAGGTAATCTCAGGAATCACAGTGATGGGAGTGGAGAAATGAGGCAAAGAAGGGAGGAAACTCAGTAAAGGAGGCACTGATGGACAGGTTGCCACTGAGGGAACTGGGGCTCACTCCCACAGGGGGCCCTCTGAGACACCACAGTTCCATCGAGGGATGATGAAGTGGGGCATATTTGTCTGCTAGCTTCCATCCCTCATTAGTAGAGAATCCATTCTGGGTCTTTAACTCTTTGGCACTCTGAGCTTTCCCCGAATGCCAGTTTGCATAGCAGAGCAGCCTTCAAGAATCAGCGGCATTTTGGAGAAGTGCCTTCAGATGACCTCTGGAGTATGCAGAGGGGGTGTGGGACTGGCCAATGGTGGCACACAAACCACAAGAAACAGAATGGCTTTTTCCCAGTGATAACGCCAAAAGTCCTGCTCCAAAGGTTGGGCTGAGCAACCATCTCTCTGACTCTTTTCAGCAGGTGTCCCTCCCTACAAACTGAAAAACTGGCATGAGGAATCAAATGAATCAGTGCATTTATCCCTATGTCTGAAACAAAATAGATTTAGTAATTCAAAGACTGAGACTATGAGGTAAAGTTTCCCTATAGGTGCCTGTTAATTTGTCTCTAGAGAAGACCTAGAGAACATTTCATGTTCCTTCCCATGGTTTTCTGGTCCCCAAATGGAGTTATTAACCACACCCACCCTCTGCCTACACATACAGGTTTTCCCCAAGAATGGAGGATGGTGAGCAAGGAAGGGATCGGGGTCCTTTGGGCCTCTCTCCCCAGTGGGATCCAGTGATTTCTGTTTGTGTTTCCAGGAGAGGATGGGATAAAAATGAAGAGGAGTGAGCTCTTAGATAGATAGGGGCAAGTGCCAGAGAGGCATCCAACCCCTGTAGGGAAATTGGAGGCTGAGCACCTGCCAGGAGAAGTATGAGGTGTTACCAGGCCTTGACCAGACCCAGCACCAAAGCTAGAGTGATAAGCAGGTAGGCCTTAATTTGGGGGACCCAAGAACCTATTCCTGGCAAGCTGTAAGCCAGAAATCAGGGTAGACTGAAGTACAACTTACTCAATTATGAAATTGATTTAGTCAACTCAATTATTTAAGCATTAACGTACTTATGAGAAAAAATTATGACAAAGATATACGCATGGAAAAATCTGGAGAGAAAGCACAAAAGAAGAGAGTGGGGAAGGAGGAAGCACTTTGTGATGCTTCAGCAATGACTGGTTCCATTCCAGCTTCACCTCAGTGCTCTGCCTACGTCCATGTCTGCCCACGTCCATGTCTGCCCCCACCTTTTGTCCCCAGGGAGCACTTTCCCTGAAATTCTGTCCACCCTGTGAGGGTAGGCAGAGCTTTCTCCTCTGAGTGGGAATGCCACTTCCTGCTTCAATTCCCCATTCCTCAGGCTAGAGTCTTCTACAGGCAGTCCTTCCACAGAGGGGCTTTGGGCCTCTTTCCTGTGGGATTCGTCCCCTGCAATTCTCATTTCCCTGTTTCCCCAGTCCATAAGACCAAACATTATGTGCAAGCAATGAAACTCCTGCTATTATATATGGTGATTTCCTTTAATACAAATGTTGGAGTTATTGCACTTCTATTAAGATGATAATTGTTGTACTTTTTTTTGAAGGTGAAGGGGAGAAGAACATTCTCACTGTCCGCAGACTAGGGAAGCAGCGGGCTAAGGTGCTCTTCCATCTACTTCAAGTTCCAAGTTGCTTGAGGGTGCTTGTAGGTGGTGGGTACTAAAGGTGAGCCCTGCCATGTGGAGCCAGGACAGAGGCTAGGCAGGGATGCATCCTTGTTTGGAAGATAAGCTGCATTTTTTAAGCCAAATAATCTAGAATCATGTTGCTAGGTTAGTGTATACCCCTTTTTGTTTTTTCTAAGCTTTAGTAAAGTCTTATTCACCTATTTCAGTTTTATCTCAGCTGTGTTATAGAGTAGCAGAAAAATATTTTGTTTCCAAAGTAGAGCCCAAGGGGGACAGTAGCGTATCTTGAAGCTAGTTAGTAATCATTCAGAAAATCAGAAAGGTAAAGTAAACCTCTGGAGGTAAGAGCTGCGGCTTTATGATATCACTGCTCCTCCCTACTTGAAACTTCTCCTTGCTGTGCTGTGCTCAGAGATCTGGGTTTGATTTATCAAGGAAAGCAGTAGTTACATTCCGCCTTCCTATAGGGCAAGGGACAGGGACAGACAAGCAGGACCCCTGGTGTCTCTGCACACAGAAATGTTATGAGAAAGCCTCAAATGAAAGGGCAAAAATGAGAAAAAAAATTTCTCATCGTGAGTTACTCCCTTGTATCTCTGTAAGATGCATGGATGTGTTCCCTGCACGTGTATTAAAAGAGAAAAGCCGTGGGGGCTGGCCCCGTGGCCGAGTGGTTAAGTTCGCGCGCTCCGCTGCAGGCGGCCCAGTGTTTCGTTGGTTCAAATCCTGGGCGCGGACATGGCACTGCTCATCAGACCACGCTGAGGCAGCGTCCCACATGCCACAACTAAAAGAACCCACAACGAAGAATACACAACTATGTACCGGGGGGCTTTGGGGAGAAAAAGGAAAAAATTAAAAATCTTTAAAAAAAAAAAAAAAGAGAAAAGCCGTGAGGTAACCCTCCTGAGCACCGCTAAGGTGTGAGTCCTCTCATTCTCATGGTCTCTCAGAATTCATTTGTAAGTGATATTTCCTTCTTTTTGGTCTACACTATTCCCTCTTGTCTGCCTCATAGCCTCTCTTTCTCTTTCTCTGTCTCCTCGTACTCCCTCCCATTCTCTCTCTCTTTCTCTGTCTTAATTTCTTACACATATGCATACACTTATCTTTTAACCCTGTCCCCCAAAATATATTACTCAAACTACCTAATAGGATAATTAGGTTAGACTCGACTTCGAAGTTTTTAAAGATTTCTTTAGAGTAAGTCTCACTTCAAATCACCCTTGCTTACCAAATTTCCAAGTTTGTCTTCAGTGAAGTCAGCTCATTTATTTGCTTTATTTAAGAGTTAGATGACATGGGACTCACAGTTCTAGTGTCTTTCAACTTGTGGATGTTTGTGCCCCAGTGCTTACCCAGAGAGGAAGGGGGAGGGACTGGCTAGATGCCTGGGCACCCACTAAGCTGCCGCTTCTTCTTTCCCTCCGGGGCCTTCTTCTTTCCCCACTGGGGCTTCTTCTGGAGTGTCCTTTCCTGCAGCTGTTCTTCTTATTGCTGACATTTCAGCTCTTCTTCTGACTGTATTTCTTTTTGAAGGTAGGAAGTTACCTTCTTCTCATGACCAGAGCCCAAAGAGATTTCTAAATTCCACTTTTTCTGTCTTTGAAGTTCCTTATGTATTATTGTACAGAAAATAGTGTCCACCAAAAATATTACTCCCACTGCCAGATAGAAAAGGACATGAAACCAGACAGAAGTTGGTGACTGGAGGCCTGAAACAGAAAATGACAAAGAGAAGAAATGCTTTTTAGAAGCCGGAAGGATGTGTTTGAGTTATATTTGGAAGAGGAGGTTGGCTGGGACCTGATATGCCAGCTCCCAGTGGAGACACTGGTAATTTCAGGGGGCAGGAAGGAGCTGGAGGTAGGTCTAGCTGGGCTATAGTGTACGGACTGGGGGCAGGCTCCTCATAAGAGCCTAACTGTCAGGGCCCTGTCAGCGGCCTTACTCCTTAGTCTCAGACAACTGCTATTTCTATGCCATTTAATGCTTGAAATAAATCTGGGTTAAAGATAAGCTTTTTTCCTAAACAGTTTTTTTTTTTTCTGGAGCTTACAATACTTCCACCTCAGCCAGATATAGACACTTGGACAAGTACTTATGTGCAACCCACAAAATCTCTGTCTCACCAATCTACAACGGGAGCTCCTTGAAGTAAGAACTGCACCCCAGGGTCTTTGTATCCCCATACCTGTGACAGTAGATAGGAGGAATTCAATATATTGTTGATTAGATTGTTGGTGAGAAAGAGGGAGAGAAGGAGGGAGGTAAGGAAGGAGGAAGGCGGTGGGTAGAGAGAGACTGGAAAAAATAGAAAATAAAGAAGAGAAGAAAAGAAAAGAAGGAAGGAAGGACAAAAAGAGGGAAATAAATGGAGGAAAGAAAGGAAAAGAAATGAAAGAAAAAGAAAGGAAAGCAAATTTAATGAAGTTTATGAGGAGAATAGTGAAGTTCTGAATGAAGAGCGGAAAGGCCTGTTGATGGTTTTTTCCTAGGCGGGCCACGAAATCCCCTTGAACAGATCTCAGTCTGATAGGAGAAAACAGAGCATCCTCTCTTGTGCCAGTCAATTCCCATCATGCTCACTCACCAAGCACTTGAAGCTCCAACTCAGAGCTGCGCTTGATGACATTTCCATCTTCTGTGGTAGCCTCACACCAGTATAGCCCAGAATCTTCTCTTTTAGCAGTTAGTCTCTGGTATTCAGAGGATGTGTTCCTGCTCATCAGGGTCTTGCTGCCCACGTAGAAGGAGAAGTAAAGCTGCAAATCAGGCCTCTGTAGGAGCAACTTGGTTTCACAACTCAGGTTGACCAGATTCCCCTCTAGGAGCGGGAATGACAAGGAGGCTCTCAGCACTGGGGCTGGAAATAGCTCTAAAGAAAAAGTTGACACGGACAGGGTTGGCTGCCTCAGTGTCAAGGTTCTTTTACAGAGGATATATCCCCTCTCCCTTCAGGAAATCTGCTCTTAGAGAATGCATCCATAACATACATTTTTTCCCACTTCTAGCAGAGAGGCATTCTTGGGGTTTCCTCATAGAGATAGTTGCCAGCTTGCTCACATCCTACTGGGGAGAGTACCTGTACACAGTCCATACTTCCCTGAATAGCCATGTTATTTATTGTATTACCATGCCCTTTTAGTAATAGTTGTCTAAGAGTGGACACTGGCCCACACACTAGCCAGGTCAGTGACTCATGACTGTGTTCCCGCCTCAAAAAACAATCTGGGACAATAATTTATTTCCCATGGAAATGAACTATTTTTCAGTCAGAAAAAAGTTGCTAGTAGTTGTGAGTACTAAGATGAAAGGCCACAAAAGAGTCGCAACAAGGGCCACGTGCAAACTGGAACAAAGGAAGCTGCTTAATTAGCAGATGCTCAGAGAGAGGTGGAACCAGAGAGGCCACGTTTTCCCTGAGAGATAGATGGAAAGTACATATAACCAAGTCGTAATGTCTTCCTGGCTTCTGTTTCTATGGAGCTTTTATGAGATTCCATTGGGTTATTTTCTAATATCTCTCCTACCGACCTTGAGGGAGTCTCTATTCCATGCAACTAAAATGAAATTGATGAAATGGATGCTCACTATGTCCTGGCCTTGACATTAGCTCCTGTGATTATTGATGGTATACTGGAAAGGGCAATGGACTGGGACCCAGAAGACCTCAGTTCTGGTCCTGGCCCAGCCGGTGGTCATTGTGTGGCCTTCAGTAAGGCCTCCGTTTCTTTACTTGCAAATTGAAGCAATGATTTATGATGGTTCGTCTGGTCCTCACAACAACAGCTCTATGACTATTCAGATACCATACCTTTTATAGTGATAGATACTCCTGCTGATGTGTAGCGATGCCATCCCATGCCTGAGCAGTGATAGATGCCATTGTGACTCAGGTTGGTTGTCAGAATGGTGAATTCAGAATCCTGCGGAGAAAACTTAAAGGCTTTGCCATTTTGGTAGAAAACTATATTGTACACCAGCTTATTCTTCCATCCATGACACCTCAAGGCCAGAGGATCCCCTTCGATGAAAACTCTGTTAGAGATCTGGAGTAGTAGCCAATCTGAAAAACATGGGCCCAAATACACGTAGACAGTGGTAGAGGTACAAGGAGGCCAAAGCTGGGCCCAGCGCCTTTCCTATCTTTTTCTCCTTGCAACATCCCAACCTCAGAGCTCTGCTGAATAGGAGGCCTGTCTCCCATTCCTCAAATATCTTTAGCTTTGCTGGGAAGAAAAGTAATCTTTACCAGCAACTGTGTACACAGCCTTTTCTTGTCTTCCCTTTCCAGATAGCAGAAGTTGCTTGGGAGAAAAACAGTTTACTCCATGTGGTAGACAGAATTCTAAGATGACCCCAATGAGCCACACTCTTGTATAATCCCCTTGAGTGTAGGTGGAACTTATGACTAGCTTCTAGCCAACAAAATATGACAAAGGTGATGGGATGTCACTCTCATGATTATGTTACATTATACAAGATTCTGTCTTAGCAGACCAGACTGAGAGTCTCCTGCTGGCCTTAAGGAAGCAAGCTGCCATGTTGTGAGAGGGCCTGTGATGGCCATTTGGCAAGGGGCGTCTAGGAGCTGAGATTGGCTCCCAGCTAACAGCCTGCAAGAAGGAGGGGACCTCAGTCCTACAACCATGAGGAGCAAAATTCTGCCACTGACTACATGAGCTTGGAAGGGCTGCAGGAAGGTACACAGCCCAGTCAATACGTTGATTGCTGCTTTGTAAGACCTTGACAGAGCACCCAACAAACCTGTGCTGGGGCTCTTAACTCATGGAAAGATAATAAACATCTGTTGTTTTAAGCTGCTAAATTTGTGGCAATTTGTTACACAGCAACAGGAAACTAATACATTCTAACTCCTGACAAATTTGTTAATGGGATCACACATACTAAGACAAACACACAGAGTGGCAACCATATCCAGATGAATATATGCTACTAAGTTGATAGAAACACTCACATATGTGCACATCAGTGATACAGCTGGTAAAAACAAGCTCCAAGTCAAATGGGCCCTCCCTTTTGATGTACACCTCTACACGTAACCAAAAATGCCTCCTTCACTTTTTCTTTCTCTGGAGCAGTTGGTTTGGCTAAAGAAGGATGAAGTTCTTAAAGGACAAAAGAGTAGAAGAGACAGCAGTGCTTTTTCCCCCTCCAGAGCTTATCTAAGAACGGAAGGCAGGCATTCCAGTGCTGTATGATCTTTATAGTCTTGGATGCTGCCATTGAGCTTCTAAATATAATGAACACTTTTTCCTCCCTTATTCCTGTTCCCAACCAAGAGGTGCTCAAAGACTGGACTGCCCAAACACACAGACACCTTTGCTTTATACATCCACACATTTTAACATACCTCCAACAGAAACTGTCCAAAATACTAGTAATGATACAACATAATTGAATGACACAATTAACAGACTTGATTTGGGGATTTATATAGAATGCTGTACCTTAGAAAGAGAAAATTCATATACTTTCCAAACACCATGTAACATTTATAAGAACTAAGCACATACTAGGCCACAAAGCAATTTTCAACAAATACCAAGGAACTCATATCATATTTAATACAAATTCTGACCAAAATGCCATAAAATTACAAATCAATAATAAAAAGCCAACCTCCAAAAACACTTCTAAATAATTAATGAGTAAAAAAAATTATAATGGAAATTAAAAATATCTAGCTTTAAGAGATAATGGGAATATTACATATTAAAACTTGTGGGATGCAGCTTGTAGCCGACATCACTAATTTCCTACTCAAAAACCATTCTCCCCATCTTCATCACCTTGGAGTAGAATGGGGACACTCATTCTACTCCAGATTAGGACTTCGGTCCACAAATCAGCTGTATTTTCTTGGTCTCAGCATACATAGATTTAATTAAAGTGACTGAGAATTAGTGTAACTGAATTAAATCCTCCACTACTGACTAACCTTGGCAAAACATTTTTAAAATAGGGTATAGACAGCACTAACCGAAAAACTTGATGTAGTGTACTGTAGTAAAATTAAGAACTTTTGTCCACTGAAAAAACAAAAAAACGCAGAGATAGCAAAAAGGCGAGCCACAAAGTGGAAGATATTTGCAACACTTCCCAAAAGACTCATATCCAGAATGTATAAAGAACTCCTACAAGTCAACAAAGAAAAGGCAGACAACAATAAAAAAAAATTAGCAAAAAACCCCGACAGGCATTTTACAAAAGAGAATATCCAAAAGGTAATAAACATGTGAAAAATGCTCAATATCACTAGTTGTCACGGAAGTGCATATTAAAACCATAATGTGATACTATTGCACATGCACCGGAATGACTAAAATGAAAAAAACTGGAAATACCTAGTATTGATGAGGATGAGGAGAAATCAGAACTCTCACACTCTGCTGGTGGGAATGTAATTTGGTGTAAGCACTTTGGAAAACTAAACCTGAACATATGCATATTTTGTGATCCTGCAATGCCACTCCTAGCCATATTCCAACAGAATTGTGTCCGTAAGCGCACTAAATGAGAAGTACAAAAAATATCCACAGCAGTACTATTTCTAAGATGCCCAAACTGGAAACAGCCCAAGAGTCCATCAATAGAACAGATAAATATGGAAAATTATACAGTAATGAGAGCAAATGAACTGCAACTTCACAATATGTAAGAATCTCACAATCAGCATGAGAAAAGCCAAACAGAAAAGAGTACAAAGTGTACCATACTGCGTCCGTTTACATGAAGTTAAAACATGGGTAAAATGCTATAGTGTTAGATGTCTGTCTTGGGGGACTGTGACTAGAAATGGGCAAGAAGGAGTTTCTGTGATTGTGGAAGTGTTCTATTTCTTGATCTGGCGGCTGTTTACTTTGTGAAAATTCACTGAGGTGTATGTACATTTAAGGTTTGTTGTATGTTATACCTTAATAAAAATTCACATTAAAATATAACAAAAAGATATATAATGTAATAATATAATATGTAACAATGTAAAAAATAATGTAAAAGATATTATTCTCAATAAGTCACCAATGCTGGGAGTTCGAGAGTCTAGGCAGAGGCAAAGAAAATGGCCTCTTTCCGGTCCTAGTTCGTTTTTTTCACTTGAACCATGAAACACTTCTGCTTTTGCTCCAACTACACAAAGTCTCTTATTGTAACAGTTCTGTCAGCTCCCTTGACCTCTCCAGCCTAGGAACTGATTCCTGGAGTCCTAAGAGACACATGAACAACACCTAGCATTTTCTCTGACATTCTCAACATTTCCTTAGGAAAAACCATTTCCTTCAAAAGCATTAATCTCCCAGTCTGCATAAATCTAATCCTGCCTCCAGCATGGATTAACTTTTGCATTATCAGTTACAAAGAAGTTTTAGCTTATTGCTTTTGAATAACTAAATAATCCATTTGAATGGTTTGTCCTGGGTATTGAAACATTTTCCCCTAAAAAGTGTTGCAGTTTCCATCTCTTGACAAATCGAAACTACTTACAGATTTAAGTAGATGGTGGGGTTTTTTTCCTGCTTCTGTTTATCATGGCTTAAGACCTAAAGTCTCATAGTAATTCTATGCCCAGAATATTATCTTACAGATATACCACGAAACGTACCTCATGCTATATGTATAAAGATGTTATTGCAGCATTGTTCCTAAAAGCGAAAGAACGGAAGCACACTAGAAGTTTACTAAGGGGGAGAATGGTTACATCAATGATAGCACATCCATTTGAAAGTATGAGGTAGATCTCTGTTGATATAAACAGATCTCCAAGATATTACAAGTCGTAAAACTAAGATGTGAGACAGTATATAGAGTATTCTACAGCCACTTTTTTAAAAAGTTTATATATAAACAGTTTTTTTCCTGTGGAAGGTGACTGTGGGACTAGAGTTTTGAGTGGGAGGAAGATTTCATTGTTCATCATTGTACATTTGTCTGAATTATTATTTACTATGTGCAAGCATACGTTTTTCAACAAAACTACATAATTTTGAATAACAAAATGTTAGGGTCTGAGTTTTACTCTAGATACCCTACATACAGCTGCCCCAGTTGAGGTGCTGTTGGGGCACAGTTCAAACACCCTAACGTGATGTTTTGAGCATCTTGACTTAATTTCACCTGGTAGGCACATAGAGCTGAGACTCATACTCAGGTAAATCAACACACACACCTCTGGCATCCAGGAAGGAGAAAACACAAAGGAAGGCCTCGTGATTTCCAGCCCTCCTGCTCCATGCCATACTTACCTCTATGGATTTCCAGCTGTATAGGGTCACTTGGCACTGAGAGACCTGTCTGGCACCTGTATTCACCACTGTCACTGACAGTGGCAGCAGTGATTCTGTATCTGGGGGTCAAGGTCTGAATGGTTGTGCCGTTGAGAAACCACCGTGTAGAGCTGTCCTCAGGCAGACGGGGTCCCTCACACCATAAGGTTACATTTTCCTCCTGGAATACACTAACCCAGGGAGGCTGCAAGGTGATCACTGCCTTTGTGGGGTCTGCTTTGGAAGTAAAACAAAAAGAACAAGTGGAATAAAAGGGAAGTCTGAGCAATTGGTAAAGTTTTGTGGATAGCACAAGGGCAAAAATGTATATTTAGATTAAATTGAAAAATCGGTGAGTGGAAACCTACAAAAGCCAGCCGTTAAGAGTGTCCAGACCCTATTACAGAGAGCTCTGTTCATATCATTAAATCTGCATCTGTGCGTTGGAGATTTTGGGTTCCCGAGAAACAAATGACTAATTTAGGTTCATTGCTGGTCAGCAAGGAAGCAGGGTTTCAAACTAGGGCAAGCTGCTTGGAGCCGATTTTCTTATCCTCTGTGCTATACTGTCTCTTAGGGTTAATATCAGGCCTTACTTAGCATCTGCAGTGGAAATCGAGGTTCAAATTCCTCACTTTGAATCCTTCGCTTACGTGCTGGATTCTCTCTGAGGAACAAAAATGTACTGAGCTTTCTTCTAAAGGGGACTTTCTGGAGGGACGTTGGCAAACCCAGCAGAGCTACCTCTGCATTTTTGCAATTCTGGCCCTTTCCTGCTATTTTATATAGATTTAGGCATTTAGTTCAGAGGTTGGGACTGATTCAGAAAAATCTTAGAGAGAAACCTTAAAAACCAGGATTTTATCAAAATTATACTCAATATAGGAGATCTGACAAAATTTGTAAATCTTTCTCCTTTCTATTCTCTCCCTATGCTTTCTTCTTCACGATAAGGGGACCCAGCCTTTGGAAGCAGGAACGTGGCAAAGGAAGAGAAGTTGAGTTAGACATTACTCACCCACTTGCCCACCAACTGGAACTGTAAGAGACCAGAGAATAGACATCAGTTGGTCAGGGGGAGACGACAAGGAAGGGAGAACTGGGGAGACAGGATTAATGTAGACTCTGTCTTCTGCAGGCCGGCTTAGGTCTCCTGAGTTTCTCTCTACCCACTTTCCCCAAATCAGGTACAGCGGTACTGAAGAGCCCATGGCTGGTTGTTGACAAGGTTTTATTTTGACATGGTGCTGTAGGCTTAATGTTACTCAGAGTCTCCCTTCCCATCCTTTTGATATAATAAGCACCTATAAACCATGAAGCACAGATGCAGTTGTCTCCATACTCATGAGCTCTAGCCTGGTACACTAAAGGAAGACAAAAAATCCTGAGTTCCCAGAACCAGAGCCTGTACCCTTCTAGCTACCCCCTCAAAGCCCAACTTACCCCAAAGGAGCAGAGCTGTCAAGAGCCACATGTTATCTCCAAGCTGATGGGAGCAGTGAAATCTGTAACATGCAAGACATGGAAGAG
Source organism: Equus asinus (assembly GCF_041296235.1). Lineage (NCBI taxonomy): Eukaryota > Metazoa > Chordata > Mammalia > Perissodactyla > Equidae > Equus > Equus asinus. The sequence continues at coordinate 12,214,037 of NC_091814.1, forward strand.
GTTCTGCCGAGGGCCCTGGAGCCAAGATTAGAAAAGAGGAAGGAAATTGTCACCTCTGACTGCTTTCATTATGTTCCTTTTCTGGGAAATATATCCTTAATTCTCGGAGCAAGCTCTCCCCATTCTCATACTTCTCGGCCCATCTCTCCCAGTTCGAAACTCTGGGTTTTGGGTTTATGAAACTCTAAGAAACCAAGGAAGGGGTTAAAGTTTTACTGGCATTCTATCCTGACTATATCCTCCCTCTACCAATTCTGTTTCTTGGGGCTAGAATATGGCAAATCTCCATTTTAAAAATTGGTTCAAAACCTGGCTACTGCCTCCAAAACTTGATCATTTGAGTCCAGATTATTCTATAGCAGCCTGTAGGAGGCATCTGAAGGGTTACTAATCTGCAAGAATTCCCCTAATACAAACCAGCCTCTCTTCCTCTGGGAACACATGCAGGATCCATTTCTCATTTCAGTTTAAAAAAAGAGCCATGTCTCTGAAAGACATTATGAATTTGGGATGTTTATTTTGGCTAAATCCAGGGAAATCAAATGATTAATGTAAATGCTGTAGAGATGAAAAATAGCATATATATATATGAGCAGAAATATCCCGAAGAAGGGAGTTTCAGAGTACAGGTGGGAAGCTCTCCGCCACTAAAGTGAGCTGGAACCTGAGGCAGAGTTGTAAAGATATAGAGAGATTTTTAGGTATTCTGTTAAGAGAGAAAGAAAACTAAACAGAAACTAGGATGAGTCCAATGAGTGCAAAAGGACTTAGGTAGCAATCTCACACTGATTGAGAATTAAAAATGGCGACGAATAATGTTGTAGACTGAATTACTGGCCCCAATTTCTCATCCCTCCCTGAAACTACACTATTTCCACAGCCTCATGAGAGGCTGAGGGTACTTCCTTGACCCTTGGCTTTGACTCATCCATGTGACTTTCATTGGCCAATGAAATGTGGGCGGAAACACCATTGTGCTAATTCTGAACCTAGACTTTAGCAATCTTTACATATTATCTCTCACCCTCTTGTGCTTCTGTTATTGTCATGACAAGAACATGCTTTAGCTAGCCAGCTATATTGTGAGGCAGAGCTGTCCTGGCCATTGCAGCCCAAAGCAGAGCTGCTCCAGCTGCCCTGCAAACTTCAAGTGAGAAATAAATGCTTACTATTGTATGCCACTAACATTTTGAAACTACTATAGAGCAATAACTGGTTGATACAATTGAAAAGCAAGGAAGAAAGGTCTAGGAAGAACTCAGGATATTCTGAGAGAGATGGGAGAAGCCTTAGCTCATTGAAGTTTACAGTCAAAGCCCATATTCATAACTATTACACTGTTTTGTCTTCAAAATTTTCATTGTATGGATGTACCATAATTTATTTCACCAACATTTCTTTAGAGACATGCAGGCTATTTCTAAGGTTTCACTGTTGTGAGCAGGAATGAATAGTCTTGTACCCATCTTTAAATACTTGACTTATTATTTCTGTAGAACACATTCCTAGAACCAGCATTACTCAGTCACAGGAAATGGACATTTCTTCTTTGGATAGATGCTGTCAGATTGTCTGTTATCACTATCATCATCATTGCATATATTCGTACAGCGTTTATTATGTACCAGGCAAGTATGCTTGATATGTATTTTCTCACAATAAACTATGGGTAGACACTATTGTTATTTCCATTTTACAAATGACGGAACTAGTCAAAGAGGAATTTGGTATCTTGTGCAAGGTTGTAAAAAGTAGAAACAGGATTCGAAACCAGGCAGTTTGATCTCCTCTACACTCTCAGCAATAGAGCATAACAGTACCCACCACATCCCTTACAATTTCTAATTTGTAATAAAATAGCTGCTTCTTTGAAAAATGAGTGAATGTGTTTCATTGACCAGGAAAACATGGGGGAATGAGTAGTGTTGTGGAAGAGGAATGAAAGAGATCCATGACGTAGAAGGATGAAAAAGTTTTTTTCTAATAAGCATCTGTAGTTTCCAAATGTTAAGGAAACATCCCCTGATGTAGGTCTGAATCCAGTAAAAAGAACTAGGAGATAATGGAGCAAACATTGTAACTAAGGCAGGGTAGTCTCCAGTATTTAGTGGCTAATGAAAATGATGATGCTCACAAGAACCGTTAGGAGAATTTACATCTATACGTGGCATTTATATTTCCATACACTGGTGATATTTTATAATACCATCTTACTCATTGGCTTCATGCTTTTAAAATCACTTCACAAATACACTTTTCTCAAAGGTAGATGCAAAGTATTATTTGCCTATTTTAATTAAAATTGTTCTCCTCTCTACAATAAAAAATGATTTGTGAACAATTACTTGATATACTTTTTAAAAGGTAGGATAATTTAAATCTCACAAAGAAATGACCCAAAATTTATTTTACTTTTGCACTCTTTACGAGTAAAAAGCAGTTGGTAATATTTTCCCTTAACAATCATGTATTTTAGGAACTACTGAAATATATCAACTAAATTTTAGGTAAATAATTGTATATAATTGTCTACAACACGAGTTAACAACGTGTTTTGTATGCTGTTGTAACATCTCTTGAACAGATGAAATATATTACCTTATATACTTGCTAATGCAGGAAGTGTTTTTCAGGAGATTCAGATAAACTTTACCTGATGTTTTTCTTCAACTATCATTCACTGTAAAAAGTTCCACATTGGTTCAATTTCTAGTTTCCATTAGAAATTCAATTGATTTTTTATTCTTATTCTTACTGCTTCATCTATCAAATCTTTCTCTGGTTCCTGCATCCCTCAAGGTGATTTCATCAACTTAAAAAAAATTTAATCCTCATTTTTGACTTTGTATCATCTAGTCTTTTCAGTTAATTTTTGGTGGTGTTATAATTTGTCTTTTATGGATTGTTTCAATGTGGAATGATTTTGTCCATTTCCTCTTCCCTTAATCGCACTTTTTTTTTTGTCATCATGAATATATTCATTAAGTCCTTGGTCTAATTGTCCTGGGCGCCCTTGAGGTACGTTCATAAGTTTTTTACTAATCAAACCATTATAAATCTCAGTCTGTCTGCTTTTGCATAAATTTTCCATCATCCTCAAGATAGCAAATCACTGCATTTTGATTTTGTTCCTGCGTCACAGCAGCAAGGGGTTCTGGCTGAACTGAAAAGGCCAGAGGGGGAGGGGGAAAGTGTTAAAACATTTGAGTAGCTTATATTCTAAAAATAGGTATCATCTGAAACAGAGAAACTCTTCACATGAACTCCTCCCCCAATATTTGGCAGTCTGATGTGTAAGTCAGCACTATCCTGAAAGGCCTTCATCTAGTACTATAAACAGGGGAGGCCACAATGGTCTGTTGGATCATAGCATGTGAAAGCTCCTGATCTTCCATGTTTCCCAAGCTAGCACCATCTTCCCTCGACCATCTTGGCGTGTCAGGAAAACACCTTCACAGTCATCGTGACAAGAGCAGGAGGAAGTTGGTCAAGATGGGGGTTGGTGACTAGAATGGATAGAGGGTTTAGGAAGGTAGGGAGGTAGGAGGTTGGCCACAAACTCTTCCTCCTTTTTTTGCCCTTGTTCCACCTAGGGGGAGAAAAAAATCTTTATTTCTTTTCAGAACTTAAAAAATGTTATGCAATATTTTATACAAATGACAGAATGTGTAATATATATGTGTATATGGCTTTGATACATAATAAGCAAATGAATACTTGCGAAACCAGCACTCAAATGAAGAACTAAAATATTATTAATAACATATGAGATTTCTGGCCAAGATGGAGTAGCAAAGATTGGATTTATCCTCTCACCTGAAATAAAAACAAAAATGAACAAAATATATTAAACAACGTTTTTCAAAGCAGTGGCCATCAGGCGACAAAGCACGGTCATCCCTGAGGGATGGGAAAGAAAAGAGATGAGCCTGTGATTGCCCCAGCTCACTGCATTGAGAGGGTCTCCAGGCTGTAGTGCAGGGATGGGCGATTCAGGCAAACCCCAGTGGAATCTCTGAGTTGAGAAGATGGAGCTGAGAGCCTGGAGAGACCAAGCTGGCTAGAGTTCACAGGCCAAAAAACTGCAAAGGAGAAAGCTGCACAGAGACAAAAGTCTCCAGGTACAGGGGATTCCCCTCAAGCATTCAGCGGAATAGGGACCAGTTATTTGTGGGAGAAAACTACCTCAGACCTGGGAAAGAACTTGAAAGGATTAGATGGAGTAGCCCTCAGTGCTCACACAGGGCTGGAAATAGCGCCAGTTCCCAACAGTCGGAAAGGAAAACATCGTAATTCATGAGGTATGTGATAGAATACTCAGAAGGGTCTTACCTCAGTAAAGTTGAGAGGTGGAAGATATCACAAGATCAAAATTCAACTTCTAGAGATGAAAACTGATACATTGGATGGGATTAAGAGCAGATTAGACATTGCAGAAGAAAAGATTAGTGAATATGAAGACATTATAACAATAGAACCTATCCAAAATGAAACAAAGAATGAAAAGAAGATAAAGAGGATCAGTGAGGTGTGTTAATGGCTTAATATTGTTACCAGCTTTTAGTTAATATCAGCCCTGATATTGGTTCCCCTACAGTGAACCCAGCATATATGGGTTAAAGCTAAAAGCACTGATTCCCAGTTCCCTGGTTCTTCAGTTACGCTCATATGTAAATGATTGTTTCTTTAACCTCTGACTCCCTGAGCTATAGAGCCAAATAGAAGATACAAATTGTTAAAGTCCAGATGACCTCACACTGGGCTCCCACTAAAGTTGTGGCTAATCGCAGGACATTGAAGTTCTTTTACAGAGAAACTAAGGTCCAGAGAATATCAAGAAACCAAAGCTTCCCAGGCCCAACTCCTTGGCTTCCTGACATCACAGTCTACCTTCCACCATGGAGATAAACAGCCAAGGACACTCATCTGAGAAATCCTTTGTCTCCTCCTCTGGAAGCAGCCCAGACACAGGCTGATGGGAAAATGCTGACCAAGAAGTCCATGGCCCCCATCCCCTACCTAAAATCCCAAATAAAAACCCCTACTCGTTTCTTAACATGGACCAAGCAGTTTTGGGGCACTGGCCTGTGCTTTTCTCCTGCTGCCCGGCAAAGTAAAGTCTTTCCTTTTTCACCCAAGACTCTGTTGTTGTTATTTGGATTGGCATCAAGATCAGAGACCAAACTTTCAGTAATTGGAGTTCCTGAAAAGGGGGGGTGGACAGAAAATATATTTGAAGAAATAATGGCCAAAAATTTTCCAAACTTGGTGAAAACTATAAATTCATAGATCCAAGAATCTCAACAAACCACAAAGCATCCACACACACACAAGCCATGAAGAAAACAACATAAAGACATAATAACCAAATTACTCAAAATTAATGGTAAAAAGAAAAAAAAATCTCAAAAGCAGCCAGAGAAAAAAGATATGTTACATAGAGACAGAGGAATGAAGATAAGGATGACATCTGATTTTTCATTGGAAACAACGCAAGTGAGAAGATAATGTAGCAATATCTTTAAAGAACTGAAGGAAAACAATCTGTCAACCTAGAATTCTATGCTCAGTGAAAATATCTGTCAAAAACAAAGATATTACAGGTCTGTGAATTTTTTATTTTGTAAGATGATGCCAAGTTAGTTTCTCAGTGGCTATACTAGTTTAAACTGCCATCAGCAGGATATAAGGATTTCTATTTTGCTAATGTCCTTGCTAATACTTGATATTGTAGTAAGACTTCTTAATCACTCTTCCCAACTTTATGGTTATAAACTAGCACTCTATTGTAGTATTCATTTGCATTGCCCTGATTACTAATGACGTTGAACACTTTTTCATATGTTTATTCATCATTTGTGTAGTTTCCTTAATGAAATCTGTTTGTTTCTTTTATTTTGCTCATTTTGTGCATTTTTATCTTTTTCTTAATGATTTGTAGAAGCTTTAAGATTCAATCTGGCTGGGGGGTTACATGTGTTGCAGTTATTTTTTTGTGATTTGTGACTTGTCTTTTCACTTTCTTTATGTTGTGTTTGCACATACAAAAGCTCTTAATTTTAATGTAAATTTATCAATATTTCATTTTATGGTTAGTATATTCTTGTTTCTGAAGTCCTTACCTATTCCAAAGTATTTTCTTCTAAAAGTTTGAAAGTTTACCTTTTACAGTTAAGTCTTAAATCTATCTGTAAATTATGTCTGTATGTGGTGTGAGGCAGGTATCCAATTTCTTTTTTTCCACATGTATAACCAATTGTCCCAGCACCATTTAAAAACTTAAATCATTCCCTCTTCGAAATGAACTGACAATTCTATCACAAAACAAGTTTTCATATATATGTGGTTCTCTTCCTAGAGTCTATGCTGTTTCATTTGCAGTTTTCTTATCCCTGCGCCAATACCATATTGTCTTAATAATATGGCTTTATAATACATCTTGACATATGATAGTGCATGTCTCCCTAACTTATCCATCTTCAGTGGTGTCATAGTTATTCTTGTATTGTTGCCCATTCATGTACATATTGAATCTGTCAGATTTCTTAATATTTTTTGTATTTAGATCAGAATTATATTGAATAGGTAAATTAATTTGGCAAGGATTTGTATCTTTACAACTTTGAGTCTTCCAAACCATGGATTTGGTATATCTACTCAAGTCTTTGGTGTTCCTCAATAATTTTCCATAAGTTGCACAGTTTTCTCCATATAGATTTTGCACAGATCTTGTGGGATTTCTTCTTAGGGGTGTGTGTGTGTGTGTGTGTGTGTGTGAGTGAGTGTGTATATTTTTGCTAATTCAAATGGTAGTTTGAAATTTATACTTTCTAAATGTTTGTTTATGGTATAATGGAAATTCAGTTGATTTAGGGAGCGATGCTTTCATATTCAGATACTTTACTAAAGTCTTTAAAATTTTTTTCAGATTATTTATTTTCAGATTCTTTTGTGTTTTTTCATGGAAATTTATATTATCTGCAAGTGTTATAGAGCTTTCTTTATTTCTTTCCAATCCATATATGAGTATTTTCTGTAGGATTTTGGTAGATAAATTTTTTCAGGAAAATCATGCTTTATTTCTTAGTTTGCTAAATCATAAAACGTTGTTAAATTTTATCAAGTGCTTTTTCTCTGCGAATTGAGATGATAATATAATATTCCTCCTTAAATTTGTTAATGTGTCTAATTATGTTTATAGATTTTTCTGCTGTTAAAAAACTCTTAAATTCCTGAGTAAATCTGATTTCATCATCGTTTATCATGCAGTTTTAGATATTGATGGATTTGACTTGTCAATGTTTTGTACTTAAAATTTCTGCTTTATATTCATCACAATTTCACCAGAAGTTTGTTGATGTTGTTGGTCTTTTCAAAGAACTAACTTTAGACTTTGTCGATTCTATTTATTCTATCTTTGTTTTTCTATTTCAATTATTTCTGCTCTTATTTCTTTTATCTTCCTTCTCCTCTTTTTGTTGGATTTGTTCTGTCCTTTTTCTAACATTAAGTCTCATGCTTAGGTTAATTTAACATTTCTTCACTTCTAATATAAGAATATAAGAGTTTCTTTTTTATTCTAATTATGCTTTTAGCCACATCCCATTAATTTGGACTCATGGTGTTTCAATTATTGGTTATTGAGGAGTATTTTAAATTTCCTTGACTTTTAAAAGGTTTTTCCTTTATTTGCTATTTTTCTTTTTCCATTTCCCTCTTCTTATGGTTTGGAATTTTTATATACTATTTCTATTCTTTGGTGATTCTCCTAAAAGTGTATCTTGCACGTTTTATATAAGAAATTGTAAAGATAATCCCCAGAATGAAATCACTAGAGAAGAATCCTTTCACCAATTTCATGCTCTAGGCAGTGGCAACAGAATATTACCAAAAGTTCATAGCCATGGAATCCTAACGTATAGAATGTTTTCTGAAAAAATTCTAGTCTATCACCCTTCCCCTCAAACTACTCAACTTATGGCATACCTATCTATGAAGATGCTGACTATCTGCGTACTCTCAATCCTTTCAACATTGGACATATATGCAAAAGAAATGACCTCCTTTGTGACTACATAACCCAGAATTTCTAAGAACTTTACTATTGGTAATACAGTTCTGTCCCTCAATATTCTGAAGGATTAATGATGAGTAATGGTGGTTATATTTCCCTTGTAATAAACTCTGAGAGGAGGCAGATTGGAGTAGTGGTAAGGAAACGTCACTAGAAGTCAAATCGACAGTTTGAAGCGCATTTTCCAATGCAATACTGTTTCAGCTAGAAGAAACTTCTAGCTGACTCAGCTAGTCCTCCTGCCTACACTTCCTCCAGCACACAGTCCAGACAATAAGTAACCCACACTCTGTGATCAAGGTTTGTGGAGTTTAGACCAGATTTTCTGAACTTTGAAAAGCTCTCAGCTCACAGAACTACTAGGGGTGGGTAGATGAGAACTGACAGACTCAGCAATATTTTGTCATGGAAGAAAGTTATTTGAATGAAAATCTTGTACTCTTGGGGATCAGAAGAAGCACATACAGTGGTCTTAATCCTTGAAAATGTCTGCACAATGGCTTTGTTTCTTAGGGTTTTATCTAGTCTATGTAGGTAAGGTTGACTTTTACTCATAGTCTAGCTTGTTCTTGCCACAACAACTTAGTTTCTCTTCTTCCAATAGCCTCTACACTGATTCTTAGCAAGAAATAAAAACAAAACTTATTGGAAAGGCAAAGTAACAGAAATTTAAGTAGATTCATCCATCTAAACAAGGCTGGGAACACTCCAACATTTTAGTTGGTTGATCTTACTATTATCGCAGTTTTGTGCATGACAAAGCTAACAGAGGTCCAGTAACTTGCTCATGGTCAAAAAGTTAATAAATGGTGCAATGAGACACAAACTAGCTCCAAGTCTGATTTTGTGCAGCAGTGATATAATAATTATGAATTTGAACAGAAACAGAATTATGGCTAATTGACCCTGAGTATGCTTCCTGCTACACTGTAACTCAGGAATTTTTTCTCAGATAATTAGCAGCTTTATCATGTGGAAGGGGAGGGGGCCAGGATTTGGTCAAAGCCAGGTCCTTTCTGGGGAAAATTAGTCCTATTCAGTACAGGTGTGGTGACAGTCAAGCAACAAAGCATTTACACCTTCAAGGTGGCCTATTAGCACTTGGTAAGGGTAGTAGATGTTGTCTTATCTTTTGACTTTTCAGAGGGTAAGCACAGTCTTCATGTGGTCAAAATAGACAAAGGGAGACATTTCTCTTTACAACTATAATTTAAGATATTAGGGTAGAATTCAATAAAGACCCTGTTCAAGACAGAGTTAGAATTCCAGACTGGATCCTCTGGCCTGCCTTCTTCTTCTTCTTCTTCTTTTTTTTTTTAAAGATTGGCACCTGAGCTAACTGTTGCCAATCTTTTTTTTTTCCTGCTTTTTTCTCCCCAAATCCCCCCAGTATATAGTTGTATATCTTTTTAGTTGTGGGTCCTTCTAGTTGTGGCATATGGGATGCCGCCTCACTGTGGCCTGATGAGCGGTGCCATGTCTGCGCCCAGGATCCAAACCAGGGAAACCCTGGGCCGCCAAAGCAGAGGCCGGGAACTTAACCACTCCCGGCTCCCTGGCCTGCCTTCTTCTTACTTGACTCCATGAAGACGTCATACTATCACTGTAATGCATGGTTTGTATCAAAGTTTTCTCTTGAACACTATCTTGGAAGGAAGGAAGATAGCTATGTTTATGCCCACTGCTGAGTCACAAAGGCTTGACTAGAGTCCCTTAGTAGCAGCATAAATAAGAGGATGACAAATACTAACCCAGGGAGGATTGAGGGGGTTCCCAAGTCACAACCATATTCTTTGCCATTCCACTACTCACTTCTGGATCCAAGTCTTGGTTGTCTTGCCCTTAGAAACATTGCTGTCCCCACCATGGCCTGGTCTTCAGTCCTGTCTCTATAGTCTCAAAAATTATGGTCTATGACACCAAACAAAACAGACAAGATTAGAGTAATAGAGGGGAGTGCAAGGACTTCCTGGGATCATATCACTATTCTGCCTCCTTTGATTAGGAATATTGTGATCCTACCTCAAATAAATGGCAATTGGTTCAGTTCAGAAGATTCACATGGGGAAAAGCCATTTCCCATATCAGATGTGTGGTACTCTCACTACTCTCACTTCCCCAAGCTAAGTGAGTTTAAAGGTGGTTTCTCTTTTATATACCTTAAAAGAAAAAACTTATTTTCTCTACTCATAACACTTCTGACATCAAATGTGTGGGGAGTTTTCCCCTGACATTAAGCAATTCTGGTACTAACTGCCCAGAGCTAGCACAGACCCCACAGATTAAGGGCTCTGTCCCACAAAACTGCCCCCACTTCAGATGGCAGTTGCAAGTCCAGTTGGTTGGCCCCTGTGTTTCTGAATAACCAGCTATTAATCAGGAGTTCCCATAACCTCTTCCTCAGGTTTGTAAAAATTATACATAATATCAAGTTGAAAAGAATGAAAGAAAATGCATACTTTTATACACTGTCAAAAGCAGCAAATTGGCAAAGCCTTTAAAAAAATTGTATTTAGCAACATACAAGCAAATTTGAATTTTGCCCATTAGGTTAATATATTACATTGAACCATATGAAATTGTCAATATTCAACAAATGTTGACCTGAAAAATTAACTTGAGATAGATCAAAAGAAATTATCTGCACTGAAACACAAAAAGAAAGAAAAAGTGAAATGTTTTCAAAATTTCAAGAGCATGTGGGTCAGAAGAGAACTGAGCCAGACTAAAGTTTATTTTTCACCTTGGTAACTCGTTTGCTAGAGGATCTGTTTATCGACTGGTTGAGTAAGGCAAGAATTTCCGTCTATATAGGCCATGAAGGGTGGTTGGCATAATTTCAATTGCTCTTTCAATTTCTGTACCTCCTAAAAGAACATTCCTCCTTTCCTGACTTGCAATCGTATACTTCCCTGTCATCTGAGGAAGTATTTTATTGTGTCTGATGTCTCTGGAGACCATTTTCCACCTAAAAATTGAGAATGTGGTCCTAAGCTGTAATTTATGGATCTCCTTTTGAAGCAGGAAATGAGATGACCCTTCAAATAGGAAACAATGGTAATGACCGTTTCCAGATTCAACGTTAGACAATGCATAGACCTGTTGTATGGGCTTTGTGATGGCCAGGAGTGCCAGAAATTAGGTTTCTGGGCTCCTTCCAGTCTAGGATATCCTCACAGCTAGAAAGGATCGCAGGGTTATTGCCCAGTAGGGTCACAACCACCAAAAACATCTCTAGGATAAAGACTGGTGGAGAATTTCTCTATCACTTTCTTAAAATCCTAAGTAAACCCTTTACTTTTGTGCTGTAGAGGACTGCGACAGCAGAGCCACCTTCCTGTGCTTACCCAGCTTCTGTTTGTTTAAATCTCTACTCCTGTCACTTGAAGGCACTTGATGGAACCTGGAGCTCTTTGTTCCTTAGTTCCATGTGACCTGTCCTCTGGTGGGTAGTTGAAAATTTCAAGGACACTGGAAAATGCCAAACAGTATGCTCTCAGTTGGGGTAAAACTAGGCTACGCCATCTTGTTCAAATAGGTAAAGCTGAGGCTGATAGACATTTTTGGCATTGATGGTTCTGTGGTAGTATTCTTGATTCCCACTTGTCAAAAGTTAGCTCAATTTCTGGCCAATATTCATATATACGTCTGTCTACTAGACTCTTCTAACTACACAATAAAATAATAAATGTTGAATTTTAAATAATGTGACTGTTATCTTTTCCAAAGGAAAGTCTGAGCATGTATAGGATTGCCATTTAGGGATGAAAAGGAAAAAGTGTTAGATTTTGAGACTGCAGCCTTTGATTTCATGGCCCAGAATAGACTGGTAGCTGGACCTAGTTAGGAAAAAAAGGGGAAAGAAAATTCTGTAGTAGTTTTCTGTAATAAAATTTGTATTTGTAGTGGCCTGACAGTTTTTACAGTGGTGGGACTGTGATTTATACTCCATCTTGTGGTGTCAGCAACTTAGCTTATGTCAGAGCCATAGCATTAAAATATGACTTTATTTTTTGAGGCATTTAGTATATTTTAAAAGTTGATGATGATAATAGTGGCTAGGTTAGTTATGTTAATATTCCTTCTGAAAACAAACCAAGGGTGGATAAGAAAAAAAAAGGGTGGATAAGAAAACATATTCTTAAATGCATTAAGGTGATGGTTAGACAATGAAGAATTACTAAGTCTAAAGTAAAGGAAAAACTGGAACCCAGAGACATAAGCAAGCGCAGAGACTACATTTTTGCTAAGAGCATTTCCTGATCCTGCAAATTAGGTATGACAGCCTCCTGTGGCGAATGGGGAAGAAATAAAAGACCAGGCTCTGCACAGTTTGGGAAATCTACCAGAAGAGCATTCCTACACAAGGCTAGGACCCCAAACGGCTATAATCTTAGGATGAAGGTGAACTAGAATGAAACATCCCCTGTGTAATACAGTTAAGTTTTTACTTGGTTTAAGGCAATTATAGACTGAGAGTGCTCCCAGCCGCCTGGCAGGAAAGCCTTCGTTGTAGGTCTCAGATTATTCCTAAACTGATTTTTTCAAATACAACGTGTAGCATATACTCAAAGATAACGAACACAAAAGAACTAGACTCCATGAATGAGAACCATCAGACACAGCAGGCAACAGAAACTGACCCTAAAAATATTAGAGATGTCAGAGTTATCAGAAACATTGTAAAATAATCATGTCTACGTTGTTCATGAAACAAATGAAAATTTTGAAAACACTTAACTTCAAAAAATATACACACCCTCATGTCATTGCAGCATTATTTACAATAGCCAAGCTATGGAAACAACCTTGTATACACACACACACACACACACACACACACACACACAGAGGAATATTATTCAGCCATAAAAAAGAATGAAATCTTGACATTTGCGGCAACATGGATAGACCTTGAGGGCATCGTGCTAAGGAAAACAAGTCAGACATAGAAAGACAAATACCATATGATCTCACTTATATGTGGAATCTAAAACAAGCTTGTAGTTATAGAGAACAGATTGGTGGTTGCCAGAGGTTAGGGGGGTGTTGCAAAATGGGTGAAAGGAGTCAAAAGGTACAAACTTCCAGTTGTGAAATAAATAATGGGGATGTAATGCACAGCATGGCGACCATAGTTGAATACTGTATTGTGTATTTGGAAGTTGCTAAGACAGTAAATCTTAAAAGTTCTCATCAGGCGCTGGCCTGGTGGCGCAGCGCTTAAGTGCACACATTCTGCTTTGGCCGCCTGGGGTTTGTAGGTTCGGATCCCGGGTGCAGACATGGCACCACTTGGCAAGCCATGCTGTGATAGGCGTCCCCCATATAAAGTAGAGGACGATGGGCACGGATGTTAGCTCAGGGCCAGTCTTCCTCAGCAAAAACAGGAGAATTGGGAGCAGATGTTAGCTCAGGGCTAATCTTCCAAAAAAAAAAGAAAAAAAGTTCTCATCATAAGAGAAAAAACTTCTGTAACTATGTATGTTGACTGATGTTAACTAGACCTATTGTGGTGATCATTTTGCAACATATACGAATATCAAATCATTATGTCGTACACCTGAAACTAATATAATGTTGTACGTCAATTATATCTCAATAAAAGTTTTAAAAAAAAATTTGGAAGAATGTTGCTCACTAGGGAGTTTTCTTAGCTTCAACTAAACATTCAGGATTGCAAGACCCTCATAGGCCACACACGGCACCAGTCTACTCAGAAAGATACAGAATAAGAACCAAAGCTGTTAGGAGGGCAGCCGCAGGCATTGTTCTGCTGTGGGAGTGGTCCTTGCAGTAGTCTATGTAGCAGTCTGCACTGTCACCCCAGAGATATTCTCTTGGTTCTCTGCCCCTCACTCTCCACTCCAGGACAGCTGAAGCATGAGGTATGAGGGAACAAGACAGATTGCAGCCACCCTGGCTTAGAAACTACAAGTCTCTGAGGAGCCAATATCTCTTGCAAAAACTTTATAGCACAGTTTCCAATGTCCATGCAAGGTTTATGCAAGTTACAAGAGTCACTGCATTCAGGGAAGCTCAAAGTATGGCTTCTCGCCAGATACCTATTACTTTCCCAAGTCCAGCTGTAGCCTATCGATCAGGAATCATTTTTTATCATACGATGTTGCTTATTAATATAGTGATATTTCACCCTTAGAAGGTTTCAGGAAAATAGAGCTGGAAGGTTAATTAAAGGTCAAATTATCATGCAGAAGGGGAAAGCTTTGTTGTTTCATTGCGGGTTTTTTTTTTTTAATATTTTGCCACAAAATGGGAACTATAAAAAGTGATAGAACAGATTTAGAGATGAGTCAAGCAAAAATTCTAAAATGATGAACCCATCGAAATGAGAATGAGCAAAGTCCATTTATTCAGAACTTGTTATAGCAAAGCAGCCAGGCGCTATCACTTGGATTTAGTAGAAACTGAAAGGCAGGCAGAAGAGTGGGAAAGCTTTATGGAAAAAAGGGAAGGTTTTAGGTGTGCAGTGATTGGAGGCTGTCGGCATGGGGAATTAGAGCTAACGAGAAGCAAGGTGTCCTACATAATTATATAGGTTAGGAGTGTGCATATTTTGCTTTCTCTAGTTGATCCTAAGTTGGAAGCAGGGACAAAAATTAGGGAAACTGTTACTTATTAACCAAGTCCTGGCCATTTTGCGTTGATCATTACAGAGGTTATTGTTTGGCTTCCTGTTTGCTTGAGATAATGCTTTAGACTTTCTACAACTCTGACTTACAGGCAGTAGGTTGACTTTCTAGGCTGGTTAGCATAGTTATTGGGTTGGTTTCCCAGGCTAGTTGCTGCAGATTGTAGATCAGAATTCTATTTTTATATGTGGTCTGGCCATTGTCCATTTGCTTATTCAGTCTCTCTTCTAGAACCCATTACGATCATGCCTTTATCTCCATCATCCCCTGTAACTACCCTTGTCAAGGTCACCAATGACTAATTTTGCTAAACCCAATGGTCAATTCTTACCCTCATTTAATCTTATCTATAAATAACATTGGACAGTTAATCCTTTCCTCTTCCTGGAAACATTTTCTTTACTTGGTGGAAAAAAATTCTGAAATGAGATAAAAATAACTAAGAACTCAGTGGAAGAGTTAACAGGAGAGCAGTCACAGCTGAAGAAAGAATTAGTATAGGGGAAGATGAGGAAGAAGAGAAATTCAAAATGTAGAACAAGGAGAAAAAATGTAGTGTTAGACACACAAACAATTAAAAAACAGCAAATAGAATGAGAAGTTCTACCTTACTTTTAGAGACTCAGAAGTAGAAGAGAGAAGAAACAGGGTAAAGGCAATATTTGAAGAAGTAATGTTTGACAATTTTCCGGACAACATGAAAGACACAAATCAACAATTCAAGAGGGCCAAGCAATCCCATACAAGGTAAATAAATGAACATCAGTGCTAGAGACATCATAGAAAAACTGCAGAAAATCAAAAACAAAGACAAAAATTGCAAAAAGCATCCAGAGAAAAAAGAGAGTTTACATTCAAAAAGCATCGCACTCAAAGAAGTATAGCAGACTTCTATACTTCTAGATTTGATAAAAATAGCCTTTAATAATTAAGGAAAGGTAAAGATACTTTCATTAAAAAAAAAAAGCTGGAGCAGTTCTTCACCAGCAGACCAACACAAAGGACATTTCTAAACAATGTTTCTCAGGCAGAGGGAAAATGATTCCACATGGAAAGCCAGACAAAGAAAGAAAAAAAGAGACAGAGAGTAGTAAATACATAGATAAATTTAAATTAACATTGACAATATAAAAATATATAAATAGTCTTCTGGGGTTTAAAAACGGTTTGAACTATAATAAATGAAAACAGCATATACACAGAGTGAGACTAAATGGAACAAAAGTATTCCAAGTTTTTTATACTGTCCAGGATGAGGGTAAGAGTAATAATTACTACTATGCTTGATAAATTAAAGATTAAGATGTAATTTTAAAATTAACCACTAAAAGAATAGAAACAAAGTGAAATACTATTAAAAATATGCAAGAAAAATTTGAAGCAAAGTATATAAAACAATAAAAAGTATAATGTTATAATAGCTTAAAAGATAACCAATCCAAAAAAACCAAGCAAAAATGAGAGAAATAGAAACATAGAACAAGCAGGACAAATAGAAAAAAATAAAGATGATAGATTAAAAATTAATTATATTGGCAATTAAGTGTAAGTAGACCAAATTATTCAGTAAAAAATAAATATTGCTAGACTAGATTTAAAAATTAACTACATGCTGTATTCAAGAGACATATCAAAACCATAAAGCGACGAAAAAGGTTGAAAACAAAAGGAGACAAAAGGAGCTTTATTGAAAACATTATCCAAAAGTCAGCTACATGAATAGACTTTATGGCAAAAAACATGACTTCAGAATATTTCTCTTGTGAAATATAACCATTCATTTCTAAATGCCTTTTTTGCTAAATGGTTATCATGGGTAGTGACATATAAATTAATCTCCATGAGCCATTTTATTAGACAAAGAGCTTTGATATTTTCTTCTTCACTCTCCAAATATAAAGGAATAATAAACTAATAAATATTTAAAGATATCTTATCTTTCAAACTTGTGTATAAGTAATTATTGTCATGTTATAATTTAGGATGATTCCCACACCACAGCCTGCCCTGAGGTCAGCCAACTTCTTCCCTAGGTGAATCCTAGGTTATTAACTGCCTGGCGTCAGGGGAGACTGTAGGAAAGAACCCAGGATGACAGTGCCTTTGGCATGGGGATGGGTGAATGTTGGTGCCACACTCCCTGCCCGCTCTGCCCAGCTTTCTGCTGCTCTTTTGTCTCTGCCTCCCACAGTGTGTGGAGAGCTCATTTCTGTGGCTCCTCTGACGCGAGCTAAGCTTCCCTTATCACTGAGCAACAGAAGAAGATATTCGGACCAGAACAGTCTTCCACCACCCCACCAAACCTCAGACATTGTGTCCCACCCCCTGCCCTTAATTTTCTCTCTTCAGAACACCAAGACTGGTGATGACCATTTCCCTGTCCTTCTTGCATGAGAATGGCCTAAATTACTGTGTTTCCTGTGCTTGTACCAGAGAAGCAGAGGTCTTACACTCTCAGCCTTCTGGAGCTGGCAGATTTGGAGAGAGTAGAGAGAAGGTGGACATGCTCTCTGCTTTGGCATGTGGGCTGTCCACATATGCCCTTGCTGTAGTCTCATTTGTGAAGAGCGGCCATGCGGTCGGTCAGTTAGGGAGTTCAGCTGTTAAGTGAGCGGTGGACAATTACAGCTGATTGGCATTAGCACTTCCTAGCACTTCTCCCACACGTTTCTCTCTCATCCTGAACAGCTTTTATTCTGCAATTGCTATGCCCACCTAAGCCAGAAGTTCTAAATACCCCTCTAATTGTAAAGTTACTTGTCTGGTAGGCTGTTAGAAGAGGTAAATAACTAGTATTCAAAATGAACAGTTGACTTCTCGAATACTAGGTTCCTAGAGTTAACTTAATGTATGATTTTGACCATTTGTGATGTTGTAATGACCTGTGCAGTGACCTGAAGAGAGAAATTTCTTTATTGGCCAGATTCCTCATCTTTCTGGACCAATGTAATATACAGGAAGTTCAAGAAAATTTCATGGAATGGCAACCTAAGGGAGAGGGCGAGACTTTCTCTATGCTCCTCAAATCTCCTCCTAGGGGTACATTTACATGCATCTTGACATTAGAAAATCAGAAGAATATAGGCATGACAAGGGAGGGAAATCTTCTGACCTTTTTCCTAAACTAATTTCCAAAGAGAGAAACACACACCTAGGATTCACCAGGGAATTTCTATATAGAATATAAATAGATGGAAGAAGGTAGTGATGAAGTGGCAGAATATAAACTTATTCTTCATATTCTAGGACTCTGATTTGCTGGTAGGTAATGTCATGGTATCAGAGGTTATGCACATGAGTGTGGCAAGAATATTAGTTCCAAATGTTACATGTCCCAGCAACACACCAGAACTTACTTCCTGCCTTGGAAGCTGCACTCAGAGGAATGGTTGTGCACCTCATGCCAAGCACCAATCCTTCATGGTAATAGGCCTGTCCCAGTCCCAAGGCTGCCAAGTCACTGTGTAGAAACATTCTTTAATAATTTTTGTTTCCAAAACATTGCCCCATTTTATCTTTTTCCTGTCTTTCCTCAAATAACTGCATCTTTGTCCTCAACCGTTGAATCATTGCATGGAGCAGACTTGCCTTTGCAATAAAGACTCAAGTAGAGGTAGCAAATGAAGTTACTGTGATGGAGAAAAAAGAAGAAAAACAGCTATATATATTGGCCTGCAATCAAACTTTGGTTGCTCAGGTGGGAGAAAAGATGCTTGAAACTGAAGCACTATATTCTTAGTCATAGCTCATAACACATCCAATACTTCATGAAGTTGCTTCTCCCACAACCCAGAGCAGGCCCTAGGACTTCATCTAGTGGCTTCCTCACAGAAATGGAGCCACCTGTCCGTACCTGGACTCAATGACCACACAGATCCCAGCTATACTAAGCAGCCTACTGTTTCTGGAGCTTGGTCTAGGATGGAAGAGAACTGCAGGTGGGATCTAGCTCCTTCTAAAGGATATAAATTCTCAGCTGAGGAATCCAAAATTGTCCCTGTATGGAGACCTCTGTGCTTCTAGGACATCTCTGAAGCTTGACTACTAAGAATTCTTATAAAATCAAGTTTCAGAATGTTTCCTCTAGGGAACTTCCTACAGAGGCCTTTTGGTGGCCTTTACCCCAGGTGCTAGGGACCTGACTTGGTGAAATTGAGAAGTCCAAAGGCCAGGTGCACCAGCACAGTGACTTCTTTTTGTCCTTGCTTCCTAATTTCCAATCCCTGCCAGAGACTTGTGCTTCTCTGATATGTACATATGTTTCAAAGCCAACACAAGTCCAGAACACACTAGCTCCAGGGGTTGATCCACTGCAATTCTTTTCCCAGCACCTCCCATGGTTTCCAGGGCTCCAGTGACCAAGGGGGGGGGCGGATTGGGGGAGGATTGCCATTGTTTAGCTAGTGTGTTGGTTGATGTGCATTTAGGCTACAGGTGTGTCCAGATTTACACCAGAGTCAGAGTGCAGTGTGGCAAATGGATTGGAGTAGACTAGACTTGGCGGTCGGGAGGCCAGTTTTTGATCTGCTTATTAATGGAGGTAAGAGGTGATGGATGGAAGAAGGTAGTGATGAAGTGGCAGTGGGTCTGTAAAGAGTCCAACAAATTTAAGCACTATTTATTAATTATACTGGATATAAATTTCTGTGCTGGGAGGCTGAGAGCGTTTATCCAAAAGGAATAGCAAGATATGGTTTGGATGGACAGTGGCGAGGGTAAATGTACGAGCCGGGGGTAGGAACAGATTTGAGTGCTATTTTAGTGATCAACTGAAACACAGGACAGTGTTTTGGGGATGCTGTGTCTGGGTCTGATCTTAGAGTGTTGAGGTAGGAGAGTGGTGTATGATGCTGACAGGGAACTCACTGGTGCATTGAGTTTTAGCATTTGTAACTCTGAGATGTGTATGAGGCATTAACTTGTGAATTAAGAGTTGTGAATTGGAAGTTCAGGTTTATAGTTTAGAAGGAGATGTGGGAATCAATACAGATCTGGTTGATATAGGTGGTAATTGAAAGCCCGTTGGCCAGATCTGGCGTGTGTCTTCGGTGTTGGGTAGAGGGGCAGATAGAGCCAAAGCTCTTCAGAGTCAAAGTGATGGCCGTTTTCCCTGTAGAGCTCAAGTTTATGACTCAGCCTGGAACTAGCTTGACTTCTCAGCAGGAGAAGCATGACTGCATGTCACAGCTCCTGTCTTTCAAAAAGTCATAATGACTCCCAGAGCCAACATGTGGGGCAGCTGTCCAGGTTCATCTCTTCAGTCTAATTTCTCCAGAGAAAATTGAGGAAAGAACTCTCTCCACTATTTGAACTTCACCAAAAGACCACAATGTTATTATTTCAATGATCAATATTTCTTTAAAATAGTCTACTCCTCATACAGCTAATAAATTGAAGCTTATTAATTAGGAAATTGGATTATTCCAAACTATTAAGCACTGATTGGAAACTTAATATTGATCTTTTCAGATCATATATCCATTCCAATGTTTTACACATCTTAAAAAGAAGACATATAAAATTATTATAATGACTACAAGACTGATCATTACTCTTTTACCAGAAAAGCTACAAAGGACTAACTCCATAGACCAAAATTTATTTCTTCCTTATCTCTATCTTGATTCTGTTCTTTTCTCCCCTCTTTCTTTTAATACTAATTCTGGTTCTGATTCTTACTTCCTCCTTGGATGAGAACTTTACTTACCTAATCTACAAGGTAGGTTACCTTCTCAGAACCACTAAAACAACAATGTGAGGCTGAAAATTGCAGATTTAGGAACAGAAACAAGGAACCTAAATGATTTTCTGGTGTTTTTCTATCGAAGTCTGTTATGCAGTTGGAAAGTATTTTTCAGAGTTAAGAGTTTGACCAGACAAATCAGATATTTTGATATTTATAGTTTTGTTAGTATAACTTTCCTGTAAAAACCTTTGGTTTGGATGTCTTTGGAATCTGTTTTGGAGGTGTTGCTAAGGCTTCCTGAGTACTCTAATGACTCCTCCTGCAGACAAAGAAATGCAGGCATTGGTGGTTCAATGGTAGAATTCTCGCCTCCCACGCGGGAGACCCGGGTTCGATTCCCGGCCAATGCACGCTGGTTTGCTCGCGTCCATTCCTTTGGTGCTTTTTGTATTTCTACTGCGCAAAATATACTGCACAAGCAAAGTGCGGTCGTTTAGGGATTTTGGTTGCTGCGGCTGTAAACTGTGGGCAATGCCAACCAAAGTGGTGGGGCTGTAGCTGGAACCTAAGACTTTCAGAAACCAATCTCATAATCAGAGACCAGGCAGTGCTTGGACTCAGCAACCACTTCACGAGTCTGTCTTTGAAAGTGGCAGTGTTTCTGGTGGCTCCGTGATTTAGAATATTTGGACTTAAGACCACTGTTAACTTTCAGCCTTTCTCCTGGAAGATCTTAGGAACCCAAAGAGCCATCAGGTCACTGATTCGCAGGCTGGACCGTGGGCTGATCGCCGGGCCACGTTTCACTATGGAGCGAGGATCAACAGATGAAGATCCTGGAAGGAGAACAGTCGCGGGGCCCGGCAGTCACCCCAGTGGCGGGGGAGGCGTGTGGGGAGGAACCCGTGTGGACAGGACAGGAGCTGCGGAGAGGGGGCATCGCACAGAGGTGGCTGGAGGACCCTGGCGTCTGTACACCAGACGCCGTGAACCGAGTTTATTAACATCGTCAGCCACCGCGCCTCCGCCTGTCCCCACAGTGGGCCCATCGGTGTTCCGGGGATTCCGTGTACCTGGCAATGTGGGTCAAGAGGTGTGAGCCTGAAAGTAATATTTTTTTTTAAAAGGAAAACGAGCTACAGAATCTAGGGACGGTTTATCCGGTTTTCTTTACATTGCATGACACATTAGGAAGCTTCTCAGAAAGATGCCAAGTTTAGAGTAACGGGTGTTAACGGGTTAGAGACAATGGGTCATTAATTTTCTTCCAAAAATTTTTTCATCTAATAATAGCTTAAAATTTGTTTTTTAAACTATATTCAAACTAGCTATATGTCTCCTTTTCATAATAAATTTATTCATGTTCAAAGGTTTCCTTATTCTGACATATTATGTCTTTCTACACTTTGTTTATAAACTGATAGTGATTTCTTTTTAAGTTCTTTGCTCGCAGTACTGTGTTGAAATCATCAGGGTTGTTTTACTATTTTGTTTTAACTTATTTGGGAATCTCTGTATTTGTTGAATAAAAATTGTAATGTAATGCCTAATTTCTTGTTTTTTAAGATTTTTCTCTAAACAGGAATCAGGTTTTAGAGAGAACAATCTAGAAGACTTGATTTATAAAAAGGAAAACAATAGGTTACTTAAGGGATGAGGCACACTGAAAGGGCTCATCAGATATCAGGGAGAATTGACCCCAGATGACCAACTTCAAGAAAATATCATAGTAAAATTATTGGACTTTACAGATAAAGAAAATATCCTCAGTTTCTCCAGGCAAAACTATCAAATAAGTTACAAAAGCAATAGAATTAGATGAGCATTAACATACAAAGCAAGGCAACAAGGGAGGAGCAGTTTCAAGAAATTTATATCAAGAAAGTGCCAATTGAAGATATATCCAGCCAAGCTCCTTTTCAAGGGTCAAGGTACAGGGGAATGGCTCCGCTATGACACTCTGATGACATTATACTTCTCCATGTAGGCCACATAGGCCAGGCTCAACTGTAGTCTGACCCAAGTCTTGGCCGAATGCCCTTCTGGAACACGGAAAGATAGACAATCTTGTGAGGCGCTATCAGAAGGCTATTTCTCACTGATGTCTTGTGGGAGGTTCCCTGTCTTAGAGCAGGCTGCCACTAGGCAGTTTGTCACCTGCCTCCCTGGTTCCGGGGAGACAGGGAAATTTCTACCTTCCCTCCACCCCCACCCCCAGGGTGCAACTACAAACTATAAAACTGCTTAGCTGCAATATGAAATTAGCTCCTTCACAACAGAGCAAGCCACCACTTGTATCTTCTTGTCTTCTGATCCCTCCAGTGTGGTGTCAGGCCGTGGGATTATGGATGTGTGGAGCTGACAATGTGCTACACCTGTTTATGCTGTGTGTGTAAGCAATAAACCACCTCAATTCATTTGAGATTGTCTCCTTATTGGTCAAGTCTACAGAAATGTGACAAGCGCACCTAGCAGCTGCCACTATACTATTGCCTAGGGACTGCTAGACTGCTTGACAGGTTTGGTGTCCAACGTGGGGCCAGTAAGGTCACAATACCCTCTTGGAGAAAATACAGAAGGGACTGTGTGGGCTACGTTAGGGAGTACGAGAAGGCTCTCCAAGGTCTTCTTGCCTAAGTGGTGGCTATGTGTGTGGGGGGGAGTAAGGGTCCTCCAACTGTCCCACAAGTTAATGAACATTTGGAGGCTGAGTAGTGACAAGGAAGGATCGAAAACAGCCACGTAAATGGTGTTTTAGTTGTTGCTAAAACTTTGTTGAAACTGAGTAGGTGGCCTCTTAAAACTGAAAGCAATTGAAGAGCTGTGCTTACTGTTGTGGGGCTGCTCCCTCCATGCCCCCCTGATCCCTCTCTTCCCCTCATCCTGGCCCAGGTAATGAGAGGCCTTCCCACTGTTCCAATTGACTTCACAGGCTGGTTCCACCTCTGCACACCCTGAGCTCCCAGTCAAGGAGATAAAATGGTCCCCTGGCTGCTGTTGTAACTCGTCAAGTGCAAGTGTTAAACTCCTTGGTCTGTGTTCCTGTAAAAGAGAGTGTGAATTCAACTGACAGAGTTTGCGTAAAACTTGCAGTAAAGAGAAAACAACGTCAAAGTTATGAGTGAGGCTTCTGAGCCAATTCAATGTACAGTTGTGACAATGTGTAATTGAAATTAATGAGTTACATGCTTATACCATGAATTCTCTTAAAGTGGTAGAGGGGAGTCTTCTGTTCAGAGTACTGTCACATGTAAAAAAGTGCTAATGGGACAAACTCCCCTGACGTTTGCTACCAGTGGATGGGTCAAAATTTAGCGTGAGTGCCTGTACCTTCTATGTCCCATCTTTCACTGTATAAGTAAGATCGTGTTGGGTGGCAAGTCAAAGATTTTCATCTCAACAGCTCTGACTGCAGTGTTATCAGACCTCTGCTAGCAGGACTGACTGATAAACCACAGCAAATTCAGTAGCTTGCTTGCCAAATAAAGTTTCTTGGAACTATGTGGATAAATCCCTCTGCAAATGCTCAATCTCTCTGGCAGCTGAAAGGAAAAAATAAAAAACAAACAGCTTTTCCCAGAAAGTGAAGAACTCTATATTTCTAGTACAGAAGCCACTACTGCATGCTAGGCTTTTAACTCTTGCCAAAGTTTGGCCAGTTTGTTTTACAGTAAAAATTGTTGTTCCACTGTCTTCTGACCTCCATACTTTTTGATGAGAAAGCTACATGTTGGTTAAAATTTGAAAAATGCAGAAATAGCATTAAAGTAACAATCTGCATGGCCACCAAACTCAACTCTTCAAAATAAACAGTATATAAAATATGGTGAGTGTAACTTCAAAAATGGTAGATTAGAGCACTAACTGGTGGTGTTTGGCCAGAGGAGCAAAGAATTCTGAAATCTCATTCTGCCGATAACCTAGGTTCCTTGGTGGATGTGGAGCTTCCTGAGGGAGATATGTACACAAAGAAAAGTGTATGTAATCATAATTTGTTATAGGTAGGGCTTGTACAACACTAGAGAGAATTCCAGTAAACTGGACCAGAGCATAAGGCTCAGGTTAGGGTCTTAGAGGCTTTTGCTTCTAAGCACAAAACAAATTTTCTTAAATGAATCTTATGATGCAAGTCCTAGGAAAGGAGAGGGCAAGAAGGCAGATGGAGTGGGGATGCAGGGTTGGAAGCTCCCCTTGACACCAGCCAGGTTGACAGTTTTGATGCTCAGGCAGAAAAGGGAAAGGAGTAGCCACACCCTTTTGCATGATATTCTAATAGATGGTGTCCTCAACCACTGGAAAAGGAAGCTCAACCATTAGGAAAAGAAGCTCAATGTCTGTCCTGGTTTGTGAAGAATGAGAAGAGTTTTTGCTCCTCCGTTGGATATTAAGGGTTAGGGATGAGGGAAAGCAGAGAATTTCCCTTCTCTACACGAGTATTTCCTCTTGATCTTCTGATGTCATTCCAAGTAATGATAAGAGAGACAGATGTTAGGTAAGTCCTTCAAAAGGCCGTTTTCTTCCCATTGTCACTCCTCCTGCGTATCATGCAGAGCCAGGAAATGGGCAACACAACTGGCCAGGGAATGCCATTTTAATATTAAAGCATAGTCTTTTAAAGTATGTGAGAACATGGCATAAATTCAATTAATTTCAGGGCTACAGTATCTAAGAGATCACCAACATCCTTCCATTATATTTCCCTTTTTTGAATTATAAATAGTTGCACTATATGTTTACATATGTAAAATATTTATAAAATGGTATGTATTACTACACAGTTGAAGATAATTCATCAGATAATGTTATACAGTGGGCAAACACATGACAGCATAAACCAACTATATCAATGTGAATAATGTAAGATGTGATATTTTCTTATTAAATTTATTATTGTTATTATAATTTCTTATTTTATTATTAACTTTTAATTATCATTAAATTTTCTTTAGAGAAATAAAAATACAGAAAAATTAATGATCTAATAAGGAATTTTCCCTCCACTACTGTCCACATCCAAATAGATAAAGTGACTGTCAAAATGAAAATTAAATGATGAAGACAACTCCTCTCTGGTTGTTAAAAATCTGCTCTGGTTCCAACTAGTCTGAGGTCTCCAGAAGCTATTACCTTTATTTCTGGTACTTATTTATGTTTGCCAATACTTCTAAAGACGGATTTGGGGACCCTCCTGTGTACCGCGTTTCCGAAATTCCTAAAGGTCAAGCGTTCCTATGAAACTATCTGAGCAAGGGCTCCATATCCACAAAATTTAGAACGAGACAGACCACTGCAAGCAAAAAGGCCCAGCCTTACATTTTATTGCGACTAATCTTACCTGAAAGAAAAGAGTAAACACCAATACAGAAGAGAACAGAGAAAGAGTCTTGAATTCAAGTTTGCTGAAATACTGGGCAGTTCTTGCAGTTTATTTGTCTCTTGTAGACAAAGTCTACGGATAAATTGACTTTGAAGAGATAGGCTGATTGTAAATAAAGTTTAAGATTATGTCTAAAAGCTACACGTTGGTGGGCGGTATATACGGGAGTTTTAAATTCACACTTCGTTGTACCTAGCAGTTCCACTTTCTGGAAGGTATCCTCGATAAATAGCTCACCCCATTTCCCCATCAGTCTTGGAAAAAACCTGAACCATAAGCAGTTAGAAAGTGCCAACTCAGTAAATAGGAAAGAAAATGAACCCAACAGCAAGAGAAGTCCTCCTTCCCTGACCGGGAATCGAACCCGGGCCGCGGCGGTGAAAGCGCCGAATCCTAGCCACTAGACCACCAGGGAACTGCGATAGCACTTTCTTTTTCTTTTTCAGTCCTTCTGAGAAGAGCTACACTTGCACTGACCTCTAGAAAAATCCGTGGGTCTATCCTTTCCAGTGTCGCCTGCCCTTTTAAGGAATTGTTCCTGAAGGCCATCTCCTCCCTGCTTTCTCCAAAAGGCGAGCCCGCACAGGACGCATCCAGCCCCGTGCCGGGACACTGATGCGCCCGCGAGGCCCCCAGGTCCGCCAGTCCCAGTCCCACAGCCAGTTTCCTCTTGCCGGCGGCTCCTCTGACCTGCCCTGGAGACGCGCCTCTGTGAAGCGCCCACGTGTGGAGAGAAGGTCGGCGGAGCCGGGGAGTGGACAAAGTTGCCAGGAGAGGGCGGGAGGGAAGGTGCCCAGGGTGAGACTCTGGGATCCCCAACATCATAAAGGACCCTCAGGGATGCGGGAACCGAGACGGCATGGATGGAAAACTCTTTCCAGGAAGGCTGAGGGACCCCAGAACTGCATTCTGGATCTTTCCCTTACAACCTGCTGCACCTGCAGTTTTCCCACCTCAGTTGATGGCAGGCTCAGGCCAAAAGACTTGACGCCGGCCTTTCTCTCACACCGCACGTCCAATTTGGCACAAAATCGTGTTTCCTCTCTGGTTAATTGCGGACTTTAGTCCACACAATCTTTTCTCTTTCTTAGTCTCTGATCTTGGCAAACGAATCTCCTGATAAAGGCGTGGAGATCGAGTCAACTCCCAACCCTCGTCCGTTAAGACTTTAGGGTTTGAGACCTTTAATCTCGGGATCCTGGGGTTGGGCCGCCGTTGAGACTTCCTTTGGCTCTGCCCGTCAACATCAGCCTCTTCCGGTCCTGTCCTCCAGGGCCAGTGGCGAAGCCCCCTCAGCGCGGCCCCTCTCGCCGGGTCAGGAGCCCCACACACGCCTCCAGCGGCGCCTGCACAGAAGCGTCGAGAGGCGTTGATGCAGTTTGAGCCGAGCTCGCGGGGCGCGCGGGCGCCGACGGCGCGTTTGTGGGTTCCGGCACCGCTGTGCTCCGCCCCCCGGTTCTCAGCCGCCGGCAGTAACGTCCGCGTTAGATTGAGCGGCGAGCACGCGCAGGCAGGGAGAGAGCGGTAGGAGAAGGTCGGCTTCCCCAAGTCCTGTCCAGTAAGGATCAAAAAACGATCTTGAAGAGACAGAAAGGGAGACGTAGAAACAGAGCAAAGGGAAAGGAAGAAATCCTATGAGATTTCCATGAAGATCAAATCGGAGTCCTCTGGGACCCGGTCCTCCTGTCGCTGGTGAAGGTGAGTCCAGTTCCCGTCTATAGCTGGAGCCAACGCAGACGAACTTGGCCTGATTACCAGCGAGTAAGCAGCTGCTCTTCCTCCCTCTTTGGGCAGCACGTGGTCTTGTAGCGCTTGAACGTCTCTCTCTGGGTTTTCTACACATTCCAAGGAAGCAATTGGTAAGTTTTTTAAAAATACCCTTATTTGAAGTAAGAGTACTTTAAAATCTTTTAGCAAAGGAAATTATTTCTGATGAGTTTTGAACTGAGGACTCTTAGGTGTGGGGGAAACTAAAGAAAGCAACAACTGTTGAAGCTGTCACCCAACCAGGGGCACTTCAGCAAGGTAGATTTGACACCCCTCACCCCCGTCAGGTGGACCCATTTTACTTTCAATGCATTGTTTGTGGAACTTATTTAAATATGCATTTTTTAAAATATATAACAAGTACATCAAGTCCACCTTTTGCTATTTTTACAAAGATGAAAAGAAGAAAAATCAAACAAATGATAAAGTGTCATAAAATGCCTTTAAATAACTGGTTTCCACTGAAGTTCTTCCTCCCTTTATATGCCCATCCAGCCTCTTCTCTATCCATGGCGATATCCATGGCCAAACTCTAAAATCAGTTTCCTGGTTCCAGCCTATTCTTCCCTGTACTGTATCTAAACGTCTCTCTCATCTTCCTTCATATGCAAAAAAAGAGTCAGCTCTCCTGCAGCCTCCATTTTGCAACCTCATGTTCAACATGTTCAGCCTAGCAAATGGGGCCCTCCATGAAACTCTATCTCCCAAGAATGAAGCAGAAAATTTAGATAACACATTATGTTTCATGGTCAGAAGTGATTAAAAGGCCTAGAAAGTGAGTTATATTTTGTTTTAAGGAAAAATCCAGAGTTTATGCTGAGTGTTGTGGACATTGTGCCTCTCCATTGTCGTTGCACACAATTGAAGACTTATTTTCTTCAGAGGGTACAAAGGAGGATCTTTAGCAAAGGGATCAACCAGGACATGGAAGGGCAATGCCATGATACTGAAGTGAAAGGGACTAAGTAACAGCATTGTTTAATCTGTGTGATGACTACAAATTATGTACATATTTCAATTTTTTTTTTTTTAAGATTTTATTTTTTCCTTTTTCTCCCCAAAGCCCCCCGGTACATAGTTGTGTATTCTTCGTTGTGGGTTCCTCTAGTTGTGGCATGTGGGACGCTGCCTCAGCGTGGTCTGACGAGCAGTGCCATGTCCGACGAAACACTGGGCCGCCTGCAGCAGAGCGCGCGAACTTAACCACTCGGCCACGGGGCCAGCCCCCAAATTTTATTGAGCTGTGCAAAAAATGTACAAAGCTGGTGGGTTTACACTACCTGACTTTGACTTACTATAAACTATTATAAATAAAACAGGGGCAGTAGCATAAGGAAGATAATATAGATAAATGGAACTGAGTTGGGAGACGTAAAATAGACTCACACTTACATGGTCAGTTGGTTTTCAATAAAGATCTAAATTCAATGGGCAAAAGAATGTTGCTGAAACCAATGGTGCTGGAAAGAAACTCTATTCCTGCCTCACCACAGTCACGAAAGTTAATTTTTGATGGATCATAGAGTGAAACATTAAAGCTAAAACTATAAAGAACGAAGAAAACATATGAAAATATCTTTATGACCTGGGTAGGCAAAGATTCCTACACAGAAAACAGAAAATAATCAATATAAAGGATAGTGATAGTAAATTAGACTTTTTTGACGTTTTAAAAAATCTTCTCATCAAAGGGCCCCCTTAAGAAAGTGAAAAGGCAAGCCACAGACTGAGACTAAATATTCAAGAAACAAATCTGACAAAGTACCTGTGTCCAGAATACCTTATAAGTTCTTAAAGATTGATTTAAAAATCAAGCAATGCATTTTTTTTTAAAGATTTTGTTTTTTCCTTTTTCTCCCCAAAGCCCCCTGGTACATAGTTGTGTATTCTTCGTTGTGGGTTCCTCTAGTTGTGGCATGTGGGACACTGCCTCAGCGTGGTCTGACGAGCAGTGCTATGTCCGCGCCCAGGATTCGAACCGACGGAACACTGGGCCGCCTGCAGCGGAGCGCGCGAACTTAACCACTCGGCCACGGGGCCAGCCCCTCAAGCAATGCATTTTTAAAAGTACGGGCAAAGGACTTGAACAGACACTTCAGAAAGAAAGATATACAAATAGTAAGCACAGAAAAGAGTGCTCAATATCATTAGTTGTCAGGGAAATGGAAATTAAAAGCACATTGAGATATCATTACACTCAGTATAATAAATAAAATTGCGAAGTCTGAAAACACCAAATTTTGGTGAAGATGTGAAACACGTTAAAGAAAAAATTATTCATGACTTTTGTTAAAGGACAGGATGTCAGACTTTATTCTGGAAGACTATTACAATGGGATTTTGTAGTAGAAGAGAGAAATCAAACTCAATTCTTAATACAAGGAAAAGTGGAAATTTATAGCAAGGAGCAGGGTGAAGGTTAGTGAGTGGAAAATTACTAAGAGGAAACATCAGGGTTAAGGGGAGATTCTGGCTAAACCAACCTAACGGATTCTTGCTGAAGGTAGGCCACTGTGATCAGGTATCACCTGTTGGACAGTGGAGGATGGGGAACCTGATCAGATATCGTGGATGGGGGAATTCTGGTTAAAATGACTTAGCAGGATTCTTGCTAAAATTGGACAATGCAAAGACAAACTCAGAAGTTTGAAAGTTAGGGCCTACTTGAGAAGAGATTTCAGAGGAAACTGAGCCGAGTTTGGTGAAGAAGAGAAGTTTTATTCAACAACCAGAACTATCATTGTCGGTGTGACTCTAAAATGATACAACCATTTTGGGAAATATTTTGGCAGTTTCTTATCAAATTAAACATACACCTCCCCTTTTGATTCCATCAAATCCTCCCTTAGGTATTTATCCCAGAGAAATAAAAAAATGCATCCACAAAAACATTGTAATAGAACATTGTCATAGAAGCTTTGCTCACAATAGACAAGACTGGAAACAACCCTAATGTCTAAGAGAACAGTAAAGGAATTGTGAAATATCTGTGCAATGTGTAGGGGAGGCAGACATTTCCTCTACCCGCTCTGGGTCCTTCTGGCTGGAGAAGGAGTTAAATTCAAATGAGACAGAATAACAGGAGAAAATTAAACAAAGCTTTATAACATGTATACATGGGAGATGCTCAGGCAACCTGAGCAACTCACCAAAATGGCTGAAGCCACCACCTTAAATATCATCTTCAGCTAAAGACAAAGGAGGATGTTGGGGGTGGGGGGAATCAGTTACGGGAGCTTACCAGGCAAGTACAGTAAACAAGAGTCCAGTGAACAAGAGGAAGATTATTATGCAGATTTAAGTCCTTGCCTTCAGGATGGATTAAGAGTTTCTAGAGATAAGGTCATTCTCCCCTTCTTCCTGGTACAGAGAGGGAGACACCTTTACAGATGGAGATTTCCTTTACAAATGTAAACGTCTCTTAACAAAGGGTAAGTAAATTCTACTTTTCAGAGTTTCTTTCCTGTTTGCAGTTTTTTAAAAGTGACCAGCCCCAAATAATCCTCATGCCAAAGAGACATATCTTGGCGTGGCCAAGTCCAGTCCCCTACAAATGGAATATTACTCAACAATTTAAAAGAAAGGAAAATTTGATATACTCAGTGACACAGATAAAACTCAAAGACATTGTGCAGAGAGAAAGAAGTGGACACAAAAGCACATATACCCTTTGATTCCATTTAGAGGAATTTCTAGAAGAAACAAAACTAATTTAAGGTGAAAAAAAAATCAGGATAGTGGTGGTCAAAAGATTCAGAAGATAAGGACAATAATATTCACGATTCTGCTGCTTATAACGTTATTGATCCAGTAGTTACTAAATCCAGGCATATCTGACAGCAACAGAATGAAGGAGAATATCCTTATTAGTCCCATTTTACAGAAGAAAGAAGTGAGGCACATAAAGTGTACTTTATTTGTCCAAGGCCACACGAGGGCAGAACCAGATTTACAGCCCAGAGCTGATAGTCTTGAGGACGGATTAGGTTGGGTCTTTCTTTTCAGATTTGGATATTTCAGGATTTCTCAACTGTAGGGATGGGGAGAAGAGCGAGAAGGAGAGAGGGCAAGAGAGGGAGTGAAAGAGGGATGGAAGCACAAATTCTCTCCCCGCCCCCCCATTCCTTCCTCCCTCCCTCTGTCGTTTTCTCTCTTGCTTTCTCTCCCACTTCAGCTCTCTCCCTCCTTCCCCATTCTGCTATATACCAAAACCAATTCTCATCTTTATGGATCTGGCCTGGGGTTTCTTGGCTCTTGTCCAAACCCCACCTACCCCGCTGGTTTTCTCTGGGTACCATTTCCCTGTTGGCCCCGCCCCTTTCCCTCTCCTGGGGATCTACTCCGCAGAACAAGTGGCCTAGTGGAGCACCAGGAGCCCACAGCGCAGACTGGCATCGTAGGCCTTTCCCGTTGCCCGCCCCACGAAATCAATTAACCGGAGTGAAGTCCGGTTCTTTTAGAAAGAACTTTCCGCTTTGAAAGACCTTTCATTATTTCCATTCTCAGGATTCTTCATGGAACTAAAAGCTACAGACGACAATGTATTCATTCAACAAGTCCTAGTAGAGAGTCCTGTGGAGTGGCAAATCCTATTGTCGACAAAGGGACACAGGAGCGACCACTGCCCTCGTGGAGCTCCGGTGCTGGACACAGGAACCTGCAGCATCTTTCCGAAGGCGTCTCAGAAGCCTGGGCAAACGCTCATTCTTTTAGGTGAAAATGAAGAAAACGGCAAGAGCCATCACGAGAGCCCACAGGCTGTTCACCTTCCCTAGGCCCCCACGTGGCCCGGGGGATCGCGCACCCGGGCGTCTCCAGGGACGCTGGCCTCTGAGGCGGGTGACGGGCAGGGCGGGACGAGGCCGTTCTGCTGCCCTTCTAGTTTCGGAATCATCAAGTGCACCAGTTTCCAACGCGACAAACAGCATGATTCATCGCTCTGGTCTCTCCGTTTTTCCGAGGCTTTGGACTTGCAGGTGGACTTCAGGGCGGGCGACACATCGTGGGGGCTGAGTAGGTGCTCACATCCTAAGGAGACCAGGAGGCGGAAGCGCTCGAGTCCCTGTGGCGCAATCGGTTAGCGCGTTCGGCTGTTAACCGAGAGGTTGGTGGTTCGATCCCACCCGGGGACGTAAGCCCGTGGATTCCAACTTCGTCCTACGTGTTTCCTGCTCTCCATCTCCTGTGGAGTTTTCTCTTACACAATTTACCCTCCTGTGTTCTGGGCTCTATCCTCCTCACACCTCCACAACCAGATTCTCACACAGTGTCTGCTGGGATGTCAGGTTTCTACATGCAGTAGAGGAATTCCTGAAACAGAGTTCTGCTTCTGGTGTGAGATAAAATCTTTATTCTGCCCTTTACAGGCTTGAAGAGTAAGCTGAACTTTTGGTGCTTCAGCATTTCTCTGTGCGTGTGTGTGTGTGTGTGTGTGTGTGTGTTTAATTTTCTAGACATACTTGCATTCCTTTTTCAAAATGCTTACTTTGGGAAGATTGAGCTTCTCAATTGTGCTTACTTTTTTGTTTTAATTAAGACTAATATTTAGAGCGTTTCGGGTTCACAGCAAAATTGGAGGGGAAGGTACAGAGATTCCTCGCACGCTCCCTGTCTCCCTCCCATATGCATAGCCTCCCTCTTTATTAGCATCCCCTAACAGAGTGGTACATTTGTTGCGGCTGATGAATCTACATTGACACATCACAATCTCCAAAGTCCGTAGTATACATTACAGGTCACTCTTGGTGTTGCACATTCCATGGGTTTGGAGAATTTATAATGACATGTATCTGCCATTATAGTCTCATACAGAGTATTTTTACTATCCTGAAAGTCCTTCCTGCTCTGCCTATCCATCCCCCTCACCCCACCGCTGGCAACCACTGATCTTTTTACATACAGTATGGAGCCTTTTCACATTGGCTTCTGTCACTTAGGAATATGCATTTAAGATTCCTTCATGTTTTTCATGGCTTGATAGCTTATTTCTTTTTAATGCTGAATAATATTCCATTACCTGGATGGACCACTGTTTATCCATTTAACTAGTGAAAAACATCTTGATTGCTTCAAAGTTTTGGCAATTATAAATAAAGCTGCTATAAATATCTGTGTGCAAGTTTTTGCGTGGGCATAACTTTTCGACTCCTTTGGATAAATAGCAAGGAGTGCAATTGCTGGATCATATGTTAAGAATATTTTTAGTTTTGGAAGACACTACCAAACTCTTGCAAAGTGTCTGTACCATTTTGCGTTCCCACCAGCAGTGAATGAGAGTTCCTGTTGCTCCACATCCTTGGCAGCATTTGGGGTTGGTGTGCCACAGGTTTTTCATCTGTAAATATGAGGCCAACGAAAGTTTCCTTCCCCCAGGATGTGCCTGGATTTGGTAACTGCTCTATCAATAATGTTGTGATCTGGTGAATCATCATTATCCTCTGCATTATTTTTGACAAAGGCACTTCTTCCATAGTTTGTGCATTATTTATTTAACCTTTTTCATATTGCTTTTTAAATTAAGTTGACTTCATGGTTTTATGACTACAAATAATGCTGCAACCCTCATTCTTGTTCCCATATCTTTGGCTACTTACACAGGTATTTCTGTAGAGTGGACAACTGGAAGTGCACTGTCTAAATTGTAGTGTTTATACGCTTGTAATTTCAGTAAATCCTGCAAATTTGCCTTCCACAGAAGCAGTACCAAATTACTCTCCAATTTATTTTCCAACTCTATCAATGTCCCCTTCTTCACTTACTTGCCAACACAATAATCTTTCTATACATCCATCTATGATATTCTAAGAAGGGAGTGGTACCCTTCTGACTTATCTAAGGGGGAGGTACAACAGAAGGGTGTTTGAGCATTACACAGAGAGATTCTATTGCGTACGTTGGACAGCTAATGGTGGTTGACAGGGATCTATTCCCTGTTAGGTAGTAGATGACAGCTAATCTAGTCTGTGAGTCTCTTTTGATTGCCTGTTGTGCTGTGGATTCTGGTATTTCCTGGTACTTGAGACCGTAGTGATACTGAGCAATGAGTTCACTCTGTTCTCCTTGATCTGAGCCAATTAATCACAATGAGTTAGGGAGTGAGAAAGGAAGATTTAATTGGATTAGCTGACGTGATCAGGAAGATGACAGACTAATGTCTCAAAAAAAAACCATCTTCAAGGATTACAGAACCTTGAGGTAGTTATATAGGGAAAATGGGCAGTAAGGAGGGGTTTTGTTTCAGGCATAGCGGACTCCAGGGCCTTTCATTGTTCCATTCTGCTGTCAGCTGTGATGGATACCTTGTAGGTGTGTTTCCCACCTGTGGTCAGCCCGTTTCTGGAGACAAACTCATAGAACAAAGTTTTAATTTATCAAGCTGTTGGGGAGTACATATGGAAGTGGAAGCCATAAATCACCAGAGCATGTGAATTTTTTTAGAGTACGTGCAGAGAAGTGAGTAGTCACACAGAGGAGGGGCTGGGGCCATTTGGCGTAACAAGATGGCCTCACTTATGCTCACTTACAGTAGCGATGAGAAGTTGTTCACATCTTGTCTCTCCAGTGAGGGAACTTTATGGGCCCAATCAGTAGTTGTCAATTTCTGCAAAAAGTGGAGTATCTGTAATAAGGATGATCTGAATACACTTGGTCCCTCCACAGGAACTCTTGGCTTTAATAAATTGCTTGAATGAAAGGAGGTGTTAGTACAGGAAGAAAACTGAATTTCTAGCATGCAGGGGGCAACTTTCATTGATTGGTAAACTCAAGTTTCTAAATAGCTAAAAGATTTTTCTTTAATGTTCTTTAAAGATTGTTCAAATGAGACCCAAGAAAGGAGAGGAAAAAAGATATTTATATCATGGCAAACAAGCAATTAAATGAGCAACATGAACAATTCTGACAATTATACAAATCAAGATTTAATACTTCCCAAAACTATAAGCAGTAAGGTCAGCCCTTAGTAAAATCATGAAAATCAATAACTTTGTGAACAGATATATACCCTGGAAAAGACAATGTCTTGCGCGACTCAAAAGGACGTCATGGAATTACTCCAATTTTTAGCAATGAGGGTCCTTCAAGGACCTCATGTTGCTAAATTATTTCCTTTTGTTTCCTTCACCAGTAAGCACTGTTAATAGATGTCATTGCCTCTCTTCCCACCTTAAATAATGATACCACAGTTAGTTCCTTTAGAATGCCCAGTAGGTTGATGGAATCTTTCCCTTTTGTAAATATATTTTCTCAGAGACAAATCGATATGCTTTCTCTTCCTCTGGAGGGAATAGACAAATTAGCTCTCAAAAACTTTAAAGGTGTTACTGCCAGATTAGTTTAAGGGTGGCAATAATCACTTATATAAATTTAAAATAAGAGAATTAAGAATTTCTAGAAAAAATGTTTTGCTACTTATGCTTTAAATGTGATATATCCATAAGGAAAAATTTTGTTGCTGAATTTGCAACATGGAAAAATAAATGATTTAGCTATAGATTGAATGAATGGTCTTGATTGCTTGGTACAAAAAAAGGAAAGAAATGAAGTTGATAGAGAGGAATCTTAATACTTTTCAACAATTTAAGTAATTTAAATATTTGATATATAATGGCATTGAACAAGTTTATGTCATGTTGGATATTTTATTTGTCAAGGTGACTCCTTACAAAAATTAGAATGGTTTAATAATTTTGGTTTAAAAAGTATCATGTATTTTCCTTCAGATTTTCTCATAATGTGGAAAATAATGGTTACATAATACTCTAGTATATACAAGTCTTGGGTTTCTTTTGGCTTGAAAGTCCTAATTCAGTTAAATTTCCTAAATTTCCTATACCGGTTGTACTGCTAAAATAAGCAAACGTTAATTCCAATAAGTATTTCAATTGATAAAATTTTAAAGTTATGAGTTCAAGTAATTAAATATTCCAGACGCTATCTTTAGAAGGGGATAAATTCTTACACTTCTAGCAACCAGAGGACTCAATTATTCCATTTACAACTTTTGATAAATATTTTTAGGTGTCTTCTAATATATGATCCCAACATTCTCACATTCCAATATGTATCAGCTTATTTTACAATTTAAAGACCGATAGTTAACCTTAAACCTTTGACTAATATTAAATTGTTATTTAATGAATAATCTTTGATTGCCTGCAAATTCTCTCTCTCTCTTTCCTGTTTGCTCTAATCTCCCGATAGATTGGCTGGCCACATAAATATCACTTTACTTGGGGAATGTTGTTGTTTGCTGAGTTTGCCTAGATTTCTGTATTTTGTGGGTATGTGGCTGGAGCTGTGGATATTCTTATGTGTTCTCTTGACTCTCTGCAAAGTGCAATAGAGTGGTTTGTTGTTTCCAGTGTTCTGACGTTTGAAACTCACATACCTTGGTGTTGTGCACTGCACAGCTTCTCAAACTGCCACCTACATTTCCTGTTTGACATGGACTTTTTGCATGGTACTTGCTTTTGATCACAGCAACCACCAAAATCCAGCTTTGCAAAGAAATGGTATCATTGAAAAATATGTAGTGTGATCTAATGTTGGTGAATTTTAATTTACGTGACTATCATCTCAATAAACCTGATTTAAAAAAAAAAGAAAAGACTGACAATTCCACGTGTTGACCGGATGGGGAGCCCTGGAAACTCTCATCCATTTCTGGTAAGAGTATAAATATGTTGAACAATGCTGGAAGAATTTTTGGAAGTATCACCTAAGGGTTGTACATACACACTTGTGTGCTGTGGCCCAGAAATTCTACTTTTAGCTCTATACCTTACACCTGCACTGTCCAGTATGGTAGCTACAAGACACGTGTAGCCTCTGAACACTTGAAATGTTGCTAGCATCTCATGTTGCAGTGATAATATTTTTGATACAGTAGGTCTCCTAAAACATTATTAAAATTGATTTCACCTTTTTTATTTTAATTTTTAAAATACACCTACCAGGAAATTTAAAATTCCTATGACTGGCATTACATTTCTATTGGAACGGGCCGCCCCAGAGAAACGTGTGAGTGTGTCCACCAAAAGACATATAAAAGATTGTTCCTACCAATTCGAAATATCCTAAACTGCAAACGACTCATATGCCCAACAACAGTAGAAGAAATACATATGTTGAGGTATGTTCATACAAGGAACACACACGGAAACAAAGAACTACGTGGAAAACATGCATACATTTCATAAACGTAATGTTGAAATGACAGGAGTCACACCCACGCCCCTCTCCCACAAAAAAACCCTGTACATACTTTATAATTCAATTTATGTGGAAGTAAAGGGCAGGAAAAACTAACAGACATTGGTGGAAGTTGGTGAGTGGTGGGGGTGGAGATGACTCTGTGAGCTCTTGCACGGGAAGAGTCACGAGGAAGCTTTCTGGGGTCTGGAAACATGCTACACCTCAGTCCGGGCACCACATCAGTAGTTATTCAGGTCGGTTTACATTGGTAAAGGTTTTCGAACTGTACACGTTAGGTCCTTTATATTTATTACACCACAACAAAAAAAGTTGAAAGCCACTCGATTATTGCTAAAGTGATATTGAGATTTATTCTTCTGGTTTGGCCTAGGCTGTTGGATGCAAAGTAAGTTCAAAATCTTTATTGTGATATTTCTGCTGTCCTCAGGTTTTTGACTTTCCTCTGCAATCTGATATCTGGTTACGTATATGTTGCTCACGACCGTTACTTTAAGCTGATATCCAACTGTGTGAGGGAGAGACCGAAGTGCCCATGGTCAAATCTGCTCTTTTGAGAATAATTGTGACCCCAAAAGGGGGAGAGAGGAGATTGAGAAATCCTGATGGGGAAAATAGCACAATTAGGCTTAACTGACTCAGAGGTGCCAAAGGAAGGACACTGGCAGGTATTACACAAAGAAAGTCACCCCATTCATTCCACAGCCAAGCCTTCGAGAATTTTTGGAGCATCTATAAGTAGCCAAAATTGTTTATCTGATGAGTTTGTCAGCTTCACCAGAACAAGCCATCAGACAAGCCGTTTGATGCCTTTCTGCTCACCCGTTTCCTAAGGAAAAGATAAATACAATTCCCCGTTCCCAAGCTATCTGTGGTTTCTTTTTCCTTTCTTCTGCCTCTTCTATAAATTCTGTTTTTGTCTTTGTTTCATGACAACATTCTAATAACTGTTTCCCATTTTTATGAGTAAGCATGTGAGCTAACACTCAAATCTCTTATTTACTACTACTATTTAAATATAGTTTTCACCCTAACGTCTGTAGACACATCGTAGCTAGCTTTGAACTATATTCCAGGCGGACACACTTCCATGGAAAGTTTAGCCCTCGAGCCGTTGGAAGACAGGTCCTTCTCAGTCTTTAAATAAAGCCAGTTCCCCGTTGGTGTGTAGGTAACAAACCCGTTGCAATTCTCTGTGTCTAAACCTCTTTCCTCCTCCACTCTGGTCCTTGTGTCTCACCCTCTGCTTCTGGTGGATCTGGGAAACCTGTTGCGCTCTTGCTTTGCTCCAGGATGCTCTTTTGCTCTCAGGAGGGACTCGGGAATGAAGGGTAATGGCCACCGGATCGGAGCCCCTGAGGTGCCAGAGCTTCCCCGGGCTCGGCCATTTGGCTCCCACTGAGGGTCAAGACCTCTCCATCACCGCTCAAGTCCTACCTCAAAACTTTTTCCCTATCTGTCCTCTAAGGCCATTGTTTCCGTGACTTCCATTCTTATACTGAAGTCTTGTCTGTGCGATAGAGAAATCCGCTCTGCAAAAGTCATTAAAACGCCGTTCTTGAGGATCAAACGCAGTGTCCTGGAGATGGGACAAAAATTCCACCTGTGTCCCGCAATTGCTGACAGACCGTCTTACTCCTGCATCACCTAATCCACACCAAGATTGCATAGCTCTATGTGGCTGTGAAAATGGCCACGGAGGCGCGCGTCCACAGCCCCGGAGGGGCGACGTCCGGACTCCTGGGCGGCGGCGGGCGCCCGGGGCTCAGACGCACCCACCCGCCGGCTCCTGCAGCTTCCGGGAGCTGCGATCAGCGGGGGCGACTCCTGCACAGGGGCGCCTAGTCCTGGGAGTGGAAATCCTGCGTGTGATGCGGGACCCCGAAGTCAAACTGTGGGGTCCCAGGGCCCTGGCTTCGGGGGTAGGCGCGGAACCCTGAGCCAGGGCCTCTCCGGAGCCGCAGTCTCCCTGCCTGAGGGGTCGCTGGTGCTTCCCGGAGCCTCTCCCAGTTCAAAGCAGTGGGCGTCTGGAATGGTTGCGGCAGGACCTAAGGTTTTCATGGATATGTCGTTACGTCTTCCAACACCCCTCGTTTCCGTAGTGTAGTGGTTATCACGTTCGCCTCACGCGCGAAAGGTCCCCGGATCGAAACCGGGCGGAAACAACCTCTTTTTTCCTCAAACTTACCTTCGTGTTGCAAAAACAAGCAGAGGAGGGGACCGGGCGTGGAGGTGCGGCCGCAGCCGCATTTTCCATTCACAAGAAACGTGGCACAACTTCAGTTACTCAGCCCTAGGCCAGTTACTCGGCCTCGGTTGTCTGCTCTGAGTCACAATGGAGACCGGGACACAGTCAGTGAGTCCAAGGCGGGCGCAGGACTAGGCTGGCTTCGCTTACCTTGAGATCCAGACAGACCCTAACCTTCTCATCTGTCTCTGAAGTATTCTCTACAGGCTGACAAGTATCATGTCTCTAAAAACCAAGAACTTCTTTCCTGTGAAGCACACTTGGCTTCCCCACTCCCAGCACACTTGCACAACAGGTTCATTTGCCTGACGGAGCAAAAGAAAACCAGCCGAAGAAACCGGGTCTCCAGGCAAAGGCACGGAGACGGAGCCTCGTGCTCCCCCGGTCAAGCTGGTCTGGGCACGAAAAGGAGCCTGTACACGTGCCGTTGTCAGGAGAGCCGCTTGAGCCAGGTCAGCGATCAGGGCGCAGACCGGCTCCGCTCCTCACCCCCTCAGACCCAAGGGCGCCCCTTACTCAGAAGGAAACCGAGGTTCGGAAAGAGCACGTCCTTGGCTCTGCCGCACACAGTGCTAAAGCTACACCAGAAGGGAAGACAGACCAGTTCCCCTGTGGTCAGGCCTCAGAGCCCAAAGCGTCCCGAGCGTCCCCCGGGCTGAGAGAGGTGAAGGGTGATGGGCAGCCGGCTGAGGGCTGGGGGCCCTGCACAGCTGCGTTCAGCCCTGGGCCGCTGGGACTCGTCTGCGCTTCTGCTCTCCGCGTCTCAGAAATCGAACCTTTGCTTTCAGAATTGTCACCTGGAGAGGCCAAGTTAGAGCCCTTGTGTGACTCCCCGGTGGCCTGGGGCTAGGAGTAGGCACTTTCACTGGGCTCCGGGATTGGTTCCCCATCAGCGACGTCTCTGGGCACGGCCTCCGCATGCAGGAGTCTTCTCTTCACCCCCAGAGGTGAGGTGGGCCTCAAGCTCCAGACGCAGGGAAGAGCCTCTGCGGGAGGCCAGGCCACAGGGGCCAAGGCATCTACCTCCCAGGCTGCAGAGGTGAGATGTGAGGGGCAGCCTGCGCTCCTCCTCCCTTGTCTCAGAAACCTAATGTCTCACTTTGAGTTTTCATCTAAAGAGAACTTGGGGCTTAGGTTCCAATTGCTGCTTAAAAATAATTGAAACATTCAAAAAAGTTGCAGGCATTGTATTTCTTCACCTAAATGCACCAGTTAGCCGTTTCCCACTTTGGCTTTCTCGCTCTTTTTCCACATATTCGTGATTTGCGACACCCTTTGAGAGTAATTGCAGACATCTCAGAATCATTAGTGGACCGCTGTTGCCCCTTTCCTTTCGCAATGTCCCTTGGAACCAGCTGGAGGACTTTTCCTCCAAGGACAGGGGAGGCCTTTGTCCTCTGGAGGAGACCCCTCTTGTCCTTTCAGGAACCTGACACCCGTTTCCTTCAGGCTATAGAGAAGCTTCAGGCGGAGTTTGATTGGGCTCTCCCCTTCTCCCCGACAGTGCAGGCCAGGCCCGCCCTCTGCTTGGAGGAACAGATAGGTTGTCAGTCTCCCCAGCACCATCTGCCCTCCGGACTCCTCCTCGTTGCTTTGGCGGGCAGTGGGGTCTTGAGTCCGCCTGAGCTCCAGCGCTGCCCACCTCTTCAGGGAGACCCTCCAGGGGAGCGCAGCTGCCCCCTTGGCTCCTGCCTGGCTCTCTCTGCCCTGCTGGGATCTTCAAGAGTTGTGACCCGACAAAAAGGTGAAGGATCCTTTCTTGTGGTGCGAGGTTGAGGGGAGCAGGTGGAAAATGAATCAGAGGGAAGGCGAGAGTTCTCAAGACCTTTCCAGAATCCTGCATCTGGCACTGTCAGGTAGGCGGCTGCCCTGTGAGAATGGTGCTTAGTCTTGTCTTGACCTGACCCTGACCTGGTCCTGGGTTCAGTCTGAGTCCAAGCAGACAGAGGCAAGCTGATTCGGGCTGCGTACCCAGTTGTGCCTCTCCCCAAAGTGGGGTAATGACCGAGCTTCTATTTCCGGGATCCCAGTGGAGTCCCAAGGTGCTGTTGATGGGGGTTTTTTTCTTGCACTTCCTTTCTTGCTGAATCTGTGACTCAGAAAAAAAAGAAAAAGGATTTAGCTGTGGATAAATTAGTGGTCTCAGTGCTGGGTACAAGAAAAAAATTCAAGTTGATGATAAGCATGAATCTCAAATAATTTTAAACACTTTAAAGAATTTTAATAATTGACATATAATGGCATGGAAAATGTTTATGTCGTGTCATATTTCTAACGATGACTCCTTGTATGCATCAGACTGGTTTAGCAATTTTGGCCTAAGAACTACTTTTTGTTGCTGTCGTCCAGACTTTCTAAGAATGTGCAAAATATTGGTGGCATAGTATTCTAGTTTATACAAGTCTTGGACTTCTATTCTCTTCAAAATCCTAACGACACTGAACTGCCTAAATTTCCTACACTGGTTTTACTGGTCAAAAAAGCAAACTTTAACTCCAACCAATATTCCAATTTATAAAATTTTATGATCGGTAAATGAAAGATACCATATAATATCTTCTAAAAGGAGATCAAGTCTTATAATTCTAGAAATCACGATGACTCAATTATTCCACATGCTTCTTTTGAGTAAACGTCTTTAGGTATCATCTAATATATGATCCCAACCTGTCTTTCTTTATTACGTGTCAGCTCAATTTGAGATTTTAAGACCTACCATTCTCTTTAAGTTCTCTGACTGATATTAGATTAAGTTAATTAATGTATATTCTTTGCCTGGAGATCTAATTAAGATAGACATAACAAAACACTGTGTTAATGTAAAGCTGATGATATCATTAGAGATTATAGAGTGACCATATGTTAAGAGGTTAAGAGGAGGTGTGGGTCCCCTTAGGGGGTGTTGGTGAGCTTGGCCATCATCGTCACTTTAACAAATGTACCCACGAGCAATGCCTGCTCCAGGAAGTAAGGAGCTGTCACTGGAGGCCTGCTGTTTTCCTGCGGTGCTTGTTTATTAAAAGAA
This sequence comes from Equus asinus, assembly GCF_041296235.1. NCBI lineage: Eukaryota > Metazoa > Chordata > Mammalia > Perissodactyla > Equidae > Equus > Equus asinus. The sequence goes on from NC_091814.1 coordinate 12,257,079, forward strand.
AGGAAAGAGAGAAAAAAAATCCTGGTTCTTGGTCATGCCTTCCGGATCTAGAGTCATCCGTCTTCCTGTTCTTTGCTGTGCTTCTCTGGTGGTGCTCACCGCTAGCGCCCTTAGGCCCGGGCTGGTGGAAGCACCTGGGAAGAACATGAACCAATTGTGCTCCCACTGCTCCGCCCCCCCCTTTTTTTTTTTTTTTACTTTTTATTAAGATTATGATAGTTTACAACCTTGTGAAATTTCAGTTGTACATTATTGTCAGTCATGTTGTAGGTGCACCACTTCACACTTTGTGCCCACCCCCTCACCCCCCTTTCCCCTGGTAACTACCAATCTGTTCTCTTTGTCTACATGTTTAACTTCCACCTATGAGTGGAGTCATACAGAGTTTCTTCTTTCTCTATCTGGCTTATTTCACTTAACATAATACCCTCAAGGTCCATCAATGTTGTTGTGAATGGGATGATTTTATCCTTTTTTATGGCTGAGTAGTATTCCATTGTATATATATATATACACCATATCTTCTTTATCCAATCATCACTTGATGGGCGCTTAGGTTGCTTCCACACCTTGGCTATTGTAAATAATGCTGCAATGAACAAAGGGGTGCATGGGACTTTTGGAATTGCTGATTTCAAGTTCTTTGGATAAATAGCCAGCAGTGGGATGGCTGGGTCATACGATATTTCTATTTTTAATTTTTTGAGAAATCTCCATACCGTTTTCCATAGTGGCTGCACCAGTTTGCATTCCCACCAACAGTGTATGAGGGTTCATTTTTCTCCACAACCTCTCCAACACTTGTCACTTTTTGTTTTGTTTATTTTTGCCATTCTAACAGGTGTAAGGTGATATCTTAGTGTAGCTTTGATTTGCATTTCCCTGGTGATTAGTGATGATGAGCATCTTTTCATGTGTCTATTGGCTATCCGTATATCTTCTTTGGAGAAATGTCTATTCATGTCCTCTGCCCATTTTTTGATCAGGTTGTTTGATTTTTTTTTTTGTTGAGTTGTGTGATGTCTTTATATATTATGGAGATTAACCCTTTGTCGGATACATAACTTGCAAATATTTTTTCCCATTTAGCTCGTTGTTTTTTTTGTTTCAATCCTGTTTTCCCTTGCCTTTAAGAAGGTCTTTAGTCTGATGAAATCCCATCTGTTTATTCTTTCTATTGTTTCCCTTGTCTGAGAAGACATGGTGTCCAAAAAGATCCTTTTGATACTGATGACAAAGAGTGTACTGCCTATATTTTCTTCTGGAAGCTTATGGTTTCAGAACTAATCTTTAGGTCTTTGATCCATTTCGAGTTTATTTTTGTGACTGGTGAAAAAGAATGGTCAATTTTCATTCTTTTACATGTGGCTGTCCAGTTTTCCCAGCACCATTTGTTGAAGAGACTTTCTTTTCTCCATTGTAGGCCCTCAGTTCCTTTGTCGAAGAGTAGCTGTCCATAGATGTGTGGTTTTATTTCTGGGCTTTCAATTCCGTTCCATTGATCTGTGCACCTGTTTTTGTACCAGTAACATGCTGTTTTCATTACTGTAGCTTTGTAGTACGTTTTGAAGACAGGGATTGTGATGCCTCCAGCTTTGTTCTTTTTTCTCAGGATTGCTTTAGCAGTTCAGGGTCTTTTCTTGCCCCATATGAAATTTAGGATTCTTTGTTCTGTTTCTGTAAAGAATGTCATTGGGATTCTGATTGGGATAGTGTTGAATCTGTAGATTGCTTTAGGTAGTATGGAGATTTTAACGATGTTTATTCTTCCAATCCATGTGCATGGAATGCCTTTCCATCTCTTTATGTCGTCATCAATTTCTTTCAGGAAAGTCTTGTAGTTTTCATTGTATAGGTCTTTCACTTCCTTGGTTAAATTTACCCCCAGGTATTTTATTCTTTTTTTTGCAATTGTGAACTGGATTGTGTTCTTGAGATCATTCTCTCTTAGTTCATTGTTAGAGTATAGAAATGCTACTGATTTATGTATGTTGATTTTTATACCCTGCAACTTTGCTGTAGTTGTTGATTATTTCCTAGTAGTTTTCCAATGGATTCTTTGGAGTTTTCTATATATAAGATCATGTCGTCTGCAAGAAGTGAGAGTTTCACTTCCTCATTGCCTATTTGGATTCCTTTTCTTTCTTTTTCCTGCCGAATTGCTCTGGTCAAAACCTCCAGTACTATGTTGAATAAGAGTGGTGAGAGTGGACACCCTTGTCTTGTACCTGTTCTCAGAGGGACGACTTTCAGTTTTTGCCCATTGAGTATGATGTTGGCTGTGGGTTTGTCATATATGGGCTTTATTATGTTGAGGTACTTTCATTCTATAGCCATTTTATTGAGAGTTTTTATCATAAATGGCTGTTGGATCTTGTCGAATGCTTTCTCTGCATCTATTGAGATGATCGTGTGGTTTTTGTTTCTCACTTTGTTAATGTAGTGTATCACGTAGACTGACTTGCCGATGTTGAACCATCCCTGTGTCCCTGGTATACATCCCACTTGATCATGGTGTATAATCTTTTGAATGTATTGCTGTATTCGGTTTGCTAAAATTTTGTTGACGATTTTTGTGTCTATGTTCATCAGTGATGTTGTCCTGTAGTTTTCCTTCTTTGTGTTGTCCTTGTCTGGTTTTGGAATCAGGGCTATGTTGGCTTCATAGAATGTATTAGGGAGTGCTCCATCTTCCTCAGTTTTCTGAAATAGTTTGAGAAGGATAGGTATTAAATCTTCTTTCAATGTTTGGTAGAATTCTCCAGAGAAGCCGTCTGCTGCTGGACTTTTATTTTTGGGAGGTTTTTGATTACTGTTTCGATTTCTTTACTTGTCATTGGTCTATTCAGATTCTCTATTTCTTCCTGCTTCAGTTTTGGGAGGTTGTAAGAGTCTAAGAATTTATCCATTTCTTCCAGGTTGTCCAGTTTCTTGGCATATAGCTTTTCATAGTATTCTCCTATGATCTTTTGTATTTCTGTGGTATCCGTTTTGATTTCTCCTCTCTCATTTCTAATTTTATTTATTGAGTCTTCTCTCTTTTTTTCTTAGTGAGCCTGGCTAAGGGTTTGTCAATTTTGTTTATTTTTTCAAAGAACCAACTCTTTGTTTCGTTGATCCTTTCGACTGTTTTTTTGGTTTCAATTTCATTTATGTCTGCTCTAATTTTTACTATTTCCCTCCTTCTACTGACTTTGGGCTTCGTTTGTACTTCTTTTTCTAATTCGGTTAGATGTCATTTGAGATTGCTTATCTGAGGTTTTTTTGTTTATTGAGGTGAGCCTGGATTGCAAGGAATTTCCCTCTTAGGACTGCTTTTGCTGCGTCCCAAATGAGTTGGTATGGTGTGTCTTCATTTTCATTTGTCTCCAGATAATATTTGATTTCTTTTTTAATTTCTTCAATGATCCATCGCTTGTTCAGTAGCATGTTGTTTAGTCTCCACATTTTTGCCCCTTTCCCAGCTTTATTCTTGTGATTGATTTCTAGTTTCATAGCATTATGGTTGGAAAACATGCTTGATATTATTTCAACCCTCTTGAATTTGTTGAGGCTTGCTTTGTTTCCCAAGAGACGGTCTATCTTTGAGAGCATTCCATGCGCACTTGAGAAGAATGTGTAACCTGCTGTTTTTGGATGGAGTGTTCTAAATATATCTATTAAGGCCATCTGGCCTAGTTTTTCATTTAATTCTATAATTTCCTTGTTGACTTTCTGTCTGGATGATCTGTCCATTGGTGTTAGTGGGATGTTGAGGTCCCCTACTATTATTGTATTGTTGTTGATATCTCCTTTCAGCTTTGTTAATAGTTGCTTTATGTACTTTGGTGCTCCTGTGTTGTGTGCGTGTATATTTATAAGTGTTATGTCTTCTTGGTGGAGTGTCCCTTTTATCATTATAAACTGCCCCTCCTTGTCTCTCTTTATGTGTTTTGCTTTGAAGCCTACTTTGTCTGATATAAGTATGGCGACGCCTGCCTTCTTATGTTCCTTATTAGCTTGGACTGTTGTCTTCCATCCTTTCACCCTGAGTCTGTGTTTGTCTTTGGGGCTGAGGTGTGTTTCCTGGAGGCAGCATATTGGGTCTTGCTCTTTAATCCATCCTGCTACTCTGTGTCTTTTGATTGGAGAGTTCATTCCATTTACATTTAGAGTGATTATTGAAATGTGGGGGCCTAATGCTGCCATCCTATCGCTTGTTTTCCGCTTCTCTTGCATTTGCTTTGTTTCTCGTCCCATGATTTTTGGACTACCAATTCAGGTAGGTAGTTTTCTACATTGGCTTTCTTCTTATTTGTAATTTGTGTCTTTATCCTTGATATTTGTTTAGTGATTACCATGTGGTTTGTATAAAACATCTCATAGATGAGATGATCCATTTTCTGATAGCCTCTTATTTGCTTAGATTAAGCTGTTCCATCCCTTTCTTCTTCCCCTTCTAGGTTGTTATTGTCAGATTTTTTTTTCCCTTCTTGTGTTGTGAGTTTGTGGTTAAAATGACAAGATTATAGTTATTCTTGGTGTTTCCCTTCCTTTTATCTTTAATATTGTACTTGGCCTTTGCTAACCCGTTCTGATGGAGAGCCGCAACTTTCTGATTTTGTCTTTCTACTTATTTCCTTTGTTCTGGGTTTTGTAACCCCTTTACTTTTTTTGTTTTTTTCAGGTATGAGGGTCTTCCTGAGCATTTCTTGTAGGGGAGGTCTTGTGGTGATGAACTCCCTTAACTTTTGTTTATCTGGGAAAGTTTTTATTTCTCCATCATATTTGAAGGATATTTTCGCTGGATAGAGTATTCTTGGCTGCAAGTTTTTGTCCTTCAGAGTTTTGAATATATCATTCCACTCTCTTCCAGCCTGTAAGGTATCTGCTGAGAAATCTGCTGACAGCCTTATGGGGGTTCCTTTGTAGGTTATTTTCTTCTGCCTTGCTGTCCTTAGTATTTTCTCTTTGTCATTGACTTTTGCAAGCTTCACTACTACATGCCTTGGGGTTGATCTTCTCACATTGATAAAGTTTGGAGATCTATTAGCTTCTGTCACCTGCAGTTCCATCTCTCTCCCCAGGTTTGCGAAGTTCCCAGCCATTATTTCTTTGAACAGGCTTTCTGCCCCTTCTCCTTCTCTTCCCCCTCTCGGATACCTATAATCCTTATGTTGCATCTCCTAATTGAGTCGGCTATTTCTCTGAGAGTTTCTTCATTTTTTTTAGGCTTAGTTCTCTCTCCTCCTCTATCTGCAGCATTTCTATATTCCTATCTTCCAAATTGCTAATTCCATTTTCCATATTATGGACCCTACTGTTCAGAGAGTCCAGATTTTCCTTAATCTCCTCCATTGTGTTCTTCATCTCCAACATTTATGATTGGTTCTTCTTTATAGTATCCAGCTCTTTTGTGACATAGCTCCTGAACTCATTGAGTTGTCTATCTGTGTTCTCTTTTATCTCATTCAGTTTTTTAATGATGGCTATTTTGAATTCATTGTCATTTAGGTTATAGATTTCAGTGTCTTCGGGATTGTTTTCTGGGTACTTGTTGTTTTCCTTCTGTTCTGGAGATTTAATATATTTTTTCATACTGCTTGATGGCGTGGATTTGTGCCTCCACATATAGGTAGGGTTGAGTTACTGCTTCCACTCGCTTCTACTGGTGTGGGGGGTGGGGCAGCAGCTGTGTAATCTGCACTGACCAGGATCCCTGTCAGCTGTTGCTGACCAGACCTGGGGCCCTCCTCGTGATCACAGTGGCCTTGTAGGGTCTCACGTCAGCTGTGTGGACAATCGCAAGGGGGCCTCAGGTTGCTGGTGCCTGCTGTCACAGACCACCTAGACATGCTCCCTCCTTAGGGTCTGCAGCGGTGTTATGGGCTTTCACAGCTGCCAGGAGCAGGTTCACCTAGACTCGCAGCTCTGCCACCGTCAGGGCCCACAAGACCTCACTTGTCCACTACGGGCTGCAGCAGAGCTATGGGTATCTACTGCAGTCTGTGGTTGGCTCACCCAGGTGTGTTACTTCTGCCCCAGGGCCTTCCAGCCTTGTGATTGCTGGGCGGGGCCTCTCCACTAATGCTGAGTACAGGCTTTCCCTGTGGCTGCTGTGGGGCTGTGGATTTTTCCCCTGGACCACAGAGCAGACTCACTGGGACTCCAACCTGCCGTCGGCCACTCAAACGGTCTCTCTGGGTCTCCCTTCCCCCCTCAGGGCCTCAGCAGGACTTTGAGTGTTAGAGGTGGCTGGCGGGTTGCTGCTCAGGCTGGGCAGCTGTTGCCCCAGGGCCTCCCAGCGTTCTGAATACTGGGCGTGGTAGAGGCTTTCCCTGCAGCTGCTGTGGGACCATGGGTTTTCGCCTTGGGGTATGGAGCAATCGATGGGTGCTTAGGTAGGGCTGTAGTCACCTGTTTCCACCATCACACCGCTGACGTGCATGGACGCCAGCCCTGGGTCTGTGGCGATGCTATGAGTGTGTCAGCCAGTAGAAAGTCACTTGCAGGTACTAGGCTGTCTGGTGGTTGGAGAGTTTTCACCTATCTCCACCTCCTCCCCTGGGGGAAGTCCGTCCACCTTCCGATGACGTATAGCAGCGCGGGTCTCTCAGGCATCCTGAAACGCTGTGTGGATATCCTTAGTTGACCGATGAATGTCCAATTAGTTGCAGTTTGAAGAGGGAGAGACAAAGAAAACTGCTCACTCTGCCACGTTGCTGACGTCCTGCTCCGCCCCTTTTTGATGCCTCCAGGTGTCGGTATCTTGGGGCAGGGATCTTCTATTTGCTCAAGATGCAGCATTTCTCCCCGAGCAGGGCCTGCCACCTACTAAACACCTAATGAACACTTGAAGATTGAAGGCATTCTAATGCAAGGTCCTGGAAAGCTGAAAAGGAGGACAAGAAAGTGGGTAAGATTCGGGGCAGCCTGGAGTATGAGAGACGGAGAGAGAGACAGACAAACAGACACAGACACATACGTGGAGAGGGAGAGACACGGAGAGAGAGAGAGAGAGAGAATGTCCAAGAACCAGAGTTAGTGTATAAGAGCCAAAGAGGTCTTTTTTTGCTCAAGAAATTCAACAGAAGAACCAAGGGAAGGTGAGCCAACAACTCTAAGGGTCCAGGTCTGCACAAGGTGCATTGTCAGGTGCAGGGTTCTGTTGTTTTCTATGATTTGTCTCAAACGGGATAATTACTGCTCTCAGAGAGTTTCCAGGCTGGGCACGAGGAGGGGGATCTGAGGCCAAATCCTTGGATTGTGGGCATGAAGCTGGGTGTCCACAGAGAGCAAGGCAGCTAGAGTTCATAGGACAATGATCCAGTGATGAGAGAGATGGACAGAGAGACAATCCAGGCGGATGTGAAGGGTCTCCCTCGAGTATTCAGCAGAGTAGTGATCAGGGCCCGCTTATGAAGAAACTGCCTGAGGCCAAGGGAAGAGACTTCTGAAAAGATCACGGAACAGTGCCTGGTGCTCACCCAGGACAGGAAGTCATACTTGCTCCCACCTGCCAGATGGGACTACTCGTAATTCGTGGGCCATTGGGAAGAACACCCAGGAAGGTCTTGTTTCAGTGGTGGGAATAATCAGCCCTAGACTGACCCACATAGAAAATCATAAAAGCAGGATCAAAGGAATCAAACTGTTTAAAAGTCACTTCGCTGTACCCCAGAACAAAACTCAAGAAGATTTATAGGAATACCAAGATAGCCAGTACCCAAGAAGGAAAACTTTCACAATGTCTGGCATCCAATCAAAGAACGCCAGGCGTGCGGAGAGGCAGGAAAACATGATCCTTAAGGAGAAGAATACGCAATCTATGGAAACTGAACCAGAACCGACACAATGTTAAAATTAACAGAGAAGACTTTAAAACAGTTATTCTGACTGTGTCACATACGTCCATGGAGTTAAGTAGAAACGTGGAGCATATACAAATGGACAGAATCAAACTTTAGAGATGGAAACTGTAACACCTGAGATAACAGGCTCACCAGATGGAATCAACAGCAGTTAGACATTGCAGAAGAAAAGGATCAGGGGACACAAAGCCAAGAACAATTGAAAATGTACAAAATGAAACTCAGTCAAAAAAATTTTTTCTAATACACATCTATCAGTGAATGCTAGGGCAACTTTCAAAGGCCTAATATACGAGTAATTGAGTCCGGGGAAAGACTGGGGATGAAGAAATAATTTTAGAAGAAACGATGGCAGAAAGATTTCCAGTTATAATACAAATTATAAACCCACTGATCCACACAGTGGATCACAATGAACACAATGAATGAGCACAAGAAACATGAAGAAAAGTGCGTCCAGTCACATTATAATTCAATCGCTCGAATCCATTGAAAACGAAAAACTCTCCAAAGCAGCCATGGCAAAATGACATGGTACATACAGAAAACAAAAATAAAGATGATACCAGATTTCTCATCAGAAGCAGTACAAGTGAGAAGACAGTGGAGCAATATCTACAAACGACTGAGGGGAAAAAAGGCAACATGGAATTGTATGCTTCCTCCCCCAAAAAGTCTTTCAAAAATGAAGGTGACTAATGACATTTACAGACATACAAAGGCTGAAAGAATTCATTGCTAGCAGATCCACACTACAGGAAACGTTGAAGGAGTCCTCCAGGAAGGAGGACGCTGATGCCACATGGAAATCTGCATGTACACGAAGGGATGACGGACAACAGAAATGGTATCTGCACAGGAAAATGTTTAAGATTTTTCTTAGTATTTAAACCTCTCTCAAAACATGGGACAGATTAAACAAAAGTAGTAACGATGGATTGTGGGGTTTATACCATGTGTAAAGTGCAGTGCAGGACAACCATGTCATACAGGCGGGCAGGGGAGAAATGTGAAGAGGTATGATACCACTTGAAGGCAGACTGTGGTAAGTTGCAGATGTGTGCTGTAAATCCTAAAGCAGCCGCTGAAATGACGAAGAGTCATAGCGAATAAGCCAACAAAGGAGAGAAATGGAACCATACGGAAGCCGTGTAAACACTATGACAGAGCAATTGCTCTTCCAGGACTCTACCCTATAGAAATACTGGGGCAAGTGGCCAAAGATATGTGTACAAGAATGATGACTACAGCATTATTTGTAATCATAAAATCATAGAACTAACAACTTAAAAAGCATATGGAAAGGGTTAAGTAAATACTAGTCCCAACCAATGATGGAAGAAACTCCATTGTGAAAAAGAACTTCGAGTCACGACGATGTGTGTACTCTCTCAGGGATTTCCGTACTCCCGGAGACCTGTTTTCCTCCTCAGCTCTTCTGTGAGGATCTGTGATGACCTTATGATGTTGACTTAGGTCCCCATTTTATGCACTCTACACAGAGAAGAGGAGGGTACCGGCGGAGGAAGCCTCTCTCCGCCTTTCCCCCCAGAGGATGGGCAGAGTAGAGACAACTACAAACACTTCTCTAGAACCTAAAAAGGTGCGAATCGTCCCTGGGTGGGTTTGAACCACCAACCTTTCGGTTAACAGCCGAACGCGCTAACCGATTGCGCCACAGAGACACGCAGAGGCTCTACCCCCGCCCCCTTCAGGGAGTAGTCACTGATTCAACGCCAGGCGGAGCCACCCGCCCTTGCAGGACAGCAGTGCCGGCTCCAGAGCCTCGGAAAACCCGACAGGCGGAGTCGGCGCAGCGTGTTGATCGCCTTTGAGACCCGTGCGGTGGGTGATTCCGGAGGCAGAAGGGCAGCCGAGCGGCCTCGCCCCGCCTTGCTCCACACCCGCCTCAGTTGCCAGCACCAGGGAGACACCTGGGGCCGCGACCCCCCGGGCCTGGGCCGAGTGGGGCCCAAGGGAAGCTGAACGCCCGGTGGGCTCCGGTGACAGACGGCTCGTCCCGTTTGCTCCGCCTGCACCCGACCATCTGGGCCGCCGGCGCTCCCCTCACTCCACTCGGCTCCGCTGCGGTGGGGGACGTGGGGGTGGGGAGCCGGGAGGACGGAGTGGGGGTGGTCGAAAGGGGCAAAGGCGAAGAGGCGGGAAAGAAGTGGGGGAGGCGTGGGCGGAGGACCAGGAGACTTCCCAGGAGGCCTGGGCAGAGACGCGGGCCTGATTTGGGGAGGTGAGAGTTGTTACGTTGCTTTTTTCAAGTCATGTACCGGAATGGAGAGGAAGGAAGGGAGGGGAAAATGGAGAGCGGGCACGACAGAGAAGAACAGGAGCGCCTGCGGTTAGTTGTACAAGAACAAAGCAGCGGAGTCATTGGAATGATGTTACATCGAAATTCACAGACGCAAGGACCGTGATTGCTGCTGGTTCTGCGGCGCGCCCTGATCGTATAGTGGTTAGTACTCTGCGTTGTGGCCGCAGCAACCTCGGTTCGAATCCGAGTCACGGCACTGTGGTCTGCTTTGCCTGGCGTTTCGCTTTTACTTTGTGTTGAATCCCGCACGGGGCTGCGCCCCTTGCCTGGGGGCCAGGGAGCAGCTCTTTCGGCCGGCCACCGGGCGCGAGGCGGTCAGGAGAAGGGAGAGAAACCACACAGTGTGCTAACCTGGGGGTGGGGACATTCTCTGTTCCCGTGGCTGAGAGGAAGTAAACTGAAGTAAATGGTTTATCTTCAGTGGTACTCCGAAAGAGGAGCGTCCTTGATGCTCTAAATGCTCAGCAGGAGGCTCAGTGGCACAACTGATGAAAAATACTGTTTCTGTGTTACTCAAAATCTACAGGGTCTTAAAGACCAGATAAAATTGTTCATCAGATAAGTGATACCTCTTCTGTAGACCTGCTTAGCTGGTTAAACCTTGGCTCCTGGGAATCTGTGCTCCGGGGACGTTTTCAATCTTTGGCTATTGTTCTCCTTAGGGCCCTGGTTAATACCTCTGTGGTGCGTTGTATACACTCAAGGATTTTAAATGCCTGTGGGCAGCCACTCATACACTCAGTGGTATCCATCAGGCTCAGACAACTGGAGGAACTCAACAACCACCACATACGTGATGATGATGGTGACCACAGGCCCCTCTGCCCTGACGACTCAACTAACAGAGACAGCGAATATGTGATTCTTTGGTCTGACTACATCGACAGTGGTAACTGAGAGTAACACTGCGCTGGTGGAGCAGGCTGAGAACATGACCAAGATGGGGGAGTTGTTAAAATCAAACACAGATGGAGATCAGACTTGAAAATTCCCTGAGCAGACAAACCCGTGTAGTCATACAGGCAAAAGCTAATGTCGCCTATTTTGCAAAACCAGTGGAACTTCACTAGGGCCACTTCTTATTAATGTCTCTGAAAATCATAACCAAAACTTAAACCGTTCCCTAAAATTGATATGAGGTAACCACTTTAACCAATTCCCTATCGCCGGTAAAAGTCTGAGGTTATGGCCCATCCCTGGGAAGAATGATCAGCCACTGCCTCCTCACTCTATGAGCTGCTTTATGACCCTATACCTCTGGGCCTCTTTCTATATTTGGTTTGAGTGCTCCCAGTTCCCACACTGTCTTTTTGTGCACAACAAACTTTTACTTATGACTACTTCAGTGATCCAGTGGTTTTACTTCTGCTAGTTCTAAACTTTGGGCAGGGCCTCAACATTTTCATCTGCCAGATTGGGCCAACAAGAGAACTCCACTTCATACTGTTTTTGACACAGAGTCCCACAGAGGGTCCCTAATCTGCTAAGCTGATCTTTGGGCGCCCTGTTGCACATTGGAGGCTGAGGGAGAGCCGACTTTTTCTGCATAAGAAAGAAGAGGAGGAAGAGGCAGAGATACAGAGAGGGTGAAAAAACAGGCTGGAACCAGAAAACTGATTTTAGCGTCTGGCACTGGATATCATATTTTAGAGAAAGAGAAGCCACCGAAGAGCGTATCCAGGGAAGAAGATCTTCCGTGGAAGCAGCAGACACTTGGGGCCATTCTATGATGTTTTCCATTTGTTTATGTATAATTCTTCTTCCCCATCTTTGTAGAAAAGGCATGGGTGAGCTCGATATGTTTGTTTTGTGAGTTTGGAATGAATGCTTACACAAAAATCCCTCCTACCGTGCTTCAAATATTCACCCGTGGACCTTCTAGTCTTCTCTTAGGTTCCACCAACTGTGCATTAAACTTAGAATGGGCCCAACTTGGGGACTCTACCTTGGGAAGTGCCATTTAAATTAAGGGGGTGTGAGAGGAATGTGACACTCTCAACAATAGTTGCTTTCCTTACTGTAGGTTGTTGCACATGCTTCCCATCAGATCGATCCCTTCTTCTAAGGAGAGCGATGGGGAAAATAAAACGTATTCAGTTGCATCCACAGAAACCTTGGGTAGGGAAGTTCAGGTACTACCAAGTGGGCGGACCAGGGATGGCCTATTCACTGGTACCCAGGGCCATGGCCCTCTGCTTTGACGACTTTGGCAAACTTCAGACGGGACTCTACTCACCTTCACCAGTCACGGGAGACCGCTGTGCCAGAGGAGGTCGACTTCACGCTAACTGTAGATCCCGAAACCTCATAGGATTTTTCTCCTCTTCCCTTTAGTCTCTCTTCCACCTGCCCAGTAAGGGAGGACCCACGGCCTTTCTCTCCTGTGAGGACCCTTTCTGGCTCCCTCTACGGAACTGAAGCGGCCAGCCGGTTTCCCCAAGGTGTCCCTCTCGGCCTGTTTGTCTCCCAGGACGTAACTCCCCGCGGGCGGGACCAGGGGGAGCCTAGAAAACCGTGTGCTGGCTGTGGAGGTCGGGCACCGCGGGTCGGGCACCGCGGGTCCGGCGCCACAGTCAAAGCTCATTCTTTCACCTGCCCCGCTCACCTACTCCTCGGGGATGCCGAGGGAAGTCGAGTAAAGTGGCCCCTAAAGCTTCTCTGCAGGTTGAACCCCAAGAGCTGTGAAGTTCCAGAAGGGGCAAGAGGAACCTCACAGAGCGGAACCACCCCCCTGCCTGGCTGGCCCTCGTGGGCAGGCTCGAAAGAGGCTGATTTCGAGGACAGAGCCAAAGAAAAGTCCTAATGGCAAAAAGACCCATAATCTCGACGTGAAAGTCTCAATTCCTAACGTCCACTTGGGCCCGGAGTGGGGGGCGGGGGGGGGGGTGGCCGGGGGCGGGGCGGAGAGTTGAATTGACCCCGCACCCTGATCAGGAGAGTCGTCTGGACAAGTTCAGAGACCAGGAACAGGAGGGACTGTGCCCATCGCTGGTTCTCAATCCGGGGCGATTTGGGTCCCCGGTCCACAGGCCCCAGCCCCCTAGAGTGACCCCAGGCCTTGTCTGGAGATACTTTTGATTGTCACGCCTGGGGGGAGGCGGGTGGGAGGGTTTTCCTCTGCCATCAAATCATCAAAGGCCAGGGAGGTCACTAAACATCCTGCAATGCACGGGGAAGCCCTACCCCCACAAAAAAAGAGCCGATCCTGACTGTCAACCCGGCCGAGGCTGAGAAAACCCGGTGTGGATCAGTGTCCCACACGCCTGACAGACGAGAAAACACGAATTCCTGACTAATTGGATGTGGGGTCTGAGGAAAACTCCGGCGACGGAGAGAACGCCGAGTCTTTCGGTCTGAGCATATGGAAGGATGGAGCTGGCATCGACTAAGGCGGGAAAACTGCAGGTGCAGCGGGTCGTCGCGGGAAGATCCGGCATCCACTTCGGGGCCGCCTGGAAAGGAGATTTGCTTGAAAGCCTTTCCCCTCCACCGTCTGTCTCCGTTCCTGCATGCACCTGAGTCCTTTGGGAGGTTGGAGATGCCAAGGACTCAGGTCTAGGTGTGCGGCCCCTTCTCACCCTGGACGCCTCCCCTCCCCCTCCTCCCGCCAACCTCGGCCACTCCCCGGCCCCCGCGTCCTTCTCTCCTCACGTGGGCGCCTCGCAGAGGCGCGTCTCCAGGGCAGTTCAGAGGTGCCGCCGCGACGAGGCGACTTGCTCTGGCACGGGTGGCCCTGGCGGGCCTCGGGGGCGCTCGGTGCGTCGGCTTCGGGCTCCCTTTTCCGGAGAAAGCAGGGAGGGAAGGGCTTTACGAAAGGATTCCTGGTTTAAGACGTGTGACTGGCTCCCAGAGCCCAAGGCCTCCCGGAGCGCAGAGCAAACGTCCCTCTGGGCGGAAGCAAGGAAGAGCATCACCAACTTCCACTTCCCTGGTGGTCTAGTGGCTAGGATTCGGCGCTTTCACCGCCGCGGCCCGGGTTCGATTCCCGGTCAGGGAATCCTTTTGCACCCTCTGCCCGCACACACGAGCCTTCCTTTCCTCTGCTGAGGGCTCGTGCCCTCTGCTCCTCGCACCGAGTCTTCAACTCCCGCAGAGGAAGGGAAACAAGGGCGGGCCCCTTCTCAGGGCACACCGCTCTTGCTTGTCTCCACGTCAGCCACCGGCAGAAGCGCCTTCACGGGGCTGCGAAGCATCTTGCTCAGGTTTACACAGCCCTGCAGACCTTCAAAGCCCTGTGGGGCTGCACCCGAGGCGGCTCGGACCTGGCTCAGCTCTCTGTGACCGAGACGAGGCCAAGCCCAGGCGGCCTGTTGGTGCGGGCCCTGCAAACGGGCCGGTCGGCCGGGCCTCCCCAGCCCACTTCGCAGATAGAACGCTTCCAAGGCCTTCGGACGAAAGAGGGGCCCGGAGGCGATGCCCGCGGGGGTTGAGCGGAAGGTGAGCGGTGGGGTCAGGTCCTTGAGGCCTGTCCCGTTTGCGGATTAAGCGGCTAGGGAGCTGACGTTGACTGACCCCACAAAGGCAGCACGTGAAGTACGCACAAAATGGCAAACTCTTAACTGCTGCTATGAGAGGAAGGCAGGAGTAAAAATCAGCACCAGAAATATCAAAACGATGGTACCACAGTCAAATCCCACGGCTATTTCTACAACGGCTGTAGCATGTAAACTGTGTAGGCTCCACCAGGCTCTGAGAGCGTTTTCCACTTTCCCTTCCACCCTCCCTCTGAAGGCCTGTGAAAAGACAAGCCACAGACTGAGAGAAAATATTTGCAAAACATATCTGATTAAGGACTTGTATCCAAAACATGCAAGGAACTCTAAAACTCAACAAGAAAAATTTTAAAACCCATTTGAAAATGGGCAAAATATTGAACGGACACCTCACCAAAGAAGACAGACAGATCATACAGATGAACAGATGGCAATCCAGTATATGAAAAGATGCTCAACATCATATGTCACTAGGGGATTGCAAGTTGAAACAACAATGGGCTACCACTACACACCAAATGGTTAGAATGGTTAAATCCCAAAAACTAACAATATCAAATGCTGGTGAATTGTGGAGCAATGGAAACCATCATTTGTTGCTCGGGGGAATGCAAAATGGTACAGCCACTTGGGGAGAGAGTCTGGCTGAACATAGTCTTACCGTATGATCCAGCATCGTGATTGTAGGTATTTACTGAAAAATGTTGAAACTTTATATCCATACAGAAATTCGCACACAAACATTTATAACAGCTTTATTCATAATTGGCCCAACCTGGAAGCAACCAAGACATCCTTCAATAGGTGAATGGATTGAACAAACCATGGAATCATTTTAAGCAATAACAAGGAATGGACTACCACAAAAAGGCATGAGAGAATCTTATGTTCATATTGCCAAGTGAAAGATGCCGGTCTGAAAAGACCACACACTGCATGATTCCAACTATATGATATTGTTGAAAAGACAAAGGTAAAAAAAGATCAGTGGTTGCCCAGACTTGGAAGGGAAGGTGAGAAAATGATTAGGTGGAGTACAGGGGATTTTTTTACGGCGTCAAAAGTAATCTGTATGACACGGTAATGGTGGACATGTGGTATCACCGATTTGCCAAAACTCACAGAACTGTAAAAGAGAGTGGACCTTAATGTAAGCTATGAACTTTTGTTAATGATAATGTACCAATATTGGTTCACTCATTGTAACAAATGTATCACATAAATGCAAGATGTTAATAATAGGGGAAGCCGTGAGCAGGGAAGGAGTGAATATGAGAACTCTCTTTGCTATCTGCTCAATTTTTTTGGTAACCCTAAAATGGTTCTAAACGTAAAGCGTATTAATTAGTACAAAAACAAAGATCTCCTGACCGGATATTTGACCGGTGGAGTCTAAAACAAAAAAGCATGATAAAAATGATTTTTGGACTCTCCACTCGGGGCTCATCCTTGTCCTTAATTTTACCAAGACCGGCAAACTAGGGCCTACGTCCACAGGAGGGTGAGAGGCCCCACTACCCAACTCCCCTCATCTCCACAGGAATTCCTCCCCACAAGCGTCCCCCTGCCCTGGGCCCCTAATGCTTCTCCCAGCGCAGCTTCTGTCCTTCAGTGACCTCTTTCTTGATCCCTGCTCCTCAGTGCCATGTAGCCAAAGGATGGAATAGGACAAAAGATAACAGTAACAATGGTTTTGGTTTCAAGAATTCCAAACTGCAGAGACCCACCAGACCCACCTGTGGCTTCAAAGACGTGCTCTGGCCAGGTGGTGGCTGCTCTGCAGGACAAGCACTAAAGCATGGGTGATCATTTCAGGGCCTGGGAGCGCTGCAGAATCCCTGTGTAGACCACTTCCTTAATGTCTTCTGCCCCGGAATTAACTCAAGGGGTACAGTTGTCTTTTTCCTCCCTTTACCACCGCCACCACTCCCAGGGGCCAGAAACCACCCCTCGTGCCTGTGCAAAAGAGAACCCAGCAGAGAAAGGTATGCACTGGCTGGGAATTAAACCCAGGTCTCCCACAGGGGAGGCGAGGCGAGAATTCTGCCGTTGAACCACCGAAGCCCTGCCCCTCCCCATTACAGTTGGTCTCATCAGGTAGTCTCAGGAAGGACTTTGAAAACACGGTTCTAGAAAGAAGTTCATACAGTCCTCTTTGGTAGACATGCAGAACAAACAGAAAAGACACCAGAGCACAGGCTTGCCTAGGAGACTTAGATCAGGCAATATCATAAACCTCTGGCATTCAAATCATAATACTAGAATTCAAATTCAAATCAAATTTCCTCGCTGATGATGGATTCTCTTTGCCCTCCCATTGCTTGGTGCCTCCCAGACCCTTTCCTCTCAACCTTGAGACAAACATCAATCAGCTCTTTCCCTGATCAGGCAGTCGGGACCCAGGGACTGTTGGGGAGGCACCCGTTTGGGGATGTGCCTGAGTTACTCCAGAAGATCTGGGTGATAACTGAGCTTCTCCCCTCCTGTGCCTCTTTGGAGTCCTTGGAAAAGGCCAAGGATCAAACGGTTCTGCTTTTAAACTCTTGCGTTCCCACCAAAGGGGGAACAAGTGAAAATTTCACTCTCAGATTTCTTCCCTTCCCTACACCCTCCTTGGCCACTTGAGGAGGCCATGCCAGGGGAAAAGAATTTGACTGGATTCCAGGTAGATGCTAGAAGGTTACTCTTCTAGCCAATGTAAGGCTTTTTTTTTTTTTTCCCCCTTTGCTTTTGTCTGATGTTCATATTTTCACTCTTTGATTCTTTTGTTCACGATTAGCCTGGTACAGGCCAAGCAGTAACCCGTGCACAATCGCCCCAGGGCCCCAGAGCCTCCCTCCTCCGGTGCCTCTTTTGAGTCCCTAGAAAAGCCCAAGGGTCAACATGATCAGCTGTCAAACTCTGGTGTCTTACAGAGACCCACACAAGAGTCTGAGTATAACTTTCTCTGCAAGATTTATTCCCTTCACCACACCACACCATACCCTTCCCCTCTCCTTTCTGGCTCTTGGCTTTTTTTTCAACTGTGAAGCTCCACCCAAGATCCTTTTACTACCTTACACTCAAGCAAAACTTTATTCTTGATCACTGTATCCTCTACCCTTTCCGATTGCTCTGCTGGAGTCGCTCTACTTTGTGGATTAACCATTCTGCTGCCTATCTTGCTAAGTTTATTTTCTCGTTTGTCTATCTGTGACTGTGTGTGTGTGTTTGGGAGAGAGAAAGTTTCCTTATCTGATTCTCTCTCTCTCTCATTGTTTAACAGCCTGAGACTATTGAGTATGCTCGGCACTGTGCTACCGCTTGAGAATTTTTTTATTTTTATACACAAACTTGGTTTCCCAGGAACTATGAATCTTTTTCATACGAGAATATGTCTTTGGAAGACAGAATCAATTAAAATGTGACTTTGTTAGAGCACAATTCACACCAAAACAAAAGTGGACACTCTGCACACTAAATTCAGTCAGGAGAGTCTTTCCAGAGGAAAAGACTTCTGAACTGAGGCCTGAAGGATGAGAATGATGTTGAAGAAGGACGAGGAAGTTGTGAGAGACCATCCCCTGTAGAGAGAAGCAAGTGCCTGAAAGTGAGAGAGTTCCTGATGTGTCCAGTACTTCACTGTTGCTGGACTTGAGAACTGGCAAGAGACATTCAGATGATGAGGATGAGGGGAGCCAGAGTTTATGTCGTAAAGGTATTACAACATTTTAGTGAAGGAATCTGGGGACACTAGGCGGTGTTAGGCTACAGATATGTCCAGATGTAGGCTGTGGAAGGATCACTCAGGATGCAATGTGGCAAATGGATTGGAGTAGACCAGACTGGCTGTAGGGAGGCTGGCTTTTTATCCAGTTGTATTAATGGGGGTAAGAGTTGACGGATGGAAGAGTGCAGTCATAAAGTGGCAGTAAGGCAGTGGTGCAGCCGATAAAGTTAAGCACTATCTACTGATTACGACAGACATAAATTTCTGTGCTGGGAAGATGAGAGTATATCCAAAAAGGGTAGCAAGATGTGGTTCGGGTGACAGGGTGGTTGGTGGTGAGGGTACGCATACCAGGCAGGGGTAGGAAAAGATTAGGGTGTTGTGTTGGTGATTGATTGAAATGCTTGGGAGAGTGCACTAGAGTTTGGGAGACACTGTGCCTGGGTCTGATCACAGAGTATCGCGTGATGTGTGATGCTGACGGGAACTCACTGGTGCACTGAGTTTTAGCATTTGTGACTCTGAGACGCGTACGAGGCATTGACTTGTGAATCAGGCGTTGCAAGATGGCAGTGCAGGTTTGTAGTTTAGAGAGAGACGTGGGAATCGATGTAGATCTGGTTGATGGAGGTGGTAACTGAAAGCATGTTGACCAGAACTGATGTGTGTCTTGGGTGTTGGGCAGAGGACAGATAGAGCCAAAGCTCTTCAAGGTCAAAATGACAGTCATTTTCCTTGTTGAGCCCAGGTTTGTGACTCAGCCTCCACCCAGCTCAGCTTCTCAGCAAGAGAACAATGATTGCAGGTCTGCAGCTGCTGTCTTCAAAAAGTCATAATGATTCCTGGTCTCAACATGTAGGGGAGCTCTCCAGGTTCCTTTCTTCAGTTTAATTTCCCCAGGAATAATCGGGGAGAGAAACCTCTCTATATATTTCAATTTCATCCAAGGACCAATATGTTAACATTTCAACCATTAACATTTTTCGGAAACTTGGTCTGCTCCTTAGACAACCCATTCACTGTAGCCTGTGCCTCATGTGCATCTCAGAGTCACAAATGCTAAACCTCAGCGCAACAGGGAGTCCAATTTAGGAGATTAGAGTCTCCCAAACAATTAACATTGACTGCAAACTTAATATTAATTAATCTTTTAATGATTATGATATATCATATATCCATCCAAATGCTTTGAACACCTTACCAAGCAGCCACGTGCTGCTGATATAATGATTATGAGTCTGGCTCATTATTCTTGTACAAAAAAACAGTTACAAAGAACTAATCCCATTGACCAAAATGTGTTTCTTCATTATCCCTATTTGATTCTGGCCCTTTCTGTCTTCTAACTCCAATCTAATTCTGCTTCTGCTCCTTATTTCCTCCCTGGATTAGAGTTTTTCTCCCCTAACCTAGCGAGTTAGGTTACTCCCTCAGACCCTCTAAGGCAACAGTGTGAGGTTGACAGTCAGCGGTTCAGGATCCTAAACAAGGGATCTGGATGAATTTCCAATGTTTTTCTGTTATACAGCTGGAAAAGAGTCTTTTTCAGAGTTGTGGTGTGAGCAGACCAAACAGATACTTTGATGCTTTAATTTGAATGTCCCCCCTTTATGCTGTTGCCTGACAGGAGTAAGCCTCTTCCGCAAGCCTTGGCTTCCAGTGCCTTTCTGTCTGTGAGCTCTGTCCAAAGACAACTGTGTGAGCCTCTCCGGGAACTTTTTGTTTTTGTTTTTTTAAAGATTTTTTGTTTGTTTGTTTTTCTCCCCAAAGCCCCCCAGTACATAGTTGTATATTCTTCGTTGTGGGTCCTTCTAGTTGTGGCATGTGGGACGCTGCCTCAGCGTGGTTTGATGAGCAGTGCCATGTCCGCGCCCAGCGAAACACTGGGCCGCCTGCAGCGGAGCGCGCGAACTTAACCACTCGGCCACGGGGCCAGCCCCCTCTCCGGGAACTTTTTGGTTCCCCCACCTCCCATCCTTCGGCCGCTGTCAAGATTCTTTCTAGAGACCCATCAGGGTCATGTTAACGGGAAGCATTGGTGGTTCAGTGGTAGAATTCTCGCCTCCCACGCGGGTGACCCGGGTTCGATTCCCGGCCAATGCATTATGCCCACTCTCCTTTTACCCACCCCGTCCTTTCACATGCCTCCTCCTTGCTTGCCTGTAGCACGGGCGAGTCTGGTCATTTCCTGGTTCTGGCCGCCAGGAGTTGGAAAATGAGAACTAAAATCCACAGGGCAATTCTCAGCAGAGCACGGTAAGGAGTCTGTCTAAAACGGGGACTTGGCAGAGCCCTGGGGCCGCGACGCGCTCGCGAATACGGAGCAGCATTTGGCGTGCAGCGTAGTAACCACCTCGCTCGCGACTTCGTGCCTTTCAAGCCGCAGGTGTTTCCGGTAGGTCTGCGATTTCGAATATTTAGACCTAAGACCCTGGTGACTTTCAGCCTTTCTCCTGGAACATCGCAGGCACCCAAAGAGCCATCGGGTCACTGATTCGCGGGCTGGACCGTGGGCTGACTGCTGGGCCACGTCTCACCGTGGAGCGAGGATCAACAGATGAAGGTCTCGGAAGGAGCACCGCCACGGGGCCCGGCAGTCACCCCAGTGGCGGGGGAGGCGTGTGGGGAGGAACCCGCGTGGACAGGAGGGGAGCTGCGGAGAGGGGGGCCTCGCACAGAGGTGACGGGAGGCCCCTGGCGTCTGTACACCAGACGCCGTGAACCGAGTTTATTAACATCGTCAGCCACCGCGCCTCCGCGTGTCCCCACCGTGGGCCCATCGGTGTTCCGGGAAGGATTCCGTCTACCTGGCAATGTGTGGCAACAGGTGTGAGCCTGAAAATTACACTTTTCAAAAGAGGAAATGAGCGACAGAGTCTGGGGACTGTTTATCCCGCTTGGACGCTCCCTCGAAAGCACTGCGATTTGAGGGTGACTGCGTTAGAGAGACTACCAGTGATTAATTTGCACCCCAAAATCTTGGGAGGAGATTTCATCCAAGGACCAAACTACCCAACTGTAGTTTCAAAGAGAAGATCAGTGACATCTGGGCAGTTTTTATTCTCTTCCTATTTTAAAAATAAACTTGATTTACCCCTTTACTGTTTGCTGGGGGGGGGGGGGGGGAATCTATCTTTGACTCCCGTCCTTACTCCCAGCTTGCGAGAAGCTTCCTCCATATTCAGGTCATCTTCTCCTCCTTCCCCTCCTCCTCCTTCTCCTCCTAGTCCTCCTCTTTCTCCTCCTCATCCTTGTCCTCCTCCCCTCCCGCCTCCTTTTCCTTTTCCTCCTCTTTCTCCTCTTCCTACCTCTCCTTTTCCTCCTCCTTCTTCAATGGGAGAAAGTGGAGTGGGAGGAAAACCCATGAGGCAAGGAATGCAGGAGAATTTTGTTGGAGAGCTTGGAGGAGAGGAAGGGAAGACGACCTGTGGGTTCTGAAACAAGCATTGGGAAAGCAAAGGAGAGTTTTGGATAGTTATGATTTGGCCTGCAGCCTTTTCAGAGTAGTCAAATAACACCCTCAATGGTTAGACTGCTGGCAAAAATTTTTAAAGGTATTTAACATTGATAGTTCATCACAAGATTGATAAGAGAACAGTGTCTATCATACAAAAGTGCAAAGGGATATATGTGTAAGAATATGCTCTGCACCACTTGTTTCAAAAAATATTTTCTTGATGTCATATTGGTTTATAAAATTGTGTGATTTCAGGTGTACATTATCATATTTCAGTTTCTGTGTGGACTGCATCGTGCCCACCACCAATAGTCTAGTTTTTATCAATCACCATACATATGTCTGTATCACTAGTTTTGACAACAAAATAACCAAAACAATTTCTTATTCAACAATTACATAGTGTTTAAATGTATATTAATATATTCAGACAATGAACTGTTAAAAGAGAAAGAGTTACACAATCCTGATGATTCAGATAATGTTACCAGTAAAAATAAGATCACAATTATTGAGCATTTGTGGCAACCTTACATATATTTCTTTATTTGAAGTTCAGAACAACCCAAGTAAATGTGTAATCTGTAGTGGAGAGTGACAGGTTCTGTCATAAAAGGAAGATAGGCACTCAAGGAACACCAGAATAGAAGACCCAGAGGAGGACAAGAAGGAGGACTAAAGAGAAGGAAGAGGAAGAGACCAAGCCATGTGAGGTGTCCAAAGCAGCTGGATAAGCCTGGTGGAGAGAGGACAGCCTTGCTGTACAAGCCTCTCTGTGACCACAGACATTGAGGCTGCCTTCTTGGAAGACCCTCCTTCTTTCCTCTTGTCTCAATTGAGATGCTGAAGAGTGCATCTTCCTAGATCATTTCTCCCCTCTCCAAGGACCTCTGAGGGAAGGATGGGCTGACAGAAGCATTGCTCCAAAGTGGTCCAGTGCGCAGAGTCTGTGCTTTTGCTGTAGCATTTTCCATGTGTCTCTTCTGGGTAAGAGCAGAACCCACAGGATATTCCTGCCAGTTCCTGAGGAGCGGTGGAGAGATGCCAACTTAGCCAGCTCCATAGGCCTCATGCAACACAGGCCCCTCAAAGAGGAATGAGGTTTCCAGGCTCCTGAGCCAGGCCCCTCGATAGGCCATGGGCTGATGGGCCAATGCAGGAGAACTAGCCAGGAAACTGGTTGCCTCCTGCTCCCCGCAGATTCTCTCTCCTCCTGTTGTTCAAAGAACGAGGATCCAACTCCCTCCCCAAGCACTGGAGAGTCAGCTCGGTCATTTTTCAGACTAGTAGGCCTCATTGTCCCTGAGAACACATCGAGAGTGGAAGAGAAGGAGGGAGAGTGGTAGCCCAGTGAGAGGTGAGAAGCACCTGGCTAGTTCAGGCAGGGAGAAGGCATGCTGGACCTAGGAGCTTTCCTGAGAAGTCAGGTCTGTGGGTCTCCTTACTCCAGGAAGGGGTGACTCCTTCCATCCTGTCCCCAAAGGGACTATAGAGATATCTTCTCATCCCATGGGAAGGCTTTCCTATCATATTTGCCTTCTGCATGCCAGCAGTCTAACCATTGAGGGTGTTATTTGACTACTCTGAAAAGGCTGCAGGCCAAATCATAACTATCCAAAACTCTCCTTTGCTTTCCCAATGCTTGTTTCAGAACCCACAGGTCGTCTTCCCTTCCTCTCCTCCAAGCTCTCCAACAAAATTCTCCTGCATTCCTTGCCTCATGGGTTTTCCTCCCACTCCACTTTCTCCCATTGAAGAAGGAGGAGGAAAAGGAGAGGTAGGAAGAGGAGAAAGAGGAGGAAAAGGAAAAGGAGGCGGGAGGGGAGGAGGACAAGGATGAGGAGGAGAAAGAGGAGGACTAGGAGGAGAAGGAGGAGGAGGGGAAGGAGGAGAAGATGACCTGAATATGGAGGAAGCTTCTCGCAAGCTGGGAGTAAGGACGGGAGTCAAAGATAGATTCCCCCCCCCCCCCCCCCAGCAAACAGTAAAGGGGTAAATCAAGTTTATTTTTAAAATAGGAAGAGAATAAAAACTGCCCAGATGTCACTGATCTTCTCTTTGAAACTACAGTTGGGTAGTTTGGTCCTTGGATGAAATCTCCTCCCAAGATTTTGGGGTGCAAATTAATCACTGGTAGTCTCTCTAACGCAGTCACCCTCAAATCGCAGTGCTTTCGAGGGAGCGTCCAAGCGGGATAAACAGTCCCCAGACTCTGTCGCTCATTTCCTCTTTTGAAAAGTGTAATTTTCAGGCTCACACCTGTTGCCACACATTGCCAGGTAGACGGAATCCTTCCCGGAACACCGATGGGCCCACGGTGGGGACACGCGGAGGCGCGGTGGCTGACGATGTTAATAAACTCGGTTCACGGCGTCTGGTGTACAGACGCCAGGGGCCTCCCGTCACCTCTGTGCGAGGCCCCCCTCTCCGCAGCTCCCCTCCTGTCCACGCGGGTTCCTCCCCACACGCCTCCCCCGCCACTGGGGTGACTGCCGGGCCCCGTGGCGGTGCTCCTTCCGAGACCTTCATCTGTTGATCCTCGCTCCACGGTGAGACGTGGCCCAGCAGTCAGCCCACGGTCCAGCCCGCGAATCAGTGACCCGATGGCTCTTTGGGTGCCTGCGATGTTCCAGGAGAAAGGCTGAAAGTCACCAGGGTCTTAGGTCTAAATATTCGAAATCGCAGACCTACCGGAAACACCTGCGGCTTGAAAGGCACGAAGTCGCGAGCGAGGTGGTTACTACGCTGCACGCCAAATGCTGCTCCGTATTCGCGAGCGCGTCGCGGCCCCAGGGCTCTGCCAAGTCCCCGTTTTAGACAGACTCCTTACCGTGCTCTGCTGAGAATTGCCCTGTGGATTTTAGTTCTCATTTTCCAACTCCTGGCGGCCAGAACCAGGAAATGACCAGACTCGCCCGTGCTACAGGCAAGCAAGGAGGAGGCATGTGAAAGGACGGGGTGGGTAAAAGGAGAGTGGGCATAATGCATTGGCCGGGAATCGAACCCGGGTCACCCGCGTGGGAGGCGAGAATTCTACCACTGAACCACCAATGCTTCCCGTTAACATGACCCTGATGGGTCTCTAGAAAGAATCTTGACAGCGGCCGAAGGATGGGAGGTGGGGGAACCAAAAAGTTCCCGGAGAGGGGGCTGGCCCCGTGGCCGAGTGGTTAAGTTCGCGCGCTCCGCTGCAGGCGGCCCAGTGTTTCGCTGGGCGCGGACATGGCACTGCTCATCAAACCACGCTGAGGCAGCGTCCCACATGCCACAACTAGAAGGACCCACAACGAAGAATATACAACTATGTACTGGGGGGCTTTGGGGAGAAAAACAAACAAACAAAAAATCTTTAAAAAAACAAAAACAAAAAGTTCCCGGAGAGGCTCACACAGTTGTCTTTGGACAGAGCTCACAGACAGAAAGGCACTGGAAGCCAAGGCTTGCGGAAGAGGCTTACTCCTGTCAGGCAACAGCATAAAGGGGGGACATTCAAATTAAAGCATCAAAGTATCTGTTTGGTCTGCTCACACCACAACTCTGAAAAAGACTCTTTTCCAGCTGTATAACAGAAAAACATTGGAAATTCATCCAGATCCCTTGTTTAGGATCCTGAACCGCTGACTGTCAACCTCACACTGTTGCCTTAGAGGGTCTGAGGGAGTAACCTAACTCGCTAGGTTAGGGGAGAAAAACTCTAATCCAGGGAGGAAATAAGGAGCAGAAGCAGAATTAGATTGGAGTTAGAAGACAGAAAGGGCCAGAATCAAATAGGGATAATGAAGAAACACATTTTGGTCAATGGGATTAGTTCTTTGTAACTGTTTTTTTGTACAAGAATAATGAGCCAGACTCATAATCATTATATCAGCAGCACGTGGCTGCTTGGTAAGGTGTTCAAAGCATTTGGATGGATATATGATATATCATAATCATTAAAAGATTAATTAATATTAAGTTTGCAGTCAATGTTAATTGTTTGGGAGACTCTAATCTCCTAAATTGGACTCCCTGTTGCGCTGAGGTTTAGCATTTGTGACTCTGAGATGCACATGAGGCACAGGCTACAGTGAATGGGTTGTCTAAGGAGCAGACCAAGTTTCCGAAAAATGTTAATGGTTGAAATGTTAACATATTGGTCCTTGGATGAAATTGAAATATATAGAGAGGTTTCTCTCCCCGATTATTCCTGGGGAAATTAAACTGAAGAAAGGAACCTGGAGAGCTCCCCTACATGTTGAGACCAGGAATCATTATGACTTTTTGAAGACAGCAGCTGCAGACCTGCAATCATTGTTCTCTTGCTGAGAAGCTGAGCTGGGTGGAGGCTGAGTCACAAACCTGGGCTCAACAAGGAAAATGACTGTCATTTTGACCTTGAAGAGCTTTGGCTCTATCTGTCCTCTGCCCAACACCCAAGACACACATCAGTTCTGGTCAACATGCTTTCAGTTACCACCTCCATCAACCAGATCTACATCGATTCCCACGTCTCTCTCTAAACTACAAACCTGCACTGCCATCTTGCAACGCCTGATTCACAAGTCAATGCCTCGTACGCGTCTCAGAGTCACAAATGCTAAAACTCAGTGCACCAGTGAGTTCCCGTCAGCATCACACATCACGCGATACTCTGTGATCAGACCCAGGCACAGTGTCTCCCAAACTCTAGTGCACTCTCCCAAGCATTTCAATCAATCACCAACACAACACCCTAATCTTTTCCTACCCCTGCCTGGTATGCGTACCCTCACCACCAACCACCCTGTCACCCGAACCACATCTTGCTACCCTTTTTGGATATACTCTCATCTTCCCAGCACAGAAATTTATGTCTGTCGTAATCAGTAGATAGTGCTTAACTTTATCGGCTGCACCACTGCCTTACTGCCACTTTATGACTGCACTCTTCCATCCGTCAACTCTTACCCCCATTAATACAACTGGATAAAAAGCCAGCCTCCCTACAGCCAGTCTGGTCTACTCCAATCCATTTGCCACATTGCATCCTGAGTGATCCTTCCACAGCCTACATCTGGACATATCTGTAGCCTAACACCGCCTAGTGTCCCCAGATTCCTTCACTAAAATGTTGTAATACCTTTACGACATAAACTCTGGCTCCCCTCATCCTCATCATCTGAATGTCTCTTGCCAGTTCTCAAGTCCAGCAACAGTGAAGTACTGGACACATCAGGAACTCTCTCACTTTCAGGCACTTGCTTCTCTCTACAGGGGATGGTCTCTCACAACTTCCTCGTCCTTCTTCAACATCATTCTCATCCTTCAGGCCTCAGTTCAGAAGTCTTTTCCTCTGGAAAGACTCTCCTGACTGAATTTAGTGTGCAGAGTGTCCACTTTTGTTTTGGTGTGAATTGTGCTCTAACAAAGTCACATTTTAATTGATTCTGTCTTCCAAAGACATATTCTCGTATGAAAAAGATTCATAGTTCCTGGGAAACCAAGTTTGTGTATAAAAATAAAAAAATTCTCAAGCGGTAGCACAGTGCCGAGCATACTCAATAGTCTCAGGCTGTTAAACAATGAGAGAGAGAGAGAATCAGATAAGGAAACTTTCTCTCTCCCAAACACACACACACAGTCACAGATAGACAAACGAGAAAATAAACTTAGCAAGATAGGCAGCAGAATGGTTAATCCACAAAGTAGAGCGACTCCAGCAGAGCAATCGGAAAGGGTAGAGGATACAGTGATCAAGAATAAAGTTTTGCTTGAGTGTAAGGTAGTAAAAGGATCTTGGGTGGAGCTTCACAGTTGAAAAAAAAGCCAAGAGCCAGAAAGGAGAGGGGAAGGGTATGGTGTGGTGTGGTGAAGGGAATAAATCTTGCAGAGAAAGTTATACTCAGACTCTTGTGTGGGTCTCTGTAAGACACCAGAGTTTGACAGCTGATCATGTTGACCCTTGGGCTTTTCTAGGGACTCAAAAGAGGCACCGGAGGAGGGAGGCTCTGGGGCCCTGGGGCGATTGTGCACGGGTTACTGCTTGGCCTGTACCAGGCTAATCGTGAACAAAAGAATCAAAGAGTGAAAATATGAACATCAGACAAAAGCAAAGGGGGAAAAAAAAAAAAAAGCCTTACATTGGCTAGAAGAGTAACCTTCTAGCATCTACCTGGAATCCAGTCAAATTCTTTTCCCCTGGCATGGCCTCCTCAAGTGGCCAAGGAGGGTGTAGGGAAGGGAAGAAATCTGAGAGTGAAATTTTCACTTGTTCCCCCTTTGGTGGGAACGCAAGAGTTTAAAAGCAGAACCGTTTGATCCTTGGCCTTTTCCAAGGACTCCAAAGAGGCACAGGAGGGGAGAAGCTCAGTTATCACCCAGATCTTCTGGAGTAACTCAGGCACATCCCCAAACGGGTGCCTCCCCAACAGTCCCTGGGTCCCGACTGCCTGATCAGGGAAAGAGCTGATTGATGTTTGTCTCAAGGTTGAGAGGAAAGGGTCTGGGAGGCACCAAGCAATGGGAGGGCAAAGAGAATCCATCATCAGCGAGGAAATTTGATTTGAATTTGAATTCTAGTATTATGATTTGAATGCCAGAGGTTTATGATATTGCCTGATCTAAGTCTCCTAGGCAAGCCTGTGCTCTGGTGTCTTTTCTGTTTGTTCTGCATGTCTACCAAAGAGGACTGTATGAACTTCTTTCTAGAACCGTGTTTTCAAAGTCCTTCCTGAGACTACCTGATGAGACCAACTGTAATGGGGAGGGGCAGGGCTTCGGTGGTTCAACGGCAGAATTCTCGCCTCGCCTCCCCTGTGGGAGACCTGGGTTTAATTCCCAGCCAGTGCATACCTTTCTCTGCTGGGTTCTCTTTTGCACAGGCACGAGGGGTGGTTTCTGGCCCCTGGGAGTGGTGGCGGTGGTAAAGGGAGGAAAAAGACAACTGTACCCCTTGAGTTAATTCCGGGGCAGAAGACATTAAGGAAGTGGTCTACACAGGGATTCTGCAGCGCTCCCAGGCCCTGAAATGATCACCCATGCTTTAGTGCTTGTCCTGCAGAGCAGCCACCACCTGGCCAGAGCACGTCTTTGAAGCCACAGGTGGGTCTGGTGGGTCTCTGCAGTTTGGAATTCTTGAAACCAAAACCATTGTTACTGTTATCTTTTGTCCTATTCCATCCTTTGGCTACATGGCACTGAGGAGCAGGGATCAAGAAAGAGGTCACTGAAGGACAGAAGCTGCGCTGGGAGAAGCATTAGGGGCCCAGGGCAGGGGGACGCTTGTGGGGAGGAATTCCTGTGGAGATGAGGGGAGTTGGGTAGTGGGGCCTCTCACCCTCCTGTGGACGTAGGCCCTAGTTTGCCGGTCTTGGTAAAATTAAGGACAAGGATGAGCCCCGAGTGGAGAGTCCAAAAATCATTTTTATCATGCTTTTTTGTTTTAGACTCCACCGGTCAAATATCCGGTCAGGAGATCTTTGTTTTTGTACTAATTAATACGCTTTACGTTTAGAACCATTTTAGGGTTACCAAAAAAATTGAGCAGATAGCAAAGAGAGTTCTCATATTCACTCCTTCCCTGCTCACGGCTTCCCCTATTATTAACATCTTGCATTTATGTGATACATTTGTTACAATGAGTGAACCAATATTGGTACATTATCATTAACAAAAGTTCATAGCTTACATTAAGGTCCACTCTCTTTTACAGTTCTGTGAGTTTTGGCAAATCGGTGATACCACATGTCCACCATTACCGTGTCATACAGATTACTTTTGACGCCGTAAAAAAATCCCCTGTACTCCACCTAATCATTTTCTCACCTTCCCTTCCAAGTCTGGGCAACCACTGATCTTTTTTTACCTTTGTCTTTTCAACAATATCATATAGTTGGAATCATGCAGTGTGTGGTCTTTTCAGACCGGCATCTTTCACTTGGCAATATGAACATAAGATTCTCTCATGCCTTTTTGTGGTAGTCCATTCCTTGTTATTGCTTAAAATGATTCCATGGTTTGTTCAATCCATTCACCTATTGAAGGATGTCTTGGTTGCTTCCAGGTTGGGCCAATTATGAATAAAGCTGTTATAAATGTTTGTGTGCGAATTTCTGTATGGATATAAAGTTTCAACATTTTTCAGTAAATACCTACAATCACGATGCTGGATCATACGGTAAGACTATGTTCAGCCAGACTCTCTCCCCAAGTGGCTGTACCATTTTGCATTCCCCCGAGCAACAAATGATGGTTTCCATTGCTCCACAATTCACCAGCATTTGATATTGTTAGTTTTTGGGATTTAACCATTCTAACCATTTGGTGTGTAGTGGTAGCCCATTGTTGTTTCAACTTGCAATCCCCTAGTGACATATGATGTTGAGCATCTTTTCATATACTGGATTGCCATCTGTTCATCTGTATGATCTGTCTGTCTTCTTTGGTGAGGTGTCCGTTCAATATTTTGCCCATTTTCAAATGGGTTTTAAAATTTTTCTTGTTGAGTTTTAGAGTTCCTTGCATGTTTTGGATACAAGTCCTTAATCAGATATGTTTTGCAAATATTTTCTCTCAGTCTGTGGCTTGTCTTTTCACAGGCCTTCAGAGGGAGGGTGGAAGGGAAAGTGGAAAACGCTCTCAGAGCCTGGTGGAGCCTACACAGTTTACATGCTACAGCCGTTGTAGAAATAGCCGTGGGATTTGACTGTGGTACCATCGTTTTGATATTTCTGGTGCTGATTTTTACTCCTGCCTTCCTCTCATAGCAGCAGTTAAGAGTTTGCCATTTTGTGCGTACTTCACGTGCTGCCTTTGTGGGGTCAGTCAACGTCAGCTCCCTAGCCGCTTAATCCGCAAACGGGACAGGCCTCAAGGACCTGACCCCACCGCTCACCTTCCGCTCAACCCCCGCGGGCATCGCCTCCGGGCCCCTCTTTCGTCCGAAGGCCTTGGAAGCGTTCTATCTGCGAAGTGGGCTGGGGAGGCCCGGCCGACCGGCCCGTTTGCAGGGCCCGCACCAACAGGCCGCCTGGGCTTGGCCTCGTCTCGGTCACAGAGAGCTGAGCCAGGTCCGAGCCGCCTCGGGTGCAGCCCCACAGGGCTTTGAAGGTCTGCAGGGCTGTGTAAACCTGAGCAAGATGCTTCGCAGCCCCGTGAAGGCGCTTCTGCCGGTGGCTGACGTGGAGACAAGCAAGAGCGGTGTGCCCTGAGAAGGGGCCCGCCCTTGTTTCCCTTCCTCTGCGGGAGTTGAAGACTCGGTGCGAGGAGCAGAGGGCACGAGCCCTCAGCAGAGGAAAGGAAGGCTCGTGTGTGCGGGCAGAGGGTGCAAAAGGATTCCCTGACCGGGAATCGAACCCGGGCCGCGGCGGTGAAAGCGCCGAATCCTAGCCACTAGACCACCAGGGAAGTGGAAGTTGGTGATGCTCTTCCTTGCTTCCGCCCAGAGGGACGTTTGCTCTGCGCTCCGGGAGGCCTTGGGCTCTGGGAGCCAGTCACACGTCTTAAACCAGGAATCCTTTCGTAAAGCCCTTCCCTCCCTGCTTTCTCCGGAAAAGGGAGCCCGAAGCCGACGCACCGAGCGCCCCCGAGGCCCGCCAGGGCCACCCGTGCCAGAGCAAGTCGCCTCGTCGCGGCGGCACCTCTGAACTGCCCTGGAGACGCGCCTCTGCGAGGCGCCCACGTGAGGAGAGAAGGACGCGGGGGCCGGGGAGTGGCCGAGGTTGGCGGGAGGAGGGGGAGGGGAGGCGTCCAGGGTGAGAAGGGGCCGCACACCTAGACCTGAGTCCTTGGCATCTCCAACCTCCCAAAGGACTCAGGTGCATGCAGGAACGGAGACAGACGGTGGAGGGGAAAGGCTTTCAAGCAAATCTCCTTTCCAGGCGGCCCCGAAGTGGATGCCGGATCTTCCCGCGACGACCCGCTGCACCTGCAGTTTTCCCGCCTTAGTCGATGCCAGCTCCATCCTTCCATATGCTCAGACCGAAAGACTCGGCGTTCTCTCCGTCGCCGGAGTTTTCCTCAGACCCCACATCCAATTAGTCAGGAATTCGTGTTTTCTCGTCTGTCAGGCGTGTGGGACACTGATCCACACCGGGTTTTCTCAGCCTCGGCCGGGTTGACAGTCAGGATCGGCTCTTTTTTTGTGGGGGTAGGGCTTCCCCGTGCATTGCAGGATGTTTAGTGACCTCCCTGGCCTTTGATGATTTGATGGCAGAGGAAAACCCTCCCACCCGCCTCCCCCCAGGCGTGACAATCAAAAGTATCTCCAGACAAGGCCTGGGGTCACTCTAGGGGGCTGGGGCCTGTGGACCGGGGACCCAAATCGCCCCGGATTGAGAACCAGCGATGGGCACAGTCCCTCCTGTTCCTGGTCTCTGAACTTGTCCAGACGACTCTCCTGATCAGGGTGCGGGGTCAATTCAACTCTCCGCCCCGCCCCCGGCCACCCCCCCCCCCCCCGGCCCCCCACTCCGGGCCCAAGTGGACGTTAGGAATTGAGACTTTCACGTCGAGATTATGGGTCTTTTTGCCATTAGGACTTTTCTTTGGCTCTGTCCTCGAAATCAGCCTCTTTCGAGCCTGCCCACGAGGGCCAGCCAGGCAGGGGGGTGGTTCCGCTCTGTGAGGTTCCTCTTGCCCCTTCTGGAACTTCACAGCTCTTGGGGTTCAACCTGCAGAGAAGCTTTAGGGGCCACTTTACTCGACTTCCCTCGGCATCCCCGAGGAGTAGGTGAGCGGGGCAGGTGAAAGAATGAGCTTTGACTGTGGCGCCGGACCCGCGGTGCCCGACCCGCGGTGCCCGACCTCCACAGCCAGCACACGGTTTTCTAGGCTCCCCCTGGTCCCGCCCGCGGGGAGTTACGTCCTGGGAGACAAACAGGCCGAGAGGGACACCTTGGGGAAACCGGCTGGCCGCTTCAGTTCCGTAGAGGGAGCCAGAAAGGGTCCTCACAGGAGAGAAAGGCCGTGGGTCCTCCCTTACTGGGCAGGTGGAAGAGAGACTAAAGGGAAGAGGAGAAAAATCCTATGAGGTTTCGGGATCTACAGTTAGCGTGAAGTCGACCTCCTCTGGCACAGCGGTCTCCCGTGACTGGTGAAGGTGAGTAGAGTCCCGTCTGAAGTTTGCCAAAGTCGTCAAAGCAGAGGGCCATGGCCCTGGGTACCAGTGAATAGGCCATCCCTGGTCCGCCCACTTGGTAGTACCTGAACTTCCCTACCCAAGGTTTCTGTGGATGCAACTGAATACGTTTTATTTTCCCCATCGCTCTCCTTAGAAGAAGGGATCGATCTGATGGGAAGCATGTGCAACAACCTACAGTAAGGAAAGCAACTATTGTTGAGAGTGTCACATTCCTCTCACACCCCCTTAATTTAAATGGCACTTCCCAAGGTAGAGTCCCCAAGTTGGGCCCATTCTAAGTTTAATGCACAGTTGGTGGAACCTAAGAGAAGACTAGAAGGTCCACGGGTGAATATTTGAAGCACGGTAGGAGGGATTTTTGTGTAAGCATTCATTCCAAACTCACAAAACAAACATATCGAGCTCACCCATGCCTTTTCTACAAAGATGGGGAAGAAGAATTATACATAAACAAATGGAAAACATCATAGAATGGCCCCAAGTGTCTGCTGCTTCCACGGAAGATCTTCTTCCCTGGATACGCTCTTCGGTGGCTTCTCTTTCTCTAAAATATGATATCCAGTGCCAGACGCTAAAATCAGTTTTCTGGTTCCAGCCTGTTTTTTCACCCTCTCTGTATCTCTGCCTCTTCCTCCTCTTCTTTCTTATGCAGAAAAAGTCGGCTCTCCCTCAGCCTCCAATGTGCAACAGGGCGCCCAAAGATCAGCTTAGCAGATTAGGGACCCTCTGTGGGACTCTGTGTCAAAAACAGTATGAAGTGGAGTTCTCTTGTTGGCCCAATCTGGCAGATGAAAATGTTGAGGCCCTGCCCAAAGTTTAGAACTAGCAGAAGTAAAACCACTGGATCACTGAAGTAGTCATAAGTAAAAGTTTGTTGTGCACAAAAAGACAGTGTGGGAACTGGGAGCACTCAAACCAAATATAGAAAGAGGCCCAGAGGTATAGGGTCATAAAGCAGCTCATAGAGTGAGGAGGCAGTGGCTGATCATTCTTCCCAGGGATGGGCCATAACCTCAGACTTTTACCGGCGATAGGGAATTGGTTAAAGTGGTTACCTCATATCAATTTTAGGGAACGGTTTAAGTTTTGGTTATGATTTTCAGAGACATTAATAAGAAGTGGCCCTAGTGAAGTTCCACTGGTTTTGCAAAATAGGCGACATTAGCTTTTGCCTGTATGACTACACGGGTTTGTCTGCTCAGGGAATTTTCAAGTCTGATCTCCATCTGTGTTTGATTTTAACAACTCCCCCATCTTGGTCATGTTCTCAGCCTGCTCCACCAGCGCAGTGTTACTCTCAGTTACCACTGTGGATGTAGTCAGACCAAAGAATCACATATTCGCTGTCTCTGTTAGTTGAGTCGTCAGGGCAGAGGGGCCTGTGGTCACCATCATCATCACGTATGTGGTGGTTGTTGAGTTCCTCCAGTTGTCTGAGCCTGATGGATACCACTGAGTGTATGAGTGGCTGCCCACAGGCATTTAAAATCCTTGAGTGTATACAACGCACCACAGAGGTATTAACCAGGGCCCTAAGGAGAACAATAGCCAAAGATTGAAAACGTCCCCGGAGCACAGATTCCCAGGAGCCAAGGTTTAACCAGCTAAGCAGGTCTACAGAAGAGGTATCACTTATCTGATGAACAATTTTATCTGGTCTTTAAGACCCTGTAGATTTTGAGTAACACAGAAACAGTATTTTTCATCAGTTGTGCCACTGAGCCTCCTGCTGAGCATTTAGAGCATCAAGGACGCTCCTCTTTCGGAGTACCACTGAAGATAAACCATTTACTTCAGTTTACTTCCTCTCAGCCACGGGAACAGAGAATGTCCCCACCCCCAGGTTAGCACACTGTGTGGTTTCTCTCCCTTCTCCTGACCGCCTCGCGCCCGGTGGCCGGCCGAAAGAGCTGCTCCCTGGCCCCCAGGCAAGGGGCGCAGCCCCGTGCGGGATTCAACACAAAGTAAAAGCGAAACGCCAGGCAAAGCAGACCACAGTGCCGTGACTCGGATTCGAACCGAGGTTGCTGCGGCCACAACGCAGAGTACTAACCACTATACGATCAGGGCGCGCCGCAGAACCAGCAGCAATCACGGTCCTTGCGTCTGTGAATTTCGATGTAACATCATTCCAATGACTCCGCTGCTTTGTTCTTGTACAACTAACCGCAGGCGCTCCTGTTCTTCTCTGTCGTGCCCGCTCTCCATTTTCCCCTCCCTTCCTTCCTCTCCATTCCGGTACATGACTTGAAAAAAGCAACGTAACAACTCTCACCTCCCCAAATCAGGCCCGCGTCTCTGCCCAGGCCTCCTGGGAAGTCTCCTGGTCCTCCGCCCACGCCTCCCCCACTTCTTTCCCGCCTCTTCGCCTTTGCCCCTTTCGACCACCCCCACTCCGTCCTCCCGGCTCCCCACCCCCACGTCCCCCACCGCAGCGGAGCCGAGTGGAGTGAGGGGAGCGCCGGCGGCCCAGATGGTCGGGTGCAGGCGGAGCAAACGGGACGAGCCGTCTGTCACCGGAGCCCACCGGGCGTTCAGCTTCCCTTGGGCCCCACTCGGCCCAGGCCCGGGGGGTCGCGGCCCCAGGTGTCTCCCTGGTGCTGGCAACTGAGGCGGGTGTGGAGCAAGGCGGGGCGAGGCCGCTCGGCTGCCCTTCTGCCTCCGGAATCACCCACCGCACGGGTCTCAAAGGCGATCAACACGCTGCGCCGACTCCGCCTGTCGGGTTTTCCGAGGCTCTGGAGCCGGCACTGCTGTCCTGCAAGGGCGGGTGGCTCCGCCTGGCGTTGAATCAGTGACTACTCCCTGAAGGGGGCGGGGGTAGAGCCTCTGCGTGTCTCTGTGGCGCAATCGGTTAGCGCGTTCGGCTGTTAACCGAAAGGTTGGTGGTTCAAACCCACCCAGGGACGATTCGCACCTTTTTAGGTTCTAGAGAAGTGTTTGTAGTTGTCTCTACTCTGCCCATCCTCTGGGGGGAAAGGCGGAGAGAGGCTTCCTCCGCCGGTACCCTCCTCTTCTCTGTGTAGAGTGCATAAAATGGGGACCTAAGTCAACATCATAAGGTCATCACAGATCCTCACAGAAGAGCTGAGGAGGAAAACAGGTCTCCGGGAGTACGGAAATCCCTGAGAGAGTACACACATCGTCGTGACTCGAAGTTCTCTTTCACAATGGAGTTTCTTCCATCATTGGTTGGGACTAGTATTTACTTAACCCTTTCCATATGCTTTTTAAGTTGTTAGTTCTATGATTTTATGATTACAAATAATGCTGTAGTCATCATTCTTGTACACATATCTTTGGCCACTTGCCCCAGTATTTCTATAGGGTAGAGTCCTGGAAGAGCAATTGCTCTGTCATAGTGTTTACACGGCTTCCGTATGGTTCCATTTCTCTCCTTTGTTGGCTTATTCGCTATGACTCTTCGTCATTTCAGCGGCTGCTTTAGGATTTACAGCACACATCTGCAACTTACCACAGTCTGCCTTCAAGTGGTATCATACCTCTTCACATTTCTCCCCTGCCCGCCTGTATGACATGGTTGTCCTGCACTGCACTTTACACATGGTATAAACCCCACAATCCATCGTTACTACTTTTGTTTAATCTGTCCCATGTTTTGAGAGAGGTTTAAATACTAAGAAAAATCTTAAACATTTTCCTGTGCAGATACCATTTCTGTTGTCCGTCATCCCTTCGTGTACATGCAGATTTCCATGTGGCATCAGCGTCCTCCTTCCTGGAGGACTCCTTCAATGTTTCCTGTAGTGTGGATCTGCTAGCAATGAATTCTTTCAGCCTTTGTATGTCTGTAAATGTCATTAGTCACCTTCATTTTTGAAAGACTTTTTGGGGGAGGAAGCATACAATTCCATGTTGCCTTTTTTCCCCTCAGTCGTTTATAGATATTGCTCCACTGTCTTCTCACTTGTACTGCTTCTGATGAGAAATCTGGTATCATCTTTATTTTTGTTTTCTGTATGTACCATGTCATTTTGCCATGGCTGCTTTGGAGAGTTTTTCGTTTTCAATGGATTCGAGCGATTGAATTATAATGTGACTGGACGCACTTTTCTTCATGTTTCTTGTGCTCATTCATTGTGTTCATTGTGATCCACTGTGTGGATCAGTGGGTTTATAATTTGTATTATAACTGGAAATCTTTCTGCCATCGTTTCTTCTAAAATTATTTCTTCATCCCCAGTCTTTCCCCGGACTCAATTACTCGTATATTAGGCCTTTGAAAGTTGCCCTAGCATTCACTGATAGATGTGTATTAGAAAAAATTTTTTTGACTGAGTTTCATTTTGTACATTTTCAATTGTTCTTGGCTTTGTGTCCCCTGATCCTTTTCTTCTGCAATGTCTAACTGCTGTTGATTCCATCTGGCGAACCTGTTATCTCAGGTGTTACAGTTTCCATCTCTAAAGTTTGATTCTGTCCATTTGTATATGCTCCACGTTTCTACTTAACTCCATGGACGTATGTGACACAGTCAGAATAACTGTTTTAAAGTCTTCTCTGTTAATTTTAACATTGTGTCGGTTCTGGTTCAGTTTCCATAGATTGCGTATTCTTCTCCTTAAGGATCATGTTTTCCTGCCTCTCCGCACGCCTGGCGTTCTTTGATTGGATGCCAGACATTGTGAAAGTTTTCCTTCTTGGGTACTGGCTATCTTGGTATTCCTATAAATCTTCTTGAGTTTTGTTCTGGGGTACAGCGAAGTGACTTTTAAACAGTTTGATTCCTTTGATCCTGCTTTTATGATTTTCTATGTGGGTCAGTCTAGGGCTGATTATTCCCACCACTGAAACAAGACCTTCCTGGGTGTTCTTCCCAATGGCCCACGAATTACGAGTAGTCCCATCTGGCAGGTGGGAGCAAGTATGACTTCCTGTCCTGGGTGAGCACCAGGCACTGTTCCGTGATCTTTTCAGAAGTCTCTTCCCTTGGCCTCAGGCAGTTTCTTCATAAGCGGGCCCTGATCACTACTCTGCTGAATACTCGAGGGAGACCCTTCACATCCGCCTGGATTGTCTCTCTGTCCATCTCTCTCATCACTGGATCATTGTCCTATGAACTCTAGCTGCCTTGCTCTCTGTGGACACCCAGCTTCATGCCCACAATCCAAGGATTTGGCCTCAGATCCCCCTCCTCGTGCCCAGCCTGGAAACTCTCTGAGAGCAGTAATTATCCCGTTTGAGACAAATCATAGAAAACAACAGAACCCTGCACCTGACAATGCACCTTGTGCAGACCTGGACCCTTAGAGTTGTTGGCTCACCTTCCCTTGGTTCTTCTGTTGAATTTCTTGAGCAAAAAAAGACCTCTTTGGCTCTTATACACTAACTCTGGTTCTTGGACATTCTCTCTCTCTCTCTCTCTCCGTGTCTCTCCCTCTCCACGTATGTGTCTGTGTCTGTTTGTCTGTCTCTCTCTCCGTCTCTCATACTCCAGGCTGCCCCGAATCTTACCCACTTTCTTGTCCTCCTTTTCAGCTTTCCAGGACCTTGCATTAGAATGCCTTCAATCTTCAAGTGTTCATTAGGTGTTTAGTAGGTGGCAGGCCCTGCTCGGGGAGAAATGCTGCATCTTGAGCAAATAGAAGATCCCTGCCCCAAGATACCGACACCTGGAGGCATCAAAAAGGGGCGGAGCAGGACGTCAGCAACGTGGCAGAGTGAGCAGTTTTCTTTGTCTCTCCCTCTTCAAACTGCAACTAATTGGACATTCATCGGTCAACTAAGGATATCCACACAGCGTTTCAGGATGCCTGAGAGACCCGCGCTGCTATACGTCATCGGAAGGTGGACGGACTTCCCCCAGGGGAGGAGGTGGAGATAGGTGAAAACTCTCCAACCACCAGACAGCCTAGTACCTGCAAGTGACTTTCTACTGGCTGACACACTCATAGCATCGCCACAGACCCAGGGCTGGCGTCCATGCACGTCAGCGGTGTGATGGTGGAAACAGGTGACTACAGCCCTACCTAAGCACCCATCGATTGCTCCATACCCCAAGGCGAAAACCCATGGTCCCACAGCAGCTGCAGGGAAAGCCTCTACCACGCCCAGTATTCAGAACGCTGGGAGGCCCTGGGGCAACAGCTGCCCAGCCTGAGCAGCAACCCGCCAGCCACCTCTAACACTCAAAGTCCTGCTGAGGCCCTGAGGGGGGAAGGGAGACCCAGAGAGACCGTTTGAGTGGCCGACGGCAGGTTGGAGTCCCAGTGAGTCTGCTCTGTGGTCCAGGGGAAAAATCCACAGCCCCACAGCAGCCACAGGGAAAGCCTGTACTCAGCATTAGTGGAGAGGCCCCGCCCAGCAATCACAAGGCTGGAAGGCCCTGGGGCAGAAGTAACACACCTGGGTGAGCCAACCACAGACTGCAGTAGATACCCATAGCTCTGCTGCAGCCCGTAGTGGACAAGTGAGGTCTTGTGGGCCCTGACGGTGGCAGAGCTGCGAGTCTAGGTGAACCTGCTCCTGGCAGCTGTGAAAGCCCATAACACCGCTGCAGACCCTAAGGAGGGAGCATGTCTAGGTGGTCTGTGACAGCAGGCACCAGCAACCTGAGGCCCCCTTGCGATTGTCCACACAGCTGACGTGAGACCCTACAAGGCC
Source organism: Equus asinus (assembly GCF_041296235.1). NCBI lineage: Eukaryota > Metazoa > Chordata > Mammalia > Perissodactyla > Equidae > Equus > Equus asinus. The sequence goes on from NC_091814.1 coordinate 12,296,636, forward strand.
ACTGTGATCACGAGGAGGGCCCCAGGTCTGGTCAGCAACAGCTGACAGGGATCCTGGTCAGTGCAGATTACACAGCTGCTGCCCCACCCCCCACACCAGTAGAAGCGAGTGGAAGCAGTAACTCAACCCTACCTATATGTGGAGGCACAAATCCACGCCATCAAGCAGTATGAAAAAATATATTAAATCTCCAGAACAGAAGGAAAACAACAAGTACCCAGAAAACAATCCCGAAGACACTGAAATCTATAACCTAAATGACAATGAATTCAAAATAGCCATCATTAAAAAACTGAATGAGATAAAAGAGAACACAGATAGACAACTCAATGAGTTCAGGAGCTATGTCACAAAAGAGCTGGATACTATAAAGAAGAACCAATCATAAATGTTGGAGATGAAGAACACAATGGAGGAGATTAAGGAAAATCTGGACTCTCTGAACAGTAGGGTCCATAATATGGAAAATGGAATTAGCAATTTGGAAGATAGGAATATAGAAATGCTGCAGATAGAGGAGGAGAGAGAACTAAGCCTAAAAAAAATGAAGAAACTCTCAGAGAAATAGCCGACTCAATTAGGAGATGCAACATAAGGATTATAGGTATCCGAGAGGGGGAAGAGAAGGAGAAGGGGCAGAAAGCCTGTTCAAAGAAATAATGGCTGGGAACTTCGCAAACCTGGGGAGAGAGATGGAACTGCAGGTGACAGAAGCTAATAGATCTCCAAACTTTATCAATGTGAGAAGATCAACCCCAAGGCATGTAGTAGTGAAGCTTGCAAAAGTCAATGACAAAGAGAAAATACTAAGGACAGCAAGGCAGAAGAAAATAACCTACAAAGGAACCCCCATAAGGCTGTCAGCAGATTTCTCAGCAGATACCTTACAGGCTGGAAGAGAGTGGAATGATATATTCAAAACTCTGAAGGACAAAAACTTGCAGCCAAGAATACTCTATCCAGCGAAAATATCCTTCAAATATGATGGAGAAATAAAAACTTTCCCAGATAAACAAAAGTTAAGGGAGTTCATCACCACAAGACCTCCCCTACAAGAAATGCTCAGGAAGACCCTCATACCTGAAAAAAACAAAAAAAGTAAAGGGGTTACAAAACCCAGAACAAAGGAAATAAGTAGAAAGACAAAATCAGAAAGTTGCGGCTCTCCATCAGAACGGGTTAGCAAAGGCCAAGTACAATATTAAAGATAAAAGGAAGGGAAACACCAAGAATAACTATAATCTTGTCATTTTAACCACAAACTCACAACACAAGAAGGGAAAAAAAAATCTGACAATAACAACCTAGAAGGGGAAGAAGAAAGGGATGGAACAGCTTAATCTAAGCAAATAAGAGGCTATCAGAAAATGGATCATCTCATCTATGAGATGTTTTATACAAACCACATGGTAATCACTAAACAAATATCAAGGATAAAGACACAAATTACAAATAAGAAGAAAGCCAATGTAGAAAACTACCTACCTGAATTGGTAGTCCAAAAATCATGGGACGAGAAACAAAGCAAATGCAAGAGAAGCGGAAAACAAGCGATAGGATGGCAGCATTAGGCCCCCACATTTCAATAATCACTCTAAATGTAAATGGAATGAACTCTCCAATCAAAAGACACAGAGTAGCAGGATGGATTAAAGAGCAAGACCCAATATGCTGCCTCCAGGAAACACACCTCAGCCCCAAAGACAAACACAGACTCAGGGTGAAAGGATGGAAGACAACAGTCCAAGCTAATAAGGAACATAAGAAGGCAGGCGTCGCCATACTTATATCAGACAAAGTAGGCTTCAAAGCAAAACACATAAAGAGAGACAAGGAGGGGCAGTTTATAATGATAAAAGGGACACTCCACCAAGAAGACATAACACTTATAAATATACACGCACACAACACAGGAGCACCAAAGTACATAAAGCAACTATTAACAAAGCTGAAAGGAGATATCAACAACAATACAATAATAGTAGGGGACCTCAACATCCCACTAACACCAATGGACAGATCATCCAGACAGAAAGTCAACAAGGAAATTATAGAATTAAATGAAAAACTAGGCCAGATGGCCTTAATAGATATATTTAGAACACTCCATCCAAAAACAGCAGGTTACACATTCTTCTCAAGTGCGCATGGAATGCTCTCAAAGATAGACCGTCTCTTGGGAAACAAAGCAAGCCTCAACAAATTCAAGAGGGTTGAAATAATATCAAGCATGTTTTCCAACCATAATGCTATGAAACTAGAAATCAATCACAAGAATAAAGCTGGGAAAGGGGCAAAAATGTGGAGACTAAACAACATGCTACTGAACAAGCGATGGATCATTGAAGAAATTAAAAAAGAAATCAAATATTATCTGGAGACAAATGAAAATGAAGACACACCATACCAACTCATTTGGGACGCAGCAAAAGCAGTCCTAAGAGGGAAATTCCTTGCAATCCAGGCTCACCTCAATAAACAAAAAAACCTCAGATAAGCAATCTCAAATGACATCTAACCGAATTAGAAAAAGAAGTACAAACGAAGCCCAAAGTCAGTAGAAGGAGGGAAATAGTAAAAATTAGAGCAGACATAAATGAAATTGAAACCAAAAAAACAGTCGAAAGGATCAACGAAACAAAGAGTTGGTTCTTTGAAAAAATAAACAAAATTGACAAACCCTTAGCCAGGCTCACTAAGAAAAAAAGAGAGAAGACTCAATAAATAAAATTAGAAATGAGAGAGGAGAAATCAAAACGGATACCACAGAAATACAAAAGATCATAGGAGAATACTATGAAAAGCTATATGCCAAGAAACTGGACAACCTGGAAGAAATGGATAAATTCTTAGACTCTTACAACCTCCCAAAACTGAAGCAGGAAGAAATAGAGAATCTGAATAGACCAATGACAAGTAAAGAAATCGAAACAGTAATCAAAAACCTCCCAAAAATAAAAGTCCAGCAGCAGACGGCTTCTCTGGAGAATTCTACCAAACATTGAAAGAAGATTTAATACCTATCCTTCTCAAACTATTTCAGAAAACTGAGGAAGATGGAGCACTCCCTAATACATTCTATGAAGCCAACATAGCCCTGATTCCAAAACCAGACAAGGACAACACAAAGAAGGAAAACTACAGGACAACATCACTGATGAACATAGACACAAAAATCGTCAACAAAATTTTAGCAAACCGAATACAGCAATACATTCAAAAGATTATACACCATGATCAAGTGGGATGTATACCAGGGACACAGGGATGGTTCAACATCGGCAAGTCAGTCTACGTGATACACTACATTAACAAAGTGAGAAACAAAAACCACACGATCATCTCAATAGATGCAGAGAAAGCATTCGACAAGATCCAACAGCCATTTATGATAAAAACTCTCAATAAAATGGCTATAGAATGAAAGTACCTCAACATAATAAAGCCCATATATGACAAACCCACAGCCAACATCATACTCAATGGGCAAAAACTGAAAGTCGTCCCTCTGAGAACAGGTACAAGACAAGGGTGTCCACTCTCACCACTCTTATTCAACATAGTACTGGAGGTTTTGACCAGAGCAATTCGGCAGGAAAAAGAAAGAAAAGGAATCCAAATAGGCAATGAGGAAGTGAAACTCTCACTTCTTGCAGACGACATGATCTTATATATAGAAAACTCCAAAGAATCCATTGGAAAACTACTAGGAAATAATCAACAACTACAGCAAAGTTGCAGGGTATAAAAATCAACATACATAAATCAGTAGCATTTCTATACTCTAACAATGAACTAAGAGAGAATGATCTCAAGAACACAATCCAGTTCACAATTGCAAAAAAAAGAATAAAATACCTGGGGGTAAATTTAACCAAGGAAGTGAAAGACCTATACAATGAAAACTACAAGACTTTCCTGAAAGAAATTGATGACGACATAAAGAGATGGAAAGGCATTCCATGCACATGGATTGGAAGAATAAACATCGTTAAAATCTCTACCTAAAGCAATCTACAGATTCAACACTATCCCAATCAGAATCCCAATGACATTCTTTACAGAAACAGAACAAAGAATCCTAAATTTCATATGGGGCAAGAAAAGACCCTGAACTGCTAAAGCAATCCTGAGAAAAAAGAACAAAGCTGGAGGCATCACAATCCCTGTCTTCAAAACGTACTACAAAGCTACAGTAATGAAAACAGCATGTTACTGGTACAAAAACAGGTGCACAGATCAATGGAACGGAATTGAAAGCCCAGAAATAAAACCACACATCTATGGACAGCTACTCTTCGACAAAGGAACTGAGGGCCTACAATGGAGAAAAGAAAGTCTCTTCAACAAATGGTGCTGGGAAAACTGGACAGCCACATGTAAAAGAATGAAAATTGACCATTCTTTTTCACCAGTCACAAAAATAAACTCGAAATGGATCAAAGACCTAAAGATTAGTTCTGAAACCATAAGCTTCCAGAAGAAAATATAGGCAGTACACTCTTTGTCATCAGTATCAAAAGGATCTTTTTGGACACCATGTCTTCTCAGACAAGGGAAACAATAGAAAGAATAAACAGATGGGATTTCATCAGACTAAAGACCTTCTTAAAGGCAAGGGAAAACAGGATTGAAACAAAAAAAACAACGAGCTAAATGGGAAAAAATATTTGCAAGTTATGTATCCGACAAAGGGTTAATCTCCATAATATATAAAGACATCACACAACTCAACAAAAAAAAAAATCAAACAACCTGATCAAAAAATGGGCAGAGGACATGAATAGACATTTCTCCAAAGAAGATATACGGATAGCCAATAGACACATGAAAAGATGCTCATCATCACTAATCACCAGGGAAATGCAAATCAAAGCTACACTAAGATATCACCTTACACCTGTTAGAATGGCAAAAATAAACAAAACAAAAAGTGACAAGTGTTGGAGAGGTTGTGGAGAAAAATGAACCCTCATACACTGTTGGTGGGAATGCAAACTGGTGCAGCCACTATGGAAAACGGTATGGAGATTTCTCAAAAAATTAAAAATAGAAATATCGTATGACCCAGCCATCCCACTGCTGGCTATCTATCCAAAGAACTTGAAATCAGCAATTCCAAAAGTCCCATGCACCCCTTTGTTCATTGCAGCATTATTTACAATAGCCAAGGTGTGGAAGCAACCTAAGCGCCCATCAAGTGATGATTGGATAAAGAAGATATGGTGTATATATATACAATGGAATACTACTCAGCCATAAAAAAGGATAAAATCATCCCATTCACAACAACATTGATGGACCTTGAGGGTATTATGTTAAGTGAAATAAGCCAGATAGAGAAAGAAGAAACTCTGTATGACTCCACTCATAGGTGGAAGTTAAACATGTAGACAAAGAGAACAGATTGGTAGTTACCAGGGGAAAGGGGGGTGAGGGGGTGGGCACAAAGTGTGAAGTGGTGCACCTACAACATGACTGACAATAATGTACAACTGAAATTTCACAAGGTTGTAAACTATCATAATCTTAATAAAAAGTAAAAAAAAAAAAAAAAGGGGGGGGGCGGAGCAGTGGGAGCACAATTGGTTCATGTTCTTCCCAGGTGCTTCCACCAGCCCGGGCCTAAGGGCGCTAGCGGTGAGCACCACCAGAGAAGCACAGCAAAGAACAGGAAGACGGATGACTCTAGATCCGGAAGGCATGACCAAGAACCAGGATTTTTTTTCTCTCTTTCCTTTCTTTTAATAAACAAGCACCGCAGGAAAACAGCAGGCCTCCAGTGACAGCTCCTTACTTCCTGGAGCAGGCATTGCTCGTGGGTACATTTGTTAAAGTGACGATGATGGCCAAGCTCACCAACACCCCCTAAGGGGACCCACACCTCCTCTTAACCTCTTAACATATGGTCACTCTATAATCTCTAATGATATCATCAGCTTTACATTAACACAGTGTTTTGTTATGTCTATCTTAATTAGATCTCCAGGCAAAGAATATACATTAATTAACTTAATCTAATATCAGTCAGAGAACTTAAAGAGAATGGTAGGTCTTAAAATCTCAAATTGAGCTGACACGTAATAAAGAAAGACAGGTTGGGATCATATATTAGATGATACCTAAAGACGTTTACTCAAAAGAAGCATGTGGAATAATTGAGTCATCGTGATTTCTAGAATTATAAGACTTGATCTCCTTTTAGAAGATATTATATGGTATCTTTCATTTACCGATCATAAAATTTTATAAATTGGAATATTGGTTGGAGTTAAAGTTTGCTTTTTTGACCAGTAAAACCAGTGTAGGAAATTTAGGCAGTTCAGTGTCGTTAGGATTTTGAAGAGAATAGAAGTCCAAGACTTGTATAAACTAGAATACTATGCCACCAATATTTTGCACATTCTTAGAAAGTCTGGACGACAGCAACAAAAAGTAGTTCTTAGGCCAAAATTGCTAAACCAGTCTGATGCATACAAGGAGTCATCGTTAGAAATATGACACGACATAAACATTTTCCATGCCATTATATGTCAATTATTAAAATTCTTTAAAGTGTTTAAAATTATTTGAGATTCATGCTTATCATCAACTTGAATTTTTTTCTTGTACCCAGCACTGAGACCACTAATTTATCCACAGCTAAATCCTTTTTCTTTTTTTTCTGAGTCACAGATTCAGCAAGAAAGGAAGTGCAAGAAAAAAACCCCCATCAACAGCACCTTGGGACTCCACTGGGATCCCGGAAATAGAAGCTCGGTCATTACCCCACTTTGGGGAGAGGCACAACTGGGTACGCAGCCCGAATCAGCTTGCCTCTGTCTGCTTGGACTCAGACTGAACCCAGGACCAGGTCAGGGTCAGGTCAAGACAAGACTAAGCACCATTCTCACAGGGCAGCCGCCTACCTGACAGTGCCAGATGCAGGATTCTGGAAAGGTCTTGAGAACTCTCGCCTTCCCTCTGATTCATTTTCCACCTGCTCCCCTCAACCTCGCACCACAAGAAAGGATCCTTCACCTTTTTGTCGGGTCACAACTCTTGAAGATCCCAGCAGGGCAGAGAGAGCCAGGCAGGAGCCAAGGGGGCAGCTGCGCTCCCCTGGAGGGTCTCCCTGAAGAGGTGGGCAGCGCTGGAGCTCAGGCGGACTCAAGACCCCACTGCCCGCCAAAGCAACGAGGAGGAGTCCGGAGGGCAGATGGTGCTGGGGAGACTGACAACCTATCTGTTCCTCCAAGCAGAGGGCGGGCCTGGCCTGCACTGTCGGGGAGAAGGGGAGAGCCCAATCAAACTCCGCCTGAAGCTTCTCTATAGCCTGAAGGAAACGGGTGTCAGGTTCCTGAAAGGACAAGAGGGGTCTCCTCCAGAGGACAAAGGCCTCCCCTGTCCTTGGAGGAAAAGTCCTCCAGCTGGTTCCAAGGGACATTGCGAAAGGAAAGGGGCAACAGCGGTCCACTAATGATTCTGAGATGTCTGCAATTACTCTCAAAGGGTGTCGCAAATCACGAATATGTGGAAAAAGAGCGAGAAAGCCAAAGTGGGAAACGGCTAACTGGTGCATTTAGGTGAAGAAATACAATGCCTGCAACTTTTTTGAATGTTTCAATTATTTTTAAGCAGCAATTGGAACCTAAGCCCCAAGTTCTCTTTAGATGAAAACTCAAAGTGAGACATTAGGTTTCTGAGACAAGGGAGGAGGAGCGCAGGCTGCCCCTCACATCTCACCTCTGCAGCCTGGGAGGTAGATGCCTTGGCCCCTGTGGCCTGGCCTCCCGCAGAGGCTCTTCCCTGCGTCTGGAGCTTGAGGCCCACCTCACCTCTGGGGGTGAAGAGAAGACTCCTGCATGCGGAGGCCGTGCCCAGAGACGTCGCTGATGGGGAACCAATCCCGGAGCCCAGTGAAAGTGCCTACTCCTAGCCCCAGGCCACCGGGGAGTCACACAAGGGCTCTAACTTGGCCTCTCCAGGTGACAATTCTGAAAGCAAAGGTTCGATTTCTGAGACGCGGAGAGCAGAAGCGCAGACGAGTCCCAGCGGCCCAGGGCTGAACGCAGCTGTGCAGGGCCCCCAGCCCTCAGCCGGCTGCCCATCACCCTTCACCTCTCTCAGCCCGGGGGACGCTCGGGACGCTTTGGGCTCTGAGGCCTGACCACAGGGGAACTGGTCTGTCTTCCCTTCTGGTGTAGCTTTAGCACTGTGTGCGGCAGAGCCAAGGACGTGCTCTTTCCGAACCTCGGTTTCCTTCTGAGTAAGGGGCGCCCTTGGGTCTGAGGGGGTGAGGAGCGGAGCCGGTCTGCGCCCTGATCGCTGACCTGGCTCAAGCGGCTCTCCTGACAACGGCACGTGTACAGGCTCCTTTTCGTGCCCAGACCAGCTTGACCGGGGGAGCACGAGGCTCCGTCTCCGTGCCTTTGCCTGGAGACCCGGTTTCTTCGGCTGGTTTTCTTTTGCTCCGTCAGGCAAATGAACCTGTTGTGCAAGTGTGCTGGGAGTGGGGAAGCCAAGTGTGCTTCACAGGAAAGAAGTTCTTGGTTTTTAGAGACATGATACTTGTCAGCCTGTAGAGAATACTTCAGAGACAGATGAGAAGGTTAGGGTCTGTCTGGATCTCAAGGTAAGCGAAGCCAGCCTAGTCCTGCGCCCGCCTTGGACTCACTGACTGTGTCCCGGTCTCCATTGTGACTCAGAGCAGACAACCGAGGCCGAGTAACTGGCCTAGGGCTGAGTAACTGAAGTTGTGCCACGTTTCTTGTGAATGGAAAATGCGGCTGCGGCCGCACCTCCACGCCCGGTCCCCTCCTCTGCTTGTTTTTGCAACACGAAGGTAAGTTTGAGGAAAAAAGAGGTTGTTTCCGCCCGGTTTCGATCCGGGGACCTTTCGCGCGTGAGGCGAACGTGATAACCACTACACTACGGAAACGAGGGGTGTTGGAAGACGTAACGACATATCCATGAAAACCTTAGGTCCTGCCGCAACCATTCCAGACGCCCACTGCTTTGAACTGGGAGAGGCTCCGGGAAGCACCAGCGACCCCTCAGGCAGGGAGACTGCGGCTCCGGAGAGGCCCTGGCTCAGGGTTCCGCGCCTACCCCCGAAGCCAGGGCCCTGGGACCCCACAGTTTGACTTCGGGGTCCCGCATCACACGCAGGATTTCCACTCCCAGGACTAGGCGCCCCTGTGCAGGAGTCGCCCCCGCTGATCGCAGCTCCCGGAAGCTGCAGGAGCCGGCGGGTGGGTGCGTCTGAGCCCCGGGCGCCCGCCGCCGCCCAGGAGTCCGGACGTCGCCCCTCCGGGGCTGTGGACGCGCGCCTCCGTGGCCATTTTCACAGCCACATAGAGCTATGCAATCTTGGTGTGGATTAGGTGATGCAGGAGTAAGACGGTCTGTCAGCAATTGCGGGACACAGGTGGAATTTTTGTCCCATCTCCAGGACACTGCGTTTGATCCTCAAGAACGGCGTTTTAATGACTTTTGCAGAGCGGATTTCTCTATCGCACAGACAAGACTTCAGTATAAGAATGGAAGTCACGGAAACAATGGCCTTAGAGGACAGATAGGGAAAAAGTTTTGAGGTAGGACTTGAGCGGTGATGGAGAGGTCTTGACCCTCAGTGGGAGCCAAATGGCCGAGCCCGGGGAAGCTCTGGCACCTCAGGGGCTCCGATCCGGTGGCCATTACCCTTCATTCCCGAGTCCCTCCTGAGAGCAAAAGAGCATCCTGGAGCAAAGCAAGAGCGCAACAGGTTTCCCAGATCCACCAGAAGCAGAGGGTGAGACACAAGGACCAGAGTGGAGGAGGAAAGAGGTTTAGACACAGAGAATTGCAACGGGTTTGTTACCTACACACCAACGGGGAACTGGCTTTATTTAAAGACTGAGAAGGACCTGTCTTCCAACGGCTCGAGGGCTAAACTTTCCATGGAAGTGTGTCCGCCTGGAATATAGTTCAAAGCTAGCTACGATGTGTCTACAGACGTTAGGGTGAAAACTATATTTAAATAGTAGTAGTAAATAAGAGATTTGAGTGTTAGCTCACATGCTTACTCATAAAAATGGGAAACAGTTATTAGAATGTTGTCATGAAACAAAGACAAAAACAGAATTTATAGAAGAGGCAGAAGAAAGGAAAAAGAAACCACAGATAGCTTGGGAACGGGGAATTGTATTTATCTTTTCCTTAGGAAACGGGTGAGCAGAAAGGCATCAAACGGCTTGTCTGATGGCTTGTTCTGGTGAAGCTGACAAACTCATCAGATAAACAATTTTGGCTACTTATAGATGCTCCAAAAATTCTCGAAGGCTTGGCTGTGGAATGAATGGGGTGACTTTCTTTGTGTAATACCTGCCAGTGTCCTTCCTTTGGCACCTCTGAGTCAGTTAAGCCTAATTGTGCTATTTTCCCCATCAGGATTTCTCAATCTCCTCTCTCCCCCTTTTGGGGTCACAATTATTCTCAAAAGAGCAGATTTGACCATGGGCACTTCGGTCTCTCCCTCACACAGTTGGATATCAGCTTAAAGTAACGGTCGTGAGCAACATATACGTAACCAGATATCAGATTGCAGAGGAAAGTCAAAAACCTGAGGACAGCAGAAATATCACAATAAAGATTTTGAACTTACTTTGCATCCAACAGCCTAGGCCAAACCAGAAGAATAAATCTCAATATCACTTTAGCAATAATCGAGTGGCTTTCAACTTTTTTTGTTGTGGTGTAATAAATATAAAGGACCTAACGTGTACAGTTCGAAAACCTTTACCAATGTAAACCGACCTGAATAACTACTGATGTGGTGCCCGGACTGAGGTGTAGCATGTTTCCAGACCCCAGAAAGCTTCCTCGTGACTCTTCCCGTGCAAGAGCTCACAGAGTCATCTCCACCCCCACCACTCACCAACTTCCACCAATGTCTGTTAGTTTTTCCTGCCCTTTACTTCCACATAAATTGAATTATAAAGTATGTACAGGGTTTTTTTGTGGGAGAGGGGCGTGGGTGTGACTCCTGTCATTTCAACATTACGTTTATGAAATGTATGCATGTTTTCCACGTAGTTCTTTGTTTCCGTGTGTGTTCCTTGTATGAACATACCTCAACATATGTATTTCTTCTACTGTTGTTGGGCATATGAGTCGTTTGCAGTTTAGGATATTTCGAATTGGTAGGAACAATCTTTTATATGTCTTTTGGTGGACACACTCACACGTTTCTCTGGGGCGGCCCGTTCCAATAGAAATGTAATGCCAGTCATAGGAATTTTAAATTTCCTGGTAGGTGTATTTTAAAAATTAAAATAAAAAAGGTGAAATCAATTTTAATAATGTTTTAGGAGACCTACTGTATCAAAAATATTATCACTGCAACATGAGATGCTAGCAACATTTCAAGTGTTCAGAGGCTACACGTGTCTTGTAGCTACCATACTGGACAGTGCAGGTGTAAGGTATAGAGCTAAAAGTAGAATTTCTGGGCCACAGCACACAAGTGTGTATGTACAACCCTTAGGTGATACTTCCAAAAATTCTTCCAGCATTGTTCAACATATTTATACTCTTACCAGAAATGGATGAGAGTTTCCAGGGCTCCCCATCCGGTCAACACGTGGAATTGTCAGTCTTTTCTTTTTTTTTTAAATCAGGTTTATTGAGATGATAGTCACGTAAATTAAAATTCACCAACATTAGATCACACTACATATTTTTCAATGATACCATTTCTTTGCAAAGCTGGATTTTGGTGGTTGCTGTGATCAAAAGCAAGTACCATGCAAAAAGTCCATGTCAAACAGGAAATGTAGGTGGCAGTTTGAGAAGCTGTGCAGTGCACAACACCAAGGTATGTGAGTTTCAAACGTCAGAACACTGGAAACAACAAACCACTCTATTGCACTTTGCAGAGAGTCAAGAGAACACATAAGAATATCCACAGCTCCAGCCACATACCCACAAAATACAGAAATCTAGGCAAACTCAGCAAACAACAACATTCCCCAAGTAAAGTGATATTTATGTGGCCAGCCAATCTATCGGGAGATTAGAGCAAACAGGAAAGAGAGAGAGAGAATTTGCAGGCAATCAAAGATTATTCATTAAATAACAATTTAATATTAGTCAAAGGTTTAAGGTTAACTATCGGTCTTTAAATTGTAAAATAAGCTGATACATATTGGAATGTGAGAATGTTGGGATCATATATTAGAAGACACCTAAAAATATTTATCAAAAGTTGTAAATGGAATAATTGAGTCCTCTGGTTGCTAGAAGTGTAAGAATTTATCCCCTTCTAAAGATAGCGTCTGGAATATTTAATTACTTGAACTCATAACTTTAAAATTTTATCAATTGAAATACTTATTGGAATTAACGTTTGCTTATTTTAGCAGTACAACCGGTATAGGAAATTTAGGAAATTTAACTGAATTAGGACTTTCAAGCCAAAAGAAACCCAAGACTTGTATATACTAGAGTATTATGTAACCATTATTTTCCACATTATGAGAAAATCTGAAGGAAAATACATGATACTTTTTAAACCAAAATTATTAAACCATTCTAATTTTTGTAAGGAGTCACCTTGACAAATAAAATATCCAACATGACATAAACTTGTTCAATGCCATTATATATCAAATATTTAAATTACTTAAATTGTTGAAAAGTATTAAGATTCCTCTCTATCAACTTCATTTCTTTCCTTTTTTTGTACCAAGCAATCAAGACCATTCATTCAATCTATAGCTAAATCATTTATTTTTCCATGTTGCAAATTCAGCAACAAAATTTTTCCTTATGGATATATCACATTTAAAGCATAAGTAGCAAAACATTTTTTCTAGAAATTCTTAATTCTCTTATTTTAAATTTATATAAGTGATTATTGCCACCCTTAAACTAATCTGGCAGTAACACCTTTAAAGTTTTTGAGAGCTAATTTGTCTATTCCCTCCAGAGGAAGAGAAAGCATATCGATTTGTCTCTGAGAAAATATATTTACAAAAGGGAAAGATTCCATCAACCTACTGGGCATTCTAAAGGAACTAACTGTGGTATCATTATTTAAGGTGGGAAGAGAGGCAATGACATCTATTAACAGTGCTTACTGGTGAAGGAAACAAAAGGAAATAATTTAGCAACATGAGGTCCTTGAAGGACCCTCATTGCTAAAAATTGGAGTAATTCCATGACGTCCTTTTGAGTCGCGCAAGACATTGTCTTTTCCAGGGTATATATCTGTTCACAAAGTTATTGATTTTCATGATTTTACTAAGGGCTGACCTTACTGCTTATAGTTTTGGGAAGTATTAAATCTTGATTTGTATAATTGTCAGAATTGTTCATGTTGCTCATTTAATTGCTTGTTTGCCATGATATAAATATCTTTTTTCCTCTCCTTTCTTGGGTCTCATTTGAACAATCTTTAAAGAACATTAAAGAAAAATCTTTTAGCTATTTAGAAACTTGAGTTTACCAATCAATGAAAGTTGCCCCCTGCATGCTAGAAATTCAGTTTTCTTCCTGTACTAACACCTCCTTTCATTCAAGCAATTTATTAAAGCCAAGAGTTCCTGTGGAGGGACCAAGTGTATTCAGATCATCCTTATTACAGATACTCCACTTTTTGCAGAAATTGACAACTACTGATTGGGCCCATAAAGTTCCCTCACTGGAGAGACAAGATGTGAACAACTTCTCATCGCTACTGTAAGTGAGCATAAGTGAGGCCATCTTGTTACGCCAAATGGCCCCAGCCCCTCCTCTGTGTGACTACTCACTTCTCTGCACATACTCTAAAAAAATTCACATGCTCTGGTGATTTATGGCTTCCACTTCCATATGTACTCCCCAACAGCTTGATAAATTAAAACTTTGTTCTATGAGTTTGTCTCCAGAAACGGGCTGACCACAGGTGGGAAACACACCTACAAGGTATCCATCACAGCTGACAGCAGAATGGAACAATGAAAGGCCCTGGAGTCCGCTATGCCTGAAACAAAACCCCTCCTTACTGCCCATTTTCCCTATATAACTACCTCAAGGTTCTGTAATCCTTGAAGATGGTTTTTTTTTGAGACATTAGTCTGTCATCTTCCTGATCACGTCAGCTAATCCAATTAAATCTTCCTTTCTCACTCCCTAACTCATTGTGATTAATTGGCTCAGATCAAGGAGAACAGAGTGAACTCATTGCTCAGTATCACTACGGTCTCAAGTACCAGGAAATACCAGAATCCACAGCACAACAGGCAATCAAAAGAGACTCACAGACTAGATTAGCTGTCATCTACTACCTAACAGGGAATAGATCCCTGTCAACCACCATTAGCTGTCCAACGTACGCAATAGAATCTCTCTGTGTAATGCTCAAACACCCTTCTGTTGTACCTCCCCCTTAGATAAGTCAGAAGGGTACCACTCCCTTCTTAGAATATCATAGATGGATGTATAGAAAGATTATTGTGTTGGCAAGTAAGTGAAGAAGGGGACATTGATAGAGTTGGAAAATAAATTGGAGAGTAATTTGGTACTGCTTCTGTGGAAGGCAAATTTGCAGGATTTACTGAAATTACAAGCGTATAAACACTACAATTTAGACAGTGCACTTCCAGTTGTCCACTCTACAGAAATACCTGTGTAAGTAGCCAAAGATATGGGAACAAGAATGAGGGTTGCAGCATTATTTGTAGTCATAAAACCATGAAGTCAACTTAATTTAAAAAGCAATATGAAAAAGGTTAAATAAATAATGCACAAACTATGGAAGAAGTGCCTTTGTCAAAAATAATGCAGAGGATAATGATGATTCACCAGATCACAACATTATTGATAGAGCAGTTACCAAATCCAGGCACATCCTGGGGGAAGGAAACTTTCGTTGGCCTCATATTTACAGATGAAAAACCTGTGGCACACCAACCCCAAATGCTGCCAAGGATGTGGAGCAACAGGAACTCTCATTCACTGCTGGTGGGAACGCAAAATGGTACAGACACTTTGCAAGAGTTTGGTAGTGTCTTCCAAAACTAAAAATATTCTTAACATATGATCCAGCAATTGCACTCCTTGCTATTTATCCAAAGGAGTCGAAAAGTTATGCCCACGCAAAAACTTGCACACAGATATTTATAGCAGCTTTATTTATAATTGCCAAAACTTTGAAGCAATCAAGATGTTTTTCACTAGTTAAATGGATAAACAGTGGTCCATCCAGGTAATGGAATATTATTCAGCATTAAAAAGAAATAAGCTATCAAGCCATGAAAAACATGAAGGAATCTTAAATGCATATTCCTAAGTGACAGAAGCCAATGTGAAAAGGCTCCATACTGTATGTAAAAAGATCAGTGGTTGCCAGCGGTGGGGTGAGGGGGATGGATAGGCAGAGCAGGAAGGACTTTCAGGATAGTAAAAATACTCTGTATGAGACTATAATGGCAGATACATGTCATTATAAATTCTCCAAACCCATGGAATGTGCAACACCAAGAGTGACCTGTAATGTATACTACGGACTTTGGAGATTGTGATGTGTCAATGTAGATTCATCAGCCGCAACAAATGTACCACTCTGTTAGGGGATGCTAATAAAGAGGGAGGCTATGCATATGGGAGGGAGACAGGGAGCGTGCGAGGAATCTCTGTACCTTCCCCTCCAATTTTGCTGTGAACCCGAAACGCTCTAAATATTAGTCTTAATTAAAACAAAAAAGTAAGCACAATTGAGAAGCTCAATCTTCCCAAAGTAAGCATTTTGAAAAAGGAATGCAAGTATGTCTAGAAAATTAAACACACACACACACACACACACACACACGCACAGAGAAATGCTGAAGCACCAAAAGTTCAGCTTACTCTTCAAGCCTGTAAAGGGCAGAATAAAGATTTTATCTCACCACACCAGAAGCAGAACTCTGTTTCAGGAATTCCTCTACTGCATGTAGAAACCTGACATCCCAGCAGACACTGTGTGAGAATCTGGTTGTGGAGGTGTGAGGAGGATAGAGCCCAGAACACAGGAGGGTAAATTGTGTAAGAGAAAAATCCACAGGAGATGGAGAGCAGGAAACACGTAGGACGAAGTTGGAATCCACGGGCTTACGTCCCCGGGTGGGATCGAACCACCAACCTCTCGGTTAACAGCCGAACGCGCTAACCGATTGCGCCACAGGGACTCGAGCGCTTCCGCCTCCTGGTCTCCTTAGGATGTGAGCACCTACTCAGCCCCCACGATGTGTCGCCCGCCCTGAAGTCCACCTGCAAGTCCAAAGCCTCGGAAAAACGGAGAGACCAGAGCGATGAATCATGCTGTTTGTCGCGTTGGAAACTGGTGCACTTGATGATTCCGAAACTAGAAGGGCAGCAGAACGGCCTCGTCCCGCCCTGCCCGTCACCCGCCTCAGAGGCCAGCGTCCCTGGAGACGCCCGGGTGCGCGATCCCCCGGGCCACGTGGGGGCCTAGGGAAGGTGAACAGCCTGTGGGCTCTCGTGATGGCTCTTGCCGTTTTCTTCATTTTCACCTAAAAGAATGAGCGTTTGCCCAGGCTTCTGAGACGCCTTCGGAAAGATGCTGCAGGTTCCTGTGTCCAGCACCGGAGCTCCACGAGGGCAGTGGTCGCTCCTGTGTCCCTTTGTCGACAATAGGATTTGCCACTCCACAGGACTCTCTACTAGGACTTGTTGAATGAATACATTGTCGTCTGTAGCTTTTAGTTCCATGAAGAATCCTGAGAATGGAAATAATGAAAGGTCTTTCAAAGCGGAAAGTTCTTTCTAAAAGAACCGGACTTCACTCCGGTTAATTGATTTCGTGGGGCGGGCAACGGGAAAGGCCTACGATGCCAGTCTGCGCTGTGGGCTCCTGGTGCTCCACTAGGCCACTTGTTCTGCGGAGTAGATCCCCAGGAGAGGGAAAGGGGCGGGGCCAACAGGGAAATGGTACCCAGAGAAAACCAGCGGGGTAGGTGGGGTTTGGACAAGAGCCAAGAAACCCCAGGCCAGATCCATAAAGATGAGAATTGGTTTTGGTATATAGCAGAATGGGGAAGGAGGGAGAGAGCTGAAGTGGGAGAGAAAGCAAGAGAGAAAACGACAGAGGGAGGGAGGAAGGAATGGGGGGGCGGGGAGAGAATTTGTGCTTCCATCCCTCTTTCACTCCCTCTCTTGCCCTCTCTCCTTCTCGCTCTTCTCCCCATCCCTACAGTTGAGAAATCCTGAAATATCCAAATCTGAAAAGAAAGACCCAACCTAATCCGTCCTCAAGACTATCAGCTCTGGGCTGTAAATCTGGTTCTGCCCTCGTGTGGCCTTGGACAAATAAAGTACACTTTATGTGCCTCACTTCTTTCTTCTGTAAAATGGGACTAATAAGGATATTCTCCTTCATTCTGTTGCTGTCAGATATGCCTGGATTTAGTAACTACTGGATCAATAACGTTATAAGCAGCAGAATCGTGAATATTATTGTCCTTATCTTCTGAATCTTTTGACCACCACTATCCTGATTTTTTTTTCACCTTAAATTAGTTTTGTTTCTTCTAGAAATTCCTCTAAATGGAATCAAAGGGTATATGTGCTTTTGTGTCCACTTCTTTCTCTCTGCACAATGTCTTTGAGTTTTATCTGTGTCACTGAGTATATCAAATTTTCCTTTCTTTTAAATTGTTGAGTAATATTCCATTTGTAGGGGACTGGACTTGGCCACGCCAAGATATGTCTCTTTGGCATGAGGATTATTTGGGGCTGGTCACTTTTAAAAAACTGCAAACAGGAAAGAAACTCTGAAAAGTAGAATTTACTTACCCTTTGTTAAGAGACGTTTACATTTGTAAAGGAAATCTCCATCTGTAAAGGTGTCTCCCTCTCTGTACCAGGAAGAAGGGGAGAATGACCTTATCTCTAGAAACTCTTAATCCATCCTGAAGGCAAGGACTTAAATCTGCATAATAATCTTCCTCTGGTTTACTGAACTTGTCTGGTAAACTCCTGTAACTGACTCCCCCCACCCCCAACATCCTCCTTTGTCTTTAGCTGAAGATATTTACGGTGGTGACTTCAGCCATTTTGGTGAGTTACTCAGGTTGTCTGAGCCTCTCCCATGTATACATGTTATAAAGCTTTGTTTAATTTTCTCCTGTTATTCTGTCTCATGTGAATTTAACTCCTTCTCCAGCCAGAAGAACCCAGAGCGGGTAGAGGAAATGTTTTCCTCCCCTACAATAGAAAGCCCAGAAAGAGACGTTCAAGCACCACAAGACCACGTGCTGCCCAATGAGGGAGGAAGAGCAGCTGCTTACTCGCTGGTAATCAGGCCAAGTTTGTCTGCGTTGGCTCCAGCTATAGACGGGAACTGGACTCACCTTCACCAGCAACAGGAGGACCGGGTCCCAGAGGACTCCGATTTGATCTTCATGGAAATCTCATAGGATTTCTTCCTTTCCCTTTGCTCTGTTTCTACCTCTCCCTTTCTGTCTCTTCAAGATCGTTTTTTGATCCTTACTGGACAGGACTTGGGGAAGCCGACCTTCTCCTACCGCTCTCTCCCTGCCTGCGCGTGCTCGCCGCTCAATCTAACGCGGACGTTACTGCCGGCGGCTGAGAACCGGGGGGCGGAGCACAGCGGTGCCGGAACCCACAAACGCGCCGTCGGCGCCCGCGCGCCCCGCGAGCTCGGCTCAAACTGCATCAACGCCTCTCGACGCTTCTGTGCAGGCGCCGCTGGAGGCGTGTGTGGGGCTCCTGACCCGGCGAGAGGGGCCGCGCTGAGGGGGCTTCGCCACTGGCCCTGGAGGACAGGACCGGAAGAGGCTGATGTTGACGGGCAGAGCCAAAGGAAGTCTCAACGGCGGCCCAACCCCAGGATCCCGAGATTAAAGGTCTCAAACCCTAAAGTCTTAACGGACGAGGGTTGGGAGTTGACTCGATCTCCACGCCTTTATCAGGAGATTCGTTTGCCAAGATCAGAGACTAAGAAAGAGAAAAGATTGTGTGGACTATAGTCCGCAATTAACCAGAGAGGAAACACGATTTTGTGACAAACTGGATGTCTGGTGTGAGAGAAAGACCGGCGTCAAAGAGAACTCTGTGTTTTGGTCTGAGCAAACTCATCAACTAAGGTAGGTTCAAAGTACAGGCGCAGCGGGTTTTAGGGGAAAGACCTGGAATTTAGTCCAGAGCCCTGGGGCCTTCCTTCAAAGAGTTTTCCATCCTAGCCGTCTCCGTTCCTGCATCCCTCAGGGTCCTTTATGATGTTGGAGATGCCGGGGTCTCACCTGGACGCCTCTCCTCCCACCTCCTCCTGGCAACCACGTCCGCTCCCAGGCCCCGGTGACCTTCCCTCCACACGTGGGTGCCTCGCAAAGATGTGTCTCCAGGGCAGTTCTGAGGTGTCACCCTCCGGGACTGGTGGATCTGGCCGGCCTCACGGCAGATCACTGTCCGGCAGAGCACTAGGCCTTTCGTGTGGGGCTCCCCTTTTGGAAAAAGCTGGGAGGGAACAGCTTGTGGGGAAGGGACGGGAGGGGAGTGGAGGGGAGGGTGGGTGGCACCAGGGAGCCCATGCAAGTTGGGCAGTGCCAGGTTCTGGATGCCAAGGACATTTACTATCCAAGAAGTTGTGCTCGTTACTATTAATTATGAATTTTGTCAATAAAAACTCTATGGAAATTTGCTTTCTTTCTTATATGTACCTACATAATATCCTTGCTTTTGCCTCTTGGCCCTCAAACCTAAAATATTTACTCTCTAGCTCTTTACAGAGCAAGTTTGTCGAACTCTGCATGAAATTATGCCCAATACTTCCTAGAAAAGATACCCAGTAATTTCTTTTACCTATTTTCAGTCTTTGAAAATTTTCCTGATGACCACCTTTCCTTTCTTGGCTTGAGGTATTTAGTATTTGGTTTGTTGTCGTTGCAGTAAAACATTAATACATACTATGCAAAATAAATGTGGATTAAACTATTTAAATTCAGAAATGAATAAAGGATAACATTGAGGTAGAAAATTGTATCAACCTGAGCTTGGAAAGAACTTTTGCAATCTGATATGATAAGCTACTTCCTCTGGGAAAACAATAGCACCACTGATAAAATGTTGATAGATTACAATGAGTTTAAGAGTTCTTTCTGAGAACTCTGGCTAGTTTATTATCAATTTTGGGTGAAGCCAAATAATCTTGATCCATTTTCATATAAATGTAACTGTCTTTATCCAGACATTCTTTTTTTTTGTATTCAACTTAGCATTGATTACCAATGACTTTTTATATTCTCTATCAAGACACAAATATTTGAATTGGCTTACGTATAAGCTTCTTCTATTGGGATCAGTTTGAAATAAACCTTTGACAGATGCTGACAAAGATTCTCTCCTTGATCAAACTCTATTCACTGTCCTCTGAACTTTCAACCAGGCCTCAACTTGTGGACTTCTGTGTTTGTCTCAGCATTGTCTAATTTTAGTAATAATCTTGCTAAGTCAGTTTAACCAGAATCCCCCACCCTCCATATCTGATCACCCTCAATGTTTAATCAGGTTCCTCTTCCTCAGCCATCCCCCATGTGATGCCTAATCGCCCTGGCCTGCCTTCAGCAAGAATCCTGTTGGGTTGGTTTAGCCAGAATTCTCCTAACCTCTGATGTTTACCCTTAGTAATTTCCTATCCACTGATCCCTCACCCTACCCCTTGGCTACAAATTCCCACTTTTCATTGTTGTATTCAGAGTTGAAGCCAATCTCTCTCCCCCACTGCGAGACCCCATCGCAGTGATCCCGACACCTATAGCCATGGTCTCCCTTGAATAAAGTTTTCCTTACCATGGTTTAACAAGTGTCACTGCATAATTTTTTCTTCAACAGTCCTCATGAACAAATTGTGGGTGAGACTTTAAAAAAAAATTGTGGTGGGGCCAGCCCTGTGGTGCTGTGGTTAAGTTTGTACCTTCCGCTTCAGCGGCCCAGGGTTTGCTGGTTTGGATTCTGGGTGCGGACCACGCACCACTTGTCCAGCCATGCTGTGGCAGGCATCCCATATATAAAGTAGAGGAAGATGGGCATGGATGTTAGCTCAGGGCCCGTATTCCTCAGCAAAAAAGAGGAGGATTGGTGGCAGATGTTAGCTCAGGGCTAATCTTCCTCAAAAATATAAATAAAAAAATAATTAAAAATTGTCATAAAAAACGCATAACATATTTCTGTATGCCAATAAAAAACTAACAGAATGAGAACTCAAAAATACAATCCCATTTACAATCACAACAAAGAGAATAAAATATCTAGGAATAAATTTAACCAAAGAGGTGGAAGGCCTATACAAGGAAAACTATAAGACATTACTGAAAGAGATTGATAACGACATAAAGAAATGGAAAGATATTCCACGCACATGGATTGGAAAAATAAAGATAGTTAAAATGTCCATACTACCTAAAACTGTCTACAGATTCATTACAATCCCAATCAGAATCCCAATGACATTCTTCACAGAAATAGAACAAAGAATCTTAAAATTCATATGGGGCAACAAAAGGCCCTGAATAACCAAAGCAATACTGAGAAACAAGAACAAAGCTGGTGGCATCACAATCCCTAACTTCAAAATATATTACAAAGCCATAGTAATCAAAACAGCATGGTACTGGTACAGAAATAGGCACACAGATCAATGGAACAGAATTGAAAGCCCATAAATAAAACCACACATCTACAGACATCTAATCTTTAACAAAGGAACCAAGAACATACAATGGAGAAAGGAAACCCTCTTCAATAAATGGTGCTGGGGAAACTGGACAGCCACATGCAAAAGAATGAAAGTGGACCATTATCTTTCTCCATACACAAAAATAGACTCAAAATGGACCAAAGACTTGAAGGTAAGATCTGAAAGCACAAAACTTCTGGAAGAAAATATAGGCAGTACACTCTTTGATGTCAGCCTTAAAAGAATCTTTTCGAATAGCATGTCTACTCAGATGAGGGAAATAAAAGAAAAAATAAACAAGTGGAACTTGATCAGACTAAAGAGCTTCAGGAAGGCAAAGGAAATCAGGATCAAAATGAAAAAACAACCTACCAAATGGGAGAAAATATTTGCAAACCATATATCCAACAAGGATATAAAGGATATAAATCTCCACAATATATAAAGAACTCACACAACTGAACTACAAAAAAACAAACAACCCAATCAAAAAATGGGCAGAGGAGATGA
This sequence comes from Equus asinus, assembly GCF_041296235.1. Classification (NCBI taxonomy): domain Eukaryota; kingdom Metazoa; phylum Chordata; class Mammalia; order Perissodactyla; family Equidae; genus Equus; species Equus asinus. Next base: position 12,318,843 of record NC_091814.1, read on the forward strand.
ACAGACATTTTCCCAAAGAAGATATACAGATGGCCAAGAGGCACATGAAAAGATGCTCAACATCACTAGTCATCAGGGAAATGCAAATCAAAACTACACTTAGATATCGCCTAATGCCCGTTAGAATGGCTATAATCACCAAGAAAAAAATTAAGAAATGTTGGAGAGGTTGTGGAGAAAAGGGGACCCTCATACACTGCTGTTGGAAATGCAAGCTGGTGCAGCCACTATGGAAAACAGTATGGAGAGTTCTCAAAAATTTGAAAATAGAAATACCATATGACCCAGCTATCCCACTACTGGGTATTTATCCAAAAAACTTGAAATAAACAATACAGAGAGACTTATGCACCCCTATGCTCATTCCAGCATTATTCACAATAGCCAAGATGTGGAAGCAACCAAAGTGCCCATCGACTAATGATTGGATAAAGAAGATGTATATATATATATACAATGGAATACTACTCAGTCATAAAAATGACAAAATCGTCCCATTCACAGCCACATGGATGGACCTTGAGGGTATTATATTAAGTGAGATAAGCCAGACAAACACCATTTGATTTCACCATATGATTTCACTCATTTTTGGAATATAAACAAACACATGGACAGCTTAGTGGTTACCGATGGGAAGGGGGCTGGGGGGGTGGGCACATGAGGTGAAGGGGCACATTTATATGGTGTCTGACAAATAATAATGTACAACTGAAATTTCACAATGTTATAAACTATTATGACCTCAATAAAAAAACCCACAAAATTTACCATCTTTAGCATTTTAATCACACATTCAGTTAGCCTTATTAATCAAAATATTCACTATTTAAAGATGAAAAAATGAATATGTACACATAAAAAAACTGGGTATCCAGTTACAAGGAAAAGGGAAAAATTGGAGAAAGTACTTGTGTACTTATATAAGAAAAGCTATTATATCTAGGATATCTAGGATAAGGTTGATATCTAGGATAGCTATATAAAGTTTTATTAATTAAAATCTAAGATAAGGTTTTCAACCGCCCCACCCAAATCAAGACTCAAAGGATTAGTCCATCCAAGGTACTTTTGAGAGTCAGAGATGCTGAGTGACATGATTTGTTGGGGAAGCATTTTGGCTCCTGACAATCCTGTTAACATGCAGAGGATTGAGGTCCAGAGGAATCCCACATTGTTTCACTGCTCATCTAGTGGTGTCAATCTTTCAAGGTAACATTTAAGGCTAGTTTTCAAAGTCAAGACAGGCAGTGACACAATTGATTCTATAAGCATAATTTGCACTGAAAGATAATGCTTCTAAAACTCCAGACAAAGATTTCTTCAACAGCTCTTGAAAAGTAGGAATACATTCTACTTTCTCCTGCCTGCACAAATCTACTAATTATAGTAAATTCCAAAGACTCAGGAGTGTGAGAGAAATTATCTCCAGTTAGTTCTCTGTGAAAATTGTTCTACAAAATATAATAGTATGCTTGTTTGTCTTTTAGCAGGCTTTTGGGCTTGGCTAACATTCCTAGAACTAACCATTGGAAAATCATAGACTGGGTGGAAATGTAAATGAACTTCTCCTCAAGGTCCTCCTTTTGGTATCTCCTCAGAATTTGAGTATAACTCTCTATGTATATATTTTGTAATTTGATATTTGGTAATACTTTCTATAATACAAAAAAATATCTCTCATGAAAAAACATGGTTTTCTGTGAAGAGGGTACATAATATACCACTACCAACAGAAACCATTTCTTATACTTGCTGAGAAAAGAAAGCAGAGGAAATTAGGAAATAATCATTATGAGAAAATATCCTACAACTTAAGCACATACATTGCCTTATTGGAAGGCTAGGTGGATAGCCTGACCCAAAGAAGGAATGAAAAATCACAGTAAGTTACACCATCCTGGAATTTCAGAATACCAGGGTTGAAGAAAAGTCTCTAGAGACTTCTAGAGAAAAAAGAAGACTGTACACAAAGGATTAAATCTCAGAATGTCACTGAGGGTCTTAAAACAGCATTAAAGCAATAAAAAAAATCAAGGAAAACTACTTTTAAACTAGAATTTTATACACAAACTATCAAACGTGTGAAGGTGTCTTAGGAACAGTAGCTCCCAGTAAAATGAGAGTGAAAATCAAGGAAGAGAAAGACATAAAATCTAAAACACAGGAAATGCAACACAATAGAGGAGGGTAGGGAAACTGCAGGATGACAAGTAGGATGTTAGCTTAGAGAGCAATTAGAGGAAATGTCAGCAGAAGGATGGAGGACTCAATGTGGGAAGTATTCAGGAAAAATGAAATAAAATAAAACTGAGCATTACGTGATATTTATTGAGAGCTGGGAATATTCAAATAATATAGCATGCTGAACAAGTCTGGGCTGCAGACTGGCTTCCTAAAAAGCCAGCTTCCTCTAGAAGAATTATAGAAACAGAAGAGAAACATGGTTTCAGAACCTATGAAAAAATTGTAACTCTCCATGGAGACTCAGAGCTATTTCAAACCAGTGTATGTGTGAAAGGTTGATATTCAGAAGTGGCAGAAAGAAGACAAGATAGAGAAAAGTATTTTAAGCTCTGCTCTTGCATCTCGTTGTCATAACTATGGGTCAATCACTGCTTGCCCTTTCAAGAAAGAAATCATCAGCAGCACTCATTCAATCTACATATGGTAGCTGCAATGGGATATCTGAGACCCACATAAGCTTTGCTGAGGAAAAGAGTTGATGAAAATAAGGGTTTCCTTTTCCAGGGCCTCCTCCTCCAAACCTCCAGAGCCAATGATTTGTCATAGCTTCCTCTCAATGTTGCTTACCCATAAGCATTAAAAATGAGCCCTTGACCAAAAGTCTGGCCTGGTGGGGTATGAAATAAACAAGGGTGATCAAAATGATTTTCTTGTACCTGCTGCTGCCCTCTTGGGGCTCACCCTTGTCCTTAATTTTACCGAGATCAGCAAAGTCTTCGGCCTACCTCCACAGAAAGGTCTGAGGCCCCTTTCTGCAGCTTCCCTCATGTCCGTGCTGACTCCTCCACACACCTTCCCTTTTCCTGGGCCTCTAATGCCTTCTCTACCACCAGACTGTCTGCTGGGCCTGCAGCTTCTCTCTTCTCCTGACTTTCATTTCTCGATCCTCACTCCATAGTGAGACGCTGCTCAAAAGTCAGCCCAAGGTCCAGCACATGAATCAATGACTTGCTGACTCTTTAAATTCCAGATACCTGCCAAGAGAAAGGATAGAAGTAGCAAAGGTTTTGGTTTCAAGTATTCAAAATGACCCACCATCCTCATGTGTAGTTTCAAAGACAGAGTTCGGAAAAATTCCTTGTTCAGACCTTAATCTCTTCTGCTCTGGAATTAACCCAAGGAGTATGATTGTCCTTTCTTTCTTTTTATCTTTGCCTCCTGAGGCCCAAACCCTGTAATAACTCATCCTGCTGCTGCAATATTTAATGCACAGCAGAGAGAGCACTGGACACGTAAGAGCATAAGGAAAACCCTCCTTTGACCAGGAATGGAACCCAGACCCGCTGCATGGGAGACCAAGATTCTGCTCCTGACCCACTGATGCTTGCTTCTCAACTGTTGGAGTAGGTCTAATAAGGAATAGTTCCTGGAAGGACTTTGAAAAAGCAGTTCTAAAATAGGTTTACACAACAGTTTTCTTTGGAAGACACATAGCACATAGAAATACCTGGAGCAAAGGCTTGCATAGGGGATTTATATAAGGAAGCACTATAAAGTTACGGCACAGAAATAAAAAAGTTTGATTTGAAAGAGCCTAATTCTGAAAAAAGGTTTTTCCGAGTAGATACTAGACCTCTGTAGAAAAACATTAAAAATTCATTCAGGCCTATGTGTCTGGTCCTAGATCTAGTGTGTCTTATGGAAAGTTCATTTCCTCACTGGCTGAAGCAATCTCTTTGCCTTCCCATTGCTTGGTGTCTTCCAAACTCTTTCCTCCCAATTTTTCACATGCCAGTTCTTTACTCAGGTCAGGAGGCTGGATCTTTGGGTATGTGCTGAGTTACTCAGAAAAATCTGGCTGATAATTGAATTTCTCTCCTCTGGAGCCTCTTTTGAGTGTCTGGAAAAGACCGAACATCAAATAGTCCCACTTTAAACTGTGACGTCTTATAGAGACCTACACAGGATGAATTAAAGTGAAAATTCATTCCAAGATTTCTTCCCTTCATCACATCCTCTTGGCCACAGAAAGAAAAACGTGTTAGGGAAAAACAATTTGACAATTTCCTAGAACATTATTCCTTTAGTTTAAAGCTTCTCCCTCCCATTTGCCTTTGCCTAAGAGTCCTATTTTCGTTCTTTTATTTACAATTAGCCTGGTACAGACTTGTGCTGTTCTCAACATATAACATTTTTCTGTCTAATGCACGGCTATAGCTGAAATTTACTTTTATACCCAATCCAAGAAGATTTGGATCCGTTATAATTACTTGTATTTAGTGTTAGTTGAAGATTGCTGACAGAGTTGCTTTCATTTTTACCACCTGATTGTGTGATTTCTGTGCTTTAAAAATATTTCTTTCTGGGGCTGGCCCTGTGGTCGAGTAGTTAAGTTCTCACACTGTGCTTTGGTGGCCCAGGGTTTCACTGGTTCGGATCCTGGGTGTGGACATGGCACCGCTCATCACGTCATGCTGAGGCTGCGTCCCACATGCCACAACTAGAAGGACCCACAACTAAAATATGCAACTATGTACTGGGGGGATTTGGGGATAAAAAAAAAATTCCTTTGTGCCTATTTAAACCAGATTAGTCTGTTCAGAAAAAAATTTCTGTTTCCCTATAGCATTTTTTGAAAGCCTATGTCACCGATTAGTTAATGTATTTTCGTAGGTCTCAGATACATAAGATAAAGATAACTTCACTCCTTAGTTCAGAACACACAATAGTGGCAGCTCTGAGTAAGGCCCTTTCCTATGGAAATCAAAGGATTCCCTTCCTACGGAAATCAAAACTTCCTGACTCCTAGATGGCAGTTAGGGAGGAAAGTCACTGAATTTCATGTACCAGTGCTTCCACCTGAATACTAATTCTCCAGCCTTTCCAAGGTGGAATTAACAGCTTCTTGGCAATTTGTTTCCTAAACTGAACTGTAGTTGATTCAATAAGATTATTGAATAACAATAAATCTTTTTTTCTATTTCCTGATTTTTTCTACTAGCACTCTTTTCAGGATCTTACCCATTATATCCATGTGCTACACAGAATACTATGGCATGTTTTTACCACATTTTATTATCTATTCCCACATAGATAATAAAATAGATAATAGTTTGTTCCCACTTCCAGGACACTACAAGTAAAGGTAAAAAGATCATTCCCATCCACATCTCATCATGGAATCACACAACTCTTTCTTTGTGGTATACACACAAGGATAGGATGGCTGGAGAACAGGATATGTACACGCTTAATTTCACTAAATGCTGTCAGGGAGTTCTCAGTTGGCTCTTCCAAATGATACTGGTTTATTTCCCAAGTGTGGAAAGATATACAGCAAAATTTATAGTGGTTTGAGACTGAGTTTGTGCTTTCCCTGGGTGTTACTCCTTGAACACAAAATTCTAAAGATTTGCACCACCCTGATGTGTTGGTTCCTAATTATCAAGGTCCTGAAGGCATCTGGACCACACTAATCAGAGGAGTAACCGATCAACAGCGATCTTCTCTCCCTTGGCCTTTAGGGCTGTGCTGATCCTGAGAGGTGATGGGAGAACATTTGCAGGGCCCAGCCTCCTGGAACAGAGTTCAGCTGAGGTAGTGGCGACTGTACTTTTGTTAGCTTTGAAACACAGATTCATATCGGAAGAACCAAGAGCCTCTGCCAGTGCTCAGAAATTAGGAAGCAGGGACCAAATCAAGTAACAACTCTGGTGTGCCTGACCTTCTGGCTTCTGAATCCATTCAAGGCAGCAGCTAGGATGAAGGCCACGAAAGATCCCTCTAAGGAAGCTCCCTGGAAGAAATGTTATGGAACTTGCCTTAGGGGAATTCTTAGTAGTCAGGTCTCAAAGTTGCCATTGGACCACAGAGACTTTTGAACAGGGGCATTTTGGAACTCCAGACCTCAGCTGGCTATTTGTAAGCTTGAAGAGGAGTTTGATCCTAGTTGCAGTTCTCTTTCAGTTGGTTCTTTCCAGACCAAGATTCCAAAACAGAAGGGCTCTCAGTGTAGTTGGGACCTGTGGTGTCACTGAGTCTAAGTATAGTGGTTGCTGAACCTGAACCATTGAGAGTGTTATGAGCTACGTAAGCAACCTTGAATTCTGAATATTGGCGGTTCAATGGCAGGACCTGTGGTTTCATGTGGAGTGCCCATTTTTGATTCCTGGCCAATGTACATGTTTGCCATTCACTCTACCACAGTTCATTCACTGCCTCTGCAGAGCATCTGTGGGGATATTTATTGTGCATGCAAGATTAGAACAGTAATCCTTTTTACTACCTCTACTGGAATATGTATTTCACACGTAAGTCTGGTCTATGCAGAGATCTGCCAGCCAGGAGCAATGCTGCTGTCAACCGGAGTAATTGTGGGGAATCCAGCAGTGATTTTGAAATAAAAGATATTCAAGAGTTTCTCTAAACAGCAGCTTGGCAGCCTTGGGGGCCAGGTTGTGATCCTGGATGGATTAGTGGTTGGCCTGAGGTGTAACAACCATTCCTCCAAGTTGTATCTTCCAAGGTGGGAAGTAAGTTCTGGTGTGTTTCTCTAGTGTAGAACATTAGAAATAATATCCTTGGCACATTTGCCTACACCTCTGGTTGCTTTAGACAGCATATCATCAGGTCACTGTTTAACACCGATATGCATGCTGGGCCTTGGGCTGGTTACCTGGTAGCTTCTCACTATGCGGTAGGGATGAGGTAACTGAGCCTCCAGGAAGGAGAGGGCTAGATACCCCAAAAGTGAGAAAGATGTTAGAAGTCATGGCCTTAGAGGTCCAGGGAAAGGCAAGGCTTGTACATAATAATCCATATATTGCTGATAGAAAGCTGTGAGAAGGGCACTTGGGCCTTCCAGGTGGGTGAAGGTCAAAGTCTAGATGAATCAAGAGCCTGTGCCTTCCAATAACACTACCTGCCAGTGCTCAGCCCCCCTCAGCAGTGTCATCTGGCTCCAGAGAGCCATTGCACATGTGAGAGAGGAGAAAAGGCTGAACGAAGCACTGGCAGTTGTGACCCCCAGTCTAGACAGACATAGCAATGTGCAAGGACAGAGCAGAAGAGAAGGAGGCCGGGGGCAGTGAGAGTGTCTGAATCTGTGCAGCACATATCATAAATACATTTTTAAAAATTACCAGCTTATGTTTGTAGGTAGCACTAATGATGAAGCTGTAGGACTGAGGACTTTGCCCATGACTCCCTTCATCTTCAGTGCCAGCAATGAAGAGTTTCTCCCTCATTGAATCTCTGACAAGCTTGACTCTCTCTGACTTTCTAGTTCTCTGATCTCTACACCCAGCTTTAAAGGGTTCAGGTGATTAGGTCAGTCTACCTGGATAATCTCCCCATTTTTTTTTTTTTTGAGGAAGATTAGCCCTGAGCTAACTGCCGCCAATCCTCCTCTTTTTGCTGAGGGAGACTGGCTCTGAGCTAACATCCATGCCCGTCTTCCTCTGCTTTATATGTGGGATGCCTGCCACAGCATGGCATGCCAAGTGGTGCTATGTCCACACCCGGGATCTGAACTGGCGAACCCCGGGCTGCCAAAGCGGAACATGCGCACTTAACCACTACACCACCAGGCCAGCCCTAATCTCCCCATTTTAAGGTCAACTTGATTACATCTGCAAAATCACTTTTGCCATATAATGTAAGATAATTATACAAATAGTAACCACAAAGAAAGTTGGCATGACTATACTAATCCAAGACAAAATAGACAGGAGACTTTAAAACTAAAAATGTTACCAGAGATAAAGATGGATATTTTATAATGATAAAAGGGTTAATCCATCAGGAAGACATAAGCACATTTATATCCAACGGCGTCCCAAAATGCAGGAAGCAAAAACTGATAGAATTGAAAGGAGAAGTAGACAATTCAACAATAAGAGTTGGAGACTTTGCTGCCACACTTTCAATAATGGATAGACCAGCCAGGCAGAAAATCAACAAGGAAATAGAAGAACAGCGTGACCTAACGGACATCTATAGAACACTCCACCCAATGAGAGCAGAATACAGTTTCTCTTAAGTGCACTTAGAACATTCTCAAAGGGCCAGCCCCAGTGGCCTAGTGGTTAAAGTTCAACATGCTCTGCTTTGGCAGCCCAGGTTCGGTTCCCAGGTGAGAAGTGACATCACTCATCTGTTAGTGGCCATGATGTGGCAGCAGCTCACATGAAAAAAAAAAAAAAGAGGAATATTGGCAACAGATGTCTGCTCAGGGTAAATCTTCCTCAGGGGGGGGAAAAAAAAAGAACATTGTCTAGGATAGACCATACACTAAGCCATAAAATAAGCATCAATACACTTAAAAAGACTGAAATCATATAAAATTTTGAGACATCTCACAAACCAATACTATCACACAGTACAGTTTCAGGTCGGCAAGTGGGGTGGGTAGTTTGTCTGGTCCTCCTTCCTTCACTTTGTCATAAATGTTCAGTAGCACATATGGAAGTGGCCATGGTCACATATGTATGTAGGACACTAGCCCAGAAAAGTAGGCAGCTGAAGGGAAGAGATAGATATTCCAAGGAAGTTTTCTTTGTTTCAGGTTCACAAAACCAGGGAGGAATTGATACATAGGAAGTAAGGAGATGTCAGCGGAACACTTTCTCTCTTGCCAGTCTGTGCCTCTTTAAAATCCCAGATTCTATGTCACTAAATCCCATCCCACAGGAATGCTGTGGATCACCACTAACCATCATAAACCTTGATTTTTACCATGCTCTGTCTGGGAATACAACCACAGATCAATGGTTTTGGGTCAACACAAACTATCAATCAATGTTCTATAAAAACTGCTCTGAAAATAAGGAACAGCATTAGTTTATAAGTCATTCGAAATTCAGCAGCCACTGCGTGTACTCGAAGAAATGTACAAAAACTATTTCAATGACTTTGACAAATTGGAAGGAGATCTTGTGGAGCTAGAATGAAATTCATAAGTTGAAATCAAACACAAACACAGGTTCATTTACCTGATAGGCACCAAAGCCAATTACCAAAACATCAGGCTTGTAGCAAGGAAAGAGGTTTATTATTGAATGGCAGCCAGATGAGGAGATGGGAGCTAAAACTCAAATCCACATCCTCAAAGGGAAAAAGATAGAGCTTTTTATCTAGGGTTTGGGGAAGAAGAGGGAGTAGGAAGGTGTTGGGGACTGAAGTTTTTTAAGGGTCCTCTGCATAGGGGCAACTGTCTTTCATAATTCTTCATGGGTCACGTGCAAATTTGGAGGAGTTCTACGTGTTGCATGCAGTGGATTTTTAGTCTGTGAAGTCTAAAGTTTACAATCTGTCATTTCAGCTTCTCAGTGTAGCTGTGTGATAGTTACTCAGGCAGGGGTGGGGGCTGTCAGCAAGCTGCTCTTTTATCAGTGGTTTTCCTGTTGTTCTGCAAAGAGCTCAGAAACTTGGTTACTTTGTTTCCCATGTTAACCTTGTGGGTACCAGGCACAGTTTCACTCTAATCCAGGGAAAGTTTTAACTCATTCATTCTTGGTTACAAAGTGACAAGCACAAAATAATGTATGTAGAGATTAAAACACAGAGCAACCAGCTTGTAGAGAAAGACAGTGGGGCTAGGAAGTGGGAATGTCAAACTTGACTTCAGTCTTAATGAAAAGCCGACATGCTTCCCCGTGAGGGAAAAGAAGCCCACATAACATTGGGTTGCAGCAAGAAGAAAATTGACACAGTCAAGATAGAAATCCTTCTTATAAAGTAATTATTCACACTGAGTAGAGTATTATACTCAGGATTTTTTTTCTTATAATATTAAAAAGTTGTGTAAAAAACAGAGAACAAAAGAAGAATACCAAGACCATCTGAAAGTTTTAAATTTTTCATGAAGAAAAAGTGACTTCATGATAGTCCTTAAGACAATGAAAGAATTTGGGAAGATATTGATTCCATGATGTTTTCTATGGATTTACAGGAATAAACAATGAAAAATATGCTTAAATTTTAGAAAGAGATAGGTCTGTGGTGTCAACACAAGGATACACAAATATTAAGAGTGGCAGCTGCGGGGTGGTCTCCATCAGTGGTGACCTTCAGAAGAGACTAGGTGGCCTGGTGCATCAGCATGGCCTAGACAACTGGAAAGTGAGGCTCCTAAGATTCCATGACACCCCCTACTTCCAATTCTGTTATTGTGACTCCAGACAGTTACCTGGCACACTGGATCCTCCCTCTGGCACTCTTCTCAGAGCCTGAGCTACAGGAAGTGCCTTCAGATCTGAGCTTTGGCATCTTGGGCCTTATTTTTGTGGTTAAGGATTCTTGGAATTGTGGAATGCTGATAAAACTTAGCCCAAAAGTAAGTTATGAACTACATCTGCATTCTTTAGACCTGTTTGAATCCATTTTTTTTCACTTAAAGAAACTTTATTGAGGTATAATTTATGTACTATAAAACTCACCCATTATAATTGTATAGTTCAATGATTTCCCTTTAGTAATTTACCAGGCAGTGCAACTATTACCACAATCCATTCACTTGTTTTTAATTTTTTATTTATTTGGGTTTCTCCTCCTCAGGTTCTGGTTTTACTTCTTCCACCACAAGCCTCAGCATGGCAGTATCTCTCACCTCTTCCTCTAGTCCAAGAACAGAAATGAGCATCCTAGAAACCAATCAGTACTTGCGCTCCCAGCTGGAAGAAAGCAAACAGAACTTCCGAGATCTCACAGAGAAATTCCTTACATCCAAAGCTACTGCTTACTCCCTGGCCAACCGGCTGCAGAAATACAGTAAGCCCTATGCAGTACAGTCACCGAAGTGATAGATAATTGTCCATCTTCCTTCTGAAAAACTAAACACTCTCCAGACTTTATTCTTCTCTCTCCTTCATCAAAATAAATCTCATTCTGACTATACTCCTAGAAAGGTGGAATTGGGTATTTTACCCTCAATTTGCAGAGGGTGGAAACACTGAGGCACAAAGAAGTGAAGTTTGCAGTGAGAGTATAGGGAAGACTAGAGGCTAAAATGTTGTTTCAGGCATTAACTGTCTTTTCTCTCTCAGGAACATGTGTCAGATTCTACAAACATATAATATCATTGTTGGCTTAAGTATCTCAGGATTCAGTTGAAAATTTACTGAGAACCCATTTACAAAGCACAGCGCTAGCTGCACTAGGGGTGAAAAGAGTAATAGTACACCCTATCTGCCTTAAAGGAGCTCAGAACTGTCTGTTCCCAATCGAACCACAGATATCTGCAGATGAGAACATCAATAGCAGACACAGAAGAAAGTCCTGATGCCTGGAGCAAGATTTTTTTTCCACGTAAGTTTAAAGAAGCCACTCCTCACACTCTGGTGAGATTGAGGGTTTTTCCAGGAAAATCGGAGACTCTATAACACCTTTTCTCTCTCTCCTTGAATATGAACTTCGCAGACAGCAAGCAAAGGTCCAGGATCTAGGCTTTGAGACATAGCTGAAATGAGAATGACCTGGCCAGTAGCAGGCCAGGTCAGTGTAGGGGCTGGCCCATCCCTCTACGTGGTCAGCTTTCACATTTGGAAGTCAACTGGACAATCTCAAACCTGTTCATAATCAAGGGGAGGGGTGGAGCTGTAGTGACTGAATGCCACCTCAGCATGGCCTGATGAGTAGTGCCATGTCCCTCCCCAGGATTTGAACTGGCGAAACCCTGGGTCGCCAAAGCAGAGCGCGTGAACTTAACCACTACGCTGCGGGGCCAGCCCCATTAGAGGAGAATTCTGGCTGACAGTGAAGTTGAGTTTGCTTTCAAATGTCTACAGTTGTTTTCCAGTAAATCAAAGGGGGGATGCAATTTGCTATACAACTTACTGACATTGACAAAAAGTAAAAATTAAAGCCTACATATTAAAAAGTGAAAACATGAGCTTTGGGGTGTGGGAATATAAGGGTTTTTTTATATCATTAATTATAATCATAATACAATTGTAGAACAAATTTTTTGAGGCTAGAGAAGAAGGATCTCACCCAAGATCTTAGTGTAGAGATAATACAGTGTAGTGATTAAGAGCAGGTACCCTGGGGCCAGAATTCCTGACTTCAAATCTGAGTTCTTTATCTTCTCTGTGCCTCAGTTTCCTCATCTGTAATGGTAATAAGAATAGTGTCTACCTCTTCAGGTAGTGATGATGATTACATGATGCTAATTCTTGAAAATCTACTAGAACAGTGCCATGGCAAACACTGTGTATTAGTTCTCCCTCTGACCTAACACAGCACCTCTTAGTATGTCTTTCAGACTTTGTTCCCTTCATATACATTTTTACACATTATGTGTTTCACTTAAGATGCTGCAAGGCTTGGTGAAAGTGGCCCAAGATTTGGAGACACACATTAAGCGATGGGAATTCTGACTTTGCCTCTTTCCAGTTGAATCATCTTTAGCAAGTTATTTTATCTGCATATGAGCTTGTCTTTTCTCATCTCTAAAACGAGGAGTAATCAAATGCCATGTAGTTGGCAGAATGAGAAATAAAATGTGGAAATCCCAGTGTTAGAGCCTGGTAATGGGGTTACATTTGTCCTTGGGATGGGCCCTGCTTCGTCCCTTGCAGGCAGTGATCATAGCGACATGTCCAGTAGCACTGATCCAGGCATCTCTGCTTTCTCAGAGTGTGAAGAGTACAAAGACATCATTGAGTCCGTGTTGGAGGAGGAAGTGCAGTTTGAGGAGGGGGAGCTGACAGAGAATATGAGACCAACTGCAAGGTTTGGGTAAGGAGTACCCATGTGGGAAAGTGGGTGAATTACTGTTTGAATTGGGACAGCCCAGGCTGGTAGAATAAAGAGCAAATTTTTGCAAAGAGAAGGGCAGAAATGTACATGGCAGGCACAGAACTAAGCAGAGACAACTGGTGGGCTGAGGGAACTGGATGATGGACTAGATGGGTCTCTGGGCTTCTCCCTTAAATAATATATCAATAAAATGGAGACAGATACCTGGATTGGAATACGAGCCATGTGGCTTCTAGCTGTGTGACCTTGGGCAAATTTACTTAACTTTTCTGCATCTCAGTTACATTGCTACCTCATCTGTAAAATGAAAATACCAACAGTATCTACCTCAGAGGGTTATGAAGATTAAATGCATGATTACAAGTGGTTAGAACCATCTCTGACACATAGGCAGCTCTCCACAAATATTTGCTGTAATTATTATACTTGCTCTTATTTTTTATAGGTGTGGTGGTTGTTATTAATGGACCCAACATCTTCTACTGCAACAGATATTTTCCAAGCTTTCCAAAGTGCCCTTTCGTGATAAAAATTGTTCTCCTCCCCAACTTTGATTTTTTTTCTAAATATCATACTATGTGGCGTATTAACTGGTAGGGCCATCGGGTAGATAGATAATTGAGCAGCTGCTGTCTAAAAAATGAATTATTAATTTGCTGAGGACCAGTACTATCCATTCTTAGAGGGTTTCAAATATAGGGTAGATTGTAGCATTCAAGATGTCTTTTAACCTTTTGTTGAAATGAAATCTAAGAAGCTCAAAAGTGTAAAATCCACTAAAGAAGAGATACTTGATGGAAGGAGGCATGGGTCTGGAGCCCCTGTTTCTCCCTAGTATATGCCTTGACTTCTTCTGACACTTTATAGGAACTCTGTGGAAAAGAATTTGAAAGGCACTCTATAGAATATAGCTTAGTAGGACAATAGGGAAGAAATTAAGGTATCAGATGGGGTAGATGACTATAAATATCTAGTCCAGCTTTAGGATTATGTGGTTGTAAGTATTAACTGAATGCCTACTTGTATGTGTACACTCTATCGGGTACTGTAAGTGGGATGATATGTGGCATTATCTCTAGCCTTACAGAGCTCACATTCCAGATTGGAAGCATGAGAAATATTTGTACAATAATTAGAAAACTGAAATTCTGCATAGAGTGATGGAGTTGTTACTCAGAACTTTATTTATTCTTAAGTGCCTCTATACTGATTATGGCTTATCTTCATGTCATTTAAAAGAATGTTATCCTTCTTGACTCTTTCATTGATTTTTCTTTTCATCCTTTCAATTAACACCAGATGTACCTATCCAACACTTCTGTATCTTTTGCAACTTTCTGCATAATGCTTGATGATGTATACTACATGGAAATGGGATGTGGGCTGAAGTGAGGAAATGAAGGGGCATCTTTTTAAAGCAAAATTAATAAGAAACAAACAAATCCAATGCTGTTTCCTCATTCCCTCTGCCACAGGCAAGTCACACAACTTATGCAAGGATTCAACTTGGGGAATTCCTTAGGGGCATTCTAAGAGGTGTCTCTGCTGATACTCCCATAACCCATCATTCACTACTCTCATGTTTACATTTTACTTTTCTTTCCCACCTTAGGAAATATGATCCCCTAATTCAGGCTCAGGCTCAAGAACTGACCCACTTACGACAGAAGATACAGGAAGGAAAAGGTATCTGTTATCTTTTCACCCAGCACGCAAAGAACACAGTCAAGACTTTTGAGGGCCTCCTCAGAAGCACTGGCATTGCCTCCTCCCAGCGACAGAGATTCTGTGAGCAACTGGCCCAAGGAAGCCAGCTGGCAGAGAACCTTGCCAGTAAACTCACCACTGGTAAGTTGGCTTACAGGCTCTGAAGACCCTTAGCTCCTCCCAAGATCCAATCTTCACTTAAGAGTCCATGCCTCCACGATTCTCACAGTGACCTTTTAGCCAGATGTCTTGCTGTTTTGTGCCAGTCTCTGCCTTCCAATAGAGATGCTATCAGCTAGAAATACCTGGGGGCACTCACCTGGGCCTGAGGCAAGCCCCCACAGACATTTCCCCTTTTGGAGCTAACGTTGTGGCTGGACTGGCCCTTGTGGTTCTTATGATTGCAAGATGCACTTCAGCAGCAACCCTCGGGGAACTTAGGAAAAGACAAGATGTATTATTCACAAATCCTGGAGGGTACATGGCACTCCCAGGGCCACACAGCAAGGTCATAGGTAGAGAGAAAGCATGGGCCTGGGGTTCTGCTGTTATTAGGGTTAAGGGTGAGGTGCGTAGGGTTTTGTGGGTTCACTTTTTATTGGTAAATTTAAAATATAAGAGAGGGAGTTAAAGTGAAGGAAGGAAAATCAAGCGGTCAAACACCAGTTATCTGTGGAACAAAGGAAACTTCAGGGGCAGGGTAGCCTGCCTCTTTATCTAGTTTGTAGCTGGCAATGTGTTTATTTGAGATAGCCGTCTCTGAAGTGGATCCCTCAGCAATCAAAAGTTTAATATCAGGCACTTGGATTACAATTAAAAAAAAAGCCAACTATCAGGTGCTTCTCTGCACTTGCTTTTCACCTCACATTCTGGGGACCATGACAATGTCAGGACTGGCTGGGGTGAGTACATGGAGAAATACACAGGGCTGGAGGTAACATTATTACAACTGCCTCCTTCATCACAGACTTTTGGAGCAGGAGGCAGCAGCCATTGGAATCACTTTTGTTTTTTAAGGATAATTGATGTATAATAAAATGGCCCATTGTGGTGTCAGTTTTGAGTTTTGATGTATACAGTAATGTAAGTACCACCACAAACAAGACATAAGACAGTTCCATCACCCCTAAAAGTTCCCTTGTGCCTCTTTGTAGTCAACTGTTTTCCCCAACCTCAGTCCCTGGCCACCACTGGGTCTTTTTTCTGTCCCTATAGAGTTTCCATCTCCAGAATATATCAGTAGTTTGTCTTTTTTATTGCTGAGTACTATTCCATTACAGGGATGTACCAATTTTGTTATCCGTTCACCCACTGAAGGACATTTGGATCATTTCCAGTTTGGGGCAATTATGAATAATAGCTATAAAGAATCACATACAGGTTTTTGTGTGAAAATCCATTTTCACTTCACTTGGGTACGTATCTAGGAGTGGGATTGCTGGGTTATATGGTAAGTGTATGTTTAACTTATGAGAAACTGCCAAACTGTTTTCCAATGTGGCTATACTATTTCACATTCCCACTTGCAATGGATGAGAGTTCCAATTGCTCCCCAATGCCAGCTCTCTATACTTTCAGGTGGTTGCTCTGTTGATTTTGTCTTTTTAGAAATTTTAATAGATGTGTGGTAGTATATCACTGTGGTTTAATTTGAATTTCCCTAATGAGTAATAATTTTGAGGACACTTCCATGGGCCTATTGACACTACATATATCTTTGGCGAAGTGAGTGTTCAAACATTTTATCCTTTTTAAAGTTGAGCTGTCTGTTTATTGAGTCTTGAGAGTTCTTTATATTTTCTGGATACAAGTCTTTATCAGATATTTGATTTGCAAATATTTTCTCTCACTCGGTGGCTTATCTTTTCACTTTCTTAACAGTTTCTTTCAGAGAGCACGATTTCTTAGATTTGAGGAAGTCCAACTCATGGGTCACACTTTTGTAGTTATATCTAAGAACTCTTGACCTAAAACAAGGTCCTTTGTCTTTCCATATAAAGTTTACAATCTGCTTGTCATTATCTGTAAAAAAAAAAAAAAAAACCACTGCAGGGATGTTGAGTAGCATTGCTTTGAATCTGTTAGAAGTTTGAAGATAATTGGCATTCTTAATAATATTGATCTTTCTAATTAATGATCAGAGTGCCTTTCATCAGGTTGAGAAAGTTCCTTTTTTAAAATTTATTCATAATTGAATGGACAAACCTTCTGTTTTTTGTTTTATGATAGTGACTGCTGACAACAGAAGAAGTTATGCCTCCTAATGCAAACATAAGTAGGCATGGTCTGACCAAGAAATGTTTCCAACTTAACTTGAGGAAGTTTCTTTTTACATCTTATTTGCTGAGACTTTTATTCTGAATAGATGTTGAATTTTGTCAAATGCTTTTTATCTATGGAGATGGTTATAAAATCCTCTGGAAATTATGTTTTTAGCAGGCAATCAATCCCATTAGGTTCAAGCTGCAACTCCTCTCACCTTCTGTGAGCACCAGTTTCAACGTGAGTTCAGTGTTCAATGCCTTTGATGTGTTGTTTGGGTTAGTCCAGCAAGTATATCACTCAGGTTTAGTCTGGGCTACGTGGGTCTATATGGTAATTCAGTTCTCAAATCCTTTGCCATGAATCCTTGGATCTGTTCCACGCCTGTTCAGTTTGGGGATGAGCCCTGGGACGTCTGTCAGTTTAGAGACAATTTTCCACCCTCTCCCTCTCTGGTATTTCTTCCATACTTTCCAATTTCCAAGAATCCCTAATCCAAATTCCTCCATTCAGAAAGATTGAGTTCTCTCAGAGATTTATCCTTTCACACTGTGTTGCAGTTCCACATGACCAGAACTCCTTTAAGAGCAAGGAGGCAAGAAAATTCAGAAAGAAAAAAAAGGGGGACACTCTTCACATTTTTCAGACAAGAAGTCCTTTTTCCTGGTTCCTTTGACCAGAGAGCTAGATTTTCCTTCGTGGTTTTGGTCTCTGCTCAGCCACCTCTTGACATTACATTTCTGCAACTGGGCTGGTCTCTGGGTGGAGTCAGGAGAGAAAAGAAACAAAAAGAAATGAAAAGGGAGGGAAGATTCTTTTCACATTCTCTGGCATGCAGAGGTCCCTTTGTCCAGTCATTTGGTTATAAAGAGGTGGTTTCTCCTGAAGTTTTTGCTCCTCAGAGACTGCAGTGAGTTCTATGTGAGAACAGTAATGGGACACACAACGATGGTCTAGTAACCAGCCTTGAGGCAAAAGTGAAGGTGATAGTTGGAGAGGTCCGGAAGGCAGCTGGGCAAGTACCCTGCAGACTGGGGAACAAAAGAAATTTTAAACTTTTTGCCTTTACTCAGTAGCAGACATCATGGTGATGAGTCACCATACCAAGAACATACTGTCCAGCATTACTCAGAAAAGCCCGCCAGGCTACTTCTCTAAAGACATGACCTGAGCCCTCCTGGAATAATTCTCCCAGAGCACGCTGAGCAAACATGTAGAGTATTGTCTCCAATCATACAGGCTGTCATATTTGTAACTTGTGAAATGAGACCTGCTCAATTTCTGACTAGCTCTTTCTATTTTTGGTTCACAGAAAATCGTAATGATAAGAAGGATGAAGATGGACAGGAACCCCTGGCACCCAGGTAACTCTGAATGATGAAAGGGCCGATAATGGAATGGTGAAATCTAGAGAGGATTCCAGAAGGAGAGATCAAGAGGCCAAAGTTCCCAGACTGAAGAAAAAACAGAAACTGCTGATTGTACCTATTTCATTCATTCATCATACAATGATGCATCCTTTTAAACAATGTGGTCTGTTCTCTTTGTTGTTCTTGTATTGGTTACCATTTCCTAGTAATTCTTCAAGTTCAGTTAAATACAGTCAGTCTGACCTAAAGGTAAACTAGCCAGAGATCCCTAGTTTCTATAGTCTATAGACCTGTGTAGTTAAAAACCAAAGCAAGATGCCTATCTGGTTTCTGCACAGTTGTCCTGAGGTATGTTGGCAGATGTATCATAGCCAGAAAGTTATCTTGAAAAACAAATTCAACCCATATCAAATATCTAGAGAGAGAGGTCTAAAAGCTGCAAGAGCCCTAAGAGGTTACATTGTTTCAGGAGCCAGTATTCAATGGACTACTTCATATAATATTAAATAAAATTTGTCCACAGCATTTTTAAGCCAGTATTATATCCTGTGTATCCTGAGTGTCATAGGCATATTTTAGAGGAGTAATCCAGTCTACGTCCTCATCCACATGTTATGAGGTCAGTAGACTGAGCAGCTGCTGCTCTCTCTTCTACCCCAACTCTAGACACACTATAACCCCAGTCAGAAGTGGATTGTCATATTTTCTCTCTGATATTATGGCCCCTTTGGTTTCTGGAGCCTCTTCAATGAGCTTCAGATCAGGACCAACTGTGAAGCTGTGGTTCCAGATTGCCTTAGTTTAATCTCCTGTTTTGCCTACCTGAAATCTCCCTGCTCCCCGCCCCCAGGCTCAGCAGGGGCCTTCAGGAGGAAGAAGTGAGTGAAGTCCCGGAGGACTCACTAGATGAACGGTACTTGACTCACTCCAGTCACCATGACTCCCAGCAGCCTCCCAGCAGCAATGCCTTACAGTCTGGTGCACAAGAACCCAGTTCTGCTGTGCACATAGCCAGTGAGTACTCCCATTGCAAAGAGAATAAAACTCCAACAACCAGAAAACTGGAGAATAAAGCTCCAGTAGCTTCTACATGCTCACCACTTCTGTCTAGGCTGAGTGACATCATCTCTGCAGGTAGGCCCTAAAGATTAAACTTGAAAAAGTGATTAGACTGGACACAGTTGTGGGACCAAGTTTCAAGTACAGATCCCTGGTGGGTCAGGTAATTTACTCAGTCACTCTGGCCCACACTGGCGTATGCAAGCTGGTCAACTCCAGGAAAGCCAGAGTGGAGATGGTGAAGGGATCATGGCAGACTCTCTGCCACCACTTCAGCATATGCACAGAATCTATGTAATAGGCCTCCTTCTTTAAGATGAAGCATCTTAGCTTTCCTGAAATGTTCTTGCTAATTACAGTTCCTAAACAGTGTCCCTTAAGCTTTTCTAGCTGTCCAAGAATATGGGCAGTCTTGCAGTTATCATGGTTCCTCTGTTCAAGGTCCAGTCTCCATCTCCCCTCAGGTGGCTTGCCTCCACATAAGCTTCCATTTTGGTACCAGAACATGAGGGGGTTTTCCTAAAGACAAGGCTCTGATCTTGGCAACCCTTGAGTAAACGGCCAGGGTTTCCATATTTTGTGTAGGACCAAAGTTTTGGGTTTTTAAAAAAATGTTTGTGGGTTTAGTCTCAGTGCTGTAATCTAACCTAAACCAACAGCCAGCATATCTACTAGGGAAAAGGTTAAATCTACAAGCAATGGCACTAGCATGCTCCTTTCCAAAGCATGCCCCTCCCCCTGAAACTAGCCAAAATATCAAAGCAAACCAAAATACCTTCAGATTGGCAAAAATATTTACAAACCTGCAAAATATCTTAAGCCTATCCCCCATACTCTAGACTTAATATTTACTGAGTTCTTGCTGAATGCAATGCCCACCTCAGTAGACATCCCTGTATGAGATCTGTTAGGTGTCAGTGAAGAAAGATCATCTGAGATTCTTTTTACCTTCTTATGCTTATGTTGCTTTTGCTTTCAAGGACCCTCCTGAATAGGACTGCCCTCAGACTCATGGAACCACTTTGCCTGATGGCTCAGAGAGCTGGAAGGAACTGGGAGTTTTTGTCAATCCCACAGCACCCAATGACCCTACTTGTAAAGCCTTTACACATGATTGACACAGGTGCAGGCATATAAAAGCCAAGCTGCTTGACTTGAGGGGGCCTTTGTGATGAATCAGCTTGAGGGGAAAAGGGAATTCAGAGGCAAACTTTATAAAGGCCCAAGTAGATAAACAGAAGGAAATCTTTGCTTGGAAGTCCAATTGAGAAAGAATAATTTACCTGAGACTGTAAGAAGTCAGATTAAAATCTGTAGGTCCAATGGGAAAGAAGCCCATGGTGGGAGAGCTAGAGAGAAACAAAAAGAACCATGGGAAATGGGGCAGGTTTACTAAGTAGCTTTAAAATATGCTGTCGTATTATAAGAACTGATAAAGTTTTGCCGGACGCAAATGCCTGGACTCCACATCTAGAGATTCTGATTTAAATGGTTTCACATGTGTTTGGGGCATTAGTAGCTTTTAAAAGCTCCCAAGTGGTTCAAATATATGGCTAGAGATGAGAAGCACCATCAATCTACTAAGATCTTGGGTCACCAATATAGAAGTATCCCAAATGTGTGGCTTCTTCATAGGAAAGGCTGAATACCAGCCATTGATGTAATTTGCATTCTTCTCTCAACCATCTTGTTTGTATAGCATGGGGAAAAAAAGAATAGAAAAAGAGGTAGATGGATGGATTGGACCCATAACCTGTCTATGTAGGGTAGACTTTCTCCAACTTTTTTGACCACAAGACACAGTAAGAAACATACAATTCCCTGTGACCTGGTGTTATGTTAAAAAAAAAAAAAAAAAAAGGCCTTACATGTAATGGGTCCTACCTAGTGTTTTCCTTTCTGATTCTTCAAATAAACCTGTAGTATACAGTCCACCATATTGATTTCACAACCCACTAATGGTTCAGAATCGCAATTTGAAAAATTTCCCTTGTGATTAGCCTCTTCATTAAGCAAACTTCCAAAAGAGAGTGTCAGAGGGAAAACTTTTCCTCTATCCACTTATGTTTGAATGATCCAGGGTCTTTGAATTAACTGATAATAAAGAGGAGAAATGACAAAGTTTATTTACACATGCAAGTGGGAGTTGCTTACTCAGAGAGTAAAGAATAACTTCCTGAAAACCCAGAGATTAAGGTTTATACACCAACTTAACAAAGGGGGTCAGGTTTAGGGCTTCAGTGGAAAAGTATGGAAAATTTTATTAGGCTTTTTGATGTTATTGGTAATGGACAGTCTGTCTCCACAGCAGCTGAATTCGCAGGAAACTCCCTTTGAAGGGAAGTTCATGGCACCTGTATTTTTGGGAGGCTCTGCTTTAGTCAAACAAGGGAAGGGCAAATAAGATTACAAATGTTTTAGCTTTTAAAATAATCTTTATGCCAAATCTGTGATACCTTCAAGAACTTTTAGATCTTACTCTCCTCAAGAGAATACAACAGCAACAAAATCTAAAATCTTAAGGAAGAGATTTTATATTTATACTTGCCTTCTCTACACAGGAGTGAAATACTGAAAAAAATCTTTCTGTAAGAAGCAATTTGGAAAGAATTAGGTGATGGGAAACACCTAGGAATGAGAAATTAGTACTCTTTCAATTTTTACTCAGGAACTCTGTTAGTTGATCTATTGGAAATATTCCTAGAAATGTCCCTAAGTGGAAATGTGATGTGGAATTAACTGTACAGCAGGTTGGTCTCCGCAGGGTATAAATGAATCAGACCAAGGTTTAACTCTTTGCTCTTTATTTGCTCATTTCCTTTTTTCTCTTTCTGATGATTCCTTTCTCTCTTCCTAATCTCTTTAGAAGAACATTTACGAGACTTTCTGTAAAGTCTTATTCCTGCCCCAGCCACGGTACCCAACAGCCTCCAGAGCCTGTTGGCTTCCTCCAGGTTGGAGCCTTTCCTCTCCCTTTTTTCAACTCTGTGATGTAGTAAAAAGGCTTGAGGCCTGGATTCTAGTCCCAGGTTTTTCATTTACAGGTCACGTGGCTTTAACTAGTACTTAGCTTCTTGACACCACTGTTTCCTCATGGCCAAATATAGAACTGTACTAGGATAGTAAATAGGTTCTGGTGCCAATACTAGAGGGGAGGGCATTTCCCACACCAACAAGCAATTCTTGTAATACCAGCTAGGTGTCCTACAGTTCAACTCAATTCTGACACTATCTACCCAGAGATGGCATCAGATTCTACTGGTTAAGGGCTCAGTCCTACAAGACTGCACCCTCACCACTGCTCCCACCACTTCAGAGGCCAGTCATGAGTCCCAAGTTGTTACCTGTACTTCTGACAAACTGGTTATAAATCAGAGGTTCCTAAGACCCCTTCCTTGGGTTTGATTAATTTGCTAGAGCGGCTCACAGAACTCAGAGAAATACTTTACTTACTAGATTACCAGTTTATTATAAAAGGATACAACTCAAGAACAGTCAGACAGAAGAAATGCGTAGAGCAGGGCACGGGTAAAGGACATGAAGCTTCCATGCTCTCTCAGAGCACACCACTCTCCCAGCACCTGCACATGTTCATCAGCCTGGAAGCTCTCTGAACCCCATCATTTTGGGTTTTTATGGAAGCTTTATTATACAAGCATGATTGATTAAATCATTGGCCATTGGGGATTGAACTCAGAGTCCAGCCTCTCTCCCCTCCCTGGAGGTCAGGGCTTGGGACTGGAAGTTCCAATCCTCTAATCACATGTTTGGCTCTCCTGGCAACTAGCTCCCATCTTTAGGTGTTTTCCAAAAGTCACCTCATTGACATAACAAAAGACATTTTATCAACTTAGGAAATTCCAAGGGTTTTAGGAGCTCTGTGCCAGAAACTGGATGAAGACCAAATATATATATCGATATATATTTTTTTCTTCTTCTTCTCCCCAAAGCCCCCCAGTACACAGTTGTATATTCTAGTTGTAGGTCTGTCTGGATCTGCTATGTGGGACGCCACCTCAGCATGGCCTGATGAGCTGTGCTAGGTCCACTTCCAGGATCTGAACTGGCAAAACCCTGGGCCACCAAAGCGGAGTGTGCGAACCTAACCACTGGGCCATGGGGCTGGCCCCCAAATATATAGTTTTTACTACACATCACAATGTCACAGATGGTGTCTGAGGACCTTGATGGTTTTCACATTCTAGGGCTCTTCCTTTGGCATCCTTCCCATTTAAAAGGAATAGGACATGGATTTAGGTGTGAGATTTCCATGCAAAATATCCTTTTTCCTAGATCAGACTGTTTCTGAATGTGCATGTTTGAAGCTAAGCACATCTCTACCGGGAGGTGTGAAACGCCTTCATTTTTCTCCAGAAGAGTAGAATGGAGGGCAAACTGATACTGAGGAGGAGGTGGTAGGGATCTGGCTAACCTACCTGCAGCAACTTTGAGTAGGACTATCAGCATTATGAGGTGGTGGGGCCCTATTGTCCACACCACAAGGTAGATGGTGTGGACACCCTCTAATCTGCTAGTATGACTATCTCTTTCCAGACTGTAGATTACCACCAGAATTTATCCACTTAGCTTCATTCAGGTTCTATGTAGCCTCTTTGCTCACTTAGCTCTCACTCCAGGCTCAGTCAGGTATCAGCAGAACCTGATAGGAAATTCTCATTTAGTTTAGTTTTTTCTTTCTGTTTCAGGTAACAACTATTTCTAGAATTATGAAAAGTTCTTGTCTAATTTCAACAAAGCTTAGACACCAACAGTTGCCCAATTGATGAGAAAAACTAAAACAACGAAACCAATGAAAGTCTAAATCTCAAAGCAAGAGGGCTCCATCTCTGAGAATCAGATTTCACAGCTGGTCTAGATTTGTTCTCCAAACGGATAGTTTGATGGCAGAAATCATAGCCCATCAGCCTGCAAATGTGATACTACCTAAGGGACCCCAATACTTAGATTCTCGGATCTTGAGAGGCCCCATCCCTTCCCCCCCGCCCAATCCTGTGGATCACTGGAGTCAGCAGCAGCTGGAAGAAAAAGGCAAGGACTTGGGTCAAGAATAAGTCAGCGTAATGTTGCTGCAGACTATTCATCAGCTCTTCAGCACATATCCATCTTCCTTGAAGAAAGAGGTTTAGAAATCTCTGAAAATAGAGTTTACTTTGTATACATTCTGTTGCCTATCATTTTTTGGTACAAATCAAAATTATAAAGCTTTCATTGTCCAGCTAAAAGCAGGAAACTCAAACATAATATGGCCACTACATTTATACCCCAAGAGTGATAGCGCCCAGGTTGGGGGTGCATCACTTCATTCCAAAATTAAATGTTATTACATAGAAAAACTACATCATGTGTCACACTCTAGGAACCAAGATAACTTAAGCAAAAAATTCTGCCCCAACAGTTAGGCGTCTGTAAGCAGAACAGTAGTCTCATACATGTCCACCTATGGGAGATCCAAGGAAACAATGATAGAATCTCTGCCAGAGAAGGATCCTGGGAGTTTGGGGTTCACTCCTCTACTTCCTATACAGGTCTAGCAAAAGTTCCACCCTAGAGGTCTCTGTTTAGGATCCACAGTGAGAGATAATATGCCTGGGTGGAACTGGTAGGTTTAAAATAACTCCAGTCTCATTTGGACTTTTTTTTTTTTTCCTGAAAATAAGTTCTTGTACCCATTGACTTGTCTTTTGCAATCAAATATAAAAGCAGGACATCCTATTCAGAAGCTTTGAAACTTATAAAGTAGCTTCCAACTTACCAGGTTTCCAGGCTAGATGGCTGATTCAGGTAAGAAGGACAAGTCCTGGGTGGTAGGAAGGGATCCTTTAGATGGGTTTGTACAGCAGGCTAGTAACAAATGTTTTTGTGCTAGTGGGTTTTATTGAGGACTGTCATACCCTCCTGCAAGGGGGACACTCATAGCCAATTTTTAGTCCAGGACTCAGCTAGCTCTTCATCATCCTCTGATTTTACAATCATTTCCCCCGACAATCACTTACTTTGAGAAATTTCAAGCCCACAGAAAAGTTAAAAGAACAATACAATGAACACCTCTATTCTGTCCATTTCAATTCATCAATTAACATTTATTTGCTCCTTTTCTCTGTCTACACACACCCATACATGTTCATATTGCTTTAGCAAATGCAGACAAAAAGCCCACTTCACCCCTAAATATTTCAGTACGTATTTCCTGATATTAAGGTCATTATCCTATATAATCATAATACAATTATCAAATCTAAGGACATTAACATTAATTCAATAATATTATCCAATATTTGCTCCAGATATAAATTTTCCCATTATTTAAAAACCGTATGTATATATATCATATGTTAAATGCATCTATATCATATATATACGAGAGAGAGATTAAGGATTAAGAGTGTGTATTGTGATACTGATATTTCTCCACGTTTCAATTAAAGTTCCTAAATTGCACTTTAGTCCTTAGTACCTGGAACTCTCTCCTGATTTCTTTGTTTTTGTAGTTTCTGATGGCATTACATTTTTGAAGAAGACAGGCTAGTTATCTTGTTTGATATCCTACATTCTGGTAAACTAGACATTTTTGGAAAGAACAGCACATATGTATGTGTGCTTCCTACTGCATTCTGTCAGAAAGCAAGTTGTCCAAGAACAAAGAAACAAAATATTTTTATGTCAAAAATATTAAAGGAAACGCAGCATCTGCCAGCAAGTTTAGCACTCTGCGTTGTGGCTGAAGTAACCTCAGCTCCAATCCAAACCCCCAGTGTCTGGCGTATCTCCACAGGCACTGATCCGCCTTCTGGTTTGCTCTTAATCCTGGCACTGACCGCAACCCTTATCTGCAGCCAGTTTACCACCAGTGCACTACTGTTAGAAGAGAAGGAAAACCCACATTAAACTGGCATTGAGCCAGGTCATTGGGTACCTTGGACATGCCGCGTATCTGAGTGTGTGCAGAAACTATTCCAAAATGTGAAATGCATCCTCTCAATGAGCCTTGTCTGTAGCTTTCACTAATGAAATGGTGCCTTCATAGCTGTTTTTCTGGTTGAGATATTTAAAATATTAGTGGGGCTTCAGGGAGAAACGAGGATGAGCTTAGTGTGTTTAAAATAAAATCTACACTCCTTGCCATAATCTACACAGGTATATATCCATCCCCCATCCCCCATGTGTATGCTAACAGTAATTCAGAGTAAAATGCAGAAATCTTAACTAGACAGGTTATTAAATTTTGACAAAACAACCACAACTCAGATCGTTATAGAAAATTTCCATCATCCCAAGAAGGTCTTTAGAGCTGCTTTCCAGGCAATCTATGCCCACCCTTCCCCTGGTTTGGTTAATCTCTATTCTGATGTCTAATAGATTAGTGTTGCCTCTTCTTGAAATTCACAAAAGGAGTGTACATTTTTTTGCATCTGGCTTTTTTTCTCTCCTGTTTTTAAAATATATCCATACTGTTACGTGTATCAGTAATTAATTTGGGTGTTATTGACAAGTGTTATTCCAGTATGTGAATACATCACAGTTGATGGAAAATTAGGCTATTTCCAATTTGGGCTATTGTGAAGAAGGCTGTATACATATTCCTGTACAAGTCTGTCTGTGGACATTCATTTCCCTGGAGTATACAACAAGTATTGGAATTGCTGTGTCATGGGGTAGGTGCAAGTTGAACTTAATTAAAAACTGTCAGTTTTGTAAAATGGTAGCAATGAGCAGTATAATTACTCCACATCTTGTCAGAATTTAGTATTCTTTGTCTTAAATTTATCTATTCTGGTGGGTATGTAATGGTATCTCATCACCATTTTAATTTGTGTTTTCATAGTGATTAATGATGTTGAACATATTTTCTTATGGCTTTTTGCTATTTAGAAAGATTACAGAGCTAAGGGGCTTGGGAGAAGGAGTTTCAGAGAAACAAAGGGGAAGTCCGTGTTTCTTTCACTCCAGACAAGGCCTTGGGCAACCAGACTTCTGGGTGTCAGTGGCAGCTGGAGGATGGTTATCTGGTGGTTGTGACTTCCTTAAAGGCATTCTTTTTCTTATGCAAAACAAGCTAAAAAGTCCTTGTGACCCTTGAGTCACCCCTCAGGCTAAACAAGAAAACAGCAAATTAACAAGATTGATTTCTTTTCATCTGTGTCTGTGTTTGGGAACAAGGTTGAAGAGTAATCATGTTCTTATTGAATATTTACAGTAACCCTCAAGAAACCAGCTTCACAACCATAGGCAATTATAAGGCTTTACCAGGCAGGCCTCATGGGGGAAAGCTACCCTCCAACACAGACTTGGTGAGCAGCCAGTGCATTCATTGATCTCTGGAGGTAGTTGCAATTAAGGACTAAGGCTCTCCCTCCACCCTACACCCTACTAGGGCCAGCCATGCTCCAATAAATATCCTCATTCCTAGCTCAGAGGCTAGAAGTGGGAGGGAGAGGTTCGGTGGAGACACTGCTCAGGTGCCTTTGTGAAAATGATCTTATCAGGGGCCCTCAAAGATACTTTTCTTTACTCTGACTCTGTAGTTAGTACTTTTCTACTCCTAACCCTTACACCTACCCCCTAGCCCTTGGGAGCCTTTTGTTCAGGGCTCCCTTGGCAGTCAAATGATCCTCCCATCTGCACTGATACATCTGACCCCTGCTTGGTGCTGTTCCATGGGGAAAAATGGAACACCAAAGGAGCTGACACCTACTCTGTTTAGCCTCTTGCTTGTACTGTAGCAGTAAGTGAATAAAGGCTTGCTTGTCACTTTCAGTTTGGCTTGTCTTTTCTTTCTCTGACACACCTCCTGCGCTGCCCTCAGCTGTCAGTGTACTACCATGAATTTGTTGATGTCTGTATTAGTTTGCTAGGGCTGCCTAACAAAACACCACAGACTGGGTGGCTTAAACAATAAGAAATTTATTTTCTCACAGTTCTGGGGGCTGGAAGTCCGAGATCAAGGTGTCAGCAGGTTTGGTTTCTCCTGAGACCTCTCTCCTTGACTTGCAGATGGCAACCTTTTCTCTGTGTCCTCATTTGGCCTTTTCTCTGTGCAGGGAGTATCCTTGGTGTCTCCTTCAATATGTCCTAATCTCTTATTCTTATAAGGTGTTGACGAAAATAATCCATAACCAATCTATAAATGAAAATTTGGGAGAGTTTATTCTGAGCTAAAATGTGAGGACCATGGCCCAGGGCCTTTCTTCCCAAAGGAAGAAAGGGCACCAAAGAAGTAGGGTGTACAGAGTGGTTATATACCCCCAAAGAGGATGTATCACATATGACTGAAATGTCCTTTTACAATAGTCGCGGGACTGCTCTGTCGGCACAGCGATTGATGGACACAGTAGGTGGGTTGCTGTCTTGGTGAACACAGCAGGGTGGCAGGTCTGTTGTCTCAAGCTGGGTGGTCACAGGTGAGCTGGGTGGTCAAAGGTGAGCACAGCAATCAGTTCCTAGACTAAGAAAAGATGCTTATCCTTAAGGAAATGCCAATGTAGGGGGAAGTTGCACCTTTATCTTAAGGCCATTTGTTCTTGCCATAGTAAATGTTTAAAGCAGATATACAACGCGTACTCAATGGCCACGGTCAGGCCCTTTTGGAAAAAACAAAGTCAGGCCGAATTAGGTTTACACCAAATGGCTTCCTCTTATACTCCAATATACACTATTGCTTGCCATTTCTATTTGTCAAAGGACACCAGTCAGATTGGATTAAAGCCCAACCTAATAGCCTCATTTTAACTTAATTACCTTTTAAAGGTCCTATCTCCAAGAACAGGTACTATATTCTAAGGTATTGGGAGTTAGGGTTTCAACACATGAATTGGAGGGGTTGGGCGGGAGGGGGATGCGGGGCCACACAGTTCATTCCGTAACAATGCCTCTAAGAAAAAGTTGATGGATGGGTACTGACTTGATCTGTAACTGGAGCTCCTTGGGATGCTAATCCATCACAGTAACCAACATGTTACCATTAAAATTTTCTTAAAGATTTGGCTGATTTTACTTTACTTTCATGTACTGCAGACTTCTTCTAATTCCACCAGTTCATAAGAGATGAAAACAGTCATAGTTTCTTCTTTCCTAGAATGGGCTTATCACTTCCTGGAATTCAGTTCATTTTAATTTCTTTGCATTCTGGTGATTTTTAGCTTATCTAGATTGTTCTCAAGGTTAGGGAGGGATTGACACTCTCTCGTAAACTTTTATACCCTAATTAGAAATGAATGTCCCTCTAGTGATTTTTTAAAGCAATGCTCTACCTATAGACCCCTAGTGGAGTACTTTCTAGGAACTTCAAAGAAATCTTGTCCTTTAATTGAACTTTTTGGTTGGTAATTGTATTGTGGAGCAATTCTTCTGAGTAAATATGCTCATACTCTCAGAATCAGTGTTCTCTATGTGAGAAAAGTGAAAAATGTTAGAGTATCAGATAGATGTATAGAAAGTTTGTTGTGCTGGCAAAAGTATGAAGAAAAAGGGTCTCTCACTGAGTTGAAAAAACACATTGGAATGTAAATTGGTCCACCTCCTACTGAAGTCAAACTAAGAAAATGTAGAGAGAAGCCTTCAAATTCCAGCAAAGTTGGAGTAACAGAAACCAGGCTCACCCTCTCACCTGAAAACAAAACGAAAAAAGAAATCGATAATATGCATGAAATTATATTTTTCAAGACCTTGGAAATCAGGCAATAAAGGATAGCAACCTCTGAGAGGTGGGGAACAAACAAGGTGAGTCCTATGGTTACTCCAGCTCACACCATCAGGTGCAGAATTGTTTCCAGGCTAGGCACAAGGAAGGGATCTGAGGCAGATGAAGAGGTTGCATTGAGGAGATGAAGCTGACTGTCTGAGGAGAAACAACGAGAGTTCACAGGACAAAAATCCAGTGAGGAGAGAGCTGAGGCAGAGAGAGAATCTGGGGGCAAGTAGAGATTCCATCTTCAGTATTCATCAGAGAACTGATCAGCAAGCTCATGCTTGTGAAGAAAACTACCTGAGGCCAGGGAAAGAAACATCTGAAAAGATCATGGAACAGGGCCTGGTACTCAGAGCAAGAAACAGTGTTTTCCTGCTCCCACCAGCCAGACTGGAACTATTCATAACCTCAGAGCTTCAGTAGTAAGAAATAATCAGCCCTAGAATGAGCACTGCTCCTGAACCACCTGAAAAAATCATAAAGGCAAGATCCAAAAGGATCAAACAGTTTATAAGTCATTCAACTGTACCCCAGAATGAAACTCAAGAAGATTTAAATCAAAATAGCAGATACCTAAGAAGGAAAACCTTCTGAATGTCTGGCATCCAATCAAAGAATGCCAGGCATGTAAAGAGGCAGGAAAACATGACCTATAATGAGAAGAATAAGCAATCCATCAAAACGGAACCAGAACTGACACGATGTTAAAATCATCACACAGGATTTTAAGACAGTTCCTATGACTTATTACATATGTCCAAAGAATTAAGTAGAAACATGGAACACATACAAATGGCCAGAATCAAACTTTAGAGATGAAAACTGGAATGTCTGAGATGATAAACTCACCAGATGGAATTAACAGCAGAGTGGACATCACAGAAAAAAAGATTAGGGAACAAAAAGCCATGAACTTTGAAAATATCCAAAATGAAACTCATGATCAAAAAAAATTCTTTTAATGAACATAGCATCAGTGACTGGTAGGGTAACTTTAAAACGCCTAATATAGGAGTAACTAGAGTCCCTGAGAAGACAGGGGGAGAATTTTTTGAAGACCATTTTTGAAGACCCAATGGCAGAAAAATTTCCAATCCTAGTGAAAATTATAAACCCACTGATCCAAGGAGCCAAATGAACCCCAAGCACAAGAAACATGAAGAAAACCACACCTAGTCACATCACAATCAAATTGCTCAAATCAGTTGAAAAAGAAAACATCTCCAAAGCAGTCAGAGTAAAAAGACTTGGGACATACAGAAGACAAAAATAAAAATTATATCAGATTTCTCATCAGAAGCAGTGCAAGTGAGAAGACAGTACAGCACTATCTTTAAATGACTGAGGGGAAAAAAAATCAAATGTGGAATTTTATGCCTCCTCTCCCAAAAAGGTCTTTCAAAAATGAAGGTGAATAATGACATTTACAGACATACAAACGCTGAAAACTTCATCAACAGTAGATCTACACTACAAGAAATGTTGAAGGAGTCCTCCAAGAAGGTCACTGATACCAGATGGAAATCTGGATGTACACAAAGAGATGAAGGACAAGAGAAACAGTATCTGTATAGGAAAATACATGACTTTTTCTTAGTAGCTAAAGCTCTTTAAATACATGCAGCAGATTAAACAAAAATAACAATGGATCGTAGGGTTTATAACACATGTTAAGTAAAATGGAGGACAACAATAGCCTAAAAACAAGCAGGGGAGAAAACTGAAGAGGTATGGTATCACTTGAAGGCAGACTGTGGTAAGTTGCAGATGTGCGCTGTAAATGCTAAGGCAGTCACTGAAATAACAGAGTTACAGTGAATAAGCCAATGAACGAGAGAAATTGGAATTGTATACAAAACCATGTAAACACTATGACAGCAATTGCTCTTCCAGGACCCTACCCCAGAGAAATACTACTATAAGCGGTCAAAGGTATATGTACAAGAATGATGATCACAGCACTACTTGTAATATTAAAAGCATAGAACCAAATTAATTTTAAAAATATATGGAAAGGGTACAAAGAAACAATGGGAGAAACTCTTGTCAAAAGTAAGATAGAGGATAATTACGATGTTTCTGCTTTTTCATACATTTCTTGATTCTGAAGCATAAACCTAGGTATGTTTTCAATGGCTCTCCTGGGAGGATCTGAGATCTGAAACTATCTCACTCAGGATCCTCCTGTGGTGCACAGACACAGAGGACAGGAGGGTAACGCAAGCGAGGTCTCTCCCTCTCCCTACCTGTAGGTGACAGGATTGCAGGGTAAATACTTCTAAACTGCAAAAAGCTACAACTGTAAGTAGTCGCGAACCACCAGCTATTCAGTTAACAGTCTAACGCACCAGCCAGTTGTGCCACGAAGACACACGGGAGCCTTTGCTATCTCAACAGAGTGCTAACACTCATTCAACGCCAGGCCGAGCCACCCGCCCTTGCAGGACAGCAGTGCCGGCTCCAGAGCCTCGGAAAACCCGACACGCGGAGTCGGCGCAGCGTGTTGATCGCCTTTGAGACCCGCGCGTTGAGTGCTTCCGGAGGCAGAAGGGCAGCCAAGCGGCCTCGCCCCGCCTTGCTCCACACCCGCCTCAGATGCCAGCACTACGGAGACGCCTGGGGCCGCGACCCCCCGGGCCTGGGCCGAGTGGGGCCCAAGGGAAGCTGAACGCCTGATGGGCTCCGGTGACGGGCGGCTCGTCCAGTTTGCTCCGCCTTCACCCGACCACCTGCGCCGCCGGCGCTCCCCTCACTCCACTCGGCTCGGCTGCGGTCGGTGACAGGGAGTTGGGGTTGGGGGTCAAAAGACGCAAACGCGAAGAGGCGGGAGAGAAGCCGGGCATTTGAGGACGAGACCTCCCGGGAGCCCTATGCAGAGGCGCGGCCCGGATTCAGGGGAGATGAGAAACACATCAGAATGGGGAAGGGAAAACGGAGACAACATGAGGCAAAAGCACGCGTACCTGCAGCTGTTCAAGAAGAGAGAAACGCGGCGACTGGAATGATTTTACGTCAAAATTCGTAGAGCACGAGCGGAGTGTGCCACCCGGGCTGTGGCGCGCCGTGATCGTATAGTGGTTAGTACTCTGCGTTGTGGCCGCAGCAACCTCGGTTCGAATCCGAGTCACGGCAGTGTTTCCCTTTTGCTTTGTGTTTAAAACCTTACGGGCTGCCCCTCTTACCTGGGGGCCAGAGAGCGCTTTTTGCTGGCCACCAAGTGCAATAACGTCACGAGAAGGGAAGAAAATATAACAGCGCACGAAGCTCTAGCACAGTCACAGGAGATAATCCTGGACGTGCTCCACACCACACCATTTAACAGAAAATATCTAAAGATGAGGTGCGAGCTCTCAATGAGACTTGTGTGTAACTTCCACTAAGGGAATGGTCTAGTCACTAGAGGTTTTAAAGATTTTATTTTTTCCTTTTTCTCCCCAAACCCCCCAGTACATAGTTGTATATTCTTCGTTGTGGGTCCTTCTAGTTGTGGCATGTGGGACGCTGCCTCAGCGTGGTTTGATGAGCAGTGCCATGTCCGCGCCCAGGATTCGAACCAACGAAACACTGGGCCACTTGCAGCGGAGCGCGCGAACTTAACCACTCGGCCACGGGGCCAGCCCCTACTAGAGGTTTTTTAGTGGAAACATTTCAAACATCAGCGAGGCTTTTTTACACACAAAAAGAAGAGGTTTTAAAGAGTTAACAATTACTCCAAACTGGTCGTGGTCTCCGTTGCAGTCTCTGAAATCCGACGGCCAATTTTTATCCTTTAAGGGAATTATTAATGTGTATTCACAGAACAAAATGCACAAATCTCTAATGGACAAATGGACAGCTATATGAATATTGAAATATGCAACCTTCAACAGGATCATAACATACAGAAATTTTCTATCATCTAAGCATGGCCCTTTGATACACTTTCCAGGTAATGCCTTCATCCTCTGCTATTTTATAACTATTCAGATGTCTACCCTCACAGATTAGGCTTGTCCTTTCTTCAAATTCACACAAAAGGATGTACACTTTTTCAGTCTAGCTCTTATCAAGCAACCTTATATCTTTGATATATATGTACGTTATTGCGTTCGTCACACCTTAATTTTGGTGTAAATGTTAAGCTTTACACCAATGTAAACGACACCCGAAATGATGGACATTTGGGCAATTTCAAACCACAGCATTGGGGAAAAGGCTCATGTGAATACCATTCTAGTAGTAATTTGTGGATATGTGAAAAAATGGCCACTGAAAGAAGGGAAGCCATAGACAAAAAATCTGCAAGGAAAGCAAGACCACTGGCCTTCTATCCTAGAGGTGTTAGAATGAGGGAGAGAAGGGCGACAGCGAGGCAAGTCAGAGAAAAGTAGAATTTTTACTGCCAGTGAAGAGCACATTCTCTTCCATCATGCCTCTTCTCTCCAAGGTCTTCCTAGGGAAGGATGGGCTGACGGAAGCGTCGTTCCGAAGTGGTCCAGTGCGCAGAGTCCGGGCTTCTCCTGGAATATTTGCCGGTGTCTCTTCTGGGTCAAAGCAACTCCACAGGATATTCCTGTTGATCCCTGAGGAGTAGTGGGAGAGACACCAACTTGGCCAGCTCCATGAGCCGCACTCAACATAGGCCCCTCATGGAGGAGCGGGGATTCAAGGCTTCTGAGCCGGGCCCCTCAAATGGCTGAGGCAAGAGAACCAGCTAGGGAACCTCCTGCTGCCTCAGGTTCTCTCCTCCTGTTGTTTGAGAACGTGGATCCAATTTTCTCCCCAGCACTGGAGAGGCGTCTCAGTCATTTCTGCTGGTTGGGAAAGGCTTATTGTGCCCAGGAATGCAGCTGGTGTGCAGAAGGTGAGTGAAGGGTAAATGGGGTAAGAGGCAAGAAGCAGCCGGCTAGCCCAGACATGGAGCTGGTGCTGGACACAGAGCTTCCCAGAGAAGCCAGGCGTCAGGCTTCTTGTTCCTGGAAAGGGTACCTCCTTCTGACCTGACCCCAAAGAGCCAGCATGCAGGGGCTGCTGTGACCATACTCTCCGTGGGGTCCCCACGTATGAACACACCCATGGCCAGCTGCGGGTTAGTAGCATTTGGAGAGAAAGAAGGTATCACGCAAAAAGCAGGGCTTCTCCATACGCTTGGTCAGGAAAGAAAAAAGCCAGGAATACAGAAGTGGAGACTGCCGAATGTGGCACACCAAAGTATGCTGTCCTGGGCCTGGGTTGGCAGAGAGCAATGAGGCAACATGGAAGAGACATCAAGAACCAGAGAATATCTGGTGAGAGCGCAAACTCAGTCCTCTGCTAGCATTAATTCCACAGCCAAATCTCCCACATGCAGGGAAACAGCATGGGTCAGCACAGCCGGCCAGAGGAAAACGACTTTTGTGGGCGAGTTATCTCTTCAACCAGGTAAGTATAGCCACCTCCCTGCAGGCACAATGCAGCCTCCCATCTCCCCACCGTTCACTCAGGATCACCACCCTCCCCTTCACCCACCCCTCACCATTCTTTTAAACTGTTCTCCCAAAGCAAGTCAAGCCATGCCCCCTCACCACCACCCCCACAACCCCCAGGGGAGACCCCACAGGCGGGCCCACCAGACTGACTGCCCTTCAGCAGAGGCTCCAGATCCACTGACCGGCAGCCAGTGCACTGTCTCATCTACATACTCCACCTGCTGCCTCTGTAGCTCGGTCCACATTACCTTCCCAGGCTCTCCCTCTCCTCTTGCCTTTACAGTTGGACACAACATTTATCCCAACAGATCTTCGGAGCAAGTGTGCAGTGCCTGGTAGAGTCCACAGAGGTTTAAAAAAAAAACAAAACAGCAGTTGGAGAAGTTGTGGCATTTGCCTGGAACATCATTGTTTTGATATTCTGGTATTGATTTTTACACCTACCTTCTGCTTATGGAACTGATACTGGTTTTCCATTTGTGGTAGTGGGATGAATTAAAAAGTCAAACTACTCAGGAAAAAGAATATGAATCGATTGAAAGAAAATATTTTAAAAATATATTCAGCTCTCGCTCAACTGACAAGTGTGTGGATACGGCAAAAGCCTGGGGCCCCTAGCATGTGTGCTGATGCTGTGGCAGTCATTGGATCTGTGCCTGTGATCCAATGCCGCTCTGGTCTGCTGCTCCAAAAATCCTGAAGCCAGGTCACGGTCTCCGAGAGACACCTCAGGAGGATCGACCTACCCCAAGGTGACTGACTGTACAACTCCATTTCCTTCTCCTGGGAAGCCTAAGCCAGGGTCTTCCTGGATCACAAACGAAGTTATCTTAATGACCAAAACTTATGAGAAAATATTCTTGACATTTTTTACCTATTAGGGAAATACAAATTAATACTAGAAGGAGATACCATCACATGATATTTATATCATATTTATATTTAAAAGAATTAGTACACCAAATGCTGACAAGAGTGTGGAGGAATTGCAACCGTAGTCGTGGGTTTACAACCAGTCTAGAGGACTGTTTGCCGATTTTTAATAAAGTTAAACTTGTACCTGTGTCATGATGCAGCAATTGCAGTACTTCTGTGAAGGCGCAAGCGCAGAAAAAGATTGCTAGAGAGTGCTCATCAAAACACTGGGTACTCATCAACAACACCAGTTAACACTCAAATTACTCCAATAATACCAAAATTAAGAGGTAATATGCATAACAATATGGATATATTTAATGAACATAATGTTCCATGAAGAAAGCGAGATACAAAATTCGTTCATTTGCATTTCAAGAACAGGCAATAGTAATCTATGGCAACAGACCTCAGAATAGTAATTAACCAAGCAAGATAGGGTAGGAATTGCCTGGAAAGCAGCTCAATGGACATTTCTGGGATGAAGGCAGTTTTCTGTAACTTGATCTGGATGATGATTACATGTGCCAAAATTCAACAAAGTGTTTGATAAAGATTTGTGATTTTTACTCTATGTGGACTATGTTTCAATAATTGACTGTTCCCATAAAAATTAGTGGATGGTGGATGGACAAAAGCGGGTGTAGACACAACTGGTTTGTACTTTATTGTAGAGTACAATACACTTTACTTTCAATACAATACACTTACAATTCACTATAAACTCGTTCTTCATTAGCGTAAAAACCCTCGCACTGATATTTGAAATATTTTTCCAGAAAAATGGCTATGACCACACTATTTCATTAATAGAAGCTACAGACAAGGCTCCTTGAGAGATGGTATTTCACCTTTGGATATATTTTCTGCTCAATAGTGAGACAAGGAAACATCCAAAGTTTCGCTTCCACAGGCCATCCATAGATTTGTGCATTGTGGGATTTACTCCTTTGATGGCATCTCACTATGGGGCCAGCGGTAAACTGTTCTCTCTGACAGCTGCTAAAGGAGCTCAGCTGGTGCTGGGATGAAAAGCAAACAGAAAGACCGGTGGTGGACAGTGCCCTACTGTAACTTGGATTTGAACCAAGGTTGCTGCAGCCACAACACAGTACTAACCACTAAAGGGTCATGATGCCACCCCGGCCTGCTGGAAGCACTGTACTTCCTACAATTTCTTTTTTATGTAAAAATATTCACAGTATTTTTGCTGTTTTATTTTTGGACACCTACTTCCAGACCTCTCTCATGATCTTCTCCGTTTCTCCCTCCCCATTCTGCTACCTAATAAAAACAATTTTCATCTCTCAGGATTCGGGCCTATGCCTCTTCACAGGTTTTCCGGGAGCTCTCACCTCATTCATGCTTCTGCTTTCTTTCGCTGCTTTTCACGTTTAGTCTTTTGACCTGACCTCTTCGGGCTGCAGCCACACCGACCCCACCCTACTTCACAGACCGCGACCGAGTGGAAGGAGGGGAGCGCAAACTGCGCAGACGGTCGGGTGAAGGCGGAGCAAAGGTCCGGAAGAGCCATCACGGGAGCCCACCGGCGTTCAGCTTCCGTTGCGCCCGACTCGGCCCAGGCCCGGGGGGTCGCGGCCCCAGGCGTCTCCATGGTGCTGGCATCTGAGGCGGGTGTGAAGCAAGGCAGGGCGAGGCCGTTCGGCTGCCTTTGCTTTTGGAATCACTCAACGAACGTATTTCAAAGGGGACGAGCATGCTGTGTCGACTTCACCTCTATGGTTTTCCGAGGCTTTAGACTGGACAGCTGTCCTGCAAAAGGTGGGTGGCCCCACCTAGATTGAATGAGTGCTTGTCCTCTGTTGGGGTGAGGCTAGGATCTTTCCATGTGTCTCTGTGGCGCAACGGGTTAGCGCGTGCGGCTGTTAAGCGAAAGGTTGGTGGTTCGAGCCCACCCAGGGACGCTTCTTCGCGTTTTCAGAACGTTCAAGTGTTTGCTGTCGGTTATACTCTGCCCATCCTTTAAAGCAAAGGCGGAAAGAGGGCTCCGCGCATACCCTCCTGTCCTCTGTGTCTTGTGCACATCGGGACGATCTAAGTCAAGATCATTATGGACCCTCAGAGATTAGCTCCAGGGGAAGACAGGTCACTGGGAATCCACGAACCCTCAAAAGAGTAGAGTCATCATTGTTACCTTCTGATTCCTTTTCACTATGAAGTTTCTTCCACTGTTTGTTTGTACTAGTATTTATTTAACCCTTTCCATATACTTTTGAAATTACTTTGGTTCTGTGCTTTTATTATTACAAATAATACTGCAGTCATCATTCTTGTACAAATATCTATAGAGTCCTGGAAGAGCAGTTGCTTTATCATAGTGTTTACATGGTTTTGTATATGATTCCATTTTCTCTCCTTTGTTGGGTTAGTAGCTATAACTATTTTGTTATTTAAGCGACTGCTTTACGATGTATAACTTACATCTGTAACTTACCAGTCTGCCTTCAAGAAATGTCATACTTCACATTTCTCCCCTGCCTGCCTTTATGATATTGTTGTCATGCATTTTACTTTGCATAAGTTATAAACCCCACAATCCATTTGTATTTCTTTTGTTTAATCTGTTCCATGTATTTAAAGAGCTTTAACTACTAAGAAAAAAATCTTATATACTTTCCCATGCAGATACCATTTCTCTTGTCCGTCATCCCTTTGTGTACATCCAGATTTCCATCTGGCATCAGTGACCTTATTCCTGGAGGACTCCTTCAACATTTCTTGTATTGTAGATCTACTGTTGATGAAGTTTTCAGCATTTGTATGTCTGTAAATGTCATTATTCACCTTCAT
Source organism: Equus asinus (assembly GCF_041296235.1). Lineage (NCBI taxonomy): Eukaryota > Metazoa > Chordata > Mammalia > Perissodactyla > Equidae > Equus > Equus asinus. The sequence continues at coordinate 12,358,064 of NC_091814.1, forward strand.
TTTTGAAAGATTTTTGTGGAGGAGGAGGCATAGAATTCCATGTTGACTTTTTCCCACTCAGTCATTTAAAGATATTGCTCCACTGTCTTCTCACTTGCACTGCTTCTGATGAGAAATCTGATATCATCTTTATTTTTGTTTTATGTATGTTCCAAGTCTTTTTCCTCTGGCTGCTTTGGAGATTTTTTCTTTTTCAAAGGATTTGAGCAATTTAATTATGATGTGACTAGTTTCTCGTGCTTGGGGTTCATTTGGCTCCTTGGATCAGTGGGTTTATAATTTTCATTATGATTGGAAAATTTTCTGTCATCATGTCTTCAAAAATATTTTCTTCAAAAAAATTTTCCCCCAGTCTTTTCAGGGACTCCAATTGCTTGTATATTAGGCCTTTTAGAGTTGCTCTACCATTCATGATGCTACGTTTATTAAAATTTTTTTTTCTTGACTGTGTTTCATTTTGAATATTTTCAATTATTCATGGCTTTTTGTTCTCTAACCTATTTTTATGCAATGTCTAATCTGCTGTTAATTCCAGCTTGTGAATTTTTTATCTCAGATATTCTAGTTTTCATCCCTAAAGTTTGATTTTGGCCATTTGTATACACTCAACATGTCTACTTAACTCTTTGGACGTATGTAATACAGTCATAATAACTGTCTTAAAGTCCTCACTGCTAATTTTAGCATCATGTCAGTTCTGGTTCAGTTTTTTTTTTTTTTTTAAAGATTGGCACTTGAGCTAACATCTGTTGTCAATCTTTTCTTCTTCTTCTTCTTCTCCCCAAAGCTCCTCAGTACATAGTTGTATATTCTAGTTGTAGGTCCTTCTGGTTGTGCTACGTGGGATGCCATCTCAGCATGGCTTGATGAACAGTGCCATGTCTGCACCCAGGGTCCTAATGGGTGAACCCCTGGGCTGCCAAAGCTGAGGGCGCGAATGTAACCACTCTGCCACAGGGCCAGCCCCTGGTTCAGTTTTGATTGACTATACTTCTCATTATGGGTCATGTTTCCCTGCCTCTACGCACGCCTGGCATTCTTTGATTGGGTGCCAGACATTGTGAAAGTTTTCCTTCTTGGGTACCAGCTATGTTGGTATTCCTATAAATCTTCTTGAGTTTTGTTCTTGGGTACAGTGAAGTGACTTTTAAACAGTTGGCGATCCCTTTGGATCTTGCCATTATGATTTTTTAGGTAGGTCAGTCTAGAGCTGATATTGCTACTACTGAAACAAGACCTTCCTGAGTGTTCTTCCCAATGGCCCATGAATTATTAGTCCAGTCAGGCTGTTGGGAGCAAGTAAGATTTCCTGCCCTGTGTGAACACCAGGCACCATTCCATGATCTTTTCAGAAGTTTCTTCCCTTAGCCTCAGGCAGTTTCTTCATAGGAATGCCCTGATCAGTATCTGCTGAATACCTGAGGGAGGTCCTTTCCATATGCCTGGATTCTCTCTCTGTCCACCTCTCTCATCACTGGCTCTTTGTCCTACGAACTCTAGCTGCCTTGCTCTCCACGAATACTCAGCTTCATCCTCACAATCAAAGGAGTTAGCCTCAGATTTCTCTCTTCCTGTCCAGCCTGGAATCTCTCTGAAAGCAGTAAGCTGGGCCAATGATAGGGCTCACCTGGTTTGTTTTTCATCTCTCAGGGGTTGCTGTCTTTCTTGCCTGATTTCCAGTGTCTAGAAAACTGGTATTTCAAGTATTTTGTCTTTTTGTTTTCTTTGAGTGCATGGGGGAAGGGGAGGGTAAATCTGATTCTTGTCACTCCACCTTTGCCAGAAGCTGAAGACATCTCTTTATGTATTCTTAGTTTGACGTCAATAGGAGGTGTGCCAATTTATATTCCAATCTATTTTTCCAACTTGATGAAGGAGCCTGCTTCTTCATACTCTTGCCAGCACAGCAAACTTTCTATACATGCATCTAATACTCTAACAAGAGGAGTGGTGCCCTCCTGACTCAACTTAGTGGGAGGTACAACAGTAGAACAATGTGGACATTACCCAGAGATACCCTATTACATTGGTTCAGCAGCTAAACTTCCAAGATGTTTAGAAAGTCTTCCAATAATTGTAATTGTTTTCAATAGTGACCTACTTAATAGGATCCAGAGAAGACTGGCCAGAATGACTGGGGATTGCTTCCTGCCAAGCAGCTTATCAGTTGGAGGGGAAAAGAACTACTGGTCCCAGACATTTGTTCCTCTTCTCTTTCCTTTATGAATTGCATTTTTGCCTTTATGCACACAATCTAATGACCAGTCTCCCTGCTATGCTAGGTTGCATTAGCATGCTGATAACTGTCTCTATAAAATTCTTTGACAGTGTTTGGGTATTTCTACAAAAATTATCCCATTTGAGAAAAATCATTGGAAGCAACAGAATCCTACACCTGACAATGCATCTTGTGCAGACTTGGATCCTTAGAGTTATTGGCTCACCTTCCCTTGGTTCTTATGTTGAATCTCATGAGCAAAAAAAGAGCTCTTTGGCTTTTACACACTAAATCTGGTTCTTGGACTCTCTCTCTCTGTCTGTCTCTCTTTCTCTACCTGTGCATCTCAGTCTGTCAGCCTCTCTCTCTCCCTCATACTCTAGGCTGCCCCTAATCTTATCCACTCTCTTCTCTTCCTCTTCAGCTTTCTGGGATCTTGCATTGGCATGCCTTCAATCACCAAGCATTATTAGGCACTTACTAGGTGCCAGGCTGTGCTCTGGGAGAGATGCTGCATCATGACTAAACCTAAGGTCCCTTCCCTGAGGTGCCTACACCTGGAGGCATCAAAAAAGAGCAGCATGCTGGGAATACAACTGGTCCCTGCTATAGATGCATCCACCCACTCACGTCTAGGGTCCCTAGAAGTGAGTAAGACAAGAGAAGCATAAGGAAGAGTGGGAAAATAGATGGCTTCAGATCTAGAAGGCAGGTAACCAAGAACTAGGATTTTTTTTTAAAAAAAATAAGCAAACACTTCAGGAAAACAATAGGCCTCCAGTGATAACTCCTTACTTCCTGGAGCAAACATTGCTTGTGTTTACACTTCTTAAACTGACAATGATGGCCAAGCTCACCAACACCCACTAAGGGCGCCCACACCTCCTCTTAACCTGTTAACATATGGCCACTCTATAATCTATAAAATATGAGGTAGCATTATATTAAAAAGGTGTTGTGTTGTTTCTATATTAATTAGAAAATATCCAGGCAAAGATTATACATTAATTAGCTCAATTTAATATCAGCCAAATAACTTAAAGATAATGATTGATCTTAAAATACTAATTTAGGTGACACATAACAAAGAAATGCATGTTGGAATCATATGTTAGATGATACCTAAAAACGTTTATCCAAAAATTGTAAGTGGAATAACTGAGCTACCATAATTTCTAGAATTATAAGATTTAATCTCCATTTAAAAGATATTATACAGCATGCTTCATTTACTTGAACACATAACTTTAAATTTTATAAACTTAAATATTTATTGGAATTAAAGTTTGCTTATTTGATCAGTAAAACCAGCATAGGAGATTTAGGCAGTATCAGGATTGATGCGGGGTCGGTGAGCCGAGGAGTCAAAAGAAAGATTTCTTAGACTCTCAAGATCTGGCAGTAGTGCTCTTTTATTTAGAGAATAGTATAGAATAGCATGGGGACAGGATCCATGGGCAGGCAGAGCTTCTGCTGCCACCGCTTCTGCTGCCCCCACTGGCATGGGGACAGAGCCCATGGGCAGGCAGAGCTGGTGTGTGGGGACAGGACCCACAGGCAGTCAGAGCTCCTGCTGCTGCCCCGAGTTGAGGGTTAGGGCTAAATTTAAGGCATAGGTATATGATTCATCTCTTTACAAGACAAAGGAAAGAACATGAAAAAATGTTAAAATGGTATCAGTGCAGGTGGGGTCTGGTCATTGGGTGATCCCATGACTCTTAGACAAGAATCAAATTGGATTAAGTAAAGGTTAGAAAGGTTAGACGCCACCACCCTAAACCAGTTACATGAGATTGCCAGACAGGAACCAACTTAAGTTCTTGCCTTCCCTATTAAGAGCTTCTAGGGACAAGGTCATCTCTCCTCTTCTTCCTGGTACAGAGAGGGAGGCACCTTTTACAGATAGAGATTTACCTTACAAATGTAAATGTGTCCCAACAAGGGCAAGTTCCATTCCCCAGAGCCTCCTTCCCTGTCCCAGTTTATCGAAAGCAATCAGCCCAAGACAATCCTGATGCCAAAGAGACATATCCTGGGGTGGCCAATTTCAGGTCCCTACAAGGTCATCCCCCCTTCCTTCACAAACGCAAATGTCTCAAAAGAGCAAGCAAAATTCCAGTCCTCGGAGCCTGCTTCTCATCTACAGTTTTAAAAGTAACTAGCCTAAAAATCCTCATCAAGGATCATTCGGATTTTGAAGAGAAAATAAATCCGAGACTTGTATAAAGTAGAATACTATGCTAACAGTATTGTAGAAAATCTGAAAGACAACATAAAGTAGTTTTTAGACCAAAATTTTTAAAGTGTTGTGATACATACAAGGAGTCATCTTTAGAAATATGACATGACATAAAAATGTTCTATGCCATTATACATCAGTTATTAGGATTCTTTAAAGTGTTTAAAAGTATTCAAGACTCATCCTTATTATCAACTTGAATTTTTCTTATATCTATACTGAGACCACTAATTTATCTACAGCTAGATCTCTTTTTGAGTTTCAGATTCAGTAAGAAAGGAAGTGCAAGAAAAAAACCCCATCAATATATTATCCTTGAACTCCACTGTGATCCTGGAAATAGAAGCTCGGTCACTATCTCCCACTTTGGGGAGGAGTACAGTTGAGTAGCCATCACAAATCAGGATGCCTCTCTCTGCTTGGACCAGGTCAAGACATCACACTTCACCTACCCCAGCCAGCCTGGGGGATGCCTTGGAAACTGTGATCAGGCCTCATCCCCATCTTGCCGCAAACCGCATCTCTGCGATGCAGAGAAGATCCCTGAGCGGCAGTGGAACCCAAGCCGCCAGCGGTGAAAGCACCAACTCCTAGCCACTAGGCCACCAGGGAATCACACAAGGACTCTAATTTGGCTTCTCCAGGTGAAAATTCTGAAAGTAAAGGTTCGATTTCTGAGACCCTGAAGGCAGAAATGGAGAGGATTCCCAGCGGCCCAGGGCTGAATGCAGCTGTGCAGGGCCCCCAGCCCTCACCCGGCTGCTCATCACCTTTCACCTCTGCGGGTCCGGGAGACTCTTGGGACGCTTTGGGCTCTGAGGCCTGACCACAGGGGAACTGCTCTGTCTTCCCTTCTAGTGTAGCTTTAACACTGTGTGCTGCAGAGCCAAGGACGTGCTCTTTTCCGAACCTCGGTTTCCTTCTGAGTAAGGGGCGGACTTGGCTCTGAGGGAGTGAGAAGCGGAGCCAGTCTGCGCCCTGATCGCTGAACTGGCTCAAGCAGCTCTCCTGACAATTGATGAGGATTTTTAGGCTGCTTAATTTTTTTTTTTTATTAATGTTATGATAGATTACAACCTTGTGAGATTTCAGTTGTACATTTTTGTTAGTCATGTTGTGGGTACACCACTTCCCCCTCCGTACCCTCCCCCCACCCCCCCTTTTCCCTGGTAACCACCGATCAGATCTCCTTCTCAATATACTAATTTCCACCTATGAGTGGAGTCATATAGAGTTCGTCTTTCTCTGACTGACTTATTTCGCTTAACATAATGCCCTCGAGGTCCATCCACGTTGTTGTGAATGGGCCAATTTCGTCTTTTTTTTTGGCTGAGTAGTATTCCATTGTGTATATATACCACATCTTCTTTATCCAATCATCAGTTTCTGGGCATGTAGGCTGGTTCTATGTCTTGGCTATTGTAAATAATGCTGCGATGAACATAGGGGTGCAACGGACTCTTGAGATATCTGATATCAGGTTCTTAGGATAGATACCCAGTAATGGGATGGCTGGGTCATAGGGTACTTATATTTTTAACTTTTTGAGAAATCTCCATACTGTTTTCCATAGTGGCTGTACCAGTTTGCATTCCCACCAACAGTGTATGAGGGTTCCTCTTTCTCCACAACCTCTCCAACATTTGTCGTTCTTGGTTTTGGATGTTTTTGCCAATCTAACGGGGGTAAGGTGATATCTTAGTGTAGTTTTGATTTGCATTTCCCTGATGATTAGCGATGATGAACATCTTTTCATGTGTCTATTGGCCATATTCATATCTTCTTTTGAGAAATGTCTGTTCATGTCCTCTGCCCATTTTTTGATCGGGTTGTTTGTTTTTTTGTTGTTAAGCAGTGTGAGTTCTTTGTATATTATGGAGATTAACCCTTTGTCGGATAAGTGGCTTGTAAATATTTTTTCCCAATTAGTGAGCTGTTTTTTTGTTTCAATTCTGTTTTCCCTTGCCTTGAAGAAGCTCTTTAGTCTGATGAAGTCCCATTTGTTTATTCTTTCTATTGTTTCCCTCAACTGAGGAGTTACAGTGTCCGAAAAGATTCTTTTGAAACTGATGTCAAAGAGTGTACTGCCTATATTCTCTTCCAAAAGACTTATTGTCTCAGGCCTAATCTTTAGGTCTTTGATCCATTTTGAGTTTATTTTGGTGTGTGGTGAAAAAGAATGGTCAATTTTCAATCTTTTGCATGTGGCTGTCCAGTTTTCCCAGCACCATTTGTTGAAGAGACTTTCTTTTCTCCATTGTAGGCCCTCTGCTCCTTTGTCGAAGATTAGCTGTCCATAGATGTGTGGTTTTATCTCTGGGCTTTCAATTCTGTTCCATTGATCTGTGGACCTGTTTTTGTACCAGTACCATGCTGTTTTGATCACTGTAGCTTTGTAGTATGTTTTGAAATCGGGGATTGTGATTCCGCCGGCTTTGTTTTTCTTGCTCAGGATTGCTTTAGCAATTCGCGGTCTTTTGTTCCCCCATATGAATTTTAGGATTGTTTGTTCAATTTCTGTGAAGAATGTTCTTGGGATTCTGATTGGGATAGCATTGAATCTGTATATTGCTTTAGGTAGTATGGACATTTTAACTATGTTTATTCTTCCAATCCATGTGCAAGGAATGTTTTTCCATCTCTTTATGTCATCGCCTATTTCTTTCAAGAAAGTCTTGTAGTTTTCATTGTATAGATCCTTCACTTCCTTGGTTAAGTTTATCCCAAGGTATTTTATTCTTTTCGTTGCGATTGTGAATGGGATAGAGTTCTTGAGTTCTTTTTCTGTTAGTTTATTGTTAGTGTATAGAAATGCTACTGATTTATGCACGTTAATTTTATACCCTGCTACTTTGCTGTAGTTGTTGATTATTTCTAATAGTTTTTCTGTGGATTCTTTGGGGTTTTCTATGTATAGGATCATGTCGTCTGCAAACAACGAGAGTTTTACTTCTTCGTTACCTATTTGGATTCCTTTTATTTCTTTTTCCTGCCGAATTGCTCTGGCCAGCACCTCCAGTACTATGTTGAATAGGAGTGGTGAAAGTGGGCACCCTTGTCTTGTTCCTGTCCTCAGAGGGATGGCTTTCAGCTTTTGTCCATTGAGTATGATGTTGGCTGTGGGTCTATCATATATGGCCTTTATTATGTTGAGGTACTTTCCTTCTATACCCATTTTACTGAGGGTTTTTATCATAAATGGGTGTTGGATCTTGTCGAATGCTTTCTCTGCGTCTATTGAGATGATCATGTGGTTTTTGTTTTTCATTTTGTTGATGTAGTGTATCACGTTGATTGACTTGTGGATGTTGAACCATCCCTGTGTCCCTGGTATAAATCCCACTTGATCATGGAGTATAATCTTTTTGATGTATTGCTGTAATCGGTTTGCCAAAATTTTGTTGAGGATTTTTGCATCTATGTTCATCAGTGATATCGGCCTGTAGTTCTCCTTCTTTGTGTTGTCCTTGTCAGGTTTGGGGATCAGAGTGATGTTGGCTTCATAGAATGTGTTAGGGAGTTCTCCATCTTTCTCAATTTTCTGGAACAGTTTGAGGAGAATAGGTATTAAGTCTTCTTTGAATGTTTGGTAGAATTCTCCAGAGAAGCCATCTGGTCCTGGACTCTTGTTTTTGGGGAGGTTTTTGATTACCGTTTCTATTTCCTTACTTGTGATTGGTCTATTCAGATTCTCCATTTCTTCCTGATTCAGTTTGGGGAGATTGTAGGAGTCTAGGAATTTGTCCATTTCTTCCAGGTTGTTCAATTTGTTGGCATATAGGTTTTCATAGTATTCTCTTATGATCTCTTGTATTTCATTGGTATCTGTTGTGATTTCTCCTCTGTCATTCCTGATTTTATTAATTTGCGATTTCTCTCTTCTTTTCTTGGTGAGTCTGGCTAGGGGTTTGTCAATTTTGTTAATTCTTTCGAAGAACCAACTCTTTGTTTCATTGATCCTTTCTATTGTCTTTTTTGTTTCAATATCGTTTATTTCTGCTCTTATTTTTAGTATTTCCCTCCTTCTACTGACTCTGGGCTTTGTTTGTTCTTCTTTTTCTAGTTCTGTTAGGTGTCGTTTGAGGTTGCTTACGTGAGCTTTTTCTTGTTTAGTGAGGTGAGCCTGTATTGCAATGAATTTCCCTCTTAGGACTGCTTTTGCTGCATCCCAAATGATTTGGTATGTCGTGTTCTCATTTTCATTTGTCTCCAGATAATATTTGATTTCTTCTTTAATTTCTTCAATGATCCATTGTTTGTTGAGAAGCGTGTTGTTTAGTCTCCACATTTTTGCACCTTTCTCTGCTTTTTTCTTGTAGTTGATTTCTAGTTTAATAGCGTTATGATCAGAAAAGATGCTTGATATTATTTCAGCTCTCTTGTATTTATTGATGTTTGCTTTGGTTCCCAAAATATGGTCAATCCTTGAGAATGTTCCATGTGCACTTGAGAAGAATGTGTAACCTGCTGTTTTTGGATGAAGTGTTCTATATATATCTATTAAGTCCATCTGGTCTAATTTTTCATTTAATTCTATTATTTCCTTGTTGATTTTCTGTCTGGATGTTCTGTCCATTGGTGTTAATGGTGTGTTGAGGTCCCCTACTATTATTGTATTGTTGTTGATGTCTTCTTTTAGTTCTATTAAGAGTTGCTTTACAAATTTTGGTGCTCCTGTGTTGGGTGCGTATATATTTATAAGTGTTATGTCTTCTTGGTGGAGAGTCCCTTTTATCATTATATACTGTCCCTCTTTATCTTTCTTTATCTGTTTTGCTTTGAAATCTACCTTGTCTGATATTAGTATAGCGACACCTGCTTTCTTTTGTTCATTATTAGCTTGGAGTATTGTTCTCCATCCCTTGACTCTGAGTCTGTGTTTGTCTTTGGGGCTGAGGTGTGTTTCCTGGAGGCAGCATATTGTTGGATCTTGTTCTTTGATCCATCCTGCCACTCTGTGTCTTTTGATTGGGGAGTTCAATCCATTTACATTTAGAGTGATTATTGAGACGTGGGGGCCTACCTCTCCCATTTTGTGTCTTGTTTTCCGGTTTTCTTCAGTTTCCTTTGTTTCTCGTCCCATGGTTTAATCTGTTCTGATGTAGAGCTGCTACTCTCTGTTGTTGTCCTTCTACTTATCTCCTCTGCTCTTGGTTTTGTAGCCCCTTTCCTTTTTTGGATTTTTCAGGAATGAGGGTTTTCCTGAGGATTTCCTGAAGAGGAGGTTTTGTGGCAATGAACTCCCTTAATTTTTGTTTATCTGGTAAAGTTTTTATTTCTCCATTGTATTTGAAGGATATTTTTGCTGGGTAGAGAATTCTCGGCTGTAGATTTTTGTCCTTCAGATTTTTGAATATATCATTCCACTCTCTTCTAGCCTGTAAAGTTTCTGCTGAGAAATCTGCTGATAGCCTGATGGGGGTTCCTTTGTAGGTTAGTTTCTTTTGCCTGGCTGTCCTTAATATTTTCTCCTTGTCGTTGACTTTTGCTAGCTTCACTACTATATGCCGTGGAGTTGGTCTTCTTGCATTGATAAAGTTTGGAGATCTATTGGCTTCTGTCACCTGAAGATCCATCTCCCTCACCAGATTTGGGAAGTTCTCAGCCATTATTTCTTTGAATAGGTTTTCTGCCCCTTTCTCCTTCTCTTCTCCCTCTGGTATACCTATAATCCTTACATTGCATCTCCTAATTGTGTCTGATAATTCTCGGAGAGTTTCTTCATTTCTTTTAAGTCTTGCTTCTCTCTCCTCCTCTGCCTGCAACAATTCTATATTGCCATCTTCCAAATTGCTAATTCTTTCCTCCATATTATCGGCCCTACTGTTCAGAGCATCTAGATTTTTCTTAATCTCCTCTATTGTGTTCTTCATTTCCAATATTTCTGTTTGGTTCTTCTTTATCGTATCAAACTCTTTTGTGACATAGCTCCTGAACTCGTTGAGTTGTCGGTCAGAGTTCTCTCTTAACTCATTGAGAATCTTAATGATGGCTGTTTTGAAGTCATCATCATTTAGGTTATATATCTCATTTTCTTTGGGATTGTTTTCTGTGTATTTGTTACTTTCTTTCTGTTCTGGAGATTTAATGTATTTTTTCATATTGCTTGATGTTGTTGATTTGTGCCTCCGCATGGAGATAGAGTTTAGTTGCTCCTTTCACTTGTTTCAGCTGCTGCGGTGGGGGGAGCAGCTGTTTATACTTCACCAACCAGGAACCCTGTCCGTAGTTGCTAACTGGGCCTGGGCCCCTCTTCGTAGCCACAGTGGCCCTTTGGATTCCCTCCTCTGCTGTGGGGGCCGTCACAGGGGGGCTTCAGGCTGCAGGTGCCTACTGTTGCAGCCCACCTAGATGTGCTCTCTCCTTGGGGTCTGCAACGGTGTTATGGGCTTTTCCAGCGGCCAGGGGTGGGATCACTTATATTTGTCGCTCCGTTGCTGTCGGCACCCACCAAATCTCACTTGTCCTCTATGGGTCGCAGGAGAGCTATTGGCATCTTCTACAGTCTGTGGTTAGTACACCTAGCTATGCTGCTTTTGCCCTGGGGTCTTCCAGCCTTGTGGCTGGCGGCTGGGTGCCTTCTACTGGTGCTGTGCAGAGGCTTTCCCTAAGGCTGCTGTGAGCCTGTAGGGTTTCCCCCTAGGCTACTAAGCTGGGTCTCTGGAACTCTCTCCAGCCCCAGTCCTCTCCGAGATCTCCGGCAATCCCTAGTCCCACGGGGCGGGCAACGGCAGCTGGGGGTCGCCCCACCCTCAGGGCTTCTCTCCGGGCCTCTGCCTGGAGCCCTGAATGCTGGGCGTGGCCCCTCTGCTAATGGCAGACAGAGAGTTTTGTCTGCTGCCTGGCGGAACTCCGGCTCTTCCCCTCTGGGTCGCAGAACCGGCCTTTGAAAGTTCCCCCCGCCCCGGTCCTCTCCGAGATCTCTGGCAATCCCTAGCCCCACGGGGCGGGCAACGGCAGCTGGGGGTCACCCCGCCCTCTGGGATTCTCTCCGGGCCTCTCCCGGAGCCGTGAATGCTCAGCGTGGCCCCTCTGCTAACGGCAGACAGAGTTTTGTCTGCTGCCCGGGCGGAGCTCCGGCGCTTCCCCTCTGGGTCGCAGAACCAGCCTTTGAAAGTTCCCCCAGCCCCGGTCCTCTCCGAGATCTCCGGCAATCCCTAGTCCCACGGGGCAGGCAACGGCAGCAGGGAGACCTCCGTGCCCTCTGTGTCTCTCTCTGGGACCCTCCGGGCGCCCCGAGCACCAGGCTGGGTCTCCCCGCCAATGGCGGGGAGAGACTCTCCCCGCGGGCTCAGGTGTGCAACTCCAAAGTTTCCCTCTGCGTTTAGGAGTAATTGCGGGGGGTTTAGGTAGGGTTCTGGTCACCTGTTTCCACCGTCGCTCCTCTGTTGTGTTCTCGCTCCTGCCCTAGATGTGTGTAGATCCTCTGGGGGCGTCTGTTGGAAGAAAGCCGCTTGCGGGTACTAGGCTGCCCGTCGGGGTCGGAGAGTTTTCACCTATTTCCACATCCTCCCGGAGGAAAGTCCATCCGCCTTCCGATGTATAGTCGCGTGGGTGTCTCAGACGTCCTGAGATGCTGTCTGGATATCCTTTGTCAAGCGATAAGTGTCCAAATAATTGTAGACTCGAAGGGCGAGAGACAAAGAGGACTACTCACGCCGCCATCTTGGATCTTCTTCTAAATGCTAGGCTGCTTAATTTTAAAATGGCTTATGATGAGGATTTTTAGGCTGGTTAGTTTTAAAACTACAGATGAGATTCAGGCTCCAAGGAGTGGAATTTGTTTGCCCCTTTGTTGGGAAACATTTACATTTCTAAGGGAAACCTCTATCTGTGAAGATGCCTCCCTCTCTGTGCCAGGAAGAAGGGGGAATGGTCTTATCTCTAGAAGCTCTTAATGGGGAAGGCAAGAACTTAAGTTGGTTGCTGTCTGGCAATCTCATGTAACTGGTTTAGGGTAGTGGCGTCTAACCTTTCTAACCTTTACTTAATCCGATTTGATTCTTGTCTAAAAGTCATGGGATCACCCAATGACCAGACCCCACCCGCACTGATACCATTTTAACTTTTTTCATGTTCTTTCCTTTGTCTTGCAAAGAGATGAATCATATACCTATGCCTTATAAAATTAGCCCTAACCCTCAACTCGGGGCAGCAGCAGGAGCTCTGACTGCCCATGGGTCCTGTCCCCACGCACCAGCTCTGCCTGCCCATGGGTCCTGTCCCCATGCCAGGGGGGGCAGCAGCAGCGGCTCTGTCTGCCCATGGGCTCTGTCCCCATGCCAGCGGGGGCAGCAGAAGTGGCGGCAGCAGAAACTCTGACTGCCCATGGGTCCTGTCCCCATGCTATTCTACTCTCTAAATAAAAGAGCACTACTGCCAGATCTTGAGAGTCTAAGAAATCTTTCTTTCGACTCCTCAGCTCACCGACCCCGCATCAACAATAGCACGTGTACAGGCTCCTTTTGGGGCCTAGACCAGCTTGATTGGGGGAGCACGAGGCTCCGTCCTACGTGCCTTTGCCTGGAGCCCTAAGAGCCGGCTTCGGTTCTGCTTTCTTTTGCTCCGTCAGGCAAATGAACCTGTTGTGCAAGTGTGCTGGGAGGGGGAAAGCCAAGTGTGTGTGGGGGCCTGGAATTGGCCACCCCAAGATATATCTCTTTGGCTAGATGATTATTTGAGGCTGGTTCCTTTGCAGACAGGAAAGCAACTGAAAAGTAGAATTTACTTACCCTTTTGTAAGAGACATTTACATTGTAAAGGAACTCTCCATCTGTAAAGATATCTCCCTCTCTACCAGGAAGAAGGGCAGATGACCTTATCTCTAGAAACTCTTAATCAATGGGGAAGGCAAGGACTTAAATCTGCATTTGTTTATTGTGCTTGTCTGGTAACTTCCTGTAACTGACTCCCCCACCCCCAATATCCTCCTTTGTCTTTTAGCTGGATATGATGTTTGTGGTGGTGGTTTCGGCTATTTTGGCAAATTGCTTGGCTTGCCTGAGCCTCTCCCATCTATATATTGACAAATAAAAATGGCAAGCAATGGGATGTGTTGGAGGACATGAGGAAGCCATTTCGTGTAAAACTAATTCGGCCTGAGTTTGCTTTTTTCCAAAAGGGCCTGACCGAGGCCATTCAGCACACATTGTATATCTGCTTTAAAACATTTACTATGGCAAGAACAAAGGCCCTTGAGATAAAGGTGCAACTTCCCTCCTCCTCCCAACGTTGGCATTTCCTTAAGGGTTAAGCATCTTTCCTTAGGCTAGGAACCGATTGCTGTGCTCACCTGTGACCACTCAGCTTGAGACAATAGACTTGCCTCCTGCTACGCCCTCTGAGATAGCAGACCCACTACGTGCTGTGTCCATCAAGCAATCTTGTGACTATTGTGGGAGGGACATTTCAATCATATGTGAAACATCCTGTTTGGGGGGATATAACCACTTGTGCACCCCACTTCTTTTGTGCCCTTTCTTCCTTTGGGAAGAAAGGCCCCAGGCCATGGTCCTCATAAAGCTTTGTTTAAGTTTCTCCTGCTATTCTGTCTCATGTGAATTTAATTCATTCTCCAGCCAGACGAACCCAGAAAAGGTAGAGGAAATGTCTTCCTCCCCTACATGTGCTTCACAGGAAAGAAGTTCTTGGTTTTGAGACACGTGTTACCTGTCAGCCTGTAGAGAAGATTTCGGCGACAGAGGAGAAGGTTAGGGGCTCTCTGGATCTCAAGGTAGGCTGAAGTCAGCCTAGTCCTGCACCCCCCTTGGACTCACTGACTGTGTTGCGGTCTCCATTGTGACTGAGAGCAGACCAACGAGGCCTGTTTCCTAGGGCTGAGTAACTCAAGTTGTGCCACATTTCTCGTGAATGGAAAATTGGCTGCGGCCGCACCTCCACGCCCGGTCCCCTCCTCTGTTTGATTTGGCGACATGAAGGTAAGTTTGAGGAAAAAGAGGTTGTTTCCGCCCGGTTTCCAACCGGGGACCTTTCGCGTGTGAGGTGAACGTGATAACCACTACACTACAGAACCGAGGGGTGTTGGAGAACGTAACAACATATCCATGAAAACCTTAGGTCTTGCCACAATCATTCTAGACGCCCACTGTTTTGAACTGGAAAGTACCAGCGACCCCTCAGGCAAGGAGACTGTGGCTCCGGAGAGGCCCTGGCTCAGGGTTCCGCGCCTACCCCCGAAGCCAGGGCCCTGGGACCCCACAGTGTGACTTCGGGGTCCCGCATCACACGCAGGATTTCCACTCCCAGGACTAGGTGCCCCTGTGCAGGAGTCGCCCCCGCTGATCGCAGCTCCCGGAAGCTGCAGGAGCCGGCGGGTGGGGCGCGTCTGAGCCCCGGGCGCCTGCCGCCGCCCAGGAGTCCGGACTTCGCTCCTCGGAGGCTGTGGACTCGCGCTTCCGAGACGTTTTTCACGGCCCGGTGGTCAGCGTTTTTGGCTCGTGACAAATGACCAGTGCTTCGAATTCACCTGGGAACCCTAGGACCCGCCCTCCCCTCTGCTCCGATGCGCCGGACCTGCGCGCTCTTTCCTCGCAAGCCCTTTCGCCTTAGCGCTTCTCTGGTGTCCTCTCGGCAAAAGAGGGTCTCCTTGGTATCCTCTGGGCAAAAGGGGTCCCTCCGGTTCCTGCTGCTGTCGCTTATTATATTCGACTCATTTTAAATCCAATACTTTAATGATGCCTGTAGTTTTAGCCAGTGCCGCAGCAAAGAGGGCTACGTGGAACATTTGGCTGTTTTAAAATATCGAACATCCAACACAGGCTGAGCCACCTTTCCCGGCCTGTATCAAATTCGTTTGAATACCAGGCCGAGTATAAATCCGTGGAGGACCACGCAGATTTCACGATTCTTCAATTTCTCCCTCATCGGTCTTTAGATTCTTTTTGGAGGACAGTTTTGTTTTACCTTATACAATACCTGAAATTCCTTTTATTTGCCTTTTGTAATTTTCCTGTTCAACAGGTCATGAGTGTCAATTTTAACCTAGGACAAAGAGGTAAAGGTGGTTTGCACAGAAAGCCAGTGTAGGTGTTTTTACATTTACCTCACAGCAAATGGCCAAGAGGCAGAAAGAGTTTCTTCTTGCTGAAAGACTTTAATGTTGTTTCTTTCTCTCTCTCTTGCTTCTGTTAGAAGTAAAGCTTTAAAAGTCTGGGGAAGAACGTGCCATTTTCTCCAGCAGTCGCTTTTCTTAGTGCAGTGGTTACCACGTTTCCTTTACACTGGAAATTCCAGTGTTCCCACCCTGAGGAAGGCACAGGCAGCATGCTCGGTGGACACCAAGCCCTCCTGCAGTGCTCTGCCTTTTTCTGCTTTGGCTCAAAATGCAGTCAAGGATGCAACTGGACTGCATCATCCTCACCAGCATTCGAGGGCTGAGTTCCAAAAAGAGACGGACTTCAACGTAGCTTTAGATCTGGAAATTTAATGAGATTCCCTCTCCCCCCACCTTCATTCCCTCTATATCTATTTTTCTCCTTCCACACCCAGCCAGAGGAGAGGATTCACCATCTTTCTGTTGCATCCAGACCCTTTTCGGTCTCACCTCGACAGGACAAAGAGGCAGGAGCTAGAAGGGCAGTTGGCACCGGAGAACCACAAACACACACCCGAGCCATGCTGGGTTACTGCAAACCAAATAAAGCACTCCCTGGAGCTTCTCTGCAGGCTGAGAGTGAAGGGGTCCACGTTCCAGACCAGGCCAGAGGAGCTGGGCTGAGGGCGGGCCCTGCCCCTGGCCCTAGAGGACATACTCAGAAGAGAGATAGAGCCCAACAAAAAGCTCAAGGGCGGCCCAACCCCTTGATCCCAAGACTAAGGGCAGGGAACCAAGGTTGGAGCGTTAAAGTAATCTCCCCACCTTTATCAAGGGAGTCCTTTGCCCAAATTCAGAGTCACGAAATGGAGGGATTGTGTAGGCAAAAGTCCACATTTGACAGAGAAGAAAAGACGAATTCCTAACTAATTGAATGTGAAGTTGGAGAAAACACCATTTCAGAGAAAATTCTTGGCCTCAGCTTACGCAAGGATGGAGTTGCCCATCAACTAAGGTGGAAAAACTCCAGGTGCAGCAGGTTGTAGGTGGAAGATCCAGAATCCAGTTCAGGACAGTCTTGAAAGAGTTTTCCACCTACACTCGTCTCTGTTCCTGCACCCGCTTGAGTCCTTTACGATGTTGGAGATTCCGGGGTCTCCCCCTGGGCACCTCCCCTCTCAACTCCTCCGGGCAGCCTCGTCCACTCTCAGGCCCGGCAACCTTCTCTCTACATGGTGCCAGCTCGCAAAGGCGCATCTCCAGGGCAGTTCCGAGGTGCCGCTGGGATGAGGCAACGCGCTCCTGGACTGGCGGACCTGGGGCCCTCGCAGCCTCGTCACTGTCCCGCAGAGCATTCGGCCTTCTGTGTGGGGCTCCTCTTTTGGAGAAAGGGAAAGAACGGTCTTCAGGTGCGATTCCTTGCAGGAGTGTGCAGCACCCAGAACAACACGCAGTTGTGAGATACCAACAGCTCAGTGCAAGGGGTGCTACTGTCCCTTAAAAACCTGACACTTATGCTTCCCTGCTGGTCTAGTGGCTAGAATTCGGAGCTTTCACCATTGCGACCCAGGTTCGAATTCTGGTCAGGGAAACTCTTTTCCGCTTTGCAGGAATCTCAGGAATCTTCCTCTTTGTCCCCCAAGGTCCAGATTAAGAAGAGTCTGCACGGAATTCCTACACGTCAGTGAAACCTGGCCTTTAGGGTCCAAGGCATCTCCCAGGCTGGGAGAGGTGAGGTGTGACCAGCAGCCTGGGCAGTGACTTGCCTGCACTTCTTCTGCCTTCATCTCAGAAACCTAACATCTCACTTTCAGAGTTGAACTGAAGAGAACCTGAAACTTGAGTACCAATTATTTCTTAAAAAAAAAAACTTTGAAAGGTACAAAATAGTTGTGAGAATAGTAACATCGTATTTCTTCACCTAAACGCACTAGTTAACAATTTCCCACATTTGCTTTCTCACTCTCTCTCCATATATATGATTTGCGACATCCTTTGAGAGTAATTGCAGACATCTCAAGATCATTAGTGCACCTCTGTTGCCCCTTTCCTTTGGCAATGTCCCTTAAAACCAGCTGGAGGACTTTTCCTCCAAGGACAGGGGAGGCCTTTGTCCTCTGGAGGAGACTCCTCTTGCCCTTTCAGGAACTTGGAACCTGTTTCCTTCAGGCTGTAGAGAAGCTTCAGGCATAGTTTTTTTCGCTCTCCCCTTCTCCACCACAGTGCAGGCCAGGCCCGCCCTCTGCTTGTAGGAACAGATAAGTTGTCATCGCCCCCCCACCTCCCCGCGCCCGCTGCCCTCTGGACTCCTCCTGTTTGCTTTGTCAAGTAGTGGGGTCTTGGGTGAATCTGAGCTCTAGAACTGCCCACCTCCTCAAGAAGACCCTTCAGGGATACACAGATGCCCCCTTCCCTCCTGCCTGGCTCTCTGTGACTAGCAGGGGTCTTAAAGCGTTCCGATTTGATAAAAAGGTGAAGAATCCTTGCCTGTGGTGGGAGGATAAGAGGAGCAGGTGGGAAAGGCTTCAAAGGGAAGAGGAAATTTCTTAAGCGCTTTCCAGAATTGTCTGCATCTGGCTGTCAGGTAGGTGGCTACCCTGTGATAAGGCCACCCTCTGCTAGTCTTGTCTTGTCCTGACCTTGACCTGGTCCTGGGTCCAGTCTGAGTTCAAGAAGACAGAGGCATCCTGATTTGTGGTACACATTCAATTTGCCTCCCCCCAAATTGAGCTTCTATTTCCAGGATCCTAGAGGAGTCCAAGGATGCTATGATGGTTTTTTTCTTGCACTTCCACAAAACCCCTTGAGAAAAAGGATACATGAAGGTCTTTCATAAAAGCAGTTTCTGCCTGCTGAAGGGGTTCAGAACAGGCCTCCCCAAGATATGCCGCTTTGGCATGTGGAATATTTTGAGCTGAAGGCAATCAAGACTCTGCAGGTTCAAGAGAAATTTTTACTTTTCCCTTGAAGAATTTAAATTGAGGGTCTTGCCCACTATGAGTTATTATCAGAAATAAGTTTTTATGACCTATCTCTATGGCAGGACAAACCTTGAGTTAGTGGACATTTGCTCTTCTTATTGTCACATGTCCTGAATCCTCCTCCTCCACTCTGAAGCTTCAGGCCCCTCTCCCATTCCTTAACTCAACACGACATATTTACCTCATTTTACCTTTTTGTCTCTAAACCTCTTATGTATGTGGCATCTCTAACCCTTTCATGTATGTGGTTCCTGCACATATGCAATTAAATTTGACTTTCTCTTATTAATCTGTCTCATGTCAATTTAATTCATAGACCAGCCAGAAGAAACTAGAAGGGTAGAGAAAAATTTCTTCCTCCCCCACAGTTGGCATAGCTGGGAGGAGGTACTTCCTCAGCTGGACTCTGCTCTCTCTGAGGCTGCTGCAACTGAGAGATCCTGGGACATCTGACAAGCACCGGCAGAAGGTAAGAGTTCTTGCCCTATCAGTCTCCCAGATCTCTGGCTACTGCAGGGCTTATTGGAAACCAGAGTGGTTTGAGAGTCTTTTTTTCTCTTTCTTAGATTTAGATTAACACAAGAAAATATGTTAAACTAGTCTCTTGGGCAAAAAGCAACTCTGGTAAAGATTTAGGACAAGTACTCTTGTTTTCTGATGATCTCCTTCCTCCCAGAGATGGTCATTGTTTTCCTTTGTCTCTACCAGCTGGAGGATGCATATGCCAAGTAGGTTGTGGATCCCAGCTTAGGGAATCTCACCCTCTTCTGTTCAAAAGTGGGGGAAGCACATGATTCCCTGTGTTTTGGAATGGCTGTTTAAAAACAGGGCCCCTCATTTACCTTTACTTTCTTAGGCCAACTCTAGGAGTGAACTTTTTGGATCTTGGGAGGGCTGCATCCTTTGCATTCTCCTTTGGGGACAACTTTTGCATCCATGGTTAAGTCATAAAAAGGCTTATTGGTTTGAGTTGCTATTAAGATCCTAACTTGTCAATGGACAGAATCCTTTGAGCTGGACAAACTTCTAAATTGGAAAGAAATTTTAGGGAGCTCTCACATTGGTATAACAGTTGACCATTAAGGCAAAAATTAGAACAAAAATCAAAGTCCACTCAGACGCCTTCCTATTTGCCTTCAGACATTTGCAGATATTGTAAAAAATCAGGACATTGGAAATACAATTGTCTGGCACTTAAGAACAAAAGGAAAAAAAGATACATATATAACAGTTAGACTCAAGGACTCCGTAGCATAATAGAAAATCAGACTTAAAACAAAAATCTAACGTAAAATCCTCTTCTTAAAATCTGGCCCCATCTGCCTGCTTTAGTTTCGCTTTTCCCACAAGATTTGCAGAGAGCACTGCAACCTAATCTCTAAGAGTATACAGGTTACTCTCGTAAATGCAGAAAGCCAGAAAATGAATTCAACAGTGGCACTAGGACAGGCAATAAAGCTTACTTTGCTGGGCTCTATAATCAGGCTCTGCCAACTTCAAGCCTTCCTGTGCGATATCCTTTGCAGATTTATCCTAGAACCCCGTCCAGGGAATTTATGTTCCCTGGACAACAGCCCTTTTGCTTCCCCTCAATGGTCATCTGTAACGCCTGGTCAAGAGAAAAAAAGTTCATGTTTTCCTTTCCTTGTCAAAGCCAGACCCATTTGTTATTGATTGTTTCTCTCCCAGGGATAGCTATTGCCTTCTTGCTTGTCTCAATTTGTGTCCTAAGGTCTTGGCTTGGCTTTCTGCCTGCCTGGGACATGCAGGCTGTCAGTTATTTCTTTTGGCTATCTTTGGGAGTGACTGTGGATCTTGGGAAGGTAGTAACATTTGAGGATGCTCTTGAATCCGTGGAGTTGTTTAATACTGCCAGAAATATTTACTGTTTGTCCCTGCTGAAAACTGGCGAGATTTTTAGAAGAAGTATTTTAGTAGCTCTGTGCTCAAAAATTGGCCCAGTTGGAAGCTGATATTCAGAGCCTGATAGGAATTTTTTATAGGGCTTCTTACCTAAGTTAAAATAAAACTATGTACTTAGAGGGAAAGAAGCAAATTAGGAATAATAGAGTTGGACAGGTAGACCAACCTCTGATGTCATTTAAGTTACAACCCAATTTCTATGGAATTGAGAGCAACTGTTCTTATTTTACAAGTCTTTGCAAAACTGGAAATTCAGCTCTAGAAGCAGTTCAGATTCCACCCATTCCCTTTCATCAATCCCCAAAATCCCCCCTATTTATCTCAAAAGACTTATAACCTCTCAGGGCTAGACCATCCCCAATTCCTAAGACTGAAGGGAGGAAAAAAAAGGAAAAAAGAGTCAAACAGCTATAGAAGCACCCTTGCCCAAAATCCGGCATCTTAAGTATCTTCTCCACAAAAATTAGTAGAAAAACGTTTTAGCCATCTAAGCAGGTCAACTTAATTTATTCCATCTGCCAGAAACAAAATTTGGATCCAACTGTTCTTTCATAACATGTGAGCTTTGTGTTACTGTACCTGACTCATGGCAGTAATTTTTAAATAATAGCTATGAGGTCTCTATGTATGTGTGTCTGTATATATGTATGTTATAAATGTGTGATATTTTTCTACCTCCAGATGATATTATCAAATCTAGTTTATAGAGAGCTCTGTTTAATTACCTTAAAAACAAACAAGCCCTATATAAATTTAGTATACTCTCAAAAATATAACTGAAATGAACTCAAATGAATTTCAGGATCATGTGATCTAGAAAAATATTCAGTATTAAAGCTAATTTAAGCTTGTTGGTTTAATTAAAATAGTTATGTCTTCAGAGTTATCAGCATTCGATGTAATGCAGACATGCAACTTTTATTCTACTTGAGTTATTAGTCAAATAAGTTTATGTTATCTCTGCTTCAAAATTTGTCAGCAATAATAATAATAATAATAACTTAAAATGATAGCTAACTGCCTTAATGTCTGATAAAATTTTCATGAATAATCTAAGTATGATTATTAAGAACAAGTGAATTATATAGATGTTGAAGAAATAAGAATTTTTAGGTGCAATTATTATATTTTATGGTGTGGGTACTTAAAAATTAGCTTCTAAAATCTTTTTGGTAACTTGAAACCTTAGAATTTTGCTAACTTAAGTTAAATGATGAGAATTCATTGCATGTCTAGATCATTTCCAAATAAGATAAAATACTGAAACATTAATTGCTAAATAAGTTTGTTTACTTACTTTTGACATCTTATTACAGCAAGACTGAAAGATAAATTTGTGTCTGTTAGTAAACACATCTTGTGATTTATTGAAAAATTGTACCATAAAGAAGCATATGTTTCTAGAAATCATGAAATGAATTCACAAATTGCTGATCTGAAAAATGCTGGTATGGCAGACAGTTCACAATTGCTTACTTCTTAGTTTTTAATGGAAATTAAAGTTTGTGAGGGTCAAAAATTCTAATTAATATATGTAATTAAAACTACTAAAATAACAAGGGAAAAATCTTAGTACAAAATATCTGTTTTCAATTAAAAAAATAGAAAGAGAGCATAGGACAAAATCTGAGTGTAAAAAAACATAAGTTACAGAAGGTTTATGGAAAAGAACCCTGAGGAAAGAGTTGTATGCATAGTCAAGCTGGCCATGATTGGAATGAATTTAATGAAATAACTGAGTTTTAATATCAAAGGTAAGCTGGTTCAAAATTAGAATTTGTTTGTCTCTCTATTAAAAGAACAATGTTTCCTTGGGCTTTTAGTCTACTCTTGATAAAGAGATTATGAAACATTTTTTTCTTTACCTTCAAGTAGTCTACCTAAAAGCCAGGGATTTTACATTTTATCAAAATGATTTCCTGTATTGTTTTTATCAGGTCCTTAATTGCAAGAGGTAAGGTTGTTCTTACAACTATTTAAATTTCTGTATTTACCTGAAAGTCTTTGTTATCATGGCTAAATGAGTAACTGCGTATTGTTGCGCAATGACCCTATGATCCTGTTAGACCAAGTATTTTAAAACCTTTTTTATATTTCTGACAAAATTCCCAAAGTCAGATTCTAAATGAAGTCTTTTTGGCCCAGAAATAACTTTGAGGTTTTCCAGAGGGCCCTTGGAACACTTCAAAAGGTTTGTTTTCTTTCCTTATAAAAAGAGAGATGTTAAACTAATCAGGCTTATTTGGTATGTTAAATCACATGTGAAGCATTGTCAAATAAATGATGATAAACCTTCTTAGGTTATATTGTATGGGTGAATATTATTAATAAAGTATTCTATAAATTATGTGAAATTCCTAGAAATCTGATATGTCCTGGTATAATGTTATCAGTCATAATTCTCGTTATCATCTTAAAATGTTGTATGTCATGGAGATAACCAAGTTTCTTTGTCAATTGCATTATAATGTTAAGTTTTTTGTAATGTATAGACAGTTATTGTCTTACTCTGATACTTTTGCAGAAATGCTTCTTCAAGACAGGGCTTTTTTGACATGTATAGGTTTCTGATAACTTTCAGATCATACCACTGAACTGGGTAAGAAATTACAGAACTCTAATGGAAAAACAGCTTCATAAAACTGCTAACAAAAGATTAAGATCAACAAGAATTTATTACATAGGACTGAATGAACTAATAAATATGATTATAATTTTATGACTTTTTGTCTGAACTCTTACTGTTTTTTTACCCTTTGTTTTCCAGAAATAAGGAATTTTTTTTCTCCTAAACTAACTATGACTATGATAGTTGGTAAACTATACCTTTGTAAGAAGAACTGAAACATTTATCTTTTTCTCCCTACCTGATCTCTCCAGAATTCAGAAATTTAGTGAGTATTCTTATTTTCATGGCAATATAGTTATTTTCATAAGTTCGATAAGAATCTGTTCTCTTTGTAGCAGGACACAATTGGAAACTGGTTCCATTACCAAGGCTTTGACTGGAATGTCATATTTGAGAGAGAATGTACATAGACACAGGTGTGACCAGACAGCTTTAAGGAACCAAAGTTGACTTTATGGAGCCAATAAAGCCTCTTGAAAATATCTTGCTTATAGTGTTCCCAGCAGCCTTACCAGGTGAGTAACGAAGGTTGCTTCCTGGCAGGTAGGTGCAGGAACCTTAGGATACCTTGGAACCTTGAGAAGAGAAGAAGTCACCCAAATCTATAGATATTGCAGATGAGTCTGATGGCAAGTCCTTGGCTTGGTTTCCTGGCCTTGAGAGATTTTTAAAAGTTCAGTCTGGAGATTCCTTATGAAAGTTTCCAGTAAAGCAGATTTAAATGAGCCTATATGATTAATCACTAGTCTTGTTGCACTTATGAAAATAACAGGCCAAGTTTCTTAAAACTAGATTTATTTTACAAACAAATTAGCTTTACTGCAATTATCTTTGATAGAAATGAAAGTGATTTTAGAGAGAAAAATTATGTTTCAATAGAAACTATAATACGGCTTTGTGGATATTAGATCCTAGTTCTGTTCATTGTCTTTGAGGTTTTGTTTTCCATCTGCAAACTGGACTGGATCCTGAATTCTTCTAGTTTCCTCCAATACTTGGCTATAACCCTCCAAACTAATATATCCATTTTTCTCCCACCTTTTGACTTGGAATCATTGAAAACTAAAACTGCCCTTTTCCCTGAAGCCCTGAAAACTGAAGCTGAACAACTTGATATAAATTTCAGTGAAATTGCTACAGTGGCTTATATATGGATAATCTTTATACCTTTTGCTGTATGGGCCACTCAGGAAGATCATCAGGGACATTCAAACTGCAACCTAGGAAAATCTGTCAGATTGCTACTACCTGCCCTCACTCCATCTGAAAATGCTTCAAGCCAGATATCTAGAAATCTCTTCAACTGACTGCCTTCAGACTCAGAAACTGGGATTACAGTCTGCTCCAGTCATTAACCATTGTCTTTCTTTTGTTTCCATAGAAATGCCTCTTATTAAATACCTGATTGGTTGCACCATAGGTTTAACTCTTGGAACCCACCTGCATCATTCCTCCTGAAGTTGAACACTACTGTTTAATTGGATTAACCTATTCTCTAAACTGAGAGACTGGTTCAATGAGATGGAGAAATCTCCCAACCCAACTTCTGGAATGTGAAACTTCACATGAAGTTTCAAAGGCAGAACTGAAGAGATTCAAAACAGGATACCCCAAGATGGGCCACTTTGACATGTGCTTAACCTTGCATATGCACATAAACAAACAACCTGATACCTTTTTCAGGAAACATGCCTCTTAACTAGATTTTCCTTTCAATTTAAAGAGAAAGGAGAGGGATCAAAGAAGAGCCCTAGAATGTAAAACTAGTGACCCTTCAAAGATCAAATAAGTCCAGGTCCATCTTTCACAGATTAGTGTTTCTAGACAGCTGAGAGAATAGCCAAGGACAAGCAACCATTTGATGAGAAAGCAGAGTTTGGTGGAAGAGAGAGGAATGGCTCCAATCTGGAAAGAGCCAACAGTCATTAGAGTCTTATAGGTCACCTTTGTGAGGACAAGGAAGAAGGCTTCACAGAAGTCTGGCATTCTTCTGAAGAGGTTCAGGAGAGAAGGGAATCATCAGTGAAAGCAAAGGAATTAGAGAGCTGCATGACTCTACCAATTTTAACCCTGGGATCCGTATTCTCTAAAGGGATTTTATGTCTCACTACGCTGTAGGAACATTCTAAGAATATTGTGAAAAACCTCAGCTATTATATTTTAAGCCATTTCTTTCATCTATCACCCTTTGAATTACTCATCAGAGGATGATTTTCCTTAGTTTCTTATGGCAGGATAAAAGACAACCTGCAAACAGATAAAAATGTTCATATATGTTTCCATTCCTATTTAGAGAATTGTTGTGGCCAGTAAGGCATAACACTTCTTTATTGAAATATGCCTAAAGAAAACACTTTAATTCCATATTTTTCAAGGTATGTCCTCAATTTGTGGGTGGCTTAGAAAATAGATTTAGTATGGATATTATGAAAGTGCATTGCATATAGTAAGGGTAAGTATAATTTTGCAAAACTTTTAACTATATATATGTATCTATGAACTGCACCACAATGTGATATGTGTTTATTATTGTGAGTTGTGGTCAAGAAAGTTTAAGCAACATGACTCTAGAGGGAGGTTATCTGTGTGAGAAATACAATTGACGTGACACTTCCATCTGCTGCTTTTCCATTGATCCTTGTTCCAGGCTCCATAAACAACACAGACAGGAGGAGAATGCAAATTGCATCAATGGCCTGATTTAGGGACAGTTTGTAGCTGGTTTAGCTGCAGTGCTAGGCAATTCACATTCCTGGCTGTTTATTAAAATCCCTTGTGGAGAATTTTAAAATCTCTTTGCCAAGCCTCATCTCAGATAAAATAAATCAGAATTTCTTTTTTTTTTTTTTGAGGAAGATTAGCCCTGAGCTAACATCCATCACCAATCCTCCTGTTTTTGCTGAGGAAGATTGGCCCTGAGCTAACATCCATGCTCACCTTCCTCTACTTTATATGTAGGACACCTCCCACAGCATGGCTTCTAAGCGGTCCTGGATGTGCCCCCAGGATCCGAACCTGTGACCCTCGGGCTGCTGAAATGGATCACATGAGCTTAACTGCTACACCACCAGGCCAGCACCCAGAATTTCTAATGATAAGTTTTGGTATCCATTTTTAAAGCTCATCAGGTGAATTGTAAGGTCTGCCAAAATTGAGAATCGCTGTCTGAAATTCCCTAAACTCACCTTTTCCTTGGCTTCGCCCTCTGTTGTTCCCACTACAGCACAAAGATGATGCTCTCTCTTCTGAAAGCAAATCATTCTGTCCCTCCGGGCCATGGCTGTCTTAATAATGATTGTTTTACTTTCCTGCATCTCTATACATTTTTATAAAACTGGCCCATGGACTCCCTTTATCCAAAGCTAAATCACAGCTAGTTCCCTGATTTTTCATGCCCTTAAGTTCAAGTGAGTTGCATTTTGCCATATTCAAAACTTGACATAACAAAGGAAAAGTAAAATAGATGACAATGGAAGGATGAGCAGAGCAGTGAGGAGAGAATGAGGGGAGACTGATGGAGGTGGAGATGGAAAGTGGAAAGATATAAATAGGAATATGAGTAAATTGTGGTGTGTTCATATAATGAAACAGTACTCAACAATAAAAAGGAATTAATGACTGATGCATGCAACAACATGGATGAATCTCAAAAGTGTTATGAAGAGCTAAAGAAGCCAGACACAAAGCAGTAGATACTTTATGGCTCCGTGTATATATATGTGGTGGGTATGGAGTAGGCTCTGTAATGCTGGCTGGTAGACTGGTCTTAAATAGCATGTGACCTGGTCACTGTAATGGTAAAACTAACTAGAATTGCAGTCTGTTCCCAAATTGGACATGGTACGTGTTTTCCAAAGCAATTTTTTCTCATTCATTCTTTTGTTGTTTTTTGTTGCCTCTGTTTCTCTTCTCTCCCTGCATACACAATTACCCATTTCACAGGCAGTTCAGATACACACGAGACAGCTTTCTCCCTGTCATTGCACCCTCTGACCTCAAGGTCACTAAACCTCTAGTAGCCCAGGCGGAGTGTTGGAAGCCCACTTCTTCCTTTTTCCATTCTCTTGGCACTCACATTGGTTGATAATGAACCTCTTGAGGCTATCCTCTTGCATGCTGGTCTTCAGTTGTCCATGGTTCTTTGAGGGGACTCTCCTGTGTCTAAACTTTTCCCTGAAGCCTTAGACTTAAGGTCTTTGTTAACTCTCCCTGAAGAAGGGGGTCGGGCTCTCTTTCAGGGGTAAGGAGACCTAAGGTACCAGATGCCGTATGTCTTAAAACTCTGCCCTCTGCATCTGTTTCTGTACTGACTTCCCTCCAGCGCACCCTCTACAGTCCTCCAAGTAAAAACAGCTTCTGATGAGGCCATCAGATGCAGCTACTGAGCCCCTGGAAGACCCATGATGATTTGTACAGGTCTACAAATCTGGTGCTGAGAAGAAATCTAACTCTAGGTCAGGACTGACATTCTTTTCTTTTTTTGAAGAAGAAGATTAGCCCTGAGCTAACTACTGTCAATCCTTCTCTAGGAATGACATTCTTAACTCTGACCAATGGTTCTCATTTAGGCCTAGATACTGGGGCTCTTGCTTTCTGCTATAGCACTTTTGAATCAGATGTACATGTTGGGGATTGCGGTTGTCCCAGGTCCAGTTTACTAGAAGCAGACCCTGACACAAGGATTTACAAGCAAATGATTTATTAAGACACTACTTCCATGAGAAACTGAGTAGAGTGAGAGAAGCAGGAGAGTGAAGGGGAAGAAACCAAGAAAGGATATGTTCAAGAAGAGTCTTATTGATAGTAGGTTGGTGAGATGCTCTGGAATTTGTTGTGCCTCAGAGTTGTCCCAGTCCCAGGCCAGGCGACTGTCTCTCACTTCCTCCCACCCTGCTCCTTTAAGCTTTCCATTGACTGCACAAAGTTCTCAAGTCCAAGGTCCTTATATTTTGGAAGGGTTCCCCCTTTGCACTTCAACAAGTTGTACCTTGTGCTTCAACCATGCTAAATAAATTATAGTGCTAATGTGGAATATATTTGCCCACCTAGAGAACTCTGCAGCTTTCACACTCAGCCCCTTGTTTCTGAAATATTTCCAGTTTTTCCTGAGAAGAAATGACCACATCTGCCTTTGTGCCCTCACTCTACCCTAGACAATTTTTATCACTATGCCTATAGTACTTCCTTGGTTTGTTTTGTTTTTTTAAAGATTGGCACCTAGGCTAACAACTGTTACCAATCTGTTTTTTTTTTAAGGATTGACATCTGGGCTAACAACTGTTGCCAATCTTTTTTTTTTTTCTGCTTTATCTCCCCAACGCACCCCCCCCCCCCCCCCGTACACAGTTGTATATCTTAGTTGCAGGTCCTTCTAGTTGTGGGATGTGGGACGCCACCTCAACGTGGCCTGACGAGTGGTGCCATGTCCGCACCCAGGATCTGAACCCTGGGCCGCCGCAGTGGAGTGCGCGAACTTAACCACTCGGCCATGGAGCCAGCCCCAGTACTTCCTTGTTTTTTAAATTCATGTGTTTCCACTGCTGTGGGAACTCCTTGAAGGCAGAGGCCATCCCTTACTCATCCATAAAACTTCAGTAGCTCACCCAGTCCAGCACTAAGGGCCTGATCTCACTCATCCCTGACGTCGTTTAAGATTGTTCAGGGTATTGGTGACTGCCTTCCTTATCCCACCTAGGTTTAGAAATTGCATGGCTGCCAAACCTCTAAAAATTCCCATATATGTGATTCATAAGGATGAAATGCCTTCATTTCTTTCTAATTTAATGTTTTGCTCTTCTCTCTGAAGGTCCCTTGCTCATGAGTGTGTGCCAGGTGACTATAAGCAAATAAAGTGTGATCAACACAGTGCATTGTATGCTTATGGACTTAATAAATATGCTACTAATGGTAACAGTGCACAGACTCCCCTGCGGCCATGAGGCAGGGTGAAGAGAGAGGACAACTATCAGGACAGTTACATCTGGAACAAAGCAGAGGTCAAAATGCACACAGCAAATAGAGATGGAAGATGCTGGCAGAATGACAGCTATGTTGTTCTGGATTCTCCAAGAAGCAAATGCTGAGTAGGATTAAATGTGAAAGGACTTTATTAGGGGAAATATTTGTGTGAAAGGAAATCGAAGGGTACTTAAGAAGGATGGAAAAGCCTTCAGGCCATGAAGTAATCTGATCTTGAGTAAAGAAGAGAGGGAGAGAAGGTTGGTGGAAGCGTCCAAGACTGCCTGCCATGAAGTCTAAATTCATCAAAACCATCATGCAGTCAGAGAGCCAAAGTCAGCCGACAAGGAGTCTTGTATCTCCCAGGAATGGGTCTGCCTCACCAGCCCCATTGTGCTCAGCTATTGGCAGGGAGCAGTCCATGGGGGGTGTGGCCTCAGAGATGGATTTTAAAGCATAGCAGCTGGGGCTGTCAGTCAATTAGGCTTCATGTACAGGAAGGTCTGCAAGGCAAATTTTCATGCCCAGCAAAGCAGCCAAATCCAGAATAGATGTAAGTACACACAAAAGTATTAGCAAATGGCAAGTATGCAGAATAGAGAAAAGAACAATAGTAGAATGGTTGCTTCTCCTTTCAGTTCTGTGAAAGTTACTGTACCTCCAAATTCGTTTACTGTACCTTCAATTTGAGCTATAAGTGGTAATAAAAAATAAATGGACCCAAGAGCCACAGATGTGATTACCTTTGTGCCCTGGTCTGATCTCATGAGAAAAGCCATCTAGCATCTTGATTAAAACTATCCTTTTTCTGATAAGTATGACATAGTTTCTTCCTCAAGCCTTCATGGTAGGTGAGCATGCACAACAGTGACACAGACAGACCGCTGGCTCATATTGTGAACGGCAAGGAAAGAAGAAAGACTGGATAGAGGGAAGACGTAACCAAACACTACTATATTAGAAAAACTGAAGCTAAACATATAAGGAGATTGGGTTGCTGAAGGCAGTATCCACATTCCTTTTGAAGACAGGAGAGATTAGATAGAGAAGGAATGCTGAGAGAATAAGAGACCGGCTAAGAATGCCCTCCCTAGAAAGCAAGGAAGATTGAGTCCAGAGGGATTGGAGAATGCAAAAAAACTGATGCATATCAAATGGATAATAATGCTTGTGAAAACACTTTGTACATTTTAAAGCACCCCAAAACACATGAGGTAGATCTTAAGTATAATAAATAGGCACTGCCCTTACTAATTGGGTGCTTTTTATGTTGCTTGGCACTTCGTAAACTATCTCAATGCTTTAAACAACCATATGAGGTAGATTCTATTATTACAGTGTTAGAGATAAGGAATTTGAGACTAGCTTAAATACCTGAGAGCCTACATTGTTTGCCTAAAGCAAAAAACAAAAAAGTAGTGGCAAAGCAGAACCTATTGCAGATGGTGGGGACAAGCAGCGGTAAGAAATACAGTAAAGACCCATGATACCTTATTGGAATCTTTGGGGCCAGATGTTTTTAAGATGTCAGAATTTCTTATTCTTTTAGGAAAGCAATATAGAGCACAACCTTTATTCACATAACCCATCCAGTGAGGACTGGGATTGCGTCCCATAATTAAATACATTGGGGTCTATAAATGTAGGCACCACTTGTCTTGCACTAGTCGCTTCCAGCTCATGAAATGGGGGCCATTTCGTTTGTAGTCTTTATCTAGAACAGATATTTCTCTGGAAATACAAGTTCTCCTGTTGCTTCTTCTTCCAGTTCTGTGAAAGTTACTGTCATTCTTTTCTCTACCTTCAGTTTGAGCTCTTGAAGTTGGGATTAAGAGAATAGCAGAAACTCCTCAGGAATTCCATCCCTTGGAGCGTTCTGATGAGCCCAGGTTAAGAAGGGGATAAAGGAGGGGGGAATTTGGCTTCTCAACTTTGGAGCTGTCAGCTGGAAGGTGAGCCCAGTCACATTCACAACGACAATGATTACTTGTGGTATCTGAGGTGGAGCAGTCCACTAGGGCCATATAATGGCCCCTGGGGTGACCTGCACTTGTGTGGGTTCAGTAAAATAAGAATGGTACCTGAATTCCAGGGAATTGAGCTGAGTAACCAGACATCAGGGGATGTGCCAGGTGTATTTGTGAGAGGTTGGAGGGGGTTGCAGGGAACTGTTTAGGTGGTGTGGGCACCTTTGTGGTAACCTACTGATAAAGGTACCATCCAGTGAAGACAAGCACATAAAAACTATGCAATGAAACTATTTAAAAGATCAAGCCATGAATATCAATCAGAGAGTCTTAGAACCCCACACTTAGATTGTGCCTAAGGTACCTAGTTCAGCAAGTTCTCCTTTCAGGGATTCCTTCTAAGACATTCCTCACAAGGAAACATTTGCTCTGGTTTTGAACACTTCCAAGGACAGACAGCCCTTTCCAAAATGAGGCATGCTACTTTTGTCATTGGACAGTTCCAGTTGGTAGAAATCGCTCTCTTCATTAAGTCCACTTAGGCCTTCATGTCACTTTCACCCATTGGTGTTCAATCTGCCCTCTCAATCCATATACAAAGTTTAATTTCAATTCCACATGTCAGCCATTCCAATATTTGGTGATATTGTATTAATATATAGTCTTTTCTTCTCAGGTAACTTTTTTTCATAAAATATTCCTTCTTTATCCTCTGAAAACTCTAGTATGTCTCTTAGGAAAAAAGTTGGCATTTTTGGGGATCAGAATTAGCCCCCCCCCCCAAAATGTGCCTCTTTGGCTTGATTATTTTTAAGAACAAAAGACTCTGAAAGAAACATTGACCTCCCCCACAATTGTCTGAAATAACTTAAAATAGAAGGGCCTGTTCCAGGAAGGAACTAATACCATAAGATAACTGTAATGCAACGTAAAATGTGTCTCTCAGGTCACAATGTCTATAGTTGGCCCATTTGCTTTTCCATTTCTATGTGAATTGCTTTTTTTCCCTTTTGAAGCCCCAAACCACTACTCCCAACATCCTCCTTTGTCTAGCTGAAGATGATATTTACGGTGGCAGCTTTGGCCATTCTGGTGAGTTGTCCAGTTTTCCTGGGTTTCTCCCATGTATACATTTTATAAAGCTTTGTTTGATTTTTCTCCTGTTACTCTGTCTCATGTCATTTTAATTCTTACGCCAGCCAGAAGGACCTAGAGAGGGTAGAGGATTTGTCTTCCTCCTCACAGCATCCAGAAGTTCTCTTAAAACCAAGTTATGGCATGACCAATGCAGGTCACATAGGACTAATTTTTATCCTTGGCTCAGCTCTCTGGGCAATTCCTCTGACCTGCTAATTTGTTAATGTGGCTTAACTTGCTCTTGGTGAACCCATTCTGGTTATCAGTTCCCATCTTGTCTATGTGCTCACATAACATCTAATACCAACCCATTCTTATTAGCAAAAGATCAAAATAAAATGTATTCTTCTATAGGTATGAAAATATGTTATTTTAATCATTTTGAAAATTTGACAGTTGCTGTTTTCCAGGCTTGAGGCAACTCTGTGATCTGCACGAATTTGAGAAGCAGATTCTGTCATTCTCTTGGATGGAGTTCACCTGGATCTGGCAAATGGTCTTCACTTAAAACATTCAGATTTTATCCTACTATCTTTTCGCACATGATAGTTTTTCTTTTCTTTCCAAGCATGTAATGGGGGTCAAGGATTACCACTGCCCCACTCTCAATACCTCTAATCTTCCACCAGTGGTGGTCTTTCTAGTCTAGTCTTCGGTAGCTAATAGAGAAAACTCATTTTTCCTTTAACCTTTTCTACGAATTTCAGGTCATTCTGGGTTTTATTCTTTCTTGCACAAATTTTACTCTTTATAGGCGTTCAATAAATATATGTAAACAATAATTTTTAAATAGTAATTTATTAAATTGATCCACTTAATTAAAGGTAATGTCTGATGCCTCCAAGTTTATACCCAAGAATGCTGTTGAATAGGGCTGGAAAAGTTCTGGAGAACATTCCTCTTGACTCTCCAGGCATCATGTCACAAGATGTTCTGACCAGAGCCAGAAGAGTGACTCTGAGTGTATGAATGAGGAGTTGCAAGGGAGACATCCGGAGCTGACTGCACAGTGCCTAGGGAGGGAAAGAAAAAGCTGCAATGAAGTCTGGAGGGACTTAGGGAACTCTCTTCACTGATTGCTCCAAATAGAAACTGACATTCCCTCTCTTCCTTATTCACACTCAGCTGGAAGTAGGAAAGGCATGGAGAAAGACACCCAGCTAGTATCCAGTTATAGCCAGTGACTCTCTGGCTATCTGTAAAAATGGGGCGAGGGACTTATACAGGAAATGTGGATTTTCCAGAGCTATTTACTCCAGAGCTTAGAGCGATTTACTCTTAGAGTCTAGGGATGTGTAGGTGGAACCTCTTAAGAAACAGCCTTATCTAGATTGAGAATAACCATTATAATTTTGGGCCATCTGGGTTTGGGAAATTTTGTACTCTCCACTCTCTTCTTTTTGCTTCTGCAACTGGGTATTGCTGTGAAAAGGAGGGATATGGCAGTGATCAAGTTTGGGTTTTGCCCTCTGTGAGACTGAAATTCAAGTTTGCTTCCCTGAAGGCCCTTCTCTTGTTGTAGAGCT
This sequence comes from Equus asinus, assembly GCF_041296235.1. Taxonomy (NCBI): domain Eukaryota; kingdom Metazoa; phylum Chordata; class Mammalia; order Perissodactyla; family Equidae; genus Equus; species Equus asinus. Next base: position 12,391,695 of record NC_091814.1, read on the forward strand.
TAGGTATGGTCTCTCATTCTCACAGAAGCCAGAGGTGGATACTGTCACAGGAAATAAAAACAACCTAGACAAGTCACACCTTTGGGTAACAGATGCTTTCAAAGATATACTTTCCTGCATCCACCAAAGTTTCAGCCCCAGCCAAGCAGAAAACCTGGGGGTCTCCTGCACTAGGACCACAGTATGATGTAGCTGAGTCACACCACGATGGGCCACACACTCATGTGCAATGGCTGCAGTTGTGGAACAGGGTCCTTCCCACTAATTGGCTGCTGCTGTGATGTTGTGGGGCCCTGGTTGCCATTCTTCTGAGCTTGACAAGGGTGAAGGGATGTGGAAGTGCTGGTCTCCAAGTCAGAGCATCCAGGTGAAAAGTGTGGGAATATGGGCCATTCACATAGAGGACATGGCAGGTGGTATCCAGGGCATGTAGTAGTGGCATGCAGGCAGGATGTGGTCCTCTCTCTGCTGAAATGGGCACCATGGAAGTCCTGGTTCTATCACTTGCCAGTCAGGCCACAAGCCCAGGGGCAGCACCAGGTAGTATAGAGAGTTACAAGAATAGGCAACATGTCAGACAGCCCTGAGAATGAGACCTAGCCCTGCCTGGAGCAAGTCACTCAGTGTCTTCATTTATAAAGTGGGAAAATTAGTGCCTGCCCTGCTTCCCCATCTGGGATGATTGTGAGGAAGCGTGGAGTAGTTAACATCAATGTGCTTTATAGCTGTGAAACTATGTGCCTTTTTGAGACTGTCCAGATGTGGACAGAACCATGAGGTTTTGGCCTTTCCTACTTTTTCCTTGGTCAGCATTGCTGAGCACATGTTCTAGCCTCTCCCGCAGGCGGTCATTGATGCAGACAGACTCCTCCAGGCGCTGGCGCAGGTTGTGGATCTCAACAAGATTCTTCTCCAGCAGGTCGGCCCCTGTTGCGTTCCACCAAGACATGAGAGAGGTGGGAGATGGGGAAGGCTGATCACTCATAGGCAGGTGTGGGGCCTGCCCAGGGCCTCTCTGCTAGATCCCTGCCCACCTCTATACTTCTGTCAACTTCCTCCTCTTACCTGGGCACCCAGGAAGCACCAGGCAACTTTAAGAGCTCCTGGGCTTTCAATTACAAGACTGCCTTCAACAAGGAAACTCCACAGGGCTTCCTCTCAGATAGAGGCCAAGTACATCTGGCAGAGATGGACACTGGGCTGAAGAGCAACAGTGAGAAACTGCTAAAGGCCTCTAGGTAGGACTGGAGTAACAGTGAGAAAGTTTGTCTGTCTCCTTTGGTAGCAATCCAGAGGCCCTCCTTCTCTACCTCACGCCTCTCCTACCTGACGATCTATGGCTGAACAACCTTTAACATCCATCCACTAACAGAAAGGCTAAGGTAAATGCATATGAAATTAGATCAGGCTGTGAATAATGAGTGAAACTGAATGTTTTCCTTTAACTACTTTTGGTGAAGAGTGACAAGGAAGAGCCTGGGGAGGTGTCAGGATCTGAAGGAGGAATAGGAGAGAAGAGAACATCTCCAAGGAAAAAAAAGATGTGCAAAAGGAAGTTGAAAGGGACCAAGAATAGGCTTCATCCACCAGGACACCCTGCTAGGTTTTTCTCTGAGAATTTCAAATGTCTTATTGTTACACTATCTGGGCCCTAGAAACTGAGCTGCTTCAAGCCATTCCTCTACATGACTGCATCCCTAGCCACTGGGTGCCAGGATGCCTGGCTCCGCACCCAATAGCAAAGTTTGAGAGGCAGGATTGGCTTAGAGTTGTATACAAATGGTGTGTGTGTGTGTGTGTGTATGTGTGTGTGTGTAGGAATAGTCTTCTATCTTGAAATAGCTCTTGACCTAAGGAAGACCTTCCCATGAAGTCTGAGCTTGGAATTCTACAACAGTCTAAATCTACGCATAAGAAGGTCGTAGCACAGAGAAAAGGGAGCACATGAATGTGAGGCAACTTACGCTCCCTGTAGGGTGCTTCTAAATGTCCCTGACTTCCTTTATTCTCCTTCCCAGAGTGAGTCCCTAGGTAGGAGGATGGGAGAGACACTTAGAAAGGACCAGCACTGAGCTGGAATCTCCTTCTCTGGCTGATATATGAGATACTGCCCCTTCATCTCCTCACCCACTTCTGTGAGCCAGGATCTAACAGAGGAATGAAAAATCCTCTGGCCGGGAAAAGAATGTGCCATTCCTGTCAGTGGGCTCTATTTCACCAACTGCTCCATTGTGTTTTACCAGAGGGCTTGGAGTTGGGCCGGTACAAAGAAGAGAAGGAGGATAGGTTCCCTGATGCATTCATTTTCTGAGGCCTCATCTCGTCCCATGAGCTGCTGCTACCATGGTGCCCACAGTCTGGTGTCCTGCTCGGCTGTGTGGTGCCACTCAGAGGAGGATAGAAGGGCTGGGCACATCTGGCTTCTGAATGGTTGCTGGGCAATGAAGCTGAATCAGCAGGAGTGGCTGGGCTGACATCTGTCCAGAAAGGAACGTGAATGAGAAACAATTGAGGAAGTCAGAAATGAAGTGTTTTAAAGATAATTATACTGGGCTGAATAGTGTCCTCCTGTGGAGCTTCAGAACGTGACCTTATTTGAAAATAGGGTCTCTGCAGATGTAATTAGTTAAGATGAGATGATATTGGACTAAGGTAGGCCTAAATCCAATATGATTGATGCCCTTATAAGAAGAGGAGAGGAGACACAGAGATAAAGAAACACACAGGGGAGAAGACCATGTGACAACAGAGGCAGAGACTGGAGTGATGCATCTACAAGCCAAGGAATGCTCCTAGCAACCCCAAGAAGCTAGGAAGAGGCAAGGGAAAGAGACCATGGCCCTGCTGACACCTTGCTTTCAGACGTCTAGCTGCTAGAACTGTGGGAGAATAAATTTCTGTTGTTTTAAAACACACAGTTTGTGATAATTTGTTATAGAAGCCTTAGAAAACTAATAATGTAATCCATGGGATGAAGACTAAGGCAGATGTCAGCAACTCTAAGCCTATTGTTGAATATCATTTAGATTAAAACTCATTTCCCCAGTACTATAAATTTCTCCCCAAGTTTACTGGCATTCCCTGGCCTGTGACATTAAGAAGTTGTGGTTAAATGTAGTATCTGAGGGTCACAGTGTACACACAGGAAAAGCACAGGGCCCCTCATCCTAGCTCCCTCTATCATTCCCAATGCTGTAATGATCCCAGGGAGGTACTTCACAAATGTCTCCTCCAATAGCAGGACTCATTGCCAATCTTGGAAGTCACGAGAGTAAGGAACTGAAGCACTTTGCTGGTATGTGAACAGGTGATCTACTCATCTGTTAATTATCACTATTATCGACAGCCTTGGAACCCCCTATGGCCTTGGTTGAAAGGAAGCTGATTTTTTGGGGTGGGAATAAAGGAGGTTTAAAAGGGGAGGGGAATCTCATTTTGATTGAGTTCGTACTTTAAGTCAGGTGTTGTGCTAAAGCCTGAACGGTCTATGCCCTTGCTAGTAACATAGCAGCTAATGCTTCAAGAGATTGTTCTACATTGGGGTTGTTGGAAGAGGAAGCGAAAATGGCCTCCACTTCTGGCCAACGTGCAGAGAACCTAGACAGGGTGGCTCACTTCTGGTGGCTCCTGCTCCTGCCTGAGCTCACTCTGCATGCCTACCGAGGCTGAGGGAGTCTCTGAGGAGGGAAAACATGATTTGGATCAAACACAGAATGTCTCACAAGACTGTAAAAGTAATAAATATGTATAGCTCAGATTGTCTGGCTCCAGTACAAAGAATGACTCGGGAATTTCTGCATGGGGAATTACAGAACCAAAAAATTACATGCTATCTTGTAGCTCAATGATGCTCTGAGAACACGGCTGTGTCTTTTGCTGTCTCCCTTTGAGAGAAAAACCCCGCTGGGTGGCAGGGCCATAATTCAAAGAAAAGTTTAAGAGTCTGCTCCGTTTCAGGGATTATTATCAAGGGCCACAGAGTAGACAAGTTTCTCCCCTGAGCAGATAAAAGTAAGGTCCTTGTTTCCCTTCAACCAAGCCAAGTTCCTCTGGGGAATTGTACACTTAGGGGGCCGACCCCGTGGCCAAGTGATTAAGTTTGCGTGCTCTGTTTTGGCGGCCCAGGGTTTCGCTGGTTCAGATCCTGGGCGTGGACATGGCACTGCTCATCAGGCCATGCTGAGGCGGCATCCCACATGCCACAACTAGAAGGACCCACAACTAAAATATACAACTATATACTGGGGGGATTTGGGAAGAAAAAGCAGAAAAAAAAAAAAGGATTGGCAACAGTTGTTAGCTCAGGTGCCAATCTTTAAAAAAAAAAAAAGGAATTGTACGCTTAAATCACTACCCAGTAGGTCTCTCCTTCCCCAGTTTACATAATATCAGATGCAATTAGCATCACTGTGAAATAAAAAGACAAATTATATTAAGCCTTTAGTATAACAGCTGACAAAGTAGGAACTCAGTCAAAATGTGATTCCCCTTTCAAGCCTCCTTTATCCACGTCCCAGAAAATCAGCTTAGTCTCAACCAAGGCCATAGGAGGTTCCAAGTTTGTCAGTAACAGTGATCATCATTTTCATGTCCCAGTCTCCCCCTACACAACACAGGAAACATGCCCTACACCGCACATGGGAAGCAACAGAGAACAGCCTCCTGTGAGGGGAATGTAGCCCCACAGTGAAGCTGCCACACCAGCCACACTATTTGTTAACTGCCCTAGAAACTTTGGCCTATAAAGCAAAGAAGGAGCAGTGATAAGTCATTGCCCCCTGAGAGGATAATGATTTTAGATGGGAAAAAGAAGGGCTCAGCCGCCTTCAGAAAAAACAGAGGTGGCCAAAAATAAGGCTGATTCTTTCTGGGAGTGTCACTGCAGAAGCCACGTCTCAAGTGTGGCCATTCCTACAAGTGAAGGCAGGAAGTACAGGTGAGGAGAAGGTGTCTTTGCCCTTCTCCTGCTGTCTCTCAGGGCAGCGCTGAGGTGGAACCAAGTGCCTCTGGGCAACTGAGAGCAAGGATGTACATAAAACTCCCACTGGCCCCTTGGAAGAGGTCATGGATGTATCAAGGGCAGCTCATCCATTTATAAATTCTTAGGTGGAAATGCAGCGTGTGTAGGGTCTTGTCTTATTTGCAGAGGCTACTCCTTTGGGCTGGGCGTAGAGGCAGAAAGAGTGGAATGGGGAAAACACTGGTTCCAGAAGCCTAGCAAGAAAGGTATGCAAAGGGGTGACTCCCCTGCTTGGTCCCTGACTACTCAGGCTGCAGTGTGGTGGACACTCTAAGCTTTAGAGTCAGGCAGGCTGGCAGTGAATGTTACCCTAAGCTGGGCTGTCTTCAGTAAGTTCCCTGACTTTGCTGAGCCTCGGTGTCCTCGGGTAAAATCGGGACACCACCACCTATTTGAGAGGATTGCTGTGTTGATTAAATGAAGCAACATATGTATAGTAGCCAATAATGTGAGCATAACATGTACTCAATAAGAGTGAATTTCCTGTTGTTCCTTGGCTACTATAATCCTGGAGGAAACATTATGCTGCTTTGCTCCAATGGCTCATTCATTGCCTAAAATAGTCAATTCAGAAAAAAAAATTCAGCTATAGCCAGAGACTAAGGATAGTTTCTTGGTGTTGTCCACACCAGGATTTGACTCATACAGTTACCTAGAAATTCAAATGCTTTTCTCAGGAGGGAAATTAAAGAGAAAGCCGAGCAAGAGAAAATGAGAGTTTCATTTCAAACTTACTCTCCTCCTACTATCTCCATCAAGGCTACCCAAGGGCCCTTCTTGGGGAATTCTGGGGACGGGCATGCTGGTGATGGATTCAGCCTGAACTGAGACATGTCCCAATTACTGATGGTTTAGAGGATATTACAGCCAAATTATTAGAATGATGGATGGGATCTATAAATCCCCAAATGATAAATAATATTTAGTGGTGAATAGGAAATTGGAACCGTGGCTGTTTACCCCAAAGATTACAAGATCAGAGGCCCAATGTTAGTGAAGCTCATGTCCATGGTCTGAAAGATGACAGGGTTGTGTTGCAGTGATAAGCGGGCATTTGCTCCCTCCCCTTCCTAACGCATGACTTCCTCCTCTCAAGTCCAACACCATGGTCTGGTGGCTGATGGTGTGTGGGACTAGGAATGGAGAAAAGCTACCTGACAGACACCTTTGGGACCTGTGCTTGGCACAGAGTCCTAGACCTGTGCTTAACCAAGTACATCACAGTGGATCTGCAGGATCCAGCTGCAAAGATGCCTCCTCTTGATCTAGACAGAAGAGCAAGCACCTAGAAACTATAGGCTATCTGGGTACTCACTGGCCACATCCACCTCAGGGCGCACTTCCTGCTTAGCAAGCAGAGCGGAGGTACTGCTGCTGGAGCCATGGACGGCCGTCTCAGCGAGGCTGCTGGAGCGGATCTGGGACCGAGTCTGAGGCTGGGCATCCTGCTTGGTCTCTTGGACTTTCGTCACTTTACCCATCTTATGCATCTCTCTTAAGATACTGGTGGGGTAAGAAAGACAGAAGGAAAAATAAAGGTCACCTAAATGCCACAGCTGTATTGATCCAGGAGCTCACAAGAGAGGCCTCAGAAGTCAAGGAGAGCATTCCTTCAGAGAAGAAGCCAAACAATTCATTTCTGTTAGTGGGTACAGAGTCGGTGGCAAGGGAGAACAACAGTTGTCCAGTGCCTTGGCCACAAACATCCTGAGGAACAAACAAGACCCATTGGGCCCTTTAAATAACGCTCACGGCTCCTTCATAAGATACCCAGAGGCCCATAAGAGTTCAACATGCTCTCTGAACATAATCTATTAAATAGTATTTGCAGTGGCCCATTTAAAACTTCTTCCTGAGGCAATGTAGGCTCCCAGGTGTCTTGTAGTTTCTGGACCTCCTTCCCTAAGTATAGTCATACAGTATAAATATTTTATTTTTGCAAGGAAAATTTGTAGCTATTTAACATCTGCCAGCACCTCTTGGGTCATCCTTGAGGAAACCAGATACAATCTCACTCTGATCATTAAAGATCTAGAGGAAATCAAAGTGATCTCTGAGGGCACAGGAGACTCCTAAAGCCAGATATTTAGGTTAGAGCAGCTCTGTATTACTAAACTCACGAGTTAATATAAGAATGGGAACCAAAAGAATAACAAATTAAAAAAAAATAGGAAACAAGACCACTTTTTCACTAAGGATATATAATGGTTTGATGGTACAATCATTTTTTTTTTTATGGGGTGTGAGAACTCCTGTTCCTTTGATCTTCTGGCCCTTGCTTCTGGATCCTTCACCAGATTATATTTTTCTGAAAAGTTGAGGTTACCTGAGGGTCCGCAGCGTCTGTCCTGATTGATTCTTCTTACTTATACAGTCATCTGAAAACCAAATTCAAAAAAGGGCTAGTCATGGGGCCAGTCCAGTGGCACAGCAGTTGAGTTTGGGTGCCCACTTCAGCAGCCAGGTTCGCCGGTTGGATCCTGGGCCTGGAAATGCACAATGCTTATCAAGCCATGTGGTGGCAGGTGTCCCACTTACAAAGTAGAGGAAGACGGGCATGAATGTTAGCTAAGGACCAGTCTTCCTCAGCAAAAAGAGGAGGATTGGCAGCAGATATTGGCTCAGGGTTAATTTTGCTCCAAAAAAAAAGGACCAGTCAAAATTTAAGCAGGTCTCATTTCCCAAATTACAAGCAAACATTGAGTTCTCTCTGGGATCAGAGACATGAACACTTGATGCTCAAGTCCAGGATACTCTGAATTTTCTCAAGAGACCTGGGGTTGAGTCTTTAGAGAACTTGCCTGGCAGGCTTTCCTGAGCCACCATGAAGATCATCCCTACTTGCTCTGCCCTGAGTTGGAGTAAAAAAGCTAAAAATGTCTTTTTCCGCAGATCACGGGACACTTCTCCAGCTGCCCTCTGGACCACTCTAGCCACAGTCTCCAAGTCTCTCCACGAGGCTGGTCCCCAGTCCTACATCTGTGTGTCCCATCACAACTTTTATGCAGAACCTACTCTTGTCTCTGTAGATGTGACAGACATCCCTGTCCCACCTTTTCATCTTCCATCAGGAGCCTGCACAGTGGCCTTAAGCTTGCTCTTACTGTGTCCCCTGAGGTGCTCTAGGAATGTTCTCTGTAAAAGGCTCCTGAAATAACTAATGTTCCCACCATTAGGTACTAGTAAGGATAGTGCCTAAACCCTGCTTAAATCAGCATGATTCTTTTATCCTTTTTCTTTTTTTCAGAGGAAGATTTGCCCTGAGCTAACATCTGTTGGCAATATTCCTCTTTTTGCTTGAGGAAGATTCACTCTGAGCTAACATCTGTGCCAATCTTCCTCTATTTTGTATGTGGGTCACCACCAGAGCATGGCAGATGAGTGGTGTAGGTCAGCACCCAGGAACGCAACCCACGAACCATAGCTGCCAAAGCGGAGTGTGCCAAACTTAATGACAGGTCACGGAGCCAGTCACCACTTTTCTCATTTTTTTGAAGTGCACTGATTAATATTACTTATCTGATCGTTAGAACAATCATGCAACCTTCAGGGGTTGGTTTTATTTGACCTACATTTTTAAGTGAGGAAACAGAAATCAAAAGAAATGTGAACCTGTCCAGAGCTAGTAATGAACACATACAGGCTAGAGTAAAAGTCTTCGGATTCCTAGTTTAGAGCTCTTTTCACAACAACCAGCTGCCCCTATTCCACTTCTCTTTCTGCCAATTAGTTTCAGATAAATGCTGTCGCCCCCAGCGATGCTTCCTACCCAAGCAGCCATATTCCATGAGAGATGGAGGAGCTGATGATCATCACGCATCCCCAACCCTGTGTGCTTCTCCTTGTTGCTCCTCATCTTCCAGTCCTGTCTCTGCCATGGCCCCAAGATGGTGATTACAAAGAAGGACACCAGATTGAAAAGTCACTTATGACTAGCTGTGGGCTTGTGTGAGCCTAGGTTCTTGGGAGGGACTGAAGGTCTTCCTGAGCCCTGGGGCCAGCTTACCCACGCTGAATTTGCTGGCGAGGCTCTCTGCCAGCTGGCTTCCCTTGGCCAGCTGCTCACGGAAGTGCTGCTCCATGTAGTGGTCAATTTTATTGCTGCTGAGGAGCTCCTCAAAGGTCTTCACTGTGTTCTTGACATGCTGGATGAGACCGGAAGAGACAGCTCTCCCAATCTTCATCTGCTCCCGCAGATGGGTCAACTCTCGAGCCTGATCCTGGATCAAGGAATAATATCTCCTAAAGTGGGGAAGAAACAGTAAGGGTGGAAAGGCAGGACTGGTAGCTATAGTGCTTCAGCAGAAGGTACTTTGAGGATTTCACCAAAGAGCCCCCACACTGTGTTCTAGCATGTGTTTAATGACCTGAATGTGGTAAAGGGAATGAAGGAGGAAAAAGCCTTCCTCTGTGTGGAAGATCGCTTCGAAGACTGTCTTTCCCCCTAACCCATAATTCTGAAAACAGAACCAGGCTTTCTTCTCTAGTGCTGCTTTAAAATCTGCTCATGGTCCCTCTCTTAAGCTTATAATCCATTTCAATACAGTAAACAAAACCAGCTGTTAATTGGAAAGTTGAAAGAGAAATCATCATGTGAGAGAAGAGACCACTTGTTCTAGGCAACAGGATTTTTCTCTCACAAGGATGGACCTATCCATCTCTTTTCTATAGATAGCCAAGGCTCACTTGGCAAATCATCTTCAAGCTCCTTTAATTTAACCACTGTATACTATTACTTCTGTATCCTCTAGTGTAACTAACCAGCACAGTGTTTGCCTATAGGGGCTCAAAAGAATGATCTGAAAAATCTGAACTAATTTAGAATCCCATGATATCCTAGCCAACATAACTACCATTTGTTATAGAGAACAGTGGAAGAGAAGGTTTTAGTTCATCTTGTAGGAAGAAGGAGAGAGGCAAAGCAGTTAGGCCTATGTAGCAGGAATCAGCTGGCCTGGATTTTAGCCCCAGTGCACTCTACCCTCCCATTGCAAACTTGAGAAGTCACTTTATTACTTTGTGCCTCAGTTTCTTCATCTACCAAATAAAAGTAAAATACGTACTTTCCCTTTTTAGAAATGTGGTCATGATTGAAATTTATTTTAAATGTTGGGATGAGTATAGCAAAGCCTGTAAAGCTTTTAATTTATCAGAAAGAAGACAGATTATCATTCGTTACTTTGATAATGGTGAACTTATAAGACCAACTCGACATCCTCTGTGTTTCTGCAAGTGTACCTGAGCAATGGCTCCTGCTTCCACCAGTTTCTCTTGGAGACCATGGCAGTGTTGTCGGTATTGTGCCAGCAGGGGGCACAGGTGTCAGTTGTTTTCTGAAAAGCTGAAATTTGCCTGAGACCCAGAGTCATCTGTCTGGAACAGGTAATCCAGGCGTAGGAAGGAGCCAGAATGGGGATGCGGGCAGGCCATCTCTCAGGTAGTATAAAATCCCTTATGAACATTTTAAACCACCTTGTGCTTTATTCACATTTCTGTCCAACATTTCTCATGTCATTAGACAGCTACTGGTAACTTGACTAAGAGCTCTTTCAGAGCTGGGAATGTTTTATTCTTCTTATGTACACAGCCAAACACAGAGGAGGCTCTCAGTAAACATTTCTTCAATAATGGAAAAGAGAAGGGCTTACAAACCTCTACTCATCTCTCACTGTGTTCCTCTCCTGTGTCCTGTCCTCTGTCTTCTCAGGGATCCTATGCATTTTCTTTTTTTTCTTTTGAGGAAGATTAGCCCTGAGCTAACATCTGCTGCCAATCCTCCTCTTTTTGTTGAGGAAGACTGGTCCTGAGCTAACATCCATGCCCATCTTCCTCTGCTTTATATGTGGGATGCCTACCGCAGCATGGCTTGACAAGTGGTGCCATGTCCACACCCAGGATCTGAACCGGCGAACCCCGGGCTGCCGGGGCAGAACGTGGGAACTTAACCGCTGCGCCACTGGGCTGCCCCCTATGCATTCTCCATTGACACAGAAAACCCTTTCCCCTAAGAAGGCCCCTGGATTCACTTGTGGGGAGCTCCATGAAATGGGAATGTCCCCAGAAATTGATCTCAATGAGTGACTCCTTCTTAAGAAGAAATGGCCTTGCCCTACACTCTTTTCATCTGGGCTTCCAAAACACCCAGAAGTTAGACCATTCTGTTGCAGCTGTCTATTCATATACTTTCCTTCTCTACCAGTTTGAGTTCGTCCACGGAAAAGATCAGATCATATTGAGTCCAGGTGCCTAACATACTATCTAGAAAATGATACATTCAATAAATATTTATATTAAGTATAAAAGCCTTTCTCAAATGTAATATAAGTACAGAAAAGTGTTATTATTACTGTTGCTTCAGATGCATCAGGATTTAAGCACACTGCAATATCCCAGAAATTCTACTTTGATTCAATATTTAGATGATTTACTTCACTGTCCTCATCTAGAGAGAACGCAAAGTTTGATTCAAAATATCCATTAGGCCTCTCAAGATAAACTTCAGTTTTCACAAGAAAAAGTACATTACCTATGTCACAGTTTACCTGCAAAAAGAATCTTTCTGTCCCCAGAAACAATTAGTACCACCCCAAATTACCCCAACCTACAACTAAGACACAACTTAGAGGCTTCCTCAGACTTGCATGATATTGCTGACCCTGGGTCCCTAATTTTTTCTTATCAGCTTCTCCACCCTATGAACTGACTAAAGATAAGACTCAAGAACCTCCTCTTTGGGAAACTAAATATATGGAAGACTTTACCAAAATTAAACGGGCTTTACAAAATCCTCCTGCATTAGGACTCCCTGACTATACTAAACCTTTTACATTATTTGTTCAGGAATGTAATACTCAGGTTTTGGGAGTGTAATCAAGCCTATTATAGCTTTCAATTGGATCCAGTCACCAGGGCATACCTAAATTGTTTAAAGGTAGTAGCTGCAGCCACTAAAATTGTAATATCCTCCTTGAAACTTGTTCAGGGAAAAGAATTAAATTTACAGGTTCCTCATGCTATGGAAAATTTGCTGAACACTGAGCATATACACTATTTCTCAGCTAGTAGGCTAACCTCTTATAAGACTACTCCTGTCTCCTAATCTGAGCATTCTTCACCTCAACTCTTTAAACCCTGCTACCCTCCCCACCCTTACCTGATGAAAGAGAGATTCATAACTGTGTTGAATTGGTCTTCCAAAATCTAACTCCTAGATTAGATTTACAAGAAACCCTCTCAGCCAATTCAGTTTAGTACTCTATGTTGATGACTCCTATGCCAAAAATTCTGAAGGAAGATATCAAGCCGGAGATGCTGTCACTACTCAACGTGAATTATTAGAAAGAGGAGTCATTCTTCAATTTAATTCAGCCTAACCTGCAGTGTTTTCCCTCATTTGAACCTGTGAATTGGCAAAAGAAAAAACTACAAATATTTACACCAATAGCAGGTATGGCTTCAGAGTCGTCCACGACTTTGGCATGCTCTGGAAACAGAAATTTTCAACATCAAGTGGTACACCTATAAAAATGGACCTCAGGTTGCTGACCTCCTCTCTGCACCATTATTACACTCCCAAATTGCTACCATAAAAACTGAGGCTCATATCCACCGATCAGACAGACCCTGTATAGAAAGGAAATGTGATGACTTACTTTCCTGCTAAGGTTACTACTCAAGAAATTCCTAACGTACAAAACTTTGTAATTTAAATGAACTCCATAAAAAAGCCAAGGGATGGATACCCAACCTTTTTGTAAAGCCCCATTTTCCTGAATTCCCAAACCTACAGTTCACCATAGATCCAAATCAGATTACTTAATGCAGTTTGTGCAACAGACAAAAAGATGTATCTGATGCTGAAAAACAAAAGTGGCACCAAGAAGGATGCAAATTTAACATAAAAAGAGGACTTTGGGAGGGCCCAAACAGCTACCTGGTGCTTCCTGATTCCCTCAAATTATCACTTTTGTAAGCACTTCATGTGACTACCCAGCGTGGAATTGACAAAATAACTCCAATTATGAAAAAAATATTAGTGAGGTGATTGTTCTAAATTAGCACAACAGGCTTATGATCAATGTTTAACCTGTCAATCACATAACCTGGGTAAAGTAACTCGAGGGGCTGCTCACCCACCAACACCAGAACATTTTCAGATGAACATTTACAATTTGACTTTTTCAACTGTCTCCTTCTATGGGCTATCAATATGTACTGGTAATGATACATCTATTTTCTAGACGGGTAGAAGCTTCACCATGTTGAAAAGCTGATGCCACCACTGTAGCAAAGACATTATTAGAAAATGTTTGTCCATTGTGGAGAATCACAAATGAAATTTCAAGTGATAGAAGGACTCACTTTACTGGACAGGTTATAAAACAACTAAACAAGGTTATTCAAACATTATGGCACTATCATTGTCCCTATCATCCTCAGTCCTCATACCAATGGTATTCTAAAATTAAAATTGGCAGAATTAATGGAAACCACAGGAATACTCTGGCCTAAAGTACTAGGCCTGATGACAATAAGGTCAATATCTTCTGGGAAACATAAATTAACACCTTATGAAACCATCACTGGGCAACTCATACCCTTGATGATACAATCCCATGTACATCCTGCCTTTGTAAATTCTAATATGACCCAATACTGTAAAGCACTAATGTAATATTCAAAAGCTTATATTCAGTTGGTCAAGGAGACTTTCAGAGACTGTACACCCAAAGGAAACTTTGTACCCCATTCACTGGCACCTGGAGCGGGTGTTCTAGAAGAGACATCAACAAAAAACAGCACTTGAGCCTTGATGGAAAGGGCTCAATTATGTCCTTTTAATTTCTCACACAGCAGTTAAATTATAGGATACTGAACCTTGGGTCCATGTCTGTCAATAAAGAGAGACCCCTCTATCTTCCAGGAAAGACATTTTAAGGAAAAAAACTACAGACCAATATCATAAACACAGAAGCAAAAATCTTCAGCAATATATCAGCAAGTTGAATCCAACAATGTACAAAAAGAATTATGCAAAACACCAAGTGAGATATATTTCAGGTATGCAAACCTAGTGTCAACATTTAAAAATCAATTGATATAATTCATCGTATCAACAGGCTAATGAAGACAAATCACATAATCATATCCATGGATGCAGAAAAAGCATTTGACAAACTTCAACACTCATTCATGATTAAAAGAAACAACTTTTGGCAAACTAGGAAGAGAGGGAAACTTTCTCTACTTGATAAAGAATATCTTCAAAAAACACACAGGTAACATCATACTCAATGGTAAGAAACTAGAAGCTTTTTGACTCAGATCAGAGACTAGGTAAGGATCTCCCCTCTCACTACTCCTTTTCAATATCATATTGGAAGTCCTGACTAATGCAATAAGGCAAGAAAAGAAAATAAAAGGTTTACAGATGGGAAAGGAAGAAATAAAACTGTCTTTGCAAATGACAAATTGTCTATGTAGAAAGTCTGAAAGGATAGACAAAAGAACTCTTGGAACTAATAAGTGATTATAGCAAGGTTGCAGAATACAAGGTTAACACACAAAAGTCAGCTGCTTTACTATATACCAGCAATGAACAAGTGGAATTTGAAATTGAAGACAGTACCATTTACATTAGCATCCCCCAAAATGACATATTTAGGTATAAATCTAACAAAATATGTACAAGAGCTATATGAGGAAAACTACTAAACTCTGATGAAGAAAATCAAAGAACTAAATAAATGGGGCGATATTCCATGTTTACGAACAGGAAGACTCAATATTGTCAAGATATCAGTTCTTTCCAACTTCATCCAAAGATTCAAAGCAATCTCAATCAAAATCCCAGCAAGTTATTTTGTGGATATCGACAAACTGATTCTAAGGTTTACATGGAAAGGCAAAAGAACCAGAATAGTCAACACAATATTGAAGGAGAAGGACAAAATCAGAGGACTTACACTACTGACTTCAAGACTTACTATAAAGCTATAGTAATCAACAAAGTGTGGTATTGATGAAAGAATAGATAAATCAATGGAACAGAATAAAAAGCCCAGAAACAGACCCATAAAAATACAGTCAACTGATCTTTGACAAAGGAGTAAAGGCAATACAATGGAGAAAAAGTAGTCTTTTTAACAAATGGTGCTGGACAACTGGGTATCCACATAAAAAAATGAATCTAGACACAGACCTTACACCCTTCTCAAAAATTAACTCAAAATAGATTGTAGACCTAAATGTAAAATACAAAATTATAATAAAACTCCTAGAAGATAACACAGCAGAAAATCTAGATGATCTTGAGTTTGGTGATGACTCTAGATACAATACCAAAGGCATGACCCGTAAAATAAATAATTCATAATCTGGACTTGATTAAAATTAAAAACCTTTGCTCTGCAAAGGACACAGTCAAGAGAATAAGACATATCACAGACATGGAGAAAATATTTGCAAAAAAATATCTGATAGATAAAGGACTGTTATCCAAAATATACAAGGAACTCTCAAAACTCAACAATAAGAAAATGAACAACCCAATTAAATAATGGGTAAAAGACCTGAACAGCCACCAAAGAAGATATACAGATGGAAAATAAGCATATGAAAAGATGCTCAACATCATATGTCATTATGGAATTGCAAATTAAAACAATAATGAGATATCACTACACATCTATTAGAATGGTAAAAATCCAGAACACTGACAACACCAAATAGTGGCGAGGATATAAAGCAAAAGATACCCTCATTCATTGCTGATGGGAATGCAAAATGCCACAACCACTTTGGAAGACAGTTTTGCAGTTTCTTACAAAACTAAACATACTCTTACCAGATGACCCAGCAATCGCACTCCTTATTGTTTATCCAAATGAGTTGAAAACATATGTCCACATAAAAATCTGCACACAATGTTTTTAGCAGTTTTACTCATATTGTCAAAACTTGGAAGCAAACAAGATGTCCTTCAGTAGGTGAATGGATATATAAACTGTGGTACATCCAGAAAACAGAATATTATTCAATGCTAAAAAGAAATGAGCAATCAAGCTATGAAAAGACATGGAAGAACCTTAAATGCATATTTCTAAGTGAAAGCAGCCAATCTGAAAAAGCTATGTAGTGTATGATTGCAACTATATGTCATCCTGGAAAAAGCAAAACCATGGAGACAGTAAAAAGATAGTGGTTGCCAGGGATTCGAAGGGAGGAAAGAACAAAGAGGCAGAGCACAGAGTATTTTTAGGGCAGTGAATAGTCGTTTTATATGACACTATAATGGTGGATACATGCCATTTTACTGTTGTCAAAACCTATAGAATATACAACATCAAGAATGAACCCTAATGTAACTATGGACTTTGAGTGATAATGATGTGTCAATGTAAGTTCTTCGACTGCAGCAAATGTACCACTCTGGTGTAGGATGCTGATAGTGGGAGAGGAGGCTATGCGCGTGCAGGGACAGGGAGTATATGGGAATTCTTTGTAGTTTCCACTCAATTTTTCTCTGAACTTAAAACTGCTCTAAAAATAAAGTCTATTTTTAGAAAAGGATGATCACAAGAATATAAATTTTTTTAAAATGTATTTGATAAAGTGGCTATAGGCTTTGTGAATTGAGAGCCCAGGATTTTAATATTATTTTTTGCCAAAGGCTACTGTGCAAATTTGATCAAGCGACTACATCTCTGGGCCTGAGTGCTCTCAGTTCTGAAATGAGGAAATTAACTAACTCTAAGGTTAATTTAGCTCTAACATTATTCTCTGGGTCAGTGAAATTTAAGCGGTACATATTGACACTGACCCAGTGGAGCATGAAGCAGAGTTTTAATCACCTCCAAAGCTGTGCCCTAATCACTAAGCAAGTTAGTGATTATTTAGTATTTTGTAACTGGTGCACACAGGTAAATGTATAGTGGATTAACCCCATATTATTTAAGTGCCTTCGAAAGTGATGGGTAAACAGCCGTTAAGGACAGACTGACAAATCTATCCAAAGGCCATTACTTGTCAATTTGGTAAGCTTATTTTAAAAATTGAACTTATCAGAATTGCCATTTCAGAAACCAAGGACATGAGCTTCAGTAGAGAATGGAGTGGAGATGGAAGAGCCTCTGTATAAATCCACCTCCTCAGGCACTGGGATGAGTCAGCATTCACTAGAGAAAAATCTGAGGTAACAGGAGATTCCTATGTGCTCCCATCAGTGCAGAAGAGACACTACTCACACAACTGGAAGCTTTCCGTGAAATCTCAAGCACCCATGATGAGATCATTTATTGAGTGCATACATGCATTATTAATTAGAATAAAGCCAAATTACTCTGAAAATATAAAGCAATTAATAACAAAAATGCTGTAGACCTTTCTCTAAAGAATTTCCAGGAAAGTCTTAAGAGAAAGCCCTACAATTAAGGTACAGAGCCTCATATGCGGACCCTGAAAGCTGCTAGGATAGCAATGACTTAATTCTGACAGTGGAAGGCTCTGAACAAAGAGTCTCTTACCCACTATGGGACACACAGGAGAATTCTGCTTTCTCAGGCTGAGTCTTCTGCTCATTCACTCCTCTCTCAGTAGGTCCCTTCTTGTCTAAGGGCTGATTCATCCCAGTCTTCATTTGAAGCATTTTCTCGTGAAGAATGTTCTTACTGCTTTCTTTAAAAGGAAAGATGGAAAAGAAATGTGTCACGGTCTCGGCAATAGCCAGGCTTTTCTCCACAGCCACCTAGAGGAATCAAAACAAAATTATGGTTTAAAGAAGTTGGATTAGCAAAGAGGATCCCACAGGAGCATAAAAATCACAAAAGCAGGACCTACAAGAAAGTAAAGAATGAAGTCTACAATGTGCTACCCTGAAGAGTTCCTCTGCAGCCATGAGGACCCTGGTGACCCACTGCATTGGAGAAAAGGTGCAGCAACTAGAGGGAGATGCTGCTGTGAGGAGGAAGAAGAGGATTCAGAGGTGTTTTAGAAGAAAAAAACAAGCAAACAACGAAGTGAACAAATTAAAACAAATGGGCTTTAAACTGGGTTAAGGGATAAGTATTTTTGATTCTTACAGTTGAGATAAAGTTCTGTGGGAGTGTCCCCTCAAAAATCCGAAAGCCTTTTTATCACCCACAAGTTTTGAGAGTCATGAAGGCAGAAACAAAGCTTGAGATGCCAGAGCTCAAATCCCAAGTCACTGGGACCTCAACAATAGTGCCATGGGAAGGACTCAGGGTGCCAGGTCTCAAGTTGTAATCATAGAGTTAGAATACGGAGGTAGCTACAGAACCCAAGGAAGCCCTGCTTTCTGATGACCTGCCATACTTAACACAAGGCTCCCTGTTTCTCCATGGGCGCCTCTATCAGAGACCACCTCTCTCGCCAGCCAGTTTTAATATTGGTGTACCCTTTTGTTGATACTACCAACCAATCAATTTCTAAAGAAAAATCTAAGCAACCTTGCTTTTGCCCAGAATACTTCAAAACAATAATATTTTCTGAACACCTTTTAGTTTCTTGAGGATAGTTTCAATAAAAACAATTCTTGTGGCTTTTCCTAAATGAATTTTCTAAAGATTCTAGTGATTCTTATTCTTTTTGAGAACTCTCCAGATTTGACTCTCTATATCATTTCAAGCATAGTGACCAAAAACTGGAGTATATTTTTCTAAGTATGACTATAAATTTGGCATAATGATGTCCTCCTTTTTCATCCCGTAATAAGTAATATACCCCAATTCAATGTTGGATTTCTTTCCCTTGCAGTAGGAAAACATGTAGAGGTTACATTTAACAAAAAGTCAATTTTAACCTTCCAAAGTCCCACCCTCACCCAACTTTGCTCCTTGTAGCAAAAAATAATGTGTTTTTGCTTAGCTTTTTAAAAAATCTCTATAAACATTATACTCTGCCAATATCTGCTTTGAATTTCATTCTGGCTCTACAAGTTACTTTCCACATTGTCAAAGTCTTTAAAACATTTTGTTTATCTCCTTGATTATGAATAACAGATACTTAATGTGATGCTGATTTATAAATCTAATAGATTTGTTTATTCTTTCACTCAGTTCTTGATAGAGTTGCCTGGGCTTCCAAAAAGCCACTGAAAATGGCCCTTGACACAGCCCAGTAAAATCTAGGCCATGGAATGGAGGGGACAGATGGAAAGTGCAAACAATAGTTTTAAGAGACACATCAGCTGAGACTGTGAAGAGAGTCCCAAGCACAACAGGAGTGGGAGGGATCACCTGACCTTGTTTCCCACTTCCTAAGCCTCCATTTCAGTGGTGTGCTGGTAAGTGTTTAACAACAAGTGTTCTCTGGAATAAATCCTGATTTGTAGCATTTGTCTATCTGCATGGAGTAAATAATCTTACCATGGCCCATTTTAAGCTACCAATGAGATATCACCGACTACAGAGTTAGGAAAAGATGCTAAGTAACACACTATGATAAAGTATTTCCACCATAAAAATACAATAGACATACCACCTCACATCCATTAGGATGGCTACTATGAAAAAAAATAACAATACAAAATAGCAAGAGTTGCCAAGGATATGGAGAAATTAGAACTCTTGTGCACTGTTGATGGGAATATAAAATATTGCAGCTGCTATGGAAAACTATATGGCTGATCCCCCCCCGAATAAAAACAGAATTACCATATGATCTATTAATTCTACTTCTGGGTATATACCCCAAAGAATTGAAATCAGGGACTCAGAGATATTTGTACACCCATGTTCACACCAGCATTATTTGCTATAGCCAAAAGAAGGAAGCAACCCAAATGTCCATTAACAGAGGATTGGCTAAACAAAATGTGGTATATATATAAAATAGAATATAATTCAGCCTTTAAAAAGGAAGGAGATTCTAACGCATTACATTATGGATAAACTTTGAAGACATTATGTTAAGTGAAATAAGCCAGTTACAACAAGGCAAATGCTGCATGATTCCACTTATATGAGGTACCTAGAGTAGTCAAATTCACAGGGACAGAAATGAGAATGGTGGTTACCAGGTGCTGGTAGGGGGAGGAACGGGGAGTTATTGTTTAATAAGTACAGAGTTTCAGTTTTGCAAGATGAAAAGAGTTTTGCGGATGGTTGGTAGTGATGGTAGCATAATAATGTGAACATAATTAATGCCACTGAACTATACACTTATAAATGGTTAAGATGGTAAATTTTATGTTATGTATATTTAACCACAATTTAAAAAAATACAATAGACATAACTTCAAGAGCACAGATAGTAGTAAAATGTTATAATTAGGAAGTGATGAGTTTTGAATATGTATTACCTTATTTTTTATATAATTTATTTAATTGTAAGTTAATATACTTTAATTTTTAATAATGGCTGATTCATGTGAATTTAAAAACCAGCTTTGAGAGCTGGTACCAGCTGGCTCTAGCATACCACTGATTGATTCCCACCTGGGGTTTATGAGCCTAAAACTTGGGTGGGATGCCCTGGTTATCTGTTTGTACGGCTCTGCTGTCAGGCTTGGATGGGCTGGCAGTGTCACTTGTTGGTCTGTCCACAGCCATCTCCACACATCCAAGGATTTATAAGATGAAGAAAGGTAGTCTGGAAAAACCAGTTTTGAAAGGTGTCATTGCTGCCTAATCCTCCCCCTGACTTCTTGTAGACTTCATCACAATATTATCACACATCTTGTGTGATGCTGGTTGGACTGTAAACTACCACAACTGCTTTGGAAAACTTTTTGGGAGTTCTTCATAAAGTTAAACATACACCTCTCCTATGACCCAGCAATCTTACTCTATTTATTTCCCAAGAGAAATGAATGTGTATGTCCAAAAAGATTTCTAAAAAATGATTATAGCAGTGTTATTCATACTAGGCAAAAACTGGAAACAATCAAATGTCTATCAACAGGGGAATTGATAAGCTTTTATATACTATGAATTACTACTCAGCATACAAAAGACCAAATGACATATACTCACAACAACATGGATAAATTCCTCCAAACAGTATGCTCAGCAAAAGATGCCTCTGCAAAAGGATGTTTTTGAATATCCAAAACATAGCTATTCTAATGTTACTGTGTGTTACTCATGTATGATTCCAGTTATATGAAGTTCCAAACCAGGCAGAACAGGCAAAACTAAGTCATAGCCAAAGAAATCAGAAGAGTGGTTGTTTCTTTGAGGTAGTTTAACTGGAAATTTACATGATGGAAACTTCCTGAGTTGATGTTCTATAGAACTTGGTCTGGCTGATGGTTATAAAGATGCGTACATTTCTCAAGATTTGTCAAACTGTATACTTTATATATGTGCATTGTGCTGTATGTAAATTATATCATAATAACATACTGTTAGCATAAAAACAAAATTATACTTTTTAAATTGCTGAAAGTACACAAAAAATTGTTTAGCTTTTGGTTTTATTCTGATACACATGTTTACTTTTATGTATTCTGTACAATCTAAACAAAAGACTCATATAAATTAGAACTTTCATACTTCCTAAACAATGCTAGGACATATTAATTCCATTTACCCTCCTCCTGCCTTTTGAGTTATTGTCATTCATTCTATTTCAAAGTATGTTTGTGTCACACAGACATCATTACTCTTGTTTTGGACAGTAATATTTATTTGGTTTCCTCACATATTTAATATCCATTGCTCTTCATTCCTTTCTTCATTTCTATGTTTCTCTTGGGATCACTTAACTTCTGCCTGAAGAACTACCTTCTACATTTCCTTTAGTGAAAGTATACTGCTTATCTGGCAAGGCCTTTATTTCACCTTCACTTTGAAAGATATTTCATCAGGGATTAAATTGTAGATTGAAAATTATAGTACTTTAGCTCTTTAATAATGAATATAAGGTGAATTGTCTTCTTCTGGATGTTTCTATGACTTTTCTGTTTGCCTTTGATTTTCAGCAGTGTTATAATCACGTGTTTAGATGTGATTCTCTAGTTTTTATCCTGTTTAGAGTTGATAGAATTTCTTGTATATTTGGCTTGATCGCCCATCAGTTATTTTTTAATTGGCCATTACATTTTACAAAATTGCTTTCAATCCAATTTACATCTCCCACAATGTGATACTTCAAATACGTGTACATTAGTCCTTTATAACATGACCTATACTATCTTTTTACTCTCCTCTCTGAAGTTCCTTTCCTTCTAGGTCTCTATACTTCAACTAGATATTTTATACTTATTCATTTTTCAATTACTAATTCCCCCTCAACTGGGCCCAAACTGCTATTAAAACCATACATTGCTTTTTAAAATTAGTTATATATTTCAGTTCTAGAATTTCCATTTGATTTTTTAATAGATTTCTAGTCCCTGGTGTAAGTTTCCATCTTGTCATCTGTGTCCTTGAACACCTAAAACATCTATATTTTAGTGTTACTATCTGATAACTCCAACAGCTCAATCATGTTGTCACTCAGTTTCTATTGTTTGCTTTGTCTCTCTTGCTCTTGTTTCTTTGCATGCCTGGAAAATGTGATTGAATGATGGACCTGATGTTTGAAAAACTATGGAGATTTTAGATAATGTCACTGTTGACGAAAATAATCCATAATCAATCCATAAATGAAAATTTGGGAGAGTTTATCTGAGCTAAAATCTGAAGACCATGGCCCGGGGCCTTTCTTCCTGAAGGAAGAAAGGACACCAAAGAAGTGAGGTATAAAGAGTGGTTATATACCCCCATACAGGATGTTTCACATATGATTGAAATGTCCCTCCCACAATAGTCACAAGATTGCCCTGTCGGCACAACACTTGATGGACACAGCAGGTAGTGGGTCTGCTATCTTGGCGGGTGTAGTAGGAGGCAAGTCTATTGTCTCGAGCTGGGTGGTCACAGGTGAGCGCAGCAATCAGTTCCTAGCCTAAGGAAAGATGCTTAATCCCTAAGGGAATGCCAACGTTGGAAGGGGGAGGGAAGTTGCACCTTTATCTCAAGGGCCTTTGTTCTTGCCATAGGGAATATCTAAAGCAGATATACAATGCATGCTCAATGGCAGCGATCAGGCCCTTTTGGAAAGACAAGGTCAGGCCAAATTAGGTTTACACAAAACGGCTTCCTCATATACTCCAATATATCCTATTACTTGCCATTTTTATTTGTCAGTCACCTTTTGGGGGAGATTCTAGAGGGGTAAATCACCTCAATCCATTCATGACTAAACTGATTTGCAGTTTGTTTGCACTCATGGGAAGTCTCCGTCTATATCTGGTTTGCGCACATTCCTAGGCTGTAGATCTATAGGGCTACCATCTGAGAAGCACCTTCTCTTCAGAGGGTCCTGAACTTCAATTCATATCTCTCTCCTTTGCACCATGGTACTGATGAGGATTTTAGGTTGGTTACTTTTAAAACTGCAGATGAGAGGCAGGCTCCGAGGACTGGAATTTTGCTTGCCCTTCTGCGAGACATTTGCGTTTGTGAAGGAAGGGGGGCTGACCTTGTAGGGACCTGAAATTGGCCACCCCAGGATATGTCTCTTTGGCATCAGGATTGTTTGGGGCTGATTGCTTTCGATAAACTGGGACAGGGAAGGAGGCTCTGGGGAATGGAACTTGCCCTTGTTGGGACATATTTACATTTGTAAGGTAAATCTCTATCTGTAGAGGGTGCCTCCCTCTCTGTACCAGGAAGAAGAGGAGATGACCTTGTCCCTAGAAACTCTTAATGGGGAAGGCAAGAACTTAAGTTGGTTGCTGTCTGGCAATCTCAGGTAACTGGTTTAGGGTGGTGGCGTCTAACCTTTCTAACCTTTACTTGATCCGATTTGATTCTTGTCTAAAAGTCATGGGATCACCCAATGACCAGACCCCACCTGCACTGATACCATTTTAACTTTTTTTCATGTTCTTTCTTTTGTCTTGTAAAGAGATGAATCATATACCTATGCCTTAAATTTAGCCCTAACCCACAACTCGGGGCAGCAGCAGGAGCTCTGACTGCCCGTGGGTCCTGTCCCCATGCACCAGCTCTGCCTGCCCATGGGCCCTGTCCCCATGCCAGCGGGGGCAGCAGAAGCGGGGGCAGCAGAAGCGGCAGCAACAGAAGCTCTGACTGCCCATGGGTCCTGTCCCCATGCTACACTATTCTCTAAATAAAAGAGCACTACTGCCAGATCTTAAGAGTCTAAGAAATCTTTCTTTCGACTCCTTGGCTCACCGACCCCGCATCAGTGCCATTGAAAACTGCTCTTCTTTCAGCTGTACCCTGCTTGCCTTCATAGCCTCTTGCCAGCATGTAGCTGAATTTGCAAATGCCTTGAGGGGAAAACCTTTATCAAGTGTTCAGCTCACTTCCCAATGCACTGCAGGATCTTGGCTCCTCACCTCTGAATACCTGTACGGCTCCACAAGTCTTCCTGCCCTCTCTCCACCCTTCTACCCTCCCACTCCCAGCCCAGGCTCCCACAAGATTACTTAATGTGCTGCTGTTTTCTCCAACTCTCAGCAGCTGCCCTCTCCCCAGCTTCTCAGCCTCTTATCCCTTGCCAAGAATTGGAAAATGCCCTGAGGGGAAAAGGCAGAGAATTAGTTTCATTCCAATGAGCTTCTCTCTGGAGCTGGCTCTGTGTGTCCTCGATGCATTGATAACTTTCCAAAGACTTCAAACAGAATTCCTTTAAACCAGATTTTATCTACTTGTCTTCGAGGTGTATGCTAGTTTGCTACAGATACTCCATAATAACTGAAAGAAGAAATCTACAAATTTCAGGTAAATTAAATTTTTCTACTATGATTTCTTAACAACAAAAAAAGAAGGGGTCACCGGTGATGTGGGGTCGGTGAGCCGAGGAGTCGAAAGAAAGATTTCTTGGACTCTCAAGATCTGGCAGTAGTGCTCTTTTATTTAGAGAACAGCGTAGCATGGGGACAGGACCCACGGGCAGTCAGAGCTTCTGCTGCCGCTGCTTCTGCTGCCCCCGCTGGCATGGGGACAGGACCCATGGGCAGGCAGAGCTGGTGCATGGGGACAGGACCCACGGGCAGTCAGAGCTCCTGCTGCTGCCCCAAATTGAGGGTTAGAGCTAAATTTAAGGCATAGGTATATGATTCATCTCTTTACAAGACAAAGGAAAGAACATGAAAAAAAGTTAAAATGGTATCAGTGCAGGTGGGGTCTGGTCATTGGGTGATCCCATGACTTTTAGACAAGAATCAAATTGGATCAAGTAAAGGTTAGAAAGGTTAGACGCCACCACCCTAAACCAGTTACATGAGATTGCCAGACAGGAACCAACTTAAGTTCTTGCCTTCCCCATTAAGAGTTTCTAGGGACAGAGAAAGATGGAGAACTCCCTAACACATTCTATGAAGCCAACATCACTCTGATCCCCAAACCTGACAAGGACAACACAAAGAAGGAGAACTACAGGCCGATATCACTGATGAACATAGATGCAAAAATCCTCAACAAAATTTTGGCAAACCGATTACAGCAATACATCAAAAAGATTATACTCCATGATCAAGTGGGATTTATACCAGGGACACAGGGATGGTTCAACATCCACAAGTCAATCAACGTGATACACTACATCAACAAAATGAAAAACAAAAACCACATGATCATCTCAATAGACGCAGAGAAAGCATTCGACAAGATCCAACACCCATTTATGATAAAAACCCTCAGTAAAATGGGTATAGAAGGAAAGTACCTCAACATAATAAAGGCCATATATGATAGACCCACAGCCAACATCATACTCAATGGACAAAAGCTGAAAGCCATCCCTCTGAGGACAGGAACAAGACAAGGGTGCCCACTTTCACCACTCCTATTCAACATAGTACTGGAGGTGCTGGCCAGAGCAATTCGGCAGGAAAAAGAAATAAAAGGAATCCAAATAGGTAACGAAGAAGTAAAACTCTCGTTGTTTGCAGACGACATGATCCTATACATAGAAAACCCCAAAGAATCCACAGAAAAACTATTAGAAATAATCAACAACTACAGCAAAGTAGCAGGGTATAAAATTAACGTGCATAAATCAGTAGCATTTCTATACACTAACAATAAACTAACAGAAAAAGAACTCAAGAACTCTATCCCATTCACAATCGCAACGAAAAGAATAAAATACCTTGGGATAAACTTAACCAAGGAAGTGAAGGATCTATACAATGAAAACTACAAGACTTTCTTGAAAGAAATAGGCGATGACATAAAGAGATGGAAAAACATTCCTTGCACATGGATTGGAAGAATAAACATAGTTAAAATGTCCATACTACCTAAAGCAATATACAGATTCAATGCTATCCCAATCAGAATCCCAAGAACATTCTTCACAGAAATTGAACAAACAATCCTAAAATTCATATGGGGGAACAAAAGACCGCGAATTGCTAAAGCAATCCTGAGCAAGAAAAACAAAGCCGGCGGAATCACAATCCCCGATTTCAAAACATACTACAAAGCTACAGTGATCAAAACAGCATGGTACTGGTACAAAAACAGGTCCACAGATCAATGGAACAGAATTGAAAGCCCAGAGATAAAACCACACATCTATGGACAGCTAATCTTCGACAAAGGAGCAGAGGGCCTACAATGGAGAAAAGAAAGTCTCTTCAACAAATGGTGCTGGGAAAACTGGACAGCCACATGCAAAAGATTGAAAATTGACCATTCTTTTTCACCACACACCAAAATAAACTCAAAATGGATCAAAGACCTAAAGATTAGGCCTGAGACAATAAGTCTTTTGGAAGAGAATATAGGCAGTACACTCTTTGACATCAGTTTCAAAAGAATCTTTTCGGACACTGTAACTCCTCAGTTGAGGGAAACAATAGAAAGAATAAACAAATGGGACTTCATCAGACTAAAGAGCTTCTTCAAGGCAAGGGAAAACAGAATTGAAACAAAAAAACAGCTCACTAATTGGGAAAAAATATTTACAAGCCACTTATCCGACAAAGGGTTAATCTCCATAATATACAAAGAACTCACACTGCTTAACAACAAAAAAACAAACAACCCGATCAAAAAATGGGCAGAGGACATGAACAGACATTTCTCAAAAGAAGATATGAATATGGCCAATAGACACATGAAAAGATGTTCATCATCGCTAATCATCAGGGAAATGCAAATCAAAACTACACTAAGATATCACCTTACCCCCGTTAGATTGGCAAAAACATCCAAAACCAAGAACGACAAATGTTGGAGAGGTTGTGGAGAAAGAGGAACCCTCATACACTGTTGGTGGGAATGCAAACTGGTACAGCCACTATGGAAAACAGTATGGAGATTTCTCAAAAAGTTAAAAATAGAAATACCCTATGACCCAGCCATCCCATTACTGGGTATCTATCCTAAGAACCTGATATCAGATATCTCAAGAGTCCGTTGCACCCCTATGTTCATCGCAGCATTATTTACAATAGCCAAGACGTAGAACCAGCCTACATGCCCAGAAACTGATGATTGGATAAAGAAGATGTGGTATATATACACAATGGAATACTACTCAGCCAAAAAAAAGACGAAATTGGCCCATTCACAACAACGTGGATGGACCTCGAGGGCATTATGTTAAGCGAAATAAGTCAGTCAGAGAAAGACGAACTCTATATGACTCCACTCATAGGTGGAAATTAGTATATTGAGAAGGAGATCTGATCGGTGGTTACCAGGGAAAAGGGGGGGTGGGGGGAGGGTACGGAGGGGGAAGTGGTGTACCCACAACATGACTAACAAAAATGTACAACTGAAATTTCACAAGCTTGTAATCCATCATAACATTAATAAAAAAAAAAAAAAAAAAAAAGAGTTTCTAGGGACAAGGTCATCTCTCCTCTTCTTCCTGGTACAGAGAGGGAGGCACGTTTTACTGGTAGAGATTTACCTTACAAATGTAAATGTGTCCCAGCAAGAGCAAGTTCCATTCCCCAGAGCCTCCTTCCCTGTCCCAGCCCATCAAAAGCAATCAGCCCCAAACAATCCTGATGCCAAAGAGATATATCCTGGGGTGGCCAATTTCAGGTCCCTGCAAGGTCATCCCCCCTTCCTTCACAAACGCAAATGTAACCAGCCTAAAAATCCTCATCAACCGGTACATACTTGGACTTCTCTTACAGTACTTAGATAAGTCTGATTGGATATTAAAAGGTTTTACTAGAATCCTGTGCAAAAGATTGTCTACCATAAGCTAAACAATCATTACGCCTGTCTGAGGTCCAAAGGTTTGATGAAGCTGGATTTGGTTCCCTACTGTGCTGTCTGCATTTCAGTTAGATCACTATCATACCTTTCAAGTAACCAGTTTTCCAGATGCTGGTCATTAAAACGGGGAGAAGAGGCCAACCAAATCATTTAACTTTCTTAATTTATTCTAGGGAATGTCGAAAGTCAGCAGTGGTAGAGTTAGAAGTGGAAACAAAAGTCTTAATAATAACAGCTTCCTCAGAGCTTTACCATGTGACCAGCATGGTTCCTCAGTGCTTTACCATGTAATAATTTATTTAGTCCACATAACAAACCCTGAGACAGTGTAGGTTATTAACACCCACTGTTGCAGAGGAGAACACTGAGGCACTGACACGCTGAACTAACTTCCCAAGGGTCCCAGCCCGGTGACTGTGAGAGCCAGCACTCAGACCCAGGCAGTGTGCCTGCAAAGCTCTTGCTCTCCGCCATCATGCTCAGTGGTAAATGACAAGACCTCACTAAGATCCCCTCCTTCTTGCTCAACCTCCAAGATTTTGAAGAGAAAAAGAAGATTAAAAGTAAGGCCTACAAAACACTCAGAAGTAATTAATGAAATATAGAAGAAGAGGAGAAAGGGCAAACAAAATCATTTAGTCTTCCCCAGAAACAGCCTCCAGGCTCCAGGAATGATGCAATCACATCTCCCAACCAGAGGTGTTTACGGGCCTTGATTCCTCCTAAAGGTCTGAACAAGGGAGCTCCCTAGAGGGGCTCACAGAAAAAGGTGACAGTGCCTTTTGTGTTCAAAGTATAGAGGGGACAGCTGAACACTCTTGCCTTAGAGCAAAAGGGATTGTTCCTGAAGTGACAAGGGGGAAGGAGGATAGCCCATAAAAATGAGACAAAATCATGTTTTCCAAACTTCATGAAACAGCATAGCACTTTCATATTTGGTCATATCCATGTATGTTTACCATTGGTAACTTAATGTTTTCTTTATATTGATTCACTTTTTCCTTGGAAAAAATTGTTTCTACCATGACTAAAATACCAGAGTAAATAAATCATCATAAGCAGGATGTAAGTAAAAAAATAAAGACAAAGGAAACAGAAATATTATTACAGTAAAATATTAAAATATTTAAAAATACAAGTTATAATATAAAGAGTTGGCATAAAGTGAAATAGACAATTTAATTCTTATAGCAGCAATTCAAAGTATATATTATCTCCACTGTTACAGAAGAGAAAGCTGAAATGCAAGAAATTCAAAACTTAACTGACATGCCAGAGCTTGTACGTGGAATAGCCAAGGTCAAACCAAAGTCTATCGGATGCCAAAGCCCCCAAATTAATGTCTTGTGAGATTTTAAATAGATGTTGAATTACAGTGTCTGACAACATCGTAATGAGCTTTCACAGTTGGAGAGGAAGATGAGAGAACACTTTCCTTCAGTCTCTGGTCAGGACCCTACAGCAGTCTTTGCTGAGGAGGCAGAGGGGGTAGCAATGAAGCCGAGCTCATGAGCTTCCAGAAGCATTTCCTCGAGGTCTGGGCAGTGGCAGCCTTTAGGGTAACCTAGAGCAACTCTGGGGTTGTAGTGATCAATGTGAGAAAACCCTGGTTATGCCCAGTTTACCACTGCCCTGCAGTAGCCAGCTCATGGAATGGTTCTTCTTTACTAGCCAAAGGAAAATACTAAGGCTGTCCTCTTAGCCACGACCCAAGGACCACCCAGAAATCAGTACAGACCCAGGAGCTTCTGGCACTAGGGATGAACTAAATAAACTAAAATTAATTTAATGGTGAGTGAGAAGTCAGAACTTTGAAATAAAAAATCTTACGTGCAACTAACTAAGCTGGAGGAATGAGCTAGATCTGCATTTTCCAGTATGGTGGTCACTAGAAACATGTGGTAACTGAGCGTTTGGAATGTGGCTAGTGTGATTGAGATGCTGAACTTTTAGTTTTATTTAATTTTAACTAATGGAAATAGCCACATGTGGCTAGTGGCTACAGTACAGGACAGCACAGGTTAGAGAATAACCATTATGCCATAAAATCATCTGCTTTATTTCCCTGTAGCAAAAAACAGATTTAATAAGATCCCACATTTAATAACAATTCTGAATGGCTTTCTCCACATGCTTAGACACAGTTGAATGTCAGTTCAGCCCCTGAGGGCCGCCTCTCCTGCTGCCTTTGCCTCCTCATTAGATCCCCACACCTCCACCAAGGGATTGGGAGCCTCAGCCAGTCCTGATCTCACAGATGGGGTCTTGGCCGTCTTGCCTGGTCACAGAGCTCTGCTCAAGTGGTGGCTTCACACCTTCCCTCCCAAGTTTGCTTGCTATCACTGCAGCACTGTGTTGGCCCAAATGTTGTGCACTGAGGAGTTTCTACGTTTTTTGAAGGCATGAGGGCAAGTGAATGAATCCAGGCTCTGGTTGGTGGGAGACCACAAAGAGCTATGCAATCTTTGTGTAAATTAGGTGATATAGGAGTAAGACGGTCATGTCAGCAATTGCAGGCCAGTGGTAGAAATTTTGTCCCAACTCCAGGACACTGGATTTGATTCCCAAGAAGGGTGTTTTACTGAATTTTGCAAAGCTAATTTCTCTATTGCACAGATAAGACTGCAGTCTAAGGAAGTAACAGAAACAATGTCCTTAGAGGACACAGAAGGAAAAAGTTTATTGATGGAACTTGAATGGTAGTGGAGAGGCCTCAACCTTCAACAGGAGCCAAAAGGCAGAGCCCAGGGAAGATGTGGCACATCAGGGACTTCAACTCTACATGCCATTTCCTCTTCATTCCCCAAGTGCCTCCTGAGAGCAAAAGAGAATGCTGGAGCAAAGCAAAAGCACACAGGTCTCCAAGATCCCTCAGAAGCAGGGGGTGAGGCCACAAGAAGAAGAAAGCAGAAGCAAAGAGGTTTAAACACAGAGAGAATTACAATGGGTTTGTTAATTATACACTGACTGGGAACTGGCTTTATTTAAAGACTAAGATATACCTGTCTTCCTATGGTTCAAGAGAATGGTTAGAGAATAACCATTATGCCATAAAATCATCTGCTTTATTTCCCTGTAGCAATAAACAGATTTTCCATGGAAGTGTGTCAAACTCAGACTATATTTTCAAACTGGCTATGATGTATATACAGAGGTTAATATGAAAATTATATTTAAATATTAGTAGTAAATAAGGGACTTTGAATGAGTTATCTCACACAAGTTTATCCATAAAAAAAGAGACAGTTGTTACAATGTTGTCAAATAAGTAGAAAGCCAAAAATATGAGGACACCGAAAATATCACAATAAATAGCTTGAACCTCCTTTGTGTTTGGGGAGGTTATTAATTATTGATTCAATTATTTAATAGTTATATGTCTATTCAGATTCTCTATTTCTCCTTATGTGAGTGTTGGTAGATTGCGTCTTTTAAGGAATTGGTCCATTTCACCTAAGTTATCAATTTTGTGGGCATAGAGTTTTTCATAATCTTCTTTTAGTCCCCTTTTAATGTTCATGGGATCAGAAGTGATGACCTTTTTCAGGCAATTTGTGCCTTCTCTCTTTTTTTTATTAGATAGCCTGTTTAGAGGTTTATCAATTTTATCTTCTCAAAGAGGCAACTTTTGGTTTTATTGCTTTTCTCTACTGTTTTCCTGTTTTCAATGTCATTGATTTCTGCTCGATTTTTATTATTTCTTTTCTTCTACTCACCTAGGGTTTAATTGGCTCTTCTTTTTCTAGTTTCCTAAGATGAACCTACTTTGCATCCTAGCCTAGGCTTAACCAGGAGAATAAATTTAATTAGTTTGGCAAACCTTAGCTAATCAAGTAGCATTTTAATTACTTTTATTCACTTATAACAAATGGAAAGTACACTAAGGGTACAGTTAAAAGACTTTACTAATGTAAATCACCACCCAGACTAAGGTGTAGCACATTTCCAGACTACAGAAAGTTTCCTCATGCCTCTTGCCAGGCAACACTCCACAGAGTTAGTCTTTTTTTTAAAGTTCTATCACCATATGTTAGTTTGCTTGTTCTTTGCTTTCACATAAATGGAATCAGAAAGTATATACTCTGGGGCTGTTGGTGCGGGGGGATAATCTGACTTTTATCAGTCATAACTATACTATGACGTTTATCCATTTTTTTTCATATAGTTCTTTATTGTGTGTATTCCATCATATGAATATATCACAATATATTTATTCTGCTGTTGTTGGACATTTGAGTTCTTTCCAGATTAGAGTCATTTTGAATAAAGCTATTATGAATATTTTTACACACCTTTTGGTAAACGTATGCACACATTTCTCTAGGACAGTGTTCTCCAATAGAAATATAATGCTAGCCACAAATGTAATTTTACATTTTCTAGTAGCCACATCAAAAAGTAGAAAGAAACAAGTAAAATAGTTTTAGTAATATATTTTATTTAGTTTGATATATCCAAAATATTATCATTTCAACATGTGGCACTAGTCACATTTCAAGTGCTCAGTAGCCATATGTGGCTAGTGATTATCATGTTAGACAACATAGTTCTAGGGTATTTAGTTAAAACTGCAATTCTTGGGTCACAGCATATATATATTATTTATGTAATGTAATATGTTTTGGTGGTTGCTGGGTAAAAAGCAAATATCCCATGAAAATCACTGTGGAACAGGAACTTGAGGATGGCACTTTGAGAAGGTTTGAGAAGTTGTTCAGTGCCCAACAGTTACGTTCATCCCATTAGTGAGTAATTGGGGCTATTTATGAATGAAATAAAATACTGCTTTTCTTTCAATTTATATGTGTTATGTTTTCAAATGGCTACTTAAGTTGTTAGAACATAAATACTTATTAAGTTGTTTAAAAGTAGCTACTTAATAACTGGAACTGCTAGGTATTTATTTTGGCCTAGGGGCATTGTGAAAACTTTCTGTTATACTAAGAGTGCCATGAACCAAGAAAGTATGGGAATCTCTGCTTTATAATGTGTTTCTTATGCAAAGCACGCAGTTGAGTTGTTGTTGCTGTTTTCAATCAAGCCTGAATATCTCTGCCTATTACATGTGCTACTTAGTCCATGTACATTTAATGTAATTGTTGATTTGGGTTTAAGCATACCACATTTACATTTGGTTTATATTTTCCCATCTGTTCCTCATTTTTCTGATTCTCATTTTCTGCCTTTTATGGGGTGAATCAAGTAGTTTTTGTATCCTACTTTATCTCTTCTATTGGCTTTTTAATAGTTTTTCTAGAGATTAAAATATGCATCTTAATTTATCACAGTCTGGTTTCAAAAATGTTTTAGTACTTAATTATAATGTAAGAAGCTTAAAACAGTATAAATCTTTTTAGCCCTTTCATCACTTGTTGCTCTTATTGTCACATATTTTATTTTTATATATGTTATGCTCCCAAAACATTGTTATTATATGATACAGCATAATATTATACAGGTTATATTCATATTTTTACTTTAAATAGTTCTTTTCTTACATTCATGCATAATAGGAAAGTTACTTGTATTTACCAACATATTTATACTTACCAGTGCTCTTCATTTCATTCGTTAAATCCAGGCTTACATGTGGTGTCATTTCTTTCAACCTAAAGAACTTCTTTAAGCATTTCAAGTAGTACAGATCTGCTGGAAATAAGTTTTTCTGCCTGAAAATATCTTTATTTCATCTTTACTTTCGGAACTTATTAATGCCAGATACAGAATTCTAAATTAATAGTTTTCTCTCTTTCAGCTATTTATGAAGGACATTCATCTAGGTTCATTCATTTCTGATAAGAATTCAGCCATCATTCTTATCTTTGTCCTCTGTATGTAATGCATCTTTTCTTTGGCTGCTTTTAAGATTTTTCTCTTTATCACTGATTTTTAGCAGTTTCATTATGATATGTGTAAGTATAATTTTCTTTATTTTTATCCTGCTTGGGATTCCCTGAGTTTTTTGGATCTATTGATTGATATTTTTCATCTATTTTCAAAATTTTTTGGCTGTTATCTGTTTAAATATTTCTTCTGTCTTATTCTACTTTTTTCTCCTTCTGGAATTCCAATTACACACTTATCAGATCGTTTTATATTGCTCCATAGATTTTAGATACTCTATTCTGTTTTCTCTTTATTCCCTTTATTGTTGTGATTCTGTTGGATAATTGCTATTAGCTCATCTTCAAGTTGACCATTCTATATTTTGTAGTGCATAGTCTTTTGTTAATGTCATTAAATATAGTTTTGATTTCTGATATTATTTGTTGTATTTATATTTCCATTTTGTTATTTTTTATGGTTTTTCATTTCTCTGTTGAAATGCTCCACCTTATCCCATGTATTGTCTACTTTCTTGTTTACTAGGTCATTTAACACATTTCTTATATTTATTTTCAAGTCCTTATCTCATAGTCCAGCATCTAGGTCACCTGCAGGCTATCTCTATTGATTTTTTTTCTCTTGATTATATCACTTTTTTTGCTTCATTGTGCCTCTTGTAACTTTTTAATATATACCAGATACTGTGTAAGACAGAACAGTAGAGACAGAAGTATATTTACTCTCAGGTATGGACACACCCATTTTCCTATCAGGCCTCTAATGTGGAAGGCTGAGTTAATCTAATGTCTTGAGCTGGATTGGTTTTGTCTAATTAATTAGATTCAGTTTTCCACTGGCTTCAAATGTTTAGGAATAGGATCAGAACTTGATTTTTTCAGCAAGGTTTGGGATCTGAGAACTGAAGAGAATCCGGACATTTAAAAAAATGTATTTCAGTCCAGCAACAGGCTTTTCTGAATCTTGGGAGATACATTTCTCTTTTACAGCCTGGGTTTTAGCTTTTTGGCTCATAGCAGACTTCTCTTTGCTCTTTAATTCTTCAGTTTGCTGACATTTTTCTGCACTCTGCTCACTTCAAACTGCCGCTCTCCTGCTAGTCTTTAGAGGACCCAGAGTATGTGAATGTAAACTCACACTTTCATTTAAAAAGTTAATCATGAGCATTATAAATGTGTGTGGACATATTTGTATGTTATGTGTGTATACATAATAATAGATAGCATTAAAATAATTCAGAGACAATTATCAGTACATAATTCACTCTCACACATGAGGGAGAACCGTTGATCTTCAAACAAAGCCCTCCTCCAAAAGTTACATTAAAACAAAATAGGTGAAAGGGGAGAAAACACAAATAGGTAATGATGGAGCGCTCTCTCTCTCTCTCCTTCGTTCTTTTTTTTCATAAGCTGATTTTCTGGAATCTCTAAAGGCCAGTCAGAGCAGTCTGCTCTGGGAGCAAGTTTACTGTTAGTGATTTGGGGGTTTTCTGGATAGCATTGAAAGTTTAGCTAAAAACTGTACGTGACAAATTATCTCTGTAAGGGTCCATCTACTAGAACCTCCATATTAGTTAAACCAGGTTTGTAACATTTTCCTCTCCAGAATTTTTAACCTGCCAGCATTTGGTCAAAATTCTGTTTCTAATGGAGTCAATTTGACCATGAAAGCCTCGGTCTCTTTTTGATACACAGTTATTGACTGGATGTTGCCACAGGATAATGGTTCTGTACCAACATTTAATCACATGAATATTAGAGGAAGAAGGCCAAAAAAAAAAAAAGTATGAGTATAATCACAAATATCATAAGTGTGACATTGTGATTGATAATAAGAAATATATATTTAGTCTTCATTCCCATTTCTGGCACAGAGCCTCCTAAAACCCTTGGAATTTCCTAAGTGTTGAGTGTAATAAAGGCACCTTTTGTTACTTTTGGAAAGCACTTAAGGAGGGGGGCTGATTGCTAGTAGAGCTAACTGTGTGATTAGAGGGTTGGAACTTTCAGTCCTACCCCTAACCTCTGGGGAAGAGAGAAGGACCGGGGATGGAGTTCAATCAGCAATAGCCAATGATTCAATTAACTGTGCCTATGTGATGAAGCCTCTAGAAAAACCCGAAAGAGTGGGCTTCAGAGAGCTTCCACGCTGGAGAACCAGAACACTTCCATGTGCCACGGTGCTGAGCCTCTAAGCTCCATGAAAACAAAACCTCCTTTGTTCAGGACCTTGCCCTATGTATCTCTTCATCTGGCTGTTGATTTGTATCATTTAATATCTTCTGTAATAAATCAGTAATCTAATGAGTAAATGGGTTTTCCCAAGCCCTGTGAGTCTTCTAGCAAATTAACGGAATCCCAGGAGGGTGTCATGGGAACCTCTGATTTGTAGCCAGTTGATCAGACGTACAGGTAACAACCTGGGCTTGCAATCGCCATCTGAAAAGGGTGGGGACAGGGGTGGGATGGGGGGAGTCTTGTAGGAAATCCTTAACCTATGGATTCTGATGTTACTTCCGGGTAGTGTCAGAATTGAGTTGAATTCTTGGACACCCAACTGGTGTCACAAGGAATTGCTTGGTCTGAGGAAAACCCTCCACACATTTGGTGACCACAAGTGTCAGAAGTGAAGTGTTTTGTGTGAGTAGAAAGGAGATTCACAGAGAAGCAGCATACAGTAGGGAAGAGCTGGGTTTTTCCCTACACAGGTGGAAAGCTGATGTTTTCCCTATCTAATAAATTTGGAATCCGCTTCATACCCAATATTGTAGTCAGGCTAGGCCTGAAGAGGAAAATAGAGCTCAAAATCAGTTTGATCAATGTTGGCTAACAAGGCGAAATTCTTAATTGATCAATTTTTTAAGTCTTTACTTCAAAAAGATAAAATAGCTTTTGTATAGATGGTTGGTAAATAGCAAAGGGCAATTTCACTTCCATGGATTATCCTAGGTAACACATTAGTGCTAATCTGTGGAGTATGTAAAGCTTGAGCTGTTTTATTTATTTGAACCAAAGCCAGTGATAAGGTATGGATCACATGTTCTAGTTTAAGAACAATGAATCAGAGTAGAAATTCTCACACGTGACAAACCAGTGAAATTCAGAATCATTACAAACTGGTGAAAATTAGCATGTTAGGTTCTTAATAACATATGAGTTGCTGCTTTTTTTTTTTTTTCCAGTAGTTAGAATGGCCAGATGACCATGGTGCAGGTAGCATTTTGATTTGGTGAGCATGGGAAAGTCATTTGACTACTCAAAAAGAATTATTTCAGAGATACACGTAGAAAAGGCACAGAATAATTATTTATTAAAACTGAAAAAAGCCAAATACTCTCTGAACATTATAAGCATAAATACTAAAATTTCTCTTTTCTTCCCAGGAATACTTAATTTCCCTTATTTTCAATTCATATAAGTGATTATTAGTATGTGTGAACCAATCTGGGCAGTACCTCCTTTGAATTTTTAGAGATCTAATTTGTCTATATCCTCCAGATTTGTTTCCT
This sequence comes from Equus asinus, assembly GCF_041296235.1. NCBI lineage: Eukaryota > Metazoa > Chordata > Mammalia > Perissodactyla > Equidae > Equus > Equus asinus. The sequence goes on from NC_091814.1 coordinate 12,429,289, forward strand.
TAGAAAACAGTTTATATTTATACAATGGACAAATCTCCTAACGTTACTGGGCATTCTAAAAGAACTAATTGTGGAAAGTAACATCATTTAAAATGGAAGAGAAGCAACGGTATTTATTAAAATGCTTATCAGTGAGGAAATAATTAAGCACCATTAGGTGTTTGCAGAAGACTCATTGCTGAAAATCTGAGTAATTCTGTGATACCCTTTCAGCTCAGCAGGACTTTCTCAGGACACATTCCTTGCACTACAGTCACTGAATTTTATCCATTAAAAAAAATTCATTTTAAAAGGATTTTTGTCTTTTTTAATAAAAGGATGAACTGGCTTACAGTTCTGGAAATTATTAAATCTTGGTTTATATAATTGTCAGAAGCCCTTATTTTATTGACTTAATTGCCTTATTCTAATATCTTTTCTCTCCTTTCTTTAGCCTGATTTAAACAGTTGTGAAGTTATTCTATCATTTGGAAACTTCAGTATACTAAGAAAGCAGATTACTGAATAACAGAAATCCAGTTTTCTTTCTGTTCTAATATCTCCTTTATGTAGAGCGATTTATTAAGGTCAAGTGTTCTTAAGGGAAGAATCATTGTATAGTGAGATTATTCATATTACTGACAGTCCACCTTTACAGATATTGACACAATGGGCCCATAGAATTTTATCTAGTATTAGATAAGATGTCAACAACTTCTCAACACTGCAGACTCAAATATTAGGAAATACCAAAAACCTCAGGACAAATAACCAATCAAAAAAGACTCACAGACTAGATTAGCTGTCATCTACCACCTAACAGAGAATGGATCCCAGTGAACCACCACCCAACAGAGATCATCTCCAGATGTTCATTTCATAAAATCAAAACCAGAATTCCACATCGATACCACTGATGGGAGAAGGTAATTGACAATGCACAAATGAGAGAGAAGACTTATCCAAGAATTACACTTAGTGTGTAAAAGCCAAAGAGCTCAACTTCTGCTCCTGAGATTCAACAGAAGAACTAAGGGGATGTGAGCCAATAGCTCTAAGAGTCCAGGTCTGCACAAGGTGCCTGTCAGATGCAGGATTCTACTGGCTACAATGATGCGTCTCAGGTATGCGAATTTTATGTGGAAATAGCCCTAAAACACTGCCAAAGAATAATATAGAGTCAGTGTGATGGTTAATTTTATATGTCAACTTGGTTAGGCCACAGTATGCAGACATTTGGTCAAATATTCTTCTAGATGTTTCCATGAATGTATTTTTAGATGAAATTAACATGTAAATCAGTAGACTGTGAGTAAAGCAGCTTGCCCTCCCTAAAGTATATGGGCTTCATCCAATCCATTGAAGGCCTTAATAAAAAAAGACTGACCTTCCTAAAGAAGAGGAAATTTTGTCAGCAGACCAACCTTGGACTGAAACTGTACCTCTTCTGTGGGTCTCCAGCCTGCCATCCTACCCTGCGATGGCAAAGCCTCCACAACCATGTGAGCCAGTTCCTTAAAATAAATCTCTGTCTCTCTCACTATATCTATCTATCTATCATCTATCTATCTATCTATAATTGCCAAGGGTGAATTAGCATGTTGTCTGTATTAGTTCTATATTGATTCTGTTTCTCTGGAGAACCCTGATTAATATAGACAACATACTAATTCACCCTTGCCATTTATAGAGAAAGGGGAGGAGGAACAAATGTCTGGGACTAGTGAGTTTTTTCTTCCTCTGGGTAAGTTGCTCGGCACAGAGCTATTAAAGAGGCCACTCTGGTCAGTCTTCTCTGGACCTAGTTGACTAGCGCACCACAGAAATCAATTACAGTAATACAAAATATCTTGGAAGTTTAGCTGAGGAGCAAATGCAGAGATATCCTACTGCTTAATGCCCACCTTGTCATCTGTTGTACCTCCCACCTCTTAGTTAAGTCAAGGCGACAATACTCTCCTTATTGGAATATCATAGATAGATGTATAGAAAGTTTGTTGTGCTAGCAAGAGTATAAGGAAAAGGATTCTCTGAGTTAGAAAAATAAATTGAACTATAAATTGGTACCACTTCCACGGAAGGCAAATTTACAGGGTCATCACTTAAATTAAAAAACATATGTTTTATAAAACATACAGTATATGTTTTTATAAAAAACAAAACATATACTGTAACCACTATGATAGAGCAATTACAATTATCCTATAGAAATACTTGTACAAGTGGCAAAAGATATATGTACAAGGATGATGACTTCAGCATTATTTGTAAATAAAATCATAGAACCAACTTACTCTAAAAAAAAAAAAAAACATGTAAAGGGTTCAACAGTGGTACAAACAAAGGAAGAAATGCCTTCATCAAAAATAATGCAGAGGATAATGATTATTATGATTCTATCGATAACTTTATTGATTGAGCAATTACTAACTCCAGGCATATCCTGCAGGTAGGTACTCTTATACAGACGAAAAAAAATTGAGGCACACACAGTTTACTATTAACCCAAAGAAGAGAAACACGATTCCTAGATCCCGTGCTCTTGAACACAGACTACATTTGTTCTCTCTTGTTCTTTTGTCGCTAAGAACTTACCAGTCCCCCAGTATTTCTTCTGGAAGGACGTGGGAGCACGACAAATGGAGGGGCCATTACATGTAAAATGTCCACCCCCATCCCTGGGTGGGCTTGAACCACCAACCTTTCGGTTAACAGCCGAACGCGCTAACCGATTGCGCCACAGAGACACCACACAGAGGTTTACTTTCTATCGTAATATTGACTGATCTTTCGCTAAACTAGAGTGGATACCAGCAGCCTTCTGTTAAATGATTGGGCAGGCTCCAAAGACTCAGAAAACAAGAGAGATTAGAGCGACAAATCAAGTTGCTCGTCACATTTGAAACCGGTGCGTTGGGTGATTCTGAAACTAGGGCACCAAAACGGCCTCGCCCCGCCTTGCCTCTCACCAGCTTCAGAAGCCAGCGCGGCCAGAGACGGTCTGCGACCCCTCTAGCTTGAGCCGAAGGGGCGCAAGGGAAGCTGAACGCCCAGAGCACTGAATTAGAAGTTGTTGAATTAATGCATTTGAGAGTCTGAACATACAAACAGACAATGGCTAGACCGTATAGAAAAACAGCACTCTGATTCGCAACCAGCACCCACCTGCTCAGGTAACCAACTCTTTGTCCATAGTTAACTACCCAAGAAGCCAGCCCGCTATAAGTCACATTTTTAGGAAGTCAGGCCGTTATCTCTAGTAACAATCCAGGAAGCTAAACAATAACTTTTGGAACAATTTGCTAAAAATGGCAGGACTAGATTAATAACTGACAGCTTCCCTAATTTTTGTCCCCATTGCAACTTAGGACCAACCAGAGAAAGCCAGATATGCACCCCCAACCAGTCATACAGGATGCTGGGCTTCTGATTAGCCCACCTCCAGCTTCCCCATCAACAGCCTCCAATCAGGGCACTCCTGAAGCCTTCCCTTTTTTCCACTATAAGGCTTTCCCACTCCTCCGTCTGCCTTTGTCTCTGCTAAAATCGGCGCTGCTTTTCTCATTCGGTTGGTCTTCGTTTCTTTATTGTCACCTTTAAGCTTTTAGTCCTTTGAAGAACTCTGAAAGCGGAAATAGAAGAAAAGGTTTTCAAAAGGGTAAGTTCTTTTTCAAAAGGCTTTATTTTGGTCAATTGTTTTCAAAGCCTGCAACGTCTCACCGGCTGGGCAACTGAGGAGCTACAGCGCCGCTGGAGCACCACGCACTCAACTGAAGTGCCTTCCGTCTTCAGTGGGGTCCACAGAGTCAGGGAGCGAAAGGGATACGGTCGGGGTCAAAAGGGAACCTTGAAGAGGAGGGAAAGAAGCAGGGGAGGCGAGGGCGAGGACGAGACCTCCCACGAAGCTTGTGCAGAGGCACAAGCCGGATCCTGAGAGGTGAGAATTGTTTTTAACGTGTATCAGAATGGGAAGGGAGAAATGGAACAGGACCTGAAAGAGAGAAAAACGCAAGAACCCGTAGTTCAAGAACAAAGCAGGAAAATACTGTGGCTGGTTTCACATCAAAAATATTAAAGGGCACATAGGAGCTGCCGGAAGATCTATGGCACGCTGTGATCCTATAGTGGTTAGTACTCTTGTGTTGTGGCCCCAGCAACCTTGGTTGAAATCTGAGTCAGCGTCTGGCATCTTACTCGACGAGATTTGGTGCATGTTTTAGTATCTCTTTTAATCCCCCTACCGGTTGCACCCCTTATATGTGGCCTGGCAGCAGCGCTCACCTAGGCTCTCCAGCACCCTGTGGTCAGGAAGAGGGAAGGAAAACTGAAAGTGCACTAATCTAGATGCTGGTTTTTAGAAAGCTCTGCCGGGCCCTATATCTAAGCATGCGCAGAACTATCCCAAAAGGTTAAGCACCATGCCTGTAGCTTCCACTAATGTAACCGGTGTGGTGGTAAACATTTTTCTGGTTGATATTTTAAATGTCAGTGGGGCCTTTTTAGACGCTATGACAACGAGCTTTTTATGAGTTTGCATTCAACATGATATTTTACAATAAAATCTAAATAATATAAAATCTAATAAATATAATAAAACAAACTCAATGCCATCCTCCGCCTCCCCCACCCAATTTTCATGCTAATAGTACATTCTTGAAGTATAATTCACAGAGTAAAATGCACACACCTTAAGCACACAGCCCAATGAATTTTGACAAATATAATGGTCACCTAGATCGTTATAGAAAATTTCCATCAGCCCAGAAACATCAGTAGAGCCCTTTCCAGTCAATTCCCGCCTACCTTCCCTTCGCTTAAGCAAACCATTTGGATTTCTTTTTTGTTGTTACTGTTGTTTTGAAAGGATTTTATTTACATTTAGCAACAAGTAGACAAGTAACTGTGCTAACTGAGAATCAAGATTTTGAGCCCAAGAGAAAAGAAAAAATTACAAGGCCAAAAACAAGCATAATCACTCTTGGTTTTAAATGGACACTTCATCTATGTAAAATAAATAAACTCAGTTAAAATCTATTTTACCACTGTAAACTGAGTTGGTTTAGAAGCAGTATCACCAAAAGCTCAATGAGTCTCCACAGTGTCTGGGTTTTGGCCTCTAACACCATTCCACACAAAATGAACCAAATGTCAGTGGGGCCTTTTTAGACGCTATGACAACGAGCTTTTTATACTTAAGGAAGTATACTACTTACAGGAATGGCGCAGGGGAATTACAAGGTGAGCATGAGAAAGCTGGGACCAGAAAGCAATGATTCATTAACCAACTATTAGGATCTTTTTGAAAACACATAGCTGGCTTGAAGGAATTCCCACTGACATGAGCGGTGATAATTTGAGCATGAAAAAGAACAGTGATTTTCATGCAGGGGTCAGTAAACAACGGCCTCCTGGCCAAACCCAGCCCACAGTCTGTTTTTGTAAATAATGTTTTATTGGAACACAGCCATGCTTATTCATGTATGTATTCATGTACAGAGTTGAACAGCTATAACATTTGGCATGCAAAGCCTAAAATATTTACTTTCTGGCATCTTACAGAAAAGTTTGCTGACCCCAGTCTAGTAGATTGAAAGACTGAATTAAGGAATACTGGAGTCCATAAATGATACTCAAAGAGATGAAGTCATTTGTATGCTGAAGTATTTAGGTTCAATGATCATGACGTCTGTAACTTACCTTAAAATGGTTCAACGAAAACATGTAATTAAATAGATATAAACCATTCTGATTTCTATCTCCATAGATCAGTATTGACTTTCTGGAAATTCACATAAATGAACGTCATTTTTTGTGTGTCTGGCTTTTTTTTCATACAACATAATGTTTTTGAGATGCATCTATGTTGTTAAGTGTATTATTTTGGTGTTATTGATGAGTGTTATTCCTGTGTGTGACCATAATGCCACTGAAGAATAACTGGGTTATTTCTAGTTTGGGCAATTGTGAACAAAGCTGCTATGAATATACTTGCACAATTCTTTTTGTAGACATGTGCATTCATTTTTCTTGAGTGTACACTTTGTAGTGGAATTGCTGGGTCATGGAGTAGATGTAAACTGAACTTTATTAGAAACTGCCAAACAGTTTTCCAGAATGGCTGCTCGGTTTTACATTTTCAATGTCAACAAGATATAGTTGCTCCACATACTTGCCAGTATTTGGTGTTCTCTGTCTTTAAAATTTCCTTTATTCTTGTGGTGGATAAAAGTAGCTCATCGTGGTTTTAATTTGTGTTTCCCTAATAAGTAATGATATTGTGCATCTTTTCTTATGTCTTTTGCCCATTTTGACATTTTCTTTTGTAAAGAAAGCCTATTCCAGTATTTTGCTCATTTTTATATGGCTTGGCTTTTATTGTTGATTTCTAAAAGTTCTCTATATATTCAATATTTGAGTCATTTTCAGATAAGAATATTGCAAATAAACATTGGGGTGCACAGGACTTTTGGGATTGCTGACTTCAGGCTCTTTGGATAAATACCCAGTAGTGGGATGGCTGGATCGTATGGTAGTTCTATTTTTAGTTTTTTGAGGAGTCTCCATACTGTTTTCCATAGTGGCTGCACCAGTTTGCATTCCCACCAGCAGTGTATGAGGGTTCCTTTTTCTCCACAACCTCTCCAACATTTGTTGCTATTAGTTTTAGAGATTTTTGTCATTCTAACGGGTGTAAGGTGATATCTTAGTGTAGTTTTCATTTGCATTTCCCTGATGATCAGCGATGATGAGCATCTTTTCATGTGCCTATTGGCCATCAGTATATCTTCTTTGGAGAAATGTCTGTTCATGTCTCCAGCCCATTTTTTGATTGGGTTGTTTGATGTTTTGTGATTGAGTTGCGAGAGTTCTTTATATATTAAGGATATTAAGCCTTTGTCAGATATATGACTTGCAAATATTTTTTCCCAGTTAGTGGGTTGTTTTTTTGTTTCAATCCTGTTTTCATTTGCCTTGAAGAAGCTCTTTAATCTGATGAAGTCCCATTTGTTTATTCTTTCTATTGTTTCCCTTCTCTGAGAAGGCATGGTGTCCGAAAAGATCCTTTTAATACTGATGTCAAAGAGTGTACTGCCTACGTTTTCTTCCAGAAGCCTTATGGTTTCAGGTCTCACCTTTAGGTCTTTAATCCATTTTGAGTTTATTTTGGTGAATGGTGAAAAAGAATGGTCAATTTTCATTCTTTTCCATGTGGCTTTCCAGTTTTCCCAGCACCATTTGTTGAAAAGACTTTCTTTTCTCCATTGTATGCCCTCAGCTCCTTTGTCAAAGATAAGCTGTCCATAGATGTGTGGTTTTATTTCTGGGCTTTCAATTTTGTTCCATTGATCTGTGCACCTGTTTTTGTACCAGTACCATGCTGTTTTGATTACTGTAGCTTTGTAGTATGTTTTGAAGTCAGGGATTATGATGCCTCCCGTTTTGTTCTTTTTTTCCCAGGATTGCTTTAGCAATTCGGGGTCTTTTGTTGCCCCATATGAATTTTAGGATTCTTTGTTCTAATTCTGTGAAGAATGTCATCAACAGACGAATGGATAAAGAAGATGTGGTACATATATACAATGGAATACTACTCAGCTGCAAAACAGAACAAAATCATTCCATTTGCAATAACATGGATGGACCTTGAGAGAATTATGTTAAGTGAAATAAGCCAGCAAGAGAAAGATAATCTGTGTATGACTCCACTCACATGAGGAATTTAAAACTATGGACCAAGAACAGTTTAGTGGATACCAGGGGAAAGGTGGGGTGGGGGGTGGGCACAAAGGGTGAAGTGGTGCACCTACAACATGACTGACAAACATTAATGTACAATTGAAATTTCACAAGATTGTAACCTATCAATAACTCAATAAAAAAAAAAAAGAGGAAGACTGGCAACAGAGGTTAGATCAGGGCCAATCTTCCTCATCAAAAAAAAAAAAAAAAGAAGGAGGAGAAGAAGTTCTGATACATGTTACAACATGAATGAAGCTTGAAAAACTTACGCTAAGTGAATAAGCCAGACCTGACAAAAGGCCACATACCGTATGATTCGATTTATATGAAATATCCAGAACAGGCAAATCTATAGAGCCAGAAAGTAGAATAAAGGTTACCAGAGACTGGGGGGAGAAGGAAATGGGAGGTTAGTGTTTAAACGGGTACAGAGCTTCTGTTTGGGATGATGAGAAAGTTCTGGAAATGGATAATAATGATGGTTGCACAACACTGTGTACTTAATGCCACTAAATTGTACACATATACTTAAAATCATAAATTTATGTTTATTTACCAAAATATTTTAAATTGCCCAAAACTAAAACTAACACTTAGGCAACCGTGGGATTTTTATATTTTGTGGAGGTTATATTATTAAACAATACATACTTTTTTTGCAGTGTCTAAAAAAACAAAACAAAAAAAAAAGAATATTGCAAATATCTTCTCCCAGTCTGTGACTTGCCTTTTCACTTTCTTATGGTAATTTTTGATGAGCAGAAGTTTTTAATTTTGATGAAATCTAATTTCTTTATTTTTTCTTTTATTGTTAAGGCATCTTACTCTAAGACGTCTCTCCAACCTCAAGATTGTGGATATATTTTCCTACGTTTTCTTCTAGAAGCTTTAATGTTTCCATTTTCAGCTTTTAAATCTATGATTCAGCTCCTGACCTCAGCACAATAGTTAACCCCTATAGAATCCATGGCTTGCAGACCACCAACACAGCCTTCCAGAAATTTTTATAAACTTTGACGTAAAAACATTCACAATAGTTTCCTGCCCTGCTTTTTGATGACTACAGATCCTTGTGCTTCCATCTCTCATTCCTTTTTGTTTTGCCTTCTCTCCTCTTCTCACCCCTACAGCTGAGAAAACCAGAAACACCTATAACTGAGAAGAAGAAAGACCTGGTCAGTCTGTGCTCAAATGCACAGGATCTGGTTTATAAATCTGGTTCAGCCCTCGTGTGGCCTTGGACAAGTAACTTAAACCTTATGTGCCTCAATTCTTTCTTCTGTAAAATGGGGCTAATAAGAGTAGTCTACTTCATTCTGTTGTTGTTAGCTGTGCCTGAATTTAGTGGCTACTTGATCAATAATGTTATAATCAGTTGAACCATCACCTTCATTGTCATCATCCTATTTATTTTTGAAAATCACTGTGCTGATATTTTGCACCTTAAACTAGTTTTGCCTCTTCTAGCAATTCTTGTAAATGGAATCATGCAGTATGCACGCTGTTGTTCTGCATGATGTCCTGAGTTTTATTCATATTGTTAAGTATATCAAAAGTTCATTCCTTTTCATCACTGAGTAGTATTCCATTGCATGGATATACCACAATTTGTTTCCTAGTGTCCTGATAATGGATATTTTGGGTTGTTTCTAGTTTGGGCTATTGTGAATAAAAATGCTATGAACATTCTTGTTACAATTTTTTTATATGGACTTATGTTTTCAGTTCTCTTGGAAGAATATCTAGGTGAAGAATATCTGAGGACAAAGGGATGTTTATGTAAATTGATGTTTAAATGTATAAGAAACTATTGAACCAAAGTGGTTACAACATTTTACATTCCCACCAAAAATGCAAGAGAATTCTGGTTGTTCCACATCTTTACTAAGATTTGGTGTTTTCAGACTTTATAATTTTAGTCATGCTATTGGGTGGAGTGGTTTTAATGTAACCAACACAATTTTAATATCTATTTCCCTGACAACAAGTGATATTGAGCACTCTTTTATGTACTTACTGGCCATTAGTATATCTTCCTCTCTGAAGTGTCTGTTTCAGCTTTTGCCCATTTTTAAAAAACGGGTGTTTCAGTTTTTAATATTGAATTGCAGGAGTTCATTATACATTCTGGAGACAGGATCTTTGTCAGATACGTTTTGTGAATATTTTCTCCCAGTCTGCGACTTGCCCTTTCACTTACTTAATGATATCTTTTGGTGAGAAGACATTTTTAATATTGTTAAAACTAATTTATCATTTTTCTTTTTTAGTTATTTCTTTCTGCATCATATTTAGGAAATCTTTGCTTACCACCACGTCATAAAGATATTTTCATGCATTTTATTCTAAAATTTTATAGTTTTAGTTTGTATGGTTTCATCTATGATCCAACTCAAATTAGCTTTTGTTATATTATGAGGTAGGGATTGCAGTTTTTTTTACTACGTAGACATCCAGTTGTTCTAGCATGATTTGTTGAAGTCATCCTCCTTTCCCTACTCCTTCAGCAATTCCTTAATTGCTTTAGTGCCTTTTTTGAGAATAATTTGACCATATAAAGTGGGTCTGTTTTAGGTGTCTCAACTCAGTTCCATTTGTCTACACATGTATCCTTTTGCTACTCCCCCAGTCTCTTGTTCACAGTAATAAACAGCTTAAGAGTAAGTCTTAAAGTCTTCCAGGTTCGACTTTTTTCACACAGCTCAGTAAATTTTGAAATGTGTACATACCGAAGGAGCCACGACACAAATCAAAAAACGCTGTCATTTAATCCCTCTCATTTCATTGTCAGACACATGTCATCACATCTCATGGTTGACCTCTTAGCCAAAGATCCTCTATTTCAACTTTTGGGGAAATTAAATCTCCAGTTATCTTCAGAGCTGGTTGAGAGAGAAAATGTCTGCAACACTCAACAATGAATCTAGATTTTCCTTGGGAAAAAAGTTCATGTTCCAGGTCTTTGGCTATAGAAAAATTTTCTTTTCTATTACTTATGACTGTGAATACGATGTTTGATTTTCAATTTTCCATTCTTTATAAGGAGACAGAGTCTCGTGGAGGGCCCCTAACTTACTGGGTTGATTGTTGAGGGTGGGGTTGCAAATTGGAGGCTGAAGAAGAACTGTATGGAAAAGATGCTGAGGAGATGGGAGGAAAGGTGTAGGGTAGATTTTAGGGTCTTGCAGCGATTGTCAGATTTTGTAAAAGGAGGAGTTATATGTTTCCTATCCAAGAAAGAAAACCTTTGGTGGAAACAACTAATATTTAAAGGCCATTTTATGAGGTTTTGTCATTTTTACATCATCTTTCTTTCTGAGTTTTGCAAAAATAGGCATAAGGCGGACTTCATGTGTTTGTTATACAACTTTTGGAATGTGTATTTAAATTAAAAACTATTAAAATTAAAATATTCATCATGAACATCCTAGATTCATCCTAAGTTCCACCAACAGTGCTCTTAAAATAAAATGGGCCCAACCTAAGGGTCAAATCTACCTGGTTGAAGTGCCGCTCCTGGGTGTGTGTCATTCTTACCAGTAGGTGCCTTCTCTAGTGTAGTGGTTTTCATATTTCCTCCACACCTGAAGGTCCTCTTTCAAAACTCATCAGAAACCGTCTCCTTTGCTCAAAGCTTTTAAAGTAATCTTAGTTCAAGTAAGTGCGGTAAAAATGAACATCGGTTGCATCCTTAGAACCCATAAAAAGCCTAGAGAGAGATGTTTAAGTGCTGCCCAACGGGGAGGAAGAGGAGTTGCTTACTGACTGGTAATCAGGTTAAGTTTGTGTGCTTTGGCTGCAAGTGGAGAAGGGAATTCGACTCACCTTCACCAGCGACGGGAGGACCGGGTCCCAGACGACGCCGACTTGATCTTCATAGTACTTTCAGATGAGGAAATCTCACAGGATTTCTTCCTTTCCCTTTGCTCTGTTTCTACGTCTCCCTTTCTGTCTCTTCAAGATCGTTTTTTGATCCTTACTGGACAGGACTTGGGGAAGCCGACCTTCTCCTACCGCTCTCTCCCTGCCTGCGCGTGCTCGCCGCTCAATCTAACGCGGACGTTACTGCCGGCGGCTGAGAACCGGGAGGCGGAGCACAGCGGTGCCGGAACCCACAAACGCGCCGTCGGCGCCCGCGCACCCCGCGAGCTCGGCTCAAACTGCATCAACGCCTCTCGACGCTTCTGTGCAGGCGCCGCTGGAGGCGTGTGTGGGGCTCCTGACCCGGCGAGAGGGGCCGCGCTGAGGGGGCTTCGCCACTGGCCCTGGAGGACAGGACCGGAAGAGGCTGATGTTGACGGGCAGAGCCAAAGGAAGTCTCAACGGCGGCCCAACCCCAGGATCCCGAGATTAAAGGTCTCAAACCCTAAAGTCTTAACGGACGAGGGTTGGGAGTTGACTCGATCTCCACGCCTTTATCAGGAGATTCGTTTGCCAAGATCAGAGACTAAGAAAGAGAAAAGATTGTGTGGACTAAAGTCCGCAATTAACCAGAGAGGAAACACGATTTTGTGCCAAATTGGACGTGCGGTGTGAGAGAAAGGCCGGCGTCAAGTCTTTTGGCCTGAGCCTGCCATCAACTGAGGTGGGAAAACTGCAGGTGCAGCAGGTTGTAAGGGAAAGATCCAGAATGCAGTTCTGGCGTCCCTCAGCCTTCCTGGAAAGAGTTTTCCATCCATGCCGTCTCGGTTCCCGCATCCCTGAGGGTCCTTTATGATGTTGGGGATCCCAGAGTCTCACCCTGGGCACCTTCCCTCCCGCCCTCTCCTGGCAACTTTGTCCACTCCCCGGCTCCGCCGACCTTCTCTCCACACGTGGGCGCTTCACAGAGGCGCGTCTCCAGGGCAGGTCAGAGGAGCCGCCGGCAAGAGGAAACTGGCTGTGGGACTGGGACTGGCGGACCTGGGGGCCTCGCGGGCGCATCAGTGTCCCGGCACGGGGCTGGATGCGTCCTGTGCGGGCTCGCCTTTTGGAGAAAGCAGGGAGGAGATGGCCTTCAGGAACAATTCCTTAAAAGGGCAGGCGACACTGGAAAGGATAGACCCACGGATTTTTCTAGAGGTCAGTGCAAGTGTAGCTCTTCTCAGAAGGACTGAAAAAGAAAAAGAAAGTGCTATCGCAGTTCCCTGGTGGTCTAGTGGCTAGGATTCGGCGCTTTCACCGCCGCGGCCCGGGTTCGATTCCCGGTCAGGGAAGGAGGACTTCTCTTGCTGTTGGGTTCATTTTCTTTCCTATTTACTGAGTTGGCACTTTCTAACTGCTTATGGTTCAGGTTTTTTCCAAGACTGATGGGGAAATGGGGTGAGCTATTTATCGAGGATACCTTCCAGAAAGTGGAACTGCTAGGTACAACGAAGTGTGAATTTAAAACTCCCGTATATACCGCCCACCAACGTGTAACTTTTAGACATAATCTTAAACTTTATTTACAATCAGCCTATCTCTTCAAAGTCAATTTATCCGTAGACTTTGTCTACAAGAGACAAATAAACTGCAAGAACTGCCCAGTATTTCAGCAAACTTGAATTCAAGACTCTTTCTCTGTTCTCTTCTGTATTGGTGTTTACTCTTTTCTTTCAGGTAAGATTAGTCGCAATAAACTGGGCCTTTTTGCTTGCAGTGGTCTGTCTTGTTCTAAATTTTGTGGATATGGAGCCCTTGCTCAGATAGTTTCATAGGAACGCTTGACCTTTAGGAATTTCGGAAACGCGGTACACAGGAGGGTCCCCAAATCCGTCTTTAGAAGTATTGGCAAACATAAATAAGTACCAGAAATAAAGGTAATAGCTTCTGGAGACCTCAGACTAGTTGGAACCAGAGCAGATTTTTAACAACCAGAGAGGAGTTGTCTTCATCATTTAATTTTCATTTTGACAGTCACTTTATCTATTTGGATGTGGACAGTAGTGGAGGGAAAATTCCTTATTAGATCATTAATTTTTCTGTATTTTTATTTCTCTAAAGAAAATTTAATGATAATTAAAAGTTAATAATAAAATAAGAAATTATAATAACAATAATAAATTTAATAAGAAAATATCACATCTTACATTATTCACATTGATATAGTTGGTTTATGCTGTCATGTGTTTGCCCACTGTATAACATTATCTGATGAATTATCTTCAACTGTGTAGTAATACATACCATTTTATAAATATTTTACATATGTAAACATATAGTGCAACTATTTATAATTCAAAAAAGGGAAATATAATGGAAGGATGTTGGTGATCTCTTAGATACTGTAGCCCTGAAATTAATTGAATTTATGCCATGTTCTCACATACTTTAAAAGACTATGCTTTAATATTAAAATGGCATTCCCTGGCCAGTTGTGTTGCCCATTTCCTGGCTCTGCATGATACGCAGGAGGAGTGACAATGGGAAGAAAACGGCCTTTTGAAGGACTTACCTAACATCTGTCTCTCTTATCATTACTTGGAATGACATCAGAAGATCAAGAGGAAATACTCGTGTAGAGAAGGGAAATTCTCTGCTTTCCCTCATCCCTAACCCTTAATATCCAACGGAGGAGCAAAAACTCTTCTCATTCTTCACAAACCAGGACAGACATTGAGCTTCTTTTCCTAATGGTTGAGCTTCCTTTTCCAGTGGTTGAGGACACCATCTATTAGAATATCATGCAAAAGGGTGTGGCTACTCCTTTCCCTTTTCTGCCTGAGCATCAAAACTGTCAACCTGGCTGGTGTCAAGGGGAGCTTCCAACCCTGCATCCCCACTCCATCTGCCTTCTTGCCCTCTCCTTTCCTAGGACTTGCATCATAAGATTCATTTAAGAAAATTTGTTTTGTGCTTAGAAGCAAAAGCCTCTAAGACCCTAACCTGAGCCTTATGCTCTGGTCCAGTTTACTGGAATTCTCTCTAGTGTTGTACAAGCCCTACCTATAACAAATTATGATTATATACACTTTTCTTTGTGTACATATCTCCCTCAGGAAGCTCCACATCCACCAAGGAACCTAGGTTATCGGCAGAATGAGATTTCAGAATTCTTTGCTCCTCTGGCCAAACACCACCAGTTAGTGCTCTAATCTACCATTTTTGAAGTTACACTCACCATATTTTATATACTGTTTATTTTGAAGAGTTGAGTTTGGTGGCCATGCAGATTGTTACTTTAATGCTATTTCTGCATTTTTCAAATTTTAACCAACATGTAGCTTTCTCATCAAAAAGTATGGAGGTCAGAAGACAGTGGAACAACAATTTTTACTGTAAAACAAACTGGCCAAACTTTGGCAAGAGTTAAAAGCCTAGCATGCAGTAGTGGCTTCTGTACTAGAAATATAGAGTTCTTCACTTTCTGGGAAAAGCTGTTTGTTTTTTATTTTTTCCTTTCAGCTGCCAGAGAGATTGAGCATTTGCAGAGGGATTTATCCACATAGTTCCAAGAAACTTTATTTGGCAAGCAAGCTACTGAATTTGCTGTGGTTTATCAGTCAGTCCTGCTAGCAGAGGTCTGATAACACTGCAGTCAGAGCTGTTGAGATGAAAATCTTTGACTTGCCACCCAACACGATCTTACTTATACAGTGAAAGATGGGACATAGAAGGTACAGGCACTCACGCTAAATTTTGACCCATCCACTGGTAGCAAACGTCAGGGGAGTTTGTCCCATTAGCACTTTTTTACATGTGACAGTACTCTGAACAGAAGACTCCCCTCTACCACTTTAAGAGAATTCATGGTATAAGCATGTAACTCATTAATTTCAATTACACATTGTCACAACTGTACATTGAATTGGCTCAGAAGCCTCACTCATAACTTTGACGTTGTTTTCTCTTTACTGCAAGTTTTACGCAAACTCTGTCAGTTGAATTCACACTCTCTTTTACAGGAACACAGACCAAGGAGTTTAACACTTGCACTTGACGAGTTACAACAGCAGCCAGGGGACCATTTTATCTCCTTGACTGGGAGCTCAGGGTGTGCAGAGGTGGAACCAGCCTGTGAAGTCAATTGGAACAGTGGGAAGGCCTCTCATTACCTGGGCCAGGATGAGGGGAAGAGAGGGATCAGGGGGGCATGGAGGGAGAAGCCCCACAACAGTAAGCACAGCTCTTCAATTGCTTTCAGTTTTAAGAGGCCACCTACTCAGTTTCAACAAAGTTTTAGCAACAACTAAAACACCATTTACGTGGCTGTTTTCGATCCTTCCTTGTCACTACTCAGCCTCCAAATGTTCATTAACTTGTGGGACAGTTGGAGGACCCTTACTCCCCCCCACACACATAGCCACCACTTAGGCAAGAAGACCTTGGAGAGCCTTCTCGTACTCCCTAACGTAGCCCACACAGTCCCTTCTGTATTTTCTCCAAGAGGGTATTGTGACCTTACTGGCCCCACGTTGGACACCAAACCTGTCAAGCAGTCTAGCAGTCCCTAGGCAATAGTATAGTGGCAGCTGCTAGGTGCGCTTGTCACATTTCTGTAGACTTGACCAATAAGGAGACAATCTCAAATGAATTGAGGTGGTTTATTGCTTACACACACAGCATAAACAGGTGTAGCACATTGTCAGCTCCACACATCCATAATCCCACGGCCTGACACCACACTGGAGGGATCAGAAGACAAGAAGATACAAGTGGTGGCTTGCTCTGTTGTGAAGGAGCTAATTTCATATTGCAGCTAAGCAGTTTTATAGTTTGTAGTTGCACCCTGGGGGTGGGGGTGGAGGGAAGGTAGAAATTTCCCTGTCTCCCCGGAACCAGGGAGGCAGGTGACAAACTGCCTAGTGGCAGCCTGCTCTAAGACAGGGAACCTCCCACAAGACATCAGTGAGAAATAGCCTTCTGATAGCGCCTCACAAGATTGTCTATCTTTCCGTGTTCCAGAAGGGCATTCGGCCAAGACTTGGGTCAGACTACAGTTGAGCCTGGCCTATGTGGCCTACATGGAGAAGTATAATGTCATCAGAGTGTCATAGCGGAGCCATTCCCCTGTACCTTGACCCTTGAAAAGGAGCTTGGCTGGATATATCTTCAATTGGCACTTTCTTGATATAAATTTCTTGAAACTGCTCCTCCCTTGTTGCCTTGCTTTGTATGTTAATGCTCATCTAATTCTATTGCTTTTGTAACTTATTTGATAGTTTTGCCTGGAGAAACTGAGGATATTTTCTTTATCTGTAAAGTCCAATAATTTTACTATGATATTTTCTTGAAGTTGGTCATCTGGGGTCAATTCTCCCTGATATCTGATGAGCCCTTTCAGTGTGCCTCATCCCTTAAGTAACCTATTGTTTTCCTTTTTATAAATCAAGTCTTCTAGATTGTTCTCTCTAAAACCTGATTCCTGTTTAGAGAAAAATCTTAAAAAACAAGAAATTAGGCATTACATTACAATTTTTATTCAACAAATACAGAGATTCCCAAATAAGTTAAAACAAAATAGTAAAACAACCCTGATGATTTCAACACAGTATTGCGAGCAAAGAACTTAAAAAGAAATCACTATCAGTTTATAAACAAAGTGTAGAAAGACATAATATGTCAGAATAAGGAAACCTTTGAACATGAATAAATTTATTATGAAAAGGAGACATATAGCTAGTTTGAATATAGGTTTAAAAAACAAATTTTAAGCTATTATTAGATGAAAAAATTTTTGGAAGAAAATTAATGACCCATTGTCTCTAACCCGTTAACACCCGTTACTCTAAACTTGGCATCTTTCTGAGAAGCTTCCTAATGTGTCATGCGATGTAAAGAAAACCGGATAAACCGTCCCTAGATTCTGTAGCTCGTTTTCCTTTTAAAAAAAAATATTACTTTCAGGCTCACACCTCTTGACCCACATTGCCAGGTACACGGAATCCCCGGAACACCGATGGGCCCACTGTGGGGACAGGCGGAGGCGCGGTGGCTGACGATGTTAATAAACTCGGTTCACGGCGTCTGGTGTACAGACGCCAGGGGCCTCCAGCCACCTCTGTGCGATGCCCCCTCTCCGCAGCTCCTGTCCTGTCCACACGGGTTCCTCCCCACACGCCTCCCCCGCCACTGGGGTGACTGCCGGGCCCCGCGACTGTTCTCCTTCCAGGATCTTCATCTGTTGATCCTCGCTCCATAGTGATACGTGGCCCGGCGATCAACCCACGGTCCAGCCTGCGAATCAGTGACCTGATGGCTCTTTGGGTTCCTAAGATCTTCCAGGAGAAAGGCTGAAAGTTAACAGTGGTCTTAAGTCCAAATATTCTAAATCACGGAGCCACCAGAAACACTGCCACTTTCAAAGACAGACTCGTGAAGTGGTTGCTGAGTCCAAGCACTGCCTGGTCTCTGATTATGAGATTGGTTTCTGAAAGTCTTAGGTTCCAGCTACAGCCCCACCACTTTGGTTGGCATTGCCCACAGTTTACAGCCGCAGCAACCAAAATCCCTAAACGACCGCACTTTGCTTGTGCAGTATATTTTGCGCAGTAGAAATACAAAAAGCACCAAAGGAATGGACGCGAGCAAACCAGCGTGCATTGGCCGGGAATCGAACCCGGGTCTCCCGCGTGGGAGGCGAGAATTCTACCATTGAACCACCAATGCCTGCATTCCTTTGTCTGCAGGAGGAGTCATTAGAGTACTCAGGAAGCCTTAGCAACACCTCCAAAACAGATTCCAAAGACATCCAAACCAAAGGTTTTTACAGGAAAGTTATACTAACAAAACTATAAATATCAAAATATCTGATTTGTCTGGTCAAACTCTTAACTCTGAAAAATACTTTCCAACTGCATAACAGACTTCGATAGAAAAACACCAGAAAATCATTTAGGTTCCTTGTTTCTGTTCCTAAATCTGCAATTTTCAGCCTCACATTGTTGTTTTAGTGGTTCTGAGAAGGTAACCTACCTTGTAGATTAGGTAAGTAAAGTTCTCATCCAAGGAGGAAGTAAGAATCAGAACCAGAATTAGTATTAAAAGAAAGAGGGGAGAAAAGAACAGAATCAAGATAGAGATAAGGAAGAAATAAATTTTGGTCTATGGAGTTAGTCCTTTGTAGCTTTTCTGGTAAAAGAGTAATGATCAGTCTTGTAGTCATTATAATAATTTTATATGTCTTCTTTTTAAGATGTGTAAAACATTGGAATGGATATATGATCTGAAAAGATCAATATTAAGTTTCCAATCAGTGCTTAATAGTTTGGAATAATCCAATTTCCTAATTAATAAGCTTCAATTTATTAGCTGTATGAGGAGTAGACTATTTTAAAGAAATATTGATCATTGAAATAATAACATTGTGGTCTTTTGGTGAAGTTCAAATAGTGGAGAGAGTTCTTTCCTCAATTTTCTCTGGAGAAATTAGACTGAAGAGATGAACCTGGACAGCTGCCCCACATGTTGGCTCTGGGAGTCATTATGACTTTTTGAAAGACAGGAGCTGTGACATGCAGTCATGCTTCTCCTGCTGAGAAGTCAAGCTAGTTCCAGGCTGAGTCATAAACTTGAGCTCTACAGGGAAAACGGCCATCACTTTGACTCTGAAGAGCTTTGGCTCTATCTGCCCCTCTACCCAACACCGAAGACACACGCCAGATCTGGCCAACGGGCTTTCAATTACCACCTATATCAACCAGATCTGTATTGATTCCCACATCTCCTTCTAAACTATAAACCTGAACTTCCAATTCACAACTCTTAATTCACAAGTTAATGCCTCATACACATCTCAGAGTTACAAATGCTAAAACTCAATGCACCAGTGAGTTCCCTGTCAGCATCATACACCACTCTCCTACCTCAACACTCTAAGATCAGACCCAGACACAGCATCCCCAAAACACTGTCCTGTGTTTCAGTTGATCACTAAAATAGCACTCAAATCTGTTCCTACCCCCGGCTCGTACATTTACCCTCGCCACTGTCCATCCAAACCATATCTTGCTATTCCTTTTGGATAAACGCTCTCAGCCTCCCAGCACAGAAATTTATATCCAGTATAATTAATAAATAGTGCTTAAATTTGTTGGACTCTTTACAGACCCACTGCCACTTCATCACTACCTTCTTCCATCCATCACCTCTTACCTCCATTAATAAGCAGATCAAAAACTGGCCTCCCGACCGCCAAGTCTAGTCTACTCCAATCCATTTGCCACACTGCACTCTGACTCTGGTGTAAATCTGGACACACCTGTAGCCTAAATGCACATCAACCAACACACTAGCTAAACAATGGCAATCCTCCCCCAATCCGCCCCCCCCCCCTTGGTCACTGGAGCCCTGGAAACCATGGGAGGTGCTGGGAAAAGAATTGCAGTGGATCAACCCCTGGAGCTAGTGTGTTCTGGACTTGTGTTGGCTTTGAAACATATGTACATATCAGAGAAGCACAAGTCTCTGGCAGGGATTGGAAATTAGGAAGCAAGGACAAAAAGAAGTCACTGTGCTGGTGCACCTGGCCTTTGGACTTCTCAATTTCACCAAGTCAGGTCCCTAGCACCTGGGGTAAAGGCCACCAAAAGGCCTCTGTAGGAAGTTCCCTAGAGGAAACATTCTGAAACTTGATTTTATAAGAATTCTTAGTAGTCAAGCTTCAGAGATGTCCTAGAAGCACAGAGGTCTCCATACAGGGACAATTTTGGATTCCTCAGCTGAGAATTTATATCCTTTAGAAGGAGCTAGATCCCACCTGCAGTTCTCTTCCATCCTAGACCAAGCTCCAGAAACAGTAGGCTGCTTAGTATAGCTGGGATCTGTGTGGTCATTGAGTCCAGGTACGGACAGGTGGCTCCATTTCTGTGAGGAAGCCACTAGATGAAGTCCTAGGGCCTGCTCTGGGTTGTGGGAGAAGCAACTTCACGAAGTATTGGATGTGTTATGAGCTATGAAGAATACCTTAAACTAAGAATATAGTGCTTCAGTTTCAAGCATCTTTTCTCCCACCTGAGCAACCAAAGTTTGATTGCAGGCCAATATATATATAGCTGTTTTTCTTCTTTTTTCTCCATCACAGTAACTTCATTTGCTACCTCTACTTGAGTCTTTATTGCAAAGGCAAGTCTGCTCCATGCAATGATTCAACGGTTGAGGACAAAGATGCAGTCATTTGAGGAAAGACAGGAAAAAGATAAAATGGGGCAATGTTTTGGAAACAAAAATTATTAAAGAATGTTTCTACACAGTGACTTGGCAGCCTTGGGACTGGGACAGGCCTATTACCATGAAGGATTGGTGCTTGGCATGAGGTGCACAACCATTCCTCTGAGTGCAGCTTCCAAGGCAAGAAGTAAGTTCTGGTGTGTTGCTGGGACATGTAACATTTGGAACTAATATTCTTGCCACACTCATGTGCATAACCTCTGATACCATGACATTACCTACCAGCAAATCAGAGTCCTAGAATATGAAGAATAAGTTTATATTCTGCCACTTCATCACTACCTTCTTCCATCTATTTATATTCTATATAGAAATTCCCTGGTGAATCCTAGGTGTGTGTTTCTCTCTTTGGAAATTAGTTTAGGAAAAAGGTCAGAAGATTTCCCTCCCTTGTCATGCCTATATTCTTCTGATTTTCTAATGTCAAGATGCATGTAAATGTACCCCTAGGAGGAGATTTGAGGAGCATAGAGAAAGTCTCGCCCTCTCCCTTAGGTTGCCATTCCATGAAATTTTCTTGAACTTCCTGTATATTACATTGGTCCAGAAAGATGAGGAATCTGGCCAATAAAGAAATTTCTCTCTTCAGGTCACTGCACAGGTCATTACAACATCACAAATGGTCAAAATCATACATTAAGTTAACTCTAGGAACCTAGTATTCGAGAAGTCAACTGTTCATTTTGAATACTAGTTATTTACCTCTTCTAACAGCCTACCAGACAAGTAACTTTACAATTAGAGGGGTATTTAGAACTTCTGGCTTAGGTGGGCATAGCAATTGCAGAATAAAAGCTGTTCAGGATGAGAGAGAAACGTGTGGGAGAAGTGCTAGGAAGTGCTAATGCCAATCAGCTGTAATTGTCCACCGCTCACTTAACAGCTGAACTCCCTAACTGACCGACCGCATGGCCGCTCTTCACAAATGAGACTACAGCAAGGGCATATGTGGACAGCCCACATGCCAAAGCAGAGAGCATGTCCACCTTCTCTCTACTCTCTCCAAATCTGCCAGCTCCAGAAGGCTGAGAGTGTAAGACCTCTGCTTCTCTGGTACAAGCACAGGAAACACAGTAATTTAGGCCATTCTCATGCAAGAAGGACAGGGAAATGGTCATCACCAGTCTTGGTGTTCTGAAGAGAGAAAATTAAGGGCAGGGGGTGGGACACAATGTCTGAGGTTTGGTGGGGTGGTGGAAGACTGTTCTGGTCCGAATATCTTCTTCTGTTGCTCAGTGATAAGGGAAGCTTAGCTCGCGTCAGAGGAGCCACAGAAATGAGCTCTCCACACACTGTGGGAGGCAGAGACAAAAGAGCAGCAGAAAGCTGGGCAGAGCGGGCAGGGAGTGTGGCACCAACATTCACCCATCCCCATGCCAAAGGCACTGTCATCCTGGGTTCTTTCCTACAGTCTCCCCTGACGCCAGGCAGTTAATAACCTAGGATTCACCTAGGGAAGAAGTTGGCTGACCTCAGGGCAGGCTGTGGTGTGGGAATCATCCTAAATTATAACATGACAATAATTACTTATACACAAGTTTGAAAGATAAGATATCTTTAAATATTTATTAGTTTATTATTCCTTTATATTTGGAGAGTGAAGAAGAAAATATCAAAGCTCTTTGTCTAATAAAATGGCTCATGGAGATTAATTTATATGTCACTACCCATGATAACCATTTAGCAAAAAAGGCATTTAGAAATGAATGGTTATATTTCACAAGAGAAATATTCTGAAGTCATGTTTTTTGCCATAAAGTCTATTCATGTAGCTGACTTTTGGATAATGTTTTCAATAAAGCTCCTTTTGTCTCCTTTTGTTTTCAACCTTTTTCGTCGCTTTATGGTTTTGATATGTCTCTTGAATACAGCATGTAGTTAATTTTTAAATCTAGTCTAGCAATATTTATTTTTTACTGAATAATTTGGTCTACTTACACTTAATTGCCAATATAATTAATTTTTAATCTATCATCTTTATTTTTTTCTATTTGTCCTGCTTGTTCTATGTTTCTATTTCTCTCATTTTTGCTTGGTTTTTTTGGATTGGTTATCTTTTAAGCTATTATAACATTATACTTTTTATTGTTTTATATACTTTGCTTCAAATTTTTCTTGCATATTTTTAATAGTATTTCACTTTGCTTCTATTCTTTTAGTGGTTAATTTTAAAATTACATCTTAATCTTTAATTTATCAAGCATAGTAGTAATTATTACTCTTACCCTCATCCTGGACAGTATAAAAAACTTGGAATACTTTTGTTCCATTTAGTCTCACTCTGTGTATATGCTGTTTTCATTTATTATAGTTCAAACCGTTTTTAAACCCCAGAAGACTATTTATATATTTTTATATTGTCAATGTTAATTTAGATTTATCCATGTATTTACTACTCTCTTTCTCTTTTTTTCTTTCTTTGTCTGGCTTTCCATGTGGAATCATTTTCCCTCTGCCTGGGAAGCATTGTTTAGAAATGTCTTTTGAGTTGGTCTGCTGGTGAAGAACTGTTTCAGTTTTTTTTTTTAATGAAAGTATCTTTACCTTTCCTTAATTAATAAAGGCTATTTTTATTAAATCTAGAAGTATAGAAGTCTGCTATGCTTCTTTGAGTGTGATGCTTTTTGAATGTAAACTCTCTTTTTTCTCTGGATGCTGTTTGCAATTTTTGTCTTTGTTTTTGATTTTCTGCAGTTTTTCTATGATGTCTCTAGCACTGATGTTCATTTATTTGCCTTGTATGGGATTGCTTGGCCCTCTTGAATTGTTGATTTGTGTCTTTCATGTTGTCCGGAAAATTGTCAAACATTACTTCTTCAAATATTGCCTTTACCCTGTTTCTTCTCTCTTCTACTTCTGAGTCTCTAAAAGTAAGGTAGAACTTCTCATTCTATTTGCTGTTTTTTAATTGTTTGTGTGTCTAACACTACATTTTTTCTCCTTGTTCTACATTTTGAATTTCTCTTCTTCCTCATCTTCCCCTATACTAATTCTTTCTTCAGCTGTGACTGCTCTCCTGTTAACTCTTCCACTGAGTTCTTAGTTATTTTTATCTCATTTCAGAATTTTTTTCCACCAAGTAAAGAAAATGTTTCCAGGAAGAGGAAAGGATTAACTGTCCAATGTTATTTATAGATAAGATTAAATGAGGGTAAGAATTGACCATTGGGTTTAGCAAAATTAGTCATTGGTGACCTTGACAAGGGTAGTTACAGGGGATGATGGAGATAAAGGCATGATCGTAATGGGTTCTAGAAGAGAGACTGAATAAGCAAATGGACAATGGCCAGACCACATATAAAAATAGAATTCTGATCTACAATCTGCAGCAACTAGCCTGGGAAACCAACCCAATAACTATGCTAACCAGCCTAGAAAGTCAACCTACTGCCTGTAAGTCAGAGTTGTAGAAAGTCTAAAGCATTATCTCAAGCAAACAGGAAGCCAAACAATAACCTCTGTAATGATCAACGCAAAATGGCCAGGACTTGGTTAATAAGTAACAGTTTCCCTAATTTTTGTCCCTGCTTCCAACTTAGGATCAACTAGAGAAAGCAAAATATGCACACTCCTAACCTATATAATTATGTAGGACACCTTGCTTCTCGTTAGCTCTAATTCCCCATGCCGACAGCCTCCAATCACTGCACACCTAAAACCTTCCCTTTTTTCCATAAAGCTTTCCCACTCTTCTGCCTGCCTTTCAGTTTCTACTAAATCCAAGTGATAGCGCCTGGCTGCTTTGCTATAACAAGTTCTGAATAAATGGACTTTGCTCATTCTCATTTCGATGGGTTCATCATTTTAGAATTTTTGCTTGACTCATCTCTAAATCTGTTCTATCACTTTTTATAGTTCCCATTTTGTGGCAAAATATTAAAAAAAAAAAACCCGCAATGAAACAACAAAGCTTTCCCCTTCTGCATGATAATTTGACCTTTAATTAACCTTCCAGCTCTATTTTCCTGAAACCTTCTAAGGGTGAAATATCACTATATTAATAAGCCACATCGTATGATAAAAAATGATTCCTGATCGATAGGCTACAGCTGGACTTGGGAAAGTAATAGGTATCTGGCGAGAAGCCATACTTTGAGCTTCCCTGAATGCAGTGACTCTTGTAACTTGCATAAACCTTGCATGGACATTGGAAACTGTGCTATAAAGTTTTTGCAAGAGATATTGGCTCCTCAGAGACTTGTAGTTTCTAAGCCAGGGTGGCTGCAATCTGTCTTGTTCCCTCATACCTCACGCTTCAGCTGTCCTGGAGTGGAGAGTGAGGGGCAGAGAACCAAGAGAATATCTCTGGGGTGACAGTGCAGACTGCTACATAGACTACTGCAAGGACCACTCCCACAGCAGAACAATGCCTGCGGCTGCCCTCCTAACAGCTTTGGTTCTTATTCTGTATCTTTCTGAGTAGACTGGTGCCGTGTGTGGCCTATGAGGGTCTTGCAATCCTGAATGTTTAGTTGAAGCTAAGAAAACTCCCTAGTGAGCAACATTCTTCCAAATTTTTTTTTAAAATTTTTATTGAGATATAATTGACGTACAACATTATATTAGTTTCAGGTGTACGACATAATGATTTGATATTCGTATATGTTGCAAAATGATCACCACAATAGGTCTAGTTAACATCAGTCAACATACATAGTTACAGAAGTTTTTTCTCTTATGATGAGAACTTTTTTTCTTTTTTTTTGGAAGATTAGCCCTGAGCTAACATCTGCTCCCAATTCTCCTGTTTTTGCTGAGGAAGACTGACCCTGAGCTAACATCCGTGCCCATCGTCCTCTACTTTATATGGGGGACGCCTATCACAGCATGGCTTGCCAAGTGGTGCCATGTCTGCACCCGGGATCGGAACCTACAAACCCCAGGCGGCCAAAGCAGAATGTGTGCACTTAAGCGCTGCGCCACCAGGCCAGCGCCTGATGAGAACTTTTAAGATTTACTGTCTTAGCAACTTCCAAATACACAATACAGTATTCAACTATGGTCGCCATGCTGTGCATTACATCCCCATTACTTATTTATTTCACAACTGGAAGTTTGTACCTTTTGACTCCTTTCACCCATTTTGCAACACCCCCCTAACCTCTGGCAACCACCAATCTGTTCTCTATAACTACAAGTTTGTTTTAGATTCCACATATAAGTGAGATCATATGGTATTTGTCTTTCTATGTCTGACTTGTTTTACTTAGCACGATGCCCTCAAGGTCTATCCATGTTGCCGCAAATGTCAAGATTTCATTCTTTTTTATGGCTGAATAATATTCCTCTGTGTGTGTGTGTGTGTGTGTGTGTGTGTGTGTGTGTGTGTGTGTGTATACAAGGTTGTTTCCATAGCTTGGCTATTGTAAATAATGCTGCAATGACATGAGGGTGTGTATATTTTTTGAAGTTAAGTGTTTTCAAAATTTTCATTTGTTTCATGAACAACGTAGACATGATTATTTTACAATGTTTCTGATAACTCTGACATCTCTAATATTTTTAGGGTCAGTTTCTGTTGCCTGCTGTGTCTGATGGTTCTCATTCATGGAGTCTAGTTCTTTTGTGTTCGTTATCTTTGAGTATATGCTACACGTTGTATTTGAAAAAATCAGTTTAGGAATAATCTGAGACCTACAACGAAGGCTTTCCTGCCAGGCGGCTGGGAGCACTCTCAGTCTATAATTGCCTTAAACCAAGTAAAAACTTAACTGTATTACACAGGGGATGTTTCATTCTAGTTCACCTTCATCCTAAGATTATAGCCGTTTGGGGTCCTAGCCTTGTGTAGGAATGCTCTTCTGGTAGATTTCCCAAACTGTGCAGAGCCTGGTCTTTTATTTCTTCCCCATTCACCACAGGAGGCTGTCATACCTAATTTGCAGGATCAGGAAATGCTCTTAGCAAAAATGTAGTCTCTGCGCTTGCTTATGTCTCTGGGTTCCAGTTTTTCCTTTACTTTAGACTTAGTAATTCTTCATTGTCTAACCATCACCTTAATGCATTTAAGAATATGTTTTCTTATCCACCCTTTTTTTTTCTTATCCACCCTTGGTTTGTTTTCAGAAGGAATATTAACATAACTAACCTAGCCACTATTATCATCATCAACTTTTAAAATATACTAAATGCCTCAAAAAATAAAGTCATATTTTAATGCTATGGCTCTGACATAAGCTAAGTTGCTGACACCACAAGATGGAGTATAAATCACAGTCCCACCACTGTAAAAACTGTCAGGCCACTACAAATACAAATTTTATTACAGAAAACTACTACAGAATTTTCTTTCCCCTTTTTTTCCTAACTAGGTCCAGCTACCAGTCTATTCTGGGCCATGAAATCAAAGGCTGCAGTCTCAAAATCTAACACTTTTTCCTTTTGATCCCTAAATGGCAATCCTATACATGCTCAGACTTTCCTTTGGAAAAGATAACAGTCACGTTATTTAAAATTCAACATTTATTATTTTATTGTGTAGTTAGAAGAGTCTAGTAGACAGACGTATATATGAATATTGGCCAGAAATTGAGCTAACTTTTGACAAGTGGGAATCAAGAATACTACCACAGAACCATCAATGCCAAAAATGTCTATCAGCCTCAGCTTTACCTATTTGAACAAGATGGCGTAGCCTAGTTTTACCCCAACTGAGAGCATACTGTTTGGCATTTTCCAGTGTCCTTGAAATTTTCAACTACCCACCAGAGGACAGGTCACATGGAACTAAGGAACAAAGAGCTCCAGGTTCCATCAAGTGCCTTCAAGTGACAGGAGTAGAGATTTAAACAAACAGAAGCTGGGTAAGCACAGGAAGGTGGCTCTGCTGTCGCAGTCCTCTACAGCAAAAAGTAAAGGGTTTACTTAGGATTTTAAGAAAGTGATAGAGAAATTCTCCACCAGTCTTTATCCTAGAGATGTTTTTGGTGGTTGTGACCCTACTGGGCAATAACCCTGCGATCCTTTCTAGCTGTGAGGATATCCTAGACTGGAAGGAGCCCAGAAACCTAATTTCTGGCACTCCTGGCCATCACAAAGCCCATACAACAGGTCTATGCATTGTCTAACGTTGAATCTGGAAACGGTCATTACCATTGTTTCCTATTTGAAGGGTCATCTCATTTCCTGCTTCAAAAGGAGATCCATAAATTACAGCTTAGGACCACATTCTCAATTTTTAGGTGGAAAATGGTCTCCAGAGACATCAGACACAATAAAATACTTCCTCAGATGACAGGGAAGTATACGATTGCAAGTCAGGAAAGGAGGAATGTTCTTTTAGGAGGTACAGAAATTGAAAGAGCAATTGAAATTATGCCAACCACCCTTCATGGCCTATATAGACGGAAATTCTTGCCTTACTCAACCAGTCGATAAACAGATCCTCTAGCAAACGAGTTACCAAGGTGAAAAATAAACTTTAGTCTGGCTCAGTTCTCTTCTGACCCACATGCTCTTGAAATTTTGAAAACATTTCACTTTTTCTTTCTTTTTGTGTTTCAGTGCAGATAATTTCTTTTGATCTATCTCAAGTTAATTTTTCAGGTCAACATTTGTTGAATATTGACAATTTCATATGGTTCAATGTAATATATTAACCTAATGGGCAAAATTCAAATTTGCTTGTATGTTGCTAAATACAATTTTTTTAAAGGCTTTGCCAATTTGCTGCTTTTGACAGTGTATAAAAGTATGCATTTTCTTTCATTCTTTTCAACTTGATATTATGTATAATTTTTACAAACCTGAGGAAGAGGTTATGGGAACTCCTGATTAATAGCTGGTTATTCAGAAACACAGGGGACAACCAACTGGACTTGCAACTGCCATCTGAAGTGGGGGCAGTTTTGTGGGACAGAGCCCTTAATCTGTGGGGTCTGTGCTAGCTCTGGGCAGTTAGTACCAGAATTGCTTAATGTCAGGGGAAAACTCCCCACACATTTGATGTCAGAAGTGTTATGAGTAGAGAAAATAAGTTTTTTCTTTTAAGGTATATAAAAGAGAAACCACCTTTAAACTCACTTAGCTTGGGGAAGTGAGAGTAGTGAGAGTACCACACATCTGATATGGGAAATGGCTTTTCCCCATGTGAATCTTCTGAACTGAACCAATTGCCATTTATTTGAGGTAGGATCACAATATTCCTAATCAAAGGAGGCAGAATAGTGATATGATCCCAGGAAGTCCTTGCACTCCCCTCTATTACTCTAATCTTGTCTGTTTTGTTTGGTGTCATAGACCATAATTTTTGAGACTATAGAGACAGGACTGAAGACCAGGCCATGGTGGGGACAGCAATGTTTCTAAGGGCAAGACAACCAAGACTTGGATCTAGAAGTGAGTAGTGGAATGGCAAAGAATATGGTTGTGACTTGGGAACCCCCTCAATCCTCCCTGGGTTAGTATTTGTCATCCTCTTATTTATGCTGCTACTAAGGGACTCTAGTCAAGCCTTTGTGACTCAGCAGTGGGCATAAACATAGCTATCTTCCTTCCTTCCAAGATAGTGTTCAAGAGAAAACTTTGATACAAACCATGCATTACAGTGATAGTATGACGTCTTCATGGAGTCAAGTAAGAAGAAGGCAGGCCAGGGAGCCAGGAGTGGTTAAGTTCCCGGCCTCTGCTTTGGCGGCCCAGGGTTTCCCTGGTTTGGATCCTGGGCGCAGACATGGCACCGCTCATCAGGCCACAGTGAGGCGGCATCCCATATGCCACAACTAGAAGGACCCACAACTAAAAAGATATACAACTATATACTGGGGGGATTTGGGGAGAAAAAAGCAGGAAAAAAAAAAGATTGGCAACAGTTAGCTCAGGTGCCAATCTTTAAAAAAAAAAAGAAGAAGAAGAAGAAGAAGGCAGGCCAGAGGATCCAGTCTGGAATTCTAACTCTGTCTTGAACAAGGTCTTTATTGAATTCTACCCTAATATCTTAAATTATAGTTGTAAAGAGAAATGTCTCCCTTTGTCTATTTTGACCACATGAAGACTGTGCTTACCCTCTGAAAAGTCAAAAGATAAGACAACATCTACTACCCTTAGCAAGTGCTAATAGGCCACCTTGAAGGTGTAAATGCTTTGTTGCTTGACTGTCACCACACCTGTACTGAATAGAACTAATTTTCCCCAGAAAGGACCTGGCTTTGACCAAATCCTGGCCCCCTCCCCTTCCACATGATAAAGCTGCTAATTATCTGAGAAAAGATTCCTGAGTTACAGTGTAGCAGGAAGCATACTCAGGGTCAATTAGCCATAATTCTGTTTCTGTTCAAATTCATAATTATTATATCACTGCTGCACAAAATCAGACTTGGAGCTAGTTTGTGTCTCATTGCACCATTTATTAACTTTTTGACCATGAGCAAGTTACTGGACCTCTGTTAGCTTTGTCATGCACAAAACTGCGATAATAGTAAGATCAACCAACTAAAATGTTGGAGTGTTCCCAGCCTTGTTTAGATGGATGAATCTACTTAAATTTCTGTTACTTTGCCTTTCCAATAAGTTTTGTTTTTATTTCTTGCTAAGAATCAGTGTAGAGGCTATTGGAAGAAGAGAAACTAAGTTGTTGTGGCAAGAACAAGCTAGACTATGAGTAAAAGTCAACCTTACCTACATAGACTAGATAAAACCCTAAGAAACAAAGCCATTGTGCAGACATTTTCAAGGATTAAGACCACTGTATGTGCTTCTTCTGATCCCCAAGAGTACAAGATTTCCATTCAAATAACTTTCTTCCATGACAAAATATTGCTGAGTCTGTCAGTTCTCATCTACCCACCCCTAGTAGTTCTGTGAGCTGAGAGCTTTTCAAAGTTCAGAAAATCTGGTCTAAACTCCACAAACCTTGATCACAGAGTGTGGGTTACTTATTGTCTGGACTGTGTGCTGGAGGAAGTGTAGGCAGGAGGACTAGCTGAGTCAGCTAGAAGTTTCTTCTAGCTGAAACAGTATTGCATTGGAAAATGTGCTTCAAACTGTCGATTTGACTTCTAGTGACATTTCCTTACCACTACTCCAATCTGCCTCCTCTCAGAGTTTATTACAAGGGAAATATAACCACCATTACTCATCATTAATCCTTCAGAATATTGAGGGACAGAACTGTATTACCAATAGTAAAGTTCTTAGAAATTCTGGGTTATGTAGTCACAAAGGAGGTCATTTCTTTTGCATATATGTCCAATGTTGAAAGGATTGAGAGTACGCAGATAGTCAGCATCTTCATAGATAGGTATGCCATAAGTTGAGTAGTTTGAGGGGAAGGGTGATAGACTAGAATTTTTTCAGAAAACATTCTATACGTTAGGATTCCATGGCTATGAACTTTTGGTAATATTCTGTTGCCACTGCCTAGAGCATGAAATTGGTGAAAGGATTCTTCTCTAGTGATTTCATTCTGGGGATTATCTTTACAATTTCTTATATAAAACGTGCAAGATACACTTTTAGGAGAATCACCAAAGAATAGAAATAGTATATAAAAATTCCAAACCATAAGAAGAGGGAAATGGAAAAAGAAAAATAGCAAATAAAGGAAAAACCTTTTAAAAGTCAAGGAAATTTAAAATACTCCTCAATAACCAATAATTGAAACACCATGAGTCCAAATTAATGGGATGTGGCTAAAAGCATAATTAGAATAAAAAAGAAACTCTTATATTCTTATATTAGAAGTGAAGAAATGTTAAATTAACCTAAGCATGAGACTTAATGTTAGAAAAAGGACAGAACAAATCCAACAAAAAGAGGAGAAGGAAGATAAAAGAAATAAGAGCAGAAATAATTGAAATAGAAAAACAAAGATAGAATAAATAGAATCGACAAAGTCTAAAGTTAGTTCTTTGAAAAGACCAACAACATCAACAAACTTCTGGTGAAATTGTGATGAATATAAAGCAGAAATTTTAAGTACAAAACATTGACAAGTCAAATCCATCAATATCTAAAACTGCATGATAAACGATGATGAAATCAGATTTACTCAGGAATTTAAGAGTTTTTTAACAGCAGAAAAATCTATAAACATAATTAGACACATTAACAAATTTAAGGAGGAATATTATATTATCATCTCAATTCGCAGAGAAAAAGCACTTGATAAAATTTAACAACGTTTTATGATTTAGCAAACTAAGAAATAAAGCATGATTTTCCTGAAAAAATTTATCTACCAAAATCCTACAGAAAATACTCATATATGGATTGGAAAGAAATAAAGAAAGCTCTATAACACTTGCAGATAATATAAATTTCTATGAAAAAACACAAAAGAATCTGAAAATAAATAATCTGAAAAAAATTTTAAAGACTTTAGTAAAGTATCTGAATATGAAAGCATCGCTCCCTAAATCAACTGAATTTCCATTATACCATAAACAAACATTTAGAAAGTATAAATTTCAAACTACCATTTGAATTAGCAAAAATATACACACTCACACACACACACACACACACACACACACACACACACCCCTAAGAAGAAATCCCACAAGATCTGTGCAAAATCTATATAGAGAAAACTGTGCAACTTATGGAAAATTATTGAGGAACACCAAAGACTTGAGTAGATATACCAAATCCATGGTTTGGAAGACTCAAAGTTGTAAAGATACAAATCCTTGCCAAATTAATTTACCTATTCAATATAATTCTGATCTAAATACAAAAAATATTAAGAAATCTGACAGATTCAATATGTACATGAATGGGCAACAACACAAGAATAACTATGACACCACTGAAGATGGATAAGTTAGGGAGACATGCACTATCATATGTCAAGATGTATTATAAAGCCATATTATTAAGACAATATGGTATTGGCGCAGGGATAAGAAAACTGCAAATGAAACAGCATAGACTCTAGGAAGAGAACCACATATATATGAAAACTTGTTTTGTGATAGAATTGTCAGTTCATTTCGAAGAGGGAATGATTTAAGTTTTTAAATGGTGCTGGGACAATTGGTTATACATGTGGAAAAAAAGAAATTGGATACCTGCCTCACACCACATACAGACATAATTTACAGATAGATTTAAGACTTAACTGTAAAAGGTAAACTTTCAAACTTTTAGAAGAAAATACTTTGGAATAGGTAAGGACTTCAGAAACAAGAATATACTAACCATAAAATGAAATATTGATAAATTTACATTAAAATTAAGAGCTTTTGTATGTGCAAACACAACATAAAGAAAGTGAAAAGACAAGTCACAAATCACAAAAAAATAACTGCAACACATGTAACCCCCCAGCCAGATTGAATCTTAAAGCTTCTACAAATCATTAAGAAAAAGATAAAAATGCACAAAATGAGCAAAATAAAAGAAACAAACAGATTTCATTAAGGAAACTACACAAATGATGAATAAACATATGAAAAAGTGTTCAACGTCATTAGTAATCAGGGCAATGCAAATGAATACTACAATAGAGTGCTAGTTTATAACCATAAAGTTGGGAAGAGAGATTAAGAAGTCTTACTACAATATCAAGTATTAGCAAGGACATTAGCAAAATAGAAATCCTTATATCCTGCTGATGGCAGTTTAAACTAGTATAGCCACTGAGAAACTAACTTGGCATCATCTTACAAAATAAAAAATTCACAGACCTGTAATATCTTTGTTTTTGACAGATATTTTCACTGAGCATAGAATTCTAGGTTGACAGATTGTTTTCCTTCAGTTCTTTAAAGATATTGCTACATTATCTTCTCACTTGCGTTGTTTCCAATGAAAAATCAGATGTCATCCTTATCTTCATTCCTCTGTCTCTATGTAACATATCTTTTTTCTCTGGCTGCTTTTGAGATTTTTTTTTCTTTTTACCATTAATTTTGAGTAATTTGGTTATTATGTCTTTATGTTGTTTTCTTCATGGCTTGTGTGTGTGTGGATGCTTTGTGGTTTGTTGAGATTCTTGGATCTATGAATTTATAGTTTTCACCAAGTTTGGAAAATTTTTGGCCATTATTTCTTCAAATATATTTTCTGTCCACCCCCCCTTTTCAGGAACTCCAATTACTGAAAGTTTGGTCTCTGATCTTGATGCCAATCCAAATAACAACAACAGAGTCTTGGGTGAAAAAGGAAAGACTTTACTTTGCCGGGCAGCAGGAGAAAAGCACAGGCCAGTGCCCCAAAACTGCTTGGTCCATGTTAAGAAACAAGTAGGGGTTTTTATTTGGGATTTTAGGTAGGGGATGGGGGCCATGGACTTCTTGGTCAGCATTTTCCCATCAGCCTGTGTCTGGGCTGCTTCCAGAGGAGGAGACAAAGGATTTCTCAGATGAGTGTCCTTGGCTGTTTATCTCCATGGTGGAAGGTAGACTGTGATGTCAGGAAGCCAAGGAGTTGGGCCTGGGAAGCTTTGGTTTCTTGATATTCTCTGGACCTTAGTTTCTCTGTAAAAGAACTTCAATGTCCTGCGATTAGCCACAACTTTAGTGGGAGCCCAGTGTGAGGTCATCTGGACTTTAACAATTTGTATCTTCTATTTGGCTCTATAGCTCAGGGAGTCAGAGGTTAAAGAAACAATCATTTACATATGAGCGTAACTGAAGAACCAGGGAACTGGGAATCAGTGCTTTTAGCTTTAACCCATATATGCTGGGTTCACTGTAGGGGAACCAATATCAGGGCTGATATTAACTAAAAGCTGGTAACAATATTAAGCCATTAACACACCTCACTGATCCTCTTTATCTTCTTTTCATTCTTTGTTTCATTTTGGATAGGTTCTATTGTTATAATGTCTTCATATTCACTAATCTTTTCTTCTGCAATGTCTAATCTGCTCTTAATCCCATCCAGTGTATCAGTTTTCATCTCTAGAAGTTGAATTTTGATCTTGTGATATCTTCCACCTCTCAACTTTACTGAGGTAAGACCCTTCTGAGTATTCTATCACATACCTCATGAATTACGATGTTTTCCTTTCCGACTGTTGGGAACTGGCGCTATTTCCAGCCCTGTGTGAGCACTGAGGGCTACTCCATCTAATCCTTTCAAGTTCTTTCCCAGGTCTGAGGTAGTTTTCTCCCACAAATAACTGGTCCCTATTCCGCTGAATGCTTGAGGGGAATCCCCTGTACCTGGAGACTTTTGTCTCTGTGCAGCTTTCTCCTTTGCAGTTTTTTGGCCTGTGAACTCTAGCCAGCTTGGTCTCTCCAGGCTCTCAGCTCCATCTTCTCAACTCAGAGATTCCACTGGGGTTTGCCTGAATCGCCCATCCCTGCACTACAGCCTGGAGACCCTCTCAATGCAGTGAGCTGGGGCAATCACAGGCTCATCTCTTTTCTTTCCCATCCCTCAGGGATGACCGTGCTTTGTCGCCTGATGGCCACTGCTTTGAAAAACGTTGTTTAATATATTTTGTTCATTTTTGTTTTTATTTCAGGTGAGAGGATAAATCCAATCTTTGCTACTCCATCTTGGCCAGAAATCTCATATGTTATTAATAATATTTTAGTTCTTCATTTGAGTGCTGGTTTCGTAAGTATTCATTTGCTTATTATGTATCAAAGCCATATACACATATATATTACACATTCTGTCATTTGTATAAAATATTGCATAACATTTTTTAAGTTCTGAAAAGAAATAAAGATTTTTTTCTCCCCCTAGGTGGAACAAGGGCAAAAAAAGGAGGAAGAGTTTGTGGCCAACCTCCTACCTCCCTACCTTCCTAAACCCTCTATCCATTCTAGTCACCAACCCCCATCTTGACCAACTTCCTCCTGCTCTTGTCACGATGACTGTGAAGGTGTTTTCCTGACACGCCAAGATGGTCGAGGGAAGATGGTGCTAGCTTGGGAAACATGGAAGATCAGGAGCTTTCACATGCTATGATCCAACAGACCATTGTGGCCTCCCCTGTTTATAGTACTAGATGAAGGCCTTTCAGGATAGTGCTGACTTACACATCAGACTGCCAAATATTGGGGGAGGAGTTCATGTGAAGAGTTTCTCTGTTTCAGATGATACCTATTTTTAGAATATAAGCTACTCAAATGTTTTAACACTTTCCCCCTCCCCCTCTGGCCTTTTCAGTTCGGCCAGAACCCCTTGCTGCTGTGACGCAGGAACAAAATCAAAATGCAGTGATTTGCTATCTTGAGGATGATGGAAAATTTATGCAAAAGCAGACAGACTGAGATTTATAATGGTTTGATTAGTAAAAAACTTATGAACGTACCTCAAGGGCGCCCAGGACAATTAGACCAAGGACTTAATGAATATATTCATGATGACAAAAAAAAAAAGTGCGATTAAGGGAAGAGGAAATGGACAAAATCATTCCACATTGAAACAATCCATAAAAGACAAATTATAACACCACCAAAAATTAACTGAAAAGACTAGATGATACAAAGTCAAAAATGAGGATTAAATTTTTTTTAAGTTGATGAAATCACCTTGAGGGATGCAGGAACCAGAGAAAGATTTGATAGATGAAGCAGTAAGAATAAGAATAAAAAATCAATTGAATTTCTAATGGAAACTAGAAATTGAACCAATGTGGAACTTTTTACAGTGAATGATAGTTGAAGAAAAACATCAGGTAAAGTTTATCTGAATCTCCTGAAAAACACTTCCTGCATTAGCAAGTATATAAGGTAATATATTTCATCTGTTCAAGAGATGTTACAACAGCATACAAAACACGTTGTTAACTCGTGTTGTAGACAATTATATACAATTATTTACCTAAAATTTAGTTGATATATTTCAGTAGTTCCTAAAATACATGATTGTTAAGGGAAAATATTACCAACTGCTTTTTACTCGTAAAGAGTGCAAAAGTAAAATAAATTTTGGGTCATTTCTTTGTGAGATTTAAATTATCCTACCTTTTAAAAAGTATATCAAGTAATTGTTCACAAATCATTTTTTATTGTAGAGAGGAGAACAATTTTAATTAAAATAGGCAAATAATACTTTGCATCTACCTTTGAGAAAAGTGTATTTGTGAAGTGATTTTAAAAGCATGAAGCCAATGAGTAAGATGGTATTATAAAATATCACCAGTGTATGGAAATATAAATGCCACGTATAGATGTAAATTCTCCTAACGGTTCTTGTGAGCATCATCATTTTCATTAGCCACTAAATACTGGAGACTACCCTGCCTTAGTTACAATGTTTGCTCCATTATCTCCTAGTTCTTTTTACTGGATTCAGACCTACATCAGGGGGTGTTTCCTTAACATTTGGAAACTACAGATGCTTATTAGAAAAAAAGTTTTTCATCCTTCTACGTCATGGATCTCTTTCATTCCTCTTCCACAACACTACTCATTCCCCCATGTTTTCCTGGTCAATGAAACACATTCACTCATTTTTCAAAGAAGCAGCTATTTTATTACAAATTAGAAATTGTAAGGGATGTGGTGGGTACTGTTATGCTCTATTGCTGAGAGTGTAGAGGAGATCAAACTGCCTGGTTTCGAATCCTGTTTCTACTTTTTACAACCTTGCACAAGATACCAAATTCCTCTTTGACTAGTTCCGTCATTTGTAAAATGGAAATAACAATAGTGTCTACCCATAGTTTATTGTGAGAAAATACATATCAAGCATACTTGCCTGGTACATAATAAACGCTGTACGAATATATGCAATGATGATGATAGTGATAACAGACAATCTGACAGCATCTATCCAAAGAAGAAATGTCCATTTCCTGTGACTGAGTAATGCTGGTTCTAGGAATGTGTTCTACAGAAATAATAAGTCAAGTATTTAAAGATGGGTACAAGACTATTCATTCCTGCTCACAACAGTGAAACCTTAGAAATAGCCTGCATGTCTCTAAAGAAATGTTGGTGAAATAAATTATGGTACATCCATACAATGAAAATTTTGAAGACAAAACAGTGTAATAGTTATGAATATAGGCTTTGACTGTAAACTTCAATGAGCTAAGGCTTCTCCCATCTCTCTCAGAATATCCTGAGTTCTTCCTAGACCTTTCTTCCTTGCTTTTCAATTGTATCAACCAGTTATTGCTCTATAGTAGTTTCAAAATGTTAGTGGCATACAATAGTAAGCATCTATTTCTCACTTGAAGTTTGCAGGGCAGCTGGAGCAGCTCTGCTTTGGGCTGCAATGGCCAGGACAGCTCTGCCTCACAATATAGCTGGCTAGCTAAAGCATGTTCTTGTCATGACAATAACAGAAGCACAAGAGGGTGAGAGATAATATGTAAAGATTGCTAAAGTCTAGGTTCAGAATTAGCACAATGGTGTTTCCACCCACATTTCATTGGCCAATGAAAGTCACATGGATGAGTCAAAGCCAAGGGTCAAGGAAGTACCCTCAGCCTCTCATGAGGCTGTGGAAATAGTGTAGTTTCAGGGAGGGATGAGAAATTGGGGCCAGTAATTCAGTCTACAACATTATTCGTCGCCATTTTTAATTCTCAATCAGTGTGAGATTGCTACCTAAGTCCTTTTGCACTCATTGGACTCATCCTAGTTTCTGTTTAGTTTTCTTTCTCTCTTAACAGAATACCTAAAAATCTCTCTATATCTTTACAACTCTGCCTCAGGTTCCAGCTCACTTTAGTGGCGGAGAGCTTCCCACCTGTACTCTGAAACTCCCTTCTTCGGGATATTTCTGCTCATATATATATATATGCTATTTTTCATCTCTACAGCATTTACATTAATCATTTGATTTCCCTGGATTTAGCCAAAATAAACATCCCAAATTCATAATGTCTTTCAGAGACATGGCTCTTTTTTTAAACTGAAATGAGAAATGGATCCTGCATGTGTTCCCAGAGGAAGAGAGGCTGGTTTGTATTAGGGGAATTCTTGCAGATTAGTAACCCTTCAGATGCCTCCTACAGGCTGCTATAGAATAATCTGGACTCAAATGATCAAGTTTTGGAGGCAGTAGCCAGGTTTTGAACCAATTTTTAAAATGGAGATTTGCCATATTCTAGCCCCAAGAAACAGAATTGGTAGAGGGAGGATATAGTCAGGATAGAATGCCAGTAAAACTTTAACCCCTTCCTTGGTTTCTTAGAGTTTCATAAACCCAAAACCCAGAGTTTCGAACTGGGAGAGATGGGCCGAGAAGTATGAGAATGGGGAGAGCTTGCTCCGAGAATTAAGGATATATTTCCCAGAAAAGGAACATAATGAAAGCAGTCAGAGGTGACAATTTCCTTCCTCTTTTCTAATCTTGGCTCCAGGGCCCTCGGCAGAACCTCTTCCATGTCTTGCATGTTACAGATTTCACTGCTCCCATCAGCTTGGAGATAACATGTGGCTCTTGACAGCTCTGCTCCTTTGGGGTAAGTTGGGCTTTGAGGGGGTAGCTAGAAGGGTACAGGCTCTGGTTCTGGGAACTCAGGATTTTTTGTCTTCCTTTAGTGTACCAGGCTAGAGCTCATGAGTATGGAGACAACTGCATCTGTGCTTCATGGTTTATAGGTGCTTATTATATCAAAAGGATGGGAAGGGAGACTCTGAGTAACATTAAGCCTACAGCACCATGTCAAAATAAAACCTTGTCAACAACCAGCCATGGGCTCTTCAGTACCGCTGTACCTGATTTGGGGAAAGTGGGTAGAGAGAAACTCAGGAGACCTAAGCCGGCCTGCAGAAGACAGAGTCTACATTAATCCTGTCTCCCCAGTTCTCCCTTCCTTGTCGTCTCCCCCTGACCAACTGATGTCTATTCTCTGGTCTCTTACAGTTCCAGTTGGTGGGCAAGTGGGTGAGTAATGTCTAACTCAACTTCTCTTCCTTTGCCACGTTCCTGCTTCCAAAGGCTGGGTCCCCTTATCGTGAAGAAGAAAGCATAGGGAGAGAATAGAAAGGAGAAAGATTTACAAATTTTGTCAGATCTCCTATATTGAGTATAATTTTGATAAAATCCTGGTTTTTAAGGTTTCTCTCTAAGATTTTTCTGAATCAGTCCCAACCTCTGAACTAAATGCCTAAATCTATATAAAATAGCAGGAAAGGGCCAGAATTGCAAAAATGCAGAGGTAGCTCTGCTGGGTTTGCCAACGTCCCTCCAGAAAGTCCCCTTTAGAAGAAAGCTCAGTACATTTTTGTTCCTCAGAGAGAATCCAGCAGGTAAGCGAAGGATTCAAAGTGAGGAATTTGAACCTCGATTTCCACTGCAGATGCTAAGTAAGGCCTGATATTAACCCTAAGAGACAGTATAGCACAGAGGATAAGAAAATCGGCTCCAAGCAGCTTGCCCTAGTTTGAAACCCTGCTTCCTTGCTGACCAGCAATGAACCTAAATTAGTCATTTGTTTCTCGGGAACCCAAAATCTCCAACGCACAGATGCAGATTTAATGATATGAACAGAGCTCTCTGTAATAGGGTCTGGACACTCTTAACGGCTGGCTTTTGTAGGTTTCCACTCACCGATTTTTCAATTTAATCTAAATATACATTTTTGCCCTTGTGCTATCCACAAAACTTTACCAATTGCTCAGACTTCCCTTTTATTCCACTTGTTCTTTTTGTTTTACTTCCAAAGCAGACCCCACAAAGGCAGTGATCACCTTGCAGCCTCCCTGGGTTAGTGTATTCCAGGAGGAAAATGTAACCTTATGGTGTGAGGGACCCCGTCTGCCTGAGGACAGCTCTACACGGTGGTTTCTCAACGGCACAACCATTCAGACCTTGACCCCCAGATACAGAATCACTGCTGCCACTGTCAGTGACAGTGGTGAATACAGGTGCCAGACAGGTCTCTCAGTGCCAAGTGACCCTATACAGCTGGAAATCCATAGAGGTAAGTATGGCATGGAGCAGGAGGGCTGGAAATCACGAGGCCTTCCTTTGTGTTTTCTCCTTCCTGGATGCCAGAGGTGTGTGTGTTGATTTACCTGAGTATGAGTCTCAGCTCTATGTGCCTACCAGGTGAAATTAAGTCAAGATGCTCAAAACATCACGTTAGGGTGTTTGAACTGTGCCCCAACAGCACCTCAACTGGGGCAGCTGTATGTAGGGTATCTAGAGTAAAACTCAGACCCTAACATTTTGTTATTCAAAATTATGTAGTTTTGTTGAAAAACGTATGCTTGCACATAGTAAGTAATAATTCAGACAAATGTACAATGATGAACAATGAAATCTTCCTCCCACTCAAAACTCTAGTCCCACAGTCACCTTCCACAGGAAAAAAACTGTTTATATATAAACTTTTTTAAAAAGTGGCTGTAGAATACTCTATATACTGTCTCACATCTTAGTTTTACGACTTGTAATATCTTGGAGATCTGTTTATATCAACAGAGATCTACCTCATACTTTCAAATGGATGTGCTATCATTGATGTAACCATTCTCCCCCTTAGTAAACTTCTAGTGTGCTTCCGTTCTTTCGCTTTTAGGAACAATGCTGCAATAACATCTTTATACATATAGCATGAGGTACGTTTCGTGGTATATCTGTAAGATAATATTCTGGGCATAGAATTACTATGAGACTTTAGGTCTTAAGCCATGATAAACAGAAGCAGGAAAAAAAACCCCACCATCTACTTAAATCTGTAAGTAGTTTCGATTTGTCAAGAGATGGAAACTGCAACACTTTTTAGGGGAAAATGTTTCAATACCCAGGACAAACCATTCAAATGGATTATTTAGTTATTCAAAAGCAATAAGCTAAAACTTCTTTGTAACTGATAATGCAAAAGTTAATCCATGCTGGAGGCAGGATTAGATTTATGCAGACTGGGAGATTAATGCTTTTGAAGGAAATGGTTTTTCCTAAGGAAATGTTGAGAATGTCAGAGAAAATGCTAGGTGTTGTTCATGTGTCTCTTAGGACTCCAGGAATCAGTTCCTAGGCTGGAGAGGTCAAGGGAGCTGACAGAACTGTTACAATAAGAGACTTTGTGTAGTTGGAGCAAAAGCAGAAGTGTTTCATGGTTCAAGTGAAAAAAACGAACTAGGACCGGAAAGAGGCCATTTTCTTTGCCTCTGCCTAGACTCTCGAACTCCCAGCATTGGTGACTTATTGAGAATAATATCTTTTACATTATTTTTTACATTGTTACATATTATATTAGTACATTATATATCTTTTTGTTATATTTTAATGTGAATTTTTATTAAGGTATAACATACAACAAACCTTAAATGTACACCTCAGTGAATTTTCACAAAGTAAACAGCCGCCAGATCAAGAAATAGAACACTTCCACAATCACAGAAACTCCTTCTTGCCCATTTCTAGTCACAGTCCCCCAAGACAGACATCTAACACTATAGCATTTTACCCATGTTTTAACTTCATGTAAACGGACGCAGTATGGTACACTTTGTACTCTTTTCTGTTTGGCTTTTCTCATGCTGATTGTGAGATTCTTACATATTGTGAAGTTGCAGTTCATTTGCTCTCATTACTGTATAATTTTCCATATTTATCTGTTCTATTGATGGACTCTTGGGCTGTTTCCAGTTTGGGCATCTTAGAAATAGTACTGCTGTGGATATTTTTTGTACTTCTCATTTAGTGCGCTTACGGACACAATTCTGTTGGAATATGGCTAGGAGTGGCATTGCAGGATCACAAAATATGCATATGTTCAGGTTTAGTTTTCCAAAGTGCTTACACCAAATTACATTCCCACCAGCAGAGTGTGAGAGTTCTGATTTCTCCTCATCCTCATCAATACTAGGTATTTCCAGTTTTTTTCATTTTAGTCATTCCGGTGCATGTGCAATAGTATCACATTATGGTTTTAATATGCACTTCCGTGACAACTAGTGATATTGAGCATTTTTCACATGTTTATTACCTTTTGGATATTCTC
Organism: Equus asinus; assembly: GCF_041296235.1. NCBI lineage: Eukaryota > Metazoa > Chordata > Mammalia > Perissodactyla > Equidae > Equus > Equus asinus. Next base: position 12,471,947 of record NC_091814.1, read on the forward strand.
TTTTGTAAAATGCCTGTCGGGGTTTTTTGCTAATTTTTTTTTATTGTTGTCTGCCTTTTCTTTGTTGACTTGTAGGAGTTCTTTATACATTCTGGATATGAGTCTTTTGGGAAGTGTTGCAAATATCTTCCACTTTGTGGCTCGCCTTTTTGCTATCTCTGCGTTTTTTTGTTTTTTCAGTGGACAAAAGTTCTTAATTTTACTACAGTACACTACATCAAGTTTTTCGGTTAGTGCTGTCTATACCCTATTTTAAAAATGTTTTGCCAAGGTTAGTCAGTAGTGGAGGATTTAATTCAGTTACACTAATTCTCAGTCACTTTAATTAAATCTATGTATGCTGAGACCAAGAAAATACAGCTGATTTGTGGACCGAAGTCCTAATCTGGAGTAGAATGAGTGTCCCCATTCTACTCCAAGGTGATGAAGATGGGGAGAATGGTTTTTGAGTAGGAAATTAGTGATGTCGGCTACAAGCTGCATCCCACAAGTTTTAATATGTAATATTCCCATTATCTCTTAAAGCTAGATATTTTTAATTTCCATTATAATTTTTTTTACTCATTAATTATTTAGAAGTGTTTTTGGAGGTTGGCTTTTTATTATTGATTTGTAATTTTATGGCATTTTGGTCAGAATTTGTATTAAATATGATATGAGTTCCTTGGTATTTGTTGAAAATTGCTTTGTGGCCTAGTATGTGCTTAGTTCTTATAAATGTTACATGGTGTTTGGAAAGTATATGAATTTTCTCTTTCTAAGGTACAGCATTCTATATAAATCCCCAAATCAAGTCTGTTAATTGTGTCATTCAATTATGTTGTATCATTACTAGTATTTTGGACAGTTTCTGTTGGAGGTATGTTAAAATGTGTGGATGTATAAAGCAAAGGTGTCTGTGTGTTTGGGCAGTCCAGTCTTTGAGCACCTCTTGGTTGGGAACAGGAATAAGGGAGGAAAAAGTGTTCATTATATTTAGAAGCTCAATGGCAGCATCCAAGACTATAAAGATCATACAGCACTGGAATGCCTGCCTTCCGTTCTTAGATAAGCTCTGGAGGGGGAAAAAGCACTGCTGTCTCTTCTACTCTTTTGTCCTTTAAGAACTTCATCCTTCTTTAGCCAAACCAACTGCTCCAGAGAAAGAAAAAGTGAAGGAGGCATTTTTGGTTACGTGTAGAGGTGTACATCAAAAGGGAGGGCCCATTTGACTTGGAGCTTGTTTTTACCAGCTGTATCACTGATGTGCACATATGTGAGTGTTTCTATCAACTTAGTAGCATATATCCATCTGGATACGGTTGCCACTCTGTGTGTTTGTCTTAGTATGTGTGATCCCATTAACAAATTTGTCAGGAGTTAGAATGTATTAGTTTCCTGTTGCTGTGTAACAAATTGCCACAAATTTAGCAGCTTAAAACAACAGATGTTTATTATCTTTCCATGAGTTAAGAGCCCCAGCACAGGTTTGTTGGGTGCTCTGTCAAGGTCTTACAAAGCAGCAATCAACGTATTGACTGGGCTGTGTACCTTCCTGCAGCCCTTCCAAGCTCATGTAGTCAGTGGCAGAATTTTGCTCCTCATGGTTGTAGGACTGAGGTCCCCACCTTCTTGCAGGCTGTTAGCTTGGAGCCAATCTCAGCTCCTAGATGCCCCTTGCCAAATGGCCATCACAGGCCCTCTCACAACATGGCAGCTTGCTTCCTTAAGGCCAGCAGGAGACTCTCAGTCTGGTCTGCTAAGACAGAATCTTGTATAATGTAACATAATCATGAGAGTGACATCCCATCACCTTTGTCATATTTTGTTGGCTAGAAGCTAGTCATAAGTTCCACCTACACTCAAGGGGATTATACAAGAGTGTGGCTCATTGGGGTCATCTTAGAATTCTGTCTACCACATGGAGTAAACTGTTTTTCTCCCAAGCAACTTCTGCTATCTGGAAAGGGAAGACAAGAAAAGGCTGTGTACACAGTTGCTGGTAAAGATTACTTTTCTTCCCAGCAAAGCTAAAGATATTTGAGGAATGGGAGACAGGCCTCCTATTCAGCAGAGCTCTGAGGTTGGGATGTTGCAAGGAGAAAAAGATAGGAAAGGCGCTGGGCCCAGCTTTGGCCTCCTTGTACCTCTACCACTGTCTACGTGTATTTGGGCCCATGTTTTTCAGATTGGCTACTACTCCAGATCTCTAACAGAGTTTTCATCGAAGGGGATCCTCTGGCCTTGAGGTGTCATGGATGGAAGAATAAGCTGGTGTACAATATAGTTTTCTACCAAAATGGCAAAGCCTTTAAGTTTTCTCCGCAGGATTCTGAATTCACCATTCTGACAACCAACCTGAGTCACAATGGCATCTATCACTGCTCAGGCATGGGATGGCATCGCTACACATCAGCAGGAGTATCTATCACTATAAAAGGTATGGTATCTGAATAGTCATAGAGCTGTTGTTGTGAGGACCAGACGAACCATCATAAATCATTGCTTCAATTTGCAAGTAAAGAAACGGAGGCCTTACTGAAGGCCACACAATGACCACCGGCTGGGCCAGGACCAGAACTGAGGTCTTCTGGGTCCCAGTCCATTGCCCTTTCCAGTATACCATCAATAATCACAGGAGCTAATGTCAAGGCCAGGACATAGTGAGCATCCATTTCATCAATTTCATTTTAGTTGCATGGAATAGAGACTCCCTCAAGGTCGGTAGGAGAGATATTAGAAAATAACCCAATGGAATCTCATAAAAGCTCCATAGAAACAGAAGCCAGGAAGACATTACGACTTGGTTATATGTACTTTCCATCTATCTCTCAGGGAAAACGTGGCCTCTCTGGTTCCACCTCTCTCTGAGCATCAGCTAATTAAGCAGCTTCCTTTGTTCCAGTTTGCACGTGGCCCTTGTTGCGACTCTTTCGTGGCCTTTCATCTTAGTACTCACAACTACTAGCAACTTTTTTCTGACTGAAAAATAGTTCATTTCCATGGGAAATAAATTATTGTCCCAGATTGTTTTTTGAGGCGGGAACACAGTCATGAGTCACTGACCTGGCTAGTGTGTGGGCCAGTGTCCACTCTTAGACAACTATTACTAAAAGGGCATGGTAATACAATAAATAACATGGCTATTCAGGGAAGTATGGACTGTGTACAGGTACTCTCCCCAGTAGGATGTGAGCAAGCTGGCAACTATCTCTATGAGGAAACCCCAAGAATGCCTCTCTGCTAGAAGTGGGAAAAAATGTATGTTGTGGATGCATTCTCTAAGAGCAGGTTTCCTGAAGGGAGAGGGGATATATCCTCTGTAAAAGAACCTTGACACTGAGGCAGCCAACCCTGTCCGTGTCAACTTTTTCTTTAGAGCTATTTCCAGCCCCAGTGCTGAGAGCCTCCTTGTCATTCCCGCTCCTAGAGGGGAATCTGGTCAACCTGAGTTGTGAAACCAAGTTGCTCCTACAGAGGCCTGATTTGCAGCTTTACTTCTCCTTCTACGTGGGCAGCAAGACCCTGATGAGCAGGAACACATCCTCTGAATACCAGAGACTAACTGCTAAAAGAGAAGATTCTGGGCTATACTGGTGTGAGGCTACCACAGAAGATGGAAATGTCATCAAGCGCAGCTCTGAGTTGGAGCTTCAAGTGCTTGGTGAGTGAGCATGATGGGAATTGACTGGCACAAGAGAGGATGCTCTGTTTTCTCCTATCAGACTGAGATCTGTTCAAGGGGATTTCGTGGCCCGCCTAGGAAAAAACCATCAACAGGCCTTTCCGCTCTTCATTCAGAACTTCACTATTCTCCTCATAAACTTCATTAAATTTGCTTTCCTTTCTTTTTCTTTCATTTCTTTTCCTTTCTTTCCTCCATTTATTTCCCTCTTTTTGTCCTTCCTTCCTTCTTTTCTTTTCTTCTCTTCTTTATTTTCTATTTTTTCCAGTCTCTCTCTACCCACCGCCTTCCTCCTTCCTTACCTCCCTCCTTCTCTCCCTCTTTCTCACCAACAATCTAATCAACAATATATTGAATTCCTCCTATCTACTGTCACAGGTATGGGGATACAAAGACCCTGGGGTGCAGTTCTTACTTCAAGGAGCTCCCGTTGTAGATTGGTGAGACAGAGATTTTGTGGGTTGCACATAAGTACTTGTCCAAGTGTCTATATCTGGCTGAGGTGGAAGTATTGTAAGCTCCAGAAAAAAAAAAACTGTTTAGGAAAAAAGCTTATCTTTAACCCAGATTTATTTCAAGCATTAAATGGCATAGAAATAGCAGTTGTCTGAGACTAAGGAGTAAGGCCGCTGACAGGGCCCTGACAGTTAGGCTCTTATGAGGAGCCTGCCCCCAGTCCGTACACTATAGCCCAGCTAGACCTACCTCCAGCTCCTTCCTGCCCCCTGAAATTACCAGTGTCTCCACTGGGAGCTGGCATATCAGGTCCCAGCCAACCTCCTCTTCCAAATATAACTCAAACACATCCTTCCGGCTTCTAAAAAGCATTTCTTCTCTTTGTCATTTTCTGTTTCAGGCCTCCAGTCACCAACTTCTGTCTGGTTTCATGTCCTTTTCTATCTGGCAGTGGGAGTAATATTTTTGGTGGACACTATTTTCTGTACAATAATACATAAGGAACTTCAAAGACAGAAAAAGTGGAATTTAGAAATCTCTTTGGGCTCTGGTCATGAGAAGAAGGTAACTTCCTACCTTCAAAAAGAAATACAGTCAGAAGAAGAGCTGAAATGTCAGCAATAAGAAGAACAGCTGCAGGAAAGGACACTCCAGAAGAAGCCCCAGTGGGGAAAGAAGAAGGCCCCGGAGGGAAAGAAGAAGCGGCAGCTTAGTGGGTGCCCAGGCATCTAGCCAGTCCCTCCCCCTTCCTCTCTGGGTAAGCACTGGGGCACAAACATCCACAAGTTGAAAGACACTAGAACTGTGAGTCCCATGTCATCTAACTCTTAAATAAAGCAAATAAATGAGCTGACTTCACTGAAGACAAACTTGGAAATTTGGTAAGCAAGGGTGATTTGAAGTGAGACTTACTCTAAAGAAATCTTTAAAAACTTCGAAGTCGAGTCTAACCTAATTATCCTATTAGGTAGTTTGAGTAATATATTTTGGGGGACAGGGTTAAAAGATAAGTGTATGCATATGTGTAAGAAATTAAGACAGAGAAAGAGAGAGAGAATGGGAGGGAGTACGAGGAGACAGAGAAAGAGAAAGAGAGGCTATGAGGCAGACAAGAGGGAATAGTGTAGACCAAAAAGAAGGAAATATCACTTACAAATGAATTCTGAGAGACCATGAGAATGAGAGGACTCACACCTTAGCGGTGCTCAGGAGGGTTACCTCACGGCTTTTCTCTTTTTTTTTTTTTTTAAAGATTTTTAATTTTTTCCTTTTTCTCCCCAAAGCCCCCCGGTACATAGTTGTGTATTCTTCGTTGTGGGTTCTTTTAGTTGTGGCATGTGGGACGCTGCCTCAGCGTGGTCTGATGAGCAGTGCCATGTCCGCGCCCAGGATTTGAACCAACGAAACACTGGGCCGCCTGCAGCGGAGCGCGCGAACTTAACCACTCGGCCACGGGGCCAGCCCCCACGGCTTTTCTCTTTTAATACACGTGCAGGGAACACATCCATGCATCTTACAGAGATACAAGGGAGTAACTCACGATGAGAAATTTTTTTTCTCATTTTTGCCCTTTCATTTGAGGCTTTCTCATAACATTTCTGTGTGCAGAGACACCAGGGGTCCTGCTTGTCTGTCCCTGTCCCTTGCCCTATAGGAAGGCGGAATGTAACTACTGCTTTCCTTGATAAATCAAACCCAGATCTCTGAGCACAGCACAGCAAGGAGAAGTTTCAAGTAGGGAGGAGCAGTGATATCATAAAGCCGCAGCTCTTACCTCCAGAGGTTTACTTTACCTTTCTGATTTTCTGAATGATTACTAACTAGCTTCAAGATACGCTACTGTCCCCCTTGGGCTCTACTTTGGAAACAAAATATTTTTCTGCTACTCTATAACACAGCTGAGATAAAACTGAAATAGGTGAATAAGACTTTACTAAAGCTTAGAAAAAACAAAAAGGGGTATACACTAACCTAGCAACATGATTCTAGATTATTTGGCTTAAAAAATGCAGCTTATCTTCCAAACAAGGATGCATCCCTGCCTAGCCTCTGTCCTGGCTCCACATGGCAGGGCTCACCTTTAGTACCCACCACCTACAAGCACCCTCAAGCAACTTGGAACTTGAAGTAGATGGAAGAGCACCTTAGCCCGCTGCTTCCCTAGTCTGCGGACAGTGAGAATGTTCTTCTCCCCTTCACCTTCAAAAAAAAGTACAACAATTATCATCTTAATAGAAGTGCAATAACTCCAACATTTGTATTAAAGGAAATCACCATATATAATAGCAGGAGTTTCATTGCTTGCACATAATGTTTGGTCTTATGGACTGGGGAAACAGGGAAATGAGAATTGCAGGGGACGAATCCCACAGGAAAGAGGCCCAAAGCCCCTCTGTGGAAGGACTGCCTGTAGAAGACTCTAGCCTGAGGAATGGGGAATTGAAGCAGGAAGTGGCATTCCCACTCAGAGGAGAAAGCTCTGCCTACCCTCACAGGGTGGACAGAATTTCAGGGAAAGTGCTCCCTGGGGACAAAAGGTGGGGGCAGACATGGACGTGGGCAGACATGGACGTAGGCAGAGCACTGAGGTGAAGCTGGAATGGAACCAGTCATTGCTGAAGCATCACAAAGTGCTTCCTCCTTCCCCACTCTCTTCTTTTGTGCTTTCTCTCCAGATTTTTCCATGCGTATATCTTTGTCATAATTTTTTCTCATAAGTACGTTAATGCTTAAATAATTGAGTTGACTAAATCAATTTCATAATTGAGTAAGTTGTACTTCAGTCTACCCTGATTTCTGGCTTACAGCTTGCCAGGAATAGGTTCTTGGGTCCCCCAAATTAAGGCCTACCTGCTTATCACTCTAGCTTTGGTGCTGGGTCTGGTCAAGGCCTGGTAACACCTCATACTTCTCCTGGCAGGTGCTCAGCCTCCAATTTCCCTACAGGGGTTGGATGCCTCTCTGGCACTTGCCCCTATCTATCTAAGAGCTCACTCCTCTTCATTTTTATCCCATCCTCTCCTGGAAACACAAACAGAAATCACTGGATCCCACTGGGGAGAGAGGCCCAAAGGACCCCGGATCCCTTCCTTGCTCACCATCCTCCATTCTTGGGGAAAACCTGTATGTGTAGGCAGAGGGTGGGTGTGGTTAATAACTCCATTTGGGGACCAGAAAACCATGGGAAGGAACATGAAATGTTCTCTAGGTCTTCTCTAGAGACAAATTAACAGGCACCTATAGGGAAACTTTACCTCATAGTCTCAGTCTTTGAATTACTAAATCTATTTTGTTTCAGACATAGGGATAAATGCACTGATTCATTTGATTCCTCATGCCAGTTTTTCAGTTTGTAGGGAGGGACACCTGCTGAAAAGAGTCAGAGAGATGGTTGCTCAGCCCAACCTTTGGAGCAGGACTTTTGGCGTTATCACTGGGAAAAAGCCATTCTGTTTCTTGTGGTTTGTGTGCCACCATTGGCCAGTCCCACACCCCCTCTGCATACTCCAGAGGTCATCTGAAGGCACTTCTCCAAAATGCCGCTGATTCTTGAAGGCTGCTCTGCTATGCAAACTGGCATTCGGGGAAAGCTCAGAGTGCCAAAGAGTTAAAGACCCAGAATGGATTCTCTACTAATGAGGGATGGAAGCTAGCAGATAAATATGCCCCACTTCATCATCCCTCGATGGAACTGTGGTGTCTCAGAGGGCCCCCTGTGGGAGTGAGCCCCAGTTCCCTCAGTGGCAACCTGTCCATCAGTGCCTCCTTTACTGAGTTTCCTCCCTTCTTTGCCTCATTTCTCCACTCCCATCACTGCGATTCCTGAGATTACCTCCCAAATAAGCTATTTGCATCCAAATCTTGGTCTCAGGGTCCTCTTTTTGGGGAACCTAAACTAAGACAGCTTGGTTGTTTTAACTGAGCCAAATCAGGGATACCAATGACTGGTTTTTAAGTCATCTTTTGTCTGTTGCTTTCATGTAACGTCCACTTTTATGCCCTAAGTATCAGTCTTGTCTGGTAAAAAAATGAGACAAATGGGTGGTCATCTTTAGCTAGTGAATTCCTGCTCATTCTTTAAATATCTCTTCTTTCAAACTTTTCTGAACCTCCCAGGAAGGACTTATCTCTCCCTTTTCATTGTCCCAGTATCCCTTTGCTCTGCATACTAGTATAACAACCTTTAAATCAGATTCTGTAGCCTGCTATACCAGGTACTTTAATATATAATTACATTCTATTCTTATTCTGCATTTACTTCCAAAATCTCTTCAACTTAAGCTACCCCCATCAGTTCTTTAACTAAATCTAGTACTACTGCCCCCAAAAGTGTTCTGACCTGAAGAGAAAAATAAATGAATAGGTCTGCATCTATATGCTTCCATAAATATTTCATCCAAAATGCTTCCTCAGGAACAAGGACCAAAGAGACAAAACAGAAAGTACAAGTTACTGAAACCTGTCCTGGCTCTCCGAGCAGCTGGAAGGGTTGGGGAGGCTAAGCCTCCTTCTGGGCAGTGGGGATCTTCCCAGATGGGTGAGAAGTGCAAGACCAGCAGAAATCAAACCATCTCATGCTCAGACCCACCATGGCTCTCCATGGCGTGTGCTCTCCCTCACTACAGGGAGCAATAAGCCCAACCTATTCAACCACAGATGTGCTCCTGCTGGTCTTTGACTAGAGGTGCATTGACAGTAGCTAAAAAGAAAGTTTTAAAATTTTGACCAGAAACTGAAGTGAATATAATTAATTATGTTTCAGTTTTCATAATTACTAGCACTTTCATGGCCTGCCTTCCCATGATTGTGTTTGGCCTCTTGAGTAAATACGGATGACTTCAAGTTCATATGTACAATAGCTAGGAGTAAGTGACTTTTACACATGACTGGTATAAACTGCTCTCTGATGTTTGGGGTACAAATATGGTGACTCTTTTATTTTCCAAATTAAAACAATCAGCTCAAGCCCTTAATACAAGATTGGCAGGAAGTAAAGAATCATCATCTTGGCGCTTCTTCCCTCCTCTTGGTTCATCAAAGAATTCTTGGTAATTATGCGTTCAAAAGAATTTTAAACTCATTTCCACACTCAAGAGGAAGAGTCCTGGTATCTAATCCGACAAGTCATGATTTCTGCTATTGTTTCCTCATGATCTGTGCACAGACGTCTCGCTCACCCAGATTCTGGCACTGGATAGCACAGTTATATGAAAGAAAGAGACTACAAAGATGACTCCATGTCTTGCTACCACAATCAGCTTAGGATGCTGTTCTTGGTGCCCAGTGTTTTCAGTACCTCTCTTAGTCATTCCCTAAGGTGCTAGCTGCCCCAAGAGTGTCATAAGCATCAACCACTAGTGGATATGGTACCTATGCCTGCTCTTTCCCCAGGAAACTACATGGGGTAGCTGTTGGAACACTTACCTGGTAGCAGCTTTTACTTACTGGAGGATACGAGAAATCTGTTTTACCAATCCCCTTTAGAAAATAAATTAAAAACCAAGTTAAAGCTCCAGATCATGTACAACAGAGTTGTTTGACCATCATTTTGTCCATTAATAATAACTTAATGCATGTTACACGTTCAAGATGGATAATCAGATGTATCTTGTTAAACAAACCCAACTGGTATTTTCCATTCATAAGAACAAAAGTTCCAATAATATTACTTAAATCTTTCAAAACTTAATATTTAAACAAAAATATCCATAATCTTAACATCATCAGCACAAATCAAGCTCTTATATGTTTTCAACACAATGCTCTTTTTAGAATAGCTGAGAACATTTCTCGAACATTTAACATTAAGTTGTCTACTTTTAGTACTTTTTTTGTTTTGGAATATATGGTCAAATCCAAAATGCACAAAAAGATATACAGTTAAAAATCTCCTTCCCTCCCAGACTCCTAGCCCTCTGTCTTAGTCCATTTGGGCTGCTATAACAGAAGACCATATAAATAACAGAAATTTGTTTCTCACAGTTCTGGAGGCTGGGAAGTCCAAGGTCAAGACACTCACTGATTTGGTGTCTGGTGAGAGCCCGCTTCCTGGTTCATAGGTGGCTATCTTCTTTCTATGTCCTCACATGCAGAAGGGGTAAAGGACTTTTCTGAGGTCTCTTTTATAAAGGCACTAATCCCACTCATGAGGACTCTACCCTCATGATCTAACCACCTCCCAAAGGCCCCACTTCCTAATACCATCACTTTGGGGATTATATTCCAAAATCTGGATTCTGAGGGGACACAAACATTCAGTCTACAGCACCTTCTCATGTCCTTTCCAAAAGATAATTAATATTGGCTGTTTTCTGTCATCTCAGAGATTTTTATGCTTTTATAGGCAAATAGAGACATCCTTCCCTCCCTCTCCCTTTGTACACAAATGGTAGCATAATATACATGCCACTGCACCTTGTCTTTTTCAAAGAATATATCAGGAGATAAAAGCAAAGAGCTTCTACTATTTTTAGCTAAAAATATGTGGCTGCATGTACCACAATTTTCTTAAGCAAAGCCTGATTGAAGAACAATAATATTAATTTTCCTATAGATAAAAGGAGCTTCATTTTGAAAAAGTTAAAAAAAAAAAAAATAGGGAGGGAGGTTTCTTCTACAACAGACGTAGGGTTGACAGATCAAGGGCCCAGAGCCTTCCTGTTAATTTAAATGAAACAGTATTCTCCTAAATTATTTGTTAAATACTCTAGCAGTCACTGGCTTTTGTTTTTCTATCGTGCCTAAAAGAGAGAAGAATAAAATGATCTAATTCTGATTTGACTCACATAATTTACAGGAATTTACATTGAGAACTCAAATGTTATTTTTGGCATTATTCCCAAGGCAACAAATTATCTATTAAGACAATAAATTGGAATTTCGTGTTTCTCTTTAAAGGTTATTTTCTGTGATAAACACAGAGATCCACTGCCCCCTATCCCAAGACAAGACTTGCTGCCAGCTGCAGGGAGTGTGGTTAGCAGGCAGTCTCTAGCTAACATGTCCGGCAGGGCCTGCCGCAGCTACAGAGAGCAGCCTCACCCAAGTGCCCCTCCCAAGGCAGCCCACATGTGGTGCCTGAGCAAAGCAGGGGTACAAGGCATTTCAGCCAGATGTGGGATGCTCTGACATACAACCTCATTCCAGAGAACCCCACTGGGTTGGCTAAGGTTTTGTTGGACCTGAGTTGCAATTCAACTTCTACTGCCCAGTCATGCTTCCTTCCCTTCCCCATCCCTTTCCGATTCTTTCTCTTCATAGATGATGATCCCTAATAAAAATCTTGCACCCTAAACTCCACCTCAGTGTCTGTTTCCTGAAACCCCAATATGCAATTCTTTATACTCTGAGTGGTCTGAGAAAGCAGGTGGTAAGATAGGGTTTTAGAGATGAAAAATTCACCCCGCCTGACATTGAGGACCCCAGCACAGATAGTAGATGGAGCACAGAAAACCCTTGGCACAAAGTGGCAGTTCAGTTGCTAAAACTGACAGTGGTGATGAATTGGGAATTGGAGGAAATGCAATAGTAGTTGCAATGTATCAGTTGTTGGAAGCCTCTGGAGAAAATAGTAGACGTAAGGTTAATGGAATTGGATGACTATAGCAAAGCACCATTGATGCTCTGCAGAAAGATAATGAACAGCTGAGGGTAACAAGCAGGTGAAAACCAGAGGACCTCTTTGGCTGTCTACGAAGAAGCTCTCATCTCCTGGAAAGTGGAATGCCAAAGAAACACCAGGACTGAGGCCAGGTGTAAGTCCAAGGGGGAAACTTCAAAGGTCTCTGGTCAAGGCCCTGGTTGGGAGAACCTGGGACCCTGATACATGAGACCTCTTGGCAGATGCCTCCAAAAATTTTGACCCTGCCCCCCGCAACGGTCCTAACCCTTTTGAGCCTGAAAAAGTGGCCCACACTGCTCTAGTAAGAGCCAGCACTCCCCCAGCTAGAATAAAATGCAGAGACTTCTCTCCAACAAGGCAACAGATGCCCCCCTCAGGATCTGTCCCCATCTCTCCCCCTAGCCACTAAGGCTACATAAAGGGTTAAGTCACAGAATAATGCAGCTGGAGCCCAAGAGAAAAAGAAAGAGCTACAAAGCCCAGCCTCTATTTACCCGCAGAAGCCTGGAGAAATGCAGGGGACTGGATTCTAAGGGTACTTCACCAAGGGGACCAGGACATAAAATTGGATAGGAAAAAGTTTATTGACTTGGGAGCTCTCTCCTAAGTTACGGTGTTTAACACCATCACAAAGACCCCAGGAGTCCATGCTAACTCATTACTAGGACAGCACCTAGAAGTTTGCAAAAAGTTATGGCCCATGCTGAGAGAAGTTGAAATGTCAGTTTGGTAAGGGAAAATAGTGAAGGAAGAGATTAAATGGCTTAAGAAAGTGGGCATGCTGGACTGGGTATACTTTTTATGGCCAGAGATCTACCTGATGATTATGTTCCATGGAAGAGCCCAAAGGAAACACCATTTACCAAGGCAATATGGAACATCTGGTGAGCAGGATATAAGAAATCTCTTAAAAGTTCAGTAGAGGCTCTCCTACGAACTCCTATGGGCAGTGCTGAGGGTAGGAGAGAAAGTCATGGAATCTGGCTCACTGATAGCAATGGAGATGATAAGACTCCAAAACAATAAAGACCAGGTGGTAGTGCCTAACAACCAGAAACCAGAGAACCACCGTTATTGTAATGACCAACAAGGTCAGAGTGGCATCTGAGAAAGCCTGACCTACAGAGAGTTAAAGAAATGATTAATAGGGCATGGTATCCCTATAAGCCCAATATCCCTATAAGCCCCTGTTGATTGGCACTTCACAAGGATATCACTGAGTTTCTACCAACAGAAGAAATCAAGACCGAACAACCGGGAGGCTGAGGTCAGTTTTCATATCCAGAACCCATTAATTGAAGAGATGTCCGGATCCCCAGGATAAAAGACCCTGCAACAGCATGGCAAGTATAAAAAGTCATTTACTCATGTAACGCTGCACTGGAGAAAGAGAAATGCCCAAACATTTTGTGAACTACTGAACCCAGACTTTGAGCTGACAATGATACCTGGAGAACCAATGTATCATCACGGACTTCTTCTTGTTAGAGTGGAGGCATTCTTCTTGTTAGAGTGGAGGCATATAGAGTCCAGGCAATAAATAGAGTCCTGGCCAAGGTCTAGCTTACAGTAGGTCTCCCCAGTGGTCATTTCCCTGGTCCCTGAATGTATAATTGGGATTGACATACTTGGTAGTTGATACAGTTACCACACTGGGTCCTTGATCTGTGGGATAAGAGCCATCACAGGAGGGAAGGCCAAGTGGAAGCTTCTGAAACTACCCCCCAACCCCAAACAAGAGAGCGAATCAAAACCAATACTGTATACTGAGGTTGATGACAGAGATTAATGACATCCCTAAAGATCTAAAGCAGCATTGTCCAATAGAACTTTCTGCAATGATAGAAATATCTTGTATCTGAGCCATCCAATACAGTAGCCACAGCCACATGTGGTTATTGAGCACTTGAAATATGGCTAGTATGACTAACTGAATTTTTTATTTTATTTAATTAATTTTAATTCAAATACCTCATGAGACTATTGGCCACAACACTGGACAGTGCAAATCTAAAACACTGGAAGTGGTCCCCATAATGCCTTTATTTAATTAAACAGCCTGGTCCCTGCATAAGCTAGATGGATCCTGGAGATGACTGCAAGCTCAACTACATAGCAGCCACAAGCATAAGCTGCCAGGCCAGACATGGTAGCTTTACTAGAGCAAATTAATATGGCCTCAGGTACACGGTATGTCACCAACAATCTGGTGGATTTTTTTTTTATCTGAATCACAGCTTACATTCACATGGAACAGACAATATACAATATAAAGTTTTGCCCCAGAGCTAAGCTAACTTTTCCTCACCTTTGTCAAAACATAGTCCAAAGAGACTTGGACCATCTGGGTGTCCTGCAGAACTTCCTACTAGTCCATTACATTGACGGCATCATGTTAATCAGGCCAGAGGAGCAAGAAGCGGCTGACACACTGGAGGACTTGGTGCATCAGAGGGTGAGAGAGAGACTCTGTACAAACTCAGGGGCTTGCCACATACGTGAATTATTTATGGGTCAGGTAGTCAGGGACATGACAGGACCTCACTTCAAAGTAAAAACAATATTACTGCATCCTGTACCTCCTACCACAAAGAAATCACAACACCTGGTGCGCCTTTTCAGGTTCTAGAAGCAGAGTATTTCATGCCAAAGGATCTTTCTTTGGCCCGTATACCAGATGATGTTGAAAGGCTGCCAGCTTTTAATAGAACCGGGACAGGAAAGGACTTTGCACTGGGTCAAAGCTGGCATGCAAGAAGCCCTACCATCTGAGCAATGTAATACAGCAAACCCTGGAGCACTGGAAATATCAGTGGTGGAGAAAAATACTGTGAAGAAGTTGCGCTAAGCCGCATCTGGGGAATCACAATGCAAGCTCCTGTGATTCTGGAGCGAGGCTATGCCATGTGCAGCAGAGAACATATGCTTTTTGCAAAACAACTCTTGGTGCTACTGGGCCCTGGTAGAGACACAGTACTTTTTTTTATCACTAAGTGACAATGAAGACAGAACTGCCCATCATGAGCTGAGTACAGTCAGGTCTAACAAGTCACAAGGTCAGTGTGGCCCAGCAATAGTTTATCATAAGCAGTATTTTTGGGATCAAACAAAACAAGAGGTCACAGGCAAGTTGTATGAGCAGATAGTCCAGCAATTCATGGAACCTACCAGCACCTTCAGCTGCATGGGGATCTCTTATGACCAGCTGAAGAGGGAGAAAAAGTTTGAGATGGAAAAATTGTGAGGTTACAAATTGAACACTGACAGCAATTCAAAAGAGGCCTTTAAAGATAGTGGTGAGGAAAATCATCCCAAAGGGCAGGGTTTCAAGAGGCGAACCTAGTGACCCATTTTGTGTTTACAGAGAAATCACCCAAGGTTAGAATACATACAGACTCATGGGCAGCAGCAAATGCCCTGACTGAATGACCTAGGAGCTTGGGAGGAAGAAACACTGGAATGTTAAGGACAAGGAAGTCTGTAGTAGAAGCACGTAGGTGGACATTTGGGAGTGGGCATAAAGTGGCAAGATTTTTGCATCACATGTTAACCAGACATCATGCCCCAAAGAAGAGGCACTAAGTATAACGGGAACATCAACAGAGTAATGACAATGGCAGAGATAGGGACCACACGTGGACCCCCCACTAACCAAGGCTGATCTAGCTACTGACTCCACTAAAGGTTCAAGCTGCTAGCAACAGAGACCAACAGTGAGACTCCCATGTGATACTATACCTTGAGGATACCAACTGGCCACTTGCTATCAAGTTGACTCCACTGGGCCGCTTCCATCCTGGAAGGCTCATCAGTTTTTTCTCACAGGAATTGAGTATTCCAGATATGGGTTTGCCTTTCCTGCCCACAAGGCCTCAGACAGCACCACTACTCAGGGGCTTATGGAGTGCCTGATCCTGTCACGGAATCCTACTCCACACAGTATCCAACCAGGCCACCAACTTCACGTTGAAGAAAGTGCAAGAGTAGGCCCTGACCTCAGGACCCACTAGTCACATCACAGTCTGCCCCACTCAGAAGATGCCAGCCTAGTATAGAGTTGGACAGTCTTCTGAAGGAACAACTGGAAGGTACAACTGAGGTGCCATTCTCCAGGATGCCACATATGCACTGTGTCTCCATTAGGAAGAATAATGGGTCCAGGAACCAAGGAGTGGAAGAACAATCCCACTTGCTACTGCTCCTAATGACCCACTGTGGGGGCCCTGTGCTTCTCAATGATACAACTCCAGGTTCTGCAGGGTTAGAGGCCCTAGTGCCCAAAGGGAGCAAACTTTCACCTGGGGAACACAGCATGAGTCCCATTGAGCTATAATCCACAGCTGATGCCTTATATCTAGGGAACAGTAGGCAAGAAGAAGGGTCATGGTCTTGACAGGGACAATTGATCCCAATCAGCAGGAGGATATTACACAACAGGAGTAGGGAGGAATATGTATGGAACCCAGGGAATCCACTTGGACGCCTCTTATTACTCCCTTGCCCAACTGTGACTTTAAATAGACAAGTACGGCAACTGCAGGCTTGGAAGAGCTTAGTGATCATGCATCGAGGCCCCTCAGGAACGAGGGTCTGGGTCGTGCCATCAGGTTCGCCTTTAAGGCTGCAAGTAGCAGTCGTAAGCCTGAGTCCAAGTGCAGCAATGAGAGCTGTCGTTTGTCCCACTACCTTCACTCTTCTCTATTTTCCCACAGGAAGAAAAGCCCACTAGAATTCTGGAAGAGGTTCTTCCCAAACATGTGCGGAGCAGGGGATCCAGATGGCATGGAGGTGGACGGTGGTAGACACGGAGAAGTGCTGCCCAAATCCTCCTTCAAGAAAGGACTTGGTGACCAGCTGCAAGGAGTGCATTCAGCAGACCCCCTCCAGCTGTTAGTTAAGTCCCTCAGGGTCTGTCTCAGCTGCCTCCCCCAAAGTCACAGCCTTCTAGAGCACCCTGCGTCTTGTGTGTGAACAACACAGGCCATTGCAGCCCAGAGCAGGACATGCTCATGAGCAATATTTGCTCCAGAGCTCCTCGGTGGGTTGCTCAAGGCTTTGTCAGGCCTTCATCACAGCCACATTTCTTACTCTTCCTTTCTCAGGGGTTCATCCCTAATACACATCTTGCTCTCCAAACTATGTCTCAGTTTCTGCTTCCAGAGAGTTCACCCTGAGCAATCTGTATGCCCCTGCAACAATTTATAAAGTCTTTGGAGGCTTATAAGACCTGCTTGTTCAAATAGCACTTTTAAGGACACATTTATTTTAACAAAGAACAAAACAAGTTGGTAACAGTAAAAAATATCCACACATGCTCCATTTTGTACTCCATTTGGAGAATAAGCTTGATATCCCTATGAATGTTCTTTATTTAACACATTAAATCAGATTTTTTGAGCTGGTTTATGATACAAAATGTTGTCTCTCCCTCTAGCTGTAAGAGAGAGGAAAATCTTCATTTGTTTCTAATTGTACTTTTATGAATTACGAAGACTTGCATTTTAAGGTCAGGATTTGGAATTTCGCTAGTTAGTATTAGAAGCAAAAAGCAAGGCTGCTAACTTTACTTGCAGAAATCAATAGGATTTTGCACAATAATGGTCAAATAAGGACCATACAGCATCTTATTCCACAGAGTCACCACCACTCCCTATTGTCATACACATGGATCGCTTCCCTCGCTGACATAGGTGTTCTCCTGGAGTGTATGAGCCCAGAGGGACATATAAAGATGTTCTAATGGGTACACTGGCAATGAAGCAAGCTCCCAGTCATCAACTTCCCTTCGCATCCTTTCGTAATACGGTGCTGCCTAAGGACATGCCTGCTGTAAATGTCTGAAGCTCCTTCTCCTTTTCCTTCTACTCTTTCCCATTCACCCTTCTCCCAGTTTACAAAATAAAGGCATATCTCTCATCCAGTCCAAATCATGATACGTTGCCCTTAGGATTAAAAAAAAAAAAACTCTGAGTGCATCAAAGAGACACAGGCACTATGAACCAGAAGTAAGTTTTGCATCTTTCTCTCTTATACTTATAGGTGTTAGGGGCAAAGCTAGGTATTAGAAATGGACATGCTGGCCAAGGTTGAGATGTTCTGAATTCTAGTATATTGTGGAGAGGTAGGGCAGAATTTATGACAATTTTCATTTAAAGACTTTCCCGCCTCTTTTTCAAAAAATGCTTGGCTCCCAAGGAGGAGTCCTATGAGAGCAAGGCAAAGAGAATGGAAGTAAGAAATACTGATAACAACTGCACCTTACCTCATTTAGGTAATAAATTCATATATAACACAACAAACAAACTGTATCAGAACAGGCTAGGTAGGGTAGGTTAAGAAACAACTCCAAAAGCTCAGCACCTTAAACCAACAAAGGTTTGTTATTCATTTATGTTACACCAGGGTGAACTGAGAGAGCTGATGAAGGTGCCACCATCTGGAACACGGCCAGCTGTGCCAGAGTGAAAGAGAGCATCCCAAACGAGGAAGTAAATCCTCCAGCCCAGAAGTGACACACAATACTTCCACTTCCAACTCATTCGTCAGACCTAGTTATGTAGCTCCATGCGATGACAAAGAGGATGGAAAATCCTACAGTAAGCACAAGGGAAGAAGCTGGAAATACTGTGAGAACAGCGTAAATGCTATCACAAAGAGTACTTAAGATACGCAAAAAGCATGCTGGGAAATATCAACTGGCTTCAAAGAGTCTCCCTGCATTTTCACCACTCTCAGTAAAGGGAAAGACTTGCGATTTCGTGCACCCATGACCCAGTCTGTTTTCAGTTGCATATTCTGCATGATTTCAAGAAAGTGATGAAACTTCTTCTAACAGATCAACATTACACTTCAAGCAAAGATATATATTGAAGCTAAGTTGGTGTTTTACATTTTCCTGAACAATTTAGAAGAAACTGATTTTTACCAAGAAAAGTACTGGATAATGTAAATCCCTATTTTTCCTTGGTTACGAATCTGCTTCTGTCACTCATCGGTCATTTCTGTTCCTAACTGGGCTGCGTCAGTAGATTCTATGGTAAATCAGCTACTTAACAACGGTCATTCATACACTGTTTTAGCTCCACACTTGCCTATCGACTAGAACCAGCTCCGGGATGGACAGATCACAGTGCTACCTCCCCCACTGAGCGGAGGGCTTGTTCTCCGAGCCTGTCTCGTGGGAGGTCGCTCGCGCCACCCTGTGGCCACCTGTGCACATTGCGACCTTAGCTCGGTCCGGACGCCGCAGCCGCCAGTGCGCCGGGACCCAGCTGCGCAGAAGCTGACGGGCACACGCTTTGTGCAACCTATCCCCAAAACTGTGAGAAATTTTTGCTTCCCCAGAGCCGGCAGGGGCAAGAAATGAGCTCTAGTGGGTCGGCGGCAGTGACAGGGGGCGGACAGAGAAGAGCAAGGGGTCGTGCGTGTCCGATTCGCTCTGGTACCCAGAAGAGCACCCAACTCGTGGGCAGCCCCTCCAAAATCCCGACGTGACTGTTTACTCGACGCTGGCAGGGGTGAGAACCCGGCTCCGGAGTGGGCCGGGTCGGCGGCCGCAGGAAGGAAGCATCACGGGAAGCCAAAGGGTGCAGGTTGGCCGGCAGTCCCCCCGAATCGCGTAGCTGAAAAACCCCGACCTTGGCCGGGGCCCCGGGGCCCCGCCTGCTCGCGGATCCAGCGGCGGCGCCACCTCGCGCCCGCCTGTGGTGGTTGCAGCCTCGGCCGGGCTTGGCGCAGGGGCTGCTGGGAGGCGCGGAGACGGCGGGAGTGTGCGCTCGGCCGCGGCCCCAGCGGAGGCGAGGACTGGAGACCACAGCCAGAGGAGGGCGCTGGCCTTCCGGTAGAGACCCAAGGAAAAGGAGGCCGGAGGAGGCGGCAGCAGAGCGGAAGCAGGAGGAGAGTGAGAGATGGCCGTCCAATCAAGCACAGATGACTTCCCTGCTGGTTCCACCACCATCAGAGCCAGGAAGGGACCCCCGGCCGGCAGGACCAGCAGGCGGTGGGCAGGGAGCCTCCAGGCTTTTGGAGGGCTGCTGTGAAATGCATCTGGGAACCACGGGACTTCCCTCCCAAGGGTCCAAGGCCTGTCCTATCCCGGATGACAAGAGTTTCCAGGACTGAGAACAGGCCCCAGAGGGGATTGATGCGCTGGTGGGGAAGAGCGAAGGTGGGGGGTGGGGGATGGGGGAGTTGCAGGGGGGCTTCTTTCTTCGCCCTCAGACTCAGCAGGGACAATACCCAGAGCCTGTTGGACCTACCAGGGCTTCATGTGAGAGGCTCTTGGGCCCATCGCATAATCCCCAGGACTTCCAGACCTAAGCACAACACCCCAGAGTAGACATTTATGGAGCAGAACAGGCAACTGGTTATGAGGAGGGTGGGTCAGTTGAGGGTCGTTTCTCACCTTCCAGGTTCTGGAGGAAGAGCCCTAAACTCATTCAAGGACCACGGGGGCTTCTACAAGAATCCAGACCTATTTCAGAACACTCAGAGGGTTCCCAGCCTGAGAAGGAATCCCCAAAGTGGATCAACCGGTTTGGGGTAAAACAGGAAGAGTTGGGCCCCATTCTGGCTCCCGCACTCAGTTGGGAGAAAGCCCAGCGCCTTCTGGATTTAGGAATTTTCCCTCAAGGAGCCAAAGATAGCAAGACCTGCTCAGTGATTCCAAGCCTTAGAACCAGATGGAACAGAGGCATAGCTGGCAACTGGCTGGAAGGGGTTGACAGTCCTCACTGCCACCAGGCTTAGTTGGAGACAGACCCCAGGGACAGTCAGGGGATAACAGTGGAAGCAAGGATTCCAGTTAGGAATCCAGGTGAGAGAATGGTAGCTTGGACACACATGGTGGCAGTGGAAGTGTTGAGAATTGGTCACCTTTGGAATATATTTTGCAGGAAGTGCCAAAAAAGCTTGCTGATTGATTAGATGTAGGGAATGTGGGAAAGAGAGGAATCAGGAACAACTCCTAGATTTGGGGCCTGAGCAATAAACTAATTTCATTGACTGAGCTGAGAAAGAGCAAGCTGGTGGAGCAGGAGAGAGAGGAGTAGCAAGAAGCAAAAGTCCTGTCTTAGACATTAAAATTCCTATTGGACATTTAAGTGTAACTGTTGGAAAAGCAATGGATATATGAGTGGAGCTCAGGGAAGAATCCTGAAGTAGAGGTAAAAATATGAGAATCATCATATATATGGGGTACTTAGAGCCATGGGTTTAGAAGAGACAATGTGAGCAAAAAGTACAGATAGACAACAGAAAAGGGTCTAGGGCTGAACCCTGGGACATACCAAACCTTAAAGGTTGTGTAGAAGAGTTGGCAGCAAAGGATGTTGACAAGGAATAGCCAAAGAGGGAAGAGAAAAACACAGAAGAAAGGGTCTCAAGAAGGAAAGAGTGATCAACTGTGTCAGATTCTCCTGAGAAGACTGTTGGATGTGGAACGGGCCTGCATTAAGTCTGCAGATCTCTGTGGGGCTGGGGGCTGGGGGACATGCTGACGTTACAATACTGACTTGTCCGATTCTTGAATGTGGCATAGCTCTCCTTTTTTTAAAATGTCATTGTTAGTATCTCTAAACAATGTTATAATTTTCTCTCCAGGAGTCTTGTTCCTCTTTTTGTTAGATTTATTCCTAGGTCCTTCATTTTTGTGAGTTATTGTAAATGGTATTGTTAGAATCTTAAGAAGGGAGTATTACCAATCTCGTAGCTATAATAGTATAAAAACTGAAAGACCCTAAGGGAACTCTATATTAAGCTTGGCAATGGAAAGCAGGATGTCAAAAAAAACACACAAAAATTCTAGTAACTTGAAAATCTGGGTCTCCATGAGGTCTTTTAGGTGTATAGACTTCTTTGTTAATGCACGCTGCCTGTAAAATGAGAGCCAATAACATTGTATGCTATCCTTCCTTTATTCCTCACTTCTTGGTTTCTAAATAGGGAGTCAACCCCCGAAAGGGTAAGAAGCTCATCTTCCTGCCCTCCCCTTTCATATCCTTATCACACTAAGCACATATCACTCCTTAACCCTTAGACTTAAGATAGGAATGAATAAATCGTGGAGAGGGAGCATGTGGAGAATAACTGTGGAGAAGGGACATATTCTCAAACATGATCTGTGAATTAATGGAAATAAAAAATCTCTAAGAAAGACTAGAAATAATTGGTTTACACATTCTGGAGAAATAAATGCCCCAAATGTGGTGCTCTCTGAGAAGATAATTTAATTTTGAGCAAGCAATGGCATGATCTCCAGAGAAACAGCAACCATCTGGAGTCCGGCTGTGACTTTGAGACCCACTTCTAGAAGGGCAGATAAAGGCCTTGAAGAGAAGAAATGAGCATTTACGATAGGTTTGTAAGTACCATATCTATTTTAAAAAATAATGACTTTCTAACTTTAATTCAGTCATATCTTGAAATTTCACAGGCTTTGGGCACAATAAACTAGAATTCACATCTTAACCCTACACTTAATAGCTCCTTGAATTGCAGTGTTTTATTCCAACTATCTCTTATTCCACTTTGAAATCTGTATTGAGGCACATAATAACTAACCTTTATGGATTATTTTTATGTAGCAAGCACTTTTATTTGCCTTGTGGGGGTTGTTTCACTTAATAATATTTGTCGCTGTCATTGCCTCAATAATATAAGTAAGTTGGCTTTGAATCTTTTTCCATTATCTTGATCAATTTGTATAATATAAATATTGTCTTTTCCTTCCACGTCTGGTAAAACTGTGTGGGCATGGTGCTGTTTTTAAGGGTAAATCTTTACCCATCTTTTCAGTTTCTCCTATAGCTGTTTTGAATTCAGAGAGTCTACTTTTCTTAGGGAAAATCTGATAATTTGTATTGAAAATTAAATATGTTGTCCACATTTACAAATCTATCTGTATCAAAATAGACATAGCATTTTCAATATCTTCTGTATCTAATGTTGCTGATATTGTGTACTTTTTATTTTTCAGTATTAAATTTACCAAAGGATTAATCCTTTAATTTCCTTACAAAGAGCCAGATTTTGATTTTATTGATGAATTCTATTTTGGGGGGGTGGAGAAGTATGATATATATTCCATTGATTCCTGCTTTTATCCTAATTTATTCTTTCTACTTTCCTCAGGTTTTGATGTTCCTTTATTAGCTTTTGAGTTAAAAGCTTAACTCGGTTTTGTTTTGTTTTTTAAGATTGGCCCTGAGCTAACATCTGTTGCCAATTTTTTTTCTTCTCCTTCTTCTCCGCAAAGTCCCCCAGAACATAGTTGTATATTCTAGATGTAGGTCCTTCTGGTTGTGCTATGTGGGATGCCGCCTCAGCACGGCCTGATGAGCAGTCTGCACCCAGGATCTGACCTGGCAAAACCCTGGGCCACAGAAGCAGAGTGCATGAACTTAACTACTCAGCCATGGGGCTGGCTCTCATCACCTCTATCTAAATGACTCAGTCCTGCTTATAACCCATGTATTATTATTTCCTCCTGCCAGGAAGAATAGTCACAGTTGTTTTGTTTTACTGTATAATCTTTGGGACTCTACTTTTTCTCACTATAAATGATTTGCATATCCTAATTCAGAAAGATTGATCTATTATGCCCCTTTCCCGCCTAATCACAATCATAAATATCATGAAATACACTTCCCTTAGAAAATGAAAAGGTTTCTTACCTTTTTTCTCTAGGCTAGGGATTGAAATTCAAGTTTTACCTTGGTTAACTCTCTTGCTAATCATAAAATTGTGTTCTCTATGCATACTTGCTGTTGCTGAAAAAAAAGGCACATTTAAGAATAATTTCGGGCCAGCCCCATGGCCAAGTGGTTAAGTTCGTGTGCTTCGCTTCAGAGGCCCAGGGTTTTGCTGGTTCGGATCCTGGGAGTGGATCTAGCATTGCTCATCAGGCCATGCTGAGGTGGTGCCCCACATAGCAGAACCAGAAGGACCCACAGCTAGAATATACAACTATGTACAGGGGGGCTTTGGGGGGGAGAAGAAGAAGAAGAAGGAAAAAAAAAAAGAAAGATTGGCAACAGATGTTAGCTCAGGGCCAATCTTTAAAAAAAAAAAAAGAAGAATTTCTATTACCCAATTCCTTGATATTAATGTGAAAAAAATTATGAAAATCAGAATTCGAACAGTTAAAAAGACATCACAGGAAAAGTCCCCTACAAAGACGCTTAGATAAGCAAAGTCATTCTTATTCAATTTTCATAGTGCAGCAGGGAGACAAGTGAAGAAGCCTAAGAAAACAAGGATATGTTCCCTTACTGGAGCTAATCCTTGCTTGGTACATATACAAGTTAACCACTATGCCTTTCTCCTGCTCACTATTCTACATACTATAATATGGTATGGAGACATGAGTAAGTAGACATGCCAAACTAGGTGAAATATACTTCTCTGGAGAGAAGTTCAAGCAGTTTGAGGCCCAGCCCTAGGACTGAGAATTTTATTAAGAACGCTGGGCCACCTTTGCCCAGGCCTATATCTGTAGTGTGTCTGAACTCTGTTTCACATTCCCTCCTGGCCCAGAGAGTTTTCCTTCTATGCATTTGAAAATGATGATTCCACCAACTAGAAACTAAGACCTACACAAAGCTCAAACATCATTGCCAACAAACAAGAAAATAAAGCTGATGTCTTTAGGCATCTTCTGTTCCCCTGAATGTTAAAACCACCGATATCAAAAGAGTGATATGGATTTTCCCCTCCCTCCTGGTAATTCATAATTATTGCCTTTGATCATGTGAAGCAACAGAGATAATTTGCTCCTATTTCCTTTCACCAGTCGGCATCCTCCGTTTTTTAACACAAGAATTCCTTCTTCTGGGTGCCTGGTGCTGATCCAGTCCCCAGACCAACTGAAATCTCCATCTGTCCATCTCTCTGTCTCTCAAAATACTTAACCAATCCCAAGCCACTACCTCTTGACCATCCTTGGGACAGTGGGTCAGCATCCAAGTTTGGATCCTCAAAGGTAAAATATTAATGACCTGCTCGGGCTCTGTTAGTTCTCAAGCTCTATTTGCTCTCTGTTTCTGGCTTTGGCCAGCTAAAGCAACCCCTTGGATTGGTTGATAGTGATTCTCTCTCGATTTTTGTGCACCCTTTTAGTAGAACCATCTGCAAAATGTCATCTGTCATGTAATGAGTTTTTGGCCAAAGAAAAGAAATCTTGAGGTCTTGGGACTGTCATCTTACGTGTTTGCCACTCCTTGGACTGTGGTTTGAATAAGAAAGTCTTCCTTTTATTCTTGGGGAAACCTTGGTTCCTGAATAGATGACAGGAACAGAAGCTTCATCTTGAAAATACTGAGAGGAAAAACATGAAATACTTGAACAAGCAGAAATGATCAACTCATAACTCATAAACCCAACTCTGACAAGCCCATTTTTTAATTTCTATTTTAAACACTTCCCAAATATTTGCCCATTCTCCTTTTGGTTATAAAGTGTGTCCTTCTCTTTGTTACCTAATAGTGTGCTCTAGATCATCTCTCTTCACTTGGCTTGCTCTTATGTTAAATCCTCAAAATTTGGAAGTATCAACTCAGAAATCAGAAACAGGAAAGAAATATTTAATGAAAGTATTTCATTTTTTCTGAAAGCATTGATAGAGGAAGTATTGCAAACATCATCTGATTAAAAAAAAAGGTATTTGCCAAAAATTATATAGATTTTTTACAGAGCACTAGTAACAGACACTATAAATAAGGTCTTTTGTTTTCTAATTCATCTTTTCCCTGTTGGGACACATAGCAGATGCTTGAAGTCTCTAGAATCAAAGGCCCAAAATTGTTGAATTGCCTTCTTGGATGGTGTTTTTAGAATAAAGAAGGTCTTACTGCTCTAATGCAAGATGCTCAGGGAGGCGACTCTCAAATCACTGGAAATCTCTTAAAGTGCTACTTTTGGGAAGGGAAGTGTGCTCTGGAGGTACAATGGTGCTCATGCAAGTGCCTTCCTAACCATAATAATAACGGGGGAAACGTCGATCAAATATTTACCGTGTTCTAGCTGCTGCGCGAAGTGCATTCAGTACCTTATCTCACTTAATCATCACAACAGACCTAGAAGACAGGTTCTATTATTTTTCTCATTTCACAGAGGAAGAAATTGAGGTTCAGAGGAACAAAGAAATGTCCTCAAGATCATACAGCTTTTAGATGGGGAAGCTGGGACTCAAAGCTAATGCGCATCCTCCCTACAGTGCATTGCATTTTCAGCTAGTATCTTTTAACTTTTATAACTGGTTTGCTGTAAGGGGGTCATGGCCAGAGACCAGGGAGTAGACTGTGACATAATAAGAAATATATGTTTGGTCTCTGCCCCTGGTTCCTGACACAGAGCTCCTAAAACTTGTAACTTCCTGAGTGATAGGAGAGCTAAGAACATCATTGTTCTAATATTTGGTCTTTGACCCCAGTTCCTGAAACAGAGCTCCTAAATCCCTTGGAATTTCCCAGGTAATGGGAGCATCTTCTGTTCTAGACCCTTGGTGGGCTCCTGGGTAGCTTCAGGATAGGGGCTGGTCACCAGAGAGGCCAAGATATGATTAGAAGCTTGGAACTTTTAGCTCCACTCCCCATCCTCCAGGGAGGAGAGAGGGGCTGGAGATTGACTTAATAATCCATCATGCCTACTCAATGAGGCCTCCACAGAAACCCCTAACCTACAGGGTTTAGAGAGCTTCTGGGGTGGCGAACAGATACACGTGCCAGGAGGGTGGACACTTCAACTCCACAGGGACAGAAGCTCCTGCACTTGGGACCCTTCCAAACCTTACCCTATGTACATCTTCATTTGGCTGGTCTTGAGTAGCCTTTACTAAATCCTTTATAATAAATTGGTAAACGTTTAAGTGTTTCCCTGAGTTCTGTAAACCAGGATACAAATTATTGAACCTGAGGAGGGGGTCATGGGAACCCCTGATTTGTAGCCCAGACTGACAGAAGTGTGGGTAACCAAGAGATCCACTGCTCGTGGTCGGTGGCTGAAGTCGGGAAGTGTTGTGGGACCGAGCCCTTAACCTGTGGGGTCTACACTAACTCCAGGTAGTGTCAGAATTGTTTGGTGTGGAAAATCCACATATCCAGCAGCCAGAAGTATTCAGAGTAGTAGAGGAAACAAAAGTTTTCCTTTACCTTCTTACCGCTTCTGAGTTAGCACAGGCATCTTTAAATACCCAGCAGCTCCCACTGCGAAGCTCCTACACTGCCTTGTGCACCATGGCGGCTGCAACTTCACCTAGACCTTCACTCTGCATTGTGCTGTTCTCCATTCAGAGGGCAAAAAATTTCAAACTCAATCATTTTTCGCTAAATCCAACTCTTAGAGCTTTGCATCTCATAAATACAAACTCAATTCCCTCCCTCCCCCATAAATCCATTCATCTCATAAATATTTACTGAGTGCCCACTGTATTCCAGATACAGTTCTAGATGGTGGGGATAGAGCAGTGAACAAAACAAAGTACTTGCCCTAATAGGACTCATTCTGAGAAGGTAGGAGGAGAGTCAGACAATGCATTGGGGAGAGTACAGTCTAAATTATTGCAACAAATCTTTTAAACACAGCAGCTTAAACAAGATAAAGTTTATTTATCTCTCATGTAATAGTCCAGGGCTAGTAGAGCAGTTCTGCCATCCTCATCATATGGCTTCTGTTTCAGGTCTAATGGGGTTGCCACAGGTCCTGCCATTACATCTGGAACCCAGCCAGAGGATAGGGAAAAAGGGCAAGGGCAGCACATATCCATTCCTTTTTAGGGCACAAACTAGAAGTAATATATATCACGTCCATTCATATCTCATTGGCCCAGAACTTTGTCTTCTAGACAAACCCAGATGCAAGAGAAACTGATAAATTAGCCTTTAATTGAGAAGCCATGCACCCAGAAAGCGGGGAGTTAAAGTAAGCAGGAAAGAATAGTTTTCATAGTTAGCAGTTTCTGATTCATTAATAAACAAATAAAATAGTAAATAAACACATTTGTATTCAGATGGTACAATGAAGAAAATTAAGCAAGGTATGGGAATAAGGAGTACCAAGAAGTGGGAGGAGGGAAAAGAGGTGGGTTTGCTATCTTACATAAGCTGGTCAAGGAAGGCCTCAGTCATAGGTTGGCAAGGTAACTTTTGAGCAGAAACCCAAAAGAAATGAGGAAGCCAGTCGTGTAAATATCTGAGGGAAGAGCATTTCCAGAAGAGGAAATGGCAAGTACAAAGGCTCTGAGATAGGAGGGCTTTGGTGTATTCAAGGAAGAGCAGGGAGACAAGTGTAAAGAAATGGAGCAAACGAATGGGAGAATGGGAAGAGATGAGGTGGACATGGGCTGCCATAGAATGTAGGCCTTCACTCTGAAGCCATAGGGGGCTTTCCAGTTGGGCAGGATGGTGTGTGGGTGACATGACCTGACTTATGTTCCAAAAAGTTAATCTAGCTGGTTTGTGGAAAATACAGTGAGAGGGAAGAAGGCAGAAGCAAGGAGACCAGTCCAAAGGCCACTGCAGAAGCAAGGAGACCAGTCTGAAGACCACTGCAAACATCCAGATGTGGTGGTGGCTTGGAGCTGGAGAGACAGCAGTGCAAATGTTTGGGTGTGGTTGGATGCTGGACATATTTTAAGCCAACAGTATTTTCTGATAAATTGTATTTGGGGTGACTGAAAAAAAGGCTTATCCACTCACCCTATTGTAGTCACAATCAAATTTCTCTCAAGCTAGGACTATAGTGAACAAAGCTTCAGTGACTTTTTTTTTTTTTTTTTTTGAGGAAGGTTAGCCCTGAGCTAACTGCTGCCAATCCTCCTCTTTTTGCTGAAGAAGACCGGCCCTGAGCTAACATCCGTGCCCATCTTCCTCTACTTCAGCAGGTTTGAGATACTGTGAACCAAGAAAATGTGACTAAATGCTTTGCAGGAAGGAGGGCGGGACAGCCAGAGCTTTTTAATATAATGGCATAAAATAGGCTATGTGAAAAGAAAATTGTTTAAAAGAGATATATTAAACTGAAAGGAAAATATTACAAACTGGATGAGGGGTGCAGAATTAATGACCTCTAGTCACAGAATAAAAATGGAATGATGGAGGATTTCATTTACCAAAATCAGATGTTTAAAGAATTGACAGAAGAGGGTCAGCTCCTTGGTGTAGTGGTTAAGTTCGCCCGCTCTGCTTTGGCGGCCCGGAGTTTGTGGGTTCAGATTGTGGGCATGGACCTACACACTGCTCATCAAGCCATGCTGTGGTGGCATCTCACATACAAAATAGAGGAAGATTGGCACAGAGGTTAGCTCAGAGCCAATCTTCCTCACAAAAAAAAAAAAAAAGTTGAAAGAAGTCATAACGAAAATTTGGCAAAACTAAAAATTCCCAGAGGATACTTGATATATTGATCACAAACAAAATTCCAGCTGGACCTCAAGGACTTGGGGAGGAGGGCACCTATACATCCAAATCACCTAGTACAGGGCCTGGTACATGTAAGTCCTCCTCACAGAGCTTTCCTGAACCCTCCAGCCCGAAACAACTTACCACTCCCCTTAAGTCATAGAACATTTCCTTCTTACCCCTCTTTCGGGAATAACATTTTGCCTTGAATTGAAATTATCTTTACACTGGTGTAATCCCTTCTCTTAGATTTATTTATATATTTTTATCCCCTATCTCTTTGCTTTTCTCATATTATATGTTTGACACATATTTGATAATACATGAAAAGAAAACATAGCCTGATTTTATTTTTCAAAAGTTTGTTGATGTTGACATTGTGGGATCTGGAAGCTTTCATCAAGTTTTCTATTTTTGCCAAGTCATATAAGTTCAGCTATAGTTACAAAATGTAGAAATAATCTTCAGTGTTATCTAGTAATTCCCCAAAACAGTCTTGTTCCTTCCTTGTTAAAGATTGACAATCTTTGATAACTCCTACTTTATCCCACAAAGAGATCACATACTTATTTCCCATCTGTTTTCCTGTGCTTGAATTATAGCTGTCCAAATTCAAATGTGTTAAGTTTGACTTTTAGATAACTTTTAGGAAATGCTCCCAGTTTAAAAGTGAGATATTTGTCTAAAAACAATGACAGAGGGTTAAACTATCATCTTTGTAGGTTTCTATACATACCACAATCCATTCACCAATCCTTGAAAAGATGGCTTGACCAAGCTCGATGACGTTTGACCTGACCCAGGGCAAGCCCATTTCTGCGTTTGCAATACTCTCTAGATCTGATCCTTAAAGCTCTTTATGTTAATACCACACACCTTGTGTCTTCTGGAATGCACCTCCCTCCTGGTCCTTGTTTGCAACACTGGAAAAGCAGCACCTTAAACAAGGCTGAAAAACTCCACTCTAATCTCATCGTTTTGGCCACAAAGATACATTGGCCAAAGGGAAGCTGTCAAGTGCACTACTTTATCTGCCCCTTTTGGGATTTTTGAATCTCTAACAGTTGCTATCAATAATTATTAAGGGCAATTAAAAGAGCATTCCAGGTTAAAGGAGCAAGAAAAAATTAGGAAAAACTGGAGAAGAAAGCTTATTGGAGTACTTAAACCTACCATCCTCAGATCAATTTTCTAGTGTGCTATGGACTGGGCAATCAGTCAACGAACTTTTATTGAAAAGCCATTTTATATTAGGCACTGGGATAGCCTTTGTGGAAGATCCCATGAAGTATAAAAAAAAAATGAACCCCGCCCTCTAGTAGAAGACAAACACAAGAAAATGTAAAAACAATGAAAAAGAGATTAAGGAACAAGGCTCCACAGTTCAAAAGCCACACAATTAACTGTGAATAGAACAAAGCCTTAACAGTTAAAAGGAGAAGGACTTCCCTGTGAACTAGAATGGGCTCGGAAGGCTTCAGAGTGAGACTGAGCAAGAGGTTAAAGAACTGGCAGGTTGCTAGGCTTTGAGTGGTCTAGAGAACAACTGAGTGCTACAGCGTAAAAGAATGAGATAACAAAGGCACAATGGAAGAGAACTTAAGATGCATTACAAGAAAGTGAATAGAACATTTTAGCTAAGCTGGAGGCCTGGGGAAAACGAGTAACTGAAGAAGGTCAGTTTTGGCCAGATGGTAGAAGGCCTTTAGTTTCAAGATAAGGAGTTGAGGCTTAATACTTTAGTCAGGGGATAATTAATGATAGCTTTTGATTAGGTGAGCCAATCAACAATGCTTTAACAACTTCGAAAGACCATGAGAAACCTGGTCCCTAATCCTCAGAGAGAAGAGAGCCCCTGGACTTCAGGATCCTGGGCAAAGGGGACACCAGATACACTCTCTCATGGCTTGATGGGTAGACACACCACCTGGCCTTCTCACTTACTAATTTTTCTTACCATACAATGTACTGTATAATGCTTTCTTTTCTTTCACTGGAAATTTTAGAATCTCAGTGAGTCATCTTTCCCTGGCCCATGTCTGGCAGTCGCCAGGGAAAGATGACTCACTGAGCATCTTAACTTTCCAGTAAAAGAAAGAAATCATATGTAGTTCATTTTATGCAACTTTTAACTGGATGTAAATTTGAACTCTTACGTTATAAATTAATAAAATTCATTTTAAGCACAAAGTCGCCATGCAAATTCCCCCAAATTTATCAAGAATGGCTTAATTTCAAAACTTCACTGTCAAGTGAATTGGAAACTAAGACTTTCCTTTTGCCCCAAGGGTGTATTTTACTTGATAAAACATCCACCAGCCTTTGTCAGGATTAGTCTTGAACTACACAAGTTTTGAACTAAGAGGTCCTTAGAAATTCACTCTACATGTGTTAACTGTGGCTTTCTGTACATCATGACCCCAAAATCTAAAAAAATACACCTGAGAACACTAAAAACCACCTCCCCAGTGCCCACCTCCAACTTAACCTAACCAGGAAATTTCAGGAGAGTCACTTGGAAATGTGTTTAGCAAGCACCAAGGTGGTTATCATCAGGAAAAAACTGTTACAGAACCAAGGCAAGGTCGTTGCCCTACACCAAGATCACTAACATTGGCTGGGTAGCACCGAGGAAATGTTTGACTGAAATGAGGGTTAAATCCTGAAGGAAGGGAAGTCTTTGGACATAGAGTTTCTCAACCTCAGCACAAGGCTCGACATTATGGACCAAATAATTCTTGGTTGTGGGGGCTGTCCTATATAATATAGGGGGTTAGCAGCACCCCCAGCCTCTACCCACTACATGCCAGCAGCATCCTTCTCCTCACTTGATGACAGTCAAGTGTCTGGATATTGCCGAATGTCCCAAAGTGTGGGAGGCAAATACCTCTACCTGGATGAGTCACTGGACGAGGAAGAAGTTAAGGGAGGACGGCTTGCTCAAGATTTTAT
Source organism: Equus asinus (assembly GCF_041296235.1). Classification (NCBI taxonomy): domain Eukaryota; kingdom Metazoa; phylum Chordata; class Mammalia; order Perissodactyla; family Equidae; genus Equus; species Equus asinus. The sequence goes on from NC_091814.1 coordinate 12,504,033, forward strand.
AGGTAGGCCAACAGACTAAAGCACATGGCTATGTTGGACAAAGTTTGTAACAGACACCTAAAAGTGCATGCCAAGAATTAAAAAAAAAAAAAAATTAAATACTAAACAGGGGCGAGTGAGGGAACTGCAGGCTTCGAATCTGTATGCTGGGAAAACTCAGCTTGTCTTTATAGACATGAAGGAGCAGAGATAAAGTGGTAAGACAGTCCCCCTCCCCCATAGCAATTTAGCCAGACGGCCTCAAGCCCACTTTCTGTTATCCGTACTTAAGCACCCGCAAGCACAAGCACCCCCTGAGAACCCAGGACTGCATAGGGACCATTTTGATAACTAATTTCTCACCAGCGAAGAGTCGTGCCAACAGGTGACACCACTAGATTATAGGAAACCGCAGGTTTTTAATACCCAGGGTAACCTTTATCACATCCCTAACCTATTCCTAAACCCAAATGCACTCGTGATGATAGGCCAACCCCACCTCACTAAAGATCAACCAGCTTTCCAACAAGTGTTTACAGCTGCTTTCTCAGGTAGCTTAAGTGGCTCTGAAAAGAGCCTTTGGGGTAAAGAGGCCGTCCTACTGCGTTCCTTACACGCCCTTACTTCGAACTGGTGTATTTAGTGACCGCTTTGGTGCCCTCGGACACGGCGTGCTTGGCCAGCTCGCCGGGCAGCAGCAGGCGCACGGCCGTCTGGATCTCCCGGGACGTGATGGTCGAGCGCTTGTTGTAATGCGCCAGGCGGGACGCTTCGCCGGCGATGCGCTCGAAGATGTCGTTGACGAAAGAGTTCATGATGCCCATGGCCTTGGACGAGATGCCGGTGTCTGGGTGCACCTGCTTCAGCACCTTATACACGTAAACCGAATAGCTCTCCTTTCGGCTGCGTTTGCGCTTCTTGCCATCCTTCTTCTGCACTTTCGTAACAGCCTTCTTAGAGCCCTTCTTGGGAGCAGGAGCAGATTTTGCTGGATCAGGCATTTTTGCACGAAGAGATGCCACTAAAAGAGAAACACTCCCCGACTGCAGCAAAAAATGGGCTGGTTACGCGCTACTTATAGAGCCTGTATGCAAATGAAGACTTACACAGTACTGCGTTTTTATTGGTTAATTTCCAACAGTGTCATCATTGAAGGGTGGAGCCCCTGCAAATAAGATTCTACTCCCGCTTCCTGAGTGGTTATTAGAACAAGTGTCTTGTTAGCCAATCAAACTGTTCCATTTCACACTGACCAGTAAATCATGTAAAGTGATAGTTTCACCTGTTTGGGGTCTTTTTTTGTTGTTTAGGTGGCTTTCAACTTTCAGTTGTAGAACTGTATACGGAAGAGTACTGCAGCAGCAAAGACAAGTTAACTTCTCTTATTTTTGCATCGTTTTACTCCTCTCTACTTTGTGGAAGCTTGTTCTGTCTTGGTTTTAGTTTTTTGAAGGATACTTTAGCCCATATTTTTAAAAAATCGCAAGATATTTCCCTCATTCCCATTCCGGTTTACGCTGCCTGTATTATGCAATGAGAAAGATATTGAACTAGAAATTAATTTATACTATTCTTAACTCAGGAAAAAAGCTTCATAATTTTTAAAAAGGAATTTGCCTCCGCTCCCGACCCTCCACCTGATCCTTGGGATCTTATACATCTCGAGACTCAGCAGAATGTCTCCTGCCCCTGTTCTTTTTATGAGTTCAAATCCCGGCTAACAACTTAGGGACCAAGGATTTTATCTACCATCCGGCTTAGTTCTAACTGTAGACTCGAGTTGAAAACTCGGAGTCTGATCCCGAGTTATGACATAATAACGGCCTGATAAAGCGTCAATTTTTGTGTTCAGATTTGTGCTAACGTTTTGTGCTAGCAGCTTGGAACACGTTACAAACGACTGGTAGAACAAGTCCATCCTCTTGCAAGTTTTTTTTTACAGAAGCAGCAAGGTTGGCACTGTGCCGTGTAAATCAAACCAGCACACAGAAAGCAGGCTTGACCAAACCTGTACTTTGCCTCTCCTGTTCCCACTAGCCGTCTGTCAGCCAAAGGTCCTGCACTGATCCGCTAACCTCAACACCCACCACGTGCGAGTTTCCCGACCCCTCTACCCAAACACCGGTGCGTGATACGAGTAGACCCACGCCACCTGATGAACCTAGCACAGCTGCTTTTCATGCAAACATGGGTGGCTCTAAAAAGAGCCTTTAGATCGCCTGCTTAATAAACGCATGCCTTAAGCCCGCTCCCCGCGGATGCGGCGGGCCAACTGGATGTCCTTGGGCATGATGGTCACCCGCTTGGCGTGGATGGCGCACAGGTTGGTGTCTTCGAACAGCCCCACCAGGTAGGCCTCGCTCGCCTCCTGCAGCGCCATCACGGCCGAGCTCTGGAAGCGAAGGTCCGTCTTGAAGTCCTGCGCGATCTCGCGCACCAGCCGCTGGAACGGCAGCTTGCGGATCAGCAGCTCGGTGGACTTCTGGTAGCGCCGGATCTCCCGCAGGGCCACGGTGCCCGGCCGGTAGCGGTGCGGCTTCTTCACGCCGCCCGTGGCCGGCGCGCTCTTGCGGGCCGCCTTGGTGGCCAGCTGCTTCCGCGGGGCCTTGCCGCCGGTCGACTTGCGGGCGGTCTGCTTAGTACGAGCCATGGTCTGTCACCGATGTTTTTGAAGGAGCCTAGGCAGTCTTATTTATAGACATAGCCTTGCCTTGATTGGGCCAGAAAATCTAGGAATTTTCAGAATTGTGATCTCATTGGCTGAGACTCAATGCTATTTACTGGTGGAAGACTGTTATGCTAATCTCTTATTACTTCCCTATTCCCTTACTCCTAAAATCTTATGGATCAGATGTTTTTCTCCTTTTTAGACCTTTCCTTTAAATTGGTATGGATTTTGTAAGAGCAATTTATGAAGTGTTTTGCATGCTTGAGATTTGTATTTTAATAGATTCTGTCCAAATACAAGCGTGCCCTCTCATGAACTAGGTTTCAGCCTGTGTTTATTTAGCGCCTGGCATCGTGCTGAGCGCATTAGATGCATTACATTATGACTGAGGTTCAACAAACTGTGTAGTTGAAGAAACCAAAAATTGATCTTATATTTACCTGATTTCGGACCTCCGCCAAAGCCGAGCGCTGACCGGTACCAACTTGGAGTGGAGCCTTCTGCCTTTCTTCAGCCTGTTCCGCCTGGAATGCGGTTCCCTCTTCAATCCATCAATGGGCAATTAAGTCCTAGAATCCAAATGCTTCTAAGTCAAGGAAGATAAGACCTGAAATAATTAATTTCTCCTTTACAATGGTGAATAGTTTCTGAATAGTCAATTGCCTATCTGTCCAAACAAAATTTCAAGGCAAACAAATTATTTGTTGATTACTGAGTTGCCGCCATATTTTCTTCAATAGTTTTCTAATGCTTAAAAGTTTCATATCTTTTCTGTTGTCTATGAGGAAATTGAAGGTCCTTTACCTTTCAGTTATTTCATATGCTTTGAAGTATTGCTCAGAAAATTGAATGTCATAAAACAACAGTTACGTAGGGTTGCCAATACTTAAAAATTAATATAAAACTTAATCGTATGCCTATTTTATTGAAAAAGCATTGCATCCAAACCCTACAAAAACTCAAACCTGAGAACAAAAGCAGGCCCAAGAGGCTTAAAACTTACCTTGATGGAGTCAATGAGTGATCATCTTCCTGCTGAAATGAAAATAACATGAAAGTAACTTTGAGGGGATTTTCTGAACACTAAACACGTGTAGAAACTTACCCTTCTGTCTTCAAGAGTCCCCTTGGGCAGCAGCAATCTCCTGCTCCAGGGAGAAGATCTAAAATGTCCTGCAAGTGTAACTGCTGTGAACAACTGTTACCCCTTCCTGTGCTGGTTTTGTAATAATGCCTCACACATATACTTATACATATATAATGTATGTACATATATAATGTAATGTATATATTATAATACTAGGTATTTAAAAATTCTTCTACATACACTATCTCATTTAATCTCAACTCTGTGAAATAGATGCTGTTTTGCTCATTTCACAGATAAAGAAACTGAGTGTCAAAGAAATCATAGCTTGTCCCAGATAAGTAACAAGGCCTGCGTGAAAGTTTCTTTCACCAGAAATAATATTCTAAAGTGAAAGAATAAAATTATAGTGGATTTCCAGTTTCATCAGGCTTGGGGTAGATTTTAAAGCACTAGAGAATTTTCCCATCATGCAATCAAATCAATCAATGTTTCTTGAACTTCTCCACTGAATTATTCCCATCAAAAGAGGAAACTACCCTATGGGGTCTGGATGACAACCCAAAGCAGCCCATCCGAGGGTCACATTTCTTTGCAATTTTCTTTCTTTCTTTCTTTTTCTTAAGGTATGCACTCTTGGCCATGATGTATGAATCTGTTCATCTAAATAAGAAAAAGATTCTCAAACTCTATGTTTAAATAGAATTCAACAGTCATGGGATTTATTTTACCTTTACAATATAGAGCATAAGAAAATTCCAAGAGACATTCTCTGACTTAATAAGGAAATTGTATAAAAAGTTCTCCTTCTCAGAAAACAGAGATGCCAATTTAAATATTAATTCTTGGACAACAAGTCAAATAAGAGAATCAAAACAGTAAACTTTTAAGGGTTACAGATAACATTTCTCAGAATCTAACAACCAGTGATATATGGTTGCCTTAGAAGTCATCTTTAATTAACAGAATTCCTATCCATATTTGTTCAATTCCATCTGGTCTCCACACTGGACAAAAGAGTGATATTCCTGTGAACATTCTCACTACACCACTTTATCAGAAACAAATTTATAATGTAGAAGAATCTCAACTTGGCTGCAACTGTGGGAAAGATGGATTTTTTTTTTTCCTGAGGAAGACCAGCCCTGAGCTAACATCCGTTCCCATCCTCCTCTGCTTTACATGTGGGAGGCCTGCCACAGCATGGCTTGCCAAGCAGTGCATAGGTCCACACCCAGGATCCAAACCAGCAAACCCTGGGCCACCAAAGCAGAACATGCAAACTTGATGACTGCACCACCAGGCCAGCCCCGAAAGATGGAATATTTTTCTCCTAATATTTCCAAAGTTTCTTTCCTAGAAATAATAAGAATCTGCAGTTTTAAAATTGAGCACTGAAATTTAATTATTTGGTGCTGGGGGGGCGGTGGGGAACAGTCATGAGAAGCTTAAAATTTACCATAGGAAATAGGCAGGGAAAAGAAAAAGTTAATAAGTGAATTATTAGGCATGTAGTGTTTTATATGTTCATGTATTAGGTTTTTGGTTTTTTGGGTTTTTTTTTCCTTCTTTTTGGTGAGGAAGATGGTCCCTGAGCTAAGATCTGTGCCAATCTTCTATTTTGTATGTGGGACGCCACCACAGCATGGCTTACAAGCGCTGTGTATGTCTGTGCCTGGGATCTAAACCCGCAAAACCAGGCCACCAAAGCAGAATGTGGAAACGTAACCACTAGCCACAAGGCCAGCCCCTGTATTTGTTTTTAATACAAACGTAATGGGCTAAATTAAAATAAATGTTCCAGGAAGACAGTTTGTGTTGAGTCTTTGACTTCAAGTAACCCCAGGGCTCCAGGGACCCCAAGATGAGACTGAATCTTTGGTTTGTGGATTGGTCAGGCTATGTGCCTGATTCTCTTTCATCCTGAGTGGCCTGCAGCCCTGGACCAAATTGAGAAGCCACAGGATTTTGAACTGCTGTCCTTACCCCAATCTGAGGCAAACTCATTCCCTCGACATCCTGCTCACTGGATAAAAATTTCCCATTTTCTGGCTGTCTGGAACACTAATGGTTGTACTGCACAGTAAAGGGTGCTGCAGGGAGGAAGAAGTTTTCCTCGACCCTCTTAGGGTCCCCTGGCCAGGTCTGAAAATTAAGCTGACAAAGACAGATTAATAGGAGAAAAGCACACCAACTTATTTCATCTAAGTTTTACGTGACACAGGCACCTTCATAAGGAAATGAAGATCCGAAGAAACAGTCAGACCTGAGTACTTTTATGCCAGGTTTGATGAAGGGCGGGCAATCGAGTAGAGAGACAACAGGTGAAGGAGTACGAGGGAAGTGTAGTAACCGGGGAGGCAGCAAGGCCTGTTTGAGAGGATCTTCTGGGCCTCCCTCTGTCTTTAGAGACAAGGATGCTCCTTTCCCGGGAGGATAGGGAGGCCACCTCTCCCAGGAGGCTCTTATGACCCGTTTCAGGGGAGAAGGTCCCGGGGAAGGTCAGAGTGACCTTCTCGCTTCTGTCCTTTTCTCAAAATTTCTTCAGCTTAAAATATTCCATGTGTGAAGGTGCCATATTTTGGGGTAGCGTGTCCTGAACCCCATCAGTGGCAGAATACGCCACTTTGGCATAAGGATTATTTTGAGCTAAAGGCACTTGAAAAACGGCAGGTGCAAGAAGGGCACTCTGACCTCCCCTTCTCTTCCTAAAAACAGGAGATGAAACCTCCATATGGAAGATGTCTTCCCTCTACCAGGAGGAAAATAACATTCTTATCACCAAGGATGGGGAGTCAAAGCTGAGAGAAAGGTGTATAAACCTTGTTAACCTAACCTTTACCTTCCTAGTTACTTTTCCACCATTAACTGCCCAGCTGGGGCCCTTTTGTCTTGTTACATTGTCACGATTTGTTTTGTTACATTGTCACGATTTGCTACTCTTTGTCCAATTCAGCATGGAAGGGTTCAACTCTAACCCGCTTCTTGGGGTCTTCATGTCCTTACTAGGGCTCCCCTGCCAAGTAAAACTTTCAGTAAATATATTTGTATGCTTTCCTCCCGTTAGCCTGTCTTACATCAATTTAAATCTCAGGCCCAGCCAAAAGCTCTAAGAAGGTAGAGGTGAAATGCTGCCTTCCCTACAGCAGCTTTGAGTTCGAAGGGGTTCAGATCACGCCACCCCAAAACTAGTCGCTCTGGTATGTCGACTATTTTGAACTGAAGGTACTTGAGAAACAGCAGATGCAGGAAGGCAGCTCCGACATCCCTCTTCTCGTCTAAAAGCAGCTCATAAAATTTCCCATGAGGAAGGCGCCCTCCCAGGACCACGAAGAGAACACTCTGATCACCAGCGACTGGGAGCTGATGCGGAACTGCAGCTGTACAAACAAAGCTGCTAAAACACCCTTGTCTTCCGTTAGCTTCCCCCCTGTATTTCTAGTCATTGTCCCGTAATTTACTGTCCCTACTCTAACGTCAATTTAATTCTCGGGCCTAGCCACAGAATCGGAGGGGCAGAAGGAGGTTTTCCCTCCCTTACAAGTTTATAGGATTCCTGGCTTTCCAGCGTAACATATCCCAGTGGAACGAGGTGAGCTCAAGTAACGTGCTCCACATGACAAGTATTTTTATTCCATTAACCATCCTCATGAGACTTAAGCTACACATGGCAGGAATTTTAAGGGCTATATGTTTTAATGTATTTATTTAATAGAAATGACTTGGATTTGTGTGTGGGTGTTCAGGCTACAGGTGTTAGTATGATGCCTAATACTTCTGGTTTACAGGGAAAATTAGAACAGAATGCTCACAAGTCAACTGATGTATAGCCTTTTTCCAAAAAAAAGGGACTACTTTTTCTTAGCATGTCTTCTTCCTCAACATTCTTTTCATTTAGTTTTTGTAATCAACAGTCTAGATGCATGACTTCATTTCACGCTCACAGGCTTGAGAGAAAGGTATTATAAACCCCATTTTACAGATGAGGAGAGTGGTGGCGACAGTACTCAGCCCACATCTCTCATACCCCTTCCCCTGGGGAATTCACAGATCAATAGTCTTCTCACTGGCAAAGGGCAAGTCAAACATTAGCCACCTCACAGGGTTGCTCTGAGAATTAAACAGGAGAATCCATGAAAAAAATGTTTCCTAGAGCCTGAAGCATGGAAAGTATTCATTAAAATACAGCCACTAATATTATTATTGATAAAAAAGATACCCACAGTAGTTATGAGAACTGGAAGAAAGAAACAACAATTTGGAAATTCATATTTAAGCCATGCCTTAAAAAGGAATTTTATCAAATAGAATGAAAGGATAAACCAGACTAAGGAACACCATACAGGGAGGTAGGAAGCAAAGGCATGAACCAACAGGGCCTATTGGGGGAAACTCAGAAGGACCATGACACAAGTCTCAAATTCATGAATGACTTCTGATTTAGGCTTTTGATATAATCTACAAATGAAGTTGTACGTTGTCTTGTAATTGTGTGAGTCAAGCATTGATTAATTAAATGTAATCACTGAAAATATGTCAAAATTTTACAACCCGGTTTTGGCCACCCTCCGCCCACTGCCCCATATACCAGGAGCCTCCAAAAAGGGACCTCTGAAAAACTTCACATGTAAAAGGCTCTGTAAACCCTAGTCTCCATAGAGCTCAGGATCTATAGAGTAGTTGTGGCTAGAGTGTGTGGGGAGGATGTGGCAAGTAGATAGTTCTGGAAAGGCAGGTAGGGACAAGGTTGAAGGAGTCTAAATGCATGATTATAGAACCTTATCAGGCTGAGAAGCAGTGGTTTTGAAGCAAGAGACTCTGTGACCTGGCGGAGAATTGACCAAAAAGACATTCTGATAGAGGTTCCTAAGGAGTTCAGATGAGAGATGCTAAGCTTTAACGGGAAGTGCACAGCGGATGTCAAGACTCCATCAAACTGTTCACCTACCTCTGCCTACAGCTGAAAGTGGCTGCCCAGCATGACTTAGAGCAATGCAGCCATTTGCCTGTCAGAAGAAAGCCAAAACCTGTGCGGAGCTAGCACCTGCACTGGGCACTAAGCTAGTTGGGAGCTACTCGCAATCTTCTAAACCACTTTTCCCCCAAACTTCTCTTGGAGAGAATTGCCAATCCTTGTTCTTTTAGGAAGAATGTTTTTTTAGAGGCTCCAGGGAAACCCACTCCCACCCCAAAATAACCATTCTATTAATCCCGCCAGTTGGATTCAATCTCCCACACCACTCTCCCGTCAGAGTCCCGTCTGGATAAATACCTCAGGTACTCATTCACGCCTGCATGTGAGTCGCTTCCTCAGTCTGAGTTTACTTGCAACGGGAAAAGGGAGAGGTGATCTTGGAGATAATTTTGTTTAGGTAATGGGTGGTTCGGCCCCTCAGAGGAGGATGAAGACTATTGAAAAGAAAGTTTGTAGACTATCTTTGATTCCGCCTGGGGTCCTGTCCCCTCTGACACCAAAACCCCTCACTCCCATCATCCTTGGCTTGGATTGCTTTATCCTGTTGCAATTGGGCTGTGACTTTCTTTGCTACTACTGTTTAAAAGCAGTCAAACGCAGGAACCGTTCATCCTGTAAACAATTATGGAGCTTACGCTACACACTGAACTACTTATCAGCTGACAAAGGAAAATAAACAAAAATCACTGCCAGACAGACAGTCAGTGGGGGTGGGGGTGGGGCGAATATGTAAGATGAAAAGAGATGTAAAGTAACGTGGTCGATTCTGCAGGAGCTGCTGAAGGGTCAGAAAAGAGCAGGTGTGTTTCTCCCCCCTGAAGCAGCCAAGGGAGAGGAAGACATTGTAGGGGAGGACAAAGAATTTTCCCTCTACCCTTCTGAGTTCTTAGCTGAGACCCTGTAATAAAAGACTGATTAACTAGAGAAAGACAAACAGACGTTTAGTAACATGTGTACCTCACGTATACACGGGAGATACCCGGGGAAAAATGAGTAACTTCCCGAGGTGGCTTAGAATTCAGACTTAAGTAGCATCTTCACAGAAAGCAGAGGGAGCACGTATGCCTCTCAGGGGAGAGTGAACGATTTTTAGGAAAGATGACTGGGTCTTTAGAATCGATGGGAGGTATGACAGTTGGTGACCAAGTTTGTCTGAGTGTGCTGTGGACTTCAAGTCTCCTCTCCTTTGACGAGAGTCCGACTTCCTTGGTTGACGAAACTCCCGGGGAGGGGACTGATGTCAACTGAGCTCCTTCTGGAGGATCTATCTTCAGGCAGATAAGGGGAGTTCAAAGAAGGCCAGCCCCTCATTGGCTGTGTTCCAAGTGCCTACAGCTCAAAATACTCAATATGCCAAAACAACATATTTTGGAGTGGCACGTCCCAAACTCCTACAGGCATATTTTGGGGTGGCCTGTCCTACAACCCTTCACCGTCTAGGGTGAATTCCAGGGTGCTGGCTTAGGCATGTGTGGCATGGTGGCACCATTCAGAAGCAGACACAGAGCCAGTCAATGAGTTGGAGAAGGAAGAGAATGGATTCCCTCAGCTCCTGTGAGAGTCACACCTTGGAGATTTTAAGTTTAAACACGTTGATTTGGGGAGACTTTGGATTTTAAGTTTAAAATGACTAAAGAACAACCAGGAAGATCCACAGGTGTGGAGCCTAGAAGTCTGGATACACATGTAGATTTGGGATTCATTAGCATATAGAGGGTAGCGGGAGCCAAAGCAGAGATGCAGAAAGGCACATACGCTACTTTCAAATAATAGACATTTCTCAGAAAAAAACCTGTCATCCTTTCTGATGCAGAAACCACAACATCTGTGGATTCTCCTACAGGAGGCCCGAAAGTAACCAACGTGCTATACAGGTCAGGACCCCAAACAATTTCATAGGGCAGTTTCTGGTAACGACTCTCCATCTGGAGCGGCTGTCCTCTAGCGAAACTCTATTCAGCAAACTTCGCTGGCCCCGCGCGGGCCTCGGTGGACACACGGTTGGGCCCTGAATCCCGGCTGAAAAGGGTGGGTTTTAGGGGATCTGCAGAAACGGACGTACAGCGCATCCTTCAGCCTCCTTTCTGCATATGTGGCTTCCTTCGGCGGAGCGGTGGGTTCACTGACTCCACCAGAAGGCTTGGCGGTGTAGTGAGACCGGTTTCCCTAGGATCCGATTTCTCTCGGGTGAGGGAGAATTCCACGCCTCATACCAACGAGAGACTAGACTCGGGAATTACGGCGCTCTTCCCCCTCCCTCCACAGCCCGGGTGCCCTGCTCGTGCGATCGCCTCGTCGGTCAGTCCGTCCACTTCTCGGAACTGCTTTCGTTGCAGTTTTATGGAACACGGTTCGGAAGCCTGGGACCCTCTGGTCGGGATCAGACCCGGCGCTGGCGCTCTCTTCTCCTTCCCGTCTCTGGATCCACTGGCTCCTCTTCTGGTCTCCTGCCGCCAGAAGGACCTTTCCTCTCAGCCCAAGTTGAGAGCCTTCGGGGAGCCTACAGACGGAGAGAGGCAGAGGCGAAAACTGCTGCGGGATCCGCTTGGATCCGAATTCTCCCGGCGACTATGGCAAATAGATTCCCACGAAGGGCAGAGTCCATTAGAGGGAGTCGGGGAGGGCGGAGGAGGGTATGGAAACAGCCGGAAAGAAATGACGACACACAGAGCGGGCGGGGACAATTTACAATGCTTCCCGCCCGCGCGCTTTGGGTTTTCAATCTGGTCCGATGCTCTTGCATATGGGGAAAGACGCCGCCCTCGCCGCTCGCAGAGATCGTGTCTCCGGCCTGCGGCAGTCATGTCTGGCAGAGGAAAGGGTGGGAAGGGCTTAGGCAAGGGGGGCGCCAAGCGGCACCGCAAAGTCTTGAGAGACAACATCCAAGGCATCACCAAGCCCGCCATCCGGCGTCTTGCTCGGCGTGGGGGAGTCAAGCGGATCTCGGGCCTCATTTACGAGGAGACCCGGGGTGTGTTGAAGGTGTTCCTGGAGAACGTCATCCGCGACGCGGTCACCTACACGGAGCACGCCAAGCGCAAGACGGTCACTGCCATGGACGTGGTCTACGCGCTCAAGCGCCAGGGCCGCACCCTGTACGGCTTCGGAGGCTAAGCTGCCGCTCCACTTGAACGCCTGACGACCCCAAAGGCCCTTTTGAGGGCCGACCATACAGTCAGCAGAGGAGCTGGGCCCTTGCGTCAAGTACGACACCAACCAAGCTGGGAGGTAGCTGCACTTGACAGTGGCTCCAGTCAGCTCGGACTTTGACAGCTAGTGGCGCCCAAAGCGCTCACAACCCTCAAAGCCAAAAGCTGCCTCTGGGTTTGTTCCTCCATCCGAAACGTTCTCGGGCCCCTGCTGACACGGGCTTCTTTCTGGCGCGCGCTATCCTCATTTGTGGAGAGAAGAAACCGGCAGAAGGAGGCCAGCTCAGGTTTGTAGTTCAGAGAGGCCACTTGTGCCACCTCATGGCTTTTAGCCTTGTCAATTTATCTGCACCACACTTCACCCCTCTGTTCAATGGGGTCAGGGACCGGATGGCTTGAGGGCCCTGTTCATGTTGGATACCCTCCTGTGACATGTCTGCCCACTTCACAAGGTCTGAGCCAGGAGCAAAACAAATCCAACCAGAAGGCGTTCGAAACTCCAAAGAAATAAAGAGGCTGTGAGATCAGAGTGAGCTCGTTAGTGCAGTTTTAAAACAAATTGGCCCGGCAAATTGGCCACTGGATGAAAAGTATTGATTGCTGTGTTTTTAGTGTTCAATAAAAAGCCCTCTCAAAACTACTTGCTGAGAGTTTTGTTTTCCTTCGGTGCTACCTTCAAGGGAGACTTTAGTCAAGGACCTATGAGATGTGGTCTCTTAGTGACAACGTTGCAAAGATACACATGCAGGGACAATTTAATAGGATCCTTCTATAAAAGCTGAGCGAGCTAGATGATCTTAATGTCCTGAAAGGAAGTCTTCAGGAAACGGGTCAGTCGGGTGTGGGTGACTTTCCTCGCAGGGCCTGTTGCGGCTTAGGAGAGACCGGCAGGAGCACACTCGCTGGCAGTACAGAAAGCACACGTTCATTGCGACGAGGCAAAAGGAAGTTATTCTCCAGAATCAGCATGGTGAAGAAGACAGTAGGCCGTTCCCTACACTACCACTTCTACATTGCCCTGATTTGGATTGAAATGCGGTAGGTCCACACCGCTAGCCTAATTATACTTTTGCAATGATCCCATCTGTGAGTAAAAGGTTTTTTCAGCATTCTAGGCTTATGATTTTACAGTTAAATTTGGTTATGGGAGTAGTTGAGAGAAGAAATTCTCCATCAGCTCCCAAAAGGTAAACCTGCTATTTTCTTTACTGGTCGCCACACTTGGCTGCTCTCTTTAGCATCAAACAGTTGAAGGTGAACCAGGTTTAAAACATGGGGCTTAGCAAAAGAGATACCAGAAAGTCAAAGGATGCGAGACTTGCCCAGCAGCACGGGGAAGAGAAATAATATATAAAATACATACACACACACACACACACACACACACACACGCTTACACAAGTGGCACAATAGTACATGGTAGCATGTATTCATTATGATGAGAAATGTAGACAGTAATTACTACAGGAGTCCTAACACTACAGAAGTCACTGGCTGCTGGGGAACTGGGGAAAGCTGGGCTGGAGGTGGGGCCGGCGTCAGGCTTTGAAGAAAGAGCAGAATGCCTGGCTTCCTACTGAGATAATACGGTGTGGGGGAGGGGTTGGGGAGGATCAAGGAGGAGCTGGCGAGAATAACAATTGTGATGAAGGTGCCCAGGTGAGAAGTAAGAGGATTCAGTGTTCAAGGTGTTTCATTTTCCCTCTAAATTAAAATCTCACCCGCAACTGATGGCATTGCTATTTCAAGTATCACCGTGTTGTTGTTTTTTAAACTTTAAAGGCAATGCAGATTGAATATATCTGACCCTCGCTGAGATACTCTGGAGAAGGAGAGAGAAAAAACTTGAAGAGAAATCAAAAAAATAGTGGAAGGGAGGGGGGAAAAACATGTCCATTGTCTACACTAGTCGTTCTTAAAGCGTGGTCTTTAATCTCAGATCACCTGGGAACTTGTTAGAAATGCAAAATCTTGGACCTGCCCCAGACCTAGTAAATGAGACACTCTAGGGGCTGAGACCTGGGCATCTGTGCTGTAGCCAGCCCTCCAGGTGATTCTGAAACACAGGAAGGTTTGAGAACCGCTGGTCTAAGTAACGGTTTTGCTTTAAATGAAACAAAAGTATTTAGAATCTGAATATGTATTGAACCTGATTTGTTTACCATAATGTTAAATTTGCTTTCTCTGATGGAAAAGAAAAACATCCGGTGAATGACCCTATTAAATTTTCGGTAGTACAAAATGTTACAGGAGGAAAAAGGTAAAACAGCTTTTATTTCCTCAGCGAATTTGGGGCAAATGTAAAAGATGGGTGAGTGAAAAATGCAGTCAGCTTGTTTTACTACACATTATTGGTTTGTATTGTTAACAGGATCGAATTTTATAATTAATGGACATGTTTCTTTCTTTCTTCCCAGATTTCCCCCAGATCTTGTCCTTTAACCGTTAGTGACACCTCCTCTTTACAGTGATTTTAGCAGTGATCCTTGTTCCCGCCTTGTCTGCTCCTCTAAATGCTATCATGATGGGGTGTCACTGAACGCTCTGTTAGCTGTATCCGGCCTCTGAATGTTGCCGGATTACAGAGTGTGCATTGTGCAGCTTTGTGCATTAGCAAATGGCTTTCTTAAAAAAAGTTCTTAACCATCTGTAACAGAAAGGAATATAATGTTCTTTTATCTCTTTGACTTGCTAACAAAACAAATTCCTTCTCATTTCCATCCCCGAGTAGCTCAGATGCCCTCCGTAAGCCAGCCCTGGCTGCCATCTCTTCCCTCCCTGGGTGAAGTCAGGCCTTCCACTAGAATATATATGAATTGTTATAGAATCCAGTCTGCGGGCTTACGTCCATTACCATGGTCACAGAGGCTCCTGAGTGTCTCACTGGCTAATCAAACTTCACAATGGATCAGTTTGAAGTCTTCCCTTTCCTTTCCAGGCTCCCTACTTCTCCGGATAGCAGCATTATCCTCTGGGGCACCCAGGCTAGACGCTCCTGAGTCATCTTTCACTACATTCTTATTTTCTTCTTTTGAAACCTCTCGCTCTGTACCTTACAGTCGAGCTATTGAGGTACAAGTCATATCTCTGGTTGAACCAAAAGAACTGAGCTACCAATTACGCAGAATGTTACGTACGTGTGTATAGAAATATGTATGGATGTGAGGGGAATTATCAGGTAAAGTGTTCACAAAAATTTAAGAATGACTTATAGGTGTCACTTATACTCATTGAACATTTCTGAATTGTTCGAATGACTTAAAATAAGCATGTATAATTTTCCCGGCAAACAATGAGAAGATGATAACCTGGGCTACGTGAACCATGGCAAATCTTAGCTTTGCCAAAGTTCAGTTTACTCATCTTGAGTGTTACCGAGAATTCCTACCTTTCTCACAGGAATGTTTTAAGGATCAAAAGAGAAGGAGATCTATGTGAAAGAGTGAAGCCATGAAGTGACACAGAAACCAAAGTTGATGTGTTTATTGTCTGTTTCACCCAATCTACATCTTACGCGCTCTGTGATCACGGGGGAAGGGAGGGAGTCAGCATAGCTGGAATCAGAGAGAAAGGAGGATGGTGGGTGCAGACGAGGCGTGAACAGATGGGCAGGGCCGGATGTTTCAGGATTAGATCAGAAAAATGTAAAGTCATCTTAAAGAATCAAATAGACTCGCCAGCTGACTTGATTGTTGTAAGGTGTTAAACGAATTATTTAAGAATATTTAATTCTTCTATAGGAACTAAGAGAAATGAACAAATAAAGAGAAGAAACTAATTATAGATAATAAGTGAGCATAGCTTGTGAGACGTGTTAGGCATAAATCAAGTAGAGCAAGTGTGGTAAACACAGGGAGGAACGGGTGAAAGGATCAAGTAAACAGCACGTCAAATAGTCACGAGGTACATGAGGTACCCGGTATTCATGCCTTAAATCAGCCATCCACTGGGGACACGCACTGTGGCCCGCTATGTCCTCTG
Organism: Equus asinus; assembly: GCF_041296235.1. Lineage (NCBI taxonomy): Eukaryota > Metazoa > Chordata > Mammalia > Perissodactyla > Equidae > Equus > Equus asinus. The sequence continues at coordinate 12,519,872 of NC_091814.1, forward strand.
CAGGCTATACACAGGGACATCTATAGCTATTCAGCGGGTTATTTTTGAATTACAACTATGGCCAGGCGTACTCGCCCCCATATCTCCCTGATTGAGCAGCATAAGTCAGCTTCAGGGACCTTCCAGGTGCTGAGCCCCTTTGCCTACCTCAGCTCTGGTCCTCTTAGCTGTAGCATCAGCAGGGAAGGCTGACACGGCAGAGCGAGTCGGGACAGAACATTGTGTAACCCAAGGTTCGATGCTGTGTTGGACTTCCCCCCTCACTGCACCCTATTCCGAGTGTGCTAACCTCTCCGGAGCACCCCTTTCCTTTTTCTCCTTGTTTCACGTTGTTGAATGGATTCAATGAACTGTGTGATCTGAAAATCTTCACTTGGCCTAGGAGCCTTTCTGGGCAGTGAACTCCGGGATTTCTTGTCTGGTGGTAGAGAAGAAGGCGACAATTACAACAAAGTGATTTCTTACCACACCAACCATATTACAGAAGAGGTTTGGAAACAAGGTGTGGGGGAAAACAACCATGGGGTTGTGACCATCCAGGTACCCTGCAAGGCAGATGGACCGTGACTCTAGTGGGTGCAACCAGTTTCTGCAACGGGCAGCCTTTAGAGCTCAACGATATCCTGACTGAATAATGGCAGCCATTGAGGTCATCTGCCTCCGCGCTCTTCCCAACTTTCTAATGGGAGTTTGGCTTCCCATACGGACTCACCCACAGGGAGCTGATGAGCAGATGGGTTACACTTCTCTTTGGGAAATTAAGAGCATGATCTCTGGAATCAGACATTTCCGGTTAGGATCTTAACTTCACTGTTTACTAACAGTGAAAATCCCTTAATCTCTGAGCCTCATTTTCTTTATCAGTAGCACTAGGATGAAAAGAATACCTACTGTGTCGGGTTCTTCTGTGGATAACGTGTATTAATATTTATAAAGCAGTCAACGCTATGATTGGCATTCAATAAATGCTAATTCCTGTGAATGATGCCAATTATTAGTAGGGGTTTATATCTCTGTCCCTTGAGAGTGTGATGCGTGGGATCTAGTCCTTCAGAGACCCTCACCCCTGGCCTACCAACACAATGGAATTTCTGAGCCTACAGAGCCCAGGACCAGAGGCTGGAATGGGGTGAGCACGGGCCCAGGGGGTCATTCATCCTCATGACCTGTCTGAGTCGCCACCGGCCCTTCATTTCCTTGTCTACTGCTTCACGATGCAATAAGACCAGACGCAATGACCTCCCAACCATTAAACAGAAGACCCAACCAGCAAAGGAAGAGAAGAGGGGAAGGAGCAACCAAAGAAACCCAAGGCCAAAATCAAAACCTGGCTGAGGAAAATTCCATCACAAGCTCAACATTTAGCCCTGAGCAGGGACTCTGATGGGTGGGGAGAGCCGCTGCCCTAAGGAAGACAGTTTGTAGGGAGGTCAGGAGACGCTTAACTTTTTGCTCATCCTGATGTCTGAGAGGGACTATGAGATTCAGCACCAAATAACCAACTGGCCAAATTTAAACGTTTGCTAATATCCAGAGGCAGTTGCACCAAAACCTTTGGAAGCCGATTTAGCAATACCTATCACAATTAGCCACCAGGTATACTGAAAAGCGTCCCCAACTATATGCACAAGCATAAGTTGCAACAGTGATTTTAGAAGCAAAAAGTCTGTAAAATACCTACATTTCCATTGATGTGAGTCTGAGTAAATAATGGAAGAACTATCTATTCAATGAAAAACTGTGCATCCTTGAAAAAGAAGGAGACAGACTGATACATAAGCATTTTTCTATCTGTAAGCCAATCCTGGTGGTCTAGTGGGTAAGATTCGGCATCAGGGGGCAGCAGGACTGAAGAAGACGGGAAAAGGAGACGGTGATGGGAGGAGGCACGGAAACCTCTCCGGGTCCCCTCAACTGGAAGAGGTCATTTGGGTTGAATTTACATACCTCTCTTTGATTTGAATTACTTTTTAAGTGAAAGAATAATGAGTAATAGTTCCCACGTATTGAATATCTACTCCGTACCATTTCGGATCTTCGCGACAACCCCCAAAGGTAAATATTATCGCCATTTTACAAAGCAAGAAACTGATGTTGAAGCGGTCTAAATATCTTGGCATTCTCTGATACGCTACGATGCTCCTGAGTCTGACTACACTGTTTGTTTAAAATTTGCAGATTACAAATAATCTGAGGATCTCGAAGACATCTGCCAAACACACTTAATGGAACCATACCATACAGTATTGGTGCTGGAAAGGACCCAGGAAACCATCTGGTCCAATTTCTTCGTTATACTTTTCCTCTGGTTTCAGGACAAAACTACTTTAGCTTCCCTTCCCCACCAGATGCCCCCCCCCAGTGGTGTAGATGGTCCTCAGAGGCCTGTCCTTTGGGCCGTTTCTTCATAAACTCTTCCCAGGGACTCCTCTAGCTCCTCTGGGCAGACGAGAGAACTCAGCTGAGTCTCTAGATCTGCCTCCAGATCCACACTCCCAGCTGCCATGGCCACTTGCCGCTGCCCATTGAGAGCTGAGACCCAGCCTGGCCTGAAGTAAACTCTTTGGCAGCTGCCAATTTCCTTGAAGGTGGCACATCCTCGCAGTCACTCAGGCAGGAAGGTCCCGAGACATCGTTGATTACTTTTTGCCACAACAACCCCCTTCTGCCCCTTCCCTCCTCCAGGTTCGGGCAATATTCTATGTGGCATAATGTCAAAGCCCCCACACCCCGGCCCTCGCCCGCCCCGATCCATTGCTGTGGCCTGTTCCCTTGTTGTCATTCTCAGCACCTCTCATCTGCTCTGTCCTTGAGGCCTGTGACTTGGCCCCCTGCCTCGGGTGCTGCTCACTTCTGACTCCTTCTGCACCCTCTCCCCAGAGTAACCTTCTGTATACACGGCTCTGAGTATGTTACCCACCTGCTTAAGGCACTCCCTCCTGTTGGTTTCTCCCACTTTTGTTGTTCTCTTTTATCCTCATTTCCCGATCTCCACCGCCCCCCCCCCCCACCCCCCCGCCCCCGCCATAGAAAACCGTTCTACTATGGTCAAAGCATATTTGGTTTCTATGCATGATTGCAAGATCCATTAATGCACTTTTAATTTACATAAATAGTTGTGTTTTAAATCTCATTCCACGTGTTACCTTATTTCCCTTAGAACAACATTTTAGATCTCTCCTTGTTGTTATGTAGCCAGCCATTTAATCCACTGTCTCCTACTGCTGCAGAGTACTCCATGGAGTGAATCCGCCACATTTTCTCTAGCCGCTCTCGCAGTGACGAACGCCTACATTCTTTCTGATGTCCCATCATCCCTGTCATCTTCCCTGCTAGGCCTGCGTGAGAATGTCTTTTGGATAGATATCCGGAGACAGCCGTGCTGGTTCCTATGATGCGTATCCTTCATTGGCCTAAGAAGTTCCGGGCGGCCCTTCAGAATGGCTGCCGTAGTCCACACCCCACCAGTGGGGCACCAACCATCCAAGCCCTCCCTCTTGGCCAGGTGGAGCATCCAGTGTAAAAGACATCTCATTATTGCCTTAATTTTTTTCTTCCTCTTCTATAATCCCTTCCCCTACACTGTTTACAGGGTAACATCCACCCTCTCCCCAGATTGGCATTCAAGACCCCCAGTCAGCTGGCCTCAAAGTCCCCGCCACTGAAAAGTCATCTCCCATTCCGGGCCTCGGCCCACCCTGTGGACCAACCAGCCGCCACTCACAATTCTCCTCATCTTTTTCTGGTTCCTCAGCTTGGATTAGACTCCCTGCCCCGGTGCCAAGTTCTCTCACAGGAAGAGCTCTGTGATCCCCTCAGTTAGAAGTGATCTTAGCCTCTGAACTTCTCCGTAACTCATCTGCGTCTTTCTCTGCTACCTACCGCAGCATGCCTTCCCTTTTACCGCGTGCCTTTTCCTTACGGAGCCTAAAGACCTCATTCTCATTGTTGCAACCTCGTGTACGTGCCTCCAGGCAGGAAGAGAAACCAGGATTCCTGTGGAACCAAATAGTTATAATTTTTAACTTGAGTCGTGATTTTACTTTGTTCTTTGCAATTTTCTCTTTCGCAGTGGTTTTCCATTGCAGGTTGGAACCTATTAGCAAGTGGTGAAATCGACTTAGAAAATAGGAGCCAGTATGTTTTATTAATGAAACAGAACAGGATTGAAAGTATCATGGTGCATCCACAGCAGAAAACAATATCCTTTTGTACAACTTGTTTCACTTTTTAGAGGTGTGTGAGGATGTGTGTGTGTGTGTGTGTGTGTGTGTGTGAACGTGCAGTAGCTAGCAATATCAAATTGTTCTTACTGTAGTTTGGAGTCAGCAGAAATCAGAGCTACTGTACACGTTGAGTGATACTGTATCTCTACGTGTAACTATTTTGTGCATTGTTTCCTTCTGAAACAACAAGTCTAGTACAAAAAGCAAAGCAAAACAGGAGACCCAGGCTCAAGTTCCACCTCTGCCATCTTCTGGCTGTGACCCACATTCCCAGGTGTCTCTCCCTCGCCACGGTGAGTTTCTTCACCTGTTCAACAGGAGTCAAAAAGCCCTTCCTCCCTCCCAGGGTTACTGCGAAACCGGATGAGAGGAGGTGAGTGAAAGACGAGCCCTAAGGCATCTAGGAACGTGGGTGTCCTTACTGCTTGGGCCATGCAGTCTAGAAGCTGGTCACGTGCTTAAAATCGGTCGCCCGTTAGTGTGCGTTGTTCTTTCTTTCCCAGGACGTGATTGTAACTGGGACTTACATCGATTCACGTTAATGTCACTAATATTTACATCACCGATGCTAATGATGTTATTAATATGGATTTATGACCACCTGTCAGGCTCTGTTCTAAGCACTTTGTGTGAACTGTGTTACCTCTTTTCATCCTCACAGCAATCCCGAAGCGGGTGCAGTTATGATCCTGCTTTATAAACACGTGAGGAAACGGAGACCCCGGTCTCTTCTCTTTGGAGCCTTTTCCCGGTTAGGGGTCAGGAGCCCTGGCCCTACCCTGCAAGGGGCCTCAGGCCTCAGCCCCAGTTCATAGCAGTGAGGAGCCGAGACTTCTGGTTCCCATCCCCTTTCTGTCCTCTGCGGTCCTTCCTCCTCCTCCTGCCTCTCTTTAGGCATGCTTCACTCTCTGCTCCTGATCGTACACTCAACCGCTAACCGCATCCCCAAACAATCCTGTCGGCAGGGCTGAATCTGATGTCTTTGGGGATAATAAAAGCCAACGCTCCTCCCCAGATCGGCCGTGTTCGGCAACGGATGGGGGCCGCTGGCGGTGGCGCAGCTCAGTGAACTCCTCGTTCTCAGTTACTATCACCAGGAGCGGGCTCCGTCTGGGACGGTGGCCACGTACGGGCAAGGGGCACCTGGGCTTCGTCGGAGACGCCCTGCCCCTGGGCAGTTTCCTGCTCCCGTGTTCTGGGACCCCTAAAACCTTGGAAGTTCTTCGCAGAGGTCCGGTCCGGGCCTGCTCCTGATCTGTAACCTCCAGGACCCCAAGAGCCTGGGGCATCTCCTGCCCGACTCCCTCATGTAAGGCAAAGAGTCGAAGGGCGGGTGGATTAGGCTCCTCCTCAAGCATTTCCTGACCACCTACGGTGTGCCAGGCACTGCTTGGGTGCTGGCGCCACGGAGACGAACAAGGACAAATCCTCCCCCTGAGGAATGCTGCCAGCCGAATGCTGACGGTAAGGAATAGGAAGGGGTGTCAGGATAGGGACGGGGAGAGGCAAGGAGGAAGGCCCAGAGAGAAGAGGAGAAAGGGAAGGGAAGGCCACCTAGGGCTGCATCTCGAAGAAGGAGCAGGGGTTCTCAGGGCTACAAAAAAGGGGAGGACATTCCAGACAGAAGAAACGGAATGTGTGAAGACATCGTACACGTGGGGACTGCAGGCGTCCTGTGGGGCCAGAACCTACTCGTTCAGCTGGCACAGCACCCGAACCCTGGGGAGGCTCTGAGAAACAGCGGGAACTAGATGTCTATTAAAACCATTGTGATTAGGATCTTTGAAATTTGATAACTATGAATAGAGTCGCTAAACTTAATTGAATGCTTCTTCTGGACCAGACACTGTGCTAGGTACTTGACAGGAATCGTCACTTTGAATATTTCCAGCAACGCTATCAGCGAGATGCTGTTGTCCCCGTCTTACAAATGGGAGCAGGGAGATTTCCTTGCTGAAGTCACCTACCGTTCTACGGGCACGACCAGGATTGAAATCCAGGTTTATGTAACTCCAGAGTCCCTACTGGTTATTAACCCCCGCTGCTCGGAGCTGTCATGCAAAAGAAGCTGGACTCTATTCCGAAGGGAAGGGAGAGGAGGTGGGAACATTTCAAGCATGAGAGTGACAGGCTCAAATAAATGCATTTTAAAAAAGATAGCTCTCACACAGAGTGGAAGCCTAGTGGCAGGGCAGAGAGTCTAGCCTGAGTATTTACTCAACCCTCCAGCTCCGAGCTGGGTGAGGGCCTCAGTTGAGGCAGGGACCAGGGACGGATGGGAGAGAGGGTGATAGAATCGAAAGTCAGAACGTAGGTTCGATAGCATTTGGTGACTCATGAGATTTGGACAAAAGACAAGAGGAAGGAACTTCCGACCGGAACAGGTGCGGGGATGAAGGTGTCTTTGTGTCCGGATGGGGAATACGGAAGGGGAGAAATCGCTTTGGGAAGCAAGATGATGCCGTTTAGGAAATCAGCCGAGTCTGGAGTGCCTATTTTCCATCCAGAAGCACCTGGCCACCAGGCAGTTAGAAATATTGGTGTTGAGCTCAGGACAGGGGTCTCAGCGGAAGATGCTAATTTGGGAGCACTTGGCAGAGAGGCAGAGAGAGGGTAGGCAGGGAGTCCATGATCTCACTGGTGTTGCAGGGAGAAGTCAGACGGCCAAGGCCAGCATGGGCGAAACCAGGAATATTGATAAGCCTGGCAGAGAACAGGAGAAGGCTGAGATGGGGACCTGGAGAGGGTGAGGGAGGACCAGGAGAGCGTGTGAACCCAAGGGCCTAGTCCTCTTCGGAGGAAGCAAAGGTAGTGTCATCAGGGCCGAAATACCACGTAGCTTCCCTCTACACACGCGCACACACGCCTCTCCCCTGCCACCCTAAGGCGGAATTCAATCTGAACAAAGACCGTTTTTCACTTCTTAAAAATCCCGGGTTCAGGGTTAGACTTTTCTCACAACCGAGCTAGCCATTAGAGGAAGACCATTTATCTGCCTGATCCTTCATTATCCTTTAACTCTCACCTGAGAGTAAAGAATGATGTAAGTACAGAAACGATTAAATGTCAAAACTTACATTTTAAATCGTTCCCTCGTATTGATGGACTCAGTTTGCGCCGGTCGGTCTCCCAAACAAATGGAAAGATCGGAGAGACTGCCGTGAGGGTGGGCCTTCACAGCGACGGGAACACGCAGTTCTTTTCTACTCCCGACTGGATGTCGACCACGCCACTAAACTTCCCTTTGAGATTCAGACGGGGAGACTTCCCGGAGGTTAGGGGTGCCCAGACTGGAAAATGAAAGCAGTGTGATCTCGGGGGCGGGCGGAGGACGCAGAGGGCTGACACCTGACACCGACCTCACAGGTTCCAGGGTCTGCTCAGTTGCTCCCGGACCCGCGACGCTGGACAAGTCACTCACCCGAGAGCCTCGGACTGTACCTCAGAAAGCCCCATCGCCTGGATGTTCCTGAAAGTTCTGCCATGAGGATGGATGAGATGATGGGTGCAAAGGTGGTGCCCCACGCACCTCTAAAAGTCCCTCTTTCTGACCTGGAGAGTACAGACCCAGGCCCCTGGCTCCACCCTGCAGTGGGCGCCTAAGCAGGTATGAAGAGTCTGGGCAGAGACCCGGAGGCACGCTCTGGAAATTGCCGTGACCCTGGAGCAGAGACAGGTGGCAACCTGCTGCAGGAGGGGCCTCAGTCCCTACACTGCTCTCCCTTTCTCTGACACATCTCAGGAGAAGCAAGGGGAGCTTTAAAAAACTAAGTTTCTCTCCGTTCCCCTTCTCCCCTCTGTGAGTTCTCACCGATCTCTGTAACGAATGCCTTTAACCTGTCACGGTGCCGCGAGGAAACGGCAAACACAAGTCTTGGCCTCTTCCAGGTGCAAATAAGTGACCGAGAAGGTTAAGAAGCCGTCATCTAAGACCTGTACAGCCTTTGCATCTGAGCTCTGCGGAGACGCGCTCTGCAAAACCCCGCCCGACGGCCCTGACCACCAAGAGGCCTTGCCCTTCCACCTCCCGAGCAGCGCGGGAGTCACCTCTCGGGCCTCCAACCCTCACTATTTCCTCAGAGCGGGGAGCTTCATCGTTCCATGTTCTGCCTGTTTGATTGCTCTTCCCAAGAACCTGAACTCCGAGCGCCAGGTCTGTCCTTCCGGGGGGCGGTGGTAAGGGGCGAGTCCTCCAAATACCCGAAAACAGACTCCCCACACGTCTGAAGAAGACGCGGAGAGAAACTACCAAGTCTGGGCAGGGAATCCAGACATGGGTCGAAGGTGGGAGAGCCGCCTTCGCCGAGGACAGTGAGTCTCCCCCTGCGCCCCCGGGCAGGAAACGGTCCGTTTAGGGCCCAGATCGCGACAGCGGCCTGGGAGTCTGTACGCGCCCCCAGCCCAGCCCCGCCCAGCCCCGCCGGGGCTTTGAGGAGGAGCAGAGGGTGCGAGGTGTCAGCCTGTTGTCGAGTGAAGCCCGAAATTACCCACATTCGAAGCGCGGGAATCCCCAACTTCACCCGGCAGACGCCCGGCGAGACGAAAGACGAAGGGGGCGACTTCCCTCCGCAGCCGGAGAGGCGCGCCCGGTGGGGCCGTTTCCGGCGGGGACGAGGAGGTCGCGGGCGCTGAGCGATCGGCGCGCGCCTCCAGCTGGCCCGCCGAAGGCCAGGTCGGGCGAGCTCTGGACGGCGAGGCCCGAGCGTCCCCTGGTGACGCCTCCCGGTTTCGGGCCACTCGCGGCCCCGAAGCCCCTCCCCCCGGGCCTGGCCGGTTTCCAATCCCGGGTCACCGTCGGGCGCCGCCAAGATGCCCCAGAGGAGCCCGCCCCTGCGGCCGCCTCAGGAAGGGAGGCCGCGCGTCCCAGCCGCGCCCGAGAAAGCAGCGGCCGCCTCGCCAGGCCAGATAAGCAGACCGGCGTCAGCTCCCGCAAGGCTCAGAACCACCCCCGACGGCGGCCGGCGAGAGCTAAAGCGACTAAGAGCTGACCCCCGGGGAAGCACAATGCCTCGGCCCGCTCTAACGCCCCGCCCTCCCCCCCGAGGCAATAGGGGCGCCCTCCGGAAGGGCGCGAAGGACAAGCGGCACAGCTCCCTCCGAGTGCTGTTGTGGGTGGCTCTGAAAAGAGCCTTTGGATATGATGGAACCTCGAGCCGAGCGGGCGCCCTTTAAGCCCGCTCCCCGCGGATGCGGCGGGCCAACTGGATGTCCTTGGGCATGATGGTCACCCGCTTGGCGTGGATGGCGCACAGGTTGGTGTCTTCGAACAGCCCCACCAGGTAGGCCTCGCTCGCCTCCTGCAGCGCCATCACGGCCGAGCTCTGGAAGCGAAGGTCCGTCTTGAAGTCCTGCGCGATCTCGCGCACCAGCCGCTGGAACGGCAGCTTGCGGATCAGCAGCTCGGTGGACTTCTGGTAGCGCCGGATCTCCCGCAGGGCCACGGTGCCCGGCCGGTAGCGGTGCGGCTTCTTCACGCCGCCCGTGGCCGGCGCGCTCTTGCGGGCCGCCTTGGTGGCCAGCTGCTTCCGCGGGGCCTTGCCGCCGGTCGACTTGCGGGCGGTCTGCTTAGTACGGGCCATGCCCAGCCAGAACACGAACTTACCTGCGCAGCGACAGGGAGACTAACGGGGGCCGGCCCGCGGCGGCAGTCTTTATAGGCACAGGCTTTTCCCGATTGGGCGGGGCGAGAATTGAAAGTCCCGCGCTGCCTGGCCATTGGCCGCGACGTCATCCGGCCTAGCGTCACCCATTGGCTTGCGCAGAATCCTCCCCTCCCCCGCCCACCCGCCTCGCTGTCTCCTTCCCAGTTTCCCAACACTTTTTCCCACCTTGTTTTTCCTCTCTTTCAGGGCGAGTCATTGTTGATCAGAACCGTGTCCGACTGTCCCTCTTCAGCCCCTCACTCCTTTGGAACACGCTCCCCGCGATACCCTCTTCCTCTCCACGCTTCGTAGCTCCCGAACCGAACCTCGGGCTTCCCTTCGTCCCACGCCCCCCGCACGCCTTGCTGCTTGCTACCTTTTCGGAGACCCCCAGTTGGTCCGACCGATGCTTTTGCCTTCCCGCCTTTCGGGTGGGAAAGCTGTCCGTCCCCCCGTGCGCAAGATTCCGCCTCCGAGAGCCTAAGTGGGGAACCTGTATCTCGGCCGCGAAGGCGTCTCCTCACTTTCTTGTTAAACTAAGTCGGCTCAGTGAGGCCAAGACCCAGGTCCGCCACAATCCTGAAAGCCGCCCCCTCCTCTACCGACTGGGGTGCACATGTGTCTGTGAGAGAGAGAGTGGGGGGGGGGGGGAAGAGCCAGAATGAGAACGAGAACAGGTCCCCTTCACCCTAAACCTCAAGTGTCGGGCAAAGGCCTCGGGAACGACTGCGGAGTTGCGCCCTCGGCACCGACTCTTACAACACAGCGTCCGGGGCCGCCCGGAAGCATCCATAACTGAATCAACCGACTGCACCCCGGTGCCCGGGGAGCTTAGGCACCTCCATCTGCGTCAGTAAGTCCTTAAGTTTACGAGCCACCGAACCGAGTAAAGGTGGCTAAGGGCTCAAGACCAGAGAAGCCGAGGACCGGTTGGGAGTAGGGAGCAAATGGCACCCCCGCCCCCGTTCTCTCTGGGCCCGGCCTTCCCCACATGACAGATGGGAGTCGGCAGCGGCTACTGTAACAACTCTTTTTATTTGAAGGAGTGGGTGGCTCTGAAAAGAGCCTTTGATTTCACAGGTGCCCCCACCACACGGGGGCTGGGCGGGCCTCCGGACGCCGGCCTCACTTGCCCTTTGCCTTGTGGTGACTCTCCGTCTTCTTAGGGAGCAGCACAGCCTGGATGTTGGGCAGAACGCCGCCCTGGGCGATGGTGACTTTGCCCAGCAGCTTGTTCAGCTCCTCGTCGTTGCGGATAGCCAGCTGCAGGTGACGAGGGATAATGCGCGTCTTCTTGTTGTCTCGGGCCGCGTTGCCCGCCAGCTCCAGGATCTCCGCCGTCAGATACTCGAGGACCGCCGCCATGTAGACCGGCGCGCCGGCCCCCACCCGCTCGGCGTAGTTGCCTTTACGCAGTAGGCGGTGCACTCGCCCCACCGGGAACTGGAGCCCAGCGCGAGAAGACCGCGACTTCGCCTTAGCGCGGGCCTTCCCTCCCTGTTTGCCACGACCAGACATGACGGGGGCACTCACTGCGACCCGCTACCGCTCGACAACCGCCAAAGTCGCCCGAAACGGCTCCGCTTCACCCTCTTATAGGCAGAACGGCGATTGTCTACGGAGCATTTTGATTGGCCAAAGCGTAGCTTTGCTCTGGTGACCAATAGGATAGCTCAGCTAGAATCCACTCATTTACATAATCTCGTCTCCCTCGCAGGCGCGCCACTGAAAACTCGCGAATCACAACGCAGCGTAATCAGAACCTTAATTTGCGTACAGCCTCTATAAGTACCGAGTCGCTTCCGGCAGCCTCGGACCCGCTGTTGGGTTTGCTCGCCCGCTCGTGTCTGGCGCTCGTGCTTCCCGCTATGCCTGAGCCGGCCAAGTCCGCGCCCGCGCCCAAAAAGGGCTCGAAGAAAGCGGTCACCAAAGCCCAGAAGAAAGACGGCAAGAAGCGCAAGCGCAGCCGCAAGGAGAGCTATTCCATCTACGTGTACAAGGTGCTGAAGCAGGTGCACCCGGACACCGGCATCTCGTCCAAGGCCATGGGCATCATGAACTCCTTCGTCAACGACATCTTCGAGCGCATCGCCGGCGAGGCGTCCCGCCTGGCGCATTACAACAAGCGCTCGACCATCACGTCCCGGGAGATCCAGACGGCCGTGCGCCTGCTGCTGCCCGGCGAGCTGGCCAAGCACGCCGTGTCCGAGGGCACCAAGGCCGTCACCAAGTACACCAGCTCCAAGTGAGTCCCTGCCGGGACGCGGCGCTCGCGCGGCTCGCCGCCCGCTTGACTCCAAAGGCTCTTTTCAGAGCCACCCACCTAATCCGTGGAAAGAAGCTGTGTTTACTTTACGTGGCCTTCCTGTTATGTTTTGCTGTACCTTTTTGGTTTTTTTTTAGGTATCATTACGATAGCTCACGCTTGTTAGACCTAAATATCTATGTTTTTCCTTAGAATAGGTTTTCTTACGTAAGTTTGTTCAAGGATTTAGTATGGGATATAGACAGGCTGTGACTTGACTGAGAGAACTCTTGAAACTCTTCGGCTTGGACACGTACGGGTGAGCCTGCGCACATCTAAATTGTTTCCTAGTGACATGCTGTGTTAGTTTTGATTAACTGAATTATGTGGGATGAGAAAGTTGGGTAACAAAGGTACAACCGTCTGGTGTTCCCAAATGGTACAGTACTTAAATTTTTGCTTTACGTGCTTCTGACCTGTTTTCAAAGGAGGGATAACTCGACTTTTATATTTGGTACTAACAAACCTTTTGTTTCCCCAAAACAATTATCACTCAGAAAAGTGTGTCCAATTTAAAGGATATTCCTATACATGGGAACAAAATATGCATAATTTCTGAAGCAGGAAAGTGTGAAGCACTTGAGCAGAAAGCCCCAGTATGGCTGGGAAAGTGCAAAGTAGGTTGATCGGCTTGAGAGTTTAGACTCAGTGCTTTAGGAATTCTTGGCTTGTTTTAGGCAGGGATGGGAATAACATAATCTTTAAAAAAAGATTACTGTGGTTGCTTTATGGGTCATAGGTCCTAGATGTCCGCAGTAGAAGCAAGAAAACCCATTAGGAAGCTATTACAATATTGTGGGCTAGAGCAGTGATTCTTAAGGTCTGGTCTCCAGTTCAGCATCAGTTACCTGAGAATTTAATAAAACTGAAATTTTCAGACCCTAATAAACTGTTAACAAGCGCTCTGGGTGATTCTGATGCATGCTAAAGTGTAGCACCAATGGGAGATCTAGACATGTTGGATAGGAATAGTGATAATAATGGAAATGGTGAGCCACGTTGGGTTTAGGATTATATTTTGGAGGTAGAATTGACGGGTCTTGCTGAGGAATAGGATTTGGGTAAGAGCGAAACCCCTAGATTTTAGACTTGAGCAACTGGGTAGATAGTGGTACTGTTAATTAGGATTGAATACTGGGACGAGGTGTGGGTTGGGGCATTGAAGGGAGACCCAGGGTTCTGATTTAAAATTGAGAAGCTTTTTGACATTCAAGTGGATATATGGAGTTGGCAGTTTGAGAGCGGCATCTAGGGTTCAGCAACGAGAACACAAACCTGCCTTTAAGGACCACCTTCGAACACAGAGCAGTGGGGATGAAGACTGTCACCTAAAAGTATTTCTCTGGGCTTTATTTCTCTTTAGGTGTTTCCTTGAAGTATTCTCGAAGACTTTATTTCTTCTTATGTGTTCGTCATGAATTATAACTTAGTAGTCCTATAACGTATTTTATTGACTGTGTAGCTTTTATTGTTCTCCTTTTGTTTCTCTAATTGTATCCTGATTTTCATTAAGGAATTCCCCTATGTAGGTGGTTCTAAACTTGACCGGATGTTGTAATCACCTGGGGAACTTAAAAAAATATTGATGCCTCGGTGCCACCCCCAGAAATTCTGATTTAAGTGGTTTGGGGTACAGCCTACACTTAGGAGCTAAAAAAGCTCCCCAGGTGACACTAATGGGCAGTCAACTTTAGGAACCACTGCCACATGTGTTTCCCAGAAAACAGATCTTATCCACAGTTCTTAGGGTTGACCTGATTGGTTTAAATGTAGTTCCAACCCCCTTCCCACATTGATTAGTTCAGGAATCTAGACCAATCTCATTAGCACAAACATTTCAGAAATTGAACTAAATAACTGAGTAGGGGAATGTAGATGGCTCTTATCTTTTGGGAAAGAGGGTTTTTTTGCTTTCAAGAGGCAGCAGCAGGATGAAGTGTTCTGAGGATGTGAAAGCGAGAATGATTGTAGCCAGCACTCAGGAGGAGGGTGTAGCTGAGAGAGAGAATCAGAGCACAGAGCAGCTGATGGAGTTTAGCCAGCCTCGGAGCCCTGCTGTATCTTCGGACATCCAGTTAAGCCAGCTTGTCTGACATACTCTTATTTAAACTAGTTCAGATCTTGAAACATTTGAGAAATAATAACAAGTAATTTCCCAGAATAAAATATGATAGACCTTTCATCTTAAAAGGTCTCAAAGAGGCCAAATAGGGTAGATAAGGAAAAATAGAGGTGTTCCAACTACATGTTTGGACTAAATCTCCAAGTGTTGAAATCAATATTTGATCAGAGCCAGAGATTAACATTACCAGTAGGAAGGAATGTCTGGGATTAAACAAAAAAATCTGAAATGTTATTAAAAATTTTAAAGTAAATAATATAATCCTACTATTAAAATTTTTAGTAGTTGTATTAGTTTCTTAGGGCTATCATAACAAAATACCACAAATTGAGTAGCTTTAAAACAACAGAAATTTATTCTGTCATAGTTCTGGAAGCCGGAAGTCTGAAGTTAAGGTGTTGGCAGGGCCCTGTCCCTCTAAAGGCTCTTGGCAAGGATCTTTGATTGTCTTTCAGCTTCTGGTAGCCCCAGGTTCTTTTTGGCTATGACAGCACAACTGACTTCTGTCTCAGTTTTCTTCCTGTGTGTTTCTACATCTTATAAGGACACTGGTCATCTTGGATTAGGGCCTGCCCTAATGACCTCATTTTAATTTGGTTACATCTGCAAAGGCCCTATTTCCAAATAAGGCCACATTCTAAGGCACTGGGGAGTTAGACTTCGACGTATCTTTTTGGGGGACAAAATTCAAGGCATAACTGTAGTCAACAGCTGTGGTAGGCTGTATATGGGCCCCCAAAATATGTCCACATCTAAATCCTTAGAATCTGTGAATATTACCTTAAATGTCAAAGTGGACTTTACTGATGTGATTTTGAGATAGGGAGATTATCCTGGTTTATTTGGGTCAGCCCAAATGTAACCACCAGGGTCCTCACAACAGAGAGGCCAAAAGGTCAAGGGAAGAAGAAGGCAATGGAAACCGAGAGAGGTTTGAAGATGGTATGTGATGTCCGCTTTGAAGGTGGAGGAACGGACCATGAGCCAAGAAACGCCCCTCTAGAAGCTAGAAAACACATGGAAATGAATTCTCCCCTAGAGCCTTTGGGGAGAGCACAGTCTTTCCACATAGTGAAACTGATTTTGTGCTTCTGATCTCCAGAATTGTAAGAGAATAAATGTGTTTTAAGCTACCAAGTTTATAGTAAATTGTTACAGCAACCATAAGAAACTAATACAACGGCTATTTTGGTATTTTTTTGACAATTGGAGAAACTTGAATATGGATTGCATATTAGTTAATATTATTGAATCAATATTACATTTGTTGGGTGTAATAATTGTATGGTAGTTACACAGGAGAACGTCCTTATTTTTAAGAGAGAGCTGCTAAATAAAGATTTAGGGAGAAGTGTCAAGACGTTTGTAACTTATTTGCAAATGATTCAGAAAATGTGTGTGTGTGCATAAAAAGAGAAGATATGGTTGGTCCTTGTACTATTTTTTTACCTTTTCTGTAGGTTTGAATTCTCCAAAACAAAAAATTGAGAAATTTTTTAAACTTTTAACCAAAGACTTTAAAAACTAGTGCAGAAACAGCTTTTACGACATTAATTGTTCCATTTTGTACTAAAATAATGTTGACTGATAGAATTTCAACATGTGAACACATAAGACTTTTCACTCAATTATATTTAAAAGGCTTATGTATATTTGAGAGTGATCATCCATTTATTGACTATAACTTTGAATGACATCCTTTATTCATCATACTTTGCTATCCATACTCATTCGCGGTAACGGTGATTTCTGTGATTGCACTAGTCCAGGGATACCCAAATAAAACTGACTTAGACATCTGGTTGCTCTGCCTTCTAAAGTCTGAGGTTGAAACTTAAGTCAGATAGGGGATTTTGGTCAAATACTGAGACCAAAGCTAAGTCATTCCTAGGAAAAAAATCATATCCAGATGTATCATAGTGATTCCAAATGCTTCCAGAAGGAAAAGGTAGATTACCTACAAAAGAGCAAGAAAAAAAAAGAGATTTTATAAATCTAACTCCTTTCTCTTCCCTGAGCTCCAGATTCTCATATTTCATATTCCCACTTGGGAATTATATATTTCCTGTTTGGTATTTCCACTTGGATAACCACTAGGAGTCTCAAAATTTTGTCCAAGACAGTACTCGCAGTTTTCCCCTTCCAAAACTGCTCATCACTTATTCAGTAAATTGCAGCTCTTTCCAAGTGCTCAGTCCAAAAACCTGCAATTAACTCGATTCCTCTTTTTCTGTCATAACCTACATTCAAGTCATCAATTTCATTTAAAATATATCTTGACTACTTTTTGCCATCTTCACTGCTCCCACTTATCTTTCTCCTGAACTATTACTGTAGCCTCTTTGATACTCTCCCGCCTCTACTCTCTCTCCTAAAGGGTTTTTTTGGGGTTTTTTTTGTTTTTTTTTTTTGCAGAGGAAGATTCACTTTGAGCAAACATCTATTGCCAAGCTTTCTCTTTTTGCTTGAGGAAGATTTGCCTTGAGCTAACATCTGCCAATCTTCCTCTCTTTTGTATGTGGGTCACTGCCACAGCATGGCTGCTCACAAGTAGTGTACGTCTACGCCCAGGAACTGGGCCTGGTCTGCCAAGGTGGAGCATGGCAAACTTAACCACCAGGCCACGGGGCCGGCCCTTTCTCCTGAAGTATATTTTTCAACATAGCATCCTGTGTGAGCTTTAAGGAAACATAAGTCAAACAATGTCATTACCCAGATCAAACTCTCCAAAGGCACTCCAACTTATTTAGAATAAAAGGTAAAATCTTTGCAATGACCTATGAGGCACGTCAATGGCTTACATGATCTGACCCTCAACTACCTTTCTGATCTCATCTTCCTGAAAATCTTTCCTTTGCTCACTGTGCTTCAGCCATGGTGGCCTTGCTTATTCTTTGAACTCCTCAAACTTGCGCCCTGCCTCAGGGCCTTTGCATTTGCTGTTTTCTGTACTTAGAATACTCTTCTCCAAGATATTCTATGGCTCACTGTCTTACTTTATTCAAACCTCAAATATTAACTGATCAGATATCTCATCCACACTCCACTCCATATTCTGTTTACTTCATAGTACATATCACACCCTGAATATTATGCTATTATACATTTTTTTCATTTGCTTATTTTTACCATCCATCAACTAGAATGTAGCTTTATGTGGACAGGGACTTTTTCTATTCTGTTTACTGCTGTATCCCCAGCATGTTTTATTTATCTCAGGGTGCAAAGTATGTTTTTGTCCTCTCCTTTATTTTGGGAAATGACATACACAAATACTCATAATGGACCCTGAACAAGGTGTCAATTTTGCTTTCACACCTGTAAATGTAAATGTTGGTGTCAAAGGGAATTATTGCTCAATGGGTAACATAGTTACATTGAGTCACTTTCTCCACCTTTCAAGATGAGCTGCTTTCTGCTTTCCTACCCATATTCTGAGTCCTCAGAACCAAATATTGACCACTCCTTCCCCCATATATATACATAGTTTATTTACCCAACATCCTTCAAACCTCTTCAAATGGTTTTTGTTATATCCCTACCCTGTAAACTCAATATTTCCCCTATTTTCTTTCCCTCCTCCCTCCCCATCTCCATGCTTTACCTGAACTTTTCAAGCTTCAGCAAGCTGGCTTCATCTTTCAGAAGATCCAAGCAAGGATGTGCAAAAGCAGGGAAATGTTTCCTGGGCCCTAAGCCTTGGAAAGATGGAATGGATCTAGTACAACAACTAGGAAATAGGTTATCTGTTTTTGATTGGATGGAGCAGACAGAAGGTAATGAAAATCCTCCTGGAAGATAATATTTGGGATTTTATTTTACTTTTTGCTGAGGAAGATTAACCTGAGCTAACATCCATTGCTAGTCTTCCTCTTTTTTTTTTTTTTTGGTATGTGAGCTGCCACCACAGCATGGCCACTGACAGATGAGTGGTGTAGGTCCACGCCTGGGAACTGATCCCAGGCCACCGAGCAGAGCACACTGAACTTAACCACTAGGCAACCAGGCCACCCAGGCTGACCCTGGGATTTCATGTTGGTACATAAGGGAAAAAAATGAGGAAAAGCAAGGGGATGAGCTAGGACACTGTTGCAGAGTGCTTAACATATCTTTTCCCAGGAAGTTTCAGTTTTATGCCTTTATTTTAGTACTTTATCTTCTGTTCTCATTTGACCTCTTTAAAATGTGTTTTTAAACCGTAATAAAGGTAGAAATGTAAAATCCTATGCTATATTTGGTGCCCTGAGTTAATGAGGGAATGAATGAAACTAGTTTTCTATGTAGCTTTACAAAAAATTCTGGGAAAGGACAATTAGGGAAACAAAGAAGAATATGTCTGGGGTGTTGACTGAAAACTGTGAACAGATTCTTACCAAGGAATATGTCAACCACACAACCAATATGTCAGTGGTTGTCAAACATGAATCCCCTGCTGAGTACCATAGGTGGTTCATTGCCTTTCCCCTCAGGGCCCCAGTGATCGGGGTTCAGTGGGAGTATGTGGAGTCTTACGGACAGGTCTAATGGTCTTTGAACTTGTACGAAACACTACTTTCTGATCATCTAGTCTCAAAAACAGAAAGGGCCTTTATTATTCTCTAATTTTAAGCCTCTATTTTTGAAGAGAAAGAGAATGAATTGTTCGAGAGAAGAGACAAATATTTTTAAGTCTAAGTAGTTGCAACAATATAAGCTGCTGAATAAAGTCTCTGTAGGACATTCTATGATTAGCGGACCCAGGTTTTTGAAATCCCTGAATATGTATACATCCTCTTTCCTCCTCCCTTTCTCATCCAGAATATTATAATATACCAAAACAACAACTCTGGGGAATCGTGTAGTTATCAACACCTGACCAAAAAAGATTTACTATAGATAAGTTACCTTTGTATTATCTTATTCTGCCATTGTGTAACGTCTTGAATTTGAGCAATAAGTAGGTATTGATTCAGTGTGCCTGAAAGGAATACCAGAATGAGACAAGAGTATAAAATAAAAACTACTTCAACCACAGAATCAAGCTATCGAGGTAGACCAGGAAAGTTTACTAAATGTGACAGGGCGTGGCCTCAAAGTATTACAGTGATCGCCACGCATCCTATCCCCTTCACTGTGGAAGGGGCAAGTTACTTGTGTGCAAATGAACATGTACTCTAGCGAGCTTTCGAAAAGTTACAGAATCTGATAGCATCTTGGATTCCCTTTAGTGTCACCTTTAGGAAAAAGGCAGATCTTCACTAGGGAAAGGGATAGGTGTATGGGAAATAAACAGAACGGAAAGTCGGATAGCAGAAACAGCTTCTTTCCACGGATTAGGTGGGTGGCTCTGAAAAGAGCCTTTGGAGTCAAGCGGGCGGCGAGCCGCGCGAGCGCCGCGTCCCGGCAGGGACTCACTTGGAGCTGGTGTACTTGGTGACGGCCTTGGTGCCCTCGGACACGGCGTGCTTGGCCAGCTCGCCGGGCAGCAGCAGGCGCACGGCCGTCTGGATCTCCCGGGACGTGATGGTCGAGCGCTTGTTGTAATGCGCCAGGCGGGACGCCTCGCCGGCGATGCGCTCGAAGATGTCGTTGACGAAGGAGTTCATGATGCCCATGGCCTTGGACGAGATGCCGGTGTCCGGGTGCACCTGCTTCAGCACCTTGTACACGTAGATGGAATAGCTCTCCTTGCGGCTGCGCTTGCGCTTCTTGCCGTCTTTCTTCTGGGCTTTGGTGACCGCTTTCTTCGAGCCCTTTTTGGGCGCGGGCGCGGACTTGGCCGGCTCAGGCATAGCGGGAAGCACGAGCGCCAGACACGAGCGGGCGAGCAAACCCAACAGCGGGTCCGAGGCTGCCGGAAGCGACTCGGTACTTATAGAGGCTGTACGCAAATTAAGGTTCTGATTACGCTGCGTTGTGATTCGCGAGTTTTCAGTGGCGCGCCTGCGAGGGAGACGAGATTATGTAAATGAGTGGATTCTAGCTGAGCTATCCTATTGGTCACCAGAGCAAAGCTACGCTTTGGCCAATCAAAATGCTCCGTAGACAATCGCCGTTCTGCCTATAAGAGGGTGAAGCGGAGCCGTTTCGGGCGACTTTGGCGGTTGTCGAGCGGTAGCGGGTCGCAGTGAGTGCCCCCGTCATGTCTGGTCGTGGCAAACAGGGAGGGAAGGCCCGCGCTAAGGCGAAGTCGCGGTCTTCTCGCGCTGGGCTCCAGTTCCCGGTGGGGCGAGTGCACCGCCTACTGCGTAAAGGCAACTACGCCGAGCGGGTGGGGGCCGGCGCGCCGGTCTACATGGCGGCGGTCCTCGAGTATCTGACGGCGGAGATCCTGGAGCTGGCGGGCAACGCGGCCCGAGACAACAAGAAGACGCGCATTATCCCTCGTCACCTGCAGCTGGCTATCCGCAACGACGAGGAGCTGAACAAGCTGCTGGGCAAAGTCACCATCGCCCAGGGCGGCGTTCTGCCCAACATCCAGGCTGTGCTGCTCCCTAAGAAGACGGAGAGTCACCACAAGGCAAAGGGCAAGTGAGGCCGGCGTCCGGAGGCCCGCCCAGCCCCCGTGTGGTGGGGGCACCTGTGAAATCAAAGGCTCTTTTCAGAGCCACCCACTCCTTCAAATAAAAAGAGTTGTTACAGTAGCCGCTGCCGACTCCCATCTGTCATGTGGGGAAGGCCGGGCCCAGAGAGAACGGGGGCGGGGGTGCCATTTGCTCCCTACTCCCAACCGGTCCTCGGCTTCTCTGGTCTTGAGCCCTTAGCCACCTTTACTCGGTTCGGTGGCTCGTAAACTTAAGGACTTACTGACGCAGATGGAGGTGCCTAAGCTCCCCGGGCACCGGGGTGCAGTCGGTTGATTCAGTTATGGATGCTTCCGGGCGGCCCCGGACGCTGTGTTGTAAGAGTCGGTGCCGAGGGCGCAACTCCGCAGTCGTTCCCGAGGCCTTTGCCCGACACTTGAGGTTTAGGGTGAAGGGGACCTGTTCTCGTTCTCATTCTGGCTCTTCCCCCCCCCCCCCACTCTCTCTCTCACAGACACATGTGCACCCCAGTCGGTAGAGGAGGGGGCGGCTTTCAGGATTGTGGCGGACCTGGGTCTTGGCCTCACTGAGCCGACTTAGTTTAACAAGAAAGTGAGGAGACGCCTTCGCGGCCGAGATACAGGTTCCCCACTTAGGCTCTCGGAGGCGGAATCTTGCGCACGGGGGGACGGACAGCTTTCCCACCCGAAAGGCGGGAAGGCAAAAGCATCGGTCGGACCAACTGGGGGTCTCCGAAAAGGTAGCAAGCAGCAAGGCGTGCGGGGGGCGTGGGACGAAGGGAAGCCCGAGGTTCGGTTCGGGAGCTACGAAGCGTGGAGAGGAAGAGGGTATCGCGGGGAGCGTGTTCCAAAGGAGTGAGGGGCTGAAGAGGGACAGTCGGACACGGTTCTGATCAACAATGACTCGCCCTGAAAGAGAGGAAAAACAAGGTGGGAAAAAGTGTTGGGAAACTGGGAAGGAGACAGCGAGGCGGGTGGGCGGGGGAGGGGAGGATTCTGCGCAAGCCAATGGGTGACGCTAGGCCGGATGACGTCGCGGCCAATGGCCAGGCAGCGCGGGACTTTCAATTCTCGCCCCGCCCAATCGGGAAAAGCCTGTGCCTATAAAGACTGCCGCCGCGGGCCGGCCCCCGTTAGTCTCCCTGTCGCTGCGCAGGTAAGTTCGTGTTCTGGCTGGGCATGGCCCGTACTAAGCAGACCGCCCGCAAGTCGACCGGCGGCAAGGCCCCGCGGAAGCAGCTGGCCACCAAGGCGGCCCGCAAGAGCGCGCCGGCCACGGGCGGCGTGAAGAAGCCGCACCGCTACCGGCCGGGCACCGTGGCCCTGCGGGAGATCCGGCGCTACCAGAAGTCCACCGAGCTGCTGATCCGCAAGCTGCCGTTCCAGCGGCTGGTGCGCGAGATCGCGCAGGACTTCAAGACGGACCTTCGCTTCCAGAGCTCGGCCGTGATGGCGCTGCAGGAGGCGAGCGAGGCCTACCTGGTGGGGCTGTTCGAAGACACCAACCTGTGCGCCATCCACGCCAAGCGGGTGACCATCATGCCCAAGGACATCCAGTTGGCCCGCCGCATCCGCGGGGAGCGGGCTTAAAGGGCGCCCGCTCGGCTCGAGGTTCCATCATATCCAAAGGCTCTTTTCAGAGCCACCCACAACAGCACTCGGAGGGAGCTGTGCCGCTTGTCCTTCGCGCCCTTCCGGAGGGCGCCCCTATTGCCTCGGGGGGGAGGGCGGGGCGTTAGAGCGGGCCGAGGCATTGTGCTTCCCCGGGGGTCAGCTCTTAGTCGCTTTAGCTCTCGCCGGCCGCCGTCGGGGGTGGTTCTGAGCCTTGCGGGAGCTGACGCCGGTCTGCTTATCTGGCCTGGCGAGGCGGCCGCTGCTTTCTCGGGCGCGGCTGGGACGCGCGGCCTCCCTTCCTGAGGCGGCCGCAGGGGCGGGCTCCTCTGGGGCATCTTGGCGGCGCCCGACGGTGACCCGGGATTGGAAACCGGCCAGGCCCGGGGGGAGGGGCTTCGGGGCCGCGAGTGGCCCGAAACCGGGAGGCGTCACCAGGGGACGCTCGGGCCTCGCCGTCCAGAGCTCGCCCGACCTGGCCTTCGGCGGGCCAGCTGGAGGCGCGCGCCGATCGCTCAGCGCCCGCGACCTCCTCGTCCCCGCCGGAAACGGCCCCACCGGGCGCGCCTCTCCGGCTGCGGAGGGAAGTCGCCCCCTTCGTCTTTCGTCTCGCCGGGCGTCTGCCGGGTGAAGTTGGGGATTCCCGCGCTTCGAATGTGGGTAATTTCGGGCTTCACTCGACAACAGGCTGACACCTCGCACCCTCTGCTCCTCCTCAAAGCCCCGGCGGGGCTGGGCGGGGCTGGGCTGGGGGCGCGTACAGACTCCCAGGCCGCTGTCGCGATCTGGGCCCTAAACGGACCGTTTCCTGCCCGGGGGCGCAGGGGGAGACTCACTGTCCTCGGCGAAGGCGGCTCTCCCACCTTCGACCCATGTCTGGATTCCCTGCCCAGACTTGGTAGTTTCTCTCCGCGTCTTCTTCAGACGTGTGGGGAGTCTGTTTTCGGGTATTTGGAGGACTCGCCCCTTACCACCGCCCCCCGGAAGGACAGACCTGGCGCTCGGAGTTCAGGTTCTTGGGAAGAGCAATCAAACAGGCAGAACATGGAACGATGAAGCTCCCCGCTCTGAGGAAATAGTGAGGGTTGGAGGCCCGAGAGGTGACTCCCGCGCTGCTCGGGAGGTGGAAGGGCAAGGCCTCTTGGTGGTCAGGGCCGTCGGGCGGGGTTTTGCAGAGCGCGTCTCCGCAGAGCTCAGATGCAAAGGCTGTACAGGTCTTAGATGACGGCTTCTTAACCTTCTCGGTCACTTATTTGCACCTGGAAGAGGCCAAGACTTGTGTTTGCCGTTTCCTCGCGGCACCGTGACAGGTTAAAGGCATTCGTTACAGAGATCGGTGAGAACTCACAGAGGGGAGAAGGGGAACGGAGAGAAACTTAGTTTTTTAAAGCTCCCCTTGCTTCTCCTGAGATGTGTCAGAGAAAGGGAGAGCAGTGTAGGGACTGAGGCCCCTCCTGCAGCAGGTTGCCACCTGTCTCTGCTCCAGGGTCACGGCAATTTCCAGAGCGTGCCTCCGGGTCTCTGCCCAGACTCTTCATACCTGCTTAGGCGCCCACTGCAGGGTGGAGCCAGGGGCCTGGGTCTGTACTCTCCAGGTCAGAAAGAGGGACTTTTAGAGGTGCGTGGGGCACCACCTTTGCACCCATCATCTCATCCATCCTCATGGCAGAACTTTCAGGAACATCCAGGCGATGGGGCTTTCTGAGGTACAGTCCGAGGCTCTCGGGTGAGTGACTTGTCCAGCGTCGCGGGTCCGGGAGCAACTGAGCAGACCCTGGAACCTGTGAGGTCGGTGTCAGGTGTCAGCCCTCTGCGTCCTCCGCCCGCCCCCGAGATCACACTGCTTTCATTTTCCAGTCTGGGCACCCCTAACCTCCGGGAAGTCTCCCCGTCTGAATCTCAAAGGGAAGTTTAGTGGCGTGGTCGACATCCAGTCGGGAGTAGAAAAGAACTGCGTGTTCCCGTCGCTGTGAAGGCCCACCCTCACGGCAGTCTCTCCGATCTTTCCATTTGTTTGGGAGACCGACCGGCGCAAACTGAGTCCATCAATACGAGGGAACGATTTAAAATGTAAGTTTTGACATTTAATCGTTTCTGTACTTACATCATTCTTTACTCTCAGGTGAGAGTTAAAGGATAATGAAGGATCAGGCAGATAAATGGTCTTCCTCTAATGGCTAGCTCGGTTGTGAGAAAAGTCTAACCCTGAACCCGGGATTTTTAAGAAGTGAAAAACGGTCTTTGTTCAGATTGAATTCCGCCTTAGGGTGGCAGGGGAGAGGCGTGTGTGCGCGTGTGTAGAGGGAAGCTACGTGGTATTTCGGCCCTGATGACACTACCTTTGCTTCCTCCGAAGAGGACTAGGCCCTTGGGTTCACACGCTCTCCTGGTCCTCCCTCACCCTCTCCAGGTCCCCATCTCAGCCTTCTCCTGTTCTCTGCCAGGCTTATCAATATTCCTGGTTTCGCCCATGCTGGCCTTGGCCGTCTGACTTCTCCCTGCAACACCAGTGAGATCATGGACTCCCTGCCTACCCTCTCTCTGCCTCTCTGCCAAGTGCTCCCAAATTAGCATCTTCCGCTGAGACCCCTGTCCTGAGCTCAACACCAATATTTCTAACTGCCTGGTGGCCAGGTGCTTCTGGATGGAAAATAGGCACTCCAGACTCGGCTGATTTCCTAAACGGCATCATCTTGCTTCCCAAAGCGATTTCTCCCCTTCCGTATTCCCCATCCGGACACAAAGACACCTTCATCCCCGCACCTGTTCCGGTCGGAAGTTCCTTCCTCTTGTCTTTTGTCCAAATCTCATGAGTCACCAAATGCTATCGAACCTACGTTCTGACTTTCGATTCTATCACCCTCTCTCCCATCCGTCCCTGGTCCCTGCCTCAACTGAGGCCCTCACCCAGCTCGGAGCTGGAGGGTTGAGTAAATACTCAGGCTAGACTCTCTGCCCTGCCACTAGGCTTCCACTCTGTGTGAGAGCTATCTTTTTTAAAATGCATTTATTTGAGCCTGTCACTCTCATGCTTGAAATGTTCCCACCTCCTCTCCCTTCCCTTCGGAATAGAGTCCAGCTTCTTTTGCATGACAGCTCCGAGCAGCGGGGGTTAATAACCAGTAGGGACTCTGGAGTTACATAAACCTGGATTTCAATCCTGGTCGTGCCCGTAGAACGGTAGGTGACTTCAGCAAGGAAATCTCCCTGCTCCCATTTGTAAGACGGGGACAACAGCATCTCGCTGATAGCGTTGCTGGAAATATTCAAAGTGACGATTCCTGTCAAGTACCTAGCACAGTGTCTGGTCCAGAAGAAGCATTCAATTAAGTTTAGCGACTCTATTCATAGTTATCAAATTTCAAAGATCCTAATCACAATGGTTTTAATAGACATCTAGTTCCCGCTGTTTCTCAGAGCCTCCCCAGGGTTCGGGTGCTGTGCCAGCTGAACGAGTAGGTTCTGGCCCCACAGGACGCCTGCAGTCCCCACGTGTACGATGTCTTCACACATTCCGTTTCTTCTGTCTGGAATGTCCTCCCCTTTTTTGTAGCCCTGAGAACCCCTGCTCCTTCTTCGAGATGCAGCCCTAGGTGGCCTTCCCTTCCCTTTCTCCTCTTCTCTCTGGGCCTTCCTCCTTGCCTCTCCCCGTCCCTATCCTGACACCCCTTCCTATTCCTTACCGTCAGCATTCGGCTGGCAGCATTCCTCAGGGGGAGGATTTGTCCTTGTTCGTCTCCGTGGCGCCAGCACCCAAGCAGTGCCTGGCACACCGTAGGTGGTCAGGAAATGCTTGAGGAGGAGCCTAATCCACCCGCCCTTCGACTCTTTGCCTTACATGAGGGAGTCGGGCAGGAGATGCCCCAGGCTCTTGGGGTCCTGGAGGTTACAGATCAGGAGCAGGCCCGGACCGGACCTCTGCGAAGAACTTCCAAGGTTTTAGGGGTCCCAGAACACGGGAGCAGGAAACTGCCCAGGGGCAGGGCGTCTCCGACGAAGCCCAGGTGCCCCTTGCCCGTACGTGGCCACCGTCCCAGACGGAGCCCGCTCCTGGTGATAGTAACTGAGAACGAGGAGTTCACTGAGCTGCGCCACCGCCAGCGGCCCCCATCCGTTGCCGAACACGGCCGATCTGGGGAGGAGCGTTGGCTTTTATTATCCCCAAAGACATCAGATTCAGCCCTGCCGACAGGATTGTTTGGGGATGCGGTTAGCGGTTGAGTGTACGATCAGGAGCAGAGAGTGAAGCATGCCTAAAGAGAGGCAGGAGGAGGAGGAAGGACCGCAGAGGACAGAAAGGGGATGGGAACCAGAAGTCTCGGCTCCTCACTGCTATGAACTGGGGCTGAGGCCTGAGGCCCCTTGCAGGGTAGGGCCAGGGCTCCTGACCCCTAACCGGGAAAAGGCTCCAAAGAGAAGAGACCGGGGTCTCCGTTTCCTCACGTGTTTATAAAGCAGGATCATAACTGCACCCGCTTCGGGATTGCTGTGAGGATGAAAAGAGGTAACACAGTTCACACAAAGTGCTTAGAACAGAGCCTGACAGGTGGTCATAAATCCATATTAATAACATCATTAGCATCGGTGATGTAAATATTAGTGACATTAACGTGAATCGATGTAAGTCCCAGTTACAATCACGTCCTGGGAAAGAAAGAACAACGCACACTAACGGGCGACCGATTTTAAGCACGTGACCAGCTTCTAGACTGCATGGCCCAAGCAGTAAGGACACCCACGTTCCTAGATGCCTTAGGGCTCGTCTTTCACTCACCTCCTCTCATCCGGTTTCGCAGTAACCCTGGGAGGGAGGAAGGGCTTTTTGACTCCTGTTGAACAGGTGAAGAAACTCACCGTGGCGAGGGAGAGACACCTGGGAATGTGGGTCACAGCCAGAAGATGGCAGAGGTGGAACTTGAGCCTGGGTCTCCTGTTTTGCTTTGCTTTTTGTACTAGACTTGTTGTTTCAGAAGGAAACAATGCACAAAATAGTTACACGTAGAGATACAGTATCACTCAACGTGTACAGTAGCTCTGATTTCTGCTGACTCCAAACTACAGTAAGAACAATTTGATATTGCTAGCTACTGCACGTTCACACACACACACACACACACACACACACATCCTCACACACCTCTAAAAAGTGAAACAAGTTGTACAAAAGGATATTGTTTTCTGCTGTGGATGCACCATGATACTTTCAATCCTGTTCTGTTTCATTAATAAAACATACTGGCTCCTATTTTCTAAGTCGATTTCACCACTTGCTAATAGGTTCCAACCTGCAATGGAAAACCACTGCGAAAGAGAAAATTGCAAAGAACAAAGTAAAATCACGACTCAAGTTAAAAATTATAACTATTTGGTTCCACAGGAATCCTGGTTTCTCTTCCTGCCTGGAGGCACGTACACGAGGTTGCAACAATGAGAATGAGGTCTTTAGGCTCCGTAAGGAAAAGGCACGCGGTAAAAGGGAAGGCATGCTGCGGTAGGTAGCAGAGAAAGACGCAGATGAGTTACGGAGAAGTTCAGAGGCTAAGATCACTTCTAACTGAGGGGATCACAGAGCTCTTCCTGTGAGAGAACTTGGCACCGGGGCAGGGAGTCTAATCCAAGCTGAGGAACCAGAAAAAGATGAGGAGAATTGTGAGTGGCGGCTGGTTGGTCCACAGGGTGGGCCGAGGCCCGGAATGGGAGATGACTTTTCAGTGGCGGGGACTTTGAGGCCAGCTGACTGGGGGTCTTGAATGCCAATCTGGGGAGAGGGTGGATGTTACCCTGTAAACAGTGTAGGGGAAGGGATTATAGAAGAGGAAGAAAAAAATTAAGGCAATAATGAGATGTCTTTTACACTGGATGCTCCACCTGGCCAAGAGGGAGGGCTTGGATGGTTGGTGCCCCACTGGTGGGGTGTGGACTACGGCAGCCATTCTGAAGGGCCGCCCGGAACTTCTTAGGCCAATGAAGGATACGCATCATAGGAACCAGCACGGCTGTCTCCGGATATCTATCCAAAAGACATTCTCACGCAGGCCTAGCAGGGAAGATGACAGGGATGATGGGACATCAGAAAGAATGTAGGCGTTCGTCACTGCGAGAGCGGCTAGAGAAAATGTGGCGGATTCACTCCATGGAGTACTCTGCAGCAGTAGGAGACAGTGGATTAAATGGCTGGCTACATAACAACAAGGAGAGATCTAAAATGTTGTTCTAAGGGAAATAAGGTAACACGTGGAATGAGATTTAAAACACAACTATTTATGTAAATTAAAAGTGCATTAATGGATCTTGCAATCATGCATAGAAACCAAATATGCTTTGACCATAGTAGAACGGTTTTCTATGGCGGGGGCGGGGGGGTGGGGGGGGGGGCGGTGGAGATCGGGAAATGAGGATAAAAGAGAACAACAAAAGTGGGAGAAACCAACAGGAGGGAGTGCCTTAAGCAGGTGGGTAACATACTCAGAGCCGTGTATACAGAAGGTTACTCTGGGGAGAGGGTGCAGAAGGAGTCAGAAGTGAGCAGCACCCGAGGCAGGGGGCCAAGTCACAGGCCTCAAGGACAGAGCAGATGAGAGGTGCTGAGAATGACAACAAGGGAACAGGCCACAGCAATGGATCGGGGCGGGCGAGGGCCGGGGTGTGGGGGCTTTGACATTATGCCACATAGAATATTGCCCGAACCTGGAGGAGGGAAGGGGCAGAAGGGGGTTGTTGTGGCAAAAAGTAATCAACGATGTCTCGGGACCTTCCTGCCTGAGTGACTGCGAGGATGTGCCACCTTCAAGGAAATTGGCAGCTGCCAAAGAGTTTACTTCAGGCCAGGCTGGGTCTCAGCTCTCAATGGGCAGCGGCAAGTGGCCATGGCAGCTGGGAGTGTGGATCTGGAGGCAGATCTAGAGACTCAGCTGAGTTCTCTCGTCTGCCCAGAGGAGCTAGAGGAGTCCCTGGGAAGAGTTTATGAAGAAACGGCCCAAAGGACAGGCCTCTGAGGACCATCTACACCACTGGGGGGGGGCATCTGGTGGGGAAGGGAAGCTAAAGTAGTTTTGTCCTGAAACCAGAGGAAAAGTATAACGAAGAAATTGGACCAGATGGTTTCCTGGGTCCTTTCCAGCACCAATACTGTATGGTATGGTTCCATTAAGTGTGTTTGGCAGATGTCTTCGAGATCCTCAGATTATTTGTAATCTGCAAATTTTAAACAAACAGTGTAGTCAGACTCAGGAGCATCGTAGCGTATCAGAGAATGCCAAGATATTTAGACCGCTTCAACATCAGTTTCTTGCTTTGTAAAATGGCGATAATATTTACCTTTGGGGGTTGTCGCGAAGATCCGAAATGGTACGGAGTAGATATTCAATACGTGGGAACTATTACTCATTATTCTTTCACTTAAAAAGTAATTCAAATCAAAGAGAGGTATGTAAATTCAACCCAAATGACCTCTTCCAGTTGAGGGGACCCGGAGAGGTTTCCGTGCCTCCTCCCATCACCGTCTCCTTTTCCCGTCTTCTTCAGTCCTGCTGCCCCCTGATGCCGAATCTTACCCACTAGACCACCAGGATTGGCTTACAGATAGAAAAATGCTTATGTATCAGTCTGTCTCCTTCTTTTTCAAGGATGCACAGTTTTTCATTGAATAGATAGTTCTTCCATTATTTACTCAGACTCACATCAATGGAAATGTAGGTATTTTACAGACTTTTTGCTTCTAAAATCACTGTTGCAACTTATGCTTGTGCATATAGTTGGGGACGCTTTTCAGTATACCTGGTGGCTAATTGTGATAGGTATTGCTAAATCGGCTTCCAAAGGTTTTGGTGCAACTGCCTCTGGATATTAGCAAACGTTTAAATTTGGCCAGTTGGTTATTTGGTGCTGAATCTCATAGTCCCTCTCAGACATCAGGTTGAGCAAAAAGTTAAGCGTCTCCTGACCTCCCTACAAACTGTCTTCCTTAGGGCAGCGGCTCTCCCCACCCATCAGAGTCCCTGCTCAGGGCTAAATGTTGAGCTTGTGATGGAATTTTCCTCAGCCAGGTTTTGATTTTGGCCTTGGGTTTCTTTGGTTGCTCCTTCCCCTCTTCTCTTCCTTTGCTGGTTGGGTCTTCTGTTTAATGGTTGGGAGGTCATTGCGTCTGGTCTTATTGCATCGTGAAGCAGTAGACAAGGAAATGAAGGGCCGGTGGCGACTCAGACAGGTCATGAGGATGAATGACCCCCTGGGCCCGTGCTCACCCCATTCCAGCCTCTGGTCCTGGGCTCTGTAGGCTCAGAAATTCCATTGTATTGGTAGGCCAGGGGTGAGGGTCTCTGAAGGACTAGATCCCACGCATCACACTCTCAAGGGACAGAGATATAAACCCCTACTAATAATTGGCATCATTCACAGGAATTAGCATTTATTGAATGCCAATCATAGCGTTGACTGCTTTATAAATATTAATACACGTTATCCACAGAAGAACCCGACACAGTAGGTATTCTTTTCATCCTAGTGCTACTGATAAAGAAAATGAGGCTCAGAGATTAAGGGATTTTCACTGTTAGTAAACAGTGAAGTTAAGATCCTAACCGGAAATGTCTGATTCCAGAGATCATGCTCTTAATTTCCCAAAGAGAAGTGTAACCCATCTGCTCATCAGCTCCCTGTGGGTGAGTCCGTATGGGAAGCCAAACTCCCATTAGAAAGTTGGGAAGAGCGCGGAGGCAGAAGACCTCAATGGCTGCCATTATTCAGTCAGGATATCGTTGAGCTCTAAAGGCTGCCCGTTGCAGAAACTGGTTGCACCCACTAGAGTCACGGTCCATCTGCCTTGGAGGGTACCTGGATGGTCACAACCCCATGGTTGTTTTCCCCCACACCTTGTTTCCAAACCTCTTCTGTAATATGGTTGGTGTGGTAAGAAATCACTTTGTTGTAATTGTCGCCTTCTTCTCTACCACCAGACAAGAAATCCCGGAGTTCACTGCCCAGAAAGGCTCCTAGGCCAAGTGAAGATTTTCAGATCACACAGTTCATTGAATCCATTCAACAACGTGAAACAAGGAGAAAAAGGAAAGGGGTGCTCCGGAGAGGTTAGCACACTCGGAATAGGGTGCAGTGAGGGGGGGAAGTCCAACACAGCATCGAACCTTGGGTTACACAATGTTCTGTCCCGACTCGCTCTGCCGTGTCAGCCTTCCCTGCTGATGCTACAGCTAAGAGGACCAGAGCTGAGGTAGGCAAAGGGGCTCAGCACCTGGAAGGTCCCTGAAGCTGACTTATGCTGCTCAATCAGGGAGATATGGGGGCGAGTACGCCTGGCCATAGTTGTAATTCAAAAATAACCCGCTGAATAGCTATAGATGTCCCTGTGTATAGCCTGCAGAGGACATAGCGGGCCACAGTGCGTGTCCCCAGTGGATGGCTGATTTAAGGCATGAATACCGGGTACCTCATGTACCTCGTGACTATTTGACGTGCTGTTTACTTGATCCTTTCACCCGTTCCTCCCTGTGTTTACCACACTTGCTCTACTTGATTTATGCCTAACACGTCTCACAAGCTATGCTCACTTATTATCTATAATTAGTTTCTTCTCTTTATTTGTTCATTTCTCTTAGTTCCTATAGAAGAATTAAATATTCTTAAATAATTCGTTTAACACCTTACAACAATCAAGTCAGCTGGCGAGTCTATTTGATTCTTTAAGATGACTTTACATTTTTCTGATCTAATCCTGAAACATCCGGCCCTGCCCATCTGTTCACGCCTCGTCTGCACCCACCATCCTCCTTTCTCTCTGATTCCAGCTATGCTGACTCCCTCCCTTCCCCCGTGATCACAGAGCGCGTAAGATGTAGATTGGGTGAAACAGACAATAAACACATCAACTTTGGTTTCTGTGTCACTTCATGGCTTCACTCTTTCACATAGATCTCCTTCTCTTTTGATCCTTAAAACATTCCTGTGAGAAAGGTAGGAATTCTCGGTAACACTCAAGATGAGTAAACTGAACTTTGGCAAAGCTAAGATTTGCCATGGTTCACGTAGCCCAGGTTATCATCTTCTCATTGTTTGCCGGGAAAATTATACATGCTTATTTTAAGTCATTCGAACAATTCAGAAATGTTCAATGAGTATAAGTGACACCTATAAGTCATTCTTAAATTTTTGTGAACACTTTACCTGATAATTCCCCTCACATCCATACATATTTCTATACACACGTACATAACATTCTGCGTAATTGGTAGCTCAGTTCTTTTGGTTCAACCAGAGATATGACTTGTACCTCAATAGCTCGACTGTAAGGTACAGAGCGAGAGGTTTCAAAAGAAGAAAATAAGAATGTAGTGAAAGATGACTCAGGAGCGTCTAGCCTGGGTGCCCCAGAGGATAATGCTGCTATCCGGAGAAGTAGGGAGCCTGGAAAGGAAAGGGAAGACTTCAAACTGATCCATTGTGAAGTTTGATTAGCCAGTGAGACACTCAGGAGCGTCTGTGACCATGGTAACGGACGTAAGCCCGCAGACTGGATTCTATAACAATTCATATATATTCTAGTGGAAGGCCTGACTTCACCCAGGGAGGGAAGAGATGGCAGCCAGGGCTGGCTTACGGAGGGCATCTGAGCTACTCGGGGATGGAAATGAGAAGGAATTTGTTTTGTTAGCAAGTCAAAGAGATAAAAGAACATTATATTCCTTTCTGTTACAGATGGTTAAGAACTTTTTTTAAGAAAGCCATTTGCTAATGCACAAAGCTGCACAATGCACACTCTGTAATCCGGCAACATTCAGAGGCCGGATACAGCTAACAGAGCGTTCAGTGACACCCCATCATGATAGCATTTAGAGGAGCAGACAAGGCGGGAACAAGGATCACTGCTAAAATCACTGTAAAGAGGAGGTGTCACTAACGGTTAAAGGACAAGATCTGGGGGAAATCTGGGAAGAAAGAAAGAAACATGTCCATTAATTATAAAATTCGATCCTGTTAACAATACAAACCAATAATGTGTAGTAAAACAAGCTGACTGCATTTTTCACTCACCCATCTTTTACATTTGCCCCAAATTCGCTGAGGAAATAAAAGCTGTTTTACCTTTTTCCTCCTGTAACATTTTGTACTACCGAAAATTTAATAGGGTCATTCACCGGATGTTTTTCTTTTCCATCAGAGAAAGCAAATTTAACATTATGGTAAACAAATCAGGTTCAATACATATTCAGATTCTAAATACTTTTGTTTCATTTAAAGCAAAACCGTTACTTAGACCAGCGGTTCTCAAACCTTCCTGTGTTTCAGAATCACCTGGAGGGCTGGCTACAGCACAGATGCCCAGGTCTCAGCCCCTAGAGTGTCTCATTTACTAGGTCTGGGGCAGGTCCAAGATTTTGCATTTCTAACAAGTTCCCAGGTGATCTGAGATTAAAGACCACGCTTTAAGAACGACTAGTGTAGACAATGGACATGTTTTTCCCCCCTCCCTTCCACTATTTTTTTGATTTCTCTTCAAGTTTTTTCTCTCTCCTTCTCCAGAGTATCTCAGCGAGGGTCAGATATATTCAATCTGCATTGCCTTTAAAGTTTAAAAAACAACAACACGGTGATACTTGAAATAGCAATGCCATCAGTTGCGGGTGAGATTTTAATTTAGAGGGAAAATGAAACACCTTGAACACTGAATCCTCTTACTTCTCACCTGGGCACCTTCATCACAATTGTTATTCTCGCCAGCTCCTCCTTGATCCTCCCCAACCCCTCCCCCACACCGTATTATCTCAGTAGGAAGCCAGGCATTCTGCTCTTTCTTCAAAGCCTGACGCCGGCCCCACCTCCAGCCCAGCTTTCCCCAGTTCCCCAGCAGCCAGTGACTTCTGTAGTGTTAGGACTCCTGTAGTAATTACTGTCTACATTTCTCATCATAATGAATACATGCTACCATGTACTATTGTGCCACTTGTGTAAGCGTGTGTGTGTGTGTGTGTGTGTGTGTGTATGTATTTTATATATTATTTCTCTTCCCCGTGCTGCTGGGCAAGTCTCGCATCCTTTGACTTTCTGGTATCTCTTTTGCTAAGCCCCATGTTTTAAACCTGGTTCACCTTCAACTGTTTGATGCTAAAGAGAGCAGCCAAGTGTGGCGACCAGTAAAGAAAATAGCAGGTTTACCTTTTGGGAGCTGATGGAGAATTTCTTCTCTCAACTACTCCCATAACCAAATTTAACTGTAAAATCATAAGCCTAGAATGCTGAAAAAACCTTTTACTCACAGATGGGATCATTGCAAAAGTATAATTAGGCTAGCGGTGTGGACCTACCGCATTTCAATCCAAATCAGGGCAATGTAGAAGTGGTAGTGTAGGGAACGGCCTACTGTCTTCTTCACCATGCTGATTCTGGAGAATAACTTCCTTTTGCCTCGTCGCAATGAACGTGTGCTTTCTGTACTGCCAGCGAGTGTGCTCCTGCCGGTCTCTCCTAAGCCGCAACAGGCCCTGCGAGGAAAGTCACCCACACCCGACTGACCCGTTTCCTGAAGACTTCCTTTCAGGACATTAAGATCATCTAGCTCGCTCAGCTTTTATAGAAGGATCCTATTAAATTGTCCCTGCATGTGTATCTTTGCAACGTTGTCACTAAGAGACCATATCTCATAGGTCCTTGACTAAAGTCTCCCTTGAAGGTAGCACCGAAGGAAAACAAAACTCTCAGCAAGTAGTTTTGAGAGGGCTTTTTATTGAACACTAAAAACACAGCAATCAATACTTTTCATCCAGTGGCCAATTTGCCGGGCCAATTTGTTTTAAAACTGCACTAACGAGCTCACTCTGATCTCACAGCCTCTTTATTTCTTTGGAGTTTCGAACGCTTTCTGGTTGGATTTGTTTTGCTCCTGGCTCAGACCTTGTGAAGTGGGCAGACATGTCACAGGAGGGTATCCAACATGAACAGGGCCCTCAAGCCATCCGGTCCCTGACCCCATTGAACAGAGGGGTGAAGTGTGGTGCAGATAAATTGACAAGGCTAAAAGCCATGAGGTGGCACAAGTGGCCTCTCTGAACTACAAACCTGAGCTGGCCTCCTTCTGCCGGTTTCTTCTCTCCACAAATGAGGATAGCGCGCGCCAGAAAGAAGCCTGTGTCAGCAGGGGCCCGAGAACGTTTCGGATGGAGGAACAAACCCAGAGGCAGCTTTTGGCTTTGAGGGCTGTGAGCGCTTTGGGCGCCACTAGCTGTCAAAGTCCGAGCTGACTGGAGCCACTGTCAAGTGCAGCTACCTCCCAGCTTGGTTGGTGTCGTACTTGACGCAAGGGCCCAGCTCCTCTGCTGACTGTATGGTCGGCCCTCAAAAGGGCCTTTGGGGTCGTCAGGCGTTCAAGTGGAGCGGCAGCTTAGCCTCCGAAGCCGTACAGGGTGCGGCCCTGGCGCTTGAGCGCGTAGACCACGTCCATGGCAGTGACCGTCTTGCGCTTGGCGTGCTCCGTGTAGGTGACCGCGTCGCGGATGACGTTCTCCAGGAACACCTTCAACACACCCCGGGTCTCCTCGTAAATGAGGCCCGAGATCCGCTTGACTCCCCCACGCCGAGCAAGACGCCGGATGGCGGGCTTGGTGATGCCTTGGATGTTGTCTCTCAAGACTTTGCGGTGCCGCTTGGCGCCCCCCTTGCCTAAGCCCTTCCCACCCTTTCCTCTGCCAGACATGACTGCCGCAGGCCGGAGACACGATCTCTGCGAGCGGCGAGGGCGGCGTCTTTCCCCATATGCAAGAGCATCGGACCAGATTGAAAACCCAAAGCGCGCGGGCGGGAAGCATTGTAAATTGTCCCCGCCCGCTCTGTGTGTCGTCATTTCTTTCCGGCTGTTTCCATACCCTCCTCCGCCCTCCCCGACTCCCTCTAATGGACTCTGCCCTTCGTGGGAATCTATTTGCCATAGTCGCCGGGAGAATTCGGATCCAAGCGGATCCCGCAGCAGTTTTCGCCTCTGCCTCTCTCCGTCTGTAGGCTCCCCGAAGGCTCTCAACTTGGGCTGAGAGGAAAGGTCCTTCTGGCGGCAGGAGACCAGAAGAGGAGCCAGTGGATCCAGAGACGGGAAGGAGAAGAGAGCGCCAGCGCCGGGTCTGATCCCGACCAGAGGGTCCCAGGCTTCCGAACCGTGTTCCATAAAACTGCAACGAAAGCAGTTCCGAGAAGTGGACGGACTGACCGACGAGGCGATCGCACGAGCAGGGCACCCGGGCTGTGGAGGGAGGGGGAAGAGCGCCGTAATTCCCGAGTCTAGTCTCTCGTTGGTATGAGGCGTGGAATTCTCCCTCACCCGAGAGAAATCGGATCCTAGGGAAACCGGTCTCACTACACCGCCAAGCCTTCTGGTGGAGTCAGTGAACCCACCGCTCCGCCGAAGGAAGCCACATATGCAGAAAGGAGGCTGAAGGATGCGCTGTACGTCCGTTTCTGCAGATCCCCTAAAACCCACCCTTTTCAGCCGGGATTCAGGGCCCAACCGTGTGTCCACCGAGGCCCGCGCGGGGCCAGCGAAGTTTGCTGAATAGAGTTTCGCTAGAGGACAGCCGCTCCAGATGGAGAGTCGTTACCAGAAACTGCCCTATGAAATTGTTTGGGGTCCTGACCTGTATAGCACGTTGGTTACTTTCGGGCCTCCTGTAGGAGAATCCACAGATGTTGTGGTTTCTGCATCAGAAAGGATGACAGGTTTTTTTCTGAGAAATGTCTATTATTTGAAAGTAGCGTATGTGCCTTTCTGCATCTCTGCTTTGGCTCCCGCTACCCTCTATATGCTAATGAATCCCAAATCTACATGTGTATCCAGACTTCTAGGCTCCACACCTGTGGATCTTCCTGGTTGTTCTTTAGTCATTTTAAACTTAAAATCCAAAGTCTCCCCAAATCAACGTGTTTAAACTTAAAATCTCCAAGGTGTGACTCTCACAGGAGCTGAGGGAATCCATTCTCTTCCTTCTCCAACTCATTGACTGGCTCTGTGTCTGCTTCTGAATGGTGCCACCATGCCACACATGCCTAAGCCAGCACCCTGGAATTCACCCTAGACGGTGAAGGGTTGTAGGACAGGCCACCCCAAAATATGCCTGTAGGAGTTTGGGACGTGCCACTCCAAAATATGTTGTTTTGGCATATTGAGTATTTTGAGCTGTAGGCACTTGGAACACAGCCAATGAGGGGCTGGCCTTCTTTGAACTCCCCTTATCTGCCTGAAGATAGATCCTCCAGAAGGAGCTCAGTTGACATCAGTCCCCTCCCCGGGAGTTTCGTCAACCAAGGAAGTCGGACTCTCGTCAAAGGAGAGGAGACTTGAAGTCCACAGCACACTCAGACAAACTTGGTCACCAACTGTCATACCTCCCATCGATTCTAAAGACCCAGTCATCTTTCCTAAAAATCGTTCACTCTCCCCTGAGAGGCATACGTGCTCCCTCTGCTTTCTGTGAAGATGCTACTTAAGTCTGAATTCTAAGCCACCTCGGGAAGTTACTCATTTTTCCCCGGGTATCTCCCGTGTATACGTGAGGTACACATGTTACTAAACGTCTGTTTGTCTTTCTCTAGTTAATCAGTCTTTTATTACAGGGTCTCAGCTAAGAACTCAGAAGGGTAGAGGGAAAATTCTTTGTCCTCCCCTACAATGTCTTCCTCTCCCTTGGCTGCTTCAGGGGGGAGAAACACACCTGCTCTTTTCTGACCCTTCAGCAGCTCCTGCAGAATCGACCACGTTACTTTACATCTCTTTTCATCTTACATATTCGCCCCACCCCCACCCCCACTGACTGTCTGTCTGGCAGTGATTTTTGTTTATTTTCCTTTGTCAGCTGATAAGTAGTTCAGTGTGTAGCGTAAGCTCCATAATTGTTTACAGGATGAACGGTTCCTGCGTTTGACTGCTTTTAAACAGTAGTAGCAAAGAAAGTCACAGCCCAATTGCAACAGGATAAAGCAATCCAAGCCAAGGATGATGGGAGTGAGGGGTTTTGGTGTCAGAGGGGACAGGACCCCAGGCGGAATCAAAGATAGTCTACAAACTTTCTTTTCAATAGTCTTCATCCTCCTCTGAGGGGCCGAACCACCCATTACCTAAACAAAATTATCTCCAAGATCACCTCTCCCTTTTCCCGTTGCAAGTAAACTCAGACTGAGGAAGCGACTCACATGCAGGCGTGAATGAGTACCTGAGGTATTTATCCAGACGGGACTCTGACGGGAGAGTGGTGTGGGAGATTGAATCCAACTGGCGGGATTAATAGAATGGTTATTTTGGGGTGGGAGTGGGTTTCCCTGGAGCCTCTAAAAAAACATTCTTCCTAAAAGAACAAGGATTGGCAATTCTCTCCAAGAGAAGTTTGGGGGAAAAGTGGTTTAGAAGATTGCGAGTAGCTCCCAACTAGCTTAGTGCCCAGTGCAGGTGCTAGCTCCGCACAGGTTTTGGCTTTCTTCTGACAGGCAAATGGCTGCATTGCTCTAAGTCATGCTGGGCAGCCACTTTCAGCTGTAGGCAGAGGTAGGTGAACAGTTTGATGGAGTCTTGACATCCGCTGTGCACTTCCCGTTAAAGCTTAGCATCTCTCATCTGAACTCCTTAGGAACCTCTATCAGAATGTCTTTTTGGTCAATTCTCCGCCAGGTCACAGAGTCTCTTGCTTCAAAACCACTGCTTCTCAGCCTGATAAGGTTCTATAATCATGCATTTAGACTCCTTCAACCTTGTCCCTACCTGCCTTTCCAGAACTATCTACTTGCCACATCCTCCCCACACACTCTAGCCACAACTACTCTATAGATCCTGAGCTCTATGGAGACTAGGGTTTACAGAGCCTTTTACATGTGAAGTTTTTCAGAGGTCCCTTTTTGGAGGCTCCTGGTATATGGGGCAGTGGGCGGAGGGTGGCCAAAACCGGGTTGTAAAATTTTGACATATTTTCAGTGATTACATTTAATTAATCAATGCTTGACTCACACAATTACAAGACAACGTACAACTTCATTTGTAGATTATATCAAAAGCCTAAATCAGAAGTCATTCATGAATTTGAGACTTGTGTCATGGTCCTTCTGAGTTTCCCCCAATAGGCCCTGTTGGTTCATGCCTTTGCTTCCTACCTCCCTGTATGGTGTTCCTTAGTCTGGTTTATCCTTTCATTCTATTTGATAAAATTCCTTTTTAAGGCATGGCTTAAATATGAATTTCCAAATTGTTGTTTCTTTCTTCCAGTTCTCATAACTACTGTGGGTATCTTTTTTATCAATAATAATATTAGTGGCTGTATTTTAATGAATACTTTCCATGCTTCAGGCTCTGGGAAACATTTTTTTCATGGATTCTCCTGTTTAATTCTCAGAGCAACCCTGTGAGGTGGCTAATGTTTGACTTGCCCTTTGCCAGTGAGAAGACTATTGATCTGTGAATTCCCCAGGGGAAGGGGTGTGAGAGATGTGGGCTGAGTACTGTCGCCACCACTCTCCTCATCTGTAAAATGGGGTTTATAATACCTTTCTCTCAAGCCTGTGAGCGTGAAATGAAGTCATGCATCTAGACTGTTGATTACAAAAACTAAATGAAAAGAATGTTGAGGAAGAAGACATGCTAAGAAAAAGTAGTCCCTTTTTTTTGGAAAAAGGCTATACATCAGTTGACTTGTGAGCATTCTGTTCTAATTTTCCCTGTAAACCAGAAGTATTAGGCATCATACTAACACCTGTAGCCTGAACACACACACACAAATCCAAGTCATTTCTATTAAATAAATACATTAAAACATATAGCCCTTAAAATTCCTGCCATGTGTAGCTTAAGTCTCATGAGGATGGTTAATGGAATAAAAATACTTGTCATGTGGAGCACGTTACTTGAGCTCACCTCGTTCCACTGGGATATGTTACGCTGGAAAGCCAGGAATCCTATAAACTTGTAAGGGAGGGAAAACCTCCTTCTGCCCCTCCGATTCTGTGGCTAGGCCCGAGAATTAAATTGACGTTAGAGTAGGGACAGTAAATTACGGGACAATGACTAGAAATACAGGGGGGAAGCTAACGGAAGACAAGGGTGTTTTAGCAGCTTTGTTTGTACAGCTGCAGTTCCGCATCAGCTCCCAGTCGCTGGTGATCAGAGTGTTCTCTTCGTGGTCCTGGGAGGGCGCCTTCCTCATGGGAAATTTTATGAGCTGCTTTTAGACGAGAAGAGGGATGTCGGAGCTGCCTTCCTGCATCTGCTGTTTCTCAAGTACCTTCAGTTCAAAATAGTCGACATACCAGAGCGACTAGTTTTGGGGTGGCGTGATCTGAACCCCTTCGAACTCAAAGCTGCTGTAGGGAAGGCAGCATTTCACCTCTACCTTCTTAGAGCTTTTGGCTGGGCCTGAGATTTAAATTGATGTAAGACAGGCTAACGGGAGGAAAGCATACAAATATATTTACTGAAAGTTTTACTTGGCAGGGGAGCCCTAGTAAGGACATGAAGACCCCAAGAAGCGGGTTAGAGTTGAACCCTTCCATGCTGAATTGGACAAAGAGTAGCAAATCGTGACAATGTAACAAAACAAATCGTGACAATGTAACAAGACAAAAGGGCCCCAGCTGGGCAGTTAATGGTGGAAAAGTAACTAGGAAGGTAAAGGTTAGATTAACAAGGTTTATACACCTTTCTCTCAGCTTTGACTCCCCATCCTTGGTGATAAGAATGTTATTTTCCTCCTGGTAGAGGGAAGACAGCTTCCATATGGAGGTTTCATCTCCTGTTTTTAGGAAGAGAAGGGGAGGTCAGAGTGCCCTTCTTGCACCTGCCGTTTTTCAAGTGCCTTTAGCTCAAAATAATCCTTATGCCAAAGTGGCGTATTCTGCCACTGATGGGGTTCAGGACACGCTACCCCAAAATATGGCACCTTCACACATGGAATATTTTAAGCTGAAGAAATTTTGAGAAAAGGACAGAAGCGAGAAGGTCACTCTGACCTTCCCCGGGACCTTCTCCCCTGAAACGGGTCATAAGAGCCTCCTGGGAGAGGTGGCCTCCCTATCCTCCCGGGAAAGGAGCATCCTTGTCTCTAAAGACAGAGGGAGGCCCAGAAGATCCTCTCAAACAGGCCTTGCTGCCTCCCCGGTTACTACACTTCCCTCGTACTCCTTCACCTGTTGTCTCTCTACTCGATTGCCCGCCCTTCATCAAACCTGGCATAAAAGTACTCAGGTCTGACTGTTTCTTCGGATCTTCATTTCCTTATGAAGGTGCCTGTGTCACGTAAAACTTAGATGAAATAAGTTGGTGTGCTTTTCTCCTATTAATCTGTCTTTGTCAGCTTAATTTTCAGACCTGGCCAGGGGACCCTAAGAGGGTCGAGGAAAACTTCTTCCTCCCTGCAGCACCCTTTACTGTGCAGTACAACCATTAGTGTTCCAGACAGCCAGAAAATGGGAAATTTTTATCCAGTGAGCAGGATGTTGAGGGAATGAGTTTGCCTCAGATTGGGGTAAGGACAGCAGTTCAAAATCCTGTGGCTTCTCAATTTGGTCCAGGGCTGCAGGCCACTCAGGATGAAAGAGAATCAGGCACATAGCCTGACCAATCCACAAACCAAAGATTCAGTCTCATCTTGGGGTCCCTGGAGCCCTGGGGTTACTTGAAGTCAAAGACTCAACACAAACTGTCTTCCTGGAACATTTATTTTAATTTGCCTCCTTTTCTTTCAAAATGCCAGTGAAACACAGCAAGTGGTACAGGCAGATCCGGGCAGGAATGGACCAGATGACAGGAAGGGATCTGGTGTCCCTGGCCCAGCATTCAGTTCTGACAGTCCCATGGGTTTCGAGGGTCTGAGCCCGAAGAAACTGTGCCGGGGAGGAGGACTGACCAGGGTTTGAGGGTTGCCATTACCCAGGCCACTCCCTGGGAGCTCCGTCCTGGGTCCTGTCAGTGTGATTCCCTGCTCAGGTCCACAGCAGGAGACGCACAATTCTTCCTGGAAGACATCCTGAAGTTCAGAGATGTGAGCTCTGTGCAGATATTTGAGTTTTCCAGTGCAAGGCACTGGGAGTTCAAGCTGTCGGCCTGCACTGAACCAGTGGAAGGCAGGACATACCTGCTCCTTCCCTCCCTCACCCTCACCTGCCCGCCCCAGCATCTGTGAGGGCAGCGACTTGAGGCTGCCTCACTGGGGCGATTCCTGCACCAGATGAGGCTGGAAGTTTAATGGCTCATAGTCTCTTTTAGGAATGAACCTGTTCAACTGGGGGAGTGGGACAGGATCTTGCAGAGCCAGCACTAGACCAGACTCAGATACAAGCGACTGTGTGGGTCTCAGATGACACCTCTTCTTACCTTGATCATCCTTTATTTCCACCTGGAAGAGGCCAGTGTTCATGTTTTTGTTTTGTCTCAGCATAGTCGATAGGTAAAAGTATTACAGAGATTGGTGAGAATTCACTGAGGGGAAGAGAGACTAAAGCAGAAGCGCTTTTGAAAACTTTTTTACCCTTTGCACAGAGTGTGGGGGGAAAAGAGAGAGCAGTGTGGACTGTAGCTGCTCCTGACAAGGGGTCCCCAGCTTTCAGCTCCAGGCTCACAGAGATTTTTAGAATAGGCCCTGTTATGGGCTAAATTGTGTGTCTCCCCCACAGATTCATATTTGGAAGCCCTAACTCCCAGTACCTCAGAATGTGACTGTATTTGGAGATAGGACCTTTAAAGAGGGAATTAAGTTAAAATGGGGTCATTAAGATGGGCCCTAATCCCATAGGAATGGTGTCCTTACAAGAAGACATC
Source organism: Equus asinus (assembly GCF_041296235.1). Classification (NCBI taxonomy): domain Eukaryota; kingdom Metazoa; phylum Chordata; class Mammalia; order Perissodactyla; family Equidae; genus Equus; species Equus asinus. The sequence continues at coordinate 12,563,083 of NC_091814.1, forward strand.
AGGACACAGACAACACGGAGGGACAATATGTGAGGACAGGGTGAGAATGTGGCCATCTGCAAGCCAAGGAGAGAGGCCTCAGAAGAAGCAAAACCTGCCAACAATTTCATCTTGGACTTCTGGCCTCTAGAACCATGAGAAGATAGTCGTTTAAGCTACCCAGTCTGTGGTATTTTGTTAGGGCAGCCCTGGGAAACTAATGCAGGCTCCATAGTCTCTGCCTAGAGCATTGTTCCCTGCTCGACCAACAATGCATGATGGGACCCTCAGGATCTATACTCTGTGAGCAAGCAGAAGCAGCATCGACTTTGTGCTGTGCAGGGATGGCACCTTTGCACCCAGCATCTCATCCATTGAAGTTTGTTTTCAGAGGTGCACCCTGAAGTTCTCAGAGGGTGTCAGAGCCATTAGTGGCTGAGCAGACCCCTGAGCACGTAGATTCCCATGTCGGGGCACTTCCTCCCCAGGATCATACTCTTAACTGGTAGACATCAGATGTAAAAGCAAAGCACCAACCGACCTAAAATACCAGAGATATCTAAGACCTCCCCAAGTCCCTGAGATTTGAAACAGCCTGTGTACCTGTCATGGCTAAGGCAGTTCAGGGGTCCCTAGCTTCGTGGGAATGGCTATACCTTGCCTTCACCCCTCTCCTCACCTCTCTTCCTCCCGCCACAACAGTGGAGTGCTCACCCACCAAACTCGAAGATTGCAGGGTGTGGAAGAATGGTGAAAGGAAGCCAACAGGGAGGAGCAGTGTTTCTTGCTGGTGTGGGACAGCGGAGGCCCTCCCTGGTTTCCTGTCAAAGGTGATGAGTCCCTTAAGGGCAGGGCCTTGTCTGCATCCTTGATCTCTCTTCCAGGGCTGCTATGCAACAGAGGCTCTGGGCCTCCACCATGGAAGGCTTCTCTACTTGGCCTGACTGAGCCACCTGCCCTCACAAAGAGCACGCAGTGCCAACAGGTATGTGGACAACAACTTCCTGTGGAAGTGGGACCTATCTGAGCCAATCCCTGTCACCCAGCACAGGCTCAGGCCTTAGCAGGACACTGCTGCCTTACCTTTCAGCAGCGATCTTGGGGATTTGCCCCACACAGAGAGGGCTCAGGATCTGTGTGGGTGTTCTGGGAGGACCATGAGGAACTCTCTAGTGCCTTCAGGGCTTCTCAAACTGCCACAGGCATGTTAGTAACAGCTTTGACACCTTTTTGGTAATAGGACAAAGATGACATTCCTGCCACTATCCTGTGAGGGCCAAACTTTCTAGGCCTACTAGGAAACTTTTGGAATGTCTTTATTGGTTTAAGAAATTAGGGTGAAGCCGTACTCAATTTTTTTATGTCAGTGTCCAAATCTAATTGTTTCAGGTACTTACACCATTTCTCACTTTCAGATTAGTCTTAAACAAAAGAAAATCAAGAAAAAGCAACTCACTTTCCCTTAAAAAGTCTCATCTTGTTCAGCCTGGTTCCAGGAAAAGCCTGCTGTAGGACTGGTGCTGTTCACTGGACTTTGGGTCTTTTAACCAGAGCTGCTGGTGACCTCAGCTACGGCAGTGGCTAGGAGTAGACAGAGATGAAGGGATGGATTTGATGGAATTGTAGAAGATAAATTTGATAAGATTTGGTGATTTAGGCATTTGGAGAGTGCAAGGGAGAGAGGACCTTCTCCTTGGCTTAAAGAGCTGGGAGATGATGGTAAATTTCACTAAAGTGGAGAATTTGGGGAGAAGAAATTGGTTTTAGAACCAAGAAGATGCTTAAAAGCCCTTCTGACCTTGATCTGGAAGTTGAGATTCCTGTTGTCCATCTAGAAGGACACAGTCACCAGGAGCTGGGAACATGAGTCTAGTCAGCACAGGGCTCAGCTGGGGCTAGGTTGGGGGAAGCCCTCAGCAGACAGATAAGGATGACAGAAGGCAGGGCGTTTGATGCAATCTACCCAGGGCTCAGGCAGAAGAGAAGAGGAGTGAGGCAGGCACCCCGGGCAAGCAGGAACAGTGACGAGGCTGGTAGATGAAGAGAACACCAAGAGACAGAGGATAGCTAGAGAGACGAGGACCGCTGGGAGAGAGGATGTCCCAAGGAGGCAGAGGTGGTATCAACAGGGCCATATTGTACACTGAAGTACAGAAATAACGATAACAACTTATGCTCACTAAGCTCAGTCACTTCTGACTGTACTTTATATTTCGCATCTCTTTTAATCACCATGACAACCCTGCAAGGCAGGTAGGTGTTTTACCATCCTCATTTTACAGACTAGAAAGCTTTGAGCATTTTGCCCGAGCTCCCACAGCTAGTAAGTGCCAGGGCCAGGGATTCTGAGCACAGTGCTGGGACTCCAGAGTTCATATTCTTAAGCAGAAAACACCAAGTGAAGAGCACATACTGGAAACTGAGAGGGGAAGTGACAGGAGGCTCCTGGTGCTCAGGGTTGAGGGCCTCACTGCTTCAGTGGACTCTCCTCTATCTGCTCACCCGCTCCCCGCCTGTCTGCACTATCACCAAGTGGAGAAAGACCTCCACCCTATGCCAGAGTTGCGCTTGTCACTCCTACGCTTTACAGTCTTTCCATCCCTCCACTCCACTACCTTCAGAATGATGTGCCCACACATCATGGTCAGTACCGAGAAGCAGAGGCTAAGTGCAAGGCCACAGACTTGACTTTGAGTCCTGGCTCTGCCTCTCACTACCTGAACGACTTTGACAAGAAACTTAATCCCACCAGGCCTCAGCTCCTCGTCTGTAAAATGGGGATAATGGTACCTGCCTGGTAGTGGTGTTTGGAGACATTTAAAGAAACAGTTCCCATAAAGTGACAAGCACAGTGTCTGATCCAAAATAAACAACAGAAAATATTTAATTCTATTACTAGCTATTCAGAAAAATTAAAATAAAATTATAAAGGTAATCCTCCTTACAATTCCTAAGTTGTAAACCTTCCCTGGCTTTTAATTAGATTTTCACCAGCTATTCCCCTAGTTGCACAGGTTTCTTCTGGCCCTGCCCAAAGTCTGCAATTCCCAACTACTCTCATGACTTGACATAACCCTCTCTTCTGTCCAAATATGTGCCCCTCCTGCACAGGCCTGCAGTTTAGTCTTAATTCGGCCCTGTGAAGCTTTCCTCCTGTGCCCCACCAGCACCCCCTCCCCTGCTGCTCCTTATCAGGCCAAGAGACAGCGTTCTCCTCAGGTTCTAGCAAGCGTACCCTCTCCTCTGCTTCAGCAGTTCCTCCAGGATTAAGTTGTCCTCCCAGTTCCCCACTAGGTTCCGAGTTCCTTCAGGGTGGGCCTTTTGTCCTGCTCATCTCTGTAAGTCAGCATCCTGACAGTGACCACGTGGTCAGGAAACGTTTGCCTGATGAGGGGCCTAAAAAACCTGGCCTCACTCAAAAGGACACAGTACCCATCCCCTCCCAGCTCTCAGGGAACTCTCAGGAATTTGCAGGCCAGGAGCTGGTCTAACCTGGGTGCTAGAAGGAACTTCTTGCAAGTTGGTCCCAGAAGAGGATGAAAGGTAGCTGTCCTGGGCTGTAACCCTTTCCCACAAATGTCTAAAGCCCACCATTAGTCTGCTTCTCATGACCTTAGCGGAGGGCAGAGAGTTCACCACTACCAACCCCTCAATGGGCTCAGTGCTCGAAGGGAGATGCTCTAGGGAGCGGTGCCTGTTTGTGGTGGACTGAATAGCCCACCTCAAAGATGTCCACATCCTAATCCCTGCGACCTGTGAATATGCGACTTTGTATGGCAAAAAGGATTTTGCAGACGTGATTAAATTAAGAACCTTGAGACAGAGGGGTTATCCTGGATTATCTGGGTGGGCCTTAAATGTAATCACAACAGACCTTATTAGAGGGAGGCAAGAGGCTCAACGGGGAGAAGACGTAATGATGTAATGACAGAAGCAGAGATTAGAGTGATGAGGCCAGGAGCCAAGAAATGCCAACAGCCTCTAGAAGCTAGAAGAGACAAGGAATGTATTCTCCCTCTGGAGCCTTCAGAGGAAATCAGTCCTTCTGACGCTTGATTTCAGCCCCTTAAGACATTTTGGGCTTCTGACCTCCAGAACTATAAGAGAATAAATTTGTGCTGGTTTTTTTGTTTCTTTGTTTGTTTGGGTTTTTTTGAGGAAGATTAGACCTGAGCTAACTACTGCCAATCTTCCTGTTTTTGCTGAGAGAGACTGGCCCCGAGCTAACATCCATGCCCATCTTCCTCTACTTTATACATGGGATGCCTGCCACAGCATGGCTTTTTGCCAGGTGGTGCCATATCCGCACCCAGGATCTGAACCGGGCCGCCGAGAAGCAGAACATGCGATCTTAACTGCTGTTTTAAGCCACTAAATTGTGGTAATTTGTTAAAGCAGGAGTAGGGAACTAATACCATCCTTTCATTCATGAAAGACGCTAGAGCATTTCGGGAGAGAGAGATTTGAATGTGATCAGGAGTAGAGTATGAAATGTACTTGGAGGGAGGGAAAGAAGATGGCAGAGGACAGAAAAGGAACCAGGAAGGGGAGACTTGGTGCTCTACAGTGAACTGACGGGCTCCTTCAGGGGCCTGACCATCCTCTCGGACCTGCTTAATCCAGAGTTCCTCAGGGCATCACCATCTTCGCAAGTGGCTCTGGGCGCCCCTAGACAATGGTTGACCTCTCCCAGCCAAGGACCTCTATAGGGCTCCCTGAGGCCATGCCAGGGCAAGAGGAACCCAGACTGGCTTCATTGTGGGCTTGCGGCTGTGCCACACTCTTGCTCTTGAGGGAAGCTCATACAGAAACTGCTGCTAGGATGCTGTATTGGTTTCTTAGGGCTGCCATAACAAATTGCCACAAATTTGGTAGCTTAATACAACAGAAATTTTTTCTCCCACAGTTCTGGAAACCAGTAGTCTAAAATCAAAGTATCAGCAGAGCCATGCTTTCCTCAAAGCTTCTAGGGGAGAATTCCTCTTTGCCTCTTTCAGCTTCTAGAGGCTCCTGGCATTCCTTGGCTTCCGGCAGCATAACTCCAATCTCTGCCTTTGTCTTCACATGGCCTCCTTCCCTGTGTCTTTGTGTTGAAATCTCCCACTCTTTTCTCTTATCCCACCCTAAATCCACGATGATTTCATCTCAAGATCCTTAATTACATCTGCAAAAAACCTATTTCCAAATAAGGTCACATTCTGAGCTTCCAGGTGGACATAAATTTCAGGAGGATACTAGTCAACCCACTACAGATGCTGAGCTCTGAACCTGTTAGGGCCCTCTGGAAGCAGGCCCAGGCTTGCCCTGGTTTTCCCTCCCTAGATGCCCATGCACTCTCCACCTCCTAAAGGCCCTTCTGTCAGTCACTTACCCCTGAGTATAAAACTAAGAGTGACAGCTTTGCATTTTTACTAACACTCCCTGTGTCCACGAGTGTTGGGGCTAGAGGGCCTGCTGTGTCTCCACTTGGGAAACTCCAGGATTCAGAGGCTGTACGGGGAGACATGTGTGGCCCTTCGCTGGATGCCTCTGGTAACCATGAGAAGGCCTGAACTGTCAGGGAAACCATTAGACTGTTCCCCAGATTCGCTTGCCTGGGAAAAGCTAGGAGAGAAAAGATGTGGAACTAGAACAGGGGCTCAGTGTCTCAGTTTCAACATCTGTAAAATAGTGACAATAGATGGTACACACCTCATAGGATTACCATAGGAATAGAATGAGATAAAGACAGTCCATGCAAAGTACTTCGAGCAGAGTCTCAACGTGGCAATAAATGAACGATTATTAGCCATTTCATTAACATTGTGATAAACACTAATTTTACAAGTCCTAGATCTTTTCCTTAGGAATATTACAATCTTGTTATGGAAAGAAAGACTAACACACAACACACTGGAAACGGTACATTATCTGATCTCTCGATGATTAGCATCTAGAGATTCTTCTAGACTGTGGCCCAGACAGTAAGAATACTTGGGTTCCTGGGTGCATTATGACTCACCAAAGCCTTTCACTACATCCTCTCACTTGATTCCACAACAACCCTGGGAAGGAAAAAGGGCTTTATATTCCTGTTTACAGATAGGGCAATTTCTGATGAAAATAAGACACCTGAGAACTTGGGTCACTCCCGCTATAAAGTGGCCAAGATGAAATTTGAGCTTAAGTTTTGTTTTATTTTTCTTTTGTATTAGATTCAATGTTTCAGGCGAAAGTGATACACACAGTAGATACAAATAATATTAATATATGTACTGTAGGGGGAGAAAAATAATTTTTCCCTCTTCCTTCTGAGTTCTTAGCTGAGTCCCAGTAATAAAAGACCAGAGAAAAACAAACAGAAGTTTAGTAACGTGTACATCATGTATACACGGGAGATACCCAGTGAAAAATGAATAACTCCCTGAGGCGGCTTAGAATTCAGATTTAAATAGCATCTTAACAGAAAGGGGAGGGAGCATGTAGGCCTCTTAGGAAAGAGTAAATGATTTTTAGGAAAGATGACTGGGCCCTTAGAATAGATGGGAGGTATGACAGTTTGTGACAAAGTCTGTCTGAGTGTGGTGTGGACTTCAAGTCTCCTCTCCTGTGACAAGAGTCAGTCTTCCTTGGTTGATGAAACTCCCGGGGAGGAGATTGATGTCAACTGAGTTTCTTTAGTAGGATCGGCCTTAGGCAGAAAAGAGGAGTTCAGAGAAAGCCTGTGACTGCATTTGCTCTTTTTTAAGTGCCTACAGCGCAAAATACTCAATATGCCAAAGCGGCATATTTTGGGGTGGCGAGTTCTGCAACCCTTCCATACAGTACCTCTGCTGAACTCCACCCGCAGTAAGAGATACATTTTACATTGCCTCCCAGTCACATTCAGACAAGAATATAAATTGCAACAAGTTTCACAAAACGATATTTATTATTTGCAATATACTCTGATGTTTTCTCTTCTGCTTCTTTAAGAATGGAGAAATAAAAATTGATCTCTATCAAGTAAATCAGTTACATAACCCACTAATGGGTTACAACCTATAGTTAAAAAACACTGGGTAGAGGAAACTGCAAAGGATACAGTAAAAATCATCTTACTCATTTTAAAAGTCTTAATGTTTCTGTGACCATGCCTTCTGAATCTTTCTGTGCTTGCACACAATCTGATGCCTGTCTGCGGGGAGATGATACCCACATCAGTAGCCAGAGTGGCAGGCATGTTGTGATAGATGACAAATAGAAATGCAGGTTGAGCTCTGTGGGGCCTGAGAGGGCAAGGTGAATTCCAGCTGAGCAAATCAGGGAACTCTGCCTGTAGGAGACGATATTTGAGCTGGATTCTAAAGAATATTTAGGATTTGACACATTTAGATTGCTAGGGGAAGGTGGTACAAATCAGGCAGAAGGGACAGTGAAAACAAAGACAGAGTTATTGGACCACTTGTAGCACGGGCAAAGGGCAGTAATGAGAAGTGAGCTTTTGGGCCCAGCCTGGTGACATAGCAGCTAAATTCTCGTGCTCCATTTGGTGGCCCGGGGTTCGCGGGCCCAGATCCCAGGCTTTGCACCACTTATCAAGCCATGCTGTGGCAGGCGTCCACATGTAAAGTAGAGGAAGATGGGCACGGATGTTAGCTCAAGGCCAGTTTTCCTCAGCAAAAAGAGGAGGATTGGTGGCAGATGTTAGCTCAGCGCTAATCTTCCTCAAAAAAAAAAAAAGAAGAAGAAGAAGAAGTGAGCTTTTAGTACTGGGGACTAGTTTCAGGAGCCTCAAATGCCAAACTAGGGAGGGGCTAGGTTTTACTCCTTAAACAATGTTGGGGCAAAGGATACAAACAGGCAATATACAGGAGAGCAAACACAAAAGCTATCAAAGTCATGTAGAGATGCTTGAACTCATTAGTAATCAAAGAAATGAAAATGAAAACAATGATGAGCTATCACTTTACACCAGATAGTCTGGCAAAACTTAGTTGGATGACCCAAGGCTTGGCCTGGATGTGGGCTCAGAGGAGTCCTGATGCCTTGGTGTTGGAAGACCAAGGCAACCATTCTGGAGAGGAGCCTGATACTCCTTGGTTCAATTAAGAATAAACAGACCCTTGGGGCTGGCCCTGTGGCTGAGTGGTTGGGTTCGCGCGCTCCGCTTGGGTGGCCCAGGGGTTCACCGCTTTGGATCCTGGGCGCAAACATGGCACCGCTAGTCAGGCCATGCTGAGGCAGCATCCCATGTGCCACAACTAGAAGGACCCACAACTAAAAATACACAACTAAGTACCGGGGGGCTTTGGGGAGAAAAAGGAAAAATAAAATCTTAAAAAATAATAAACAAGACCCTAGTAACCAAAGTTCTATCCCTGGGTTTTTATCCAAAAGATATTCTTATATAGATCCATAAAGGAAATGTGCAATGTTCATTGCATCATTTTTTGTGATGATGAGGAATTGGAGGAGACCTGGGTGTCCTTCATTGAGAGAGTGGGGACATAAAATGTGGTGTTTGCCCATCGTGAAGTTTAACACAGGACGTCAATCAACAGATTCAATGTTCACATCGCAACAGGGATAGCAGAGAGAGATGTAAGTTTTGTGGGAGTCAAGAGGGAAAGGCCAATTTTTAAAATACAGGTTAAAGAGGGGAAACAGGAAAAAATAGAATAAGGTAGAAAACACAATACCACTTACATGCATCCTGAGAAAGTAGAAATTAGTTATGACTGAGAAAGCAAAAATCTGTTCTGGCGTTCATCAGGCTGAGATAACCTAGCAGAGAATGAGCAGGAAACTGACCTCCCAGTACACGCAGCAGCTACAGAGCCATAACCCCCTTCTTCGAGTGACCACTGCTTTCTGATTCATTGAGAAACCTTGTTCTCTAAAAATCATAGACTATCAAAGCCTTTGCTGTTTGAAAGCATAGCAAGAATAAAACATCTTCCTCCTGCCTAGAGGACCTAAATCGCTTTGACACAGAGAAGCAGCCTCAATCTTCAACCTAGGTACAAAACTTCAAAAAAGAGCTTTCTACACACAACATTTCACCTTTATCTTGTAGTTTCCAAGGAAACTTGGATGCACCTCAAACCTAGTTCTGATGTCTATCCTTTCACACAACCCTCCTTTGCTTTGAGTACATCAAAACTCTGTACTCCACCTTCCCTACAACCTATGATAACTCTAGTTTTCCTTTGTTTGGTGAGACACCTCAGTTTCTTTGGTGTGTGTTCTCCCTCCTTGAAGACAAGTCAATAAACCTGGCTTGTGAGACTAAGTGCTGGTCTAGGCTGATTGAGATAAGATGATTTTTTTTCTGAGTTGATATAACTTATCTCAGTGTTCTTACATTGTTGGTTATTTCTAATGTTGTTAACTGCTAGAAATGCTGCATCAACATCTTGCTTCTTTGGCACTAGTAGTGTGGTATAGTGACTAAAAGGAAACTCTGGATTTTAATCCTTGGCCACTTACTGACTGTGTGTCTGTGGGCACGTTATTTAAGCTCTCTGTGATTCCATCTCCACATCAGTAAAATGAAAATAATGATACTACCTACCTGATAGGGTTATTGTGAGGATAAAATGAGTTAATACGTGTAAAGTGTTTAAAACATCATTTGACACCAAGGAAGGGTATATAAGCAATAGAGAAAGTATATGCCATTCTAGTTTACCTTTGCAGCTGGTTAGTTAGTGGGAAAGCATGTACTGCAGTTTTTTAAATTTTTTATTTTTAAATTATAATAGACTCACAGTAAGTTGCAAAAATAGTACAAAGAGGGGCTGGCCCTGTGGCTGAGTGGTTAAGTTTGCACGCTCCGCTGCAGGCAGCCCAGTGTTTCGTTGGTTCGAGTCCTGGGCGCGGACATGGCACTGCTCATCGAGCCACGCTGAGGCAGCGTCCCACATGCCACAACTAGAAGGACCCACAACGAAGAATATACAACTGTGTACCGGGGGGCTTTGGGGAGAAAAAGGAAAAAAATAAAATCTTTAAAAAAAACATAGTACAAAGAATCCCATGGACCTTTCCCCTAATGGCGACATGTTATATAGCTGCAGCACAATATCAAAACCAGGAAGTTGACACCGGTACATTACTGTTAACTAGTCTGCAGACCTTAATTACTTTTCACAGTTTTTTTAACCGGCATTCATGTTTGTGTGTTCGTGTAATTTTATGCAATTTTATTCCACGTATAAATTCATGTAACCACCACCACAATCAAGATACAGACCCATTCAGTCACCTCAGGAGAACTCCCAGTGTATTCCCAACCAGCTCCCACCTCAGACTCATCCCCTGGAAACTACTAATCTGTTCATCTCTGTAGTTTTGTTATTTCGAGAATGCCATATAAATGGAATATATAGTGTGTAAGGATAATTATTTTTAATGTTTAGAAAGCACTACACTTTTTGCAAGAACACATAAAAGCAAAATTAGAATGACTGAAAAGGAGTGCACAACCAGAGGGACCTACAACTGAATATACAGCCATGTACTGGGGGGCTTTGAGGAGAAGAAGAAGGAAAAAAAAACAAAAACAAAAAGAAGATTGGCAACAGTTGTTAGCTCAGGTGCCAATCTTTAAAAAAAAAAGAAAGAAAGAAAAGAAAAGGAGTAAAGGATGAACATAAAAAGGAATAATAAATAAGAAAAAGGAAAATGGTTCTATTAAATGTATACTAGTGGAGTCCCAGTCCCAAAGTGGTAGGTCAGCCCGTAATTCCCAGGATATTTGGAGTTTGTTGTTGTTGTTGCTGCTGTTTATCTTAGTGAAGATTTTTTAAATTGTTTTTCAGAATTAACTAAAATGAACTGAGAGTCTACTAGGTACCAGGCACCAGGATAGGCATTTGAAAGACATAATTTTCACCAAAAATATTCTCAAAATACTGGGGTGCCTTTTTTTATGGCCAATAATTCCACCGTCCAAACAGCCTCTGCTGACAATGTTTTTAAGTGCACATTGATGGAAAATTCAAATGATATTGACAGATACAAAGGAAAAAGTAAAAGCCTCCTTCGGGCCCAGCCAAGTCTTCTCCTTATGAGTAACCACTATTATTAGTTTTATTATGTGAAATTCCAGAAAAATGTTTTATTTATATACCAGTGCACACACACTAATATACACATATCCTTTTTTATTTACACCAAAGGAATCCTACCACTTTCTTGTCACCTACTAACACATGTTTAGTAGTTTCCAGGTGTTTACTATTAAAAATAATACTGCTTTCTCTAGCACTGTTTACAATAGCCAAGACGTGGAAGCAGCCTAAGTGTCCAGCAACAGACAAATGGATAAAGAAGATGTGGTACATATATACAACGGAATACTACTCAGCTGCAAAACAGAACAAAATCATTCCATTTGCAATAACATGGATGGACCTTGAGAGAATTATGTTAAGTGAAATAAGCCAGCGAGAGAAAGATAATCTGTGTATGACTCCACTCATATGAGGAATTTAAAATTATGGACTAAGAACAGTTTAGTGGACACCAGGGGGAAAGGTGGGGCGGGGGGGTGGGCACAAAGGGTGAAGTGGTGCACCTACAGCATGACTGACAAACATTAATGTACAACTGAAATTTCACAAGATTGTAACCTATCAATAACTCAGCAAAAAAAAATAATATTAATAATACTGCTTTCTCTTATTGAAGAACTCCAGCTGGTAAATTGAGGAGTGCTAGAATATCATTTTGCAGCCCCTAATGAATTAAAGGATCTAAGCATTAAGCTTCAACAGCTGCTATCACAAAAAGAGAAGCAACAAGACATTACGTGTCTCCTGATAGAAAAAAAAAGATAGCACTACCTATGAAGTAGTCTTGCCAGGGAGTGAAAAAGTGGACGTCAATCTAATCAAGCTTCTGGGCCAACTACTAATTTACAGGAAATACAGAGGATCGTGGTAAACTGCATCACAGGGAAGCAATCGGAAAAATCCTGACTGGGAACTGCTACAGGAAAAACAACCCAGTTTCTTCAACAAAGAAATTACAAGAAAAAAAGAGATAGGTGGAAAACATATTGGAGTAAAAAGACATGTCAACCAACCACGATGGGTAGACCTTATTTGGATTCAGATTCAAATAAAGCATTTTTAAAAGATATGAGATGTAGATTAAAATTGAAAATTTGAACACTAATTGAATATTTGATTAATTAAGGAACTATTGTTAATCATTTTAAAAGTGATTTGGTATTGTGGTCCTTATCTTTTAGAGATACACGAGGAAATATTTATGGGTGAAATATTATGGTGTCTGGGATCTGCTTCAAAATGATATGAGACGGACAGCCTTGACTTAATAATTGGTTTGAGTCAATAATTGACTTTGGGTTGATAATTGTTGAAGTTGAATAACAGGTACATTGGCATCTGTTTTGATTTCTCAATTATCAAGAATTATAAATATATATATTTTTTAAAAGCTGCTATTTGCCATCCCAGCACAAATATCTTAGAGTGTTTTCTTTAGGGGTTTTTGTTCTGTATTAGTATATGAAAAGGGAATTTTAGCAGTTATTGTTAAATTACCCACTAAAAAAGTTTGCAACAAATTCTTCTCCTACTAATGGTGTATAAGAGTACCCTATTTCTCTAACCCTAACCAGCACTGGGTATGAGCAAACCTTTACATTTGGCCAATTACAAATCTCACAGTCCCCCTCAGAATCTCATGGTCCCCTCACCGGACGAAGGTGGCTGACGTCAACCCGGACGGCCCGATGCAGCCATTTCCGCTTTAAGGGAGCCCTGGTGCAGTGAATGAACACTTATTTGAGGGTCAGAGTGCCATCTGCCCCAGAGAGTTCTTAAATGGACACAGACCACGTGGCCTCTGAGACTTTGACTTTTCTGTTTTCAGTGCCATTCAGCTCCTTTCTCTATCCATTGTCACTTTAGCCTAAAAGTTAATCAGGTTCTTCAAAGTCTGTTTCCATATGTCTGCCAAATCCTGCAAGGTCTGGCTCTGCTTACCTGTGGAACCTCATGCTGCTGCACTCTCCTCCTTTCCCTCTAAACACAACCCATACTAGACTTCTTGCAGTTCCTCTTAGCTCCCTGAGCTTGCTGCCTTTCACTCTCCTGTAGGCCTTTGCACATGCCACCCACGGCCGGGAACATTCTTCCTTCCCAGCCTATTCAGGTCTCATCCTAAGAGTCCCTTCCTCAGGGAGGCCTTCCTTACCACACCAATGTTAGGCTAGGCCCCCCTCCATTGCACTCTATCTGTACTTCTCCCATCTTAACACTTGTCACACTTTATTATAGTCACTGGTTTAATGTCTGCCTTCCCTTTTAGCCTAAAAGTCCAGGAAGACAGAAGACGCTGTTCTGTTTAACCTTATATCCTCACTGCCCAGCAGATTGCCTGGAATCTAACAAATACTCAATAAATTATTGGATGAAAGAATGAATTAATGATATCATACCTAACAATGCTTAGGCGTCAGAGAAGAGAAATGGTTCCAGAGAGGCTTTCTTATAGAACTTAATAATATTGATAGATACTTAATAAATACTTATAAAATTAGTACATACAGATTTTCAATCACCCACGTTAAATGGATGATTAAACCTAGCCTCCCTAGTCACAGAGACAGTCTCTCATTTAAGGATCAGTTTCTGAAACCTAAACAGAGATGCCCCTCAGGCTTACTCCCTGTGCCAGAACTACTTGCTTAGACATATTACGAGCTCTGTTAGCCTCTTTCTTAAAGGAACCAGGCTCCCCAGACCACACTGTGAAAGCAAATACGGTATAAGAATTGCTGATAAAGTTTTACATTTTTAACTTCTGTTTTTTTCTTTTGAAGTTCAAACCAAGGCAGCGAGGCAGACCACTGGGGGTTTGTGAGCAGGTGCGTGATGAGGTCAGATCTGTGCAGTAGAAGATTATTCTGGCAGCAGGACACAGACTGGATTAGAGGGGTTGTGAGCCTAGGACAGCAGAGGTGAAACCCTAACACTTTCTCCCACTTGAATAGAATCAGTATTTGTGTAGATGTCTCATCCTGCATCTGAGTTCCTTCCCAATGATGGCAGAAAATTTACCATGTTCATCTGTGGAACCACCATGACAGAAAGCTGGGGTGCATTAGAAAGCGGAGGAAGAACTAGAAAGCCCAACAATCCCTAAACAATTGAATGGATTAACAATTGTAGTTGCCCTCCATGCAATGCAATACTACTCAGCAATAAAAGGAAGGAATTATCGTTACATGCAACATTATGAATGAATCTCGAAATAATTATGCTGAGTGAAAGAAGCCCGACACAAATGATACATACTGTATTATTCCATTTACAAAAATTCTAGGAAATGTAAACTGTCTATAACGACATAAAGCAAACCAGTGGTTGCCTGAGGGTAGGGTTTGGGGCAAAGGAGGACATTGGTGAAGGGAGCAGAAGGGAAGAATTATGAAGGGGCACTAGGAATCTCTGGGGGTGGGGAAGTGTGATGGATATATTCATTATTTTGCTTATAGTGATATTTTCATAAGTATATATGTATGTCAACTTAGCAAATTATACTTCAAACAGATACGGTTTATTGCATGCCAATTATACCTCAGTAAAGTTGTTTCTTTAAAAAGTAGAGGTGGGTATGGTAGAGAAATAAGTTAGGAAGTGTCATTTGACCTGGAAGATGTGGCCTCCGCTTGAGAGAAAGCTCTGACCAAGCCAGAAGGAAGGGGCAGTCCAGTCCAGACCTGAGAAAGAGCAAACAGGTTTGGGAAGATGAATAGACCATTTCAACCAGAGCAGAAAACCTGATAGGGGAGCAGTAGGAGATGGAGCTGTAAAAGAAGGAAGAGGCAGATTATGAAGGGTGCTGAATATCAAGCTTTTTAAAGTGTGCGTTGGATTGCAGTTCCACCACTTACTTCCTAAACGATCCTGGACAAGTTATTTAACTTCTCTGAGATTCAGTTTCCTTTATCTATAAAATAAGGGCGATAATAATGAAACCTATCTTAAATGGTGACTGTGAAGATTAAATGAGGCAATACATGTAACCCACCTAGCAGATCACCAGGTAAATAGTTAAGTGCTCAGTTCGTAGAAGCAATTATTATTATAACAATTATTGTTATTAACCCCAACATAAGTAAATGTATACAGAGGTTTGAGCAGGGAAAGAAATGATCAGAGAGAATCTTCAGGAGGATTAATTTGTCACTAATTACTTCCCCTCCAGAGTTAAAATACCAAACTCCATCACTTCTACCCCCTCCTCATTCTATAACTTACAACTAAGGTTCTCTGATGTTAGTGACGGGATTGCAGCTGGTGAGCCCCACCATGCGGCCACAAACTAAAGTGAGATGTGCCATGGCTTTTGGGATGGAGAACGAGACCCCCCACACACACACACCCCTACCCCCACTCCCAACCTCAAGACTTTGAGCCATGGCCACACTGTAGATTTATATCCAGGGTGCATCCTGAAGACAATAAAGCAAGTGATATTTCTTTTAATTTTAATTATAAAGCATAGCTATTTCCCCCCAAAATCCAGGGAGGAGTTCAGGTTTTCAGAGGGTGATCTTTCTCAAGTCCCTTAAGCACTGAACTAAGAGTTTATTCTCTGGAGAGTTTCTGAGGAGAAACCTCTCTGTGCCCCAGTTTCCTCATCTGCAAAATGAGAGATAATAATGGTAACTACTTTGTGAGGTTCTTGTGAGGATTAAATGAGCCAATGTGTGTAAAGGGCCTAGAACATTGTCTGACACAGAGTGAGTGCCCTGTAGGTGTTAGCTAAGCTTTCTTAAGGACTTTACTTCTATCTTGTTTATAATGCTTCTTATTTGTGGCCATGTACTTTTCAATTACTAAGCATAAACAGTGTCCTGCTAACAGGCTATTTCAGCCCCAGTGCACCTCTGGGGTAGAAGTAAGTTTTGCTGATGGCTTATAAATATATGCATTCTCCGAGTCAGAGACACCCAGCTTTCCACAGACCCAGTAGTGGTTGTATCTGGTAATTTGATTTAATTAGAAAATATATAGCAGATAAAAGAATCCAGCCAACTTTTTAAATTAATTGGTAACTTTATCAATAACAATAGCATCTACACACATTTGAAAACATACATGTAGGAAACACAAGATTTAATCAGTCTATGATGTCTGGAGTCCATTTGGATTCATGAAAACCTTGCAATCAACTCCAGGACCAAAAGCAGTGTTTAATAACTGATCAGACCATCAATGTATTTATCAGCAAAATCATGGCTTGGACAGAAAGATTCAACATTCTGCAATGACACAAAGTAAAACTAAAATGTAATTGTCCTCATACCTGAGGATACAAAGGTGGACAGTGTTAGCTGCGTGGCCAGTGGACTATGCTTCTCTCAACCTTGTTTGTAGAGGGATATTAACTTTGCCTATCTTACAGGGTCTATCTTACAGGGTGTCCCGAAAAGCAAATGAGATGGTGAGTGTAAATTAAAAGGTGGTCTCAGTAGGGAACAGAGGATGAAGATGGCAGAATGGGGGGAGGTGGGGAGTGTCAGAAAAAGAGAAGGGAAAAGGATCTTACCAGAGACCAAAGCTCTGAATTTAATGAAAATCCAAAAGAGGTTACACTAAACTGAGAAGCATAAAGGGAGGAGCAAACATTGCCACCTCCTCTTAGGCGCAACAAGAATTTTAACATAGGCTTTCTCCCAGCTGTTGCCTTGAGGGGACCACGGCAGACTTGGGAAAGAAGCTCCAAAAATATTTCCATTTTCATCATCTTCACATATGTTTAACGGAAATGACCCGCACTCATCCATCCAAGGAAGTGATTAAGGAAGGGGTGGGATAGGAAAATTAATTCAACAGTATTAATTCACGATGTAAGTGTCCACTACACGTCAGGCAGATTGGCGCTGACAATATAGCGGAAAACCAGACCAGCAAAGTCTCTGTCAAGGGCTTGAGGAGAAAGACCATAAACAAGAAAATAAACGAGCCAAACAATTTCTGACAGCTACCAGGAGGAAGATAAAACAGTGAGAGAGACCAAGGACAGGCAGAAACGAGAAGCGCGAATTCCTGAGTGGATGAGCTGGGAAGGCCTCTGAGAGGTGACTTTTAGCCCAGACCTAAGTGACCAGTGCCTTGCAGTGACCCAAGGCTGGAGCGTTCCAAGGAGAGCATTCAAGGGAAAAAATGACTTACAAACAGAGAAATAGGGATCTCAAAGTCTTAAAGTAAGCAGCGAAAACCAGAATCTACGAATTCTGGAGCGGCGCGTGGTTTTGAATATTCACGTCGTCCAATCACGGAAAGGCTGAGACCCGGCCGCGCTGGCTCCGCCTGAGGTGCCCAGAAGCGCGCTGGTATCCATGGGAGGCCACACCGCAAAGCAAAACTGGTGACCCAAGACCCAAGAGGCTGCCAGACTCTTGAGAATCCTCCAGGGCTGTGATGCAGTGCTCGCGGGACCCGAGCTTAGTTGTGTCTTCGGGTCCTTTCTTAAATGTAGATGCCGAAAATCACTCACTTCTTTTTAAAACACCGATGAGACGTAGCCGGCAGAACCCCCAGGACACTGTAGTCTGGGGTCGGAGGGTGGGGTGGAGCGGATCTTAGTTTAGAGCCGATTCATGGGAAAACTAAGCACAATAAGAGATTAAGACGCACCCTAGACTCAGAAGCAAAGGCAGTCCCGCGCAAGGAACCTGAAGTCAGAGGACCGAAACGGCTAAGTGTGCCATCTTCTGTGACCTTTAACCAACTAGAATAACTTACTTTGTGAGAAGAAACAAAGAAAGTAAGTGAACAAAGCTCTTTTCTGGTGATTAGGTGGGTGGCTCTGAAAAGAGCCTTTGGAGTCAAGCGGGCGGCGAGCCGCGCGAGCGCCGCGTCCCGGCAGGGACTCACTTGGAGCTGGTGTACTTGGTGACGGCCTTGGTGCCCTCGGACACGGCGTGCTTGGCCAGCTCGCCGGGCAGCAGCAGGCGCACGGCCGTCTGGATCTCCCGGGACGTGATGGTCGAACGCTTGTTGTAATGCGCCAGACGGGACGCCTCGCCGGCGATGCGCTCGAAGATGTCGTTGACGAAGGAGTTCATGATGCCCATGGCCTTGGACGAGATGCCGGTGTCCGGGTGCACCTGCTTCAGCACCTTGTACACGTAGATGGAATAGCTCTCCTTGCGGCTGCGCTTGCGCTTCTTGCCGTCTTTCTTCTGGGCTTTGGTGACCGCTTTCTTCGAGCCCTTTTTGGGCGCGGGCGCGGACTTGGCCGGCTCAGGCATTGTAGTATACAACACGGGTTAGCAAAGGAAAGAAATGTGAGAATGGGCGGGCCTGATCCTTTTATAACTACCGTATGCAAATTAGGGCTTCAAAAGTCTCCCGTTTCCATTGGGCCATGTAGGGACCTTGTGTCATCAGTCATAGCTACGTAGCAACACCCACTCTTGACCTTATTGGCAGATTCTGGAGCCAATTTAGGACCAATGAAAGATTCGTTCCTGACTCCACCCCTAGGAAAGCTTATAAAGGCTTTCCAATTGCTGATCTTTCAATCCTGTTTTGTTACGAGATTCCGAGATTTAGGTGTTGTAGCTTCATTCTCAATCATGTCTGGCCGTGGCAAACAGGGAGGGAAGGCCCGCGCTAAGGCGAAGTCGCGGTCTTCTCGCGCTGGGCTCCAGTTCCCGGTGGGGCGAGTGCACCGCCTACTGCGTAAAGGCAACTACGCCGAGCGGGTGGGGGCCGGCGCGCCGGTCTACATGGCGGCGGTCCTCGAGTATCTGACGGCGGAGATCCTGGAGCTGGCGGGCAACGCGGCCCGAGACAACAAGAAGACGCGCATTATCCCTCGTCACCTGCAGCTGGCTATCCGCAACGACGAGGAGCTGAACAAGCTGCTGGGCAAAGTCACCATCGCCCAGGGCGGCGTTCTGCCCAACATCCAGGCCGTGCTATTACCAAAGAAAACCGAAAGCCACAAAGCCAAAAGTAAATAAATCCTGATAAAGTAAACCAAAGACCAAAGGCTCTTTTTAGAGCCACCCAAGTTTTCAAAAAAAGAGCTAATGCGCTATTTAGTGATCAGCCCTTCATTTGACACTTTGGTGGCTCTTAAAAGAGCCTTTGGGGAGAGTGGGGATGGTGTCAAGCCTCCTAATTACTTGTTCTTGCCAGGCTTGTGGCTTTCCGTTTTCTTAGGCAACAAGACAGCCTGGATATTGGGCAAGACGCCGCCCTGGGCAATGGTGACACCCCCGAGTAACTTGTTGAGCTCTTCGTCATTTCTCACAGCTAGTTGCAAATGACGAGGGATGATGCGCGTCTTCTTATTATCTCGGGCCGCGTTACCCGCCAGCTCCAGGATCTCCGCAGTCAGGTACTCCAGCACTGCCGCCAGGTACACCGGCGCGCCGGCCCCCACCCGCTCGGCGTAGTTGCCTTTGCGCAGCAAGCGGTGCACTCGCCCCACCGGGAACTGAAGGCCAGCGCGGGACGATCGAGACTTGGCCTTGGCGCGAGCTTTGCCTCCCTGCTTTCCGCGTCCTGACATTACGGCTAAAAATGCAGTTACAGCTTCTTTTTCAAGGAGAAGGATGTGAAGAGGATAACCAATTTGATGTAATTTATAAGAGCTACCGGAGGGGTGATGGGAAGTAGTTTGATTGGCTAAGAGCGGAGCCGGATCAAACAGCCAATAGGAAAGCAGAAAGCAGACTCTTCGTTTGCATCCTACACTACGAGGAAGTGACGGATTTCGTAAGTACCTACCAATCACTGGGAGCCACATTAAAGGCCCTTATTTGCATGCCAGGATTTTTAAAGAAAGAAGCGTTTCAAACAAAATGGTGTTTTATTTTTTACTGAATGGCAATTTTTTTCCAGTTTAGAGTGGTAATTTTTTTTCCAGCTTAGAGCAAGAGATATCCCAAGGAGGACCCGAAAGGCCTGCACGAGGGTCTCAAGCAGATGCAGTTATTCCCACTCAAGGGTACGCGATTCTGAAGCCAGTTATCCCCTTGGGCCCTAAATTACCCTCCAAGTCCTGCCCTTCTGTCTCGCCACAAATTACCCTAAAAAATATTCTACTAAGGCCGCCTCCTTTCTCTCTCCTCAATTAGTCGCTGCCTGCAGTATGGCTTCGCCCAACCCCCACCCGCCTTCGCTCCTCGGAATCCTGTGTGACCAAGGGCTAGAATAGATTTGTCATTCTTCTCTTGACCTCCAGGAGGCGTCCGATACCGCCTTGAAACGCTCCTTGGCTTTCAAAATGTCGTCCTCCGCCTCTTATCCTGCCCCTATTCCTCTGCTCATCCCTAAATCCATCTTGGCTCTGCCTCCCTGCTTGTCCCACCTCCATTCTTCACCCTTCCCGAAGAATCTTACCCGGTTGCATGCTTTCAACTAACATCTAAATTTGTTTCAGAAGCTCAGACCCTTATCCCTAACCGCTTACTGGATACTTCAACCCGTTTTTCCCAACGACTCCTACCTATCCAAACGCAGACTCAGCCAAACAACTCATCCCGCCCTCCTCTCTCTGCCCTCTTTCCCTGAGTTGCACCATCTTCCAGGTACTCACGCCGGAATCTACTCTTCCTTGCATCTCAAGAGCACATGCAGTCAGTTACTTCCTTAACATCTCCTCAGCCTTTCTCCATGCTTTTCTTGTCAGCCTCACTATCGCTCTCAGACTTCAGCAGCAGTCCCTGTAGACTCGTGTGCATAGTCCTCCGCGGGCCTTCCATTGAAATCTTTCCTGAAAGTTCTGTTTGTTCCTCCTCAGCTTCCCATCTCTGGGAGTCCTACACCCCCAACACCATTTTCACCCTTTCCTAAGTAGTCATAAGGACAGGAGGTAGAATATTAGAGAGAAAAGAATAGACTCAAATTCTGTTCCTTGAACCCTTTTCTGATCTCTCTTTTATCCTCACCTTTATTCAACTGACATTTATCCAGTACATACTATAGGCAATGGGTATACAGATAACTGAGACTAGCACAAAGAATTGTAATGAGATGCCTCTAGGAAATGGAGGAAATCTGAACTCTGGAAGTTAAATCAGTTAATATCTGCAGAGATTACCCCTGGTAAGACTGCTGGTATGGATTTGTGAAACACCCAAGACCAGTCAAAGGTGATGGGAGTGTTTCCTCAATAGCAGAGTGTAACTGAAGATAATTCTAACCCAGTCGAGTATATCATTTCAAAAGATTTGTGTGTTAATAGAAACATGTGGTCCAATCAGAGTCTAAACGGGGCACAAGTACAGTAGTAATGTGTTGTGTTTCTCAGTATATGTCCACTAGACACAAAAGTTTGGACTATTATAGAAGGGTCCTTAGCTGTGAAATCAGCCTTTTCTCACAGCCTGGGTGAAATATTTCTGAAGACTATGCAACTCTCTTAGCTCAGATTCTGTGCTCAATTAACAACTTTCCAATTATTCTACTTCAAGATAAAAATATGAGACTGAGAAGGGGAGAGCCAGTTATGGGAAGATATATCTATCACTAGAAGTTAAATGAATTTGCATTCTAGACTATTCATAAATTTCTCATGTATTTTGTTAAGGTCTCCTCAAGAAGCCAATCAACTCTAAAAGTTCTAATAGTGTCAACTTTTCAGACCTACAGGGCTGAAAACAAAACCCAGATAGCGGGGCCCCACCAGAACTCTGGTACCCTTCGAGGCCCTGCTTGAGGGGTCAGCTGACCTCCCCCTCTCTGACCTGTGATCTCTGTTTTCCTTCTATCACAGTGACCCAGTGCTATGAGGAAGGGGAAAGGGGAAAGAGATTATATTGAACCCTATGCTGGGCTACCATGAAGTGGATATAATTGTTTCACAGATAAGGAAACTGAGGCTCAGAGGAATTAAAGCACTTGCCAAAGGTGACGCAACCACTTACTAAGACCTGATTAGAACCCAGGTCTGCCTGACTCAAAGACTGTGCTCTTCACCACTTCATTCACACTGCCTCATTAACTAGATGCTGGGCTTCATGAAGTCACTTAACTCTCCCAGCCTTGCTTTGTTCCTCCATTAAAAAGAGAGAGAGAATTACACTTAATACTTTAGATTACATCCCACTTTCTTCCTCTATTAAAAAGAGAGAGAGAGAGGGAGAGAGAGAGAATTACACTTAATACTTTAGATTCCATCCAGCTATAAACCCTTATTAGATAAGTCTAGATAGGCTGGTATCCTACAAATTATACCAGGCTCAGTTACTATCTATTGCTCCCCAGAGCTCCTTTCCCAACATTCTTACCAGAGCTATTAAAAAATAAAATCGAGCAGGCCATTTGTAAAAATAGTACACCATCGCAGACAAACAGGCTGAATCTTATTTCCTTTAATACCTCTGGGATTTTTACCCAAAGACAACTGAGTTCCTTCCTGGGCAATCTAGTTAATCAAACATTTATTTTGTCTTAGAGCTCCATACCACCATTCCAACCATAGTCCTCTCTCTTCCCCCTTCGCTCCACCTCTCCCTCCACCCGCCAGCCTCCTCCATGCTGAGCTGCACATCATGCATGAGATGAGCTGGGCCTTTCCACGGACCCATGCCTTGCACATACAGTTGCCTCTGGCTAGAATGTTTCATCCTCCTCTTGACCTGGCAAAATCCTCCTTACCTTTCCAGTTTCAGCCCAGATATCCCCTCCTCCTTCATGAGGCCTTCCCTACTCCCACACACACATCCTCAGTGTACCCACATCTCTGTTCACATCCTGGTGACAGCACTTACCACTCTGTAGTGTGCTTTGACTTTGGTCTCACTTCTCTCTGTGACCACCTCAAGGGAGAAACCATGTCTTCTTCATTTTTTAATCAGGAGTCCTTAATTTCGTCTACCTGGTTCTTAGTAGGGTAATTAAATGTTTTGGGCATGAATAAATGAGACAATACTCTTAGACAATTAGTGTCTTGCTTTCTAAAATATTTTCCTTTAGTCAACAACCACTCTCCAAATGCCAACTATAAATAGTAGATTGTGGTAACCAGCATGATGGAAGATATAATAGAAGCTGATCAATTAAATAAAAATAATATACCCTACCATAATAGAGTTGTTAGAATAAGTGAAAATAAATGTAAAGAACCTAGAACAGAGCCTGCAATCTGAGAGGCCCCAGTTCTGGTTAGGGCAGAATAGCTTAGTGGTTAAGAGCCCAAATTCTGCAGCATCGCTCTGAGTTTGTTCACCAGATCTGTGAGCATGGGCAAATTACCTAACCTCTAAGGGTCTCTGCTTCCTCATTGGTAAAGTAAGAGTAATAATAGTAGCTATTTCCTGGGATTGTTGTAAGAATTAAAAGAGTTCATGAATGTAAAACATTTAGAACAGTACTTGGCACCAACAAAGCAGGGGCATCCCATAAATTCTTTGAATGAATTTGCCATTTCAGAAATAAACACTGTGTTTATCCTCCGATCTAGCAATTCCACTCCTGGATATACACCAAACAGAAATGAATGTTTACATCCAACAAAAAGCATGTACAAGAATGTAGTATAGTCATATCCTGCAATGCTATACAACAATGAAAATGAACCAATTAGCACCACACACATGGATGAATCTCACAGACAATATTGAGCAAAAGAAGACAAACAAATTAATTCATACTTTGTGATTCTATTTCTATGAAGTTCTGAAACAGGGAAAGCTAATCTGTGGTGATAGATGTCAGAATAATGGTTACCTGTGGCAAGGTATTGACTTCCCTGAGAGCCTTCCAAGGTGTGGAAATTTTCTGTATCTTGATAAGGGTATATTCTTATGTAAAACTAAGCTGTACGCTTAAGAATTGTACATTTCTTATGGTAAATTATACATAAATAAGCACAAATTAATTTTTTAATGGAAAAATATTGAAGTAATCATCATGGGGGAAAAATGAATACTTTGTTGGGCATCCCAATATTCATGTTACAGATTAGTGTTTATTGTTTTTTGTTTTGTTTTATTTAATTACACATGAGGTGGCCACCATAATCTCTTGGTGCTTAAAGCCTCTAAAAGTCTTAATCAGGTCACAAAAAACCTTCACAAAATAGTATACATTATTATGACAATATTTTTATTATAAACAAAGACACTAAGCTTGCCCCATGGAACTTGCAACCTGCAAAGCTTTCATTTATTTTTGCAACAGGAATAAAAACGATGTCGGCCATCTCGATCCATACACTCATCCATCCAGTACATTTTATTGAACACCCAAGTATGCCAACACTGAGCTTGGCATAACACATCTAGAATGTAGTGAATATGTTCCCTCTGCCAAGATCGCTCTTTCCATATGGTTAGTTCCCTCTAGTCATTCAAATCTCTGTTTAAATGTTCCCTCCGCAGCAAGGAGAAGAAGAAGCCTTCTCTGACCCCAGCCTCCACCCATTCGCCACCACTATCACTGGATTAGTAAATTGCAAGGCCCTGACCAAAAACAAGTCCTGCAGACTCCATCTCTCTAACAGTGTTCTAATTGATTTACTTCTCTCTAGCCTATCTCTTGCCTTCACTCAGATTATCTTTCACCAGACTACTGCCATAGGATCTTCTACTCTTCTCCCTGCTTCCACTCTTCCCGTCCCTCTAATACATTCTGCACACACTAGCCAGAATGATATTCTAATAGAAAATCTGATTCTTTTCTCACCATATGCTCTCTCCCCGGGTGATTTCACCCCCCTCACCCACTTCCCCACCCACCCACCCCTGATGATCTCATTTCATCTTCAATAACTCCTGCTTCAAATACACTTCTCAGATGCTAAAATTAGTAGACAAAAGCTCAATGAGAAACAGGATGTTACATAGACTCAAAGTATCTACAAATGGACAAAGAATAATTTTACAATGGAGAAACCTGAAAGAAACCACCTTAATCAAGTGATCAGAATTATCACTAGCAACAGGACAAATTAATTTATATGCCCCCTGGTATGGTTCACTGAGAAGGACTCAACAACGCTTCTGCAGTATTCCTGCCACAAACCCATGTCCTAAATCTGAATCATAGAAAACATTAGACAAACCCAAACTGAGGGACATTCTACAAAATAAATGGTCTGTACTCCTCAAAAATGTCAAAGTCATGAAAGACTAAGGAACTATTCCAGATTAATGGAGACCGAAGAGACATAAAAACTGAATGTAACATGTGATACTAGATTGGATCCAGGACCAGAAAAAAATTTTTCATTTTATATAAAGAACATTAGTGGGACAACTGGCAAATCTTGAGTAAGATGTATAGGTTAGATAACAGTACTCCATCAAGGTTAATTTCCAGAGTTTGACAAACAATTATATTGTGGTTATGTGAGGAAATCTTTTTTTTTCCACTACATACACATTAGTAAGTATATATTAGAATTCTCCATAGAAGCAAACCAGTAGGATATATATGGGGGGTCGGGGGAGGGGAGGGAGAGAGAGAGAGAGAGAGAGAGAAAGAGATTTATTGTAAGGAATTGGCTCACATGATTATAGAGGCTGACAAATCCCAAAGTCTGCAGGGTGAGTCAGCACGCTGGAAACCCAGGAGAGCTGATGGTGTAGTTCTGTCCAAGGCCAAAGGCCTGAGAACCAAGAGAACCAATACTGTCATTCCAGTCTGAAGTCCAGCAGGCTGGAGACCCAGGAAGAGCCAATGTTTCAGTTCAAGTCTGAAGGCAGGAAAAAAGCCAATGTCCCACTTCAAAGGCAATCAGGCAGGAAAGAACTCTGTCTTTCTCAGGGAGGGGCAGCCTTTTTGTTCTATTCAGGCCTTCAACTGATTGGATGAGGCCCACCCACATTAGGGAGAGCAATCTGCTTTACTCAGTCTACCAATTTCAATGTTAATCTCATCCAAAAACACACTCACAGAAACACCCAAAATAATGTTTGACCAAATATCTGGGCACCCTGTCACCCAGTCAAGTTGACACATAAAATTAACCATCACAGGTGGTTACATGTAAATGGGCTTTTTCTCTGAAACTTACTCTCAAAAGGTTCAGGAAAAAAAATATGGATGTGTAGAATGGAGACATTCGGTCTCCATTAATCTGGAATAGTTCCTTAGTCTTTCATGACTTTGACATTTTTGAGGAGTACAGACCATTTATTTTGTAGAATGTCCCTCAGTTTTGGTTTGTCTAATGTTTTCTATGATTCAGATTTAGGACATGGGTTTGTGGCAGGAATACACAGAGAAAATACAGCAAACATGGTAAAATGTTAACATTTGCATAATGTGGGTATCAGGGTGAAGGATATACAGGAATTACTTGTACTATTTTTGTAATTTCTGTAACTCTGAAAGTACCTCAGAAGAAAAAGTTAAAAATAAAATACACACAGAACCATATTTCCAACTTGACATCTCTTCTTGGATATCATAAAGACACTTCAGACTTAAGTCCAAAACTGAATTCGGCACCTAATCTTCCCCTCCCCCACTCTTCCAAACCTGGTTTTCTTCCGGTATTCCATAATTCAGGGAAAAATGCCATCCATCCAGATGAACAAATCTGATAGTCATCCTTGACACATCCCCTCCCATAACTAACCCATTACTATATCGTGTGGATTTTACCCTCCTAATATAGATCTTGTAGCCACAATTTCTTTCCATCCCCACCTCCTCCACTACCACCTTGGTCCAAGTCATCCTCATCTCTCACCCAGATGGCTGCAGTAACCTCCCAACTGGTCTCCCACTGGTGTTCTTCCCCTCCCCCACCCCCCACAGTTCTCCACACTTGAGCCAGTGATCTTTGCACAATACAAATTTAGAGAGAGCTAAATGCCATGCATGATCCTTGACTGACTTTCTAAAAATAAAAAGTTATAAAGAACAATAATGAGACAACTGGGGAAATTTGAATATCAATTCCATATCAGATAATACTATTGTATAAATGTTAAATGTCTTGGGTGTGGTAGAAGTATTGTGGTTATGCAGGAAAATGTCCTTGTTAGGAGATATATGCTGACATATATATAGTATATATAGTAGTATAGTGGTGAAGGGTAAAGATTTTTGCAACTAACTCTCAAATGATTCAGCAAAATTAATAATTATTTTATTATTATTATACATAGATTCAAAAAAGATACAAAACAATCTGGCAAAATGTCAATGAATATAGGTGAAGGGTAAATGGGGTGCTCATTGTATTAATCTTGCAACTTTTCTGGAAGTTTATAATTTTTTTAAAAGGCTAGGGTAAATATGTCATTATGTTAAATTTCTTGAGTATGACAAGGCTACTGTGGTTGTAGAGAAGACTCTCCTTGTTCTTAGGAGATACAAATGTCATGCTATCTGCAACTTATTTTCAAATAGTTCAGCCAAAAAAAAGTATGTAAATATATTTTTAAAGTATATAGGTATATATAAAGTACTTAAATATATAAATATATAATATAAGTATGTAATATATATAAATGTAAAAAATAGTGAAAGGTAGAGGATGTTGCTTTGTACTATTCAACTTTTCTGCAGGTTTGAAATTTTTCAAAATTAGAAGTTAGGGAAAATAGACATATATGGAGAAAATCTATAAAATATTAAGGATACAAAATAAAATACAGATTGAATTGAAAAGTTACATCATCTTGGAAAAATCTCATCCTGTTACATTCCTGCTTAAAACCTTCACTAGCTTCCCACTGCTCCTAGGATAAAGACAAAACCACCTAACAAAGTCTGCAAGGCCCACCGTGATCTGGTCCCTGCCTCTTCTCCCGGAAGGCCAACCCATTCACTCCGCTTCCCATCACCATCCTCTCTGCACTGTGGGTTCCAACCATACCTAACTACACCCGAAGAAACCACTCCCCCAAAGTTCTCTCTCCTCCAGGCCTTTGCACTTGCGGCTACCATAGCCTATGAGGCACTGAAAAAGGGGTTTTTGTGTTCCCCTCAATCTCCCCTAGAAAGTCTTCTCTGCTCCCTCAAGTCTGGGTGGCATGCCTCCTTAGCATCCTGTTCTTAGTCCCATCATAGCACCTATCACACGATATTGCAATTGTCTTCTCATTTGTCCATCTTCTCCAGTGTTGCGTAAACTCCTTGAGGACAGGGCCTGTCTTTATTCCCCAACCTCCAGGACGGATCTGGCGCACAATAATTACGTGCTCAATAAACGGAATGAATTTCCATTTTCTTGTATGTAAACTAAAGGAGGTAGCCTAGATGATCTACAAGATATATTAGCAATAAAATAGATCGAGTAATCCCAATCTCAATCGCGCAGGAATTCCCGTTTTCTTTGCAATTCCTCAGGCTCAGTACGTTCGACGACCCCACGAGTCGGGAGAACCAGAGACTACAGTTCCCGTGAGCCCTCGGGGCATCACGTAGCGCCTGCCCATTCGCTCGTGCCGCGAGGACTCTATTTCCCAGCTGCCTCAGGACGCGAGGACCGCACTTCCCAGAACGTCAGGGGTTCCGTCCCCGAGCAGGACCTGCGGTAGCCAAGGCTGAGTGGAAGGTAGAGAGGGCCCAGCCTGGGGTTCAGAGGGGACGCTGGCTCAGCCAAAAGCCCGGAGTTGCACATACCCTACTTTTGCAACCTCCAGCCCATTCCTTGCAACTCCCCTTAGCAACGAACGTGCCTCGCGCGCGGGTCCTCTTCAATGACCCCTCGCCTTTCGGCTACCCGCGGCTGGACGCCAGATTCCCCCACGTCACACAGAGGAAAGGGGCGGTGTCTTGGGTCTCGCTGTCTGGCGTCAAGGCTGGCTCCCTGCAGGAGCGGGATGTGGACGTCGGCTGCGAGTACAGGGTGCGGGGGAGGGGGAGGGGAAGGGCGGAGACTGGCTCTCTCCAGGCACGGAGGCGCTGACCCTCACTGCTCTGGTCCTTGTCTCTGCCGTAGCCGATGCTGAGCGGGCAGCTGGTCGGTCGCTTGTTCTCCATGGCCGGCCGCGTTTGTCTGACCCGGGGCCGCGCGGGATTGGGGACCGTCGGTCCCGTCGAGGCTGCCATTCGCACGAAGTTGGAGCAGGCCCTGAACCCCGAGGTGCTGGAGCTGCGCAACGAGAGCCGCGGCCACGCGGTCCCACCGGGCAGTGAGACGCATTTCCGCGTGGCTGTGGTGAGCTCTCGCTTCGAAGGACTGAGCCCCCTGCAAAGGCATCGGCTAGTCCACGCCGCGCTGTCCGAGGAGCTGGCTGGGCCGGTCCATGCGCTGGCCATACAGGCGCGGACCCCTGCCCAGTGGAGGGAGAACCCGCAATTGGACACAAGCCCCCCCTGCATGGGTGGGAGCAAGAAAACTCGAGGAACTCCCTGAACCCCCGGAGAGAAGGAGGACTAGGATCTGAGTGGGTTGCATGAGAATAAACTCCTGGGGCCTACTTTTGCCCAATACAGTCGTATTTGTAAGAGATGAGAACCCCTGCGCCAGTCTACCGGCGCATCCATATACTCTGGAGATAGCAACTCATTTTAGATCAAAGCTAACCCAAGGAAAGAGTAGAATCACTGACTACTGCTCTTGCCCTGAACTATTCAGGAAAAGCTGCCCAGTTTCATGTTAAATTGTAAGGAACCACAAGACCTGATGACTTGGAAATAATCCTGTATATTAAAAGAGAAGTTATCATATGAGGTGCGTTGCTGTGTTATTAATGGCCTGTTGAATTAGTGCTACAGATGTTCTTTGGAGAAGAAAGATACCATGTAGCCTAGGGTAGTTAGGAAGGGCTTCATGGGAGAAGTGACCTAGTTGGGTCCTTAAAGGAAAGCACAGAATTAAACAGAAAGGAGAGACGAAAGGTGTTGCAGGCAGGGGAAGAGCCCAAGCAAAGACATAGAAGCTGGACCAGGCAGTGAGTTATTAGACAAGACAGGAGTTATAGACGCATTTAAATTTCATACAAGAGGAATGTTTGGCTTTCTAACAGCCTGTCCATTTCCAAAAGGATTTTTATTTGTTTGTAAGAAAAATCTTTCTCTAAGGCAGTGAAAAGATGATAACCTAGGAGATGAAAATATAGAAGATGGAGAAAGCTTTATGTAGCCTTTTTACTTGTGAGCCTTCTAAATGTTGTATTTCTGAGGGAACTCAAGTAACATCTAAGTAAGCAACTTTCTGGAGATCTCAATGTGGAGATAGAACTTAGATACTAAAGAAAAAGCTTGATTAACATATATCTTAACGCTTTTTGGCTA
Source organism: Equus asinus (assembly GCF_041296235.1). Lineage (NCBI taxonomy): Eukaryota > Metazoa > Chordata > Mammalia > Perissodactyla > Equidae > Equus > Equus asinus. Next base: position 12,593,229 of record NC_091814.1, read on the forward strand.
AAGAGTTTAGACTGCATCTGGTTGGGCAGTAGGGAGACATTGAGGAGTTTTGAGGAAAGGCATGCCAAAGCACTGGGGCAGATTGATCTGGCAGTGATGTATAGGTAGGTTGGCATAAGAGACTGGAGATGCAGAGATTGAACAAGAGTAAAGGTGAAACGCTGACTTAGAGGTCAGCTGTAGAAAGGGAAAGGAAGACTGGTTTGAGAGCTAACATAAAATAGAAAAAGGCTTTGATTAGAACAGAAATGGAGTAGAGAGAGGGGGGTCAAGGGTAACCCCCATGCAGTGGTTTCCAGATTTCCACACAGGTAAGAATTCTCAAGGGAGCTTGTTTAAAATGTGGATTCTATGTCCCCTCTCTTCCAAAAAGAGGGTTCTGATTCCACAAGTCAAGAATGGAATCTGGAATCTATATTTTTAAAAGGCACACAAGACGATTTGCTGGAAAGTTGGTTCTGTTCTCAAGAAACATTACTCCTCTTTGTTTTCATTTCTTGGGGTTTTTCATTTTTTTAAGTTTATTTTTGTAAATTTTGATTGTGGTAAGAACACTTAATATGAGATCTGTCCTCTTAAATGTTTAAGTGTACATTACCATTGTCTGTAAGTACACTGTGGGACAACAGATCCCTAGAGCTTATTCATCTTGCTTAACTGAAACTTTATGCCCATTGATTAGTAACTCTCCATTTCCTTCTCCCCCAGCCCCTGGCAACCACCATTCCACTCTTTGATTCTGTGAATTTGACTATTTTAGATCTGTCATATAAGTGGAATCATACAGTATTTGTATTTCTGTGACTGACTTATTTCACTTAGCATAATGTCCTCATCGTTCATCCATCTTGTCACATATTGCAGAATTTCCTTTCTTGAGGCTGAATAGTATTCCATTGTATGTATATACATTTTCTTTATCCATTCATCTGTCAACGGACATTTAGGTTGCTTCCACATCTTGGCTGTTGTAAATAGTGCCGCCAGGAACACGCGAATGCTAAGATCTCTCCAAGATCCTGATTTCAATCCTTTTGGATAAATACCCAGAACCAGGATTGCTGGATCATATGGTAGTTCTATTGTTAATTTTCTGAGAAACCTCCATATTCTTTTCCAGAGCAGCTGCATCATTTTGCATTCCCACCAACAATGTGCAAACGTTCCGATTTCTCTACATCCTCTCCAAAACTTTTCATCTTGGTTTTTTTGGTAATAGCCATCCTGACAGGTGTGAACTGGTATCTTGTGGTTTTGATTTGTATTTCCCTAATGATTAATGACATTGAGCATTTTTTCATATACCTATTGGCCGTTTGTATGTCTTCTTTGGAGAAATATCTATCCAAGTCCTTAGCCTATTTTTTTAATCAGGTTGTTAGTTTTCTGCGATTGAATTGGACATTACCCCAGGTTGTCAAATCTGGGAGACTCAGAGGGCCCTCCATCTGTAGAAGTGGAAAGGGCACAGTAGAGAGGCCAATTTAGGACACAGTGTGATGCATCATGTTATTGTGACACATCGTGTTATTCTGGCCTTGAGTTTGGAGTGAGGAGTTGCTTTTCCATCTCACCATCTTCCCCTCTCAGCACTGTCAGGAGCCGGAACAGAGTGGGATGTAGGTAGAGAGGCAAATAAGCAGACAGAGCCATTTTGGATTTTAAGGATTTGTTTCCTTTTTATTTTTCAATATTTTTCATTTCATTTTTCACATCAATGGAGTTGGGTTTAGGGTTCCCCAGGAGAGCAAGGGAGATGAATGGGTCCCTCCAGGGGGTGCAGGGGAGAGGGCTGCGTCCAGCAAGTGAAAGCTGAGGAAAGGGAACACTCGTACCCTGGGCACTGGAGGAGAAGGCAGTCCTTTGAGCACAGACACCAAAGAATTAAACAGTCACCACCTGGTTGTGTTACAAAATGGGGGGAGGGAACATAGGGTGGGGCACCAGACGCAGCATGAGGAGGGCAAATTTGAATTTCTTTTTTTGTTGTTTTCATTTTTTTCTTTTAACATTTTACAAACAGCTAAAAACTACAACACATCACAGCTACAGTGGGAGGAGGGTGGGCACCAAAGAAAGCAGCCACACAGAGTAGGGTAGGGCAGGGGCAGCTTAACCTACAGGGGCTACTGTGTGGAAAGGGGGAGATGGGGAAACTGAGGCTTCTGCTCCCTGCATTAGGCGTCCCAGGTTTACTGCCCAACCTCTTCCCACTTGAGAGGATTTACTGGGAGGGCCCCTGCTTCCTGCCCCCGCCCCAGCTCCTTGTGCTTTTTGATCTGCTGGTTTGACCACATGCCTGGTTTCTCTCCCTCCCCTGCTCCCTTGCCTGTGAGCGGACAGGTTGGGGGTGGAAGGGCAGCTGTGCTCTTCCTGTCTGTGCTATAGTGGGTTGAGCCTCTCACTCCAGAGGAGGCCTGTGCTTCTCGAGGGGGGAGAAGGTGGACCTTATCAGGTGCCCTCAGATCTCCCTAGACTGTGGAACTCTTATCCCAGCCTGGCCTAGGGCTCCTCCCTCCCCAGCCCAGCACAGAAACAAGATTAGGGGAGGTGCTATGGGAGGCAGGGTTGTGTGTGTCCATGGAAGTTACCCTTGGCTTGTATTTTAGGACAGTATAGTGACACCCCCCACCCACGGCACATACACACGCATACATAAGTGTACACACGCATTCACACACACAGTCCTGCTGAGCTGCCTCAGAACTTCATATATAAATAAATAAGAATCAGAAAGCTAATTTCATAAAATTCAGGCTTCTTACTTGTAGCCCAAATTGAGGGAGAAGTGGAGGCCAGGGGGCTGAGGTTTATTGCTACTCCCCCAGCATCCGACAGGAGGTGTGAGAGGGCACCGAGGCCCTTCCGACTCTAAGTTCTTTTGGTCCATGGTCTACACCAAGCCCCAGCCCCCGACATAACCATATGCCCGTGGTTTCACCCGGGCCTAGGCAGAGGGAATGAGGGGGAAGGCAGGAAGCCTGTTCTAGAGCCCCTGGAGCCGGGAAGAGCAAGGGCCCCTCACTAACACTGGAGGAGAAGGGTGGGGCCAAGTCTTCTCTTGTGCAAAGTCAAGGGTGGTAGGAAGTGGGGGGTGGAGCTGCATCCCAAAACCGAGATGAGGGAGGCTTCTCTGTAGTCCCTGCCCACGAGGTCACACACATGCACACGCACACACACACGGCTAAGACACCAAACACGGGAGTGAGGAGTGAGGGCTCCGGGGGCCAGGATGGCAGGGCAGGGAGGGGGAAGAAGTTGTTGGTCTCACAGTGTGCCTGCCACCCCTGGAGCCCCAGAGACCCCCTCACTGCAGCACCTGCCCCCGGGTCTCGGGCAGCTTCAGGGCCAGAGAACTACCGAGAGCAAGGGCAGCTGAGGCAAAGAGGATGGGGGCAGCCTTGGTGATTCCCACAAATGACGTGAAGATGCTGATCCCCAGCACAGCTGCCAGCTTACACAGGGCATTCAGGAAGCCGAAGGCTGTGGTCCTGCTCAGGAGTCCCCCAGCGCAGCAGGCAGCAAGGAGGGGCCCCGCCCAGGAGTGAGACAAAGGAAGAGGCATGGGAGGATGTGGGGGAAGGGTGGGTAGGCAGGGAAGTGAAGCAGGGATGGCAGGCAGTGTCCAAGAGGGGGAAGGAAGGACAGAGAGATCAGAGAGGTGAGAGATGCACATCAGAGAATATAGATATATTGGGAGGCAAGGAGGAAAGCAGACCAAAAACTTAGGTTAATAATTAAGACTCCCAGGAGTGAATACAAAAACTACCAGCTTTTAGAGGAGAAACTCAATGGGAATGTGCCCCCTTTTACCCCTAAAGAGGCCTTTCCCATTCGGCCCCCCTTCCTCACCCCACTTCTCCCCTGCTCTCCAGGCCCTAAATCTGCTGCCCTGCCCCTACCACACTCCAACTACCTCTTGTCCGAGGGGTAGAGTTCGACAGTCAACACGTCCAGCGCGTTCCAGGATGCAATGCTGACACCCCCAAAAAGGCAGAGCAGAGCAATCATGGCTGACTCGCTGTTCCCAAAAGACAAGAAGAAGCAGGAGACACAGGACATCACGCTGGAGCCAGCTGGAGCGGGGAAAGGAGAGAGCAGCATGAGCCTGGCCACGGTGATCAATCAAGTAGTGTAGAGGGTAGCCCAGGATGAGACTCTTTTTCCCAAGGTACCCAAAAGGAAGGCTTCCCACTCATCCCCAATTTCCCTTATAATTGTCTTTTTATTAATAATATCAGTACCAACCATTTCTTCAATGCCAGCTATGGGCCAAGAAATTCAGTGCTTCATGTGCATTAATCTAATACGTCAACCCTATGAGGCAGGTACTGTCATCACCCCCATGTTGCAGATGAGACAACTGGGCTCACAGAGGTTCAAGAACTTGCTGAGATTCCTAAGGTAGGTGGTAGAGCTGAGATTCAAAACCCATAAGCTCAAAGTCTGGGCTCTTAACCATTTACTATTCTGCTGACCTCCTTTGCACCCCAAAGGAGCTTCCACACCAGGCCCTACCCCATCGTTCAACCAGCCCCCCAAGCAGAAGACACGAGAGAGAGAAACTTCTCTGGCTAAGCTCTTCCACAGACTAAGGTGAGAAGCCTGCTGACATCCTCCCTCGACCCCCGCCCCCTCATCAGTTCCGACACACCACCCAGCCTCTCCCCCTCACCAAGCATTCGGAGCCTGCCAATCTTGTCCATGAGCAGGGCAGACACGATGTTCCCAGGAAGCACAGCCAGTGTCCCCAAGAAGCTGACAAAGTACACCATGTAGGCACCTTCGCCCGTCCCTGTCACGTCTAGTGGGCAGCCCTCCTTGTTGTGCAGGAATGTGCTGTTCACCAGACGGCTGTTCACAAACTTGTACTCAAACAGGTCTGGGGGCAAAGGCCAAGACAGGCAGGCGGTCACGGCAAATGTGAGAGGGAGGCTGCTCCCGCTTACGGCTCAGGGCTCTGCCCTTAGCAGTGAGGGATCCCACAGCAAAACATTCAGTTACTCCACGAGAGGAACCCTTCCAGCAGAAAATGACCACGGCCTACCCAGTGAAACAGTGTGACTGGCTGTTTCCAAGCGTCCTTATTAATAGTCTGCTTCTGGTTCATTCTTTTTGTCTTCCCTAGCTAACTACAAGCAGTAGCAGTGCCATGGGTTTAGGAAAAATCGCTGAGAAAAATATTTAAAAAGTCCTACCCATTATTTTTTACTGCAAGGTGGGAAAAGCTCACCTAGCACTCCATTTAGAGGTGGGAAAGCTCAGTCTAGCTCACAAACCAGCATTTCATGTACATATAGTTTGAGAATCACTGTAAAGAAACGGACTAATGCAATGATTCCCAACACTTTTCCCCACTAAACATCACTTTTGCTGTTTTTCTTTTTCCCTAGGACCTGTTTTGAATAATTTTTTCCCTCTTCAAAAGTGCGTTAATATCACTACAGGTTCATTTTAATTCCAGCCAAAGGCAAAGAAATTTGATGTTTTTGTCAGATGTTCTGTCACAGAAAAATGTTCAATTTCCATTAGATTTTTGGAATTACTCGTGGTAGCTAGCAGGCCCCCATACATCCTTTCTCTAAGGCTCCAGAAAGCTCAGCTTGAGCACCCTGAGCTGGGGAATGAGGGAGGTTCCTTCTCCCTCCCCAAGGTCCACCCCACCCTTTGGTCTGACAGCCACTGCCACACCACCTTACCAGTGTTGTAGAACACAGTGTTGATGAATGTGCAGTTGCGGAAAAACGTGTTGCTGGAAGTGACGTCCTCGAAATAACACTCTTCAAATAGAGAGTCCTCAAAGGACACTGACTTCAGACGGAGCCCAATGAACCTGAAAGGCCAGGGTGATGTGAGACACTCCCCCCTCCTCCTCAGAGCCGCCCCCAAGACTCACTCCCTCAGTGAAGTAATGGGAAGCTGCAGCACTGAGGAGAAACCACAGGGTGTTTGCCCGAAAACACCTTGTCTCCGAACTCCCAAACTCATAAAAGAGACAAGGGGTAGAAGGGACAGGGGAGGAATGAAGCGTAAAAGTCCCCACATACTTGTCATTGAAGTACTGTCCCCCTCGGTGGATTTGATTCTCCAAGGTGAAGTTGAAAGTCACATGTTCTACACGCTCCCCAGGGAACACTTTGGTGCGGGCCGCATAGTCCACCGCCTGGAGATGGCGGATCATGTCGGGAAACCAGACAGTCAGGCCATAGTAGCTGAAGAGTCAAGGGCGACGGAATCAGACAGGGCTCAGGGATTAGACCAGGCAGTCCAGAACGAGGGGGAAAGAGAGGATCAGCCCATGTCAGGACCTTGCTCACCTCTCCAGCCCCATCTCTCACGACTCCTCCCTTCACCAACAGCTGTGGGTCTGGGGGATTTTAGGTTCTTCCAGCCCACCCACCATACTCTTTCTTATCTCTCAGGCGTTTGCTCCTCTCTCTGCCTAAAACAGTCTCCCCATCCCACCCTCAGTCTGTCTAACTCCCATTCATGCTTCAGGACTCAAATCCCCGCCCCACCCCTGGGCTGGGAAGTCTTCTCATATGCTCCCAGAGCACTTTGTACTTCCCCACACTGTTGCACTCATCACGCTGCTTTACAGCTAGTTTTGTCTAGCTCTCTGGCCAAGATTTAAACTCCATGAGGACTGGGACCACTTCTGTTTCAACCCAGCACAGTACCTGGCACAGAACAGAAACTTAATACTGTTCAGCCTGTAATATAAGTTTGTTGGATTAATGAATGAAGTAGAGGAGCGGGGTGGAGGATCGGGGGGATCTGAACAGCACCTTCCCTCATTATTTGCCCCGTTCATTTCCATTTTCCCCACCTCTCTCCCAACCCACAACCACTACATCCACCCCATACCACCTGCCCCACCCAGCTCCTCACCTGAATGACATGGTGAACCACACACCCATCATCATCAGAGTGATGCGTCGATATTCTGGACCAAAACAAGAGAGGAAATTTCTCCAAACCTAAACAGAACAGAACAAAGTCAGGCATTGGCTGCACTAACTTCTAGCATCCCAGATCCCCATTTTTCTACCCTACCACTTCCCTTTAGTTCACCCATCACTCCTGCAAGCTTGAGCCCTGCCTTCCTCTCCACCTCTCCCATTCCCTTCTCTCTCTCCACCATCCCATCCCCCATTACCTGTCCCCCTAGGCTCAAGGCCCGGACCCCCCAGCGCTGGTACCAGGTCCCTGTGTCTGACTGGATCTCAATCAACTCATCCTCCTGATGAATTGTCTTAATGTGGGTTACCTGGGGTCAAGAGAAGGGGTGAGCAGTCACATAGTCTGTATTTCCCAGCCCCTTCCTGGTGCCTCAGTTTCTTTTGCAGTAGCAAAATGGGAGGCAGGGGTGGATGTGATACCCTGAGAGATCTCGTTGAGGGAGAATGTGGTCAGAGATGCCTAGGAAGGGGGTGGCAGGGGAGGGTATCCAGAGAGAGGCTGGTGGGGGCTGGGGCTACAGTGGCTTGGAGGACTGAGGGGGAAGGCTGTGGCTTACTGAGAAAACACGCTCAGGATGCCCCTTGGCTCGCATGTTGGTGTCATGAACTTGCTTCAGCACCATCCAGGCCTCATCATGTTTCCCATTCTAGAGCCACAGATACAATCCCCACATCCAGGTTAGCCCCACCCTGACCCAAGGTTATAGACCCCCTCCCTCCAACCTGACTTCTAGAGTCATAGGACACAAAAAGCCTCCCACCCCTAACCCATGACCTATGGACACATCCGACACCCACTCTGAAAAAGCCCCAAGTAGGGGCACAGCAAGAAATAATCAGACTTGGGCAAGAGTTGGGGGAGTCTAGGAGACAGATGCAAACACAGGCCCTAGGGATCCCCTGGGACAATGGAAAGAGAAAAGCGAAAACAAGGGAAATGATGATATTGGGCAAGTATGTAGTCAGAGAAGGGGCAGCATCCTAACCCTGCTGAACCAAGATATAGCTGGGGGATGAGGGGAGGGGGGAGGGTTATAGGAGTAGAGGGTAAGAACTTCTCTTGAGCTGTAAAGTCAGGGCCAGGGCAAGGGCCCCTGCCTGCAAAGTCTTAAGCCACCCATGAGTGAGCAGGTCCCCTTGTTTCTCCACCCACGAAACCTTTCTGAAGATATATGCCAAGACAAAGGAAGCAAGATAAAGTCCCCAGGAGTATGGACCCTGTGAGGAAGGCAGGCAACCACATACGATCAAACCAAACCCACAGTGGGTGTTTGAACACAGGAGCCCTTCTGCCCTCCCCCCAGCCCTATTCACCTCCAGGAAGAAGCGAGGGCTCTCAGGCTGTGTTGTCAGGGCCCCGATGGCAAACACAGAAGGAAAGGCGCAGACAAGGACAAAGACCCTCCAGCTGTGGAACTGGTAAGCGGACCCCATCTGAAAGCTCCACCCTGGCAGGGAGAGTCACAGCATCAGCACAGAGGCCAGAGGCTGGGAGCTCCCACCACAAGGAGCACAGGAGAGGAGGGAGAGAGTCTGGGGTGTATTCCCTGGGGACTGCTCACCGTAGTGGGGGATGATGGCCCAGGCCATGGCAGCTGCGTATACTCCACCAATCATCCAAAACATGCAGAGCCAGCTCAAATGCTCCCCACGTTTCTCCTGGGCCAGAAACTCCGAAAAATAGGAGAAGACAATGGGGATGGACCCTCCAATCCTGGAGGGCATTGCAAGAATTCAGCATTGGAAAATGGCCATATTCCTGATCCCCTGCCCCAGTGCTCTGGATCCCCAAGCCCCTTTCATCTCCCAGACCTCTTTAAAGAGACTTCTCACACATAGAGCCTACGAGCTCCCTCACCACGAGCCATCAAGCACCATCCTTGGGACCCTGGGTAACAGGCAGACAGGTCTCAGGGAAAGGGAGAGAACAAACATTGAATCTCGAAGATGACTAGAGTTGGAAAGGAAGGAAGATAATTGCAGAAAAGAAGGGAAATCTTCAACGAGAAAAGATGGGCAAAGAGGGGTCCTGAGGGCAGGCAAGTGGGAGCAAGCCAGAAAAGAGCTTGGAGACAAGGCAGAGAATGCATGCAGGGGGAAGTGTAGGAGTGGGGTGAGTCAAGGCTTCAGAGTTCTGGCAGCTATGGGTATTAGCAAGGTCTGTGGTCAAATGCAGGAAATACCAGACTCCGGGAAGCGGGTAACTCGAGGGTCCACAGGGGCCCAGAGGTGAGGCTGCGACTCACTAGGCCTCTTCATGGAGCCAGGCTTAGAATGGAACTAGAGGGTAGGGTGGAGGACTCAGGAGTGGACCAAACATGGAATGGCATTCTGGACAAGCAGTAGACAGGTCCTGGATAGGGAGAAGCTGGCCTGAAGATGGTGGGAGGAGAAAGGAATTCATTCATTCAACTCATACATATGTGAAGTGCATCTGGTGTGCCTGGCACTGTGCTGAGCCCTAGAGATATAACAGTGACCAAGGCACAGTTCTGCCCCCTCCAGGAGTTTACTCACCCGACCCCAGAAAGGAGGCGGCAGAAGAGGAAAGTGCCATAACCCTGGACGAAAGATGAGAAAAAGGCAAAGACACTGTTGACTGAGAGCGAGATGAGCAGACACTGTCTCCGACCCAGCCGATCAGCCAGACCTCCCCAGAGGAAGGCTCCCACCATCATGCCCAGGTAGACGATGAGGCCTGGAAGGAGGAAAACAGAGGCAGAAGGGCTCTGAGCAGACACACTTCAGCTCTCACTCACTGAACATTAAATGAGCTGAAACTGCACAGAATGGATCAAGGATCTGAAGGACTTCTAGAAGCTAAGTCTACCCAGAGATGAGAGCAAGTGAGAGAAGATAAATTGTGTGAGCAAAGATGGCAGCCATCTCTGCAAGCCAGAGCTTCAAAAGTTGGAATGCAGGTATGAGAGAATCCCAGAATTCTCCTCTTTCCCTCCCTCTTGCTCTCTCTTGCTCGCTCTCACTTCTCACTCTCTTGCTGTCTGTGACACACACACACACATGCACAACACCCCCATCTCTGGCTTGCCTGGAATGAGAAATGGATCTGCCTAGATTCCCAGACCTTGCCAGGGTCCCCTCTATCCTCCCTGCCTTGATGCCCTCAAAGCTGCAGCAGGTGTCTCTTGTGTTACCTGGGAAAATAGTTCCATTCCTTCAATCCTCCCAGGAAATCCCACACACAAAATCCATCCTTTACTCCTTCCAGCTCCAATACTTCTGGTCCTAAAACTCTCCTGTTTCTTACTTCCTTCATAAAATTCAGAGTTGGAACTGATCTTAAAATTCATTTACTGCAGGGGCCGGCCGAGTGGCCGAGTGGTTAAAGTTCCATTCGTTCCGCTTCACGGGCCTGGGTTCAAGGGTTCGGATCTGGTCACAGACTTACTCCACTCATCAGCCATGCTGTGGAGGCATTCCACATACAAAATTGAGGAAGACTGGCACAGATGTTAGCTCAGAGCTAATCTTCCTCACACAAAAAAAAAGGGTTCCAAAAAAATCATTTACTCCAAAGTCTGCCTATTACCCATGCCTAAGCCAAACCCCAGGGAGAAGAAACCAGCCCAAGATCTCATGGCAACTTCATAGCAGAACAAGATCTAGATCCTTTCTGAGTGAGTCTAGGGGGGTTCCTCCCTCAGGGTCCCCAGTGATCCTTCCCGACCCCTGAACAATCCCAAGCCTGACCGAGAACAAGTATAAACAGCTTCTCTGCCTGAAGGCCCAGGATTCTCCTCCAATACCCACCACCCCAAACTCACCCTCCTCACTTAAACCAGGGATACTGACTTTTTATTCCTCGAATCAGGGAAAGGGAGAAAGACAGCAAGAGGGAAGGCTCCGAAGGAACACTAAATGAGGCCCATCCCACCATGGGCACCTCCTGCAAAACCAACTGAGCAGACCACCACTCAACCACTGGGCCAAGCCCCAGCCCAGCAGCCCTTCCCCCAGGCCCCTCGCACAAACAACCTCACTATGACCCAACTCCAAGAGGAGGAGGTGCGTGAGGGGATAATGTGCAGAGGAACCTTGAGCCCTCTGGAGACATCTTGGGAGCGGGGTCCTAGGGAGCCCAGTGGTGAGGGCAGGAGTAGTTCTCAGGAGCAGAGGTGCTTCCAGAGTTTGGGGCAGGACAGGGCTGGAGTGCCCCCCAATTTGTCTTACCCAGCATTCCTTTGTTGGAATCAGACAGGCACATGTCTTTCTCAGCGCTGGGCAGCACGAAGCCCACCACAAAGACCTCGACACCATCAGCCATCAGCGCCAGACCAAGCACGAAATAGAGCGTCCACTGGAAGCGGCCGTGACCACACTCTCGTAGGATGGCTTCATACTGCTGGGCCAGTTCTTCCCGTTCTTTTCGCCGTTGTGCCTCCCCTCGGCCCCCAGGGGGGCCCTCCCCATCACTCAAGCCCCCCCTCACTCCAGCCAGGGGTGTCCCATCCACCATCCGCTCGCCTTTGCCCCCAGACTCTGCCCGGGGGATGCCCTGATATTCTCCCTCATAGATCTCGTCATCCTCATCGTGGCCCTCAGTGGCATCACTAGATGCGCCAGCTTCCTCCTCATCCTGGGCCCCTTCCCCACGGTAATAGCCATCAGCAGGGGCAGGGAAGTCATCATCATCATCCTCCTCCTCAAAGCGGGAGTAGGATCTGCGGGAATATTCATCCTGGACTCTGTCCAGACCCTTCACCACCTTTTTGGCTGCATGCTTCTTGACTTCCTTGGCAATGTCTTTGGCCCCACGGATGAAAGCCGCCCGGTCTCTGAAGCCCTCTTCCATGATGGGGCTTTGGGAAGACTTCACCAGATCTCTCCCACTCCCTGATCCTTATTCAGCTTTTGCTCAAGGACTTGTGGAGTCAGAAACACCCTTCCCCCAGTTACTTAGATGAAGTGTGTTTGAATATCTTTGGGCACAGATTAGGAGAAAATAGGACCTGGCCAGTGAGTGTCTAGAAGGAGAAAGGAGGGAGAGGAGGTTTGGCCTACATCCAGTTCAGTTGGGAACATGGGAAAGGGGGAGGAGGCCTGGGGGAAAGGGAAGGGGAGGGGGAGCCAGGTTGGGGGTGCTAAACTGAGAAGCCAGGATAACTCAGGAAAGACCGCCTACTTCTCTTCCAGGAGCCTCTGGAGGTCTAGGAAAAATAAGAGGGAGAAAAAAAGAGATTGTGAGGACTAAGATGGTAAAGAAGGCCAATACAGACCTCCTGTTGACCCAGATCCCCACCTGGACCATGTGGTACCGAGATGGTCTCCTTGCTCCAAGCCCACACTGAATAAAAAGGGATGACTATCGGGGCCAACTGTGGGTCATTCAGTATAAGCCCCCTTAGTCTGACCTTGGATACTCCAGAGACTCGGTCACCTATCCAGAGCCTTTCTCCTAACCCTGATCAAGATCAGACCCCTTGCTTTACCACCCACCTGCAAAGAACAAAACAGGAAATATGAGAAATCAGAATTCCCTCCACTAGCCTGGTCTGGGTTTCTTATTGGAGGTGGAGCTTGGGAAGACTGTGCAGAAGGAGGACCAAGTCCTTCAATCTGTTGCCTTTAGTCCACTGCTGGCATCTGAAGGTGGGGCTTCCACAGCCCTTCCCTCAGGCTGCATGTTTATAGGCCTCACAAGGAGGAGTCCTCTCCCAACATAGGCCAGTGGGTAGAAGCTCCGCTTCCAGAGTCAGACAGACTTGGGTTTGACGTCCTCCTTCAGCACTTACTAGCTAAGGGACCACGGGCATGTTTCTGAACATCCAAGCCTCAGTGTCATCTTACTGAAGAAGAAGAGAGTACGGATTAAATGACGTAATGTATATTGCTCCTTCCCATAGTATCTGGCATATAGAAAGGGATGAATAAATATTAGCTATTTCTCCTTATGGTGATAGCAATGTACTGAGATATCCTCTACTCCCTCATCAGACCACAGAACGAAAGCCACCTCTGGACGCTCTTTAGCGTGAGCAGCAGAAAGGGATACTGACAAGCAGAAAGGTCATTCACCACAAAGCACACGACAGTCACACGACCTAGGTTGAAATCTCAGCTCTGCCATTTACTTACTAACTGATCTTGAGCAGGCTACTTTACTTCCCTAAGCCTCAGTGTCCTTATATTTAAATTAGGGATGAAATAGTTCTCTGAGTCAATGTGAGAATTTAATCTGACAGTAAAAATTCTATAAATACTAGTTTCTTCCTTCCTATTAGATTGAAAAATGTGAAAGAGGCAGGAAGCAGCAAGGGAAAAGCTGGGGGTCATACTTGGATGCTGTTGCCCAGTATCCTCCCAAAACAGAGTTTCGAGACCCCTCTGCCTGTATTCAAACTAATTCCAGGAGCTTGGTCACTTGTCTCCCTCCAGACAAACAAGGAAAGAGTCAAAGAAAAGGGAGACCTGGAGCCTGAGGACATAGAGAAGAGGGCAGATCAAAAGCTAAGAACGAGGTGATGACTGGCTGCCCTACCTTCCTTCAGGACATCTGACAAAGCCCCCTTTCACCAGTGGGGGTGGGAATGGAAATGACTGATCAAACACATACATTTCCAATATGGAGGTCTATGGTCCACAGTCACACCTCATTCCTCCAGGGGCTCCCTTTCTAATCTCCCTTAATCCTTCCTGCTCCTCCTCCAGGAGTCAAGGAAAAAGGAGTCCATAAATACCGCACTGCGTAGGAGGCTGGTATAGAATGAAGGGGGCCTTGGGCCTCCCCCCAAAAAAAGACATCCTCTAGAGCAAGGCATAGGAGAATCCCCACCCCTACCCCCCGCCCCAGCTTCCTTCATAGAAGCAGAGGAAGCAGGACTAAATTTTGATCAGAGATCATTCCCCTAAAAATATCCTGCCACCTTCTGCTCCCACCCGCCCAGGGCCTTCAGTAAATGTCTCACACACACACACACACACACACACACACACAGTAGCCCTGCTGGAAGAGGGTAAGTCATGCTATGTGGTTCAAAGGGAAGAACTGGCAAGCAGAGCCTTACCCCCTCAGGACTGAAGTGAGCGGTGGACCACAATGACCAAAACCAGTGACCCCTACGTCACCTTCTTTTCCTTGTGGTTCAGGACCCAAACCATCCCCCATGAAAGAGAGGGAACTGTGGAATCCTCTCATTGCATGACTGTTTGCCTTCTTCTCCTTTCTTTCCCCACTAGGATCTCCCCCCAAACCCTGAAGGAGGTAAATGGACCCACCAGGAGCCACACCCTATGTTTGTTAACATTATTTACCCCCGAGAGGTAGGTGTAGGGTAGAGAAGGCCCCCAGAGCCATGGCAGGATATGATGGCTCAACAGCCAACTCCCCCAGGGCCAACAAGCCCAGGAAGTCAGGAGGGAGAGAAAGAAGACAAATTCTTTGAGCTGGTGAGGAAGCAGTGCTATTTTTAGCCCCCAAAGCAGCACAGGGTGGCAAAGCCTGTGGGAGAGAGACAAGACTTGGAGAGGTGGAGGTTAAAGGAGACAAGATTCAGGGTTACATGGTCCTTTAAGGTTGGCTGGCTTCACCTGACCGGAAAAATAGCCCAGGAGGTTTTCTGCAGCGGATGGAGGGAGGCTGGGGGGACTCCTGAGCAAATGCTTCCTTTCAGGACAACTCACTCAGCCCTGGATAAGAAGGGGGTCCAGAAGCCCCTCCCCCAATCAAAACCCCTGACTTTGGAGCCACCCAGATTCCCCAGCCCACCCTAGCCCGAGTCACAAGGTTGTGAAGAAGTAGTCACTTATCAAAACATCCACAGGGGTTGGGGGGGTATGATGGGGGAAGAGATGTGAGAGTACCCCTCCCGTTACAGCTGGGTAATTGCGCCTCAGGCGCCCCTCAGCCCCTACTCAGGACAGCCAAGGCTACACCTTCTCTCCCTACATCCCACCCCAGGGTTAGGAAGATGGAGCATCCACAATGCTGAGAAAAAAACAGATGAAGGTGTCAGCTGAGAATGCACACGGAGGAATACAGAGGCAGAGAGGCAGGGAAGCAAAGAGAAACCTCCACATGCACAGGCATAGAGACCACCCCTACCAGCATTTGCCGCACCCCCCTCCCCATCTGCCTCTGCTCTGGTATAACTGATGAGCCCCTAGAATTGACTGAACCGATTCTCTGAGCACCTCCTCCCCTCATCCCCTTGGTCTTGCTGCTGGACAAGTGCACATCATCACACAACACCCCTTCCCCCCACGCCAGAGAAACTGCCTCCAGGCCCCACCATCCTGCCCAACTCTGGTCGTTTACCATCTCTATCTACCCAGCATCTCCATTCTTCATTTCCCTTCCCTCCCTCCTTCAACTGCCCTTCCTCCTCTGCCCCACCACCCACCCAAGTCCAAGCGAGCAGACTGAGGCAGCATCCATTCTCCCGCCCCAGCCAAGGTCATTTATCATTCATGGGGGGGGGGGGGGCGCGCTAGGGTGAGGAAGGGATTGGAGTTTGAGGGAACCCTATCCCACCTAACAACCCCCTCCCCCGTTAATATCTGAGGAGGGTAGTAGGGACTTGGCTAAGGTAGGGAAAAACACCCATCATGTATGTATGTGTATATATATACACACACGCACACATATATATATACTGATCAGCACATCAACTGAAATAAATGTCCATTCAAGCCACCACCAATCCCCTCACCCCTAAAGCGGGGACGGTCACCCTCCCCACAAGCAAAGCATCGGAGGATAAAATGGCTGCAAGGCAAGGCAAGGATGCTCTGCCCGGGGCGGGGTGGAGGTGAGAGATTGAAAGAAGGGTCTCACCTGGGCTGGGTTCCCCAGATAAGGGAGTCCCTGGTAAGGGCGGGGGTCCCCGCCGCTGGGGCTGGCGACAGCGGCGACTGCTCCGGGTACCACGGCAAGCGGCAATGCAGACCTGCCCCCCCACGCGCTCCGGCCCCGCCTCCGCCCGCCTCACCCCTCCCCCCCTCCACCCCCCAGAGCCACTGAGCATCGGGAGAGACCATTGTTGGGGGGGCGCGGTGAGGCAGAAGAAAAGAGGATGGCGAGGGTCACAGGGCTCCGGGAGAAATGATGAAAAGGCTAGGAGGGGTTGTCACAGGGACAGCTTGAGATAACACACAGCTCTCCCAAGTGAAAGATGAAAGGAACTAAGGAAAGAAATAGTGATGTCAGGAAGACAAGTGGGAAGACAGAAACAGAGGTGGTGATTGAGGCAGCCTCTGCCTCAGTACTCCCGTCCCAGAATGGCAGGACTCACGAATTTCAGGGGCTCTCACTGCCTTAAAAGCACCTCCCTTCCCCTTCTCCACTACTCCAGCCAAACTCCATTCCCACAACCCTCTCCCAAATACAGAGGCTCAGACTCCAAGTTGACCTGGCTATTTTAGAAAAAGTAGGAATAACAAGGTGTGGTTTCTATCCTGAATTGCCAGAGGCAGAGACTCCTGGATCCCTGCCATTTCTTTTCAGAAACAGTCCAGATTATTTATTTACAGTGCAGACAGACCTCCCACCCTTCATTCGGTTGGTGTCAGAAGAGGTGAGTACTGGAGGAGCTGAGGGGTTTTTCAGGCCTGACCACCTGGACATCTCCCTTCCATTCATTTGCTCCAATGACTCAAAAAGGGACTCCCTCAATGCTCTTCTCCTCTGTCTTTTACTACACACACACACACACGCACACGCACTTCTGCTTCCAGGGCAGGAAGGAGTGAATTGGTTTCAGTTCTTTCCTTTGCTCCTGTATCAATAACATGGGCTTAGAGATCTAAGACATACCACTTCGTGACCATCCCTGATCCAGGGAAGAGGGGATATGTGGTGGTTTGGGGATGTACGTACTGAATGTGTTTACCTATTTTAGGTAAGCCTCTATGATATTCCGGACAAAAGCACTAACCAGGGGCTCTGACCTGGGTTCTCACTTCTAATAAGCTGTGGGCTCTTGGTCAAGTTCTCTGCCTCTCTGAACCTGTTTTCTCATCTGGAAAATGGGGGGCTTAGAATAGATTCTGCATCAGCTCCCTTTCAGATCTAATAGTGTGTGATTCTGCTTTGCTAAACATGGAGGTTTCAGAATGCTGGGCTATGTTACATGGAAAGGGCTGGCAAGCTGTGTCCCAAGAGACCTCACAGGTGGCACTTGGCAGTGTTGAATTTACCACTGACAGAGATGTGGGCCTGGGTTTCGCAGACTCAAGAGCTACATCTTGGAAATACTCATTTGTGCCAACAAAGTTTACAATTTACTGAAATATAAAGCCATAATACATAAGCATTAATTTACCAGGAGAAATTTAACTGTCACTCAGACTGTATGAAAACTCATGTCTGCATGTCCAGCACATTCTCTTTGGTAAGCCAAATCAGAATCATAATGTCGACATATAAATGCACAATCACATAACTGAACAGGAGTATCTGCAGCTTTAATGGCATCTGGCCATCCCCAGTCCGGAGTCGTGCCAGTGGGTTCAGAAAAATCTTCCTGGCTCCAGTTCTCCACTCCATCTCTGTGCCAGTGCTCCTGGACTACTCTAACTCTGTTGGCTAACGCACTCTTCCTGGGATGGTGCTTGCCAGGCTGTGCCCATGTGGGCCTCAGAGACTCTCCCTTTACTAGGCTTTCATTGCTGATCCCTCTTCAGGTTGACACATTCTTTATTTAAATATGTTAATTTTTTCAATTAGGTTATGGCCAAGTCCTGCTGGCAGGGAGCCTTTTCTTCTCTTTAAGGTGAGTTTGCATACTCTCCACTTAACCGTTACTTGCTAAAATAGAAATCTTGTACTGTACTCTTAGAAAGGTTGTACATATTTTTCAAGTTCTGAGGAAAGACTTCATCATCTTTCATGGGAACCACGGACCTACACACCTTACCAGCCACTCCTTCACAGTCCCCTTTGCTGGGTCCGCTAACATTGGAGTACCTGGGGACTCAGTCCAGGGCCCTTCCTCCCTTCCACCTACTCTATTCTCCTTGGTCACCTCAAGTAGTCCCGTGACTTTCCTGCTATCTATATGTTAATGATTCCCACATTTATATCTCCAGTCCAGACCTTTCTACCAAGCCCAAACTCAAAATCTCCATCTGTCAATTCAACATCACCACGTGGATACCTCATAAGCATCTCATACGTAACAGATCCATAAACAAAATTCTGATCCAAGTCTTCCTCATCTCTTCATCAAGGTGTTTGGGCCAAAAACCTTGGGGTTGTCCTTGTTTCCTTTCTTTTTCTTGTCCCCACAGCAGCAAGTCTTGTCAAGCCTACCTTCAAAATATGTTCTGAATCTGCCACTTCTCCACCACTGCCCCCATTCGAAGCTGCCATTGTCTCTCCTTAGCGACTGCAACAGCCTCTGGTTTCCCTACTTCCGATCCTGTGCCCCTAAAACCCACTATTCTCATCAGTCAGGGTGATCTTCTAAAAACAAATCAAATCTAATCCAGCAAAAACTCTCCCAAGAGAAACAAGTGCATTTGTCCCACAAAAAAGACAAGTACGAATATTTACATAGCAGGTTTATTCATAATATTCAAATGTGTATCAGCCAAAGAATGGTTAAACTTGGATAAAACAAATTGTGGTGTATTCCTATGGGGATACTATATAACACATTTTTAAAAGACCAAACTACATTATGCAACAGCTTACGAGGACCTCACAAAATATTGAGCAAAAGAAGCCAGACCAAAAAGAATATATACTATATGATTCCATTTATATAAAGTTCAAGAAAAAACAACATGCCACAACTAGAAGGACCCACAACTAAAATATATACAATTATGTACTGGGGGGACCTGGGGAGAAAAAGCAGAAGAAAAAATAAAGAGAAGAAAAAACAAATTAATCTACAGTGACAGAGAAAATAGTGGTTACCTCTGAGGTGGAAATTGACTGTGAAGAGGTGCAAAGGAGCCTTCTGGGTGCTGGAAATGTGCTACATCTTGATCTAAATGGTGTTTAAAAGGTGCATACATATGTAAAAACCCACTTAAGATCTGTGTGTCTTTCTGAATATATGTTATATTGCAATTTTCTTTAAAAGTTTTAATGAGGGGCCGGCTCCAGCAGTTAAGTTAGCACATTCCGTTTCTCGGCGGCCCGGGGTTCGCTGGTTCAGATCCCGGGTGCGGACATGGCACCGCTTGGCATGCCATGCTGTGGTAGGCATCCCACATATAAAGTAGAGGAAGATGGGCACGGATGTGAGCTCAGGGCCAGGCTTCCTCAGCAAAAAGAGGAGGACTGGCAGTAGTTAGCTGAGGGCTAATCTTCCTCAAAAAGTTTTAATGAGATCTTACCACTCCCCTTTCTTCAAATCCTCCAGTGACTTCCATTATACTAAGAATTAAAGCCGGACTCCTAATCAAAGCCTAAGAGGCCCTGCACGATCTGGGCCCTGCCTGCCTGCCCAGTCCCCTTGCCCATGTCTCTCCCAGGCTTCAACTCTGCCTCAGACTCACTGCTTTCCTTGCTGTGCCTCCAGCATGCCCAGCACATGCCCATCAGATGACCTGGGCACTGGAGGGTCCTGCTGCCTGGAACTCCCTTCTCCCAGATCTTTGCCTTATCATTCAGGTCTCTACTCAAAAGTCGCCTGCCAGACCACCCTTCTAAAAGAACTACATCCCTCCCCACTCCTCGGTCCCTATCATATCACACTGCCTTATTTTTTTTTCTTACAACATATCCCGATCTAAAATTATGATTTTTGTTTACTTTTTTATTTTTTTGTCTTCTCCTACTTAGATTGTCAGTTCTAAGGAAGCGAGGACCTCATCTGGCATACTTACTGCTACATCCCCAGTATCCATTAAGTAAACACTTAATGAAGGATTATTCCAAATAAGTTAAATATTACCTCTAGTGTATGTGATAAATGTCTTCTTACTCCCACTAAGTATGAGTTAGTATTCTAACTAATAGGTAAAGAATTTGTTTGAAAGAATATAAACGAATTACCCACTGAGAGTTGCCCTATTTTTTAGTCTAGACTTATTCCTATCCCCTAGACTCAGCTCTTCTCCACAAATTGCTTATATTGGGTGGGGGTGATAATGGGTGTATGGTAATTATGGTTAACATTGTTAGAGCATTTACCTGACGTGGGCACTTTTCTGACAACTTTACATTGATTGACTCACCCACCTCCCCATTAACCCTATGAGATGAACACCATTTGCAGATGATGAGTTTGGGGCACTGATTGGTCAAGAAACTTGATACAACCGCACAACTCAGAAGTGGCAAAACGAGGATTTGAACACAAGCAATATACATTCAGAGCCCATATTCTTTTTAAATGCAGCCATTTTAAGTGTATAGGTCTATGAGTTTTAACAAATGTATACACCCATGTGAGCACCCCCTTGATCAAGATAAGAAACATTTCCTTTGCTCCCAAAAGTTCCCTCATGCCCCTCTGCAGTCAATCGCCTCATCCTTGGCAACTGATCTTTCTGCCACCAGAAAGTAGATTAGTCTTTTCTAGAGTTTCATGTAAGTAGATCCATACAGTATAGAGGTCTCTGGCTTCATAGCTCGGGGTTTCAGAGCTTTCCGGGGTTTTTAACCATGTCCTTATACTGCTTCCTGGCGTAGCTTCTCTCCCCACTTGCCCATCAAATTGGCTACCCCTCAACATCAGCCACCCACTATATTTTATCACTGCTTCTACCCACCCCACTCCAAGCACAAGAGATTGTCAGGATGGGGAGGGTAAAGAGAGACAAAACAGGGGCTGGCGTAGTGGTTAAGTTCATGTGCTCCGCTTCAGAGGCCAGGGATTCGCGGGTCCGGATCCCAGGTGCAGATCTACACACCATTCATCAAGCCATGCTGTGGCAGCATGCCACATACAAAATAGAGGAAGACTGGCACAGATGTTAGCACAGGCACAGTCTTCCTCGGCAAAAAAAGACAGAGGGACAAAACAGGATCAATGTCAGCACCTCTAAGATACCATAAAGTCCCAGTGAGAGATGCTAACAAGTGAAGCATCAAAATTCCTATCTTTTAGGAGCTTATAATCCAGTTAAAGACAGGAGGTATCTTAGATAGAAAATCGGTAAGTAGCAAAGCAAAACATTCATTCATTCAACAAGTACTTATTCAGTAAATATAATGTAGTATAATGTGACTAAGCAATTGGCTCTGGAGCTCAGATCTTGGTTCAATTACTGCATCCACTACTTCTTAGCATGTGACCTTGGTCAAGTAATTTAATATCAGTTTTCTGATCTTAAATTGAGGGTATAACAAAACCTACCTCAGGGAGTTGTGAGGATTAACTGAGAAAATGCATATAAAACACTTAGTATAGTACCTGGCACATAGTAAGAGTTCAGTAAATATTAGCTCTTATTATTTTTACAATTATTGCATATGCCAGGCACCTTTCAACACTCTCGAGACATACAGATCAATAAAATGAAATCCTTTAAGGGTTCTTAAGAGATTCAGTTTAATGCAGAGATACTTGGATTGGGATCCACGATCCTCCTGGAATTTTTGCTTCAGGATATTGGATATATATGCATTTTTCTTGGGTAGGGTCCCTAGTTTTTGTCATATTCTCGAAGGACTGTCTACGGCCCACAAAACACGAAGGACCCAAGATCTAGAGCATGCATTCTCAGTGGGGGTGATATTGCCCCCAAGGGGTCAAAAATTCATTTGAGGGGGTGGGAATCTTATATCACAATAGTTCATGTCCCTCCAAAGGGCCATAGTAAACTGATACACAGCACATATGTGAAATTAAAATTTCATGCATGGGGGAGGACAATTAGGAAAAAATGTCTTCTTAGGGGAGGAGATTAAAAAAAAAAAAAAGGTTGAGAAATCCTGATTTTGTGAATAACAAACAGGTATGTGAACTGAAGTACCTAAGTGTACAAGCAATACTAGCTCTGTTCTGAGAATTGCTGAGCACCAGTCTGAAAGAGTTCAAGGGCAGAGATGAAGGGGAATTTGAGGCAGTCAAACTTAATGACTAGAGGAGGCACTCAAAAATTGTTGTTGAATGAATGAAAGCTCAGAGATTCTGAGAATGAATGCCTGAGAAAATAGTGGGTCCAAAGAGAGAAGTAGGGAATTCAGCAAAGGCACTAATTTACTCTGTGATGGTGTGCATTCATCAACATGATATCAGGTAACAGCCAAAAATACCATGCAGGAGCAGGGCCGGCCTGTGACCGAGTGGTTAAGTTTGCGCGCTCCGCTGCGGCGGCCCAGGCTTTCACCAGTTCAGATCCTGGGCACAGACACGGCACCGCTCATCGAGCCATGCTGAGGTGGCATCCCACATGCCACAACTGAAAGGACTCACAACTAAAAATACACAACTATGTACCAGGGGGCTTTGGAGAAAGGAAAAATAAAATCTTAAAAAAAAAAAATACCATGCAGGAGCTTAAGTGGAAAAACAAGCTAGAAATTTGAGAATCCTCGGCATAAAGGTAACAGTAGTTAAAGTCTCATCACAGATCAGTTAAAAGAGTCAATTCATTTGATAGAAGACAGGGAGGTAGAAGGGACACAGAGACTGAAACAAAGCTTCCACCACCTGGGACTGCTCTAGTGCTGGCCTCTGGCACCTGAGGCCAGGAGCCAGCTGTTAGCTGTGCCAGGTTCCAAGTTTCCTGGAACCTCATCTTATAACCACATCAAAGCAGCTTTATAACAGAGCTCTGTTTGAAATTAAGAGGTCAGTAAATCCCATTATGATTCAAAAGCCTGGCATCTTGAACCATTCATGATGAAATGTCATGTCTAATCTTTCTCAAGATTCTGACCTATATAACAAGACACCCACTAGACGACCCCACCTCTATGTCTCACAACTCACCTCAAAGTCAACATATTCAAAATTGAACTTACCATTTCTATCCCACCCCCCAAAATTCTTCCTGCTGCACACTCTCATTCTTGATTCCACTCTCCCTTTCATTCACTATCCAATCTAATACCAAGTCCTACTATTTTGCCTTTTAAATATCTCACCAATGCATCTCTTCCTCTTCATCCTTGCTCCTTTCACAGCCCTCACTTAGGACGTCATTCATCTCTCACCTGAATTATTGCCAGATGCATAACTTGTTACCCCACCCTCACTTTATCTCCCTCAAATCTACTCTCTACACTACTACCATGGTTCTAAAACACAAATCTGTCACTCTCTTCCTTAAATCCTTACTGTGGCTTCCCGTTATGCATAACAGCCTCCAACCAGGGTGCCTTGACAATGGTGCTCAGATATTAATTCCCTCAGCACTTTGGGCTGCTAGGCAGACTGGGACACGAGAATTCCTGAGCCAGCAGCCTCCCGCCTGAAGCAGCCGTACCCCTTTACCTCAGTGCACTCTCTCGAATGGTTCTGTGCTGTGATGTGATAAGCCTGAGCAGCACTGATCTGTGGGAGCTCCCTAACTGGCTCTGACATCATCCTGCCTCCTGCACCAAACAGCTTTAGCACATCCATCTCTGCTTCTGCTCACAAACACTCCATCCACCTGGAAGGAGCTTCCTCTTCATCTTTGCCCGGAACTTTCTACCCTTCCTTTAACGTTATATTCAAGTATCACTTTTTTCTTAGGAACTTTTCTTGGACTTTCATGCCGGGTTAGATACTCTTGCTCATCTCTCAAAATATTTTGTTTCATAATACTCTTACACTCTTACTCTGTCTTTTAATACTCTCATAATATCCCCCTTAGTAACAACTGGACAGTAGAACTGCCTTCTCATCTTTGCATCTTCAGCTGCCTCCAGCACACAGCCCTTGTAGGTACGTTACATGAAAGAGAACGATGCAAAAGAACGAGAGGGCCAGGCTCACCTTTTCTTGCCTAGAATTTAGGAAAGTTCATGGTTACATAAGCTAAAGAGAGCGCTTCAAGAAGGGAGTAACAGGATTAAATGAAGAAAATGACAAAAAAAAAAAAGGCCATTAGATTTGGTCTAGTTACTGAAAGTCTTTGAGCACAGATTTCAACGTCATGGAAATCAGTTTGGAAGGACTAAGAATGAGAAAAAATATAGGAATAAGATACAAATCCCTTATGCGAGATGTTTGGTGGTAAAGAATGGAAGAAAAGGAAGGTTTACCAAGTTCCTACTATCCCAATTCCAACTGCTTTTGCAATTATGTAAGACATTTATAGGTTACATAGAAAATAACATTAACATAGCATGCTCAGAGAAATCTAACTTCCCTCTGTATCCCCTCCCCGACCCAGTGCTACCAATTTCCATTAGTTTTTGGTTTATCCTTCTATTTTTTAAAATATAAACAAACACAGATGTGATGTGCCCCCCTTAGATAAGGTAGCACACTATGCCTTCTGTTCTGCATGGTACTTTATATATCCTAGAGATCTCTCCAAAACAGTATGCAGTCTCCCTCCTTCCTTCTTACTGCTGCTCAGTACTCTGTTGTGTGGATTTAGCAGTTTATTCAACCAGTCCCTTAACAATGGATATGTGAGTTGTTCCAATCTACTGTTAATACAAATAGTGCTAAAATAAATAGCTTTGTATATGTTACTCTGTATTTTTGCCACCATATCTCCAGGAACTTCTGTTCTCACTTATTCACAATAACCCTGTACCGTAAATATTGGGTCTTCATCTTATAAACTAAATGTATAAGCCTGACGTAAGAAACAAGTCTTGCAGTACACAGTGGTCCGGCAATTGCAACAGCACATTACAGAATAAGCCTTTAAAATGTCTGATAAACACCCTCACTCCTACCTTACCGTTCTTCTCCCAATATACTGACATCTCTTCTTAGAGAAAAAGAGAAGTTACTTTGCCAAAGAAAACATTACAAAGAATAAACAAGGAGTTTAGTTTTATTTTCTCTGTGCATTTGCAAAACACTTAGGACCAATATAGAAAACAATAAAACCCCCTGTGAAAAAAATTACACTTAAAAAAAAAAAGGCTTGAGAAGGAGTAGTGCTTTAGCCCCAGAGAGCTACAGCAGATTGGTCCAAACTGAAAAGATACTGGGAAGATATAAGAGGAGGAAAAAGAATGAGAAATTACTGAGGGAGAGGGCCTCGAAGCGGGCCACGAGGGGGAACTGGAGGCCGGGGAGTGGGTCTGGGTGGAGGGAGGGGTCCTCGCTGGTAGCCATAGGGTGGGGGTCGTGGAGGGCCAGTGTATCCATGAGGGGGCATCAGTGGAGGAGGTCCACGCATACCATGTGGAGGCATAGGACCTGGGTGACCTGCAGGAAGAGAAAGGAAAGTTAATAAAAAGAAGAAATAGGAGACAGTTGACATTGGGAAAATGTAGGGAGAGGACAGACAGGGAGACTGTCTGTAAAAGTAAAAAGAAAAAGAAAAAACATCAGGAGACGTGGGGTGTGACAAAGGAAGCTGCAAGAATATGATAGGTGACAACGAAGGAGGTGGCTAGAGCCTACTCACCCATGGGAGAGCCAAACGGAGGCCCTCGGGGGGGCATGCCCATTGGAGGAGGTCCAGGATGA
Source organism: Equus asinus (assembly GCF_041296235.1). Lineage (NCBI taxonomy): Eukaryota > Metazoa > Chordata > Mammalia > Perissodactyla > Equidae > Equus > Equus asinus. The sequence goes on from NC_091814.1 coordinate 12,618,697, forward strand.
GGCATTCCAGGGGGTGGTCGGGGTGGTGGCTGCCCCCCAGAGCCTGGGGGCCCAGCGTGCGGGTGTCCTAAGCCATGAGGGCCATGGTGAGCCAGCTGCATCTGAGACATCCCTGTGAGAACAAAACAGACACAAAGAGAAAGGAGATAAAAGTAAGATAAGAGAAGAAAGTCAAGAAAATAGAGAAAGGAGGAGAACAAAATGGAGAAAGAAGTGACATGAGGAAGAGAAGAGTACGTAAAATAAAGCTGGTAAAAAGTGTCCCTGTCCTTGACCCCATTCCAATGGTACAAACCAACCAACTACTCAACCAACTCCTCACCCACTTCACTTGCTCTTTTCATGACTCAGGCATTCTAACAAAGGAGTGATTATTCTAGTGACAGGATTTGAGAAGGTAGAAGAAATACTGTCTCGAGAAGGATCTAATTCTAAAGGATGAATAAAAATTTTTCACGTGGACAAGAGAGTGGGAATAGAACATCCCAGGCAGAAAAGATTAGCATATGCAAATCAGAGGTGTGTCAAATGGCACAGTATATTCCAGGAAAACAAGTAACTCAGTAAGAAGGGGCAGCATGCAGTCATAGGAGTAATGGGCAGGGGCTAGATCACAGAATACTATGGTAACAAGTCTGGGTTTCACTCTGTAGGTAAAAGGGAGCAACAGAAGAATTTTGAGCAAGGTTGTGTGTGAACATCTGTGTTTTAGAAAAATTACCCTGTGAAAGTGGATCAAAGGTAGAGAACACTGGAGTCAAAATGTCAGTTAGGAAATTACTAGGATAAATTAGGTATGAAATTGTGAGAATATGCAGGCCTGAACTAGGGCACTGGCTGTAGGGGCTGATGCCAAAGATATTAATAAGACTTGGTATTAAAAATGGGGTAATAGGGAATAGTCAAACATAGCTCCCAGATTTCTGAATTAGGTGCCTGAAAACCAAGTATACTACAGGAAGAATAGATTTGAAGGGGAGGGGTAGAAAAATGGAGCTGTCTCTTAAGTAGCAGGATTAAGGATCTGAAATATTAATAACGATAGACCAGAGATACAGATCCAGGAAATATCAGTGTACAAGTAATGGAACTATGCAGAACAGAGAACCAAGCACAAAAACCTAGGGACAAGCAAAGAAAAAGAAGTTTATTGAGGTGGCTGTGAATGAGGAGTCAGAGATAGATGGAGAATCCAGAAAAACCAAAGGAGACAAGATTTCCAAACAGGAGGACATGGCTGGTTTCAAGTACAGCAAAAGTCAAACCAGATAAGGAGCAGAAGTGTCCCCTAGATCGGGCCCGTAGGTCACTGCAGTGAAAGGAGGTCAGAGAGAATGGAAGTAAAAGTTAAGGAAACAAAAACACAGCAAGCATAGATTACTCCTTGGAAAAACTTAAATAAGAAACAGAGACAAGGTGGTAGTTGTTAAAGTAAACAGAGTAAAGAATTTTGTGTCTGTTTTTGTAAATGAATGTCCGAAGGAAAGGAGAGTTCTGGGACTATCTATTATTGTTGAAGGACAAAAAGCAGCAACCAAGCTCATCCCTCCCTTTCCCAGCAAAGAACACCCACCTGGATGGGGCATCCCACCAGGTGGAAACGGGTGAGGATGTGAGTGTCCATGTCCAGGATGTCCAGCTCCTGGGGTTCCTGCTGATGGGGGGCCATGTCCTCCAGCCCCAGGAGGCATAGGTGGTGGGGGCATGGCTGGGGGTATCCCAGGTGGAAGGGCTCCAGGAGGTGGCACTGGAGGTGGGAAAGAGCCAGGTGGAGGCATGCCTATAGAGAGAATGGAAGAAGAGTGAATGATAGTGAGGAGAGACTGTCTTTAGAGAGCCTGTTCCAATCTCCAGGCAGGATAGGATGAGCTCCTTTCCCCTCCTCGAAGCTCTCTAAAGCCAGAAGCAACGTTAGGCAACTCATACAACTTCAACCTCCTGGAGAAATTCAACAACTTTCTTCCCCACCACAACCATCACCCTCAACCCCCTTCTCATGATCCACTGACTCAATGTCCCACTTTATCAAGTTCTTTTTCCTGCCCCTCCCCTCCCAAACCCAAGACAAACATATTTTCAATCAAAAGCTTTACCTGGTGGAGGAAGCCCAGACCCCAGTGATGATACCACAGGATTGGGGGCAGAGGGTGGAGGGGGTGCATCTGCAAACAGCTGATGGGGGCGGTCAGCCTGGGAGAGCGGGTTCTGGGCTGCCAGAAGTCGTTCGGCTGCTGAGCCATGGCGTTCACCCTTGGAGTCCTTCTTAAAGGCATAGGACACAGTGATAGGGCGGTTACAGAGGTACTGCCCATTCATGGCCTCAATTGCTGCATCCGAAGCATCAAACGAAGCAAAATTAATAAAGGCATAACCTTTGGAGTTGCCTGTGTCAGGGTCCCGCATAATCTTGGGGGTTTGTAAAATGACACCAAAGGCACTGAAAGTATCATAAAGTAGCTTCTCATCAATCTCTGGGTCCAAGTTCCCAATGAAAATGTTGGCACCCACATCCAGGTTTTTGTTGTGAGCTGACGCCTTGTTCACTCGTATTGGTTTCCCATAGAGTTTGATCATGTTCATGATCTTAATGGCATAGTCAGCATCTTCCTCACTCAAGAATTCCACAAAGCCATAGCCTGGGAAAGCAGAAGAGAGGAGGTTAACAACTTACATGAATTGATTCAAAATGGGGTCTACCTCATTCACCTCCAAAAGCACACACAATAAGAAATAATAACCTCATTTCCATTGAGAATGGTTCCAGAAACAAACTGTGAGCCAGGCTTAAGAGAAAGAAATCTTTAGGTTGCTCATTGCAAAACAGTTGTGAATACTGCTGGGGCCCTCCAGAAGCAGTCTGTCCCCTCAATACATAAACGCACCTCTTGCCATGCACTCACCTTGGTGCTGACCAGTGACTCTATCCTTTGGCATGTGGGTGTTGACTACTGGCCCTGCCTGGAGAAATAGCTCCCACAGCAGTGGTTCGCTAACTTTCTCGTCCAGGCCCCCCACGTACACCGTGGCATCTAGAGGGCGGGAACAGGAGGTTAGGGCAGAGATGAGAGTATGACAGGAAAGAGAGTGACAGGAATATGAAAATGGAACCCAGGTGGAGGAATTGGGAGCGGAGATGGGGCATAGGAGCAAAAAGGACAAAGACGTTAGATTAAGCCCTTACATCTCCCTCTTTCCAGGAACTGGAGAACCTTCTGAAGTCTAAGAGTTCTGCCGCAAATTCCTTTTGAATTTCTTTTTGGAGCGGGAAGGCGGCAGAGGATTGGACATAAAAAGCATCACACCTACAGGCCTCAGCCTGCACTCAGCCACTCCGCCCCCAGCGGGCACCGGGGCCGCTCTCGCGCCCTCTGCGGTGGTCCCGTCTCCCGCCACGGTGGAAACGCTGCTGGCCATAGTGGGGACCTCCCAGCCCCCCTAGGTCCATTCCGAGCTCGTCCCCTCCAGTTACCCTGGTTCCGCTCGGAGATCGGCCCGGCCGCCATGGCGAAAGAGAACCCGCCGTCTCCAGGCAGCGACTCCGCCCTCTGACCTCAGTCACTACTTCCACTTCCGGGGCGAAGGCGTACGGGAGGCGGTGGGCGGGGCCGCGGCGGGTTGGGTGGAAGGGAACCTGAAACGGCCGCGGCCATCTTGGGAGCCGCCGAGACTTGGGGCGTCTCTCATGACGGAGTGTCCCGGTTCCTGGCGCTGCCCCGAGGTGCCGCTGCGAGCGGTCAGGGCCGAGAAAGCGGAACGGAATCGCTCAGACCGTCTAAAAGCAGTGCTAGACGTCAAAGGGCTACGCTGCTCCCAAAATTGTAAATTCGAAACCTACAAGAACAAAACTTTACTTTTCATATATTTTGTAGCCAAGTGAACCTTTTGTTCCCCAGAGAAGGGTCTGCTGGGGAATCCCCTCCCCCACCGCAAGGACGCGGCTGCCTTCGAGCCGCGTTTGGGCCGATTCGGCCTCACCGCCTGGGCCTGGGCTTCAGGTATTCCATTTTCCCTCAGGGGACGGCGTTACGGAATGTCTAAGCTGGAGCGACGTCTGACTTCCCCGAGTTGTTATTGCATATGGGGGTGAGGGGAACCTGGGGCTCCGAGATGGAGCGCGCCCAAAGCTGAGGGGCAGTTGACACTGAAGCCCGGAGTCCCCAGTCTCAACTTAACACACCCCCGGCCCCAGCAACAACACCTTGGTGTGCTTTTGTCCCATCTTGCCCCTAAATGGGAGGCAGAGAAAAGAGAATCCTTTTCCTGAATTGCACGTGAATTCTGCAGAGCCTCAGCTGACACATACCTTTACTTCCTTAGCAACAATATGGTGGGTGCCTTCTTCTTGGGTGACACCCACCCTCCACCCACCACTTACTTATCTGGGATGCTTTATTCAGACACAAGAAACAATGCCAGCGATGTGTATAAATACTGTGCTTTAATGAACTCCTTAATAGAAATGTCACTACAAAAATACACAATTGGAAGAGACAGGGTGTCTCCCATATACACCCCATGCCCATAGAAAACCATAAAGGAAGAAATAGAAACTGGAATTAAAGAAGCTGCAAGAGGAGGTGATGAATGAAGTCTGTAGGCCATCTTGGGACTGCTGAACAGCATCTCTGATCTCACAATTTAACAGTTGGATATCCAAAAGGCATGCAATTTCCCTGAAACAAAGAGGCGATCATACTCTGGATTGTTTCTTAATTCTTCAAATCACAAGAAACAAATGAGGACAAGAGTTGGAGAAGGTTAGCACCACACATCTGCAATGAAAGCTCAAGTCTGTGAGCTTGTTAAGGGCTGGAGTGTGAAAGCTGAGGCAGCATGACTAGATAAGAAAAACTGAAAGATTAGAGGGAACCCTCCATCATCTCAGATGCCCTCTGCCCTGCCCATGAGGAAGCCAGCAGTTTCAACAGGATTGGGAGAGAATGGTGTTTGGATCTCTTTTCTTGGAGTGATCCTCAGGAGATATTCTTGGTGTCCATTTCCTTAATAGCTCCTGAAGATGGGATAGCTCATCCTGGAGGCCAGAGACTGTGGGAGCTGAGAGGCCCATCTGGGGAGGGGTGAAGAGAGGCAGAGAGGAATATTATTGCAGCTCTAGCTCTCTGCTTCTAAGATCTGCCCACTGCTTCTGGTGTCTTTAATTCTCTCTTCCCCTCCAGTTATGCCCTAGGTTCCGCTTGATTTAAGTCTCCAGCAGTTTCCCACGTTCCCAAATGTATCCACTTTGATCCCAGCAGGAACAGTACTTCACTTCCCAGTCCCTACAGCCCTTGCGTTTCCAGCTCCTAGAAACATCGAAACATCTGGTTTCTGCTAGCACATCTGGTTCAGCAGTCAGGCCCCTTCTCCCACTCCCAATCCCTGTCTCCCCTGCTCACCTGGACCTCAGGCCTTCCCCTCAGGTAGCAGCGTCTCCAGAGCCTGATCTGGGGTCCGAGATATCCAGGCAGCAACAGCCCTGGTGGTAAAGGGCAAGCTCCCCAATGTGAAGGGAGCCCCCACTCCTGATCAGCCAGACTTTCTGAGGAGATGGCAGGTCGAGGGAGCCAACGAGAAGAGACTGCAAGCAGGGAGGGACTGTCCCGCCAAGGGCAGAGCTGATGCAGGGGGGTCAGGGCCCCTCTAGAGAAGAGCCACACAGAACTGGGGGGTCCAGGAACCATGAAGCTTGGCTAAAGGAGAAAGGGAAAGCAACCTAGAAACCAGATGACCCCAGTTTCCCCAAACTGAGTCAGGAAGGAATGCCCAGTTCACACTGCACTAGTGATGGAACTACAAGCCTCTCCCTGAGAATTCTTTGTCTACTCTCCTCATTAGGCTTCAAACTAGACCTCAGGACTGATTAAAATTGATTTTAGGGAAACATGTAAAATGTATGCATAAGAGAGGAAATGAGGAGGATAAAAAGGATGCCTTCTGTGCTATTCCAGGATTTCTGTCTTCCTCAGGACAGCCAGGGACTATAAGTAACAGCTACAGAAGAGGAGTTGGGTAGCTTTCCCTGGGGAACTCAGACACTGTCTTTCCACTTCACCCCATCTAGTAGGATGAGCCTGTGAGAAAGTCAAGGGAATTTAGGAAGTTTAGACACCTCACCTGCTGTCTAGGGAGCCAGGAACCTGGGCAGTGTTCTGGGTCATAGCCAGGATTATGGAATTGTAGTATCTGTTCATTGCTGTAGCGTAAATCCCAGTCCCAGACAGACAGCTTTTGGTTAACAGAATTCCCAGCTGAGGGCTGGGAGTACCCCGGGGTATAGACTTGTGTATAGGAGTTGAGCTGGACAGAGGAAACAAGAAAAAGGATGGTTAAACAGAAAAAGCATAATCCTTTTCCCAAGTCTATGGAGAAATCATGAAACTCTCATCTCTTACTATAAGAATCATGTAGGGTGAAAGTCCAGTCCTCAGAGTGAGCACCAACCTCCCCCTTTCCCACCCACAGACCTTACTTTTCATAAATCAAGACTGAACTTTAGAGAGTACTTCTCAATGGGGCAAAAAAAAAAAAAAAGACAAGTCAAAAATGGAAATCACTGACCTGTCCACTCTGCTTTCCACGCTCCCAGGGAGTGTCTCTCAAGAATGTAAGGGTGTCAGGAACCCTGACACTGTCTTGAAGAGCAAGAAGGAAAAACTCAGAGAATTCAAACTCAGCTGGAAACTGCTGGAGGAGCTGCCAGACGCAATCAAGGAAAAGGAGAAACACTGGGGCCTGAGAAGAGGGACATTAAGAGGTTGGAAGGGATTCTGGGACTCGGCGTGGGGGGATGACAAAATGACAGGGGATGAGAGACACAGGGAACAGGAGCAACTAAGGAAGTCAGGGAATGGAAATCTGAATTGACTAGTAGAGGGTTGTGGTCCCTCACTCATCTGGGTCTCTCTTGAAGCTCAGCCCAACCTTAGGACCCTTCTGACTGGATTCACCTCCAACAGATTATCCTGTATAATTTCCTCATCCCCTTACTTCTTTAGTAATACCCTTCCAATACCCTCCTAAAACATTCTCACCTCTTCACTGGCCCCAGTTCCCCCAAGTCGGGTCAGGAAAGGATGTCCAGCTGCCACCCACTCTCGCTGCACTAGTGATTGGAAGCCAAGCAGTGTTCGGGCTTCAGGGGCTGAAAGCAGCTGGACGAGTGAAGAGAGGAGGCCATTGAAATCACGATCACCGCGCTCTGGGTGATAAAGAGGGAGAAGGGACAAAGAAGGAGGGACCAAGAAACTAGGGCAGAAGAGAATGAGAAAAGGAAACATAGCAAGAAGAGAGAGGCACAGAGGGGAAAAGTTTTGGGTAGTTAGGATCAAGGGGGCACATAGAAGTAAAGAAAAAACAAAGACCTTAAATGATTCACTCATAGACGCCACTTGGATAGAAATACCCAACTTCACATGTAGGAGGCAGAATCATAAATATCAAATCAGCTTCCACATAGTCCTTCCCACCCCAATCCCAATCCCCATCCGCTGATGGAAGGATGGGAACAGAGAGCTGAGAACCATACTGTTAGGGACCACAGGCTTAGCGGGGGGCAGAGGTAGCACTAAAGGATGAGTTAGAGCTCATGGGTAGTTCCTAGTAACAGGAGAGGGTGCTAGCACTAGAAGGGAACAAGGAAGCCTTATAGTTCTCCCTCCTGAACAGAACCAGTCAGGTAGGTAAAGGAAAAAGGCAAGGAATGGAGGGGGTTGACTCAAGACACTCACCTTGAAGTACTACAGAGCGAACCCTGGATGTCACTAGGACTGAAATGTCACTGGCCTTTCGAAGACAAGACCTGGAGGGGCAGGTGAGGAAGAGGAGGGAAGAATGATAAGCCTGAAGGAAGGGAGTGTTGTGTCATGGGATGAAATAGAGGCAGCTCCTTCTAACAAGCAGCAAATAACAGTATTCTTGGGAAACCAAGGAGAAGAGTTAATGGAAGGCCATTTAGGAGTCCAAGTTAACAGAAGGTTGGGGAGGGTCGAATTATAAATCAGTCAGACAAAGAGGGAGTACCTGACATAATCCAACCATCGTGTTCCTTCCAGGGCTGAGAGCCATTTATCCTCAGCTACAGATGAATCTGATAAAGAGTAGAGATGTTAGAAGGGCAAAGAGATCGGGGAACACAGGGTTCACATTCAGAATCCATAGCCTGAAAGGTTAAGAGTAAGTTGGGTAGTGATTGCCTAGGGTTAGGGATAGGAATGAGAAGTAACTATAAATGGCCATGAAGTTTCTAAAATTGTGATGGTTTTACAACAATACAACATAAATATAATAAAATTCATTGAATTCAGTGACTTTTAAGATGGGTGAAGGGTGAATTTTTACATAAATTATATCGCAATAAAGCTGTTGAATTTTTACATAAATTATATCGCAATAAAGATGTTGGGATTGGGAAGACAGGAAGATAGTGAGTTTGTTGGAGATAGGAGTTGAGTAGAAAACTAAGGATTATCGGGCTGAAGGGATATCAACTACAGCAGGCAAAAGGTAAACTAGGTTAGGGTCCGCAGGTCTAAGGGTAGGGGTAAGCAGTCAGAGGTTATTCTTACCAGGTAGGCAGAGGTCCCTCAGCCTCAAGTGAGCAAGTTGGACATCTGCAAGACTAGGCAGCTCATCCATTGTGTCAACCAGGACAACATCTGAATGCCCAGCCTGGAGCATCAACTCCACTGTTCTGGAGGGGAGGGAGTCAGAAAGTAAGGGAAGGAGTCTGCCCTGAACATCTAACCCTTGATTGTTCTCATCAAACCTCCCCTCACCTGATGTCCTCCTTGTTAGGGTCACTGGCTGTATAGAAGCCACCACAGCGGAGAAGATCACTGCCCCCAGGGTGATGCCAGGACAGGCGCTTCAAATGAGTGAGAGGAGGATCATTATGGGAGAAACTCCTGGCCCCACACTATCCTTGCCCCCACACTGAGCTCACAGGGATTCCCTCCCTCCACACTGACCCCTGACCTCCCATGACCCTCTAATCCCCAACCATTACCCTGACCCTCACACTGACCGGTCCACGGCCCTGATGGAAGTGGCCAAATGCTCTCCTGATCTCATTATCCAGAGTTCGGTTAGGGACCCAGAAGTAACGGGGGAGGCTGTGAAATTGAGAGTTATGTTACAGCTTGGCTCAGTGACCTCGTTATAATGCAAAGCTGTTATTACAAGAAAGCTGCTTAGGTAAGGATCGTTCCAAGGGATTGCAGGTTTAGAGATCTAGGAGGCAAGGGGCATAGCTTTGTGGATGTCCTAGGAGACTGGAGTTTGTGGGAAGTCCTAACTTTAGAGGATCAGAAAACTGGAAGGATTGAGATGGCAGCAGGAGTGGACTGGGAGATCACCTGGTGGCTACGTCGAACCTCTCATTGACGGTGCTGACCCTCCAGCCCTTGGCCCCCTGCTTTTTCCGCTCAGTCTCCCAGTCTTCTAATATCTCCAAGAGGGGAATAGGTGGTTTTCTGGAGCTAGACCTCTGGCCTAGGGCAGGAGTGAGGCACAGAGGAGGAGGAACCAGAGACAGCTTCTCAGTTCTTTGTCTTCAGCCAGCCTCTGCTTTTTCAGACTCTTTACTTTTCCTTACCCTAAAGCACCCCCACTCACCAGCCTTGCTCAGGGTTATCCCTGCATACTGTTGGGCTTGCCTGCTCTGAGCTCTGGCTTGGACAATGGCCATGGTCACCTGTGGAGGAAAGGGCATCCCATCCTTTTGTCTCAGACTACAGAATTGAAAAGAAGGAAATGGGGCTCACGTGTTGCACCACTGCTTTTGCCACAATAGAGAAGAATAAGGAAGATAGTCCCTAACAAAGGGAGCTTCCAAAGGTCATGAGGATTGGGGTCAGGAGAACACAGCTAGAACCACAGAATCACAAAGTATTAATTCCGAGAGGAATCTTAGCAATAATTTCAACCAACCCTCCCCCACCCCCACCCCCATTTTTCAAAGGAAGACACTTGCCCATAGTCACACTTCTGATAATTGGCAGACCCGAACTAGAATTCAGGCCCCTTATTCTCATATTACTATCATTTATCCCAGCCTTTTAGCCTCTCCTTCAGGAGAGAAGCAGAGAGAATGATGAGAGGGATCCTGGGAGATAGGGGAGTACTGAGAATTGCCAGGGAAGGGATCACAAGGCTCTAAGGGAAGGAGGGGTCCTCGAGTTGGGGACCTCTTACCTGAAAGGCCTGAGGCTCTAGTCCTCCAGCCTCAAAACCAACTCTGAGCAGCCGGAAGTCTCGGCCGTGAATCAGAATCTCCTCAGGAATAAATTTAAGCAGGGACCCTGGACGGAGGAGCTGGATTCGGGACAGGCCACTTACTGAAGTCAAGAGTTAGAGAGCAGCATAGCCATGGATTAGGGTCCCTCTAGGAGGAACTCTTCCAGCCCATCCTAGTCCATCCCTGGCTGTCCTCTGAGAATAGAAGGAGGATGAGGAGGGGTTCCAACACCCCCAGTGAGTCCTTCACCCAACCCCCAAACTTACCAGCCTCTACTCGCCCAACGTTGACCAGGGCAAAATCATATTCACTGCTCAGGGGAGTCTCCTAGAGGAAGCACATGACTGATGCTAAAGACATCTGAGATCTCTCTCATTGTCCTGCCTTGGCAGCCCCTTCCCTCCCTACAGATAGTCCCCATTGACTATCCCTGATACATTCAAAAGACAGCCCTTAGACATAGTTCTCACTATCTTACTTCCTGTAATGTTTGTCTAATCCTTCTAGACTCCCCTACCCATTTCATGCTAGCGTCCTTTCCCTTGCGCTAACCATCTCACCTGACTCCGCTGCCATCCACAGGGCTGGAAGGTGACCCTCAAGTTGGTGCAGATCAGGGTTCCAGGCAATTCAGGTTCCAGCCCCTTCCTCATCCCTGGGGCCCATGCTAGGATCTGTTCCCCTACAGGGGAAAAAGGGAAGCCAGGTTATGACTAGTCCCAGTGTTGTCCACACTTGCATACACCCACTTCTCAGAGACAGGAGGATCTAAGGAGGGAAGATTAAGATCCTCCCTTAACCCCACTAGAATGAAAGCTTAGGAGGAGAGAATTTGTATTCTTTTGCTCTAGAGCCTAGAACAGTGCCTGGCACATAGTAGGCACTCAAATGTTTATTGAATAAGTAAATGAGAAAAGGGATAACAGGGTCAGGAAAACAGAGGGACCATCAAGGTCCAAGCTCCGAGACAGTTCTGCGCACAGAAGACAGCAAGCCTCAGGCAGAAGCACTTTGAGCCGGAAAAGGAACACAGAGGTATCTTTGGCAAGGGTATGAAACAAGGTTTGAGTAGGGTGAAATTTGGAGGAGTCTTTGGAGAGCAGAAGGATTGGAAGGGCATTATTACCTGGGAGGCATCCAGAGGACATGCAACTGCCAAGCTGACGACTCCTGCGCTCCGGCATCCGACTCCCCTGAACAGACTTTGGTCCGGAGAGCTGTGAAGGGTATAGGGTTAATCCCCAGGCCTCTCCACCTCTGGGGTCTAGGATTACCTCAGCAGCCACCTTTGGAGGCTTCAGACTCTCGGGGGAAACTGAGATCAGTGGCTGTGGGGAGCTCAGGATGGGGGTTGGCAGAGAGTAAAGGGAGGGGCTGGTTAATGGATAATGAGACAATGAACTTGAGACTGAAAAAGACAGACCAAGCTCCATCAACCGAAGTTGATAGGAGAGGCCCTTCTTCTCCCCTAGATCCTTTTCTTCCCTCTTTTATCTCCACATCATCCCCATTCACACCCTCTTGCAGACTGCCCCTCTCCCCCCCAAGCCCAAGTTTCCTCTCCTTACCCCCATCTCTGGCTCCTCCTTCTGGGGGGCGATGTTGAAACTCTGGCCCCGGCCCCCCCACCACATTTCTCTGGCTCCATCCGGGGACGGAGCAGTTAAGAGTAGGAAACCTCGAGGATGCTCAACTCCTTGGGGAGAGGCTGAATCTTGTAGTTGAGAGGAGGCAAGTCAGGGCGAGGGGGAGGGCCCAAAGGAAAGGAGTGTTTGAGGTGCACGGAGCACGATTTGGGGTCTTTTGAAAGGTGTGTCCAGCCCAGCCAGAGGAGGCTCCTCGGAAACTTCAGTTGACTCTGGAGAGGGCGGGAGAGATGCCCAGCCCCTTAAAGGAGAATACACACAATTTTGGAAAAGTGAAGAGGAAGTGGAGGAGCCTGAGAAAGGTGAGGACAAAATGGGGAACTGGGAAAAAAGTACCCAGCTTCCCTTCACCCCAATCCCAGATCCTATTCTCTTCCTGTTCATGAGCATTGGAGACTGTCTGAGGGGAACAGTAATACTGAGTATTAAACTGGAATAATTTGGGCCACTTCTCTGGATTCGCTCAGTGATGGCTTCCCTGGGAAGCTCGGTTTTCTTCTCTCTTCTTAAAGGGGGTGGGGGAGGGAATAGAGGGGGTGGGTGGAATGCAAAAGTAGTTCAGGCCTATTTACTGCCTCCCTGGTGGACCTAACAAAAGTGGTTGAGAAGCAGCAAATGGAAATTAGACCTCAGTGAATTTTTTGCCTGGTGAGGCACAAGAATTGGAGAGGGGGGCAAGTTAAGGTGTTTTTGTGTATCCTTCTCCAGGGATCATGAGACATACCTCATGTATAGGGTGCAGTGGAAAAGTAGGGAGAGAAACTGAAATATATTTATGTGCAAGTTCTTGGGGTGGGGATGGGCGGGCCAAGGTAAAGATCTTACCACTTAATCCATCAAACACACACACACACACACACACAAACCCATCCCAACCAACTGGTTCACTCCCTCCAAACCCAGACACCAAATCTCCAAATTAATGATTCATGTTCAGGACTTGGAAAGCTGAGGGCTGGAAACCTCTGTTCAGTTCAACAACCGCATCCCCCACCCTCCCTCCTGCAACTCAACAAGCGAAGATGGTGGGGAAGGCACAGAAAGGAAGTAAAGGAACTGTGGCTGATGGTGACTGGGGGTAGGAATTCGAAAATCTACTTTTAGATATGAAAAAGACAGGAAATCAAATACAAAGTAAGAGTTATTGAGCTGCTGTTTTATTGATTTTGAGTCTGTACAGAGGCAGCAATCCTTAGGTGGGGGCCTCAGTTTTGCACAGTGACATTCAACTCTCTCCTCCCCTCAGCGTACACACCCTTCCGGCCTCAGCTTTACTGGTTCCCTGTCTTGGCTGCAACTGTGGAAATAGTGAAGATGTTGTGAGACAGGAAGTTGATCTGGAACAAAGAGACATACACCTGCTAGGAAGGTGGCCCTGAAGCCTGATTCTAGAAGTCCTAAAAGCTACCAAGCACCCCGACTCCCACCTACATTACACGGGCCTCATTCCCTTGGGGGAAGACAATACGTCCCGAGGTCTGTTGCAATGGGAAGAGGTGTGTACCACAATTTTAAAATCTCATTATCCACTTTTCTTCTCCTCACCCTCCTTCATTTAAGAGCCTCATTCTATTCTTTAATACTTTGAGATGTAGGAGCAGCAGAGGAATAAAGAGAAAAAACATCAAGGGAATGGGGGAAAAGTCAGGGACAGAAAAAAAAATGGGTGACTTGGATCAGCATCCAACCAGGAATGCAAAGGGGGCAGCAGCTGAGGGTTAAGTAACAGGAGAACCACTCTCACCACCCCACACACATCCAGTGGAGGGTTAGTGGATGAAAGGAAGGGTAGAGAGACAAGGGGCTGTATCAGACTTTTCCATTTTCAGAATCCTGGTCTGGTTGCAGGTTTGTGTGAGGAGAGAAGGCTGCCGGGAGGGGCAGCTGGAGGAGGGAGGTGGAGCTGAGTGAGTCACCAGATGAGTCACAGATCCAGTTATAAGCACAGAAAGAGGCCAAGGTCCTCCCCACCCCCAATCCTCTCAGCGCTACTGTCAGCCAGCTTCCCTTCCTTTTTCTACCACCCCTTTACCCACATGGCCAGTGAAGGGAGGTGGCATGGAGAAAGTCTACATGGGGACATCATAATAAATATTTCGTTAATCAGTTTAAGTACGGGGGGCAAAACACCCTGTGATTTGTAGACTGGGTATCCACAAAGTGAGAGAGACCGAGTGTCTGTATGACTCATTGAATCTGCAGTTGCAGGGCCTGGAGGGAAAAGGAAATTAGAAAAATCTGGGGTACAGGTGATTCCAGGCCAGGCAGGGGCTTCTAATTCTGTCTTCCCACCTGTGGCTGTGTGTCTGGGACACTGACTCCTTGGAGAAAGAAGAGGACAGAGTCTAGAGGGCTTCATCTCTGAAGCCCCTTTATGGGGAAAGAAAAAACGTGACTGGAACTTTGGATATGTGGCTGTTTAGAAAGGACTAAAAAGAATGGCAAAAGCTAGGTTCTCAGAAGTCCTTCAGAACCAGCTCCATTCTTTCCAGCTCAGTATCACATCCCAAATATACAATACAAAGTCATTGCTAATTTTGTTTGTTTTATTGGTCTGTGAGCTTTAGTTTCCCTTGAAGAACTTGAGCCAACAGGAAAGGGAGGGCACTTCCCTCCAGGCCCTGTGCAGCACTGAGTTTAACACTATCCCCATGCCATAAAGAGACTGAATCTTAAAAAAAAAAAAAAAACCTGTTTGATATAATCTTTTTATTTTGTTGATAGAATCCAGTAAGAGGGAAAAACTTTTGGTTAAATCTTATAACTCTCAATAAAACCAGCATAGATGAAGGGAGGAATTTGGAGGCCTATCCTACAGTATACCTGCTCCATCAGGGCTGGGGTGGAGAATGTAGGGTGGAGGGGTAGCACTGTCTTAAAGGGGAAAAATAAGAATCCTGAAAATCTCCCCTCTCCAATAATAACCTCAGTAAGTATCCCCATGCCCTGGATTAAAGGAACTAAGTGCACTTATTTAAGCCTTGAGAGATCATATCACCCCTCATCTAGGGTTACAGGGTCTGCCTCCCCCTTCACCCACAGACCCCTCCTTAACCAAGGCATTTTTGCTCATTTTGACTGCATGCCATGTACCCTCCTCCTCCCTTCTCCCCAACACAGTAATTGCATGGGCTTGCCTCTTCTAACCCCTCATCTTCCCAAAATACCACAAACCAACCCGAGTCTGTTTTCATTTCCCAGGGATTATCCCTTCACCCCTCTTCCTACACAACTCCTTCAAACAATAAAGCAACACAAACTTTACTCATCCCCATAGAAAAACACCCATTGACTTAGGGGCCCTCACCCTTAGAATGGAGAGGTTTTTTAATACCTCAATAAATAGTTACCTTCTCAAATTTTAAAAAAATGTTAATTTATTTCTTAATAAAAAGCTACAGGGCCTAAATAAAGCCCTATTTTACCATACTCACTCACCCCTAGGCCACCTTCCAGAATTTCCACCTTTTTTATTTGAAAAGAGGTCAAAAGGAACTGGGATTAGTTAATTTATAAATCAAAACAAAAACAAACATGACACAAGGTTTCTGTTTTTGTTCATTTGTCCTCAGTTTTTAAAAACAAAAGTATTAACTAGAATCTAGTAACAGATCAAATCCAAACACAGCAGTCCAGCAGAGAATCAAAACTTTCCTGGTTTTATACTCGGAAAACCCCTGGTCTGTTTCCATTCCTATTGGTCCAGGCAGAATCCTATGATGTCGATTCGATGGATGCCAAAGGGAAAGACGGGCGAACTGTGCACATTCAAGGAGCGAGCTTGAGCCACCCACTGTTTGGGTGCCTGTTAGGGATGGAAGTTCACGAGGTGGAGGTCTCGCCAGCGTTGTTCTAACCCCAGAAACAGGGTGAGGTGAGCAAGGCACTCACACTTGGGACACAAAAGTTAAGCGGTGCCCCCAAACTCAATAACCAAGATACTATTTTAATGCACTATTTTTGAAAACCAAAATCCACAAAGTATCAAAGCTTTAAAGACAGGATTCAATCCCACACTTGCTCCATTCAGCCTTACTTCCCTCACCCTAATCCCAGTCCTGTTGGATGCTGTCTTTAAGATTTTGATATTTTGTTCATCATTAGATTTTTTGCATTGATTTTTTTAAATACCACATTAAAACAGTATTTATCTTGATTATTGAGTTTTTTGGTACTCTCTCAAGTTTTGTACCTGAGGGGAGTGCTCTTCTCATACTAGTCCCAGTCCAGAAATACATACATTTCCTCCTTTGACCTCATTGCTTCCTTGAAACCAGTTTATTTTCAGATAAAAGCTTAAGAATTAATAGCCACAGGAAATGATTAGATTAACAGACTATCAGATTTGGAAAATAAGTGACTTTTAAGTTTGTTGAGGAGAAAAGAACCTTTCTAAACTCTGAGCAGTTCCAATAAGAGGATAATCTTGGCTGGCTTTATTACCACGGGGAATATGGGATGACAACTTTCCTGACTGGGCAGAAGCAAATACGAGGCCCCCAGCACACACACCCAGCCCATGTCTGCCTTAGATCAAATGTGGGGATTACATTCCACGGGATGGGTTATGAGTACATATCTCAAAAGAGAAATCCAAATACAGAAAAATAGCCCCAAGTAACACTCTGGACACTTAAGTACACTTATTCCCCTTCTTCATATGCACCCAGGAGTGTATACAATTGCATAGTTGATTTTTTTCCCAGAAAAAAAAAAAAAGAAAGAAAAAGGAAAATTGGCCCAGGATAGGTCCTCCGGTTTAAAGCTCTTAGAAATGGTGCTGGCCAGAGCGTAGGCTGTCCAGACTTGTGCTTTGTGCAAAATGCAAAGGAGCTTCCCCTACTGTGTCCACAGGCCCACTCCCACCCCCTGGGGGAAAGGGTTGAGTCAGGGAAAGGGGAAAACCTAGACAGATTAACTCATTGGGAGTAATCTGTGATCTGTGGTTATAGTTCACTAAAATATATTTCTCTAACTACCTTTTTATAAATTGCCCCAACCCCTACCCCATGTTTCAACATCAGTCCTATTATCAAAAATATCTCTTCTTACAAATTTTTTTTATTATTTTAATAAACTAACCACAGATTAAGGTCAGCTATGGCTTAACAAAAGAAGCCGGGATGTTAAATTCATTCTCCAAAAGTAGAGAGGAAGGAGAAAGAATCATTTAAATAGGAAAAAAGAAATCATTTTTTAAAATGCTTTTGCTCGCTGGGGTCTTTTTGTTTGTTTCTTTTCCGTTAAAAAAAAAAAAAAACAAAAAAAACCAGTCAAATAATTTGCTTTCTACAGAAATGCAGCAGCAGAAGACGGTAGTGCTCTCTTTAGGTTTTTGGTTTTGTTTGAAACAGTCTGGCCAAAGGTCTGTCCTCCTCCCACCCCTCCCAAGTGGCACCTGAACCCCAATGTGTGGTTATTGCTAAATAGTTAAAAACGATCACCCCTGTGCGAACCCACCTGGAGAAAATCCAACACACACCGCTGATCTTCTCATCACTCTCTTCCCTTCCCCAGAGGCAACTTTTTTTTCATAAAGTTAAAGTCAAAAAAAATCACAACCTTCTTCACTTAGCTGAGCTCAGACCTCAAAAAGGATAAGGGCAAGATAGGGGGCAATCGGCAATCTCCTCTTGAACTAGAACAGATGACAGACAGCTGTTTCAAGAAAATACAACTTAAGAGGAAAAAGATTCCCCTCTTAAGTTCCTCCCTTTCTCATCTCAAACCGATTTAAACTACCCCCTCCTAATAAGCACCCATGAGCACACATTACTGCCTTGCTTTCCAGGAAGAATTTATCCAACCTCAATTTCTAAATTCAAATCAACAGCAAATTTGTCTATTTTTGCAGTTTCTCTCCACACTGCTGACTCCAACCACCATGTGCTTTTTTCCAACCTAAAAGAACTTTGGTCTGCTTTTTCTTTTATTGACTGATTACTTCCTTTGTCCGTTCCTCCTCCAGACTTCTGCCCACCTCCCCGCCCCCACACACCAAACCTTCCCCTACTACTTTCCCTTAGGTCCTGGGATGGACCCAAGGGGTTATGAGACAGAATCACCATCTTTCCCCCCTTGTACCTCCTCAGTCCCATCAAGTCAAGATCGGCAAAGGACTAGTACAGCCCACGAGGCACTGTCCAGCCCTGACCTGCTCTTGCCAGCCTGGCGGCTCTCCAGCACACACACACTTAAAAGTTTCTAGCCAGGCTCCCATAAACATTACTGCATTTGCCCCATCAACATGGGGGCTGGGTCTTGATGAGCCAATTAGTTGAGCTTAACTTTCTTTGTTTAGTCCCCTTGCCCTCCAAGGTTCCCTCATTCAGAACCTGTGCACCAGCAACTCCCCACCGGGTTCACGTTCCCTCCTCCTCAGTTCTTCCCTGTAACAGCAGGAACAGAAGTTGTTTGTCTCAGGGTGTCCATAGAAGCTGCAGTTCGGCTGTTTGCATTTGGTCTGGGTTGGGGGAAGCCCCCGGGGACCTCCAGCCCATCCATCTGGCTCAGGGGGCTCTCTGTAGCCGTTGCGATAGGAATCAGCCACGCGGAAAGCAGCTGGTAGCAATGCACCCCTGTGAACTCCATCCTTAGAGTGACTGCCTGGCTCCAGAGAAGGGACGCTGTCCTGATGGGGGTAGGGTCGCCCAGGAGGGCATTGTCTGGGGAAGGTGGCATATGGTGGTAGGCCCCCCCCACATGGACCCCCTGCCAACTGCCTCCGCGGTTCCTGGCAGTGGACTCCACCCCCAGAAGGCCGAGGGATAGTAAAGCCCCCAGAGCAGCCAGGAGAGAACGCCATTGCCTTGGACTCTGCCTGGGGGGCAGTCAGCAGCTCCTCCCCGCCATCTGGCTCTGGCTTTTTGGCTGGAGGAGGCCCACTCCCTACCCCTCCATTCATGATCTTCCTCTCTGCCTCCTTCTGCTTCTGCTCTGCCAGGAATCTCTCCTCAGCATCAGAAAGGTAGCGCTGGATCATCTCCTCCTGATATTGGTGACGGTGACCCATCTTCAGGGTTCCAACAAAAATAAACTTCCCCTCCCCTTGCATCGCAATCCTCATAATGCTCAGGCTTTGCATCACCTCCTGGCTATACTTGCTCCCTCCATTACCAGCAGACTCAGATGTGGGCTTCTCAGATACAGGCCCGTCCCCAGCTGCCTCCTCTTTGCCACCCTTCCAGCTCTTCAGCGAGTTTTTCTTCTTCTTCTCCAGTGTCTCTGTGCCACTGCTTACCCCCGACCCCGTTCCCATCCCTGCAGTCTTAGAACCCTTGCTGTGCATCAGGCCTCCCATGTTCTTCTTGAGCTTGCTGCCCAAGGTTTTGCCAAAGCTGCCCAATTTGTTAGCCACGGAATCTGCTCTCTTCTTGTCCTTCTCCCGATCTCGTTTTGACTTCTCTTTCCGCTTGCTGCCCTCATTGCTGGTAGAACTGCTGCCAACTGACTCCTTGTCTGATTCCCCAGACTCAGGAGTAGACCGGGGCTCATCTCCAGCTGAGGCTGTGGGGGACTCAGGCTGGGCCAGGGGAGCCTGAAAGAGACAAGAACAGTGTTGACAGTTACTCCATTGGCCTGGGTTAAGGGAAGCCCCCAGGGACGTCTAGGCCATCCATCTGGCTCCCAGGGTTCCCTGCAGCCATTGCTATAGGAATTAGCCATGTGGAAGAGGGATGGTAACACGCCTGTAAACTTCCTCCTTGGAGTGACTGCCAAGTTCCAGAGAAAGGCGGCTGTCATGATGGGGGAAGGGTCACCCAGGAAGGCATTGTCCTTCCCCGGCCCCAGTCGGCTCTCCCATGGGCCAGGGAAAGATGTATCTAATATCTAACTTTTATCTCATCCCCTGCAATTTGACTCCCTTCTGTAGTAAGAAGATATCAAAATGAAGCCTGACTGTTCTTCCAGAGCAATAAGCAACTATATAATACATGGCTTCTGGGTGAGGAGGGAGAATATTCTATACACACTGGAATGTCCTTTATTATAAATTTCTCTATGCCAAATTCTGCCCAAAATTAACCTCAAGGAAGTCTTGACTAACCACAACCAACGAAGTCTAACCATTCTATATCCCCTCAACTTATAGACATTCAGCCCTGGAGTCCATCCATGTGCCCTGGCACCTGTGTTCCTGATCTATGGATAATAATGATGTCCTCAGAACCTCCTGGATCAGGAGTTGTTTAAGCTACTCTGTCTCATCTGGTGCCTGATACAGAGGTCTATGTATAGAGGGCTTGGGAAAAAGTAATGACAATCTCAAGTTCACCAAAAAGTCCAGAAAACTTTTCTTGAAGAATGTGTTTTAGAACACAGAAATCAGAAATCAGAGCTTGGTTGGAGAGGAGATGTGGAAAATAGAGGGCACTGACAGGCAGAAAGGCAGGAAAACGTGTCTTTTGGAACTTATCTGATATTTTCCCATTATTCCTAACCTTGAACCATAAGCCACCACTCAGAAGAGATTCAGAAGGAGACTACCACCACATGCCCTTGTTCTCCCTGTCACTGAAAATGAGGAAGTACACGGTGGGGTGGGAGAAGTCCTCACCTGTGCATCAGAGGACACCGGGATCCACTTCACATTCATGTAGCCATGAAGCAAATGCAACTTGACCTCTAGGGACAGGATTACACTGTGAAAAGGAGAAAAAAAGAATTAAAAACATACAACGACCTTTAAAAAGCAAAACAGTATGATCCAACTGAGAGGTAGGATGGGTGAGGACTACATGGCTTGGGACTCAGACAGAGTTGGGTTTGAATTACAGCTCTCCCAAATACTAAAGCTTTGTGACCTTCAGCAAGTCACTTCAACCGCTAAGACTCAGCTGGGGTTGATAATGGGGATACATAATAATATCACTCCTGTGGGGTTGTTGTGAAGATTAAAATAGTATTTGGAAAGGGCCCAGCACAGTGTCTGGAAAATAGGAAATACCTACTAAACACAGCCATTATTCTTGTTGCTGTTGTAAATACTATTTAAAAGGAGCTTTTGATAATTAGGTGAGAACTTTTTTAAAAGCCATAAACTCTTGGTTTTTAAATCATCCCTTTCAGTTGGATCCCAGTTTCAGGAGCCCACGGAAGGAAGCACTGGGTAAGAGGTAAGGGAGGAGCTTTTACATTCACAGACCCTTCACAGGACGCTGTACACAGAGGCAGGGAGCCTCTGGGCTCCAGCTTCTGGGAGGAGGGGTGTGTGTTGGGAGAGAATGTATTTTTCTTGCTATTTAAATTCCAGAAAGGCAAAAACCCAGAGCAAACTATTTTGGTCAACTATTTAAAACCCGTCTCACTTGAGCTGCAGAGGTGTGATTTGATTATCTTGATTTTCTGATCACTGTTTTGGGATTCTGGGACATATCAGTGAGAGAACACTCTTCATGAACTGATTGGTGGTTACCAGGGGAAAGGGGGGCTGGGGGGTGGGCACAAAGGGTGAAGTGGTGCACCTACAACATGACTAACAATAATGTACAACTGAAATTTCACAAGGTTGTAAACTATCATAATCTTAATAAAAAGCAAAAAAAAAAAAAGAACACTCTTCATATTATAAAGAAAGAACAAGTCCATCTTCCCAAAGACACTAAAGCTAGGGCATGACAGTCTTGCTTCAGAGCTGAGGAAAAGTCCCTGGGAGACAGAGGCCATATGTGGAAGAGATTGCAGCTACAAAGCAGATGGAAAGGCTAGGTCTGCCTCACCTGGCCAGTCGGACATTGTCACTGTCATCTTTGCCCCATTCCCAGCCCTTTCCAGGGTCCACAGCAAAGTGCAAGGGCAGCAGCTTATGCTCTGAATCTGTAAGTGGGATCACAGCTGAAGAGGAAAAAAACATGTCATCAAAGAGTCTCCTTGAGGAGAGAGGAAAGCAACTGAACACAGGCTGACTTCACTAAAAAGGAGGCTGAATCATACCACAGATCTTTAACTGTAGCCACTTCTCAATTCTTACATGTGAATTACCCTAGCATTAAAAACTAACGGACTGGTTTTCCCTTAATATCCAGCACTCAATTTAGGCCACTAATCTCCACGACTCCTCACCAGTCAGTCAACTAACACTCATAATGTTCTTGCCAGTGAATGTGGATTCAGGGAATTCAAAATCATTAAGACACAGCAAGGGGTCATTTGGAAGGTTATGACCTTAATACATAAACTCTTTACTCCAGAACAGGGAGCAGGGAATACAGGCTACTGTGTTTTTCCCCAAAACCTGTTTTTTTTTTTAATCCTTAATTTTAAAACTCTGGTATATCTTATAGTTTAGTAAAACAGTATCAATATGTGCTGTCTGGGCTTGCACCTCACTTAATTCTTTCCTCTTACATTCTCTCTCATTTCAGTTTTTCCAAGTGAAAATAAAGCAGACCAAAAGACACCAGAGACACAGACATTGCATTCAGTACCTTGGTCCTTGGCATTCTCCTTCTGCTCCATGGACACAAGTGCAGAAAAGTGGGCCTGATCATAGGCAAGCACCAGAGGGGAGCGGTGACACTGGCTGGCTGGGACCTCCAAGGGCAGATAGATTCCCCCAAAGGGAATAGGGGCGAATGCTGCAAGAAACCGTGAAGATTATTACCAAGGCGATGTTCTTGCCTAGTGGGCAATCCCTCCACTCTACTCTGCCAAGTGAGTCTTCCCTTTCATTCCAACCCCTGTTTAATAGTACTTTCCTAAGAAGCCTCATCAATTAACCCCAACTGCTTTACTCTGAATCTCTAGAGAATTTTGCATTTTTCTAATTTATACCTTGTTTTCTTCCAAGGGTCTATATGTTCCCTTCCCTGCCCTCCTCCCAGTGCTTAGCCTAAGGCTCTGCAAATAGGGGGTGCTCAGGATGGAGTAAGGATTAACTGACTCACCTTCCCCGCCGGAGTCCCTCAGCATGGTGTCTGCCACGACGACTATGGGCCTCCTAAGCACATGGGCAAGGACAAAGACGTGGAATTCTTCTAGGCTCTCATACACAGGCTCCTCTGAACTCTCCACCCTTGAGTTGCAAGAGGGGAGAGAGTAGAAGGGATTCAGTGGAAGGGAAAGGGAAGGAAACAAAACAAGAGACCTCTAAAGACCAGTTCTGCAAAGAGGAAAAAGAGACTATCCTTCTCTGGTTTTCTAATCTTAAGGCTGCCACGGACATAGCTGATTATTTTATGCTACCATGGCTGTTTCTACTTCCATTTCACAGATGGGAAATCTGAGAAAGCAGATCTGAAGGCTCTAGGGTTAAAGTAGCGTGAAGAATCTGGAGGTAATCCCTCTCTTCGTACCCATCTTGCTCAGCAGCCTTTCCCAATTCTCTTTATCCAGTAGCTCAATACGCAACTGTGGAGCCTCATCCTGCTTACTTTACCCACCACGACCACTCACATATCACACACATCATGTCCTACAATAAAAAATTCCTCTTCCTATGTTCCCTCACCATCTACCTAGTGACCTAATCAGAAATCTGTGAAATACTTATTGTTCTTTATCTCTGATCTTCAATTAATCATCTGGCTTGACCAATTCCATCTCTTAAGTGTCTCTTCTATCTATCTCCTCTGGCCCATCTACAATCTACCAGTCTTGCTCACACCCATTGCCCTGTTTCCTGGGTTACTACAAGTGCCTCTAGTCTCTCTCCCCTCCACTTCATCATCCACTCTGCAGTCAGCAGGTTCAAATATGCGAATTTGCTCCCATCACTCAGATACTCACAGTTCAGTGGCTTCCCGCCCCCTAACACAATGTTATTCAACATCGAATACCTGCTACAAATGCAGATTTCTGGGCCTTACCTGAGTCCAACTCAACTGGACTTCCTTAGGGTGGAGGTCCAGAAATCTGAATTTTAAACAATTGCCTCAGATTATTCTTATGCGCAATAAAGTTTGGATAGGTTATAATTTTTAACTTTTTATTACAGAAAATTTCAAAATTTTAAACATACTGAAAACTGGAAAGAATATTATACTAAACTCTCATGTATCCACCACCCAGCCTGAACAATTATAAACACATGGTCAATCTCGTTGCACCTAGACCTCAACCTACTTCCCTAGCAGCCCCCACCCTACCTCACCAGATTATTTTGAGGCAAATCCTGGACATCATATCATTTCATCCAAAAATATTTCAGTTTCTATCTCTAAAAAATAAAGGTCTCCTTTTAAAAACCACCACAATACCATTAATATCACACTTAAAAAAGTTAACAATAACCAAACATGTAGACATTGTTCACATTTCCCCAACTGTCTTATAAATGTCCATTCCAACGTCTTTTAACTGTCTTTAAACTTAGGTTCTCTCTCGCTTTTTATTTTCCTTGCAATTTATTTATTGAGGAAACTGGATCATTTGTCCTGCTGTTTCCCAAAGTCTGGATAGTATACAATTTTACTTGCTTAGCATGGTTCAAGAGAAAGCTTATCATGGCACACAAAAATCTGGGTTGCCCAGCCTCATCTATCTATCATTCTGCACCACGTCCTCTATATTCCAGCAACACTGACCTGTAGGTCCTAGAACATACCATCCTGTTACACCCTTCTGTGCCCTTACCATGGTTCCTCTCTTTCCTTCTAACATCCTTTTAGCACAGAGCTCTTTGGACACTGAGGACTCAGTGAAGATTATTTCCTGCTCCCCCACTTAGCCATACTTACCCACCACAATTGGCTCCATTGGTACCTAGATGCATGCGAGGTTCACTTGAGGCAAGCTTGATCAGCTCATTCCATTCCTTCTGCCATTCATCCTCTGTGTATACCAGCCCTGACTGTGTGAAAGACAGGCAGGGATATCAAGCAATTAGAGGCTAGGTTCAAGAGGCAATAGCCATTCCAACTCACTCACATTATCCTGCTCTCCATTCTCCTAGCACTTATCTTACAATTTGTACTACAAGTCACATTTCTTCTTTTTATAGTCAAGATTCATGGAAGAATAGTCTATAATCTCTCTCACACTTCTTTTTCATCCATTTGCCAACCCACTGCAATCTAGCTTGTTTCTGCCCTCCAGCCTACCCCCCTCATCCCCTACATATCACTTTACCTAACTGACTTTGGCAAAGGAAAATGACCTTCTAATTGCCAAATTCAGTGGATTCTTTGGTTCTCATCTTTCTTACCCTTCATTTGGCATTTGATCTTCTCTTTAAACTTTCTTCTCCTTTAACTTATACAATGCTACTTTCTCCTACCTCTCTGAACTCTGTCTACTCCAGAAATATTGGTGTTATGTCAATGACTTTAGCTTTGGTTCCTTTCTTCCACTCCCATAAACTCATCTACTGCCATGTATATGCTCAGGAATCTAAAATCTCCCTCTCCAGCCCAGACTTCCTCTTAATTTCTGTCTGCACATCCAGCTGTTTATTGAAGATGGCCACTTGCCCATGACTACCTCAAACTCTATACAGTCAAAACTGAACTCCTATCTCTTCCAAAACCCACTCTTCTTCCTATATTCTTACCTTAGGGAATAGCACTATCATCCACACACCCGAGATGGAAACCAGGGAGTTATCTAAGAACCCTCTCCTTTCACCCACTCCATACCTGGATCCCTTCAGTCAACAATTATTAAGTATGAACTATTGCTATGGATGCTTAACTGGTTTTTCTACTTCCAGTCATACATTCTTCTGATCCATTTTCTACAAGGGTACCAGAAAGATTTTTCTAAAATTAAAATCTGATGATTTTTGCTCCCTGCTACAAATTCTTTTAAGAGCTGTCATTGCCTATTAGATATAGTTGAAACTCCTTAAGTATAGCATACCAAGTCCACTTCCCAGCTGCTACCCATCTCTCTAGTCTGATATGTCATTTAATTAGCTGGAGTTCCTTGAATGCACCATGTTGTTTTATACTTCTCAGCTTTTGTGTGGGTCGTTCCTTTTGCCTGGAGCAGCCCATTCCCTATCCAGCTGGTGAACAATTTCTCAGCTGTCAGGAGAGAAGGCAAGTGTCATTCCTCTATGAAGCCTTTCCTAAATCTCCCTGATAGATTGACCACTCCTTCCTTTGTGCCTTCCATCCTAAACTGCCATACAGACTTCTAGCATAGAAGTCATCAACTGTTACTTTGTTGCAATTATGTATTTACACATCCATCTCCTCCTACTACTTTTGGGCCAAGGACTGTTTTATGCAGTATGCCTAGTGTCTATTATGTGATCAGTAATCAATAAATACATGCTGAGTGAAACTACAATTTTTATCAAAGGAGTGGGAGAAGCAGTACAAATAATTTTTAAAAATCATATTGGCTTCAGGATCTATATGATGATTTGGGAGACAAGTCTACCTTATTAATTATATTTTCTTACATTAGTATTAAAATGAGTTTATACAGCTTAAACACACACTGAGAGAGTAGAATCACACTGGAAACATGAGGGGCATCAAGAACAAATTTAACAGGGATTAAAGAGCTGTTGTGAGCATATTTTACTTTAATAATAAAAAAACGACAAAGCTATTTTCAGTTTGTAAAATGCTATCACAAGTTTTTTCACTTAAAAATTAAAAGAATAATGCACAGGTTATATATGAGGTGCTCTGCTCACTCTGATAAATGGTCACCAATACACATCCAGGAGGATCGGTCTCCCTCTTCCTCTCACCTATTTCTGCTTCCTGTTTTTATATACACAGCCACTAGGTGGAGTACCCTTCTAGCCTGAAAAGGCTCTTACTGGGTTTTACCACCAATTTCAACACAAAACAAGGAGGCCCAGGAAATCAAAACTAATTTAGTTTGTTTGGTGTTTGATACTGGCTAAAAGAAGCTCCCCAGTCCATCACTCCTCTCCCTACATTCCCACTCCCAAGGTGGGGTATAATGCCATGAATGGTCTGAGCTAAAACAATTATCTAGGCCACATTTTCAGTATGGAACTTTCAATGTGCTGAGTAAAAAGATTGCTCCTTCGCTAGCCACTGTTCTCTATGCATGTATTTCCACTGGGGACTTCGAGAGGAAATAAGTGGCTGACCAAAAATAGCACTTGGGTATTTTTGGGTGTCCTGGATAAATACCATCATAATCTAACCCCACTTTAAAAATAATAACTATAATAGCTTAATAGCTGGAATTGGGCACACCAAGTGTCTGACTATTACTTCTACTTAATAGCTAGCATGCTCTGGTTTGGCCTTTTTTTGTCTCTGGAGTGGGCAAATCTAAGGTTCAGGTATGGTGTGAATTCAGTAGTGAGGAAGTCAAACTCTAGGCTGACGCCAGCTCAGGCAAAAGAAGCCCTCCACAAGGTCCAGCCCAGCTCACCAGGGAGCCATGGGGTTTGGTGGTAATAAAGAATGCTCTTTACTTGGCCTTGCCCCTGTGCATTTATTTCCCTCAAGAATCTTCTGGGGTAGATAGGCTGATCAAAGATAGGATTCTGGTCTTAAAATCATTCTAATTTTAACAATTGGATTCTTTTTTGTTTGTTGGTTTGGTGAAGAAGATTTGCTCTGAGCTAATACCTGTGCCAATCTTCCTCTATTTTGTATGTGGGTCACTGCCACAGCTTGGCTTGACGAATGGTGTAGGTCTATGCATGAGATCCAAACCTACAAACCCAGGCTGCCGAAGTGGAGCACACCAGACTTAACCACTACGGCATGGGGCAGCCCCAGATTTTTTGTTTTTGAGAAAGAAACATAACACATTCTACTTACATATTTTAAATCTTCAGGGCATAAAATTCTAATAACTAAAACAAAAAAACCCTTAGTTCTACATTATGGTCAGTTATGACAGAACAATAAAAGGAGAAAAGAAAGAACATGGAAAGAAAAGATAACTTTCTGAAGAGATAGTCTCATATTAATGCCAGAAACATCTAGCCATATACATGGTAAAATATAGATATACACGAAGAGCAGGAGGTTAAACATAAAAGACAGAGAGGGAACCAGGGGAAAAAGAAACAGGAAGACCCATTATCTTTATGTAAATATATATTGTCATTATTAAAGAGAAAGAGTCAGCAAACTTTTTCTGTAAAGGGTGAGATAGTAAATCTTTCAGGCTTTGGGGGCCATATGAACTACTCTATTCTCTTGCTGGAGCAGGAGAGCACTTACATAAACATACACACATAAATGAATGGGCGGGACTGTTTCCAACAAAACTTTTTTTTTTTTTTTTTTTACAAAACTAGTTGGTGGGATTTGGCCCATGGGCCATAGTTTGCCCAACCCCTCTTGTGGGGATGGAAAGTACAAACAGTCCATTGTTGCTTTCTTATACAAAAGAAGCCTCAACATTTACTAAACCCCTGAGAAGTACCATTCAAACTCAAGTTAACAAGCATACTTTGAAAATTTTTAAACAAAGTGAGCATATGAAAAACAAATGGTATATACAGCCAAAAACATTTTTTAAGCATTTACATTTCTACAAGGGTTGAAAACATAAGTCCTTAAAAATTGGTCTAGGCTTATTTTAAGCAAAGAAACAAAACAATAAAAATCCTATAGACTTGTGATATCTCATTTTGCAAAGGATTGCCACTAAAGGCTTTTCTCGAGCACCTATCAGGTGAAAATCACAATGTTAAGATACCTTCTCTACAGGTCTCTGCTTCCCCACACCAGTTCTCATGACTATATCAGAAGGCATTCATCCTGTGGGGTTATCTGCATTTTGTACAATTTCTAGGATTACAGGAGGAGTAACACCGACCTAAGCATCTGGAGACATTTCCTACTGGTAGGCACTGGGCATTTCCCCAGGTAACTTTGGGAAACAAGGTGCTCCCAACCAAGGCCCCTCACCTCTTTATTCTGCTGTGTCTGCTGCCACCTCCAGCGCCGTTTTAATGCCTCCTTCTCGGCTCCCTTCTCCATGAGCGCATACAAAGCCTTCCGCAGCATCAAGTCCCGATCGTGGAAACCCCACATCCCTACGGCAAGAAAGCATAACAGAAAGAAACCTTACCTTGACTCAACTCCACTTGTTAATTATGATACACAGACTCCAGCATGAAGGAAATCAGGCGGAAGCCTAGGTTCAAAGAAACTCCTGCTGTGACTTAGGGGAAAGGTACTTAAGAAAGAAAAGATGTTCCTACTCCGAAAGTTCAGAAACTGAGAACTTGAACATGGGGAATATACAACATACTACAAACTCCTGGCAGGAAGCCCTTCCTGGTGATGCAAGTCTAACGAACTAAAATATAGCACAGCAGCAGATAAAATGGGTCTGGCACGTGGCAATCAGCATCAAAGCTTGAGGGATATTTGGAAAATGGGGACTTTTTTTAAAGCTAAGACAAATAATATATTAAATTATACATAGGCTTTAAAATTTAAAGCAAACATGTCTCACAAAGGACTGATGAAATATATTTTCTTTATACACCAAAAGAATAAATATTAAGTAGACTTATATACACACATACAGTTATATACTTCTTGCTTACTGCTGCTAATTACTTCTGGGGGTCAGCTCTCAGTGTGGGGCTCATGCTAAATCCTGTGTTCTCCATACCATCTCTAAACAAGACTGAAAAACCACGGGAGGGCTCTCTTCCATCTCTTCCTGCTGACACACACACACATAACCTTGCTCTGAACCGTCACTTCTGCCTAAGATCAAGGCTGGTTGGATCAAGTCCTACGTAAGAGATTTAACTCTATCACTTTCTTTATATAAGGGAAGGGAGGATCACTTTCAAGACTTACCAAGAGAGGCTGCATGCAGGAGGCAGTTTCCATCTCCAGTTGTTGCCAAAGGAAGCAACCTCTGACAGGTGGGATCCACACTTACCCACCAGTTCAAACGCCCTACAGAAACAGGAGGAAGAGGAAAGGAGCACATTATCCATAAAGCCTTTCCCACTTCCCTATTTCTAAAACAGACTCCAAATTTGCCTCCTCTAGAAAGCCTACCTAGAATAAAACCATCATTCTATTACTCTTTATATCTTCTTCATTTATATCTAATCGATCAGAATCTGGTGAGCACAACTGGTTAGATCAGTGGTTCTTAAGGGGACATTTGGCAATGTCTGGAAATATGTTTGGTTGTCACAACTGGTGAGGGATGCTACTGGTGTCCAACGGGGAGCAGCCAGGGAGGCTGCTAAACACAATATAATGCACAAGGCAGCTCACACAACAAAGATTATCAGGTCCTAAATGTCAGTAGTGCTAAGATTGAACAATCCTGGGTTAGATGATGAGGCCAAGGTCATAGATTAAAATCTGCTTGATTTTGACTGCTTCGTCTGGCTCTGATTCCTTCACTCTGGTCAGGAGACCGGTAAATATTGTCGCAACAAAGCTCAGCACAAATCTATCATCAGTAAAGGAAAAACAACCCAAAGCATGTATTTAAAGTGTCATGCAAGTTTCATCTGCATATATGACAGTCAGCATGTCAGCATGTATGCAGTGTGACTTTAAAGACATCAGCAATATGACAAAGTAAATAAAACACCCGAGAAAATGAGTCCCAATTCTGTATAGTCATCCCACAACTGCAAATCTATTATACCTATGAGGAAAATATTTTATGAATGATGCTTAAAAGTTTTCTTAAATTACTGAAAAGTCTACAGAAATAAAACTGGCCTATAATCTCACTAGCCAGGTAACTTGCTTTTTTTTTTTTTTTGAGGAAGATTAGCCCTGAGTTAACATCTGCTGCCAATCCTCCTCTTTTTGCTGAGGAAGACTGGCCCTGAGCTAACATCCATGCTCATCTTCCTCTATTTTATGTGGGACGCCACCTCAGCATGGCCTGATGAGTGGTGCCATGTCCGTACCCAGGATCCAAACCAGCGAAACCCTGGGCCACTGAAGTGGCATGCCCGAACTTAACCACTCTGCCACGGTGACCGGCCCCCCATGGGAGTTTTTAATAACTGACTAGCTTTTCCAGAACTCCCAGCTGCCTCAACCTATCATATTAACTAATTCTAATAATAATTTAAGATAAACACAGTTGTATAGGTAAATAAGTCTTTTGAGAGAGGTTCATATAAATAAATGTGACTTTTAGATTAATTGCTACTATGCATCACATACGGCACTGGTTCTTTCAGTTCACAAGGGTGTTCTAGAGCCAATTATAATTCACTTGTATTTTTTTCATACATTGATTTTTAGGTATTGATTCCTAGGCTTTTTGTGTATATATCTGGTTTCCCTTCCATCAAACAGGAAATTTCCAGAGGAAAGTGTTTAATTTGTGTCCTTTCTTCAACTTGAAGAAGCACCTAGCTCAGGACAGGTTTATCTGACTGATGCTGACTGTGACCGCAATTAGATCACACACTTACACTGGAAGTAACTGGTCAAGCCCAGCCCCTCCATATGGCTGCCTCTAGGTGGAGAGCAGAGGGAAAAGCACAGGAGAGGAAGAGTTCACCGACCTGCCTGTTCCAAAGCGACCAGCATGGACTGTTCAATGAGGTCTCTCTCTATGAAGCTGCGGAAGTCTTCATTGTACACAGTGAGATCTGGAAGCTGGAAGGCACAGATGGGCATTTCCAGGGGGTGCTCACTGCTCCCCCCACCCCCACCATTGGAGGAGACATGGGACCGGGCCAGGGAAACAATGCTGGAACTGGCGTGGGAGATGCCCCTAGACAGGCGTTTTTCTGCAATGAGAAATGGAGTCACCTTAGAACATATTCAGCCCACTCAGAGAACTCTCCATTCAGATGGTGATGGTTACCTCTTGCCAAGGTTTCCAGTCAGGGAAAAACTGAGAGTCTAACTGGCTACCCAATTTCACTACCCTCTTTCTCAAGCCAAACACAACTGGAGAAATACAGAAAGTGGCATTTTTCCAGGCATTCACACTAGCACCAAATATACATTCCTCTGTCTACCCTTTTTGGAATTTTACCTGAACAACTTCTCCCTATGACTGTCTTCTTTCACTTCCATTTCCCCACATACTAGGGACCCATTCCATTTGGCAACTTGGTCATTGGTGGGAGGAAGAGGGAACCAGGGAATGGGGTTTCATTTGGCTAGATTGAGTCAAATAATCTCTTTGATAATTTTCAGGATCTTGGAAATGTAGAAAAGGATTTCCATTATAGAAAATTAATCACAAATCTTACACATTCAGGAACTTTCTGACCTACCATCAATAACATTAATTTATATTATTTATTACAACTTTTCTTGATACTCATATTTATCAGAAATTTATAGGTACAATCAATTCTTACTTAACATGCTATAGAGAAAGTCAGTAACACAGATAGTGACTCAAACTATTCCATTTGTTTTGAATACATGGCACTTAAAATTCACCAGCAGATATTACAATGGTGACCATAACGTGCTCAGTGTAGTATTACAATTCATTTGCATGGCTTGAGTTATATAAAGATAATCAAAGAGCTAAAAATCGTGTTGGGTAGCAATTCTTAATCCAATATTTGCCAGAGATGATGCACAAAGTAAGGAAAGAGTTGTCTAAAGTTATATTTTAGTGATGTCTTTTTTTTTTTTGAGGAAGATTAGCCCTGAGCTAACATCTGCTGCCAATCCTCCTCTTTGTGCTGAGGAACACTGGCCTTGGGCTAACATTTGTGCCCATCTTCCTCTACTTTATATGTGGGACGCCTGTCACAGCATGGCTTGCCAAACGGTGCCATGTCCGCACCCGGGATCCAAACTGGCAAACCCAGGGCCGCCAAAGTGGAACATGTGCACTTAACCGCTGCGCCACCGGGCCAGCCCCAAGTGATGCCATTTTTTAAACTCTGTTTTTAGGGATTTAAAAAGTACCATGTGCCCATGGTAAAAAATCAAACTGCATAAAAGGTTACAAAGAAATCTCTCTCATTCAAAATTCCTGACCCCTTCCCCAGAGGCAACCTTTTGCATCCTTCTAGAAGCACATATAGCCTTTAAAATCATTTTTAAAAATATAAACAGAAGCATACTATATACACTTACCTTTCTCAATAGATTTTAGAGATTCTTCCAATATAGCACGTCAAATTCTACCTAATTCTAACGGCTGCAGAGTATTCCACAATATGGACGATTACAATTTATTTAACCACTCCTCTGCTAAAGGACATTAAAAGTTATTTTCAAGCTTTAACTTTCAAGCTTTACACTACATATGTGTATGTCTATTTATGCATGTGTGTATGTATTTATTTAAAGGATATATGTATATATACACGCACATGCACATACACATAGATGATAAATTCCTAGAAATGAAAGTGCTGTTTCGGAGTATATCAGCATTTTTAAATTTTGATAGATACTGACAAATATTAACAAAATGCCCTCCCATGAGGCAGATGGTAGTGATCCTTTGAATTCTATCTTTATGTGTACCACATCCCAACAATTAGATTGTTCTCCGCCTCCCTCCATTTCTTTCACAGTATCTAAAGAAGGCCTTTATACAGGATAACACTCAAGGTGCAGAGAGACAGTAAGGGGCTCAGCAACTGGACAGACTGAGGCCACCTCTGATCAGTTTGGCTAGGGAGAAGGGGGAGGAATGGAATCATCTTCAAGGGATCACTAAACTCTCTGACTCCACTTAGCAGTCCCCTCCCTTCCTTTCTACTCTGTAAACAGAAACACCCCTCAGTTACCCAACTACCTTGAACGATGTCATCCTGCCGCTGTAGGGTGGGTCGGGGAGGGCGAGTAGACTCTCTATCAGAAAACCCTTTCTCAGGGGTCCTGGAGCCACCACTCCGTTCACTAAAGGGCAGGGGCAGGTTCCCAGCATGGACTTGACGTAGCTGTTCAAAATCACTGAGGGCGGCACTCACGTCCCAATTCTTTCCTGTCAGGAGACAAAGCAAAAAGTGAATTGGGCACTCAGAGTACAGGGGAACTGAGAAAAAACAGAACAAACACTCTAACCATCCTATCAAAACTAGCCAGCATATACTCACGCACTTCAGTCATTCCCCTTAGCCACACCTTGCTTTAGTTTTCTTCACAACACTTCAATCTAAGATATCACAATTTCTTTTCTTTACTTATGGTCTACTTCCTAAGTAAGCTCCATGAGCAGAGGAAGTTTGTCTCTCTGAACTGAAAGGGCCCTTTGAGACCTAGTAACCTCATTTACAGATAAAGGAAATGAAGCCTAAAGAGGCAGAGTGTCTTGCCTAAAGTCACCAGGGCCCAGCAGGACTCAAGCCCAGGTCTCCAAACTCTGAGATCCAGAGAGTTCTTAGCCTAGAAGTGCTCTACAGTGTCCTAAACCACCTGAAATTGTATATAAAGTTATAGGTATATGCATTTTTCTAAAGAAAGAGCTGAGAGCTGTCATCAGATTATCAAACGGAATTGTTTTTTTAAACTTTGTTTTTTCTTTAAAGATTGGCCCTGAGCTAACATCTGTTGCCAATCTTCCTCTTTTTTTTTTTTCTTCTCCCCAAAGCCCCCCAGGACATAGTTGTATATTCTAGTTGTAGGTCCTTCTGGCTGTGCTATGTGGGATGCTGCCTCAGCATGGCTTGATGAGCGGTGCTAGGTCTGCGCCCAGGGTCCAAACTAGTGAAATCCTGGGCCACCAAAGCAGAGCAAGCGAGCTTAACCACTCGGCCACAGGGCCAGACCCCAAGAGAATTGTTAACTACCCCAAAATTTAAGAATCACTACTCTACTGAAGACAAGGCCCTAAATAATAGACTTGTCATAATGGATTTTTTTTTGTTGCTTTCTCCAGTTAAATTACTGGATAAATAACATACTGCATAATTGTTCATACTTCTTTCTGTTCTATCATCTGCCACCACCTTAATTCAATTCTTATCACCTAGCATCCCCCCTCCAACCCACTCTAAGAATCCCATGAGACTAACCTTTCTAAAGCACAGTTCTGATCATATCAGTTCCATGATCAAAATCTTTAATGATTTGCCCTTGCCTACGGAATAAAGCCTAAGCTCCTTTGTCTGACATTCAAGGCTTTCTATGACCTGGCCTACTTTTCTAGCCTTTTCTCTGTGCTTCAGTTTCCCTGGTTACGAAAGTAGAGATGATACCATATAGTGTTGTTATGAAGATTAAATGAATTGAAAGCACTTAGAACAGTGCTTGGTACACAGAAAGCATTATATATGTATTTGTTGCAGTGGCTGTTATATTTCTTATTATTGTTATAATTCTCCAGTTAAGCTATATTAATCATCCATGCCTGACGAAGTTACTTCTGAATCATTACAGTCACCATTTGTTCCAACACCCTTTGCTCACTCTGCTTCAGTCAAACCGGCCTCTTTGCTATTCCTAGAATAAACTAAGACCACTCCCACCTACAGCCTTTCCATGAACTATGCCCACTGCCTGGAAGGCTCTTTCCCCAATATACCTACACAGACAATTCCTCATCTCCTTCAGGTATTTGCTCAAATGTCACATTCTTAATAAGGCCTACCCTTACTATCCAATTGAAAGTCGCAACCTACCTCATCATTCACCCTACCATTTTCCATAGCACATAACACCTTATAATATACCTTACTTGGTTATTGTGTTTATTGTTTATTGACTATCTCTCCTGCTAGAACACAAGGGCAGGGATTTTTGTTTGTTTTGTTCAAGCATCCAGAAGCTGGCACACAATAGGTCCTCAATAAATATTTGTTGAAGAAGAGAGGACTTCTGTCCTGAATAAATGAATGAGTAAATGACATGTCTTGAGCACTGGGTCTGTATTTACAACTGTCTGCAAAATTCCTTAAAATCAGATCCTCCTAACAGTCAACATGTCCCAAACCAAATGTCCATCACCTTCCCTCCTAAAACTTGCTTTTCCCCCTCCTTCTGTATCCCCTAAATCAGTAACGGCATCACAACCCCTCCAGGCCAGAAACTTCAGTCATCTTCAGCTCCTCGTTATTCCTTAGATCCCACGCCACCTCCTTCCTCACTATCTAGTCAATCCTCAGAGTTGTTTGTATGCCTACAACAACTCTCCAATCTATTCTTTCTTGTCCATTTTTATTGTCACTGCCCCAATTCACTGTCCTCATAATCTTTACCTGGTCTTTCGTCTTTTGGGAGGGGGCTCTCTAGTCTCTTTACTCCTAATCTCTACTCTCTCTCATTTGTTCTTTACACTACAACCAGAGTTAACTTTTAAAGGAAAAAGCAAGAGATAGAAAGACAGAGACAGAGAGAAAATGCAGATCAGGTCCTTTGAGTCTCCTTCTAAATTACATCTGAAACCCACCCACTTCTTATGCTACTGCATCCCCGTCCCAGTCACCATTATTTCTCACCTACTACTATTGCCTACACTGTGGCAATACTCTTGACTGCTTTCACCACTTCTCCGGTCACCTTCCAATCCATTCCTTACCCTTCAACCACTACACTACTAAAAACTCAAATCCAATCATGTCACTCCCCTGATTAAAACCCTTCACCAGCTTCCCACCAAACACAGAATGACATTTTGAACTCTTTACCATGACCTACAACGGTCCCTGTATTCTGCTTCCTGCCTATCTAACCAGCTTCCTACAATTCTTGCACCACTCTTCCTACCTCGTTCACTATTAGTTTCTCCAATGTGCCAAACTCTCTTTCATCTTAGGGTCCTTGTGTAAGTTATTCTTCTATATAAGCACTCTCTTCTACATGCCTTTGTCTTGCTACTCCTAGGCATCCTTCCGGTTCAGCTCAAATGTCACTCCCTCAGAAAGGCCTTTTTCTACACTTTATATCTAAATTAGTTTTCTCTCTTACACTTCCATAGCACCCTCAACTTTTCTTTCACATCATGAATATGTGTGCACATGGATGTATGTGTGCATGTGTAAGAGACAGAGAAAGAGAGAGCACAGGCATTAATTTGTAACATAACTGTTAAGAGCCAGACTCTGAAACTAGATTGCCTAGGTTCGAATCCTACTTAACTTCTCTCAACCTCAGCTTTTTAAATCATAATGCTGGGATAATAAAACCTGCAGAGTGGCTGGGAAAATAATACATCTCAAGTGTCTCAGATATACTAAACACATACAGGTGTTCAACACATGCTACAAGAGGAAGAGGAGGCATTTGAGCTGAACTTGAATGACGAGAATTTCAGGAGAATAATGGAGGAAAGGACACTGCAGGAAACAACTTAACATGATCAGGGAAAGGTGACAAGTTGGGCCTGGCTAGAGCACAGGGAGTGTAGGAGAATGTAGTAGGAGATTAAACTGAAAATTCAAGATAAGGGCAAAATCTTACTGAATTAGCAAGCCGAAATTTTAAACCCTGATCTTCCATCTCCAAACTAACACTCTTCCCACTCTTTAACATTAGCTAAGCAAATGTTAAATTGTCACACCTTGCTAAGGCTGACAATCTGAAAAATTACCTGCATATCTAAGAACTTGCCCCTTCTCCCACAGGCTTATCCATTTGCATGAGTATATATTTTCATCATCAAAAAGCATCTGTTAATTATGACTCCAAACAAAGAATCCTACTGACATGATTCCAAGCCTTAAAGACCTTAAAAATCTAGAACATTTACACTTATGTGTATATACAGATATAAGTAAACAAAAGCAGCAAAATGAAAACATTAAATTAGTTCACTCTACATAGAATTACCCATACAAGGGGCCGGCCCCGTGACCCAGTGGTTAAGTTCGCACACTCCACTTCAGCGGCCCAGAGTTTCGCCAGTTCCGATCCCGGGTGCAGACATGGCACCACTCATCAAGCCACACTGAGGCGGCATCCTACATGCCACAACTAGAAGGACCCACAACTACCATATACAACTATGTACTAGGGGGCTTTGGGGAGAAAAAGCAAAGGAAAAAAAAGGATTGGCAACAGTTGTTAGCTCAGGTGCCAATCTTCAAAAAAAAAAAAAAAGAATTACCCATACAAATTAGGGAAGGAAAGAAACAAAACCATGGATGATCTCAAATATGAAAATCCAAAAGTCATTTATGTACAAAGAGGAAGTCTTACTGATCCAGAATTATGCTTTTAGTGGACTAATATAAAATTTCACTTGCATTACCTAAGCATAAATTGACAGTGGAGAAAGCTACCCCAAAAATTCAAGGTGAAAAGAGGATTTTGCATTTTAAAATTATGGTGGGTCATACACAAAGTAGATTATTAGAAGTAACTTAAATGTAAGGCTTACCATATACAGAGTCTTTCTTTTTTTAATTAATTAATTAATTAATTTATTTTTTCTGCTTTATCTCCCCAAACCCCCCCTGCACACAGTTGTATATCTTAGTTGCAGGTCCTTCTAGTTGTGGGATGTGGGATGCCGCCTCAACGTGGCCTGATGAGCGGTGCCATGTCCACGCCCAGGATCCGAACCCTGGGCCTCCGCAGCGGAGCGCACAAACTTAACCACTCAGGCACAGAGCCGGCCCCTACAGAATCTTTCTGATCACCTTAAATCTTCTAAGTCTTCCTAACAATAAATATCACATTTTACTTTCTCTCTTCTCAATCTCCCCCAGAGACTCCTTACCTTCCAGGAGATCTCGGGCCAGTCCTGGCTCTGCCCCTGTGGAACGGACAAAATCCGACAGGACAGCATCCATGTCCAGGGTCATGTGATCATTAAGTACTTTCACACAGCTGATGTAGGGAGGACATAGATCAAAAGTCAGGCCTCCACCTGAGGAAAAGAAACACATAAGGCTCAAATTACACTGCAATAGGATGATCCAATTTTAGCAGCTTCCTAACCAGATGGAGAAAGCTCATTCATTTCTATTGAACTTATTACAAAGAGTAACATCTAGTTTCCTAACTGCTCATTAATTTCTTAACTACTACATTAACCACAAAACCATAATACCACTCAGAATAATGCTTTTCCTCTAGCTTTCTAGAGTATTAACATTTCTACCCATCAGCTTGCTTAGCCAAACCAATGGAAGGAAGCAGCAGAATACCTCTCTGAAGAACTGCCCACCTGCATTATTCTCTAACACAGCACCTTGTTTATTTCCTTCCTGGCACTTGATATACCTTGAAATTATTTTAAGTAGTCACTGTCTAGCCTCCTCCTCTAATACGTAAATTTCCTGAAAGTGGGAGGCTTGTGTGTCTTGTTCACTAATGTATCCCCAGCATGTATCACGTGGCACTTGACACAGTGCCTGGCACACAGGCTCTCAGTAAATATTTTCTGAATAAATGAATGAACGAATACTATACACTGAATAACTTCACAGTTGACTAGTATTCTGATACTAGCTGAGGAAAGGGGAGGAGCAAACTGATAGTTAAAACTGCTCTCAAAATAAAACAATAAGCTATTCATAAAGCAGAATGGAGATCCCCAAAGTTCAAAACAAAAGCCAATCTTTGTCCGCTAACTTCATGAACCTAGGAAACATGCTTTTCTCCACTCAGGACAAATGACTGCCAAATGAGTTCACCTGAAAAAGATCTCTTCTTTCAGACTTGACTTTGTCCCTGACCTGACAGCCTGGCACAATGCATATCCCCCGAAGTTAGCAGCCCCACTGAGGAAGCAATAAGGGAGTGAAGGACAATCTCTAACCAAATTCTGCCACATCAGACAGGTTTACAGAGGACTGGTTCATAAAATCACCAGGTACACACCTGGCCTACCACAGCCACCTCTCCCCTGCCTTTTGGGGAAGGCCAAAAGTAGAATTCTCAAAGGTAACGGGTGACTCAGGTGACTGTCTCTTCAGAAACATCTCCCCTAAACAATGTCAAGTCTAAGGGTGACTCTCAGATAGCTTCTCCTCACACCTCTTGCGACCCCAGGACACAGCTTGTTTAGTGGCATGATCAGATCCTAACTTTCTGCATTCCTTAGAAATATCAAGGCAAATAAACAGCAATGATTTTGGGGTCACAAAACTAGTAGGTCACTAACTTGATAAGACTGAATTTTTTTTTGAGAGAGAGAGCAAAATAGAAAGTATTCTTTCTTGCACTGCTCCAGTAGTACAAGAGATCCATGAGTGCAGGGACATGTTTTATTCACATTTGTAGCCCCAACCTCTAGCACAGCATCTACGATATGGTAGGCAGTCAATAAACGACTGATGAATAAATGATTAAATGACTAAGTGAACCTCCACCACATCAGTCACCACCACACCAATCAATTTGAGGCTTAACTTAACAGATCAGAAATTCTCCAAATCACCCTTCTATTTCTAAGGGTCTGCCTTGGTCCCAATCCATCTCTCAAAGTTCCAGAAACTCTTCTTTCTAAAGAGACATCAATTGTACAGTTACTACTTCCACCATCCTCATAGCATATGATTTTTACCTACACCCGTATATATTAGCTGGGTGACTTTGGTCAAATTACTTAGAGGGTTTCAGGCGCCTCTTGTATATCCTAGACTTGGATTCAATGACGTCTAAGATCCTTTCCAGGTTTAAAAAAATGAACTGTATCAGTTCACTACAGCCTCATAAACTATGATCCTTACTTTCTCTTTTGGTCTATGTATTATCAACGTCTAATTTACTTCCATTTCAATATTACAATTGTCAGCAAAGGCTACAAATACATAAAGAACTTTTGGCCTAAGATATCTCAAAGCCAAAATGTTAAGTTATAAAATAAATGACTTCTTCACATTCAATACTTAATTAAATTCCTTCAAAATTCACAGACTAATGAGTGGCTTCTCCCTCCCCTCATAGAGACAAGAATTCCTTCTCCAAGCTCATTTTAGTCACCGTCTGAGGTCACAGGAGATGGTAGCAGCCCAACTTATAAATAATCCAAAACCAAGAGCATAGCTGCAAAATTAATTTCAATCTTCTCTCTTAAAACATGCAAAGGAACTTAGTAAAACCACTTTAATAACTTTCTGAAAGAATGTGGGAAATATACAATAAGCACACAAATAGCAGTCAGCAAAAAGGTGCTCAGCAGAAGAAAGAAGAGTTGATTAAGCCACAGGCATGTAGGCAATTTCCCAGCCAGATACAGGCTTCTAAGTGAGGGAAGCCAATGAAAACCATCAATGTTATGGCATCACAGATCTCATATGCTAACAAAGTAGGTCATTCTTTTCCAAAAAATATTTTTTTAAAATAGAGATCTAACATTATCAAGAATGCCTTGCTCAAAAATTCAAAGCACTAAACCAAACTTCTTGGCAGATTCTTATACTTGATGTCTCCAGGTGCATGCCATGGACTCCACCCGAACCCCACCCAACAGGTGAGGACAGCAGCTTTTATTACATCACCACCAACCCCCGGCTAGAGCATCTCAAATTCCAAATGGATCCAAGGCAATAACTAAGACTCAACGTCCTTGGCTCTGTCTCAGCACACAGGAAGGAAAAAAGAAAACAAACACTGGCTTTCAAACTTTCAAATGAAACAGAGGAGGCACTCAAATATTTGTCTATTGAATGATGTTTAGACAAACGTCAAGTGGAGTCAAAATCCTCCAGTCTAGCAATTGCAAGAGACTTCAGCAATTATTTAATCCAGTATCTGCCCCCATACAAGAATCCTTCTATTACATCTCTGACAGATAAATCATCCAGTCTCCCTGGGAATACAACCTCTGACAGAGAACTCATTCCTTTGCCACGATGTCCATTTTATTCAGATAGCTCTAATCATTAGAAAACGCTTTTCTAAACTAAATCAACAGCCCTCCTGCCCATATACCTTTCACATATTGGTCCTTGTTCTGTTCTCCAGAACAATAAAATCTACTCCCAGGAATGAAGGAATCTTCGTGGGAAATGATTAGATAAAGCATTTCTTTACATAAAAATTTGCTGTGGATCAATAGAGCAATGTTATGATGAGCCAGCCAATGACCTTTATTTCACAAAATGCTTCCTTACATCAACACTTGCTTTTACCTGTATTCATTTGTAAATGCCTGTGCTGACCCCATAGTATAAACTCAACATACGGAACAAAGGAAGTCATGTACCTTGTTCAAAATTCACTTCTGCTGCTATCTTTGCCTCTCATTCCTACTTCTACTTCCATGCCCTCTTGAAGTGATGACAGCAATCAAGAATAAAAACTAACAGGGGCTGGCCCCGTGGCCGAGTGGTTAAGTTCACACG
This sequence comes from Equus asinus, assembly GCF_041296235.1. Classification (NCBI taxonomy): domain Eukaryota; kingdom Metazoa; phylum Chordata; class Mammalia; order Perissodactyla; family Equidae; genus Equus; species Equus asinus. Next base: position 12,660,635 of record NC_091814.1, read on the forward strand.
CTCCGCTGCAGGCGGCCCAGTGTTTCGTTGGTTCGAATCCTGGGTGCGGACATGGCACTGCTCATCGAACCACGCTGAGGCGGCGTCCCACATGCCACAACTAGAAGGACCCACAATGAAGAATATACAACTATGTACCAGGGGGCTTTGGGGAGAAAAAGGAAAAAATAAAAATAAAATCTTTAAAAAAAAAAAAGAATAAAAACTAACAAGTTAATATTAATTAAGCACTTTCAAAAACACTGTCTTATTCATTAATGACAAAACTCCTTGTTTATTATTCCCAGTTTACAAATAGAGAAACAGAGGCCACCCGGTGGCACAGCAGTTAAGTGCGCACGTTCCGCTTCAGCGGCCCAGGGCTCGCTGGTTCAGATCCCAGGTGCGGATATGGCGCCACTTGGCAAGCCATGCTGAGGTAGGCGTCTCACATATAAAGTGGAGGAAGATGGGCACAGATGTGAGCTCAGGGCCAGTCTTCCTCAGCAAAAGGAAGAGGATTGGCAGCAGATGTTAGCTCAGGGCTAATCTTCCTCAAAATAAATAAATAAATAAATAAATAAATAAATAAATAAAATAAGGCTTGAAAAGTCACGTCGGTTGCCCAAAGTCTAAACCCAGATATTTTGAACTCATGCTCTCTCTAATGTACCACACTGCCTCCCAAGGGACTAAGGCATTACTGATTCCCAGAATTGCACTGATTCTTACCCATTTAATTCTTTCAACATAGGAAAGCACTGTGTCCATCTCTCATATTTATTAAAGACCTAGACACCTGCCTTACATTTTCCTCAGCAGTTTCAACACTCACCTGTAAAATCCATCCAACATTTCTGCCTTAAAGTTTCATAATCTCATCAAATGCAAAGACCTCCATCTCCACTCCAACAACTCAGTCCCGGACCCTGCCATCTCCTGAAACCATTCCTCCTCTAAATCTGCAACTCTCAACATCTTACTCTGGCTACAAACTCATCTCCTTCCAGCTTTTCAACTACCAAACCTACTCTCTTACCTCAAGACATCCTCATCTCAGAGTAAGACATCCAATTCCTTAACCACCTTATTCATCAATTCAACAAAAATTCACGAAGTGCCTACTGTGTGTTAGGCAGTATGGTCAGAATTAGGAACACGACAGTGAACAGACACAATCTCCAACGCAAAGCTTTCAGTATGGAGTAAAAAAACCACAAAATTTCCCAAACAATTATACTTACAATAAAGACATGTTGGCAGGAGGGTGTTACCTCCAATAGGGAGTCAGAAAAAGCTTTCCCAAGGAAGTGACATTACACCCAAGAACAAAGAAAGAGTATGAATTGGAGAGACAAATTGGGAAAGAAAGAGTGCTCCGAGCAGAGGAAACATATTTCCAAGTTCCGTGGCAGGAAGGAACAAAGAGGTGAGAATGGTGCAAAATGAGGATGAAGAAAGGACCGAGTGGACCCTGTTAAAGACTGACATTTTATCCTAAAAGTAAGGGAAGCCATTGAAGGGTTGTAAGCAGGGGCAAGACATGATCAGATTTGAATTATTAAAAGATCACCCTGGTTGCAGTGAGAAGAATAGTTTGGAGGGAGCACAAGTGGATTGAGGGAGAATTTGTTAGAAAATTATCGCAAAAGAGATGACAGTAAGCTGGACTAGGATGATAGCAGTGAAGACTGAGAAAAATGGATAGATTTCACTTTGTCCCTTCTTGCCTAAATGACTGTGAACCCAATGACTGATCACTTAATTTATTTTCCTGTAAAAATCTAGTTCCCTTATCCTTCTATTTCATCTGCCCAACTTGCATGGATCCCACATTCAATTTCTCTGCTACTAAATGGCGCTATTGAGCAAGACAAGATCACATAAGCTTGCAGAACAATATGACACAAATACATGGCATTCAGTCTCATTCCTTTCAATGAAACACTGCTGTCTTTTGCTTGACTTTGATACCTCAACCAATCTTCTCAGCTACTATCCCATACCTTCACCATTCTCCTTGAGCCTCCTACCCAATCCGGATCACCTCCCTTACTCCTGGCAGATGACCTTGCCTCCAGCCACAGAAACAATTACAAAACAAAGCAAGAGGAGTTCCTTCAGGTTTCCTCCCCTGCCGCTACCTGCTGGCTGCTAGTCTCCTCTTCCCTGAAAAAGTCCTCCAAATAGACTACATTCACTGATGCTACTTTCTCACCTTAGGTTGTTCAGTCCTCAACCTACCAAAATGGGCTTCTATGGAAGGAGAATGGCACTGGCTTATAGATAAGATCGTTACAATCCTCCTTACTGCCTATCTAAAGTGATCTCTTTGTAGCATTTGATACTTACTGACCACTCTTCCTGCCTTTCTGGCTCTGTGTCTTGGTTACCTTTGTGGACTCCTCTTCCTGTGCCAGCACCAAAGGTTAGTGTGCCCACAGTTCTAACCTCAGGCCTTCCATCTTCTCATTTTACATCATCTCCGTGACAAACTTCTTTCATGCCCCTGAACACCAAATGCTGACGACTCCAAATGTATTCGCAGCCCCAAACTCTTTCCACCCACCTGGGAATCCTACAGGCATTTCAAAATCAGCACATACAAACATGGGCTCCTTCTCTCATCTCTGTCCCCGACCCTTTCAAACTACTCCACTTCCAGTACTGCCTATTCTAGCAAATGGTACCATCACCCCCCACCAATCACCCAAGCCACAAGCCTAGGAACCACCCTGGATTTCTCTCTTGCCTTATCTTCACTCAGAAACAGTCCTTTACTAAGTTTTACTAATTTCACCTTAAAAATTTCTCAAATCCATCAACACTTTCCACAAGCTACACCTTTTTTATTCTCTCTCAGGTTTTCATATCCTAGACCCCAGGAAATACTTTCCTAATTTCTCCCTCTTCCTCTCTACAGCAGTTGTTCACAGTGGTCGCTTGTGGAGGCTCATCAGTCTAAAATGAAAACATGATAGTATTCTATCCCACTGCTCTCAATTCTTCAACGGATCCTCAATGACTAAAGCTTAAGATCCAAATTCCTATACATGACACAAGAGGCCCTGCACAATTGGCTCTACCTAACTCTCCAGCCTTATTTACCTCTCATCATTCCCCTTCTGGTACTGTAGTTTCCCAAGTACACTACGTGTTTCAAATTTCAGTTCCTCTGTACATAGTGTCCCCTCTGCCTGGAGAGACTCCTAGTCTAGCAGGTGAATTCCACCTCTTCTCTAAGACTAACTTGAGTACTACCTCATTTGCAAAACCTTCTCCGGCTTCTCAAGTTAAACTGCCTACTTCCTCCATGATGCTACACCTTGTACTCTACCTCGATCACATTATTTATCACATTGCACTGTATTTGTGCTTATTTACATGTTTGTCTCCCCATTAAATCATGAACCATTTGGGGGCAGGAATCTTGTCTTGTTCATCCTGTATGCCTGGCATCCAAGCACCTTGTAGGCACTTAATTTTTGTTCAGCTGAACTGAATTGTATTTGTACAGTTCACCACTAGAAATGCACACAAAATGGTATTGTTGATAATCAGATAATCAGTGTTGTAAACAGGCAAGTCTAAAACAGTGGCGCATCTCAAGGACATCTGCTTAAGATTGCTATATGATCATATTTGCAACAGATTTCTCTTCCTAAACATCGTTTAACTCAGATTAACATTAAAATCAGCCTGCATGCTCTGAGTGCCCAACTACTTAGTAACAGAGAAAAATGACCCAAAACTAAATATCGACTGTAGATAACAGAGCTATGTTAAAATGCCTGAGAAACTACTGACCCTACATTCTCTCGTCTACAACACCCCCCAAAGCCTCCACATTCTCACACTATACCCACTCTCCTGGTCCCACTGATGCATTACAGCTGTGTCTGAGTACTCTCCAACTCCTCCCAAATCTCACTGGAAAACCACAACATTCAAGACTGTCAAGAATTTTCAAAGGTCAAAGACTCCTCCACGTCTATGATGTTAGTCTCCAGAAATCCAGACAGGGAGAAAGAGGAGGAACAGAAAACCTTAGAAATTTCACACAATTCTTGATTAGGTGGGAGGGAGAGATTAAAGACTGTCTTGGTAGATTGTTTTCAGTTAATATGAGTCCTTCCAAGTGAAAGAAACAAAATAAAACCTTCTTAGAAAAAACAGAATATGACCAAATTCCATACTAAAGAGACCTATGTATCACTAAATGTTACAATTCAGAGATAATAAGATGGGTCTAAAAGGAAGAAATGAAGCAAAAAGAAGTAATATGTGTTAAAGCTTAAGACATTATTTCATTTAAACTTCCAAACAACTCTAAGAGGTTTGTTTATATCGTCAACCCCATATTATAAATGAAGACACTAAAGCTCACAAAGGTTAGGTAATCTACCCAAGGTTACACAGGTCAAAAATGGTAGAACCAGGATTTCTATGAACCAGCCCGACTCCTGAGACCAGACACTTGCACTCTGCCACACTCAGTCTAGGGAGAAAACACAGGCAGTCCACCCTCACTGCTTCCACTCCTTTCAACTCCACATTGAGAAAGAGAATTGGCTCCGGATTCAGACAGATCTAAGTGCAACTCCCCAGTCTATGACTAAAGGCTGTACAATCGTGGGTAAGTAATACAACCTTTGCCTCGGTTTCTTCATGTATAAAATGGAGAAAATATCTGCATTTCAGAACTTTTGTTAGGATTAAATAACTTATGAAAGGCTTTAGGGCAGTGCCCAGCACACACTTAAGTCCTCAAAAAATATCTGTTGCCTTCTTCATGCCAAACTCCCTCCCACACTCTGCCTCACTCCACTGGTGCCCAACACAGCCCCTGTAACTTTCCTTCAAAAGCTCCTTCTACTCCTCCCAGTCAAATTCTCCAGTCCTACAACCATTTCCAGGCACAGTCTTAAGATATACACACAGTACCCAGTCTATCATTCCCATTCCAGTGGCTTTCAACTCCCTGAGCCTTCCAGAAAATGTTGTAAAGGGGTCCCTTAGTTCTACCTTTTACCAGATGGTCCGTCAAAAATAACAGCAAAAGAAAAATGTCCTCTCCTAAATGTAAAGGCATAGCTAAATAGCTCATTTCCTTCCCAAATCTCTAGGAACAGCAATTTCACACATATTTACTGGAATCCTAATGTCTTAATCTACCAGTCCTACCTCCCTGCCTTTACCCCTTACTACTCTACTCATTCCAGATTCAAAGATTTTATACTATTCTCTTAACCTCAGGCATGCTGTCTATTTTTTTGATTATTGAAACGAAATGTTTACATCTCCTCCTACCTACCCTGCATAATTCTGGGTTGTTTTCTACCTCCATTACAGTACATGCTCAGGGAATATCTACTTTCTCCCCCTAAATCAAACTTAAGAGGAAAAAAAATTCAACCCGATCATATAATTCACCACTCCCAGAACAATTTATTAGTTTACGATATGCTATTGTGATACACAACAGTAAGGACTCAAGAATTAGCCCCATGGCTTCATCACTACCACTGGTATGTATCATGTGTCAGAAAAAGATTTAACGATTTTTTCAGGAGTTTCTAGTTTTTTATCAGGCCTACAAACAGCAAACCAAATCCCCAAGAGACAAATCCCATTAACAGCCACATGCTAATATAAAGATCAAGGAGCACCGCACTGAGGACTCCCTGTGAATTGGCACTTGTCTTTTCAGTGCTACTGACAAAAGACTCCTTGGATTATAGTTATTTGGGAATTTTAATAATTTGGAAGGCATGTACAATACAAGTGACCTTCAGAAAAATAAGGGTGGAGAGAGGCATAGAGAAAGTCTGTTATTACAATATTGGCACAACAACAGTAACTTGACTAGAAACAGAAATCATCTTCATGTTTATTTTTTTAGATCCAGACCAGTTTATCTGCCACTCACAATGAATTTTTCTTTTTCCTTTCAGCTAGGGCCAAGGACAGTCCAAGGACTGGGTTCTCAATAAATTCAACTTTTAAAAGAATAGTCTGGGGGCCGGCTCCGTGGCCGAGTGGTTAAGTTCCCGCGCTCCGCTGCGGCGGCCCAGGGTTCAGATCCTGGGCGCAGACACGGCACCGCTCGTCAGGCCACATTGAGGCAGTGTCCCACATCCCACAACTAGAAGGACCTGCAACTAAGATATACAACTACGTACGGGGGGGTTGGGGAGATAAAGCAGGAAAAAAAAAAAAAGAATAGTCTGTAAAAACAAAAGTTCTACCTGAGCCCTGTGATTCAGATTACTGAACTTTTGATGTGAGAAAAATAAATACTACAAATCAACAGAGGCTAGTCTAATAGCAAAATACACTATTACTCTAGAATCAACCTTCAAACATTCAGTAGCCAAGAATCTTCTCTCTACTTCTTGATTCCTAACTATTGGTCATTTCACTGTCAATTATAGAACTTTCATTCAAGGTGAGAAATAGCAGAAGGAAAAAAATTCTAATTACTGTCCTATCTACAAATAGTTACCCATAGGAATTAACCCACTTTATAAATTTCTTCTGGTAAATTAACTTCCTTCAGCAAATAACTAATAATTTTTTAAAAGCCTCAAACAAGAAAAAGAAATTTGCCTTTCTAAAAGTATATAATTCATTTCAAAGAAAGAGACTTTTTGTTACTATTATTATTTTTTAAATTCTCTATCTTCAAGTTCCATCTTTCCTGGTCATATCTAAACCTCATTTGAACTCCTATAGGCCCAGCCTGTGGAACATTCCCTGGCACTTGCTGTTATCATATACTGCCTTGTAATATTAGTTGGCCTTCCTGATACTCACATCTTATCTCTCCAATCTGACTATCAGTCATTCATTCAAAATTTACCAAGCTGGGTCCACCACATACCCGGCACTGCCCTAGGGCCTGGGGATATAAGTGAACAAGAGAAGCCACAGTCATACCTTCAAGGTACTCCAGTCTGGCGGGAGAAATCTAAACATGGTATTAGTGCCCAAAGGGGTAAGAAGAGGCATAAGGAGCAACCAGTTTACCTGTCTGTGTTAGGGAAGTTTCTCAAACTGAGTCTTTAAGATGTGTAAGAGCGCATCAGGTTGGAGAAGATACATTCTAGACAGAATTAAGATCCTTAAGGCAGGCACACTTCTTTCATACTTTTAAAAATTCTAAACAGGCCTAACAAATTGCTTGGCACATAGCTGATGCCTAACAAATATTTGTGGTTCTAAATTATTCATGCTAGTCCACGTGTGTGGATAATTGAAGCTAATCTATACCTCAAATAGGCTTGTGAACTATTTACTGGTTTCAAATGTCATCAGTGACCCCATAGATACAAATAATCAAAGTCTATATGAACAAATATATTTGTACAGCTTCTGTTCACTAAGAATAGCTTAGCTTCTCTTTTGCTGTAATTTTTTGTTTTTAAAGCATTTTCACAAATATAGCCTCATATAATAAAAATTTTTTAAATTAAATACTCCTGGGGCTGGCCCCGTGGCCGAGTGGTTAAGTTCGCACGCTCCGCTGCAGGCGGCCCAGTGTTTCGTTGGTTCGAATCCTGGGCACGGACATGGCACTGCTCATCAAACCACGCTGAGGCAGTGTCCCACATGCCACAACTAGAAGGACCCACAACGAAGAATATACAACTATGTACTGGGGGGCTGTGGGGAGAAAAAGGAAAAAAACAAAATCTTTAAAAAAAAAATTAAATACTCCTCTTAAGATTTTTTAATCTCCTCTTTTCTGATGGAAAACACATACACGCCGAGAAGCTTACAAAGCTTAAATGACACCCAGCGAGCAAGGAGCTTGGCCCTAGGTATTCTAAATCTGAATACAGGGTTCCTATCAGTTCTCCACGGATTTAAAGCAAACTCAAATCAGTCTAGTCATGCAAACTTCACAGGCTAAACAACTATTTAATATTTTGCTTTTAAAAATAATATCTATGTTCATCCACACTGTCTTCTAGCCACAACCATCCTCCCTACGCTCCACCAACCCTACCAATACACACATAATTCTTTTCCAGGTCAGAGTTAAGAAGCGAAAACTCCAACCCAGGGTATCCTGAACATTATTTGGGTCTCTTTCATTTGTATAGGTTGTGCCTTTTGTAGTAATAATTTTTTTAAAAAAGCAACCAAGTCTTTTATATTTATACACATAAAATTAGTCTTGAGCATATAATACAATCTGATAGTTCCAGTCTACCTGAGAATAGAGACTACATACTTCTATTATTCACATAATTAACACTTCACATTTGGGTCTTATGTGGAACAAGCCTGTGGAAAAGTTTAGAAAGTCAGTCATTTTCCTTGTTTGGGACTTTAGAATTATGGACTTCAGAAGTAGGACATCAGAGATCATTTCATTCCATACCCTCAAGCTACAGATGAGAACACAAGAACCAGGTAAGTGAGATTAAGTGACTTGCCCAAAGTCATAGAGCTAACTAGTGATAAAACTGTGTACTGTATAGAACATTAATCTGTTCACTCCCATTCCAGTATTCTTTACTTGACTTCACACATACTGATAACTTTCAATTCTCCATGTGATCCACTTTGTGGATTTGTCTATGAAAACTTCCTTTCCTCCTGCTACCCAGCTATGTCTCTCACTTCTACAGATGTGTACCAAAGAAAATGATGCATAATTAGGAAATGTAATCACTTAAGCAAACCATATTAAGGAAGGGAAATCGTCTATAAAGAAAAGCATGAAGGCACACATTGTTCTGCTGGAACACAACTACAGACATAAACTGGATTTGAAAAGATTCTTTTAGCATTATATTCCTAAGGGCTGAAGTTTTGTAGCCAGAGGGTAAGATATAATTATGTGTGACATGGGGATAGATTTTTCTTTCTTTTCTATTGATAGTTTGAAGCTATAATATACTTCTCATATGCTATTAAGAAATCACAGGGGCCAGCCCAGTGACGCAGCAGTTAAGTGCGCACGTTCCGCTTTGGCGGCCCGGGGTTTGCTGGTTTGGATCCCGGGTATGGACATGGCACTGCTTGGCACGCCATACTGTGGTAGGCGTCCCACATATAAAGTGGAGGAAGATGGGCACGGATGTTAGCTCAGGGCCAGTCTTTCTCAGCAAAAAGAGGAGGACTGGCAGCAGATGTTAGCTCAGGGCTAATCTTCCTAAAAAAAAAAAAAAGAAAGAAAGAAAGAAAGAAATCACACCTTGGGGTCGGCCCCATGGCTGAGTGATTAAGTTCGCGTGCTCCGCTTCAGCGGCCCAGGGTTTCGCCAGCTTGGATCCTGGGCACGGACATGGCACCGCTCGTCAAGGCATGCTGGGGCAGCGTCCCACATGCCACAACTAGAAGGAGCCACAACTAAAAAATATACAACTATGTACCCGGGGGCTTTGGGGAGAAAAAGGAAAAATAAAATCTTTAAAAAAAAAAAATCACAGCAATAACTAAATTTTTAACAGGATAAAACATAAAATAAAAACAAGAGAGAAATAAAGCACCAACTTTAACATACTACTTCTCCTTGTCCAAGAGTGTAAAATGCCTGGAAGCATCAAAGCAATCCTTTTCCTCACGTTCACACTTATTCACGTTTATTGTGGGAAAACTACATTTCTTCTTCCTCTTAGAAAGGGCTGTCATCAGCACAGTAGCACCCAGGTCACTGCAATTCTCTCCTAATGAAAACCTTAACCTCTTGACTCAGTCATTCAAGAAGCACTTAGTAAGGACCCACTCTGTGTCAGGCAGTCTGCTAAGTGAAGGGGACGCCTCAACCAATAAGTCATCACCCCTGCTTTCCACGAGTTCATCTAATGGGCTAATTCCAGAGAAAAGCCCAAGACTTCCTTTATTCTACAAAGATTTACTAAGTGTCAGGCACCAGGGACAGAAAAAGATACAGAGGAACTTTTAAAAAGTAAGAGGTCTTTGCAAAATTTACTAAACAACTTGCTCTTTTGGATTATTAAAATTACATATTCTTCTCTAAGAATGCCAATCATCAGAAGTTGACTGTAAAGGCTTTTGATGATAACACCTAACCAAATATTTTGGTCAAAGGCATTGTTTCCTTAATCTTACTACTTTGGCAGGCAAGGCAGATACTATCCTGGACCAACACATTTTTTTTTCTTAAAGACTGGTGCCTAAGCTAACAGCTGTTGCCAATCTTTTTTTTCCTTCTTCTCCCCACAGCCCCCCAGTACATAGTAGTATATTCTAGTTGTAGGTCCTTCTAGTTGTGCTATGTGGGACGCCACCTCAGCATGGCTTGATGAGCGGTGCTAGGTCTGCGCCCAGGATCAAACCAGCAAAACCCTGGGCCACCAAGCAGAGCGTACAAACAACCACTCAGCCAGGGGGCCGGCCCTTGGACCAATACATTGTTCGTTATTTATTATAAGATCCATATTACAGGAATATGGTTGATCTTACCAACAAACTGAGATGAGTTGTTTCCTATGCAGACAGATGCTTCAGGTAGGATGTACTATAAGCCTCTAAGGTCAAACATATGACAAATCCTGTTAAACTTTCTTGCCACCATAGAGTACATCAAAGTAGTGTAGGCAAGCCTTCATGATGACATAGCACCAGGCCAAGTTTTCAGGGTGACAGGTCTCTGCTTTTCCTTCTCCCTTCCACAAAAAGTACAAAAGGTATCAATTAGTACACAAGTCATCTGGTAAATATTCCACTGTCCTCTGAGTTTTTTCTCCTTGAAATAAATCCAGGAAACCAATCCTTATAAGAATGAGTATCCCATTAATATTTTTAATATTATTATTGGTAGTAGTGGTGATAGCAACTGCTAGCTTTGCAGTTCACAAAATACTTTCAAATATATTATCTCATTCCCTGAAAAAAAATGGAGAGGGGATAAAAGGAAACATCAAAGGCAACTATCTCAAAAATAAAAAACCAAACCCAGTTTAACTGGAATTGAAAAGCAAGCATTTTCAATTCTACCAAAAGGTCAAGAAGTGATTTCTATCAAAAAAGGATAGGATTGGGGCCAGCTGGTGGCGCATCGGTTAAGTTTGCATGTTCCGCTTCGGAGGCCTGGGGTTTGCTGGCTCAGCTCCCAGGTGGGGACCTACACACCGCTTGTCAGGCCATGCTGTGGCAGGCATCCCACATATAGGGTGGAGGAGGCTGGGCACCTCCCAGATGCCCAGGTTAGCTCAGGGCCAGTATTCCTCAGCAAAAAGGAGGAGGATTGGTGGCGGATGTTAGCTCAGGGCTAATCTTCCTCAAAAAAAAAAAGTATAGGATTGACTCTAGCAAAGCAAAATCACAAATTTCCCCTTAAATTATGCCCTTAAATGCTAGGCCTAATTGATTCAATTTGTAAATGTTGAGAAAATAGTCTCAACAAGAATCTGATACTATTAAATCTTTGTTACTCCAATCCCTTTCCAATGCTTTGCCCACAGTTAAAGGCTTAATAAGGAATACTTATTGATGAGAAAGCTGCCCTAGAAAGACAAACTGACATGACAACACTCAGTATTTTTTAAGTACCTTTTAAAGATTTAACTATCATTTATTGTGCATCAGTCAAGTACCAAGCACTGGGTTAGATACATCCACATAAATCATCTCATTAACCTCTTGAGCCATGCCCAGATACTCCTGGTTCCCCAATACCAAATCAACTGGATCCCAATACTAAATAGTTCTAACACTGACAACCTTGATCCCACCTAATTAATCCCCAGAACTCAAGAGGAACTCAATTCCTACTGGAACTCAGCTCCTCACTCTCTCTCACAGTCTTGGCATTTTTTAAAGCTTTCTACTAGGTACTGCTCACAAAAAAATCCTTGTGGGGCTGGCCCCGTGGCTGAGTGGTTAAGGTCGCACGCTCTGCTGCAGGCGGCCCAGTGTTTCGTTGGTCCGAATCCTGGGCGCAGACATGGCACTGCTCATCAAACCACGCTGAGGCAGCATCCCACATGCCACAACTAGAAGGACCCACAACGAAGAATATACAACTGTGTATTGGGGGGCTTTGGGGAGAAAAAAGGAAAAAAATAAAATCTAAAAAAAAAAAAAAAATCCTTGTGCCTGTTTTAAGTTCCTAACTCCAGAATAAACACCACTCATCTCACATACGGCACACGGCAATAACGGACATGATCTAAAAACAAGTACTCTCTTGGATCACACTAGCTAAAGAACAAACCCAAAATGCTAATAAAATTGAATTTTAGCTGGGCAGAGGACATTGGATTTTAATAGTCTTCCCAACCTCGAGACTATTTTCTAGTCCTCTGTACACAGAAAGCCTTCTCTATTTGAATTAACTGCAGAAGGCAAGTCTGACCCAAGAGTCCCCACTCTCATACTCATCAGAGAAAACTGGGAGAAGAAGAAAAACATATTCCAACTGGCATGACCACATTACAATGTTAACAACACATTACTCACCATTGTGCTACATGAAAGAACTTGCAAGTGGGCAAGGAACGTTCAGGAAGCCAAGGAAACAAACAAAACTCTCCCAGTCCTCAAAACACAAACACATCCAAATGCCAAAGCAGGTCACACTGTCCAGTTTATACATAGGTATATGAGTGGGTGGAGAGGGAGCGTGAAGGGCGGGGGGAAGAGAGGAAAAGCATTACCGGGCAGGTGTGCTTGTCAGCATCAAGAGAATTTATTTCTCAGGTTTATCAAGAATGTTTTGTTTTGTTTTGTTTTGTTTGAGGAAGATTAGCCCTGAGCTAACATCCACCACCTATCCTCCTCTTATTTGCTGAGGAATACTGGCCCTGAGCTAACATCCATGCCCATCTTCCTCTTTTATATGTGGGACGCCTGCCACAGCATGGCTTGCCAAGCGGCGCATAAGTTCGCACCCGGAATCCAAACCCGCAAATCCCAAGCCACTGAAGCAGAGGACATGAACTTAAACGCTATGCCACCTGGCCAGCCCCTCAAGAACCTTTTTTTTTTTTTGAGGAAGATTAGCCCTGAGCTAACTACTGCCAGTCCTCCTCTTTTTGCTGAGGAAGACTGGCCCTGAGCTAACATCCGTGCCCATCTTCCTCTACTTTATATGTGGGACGCCTACCACAGCATGGCGTGCCAAGCGGTGCCAGGTCCGCACCTGGGATCCGAACCTGCGAACCCCAGGCTGCCGGGAAGCAGAACGTGCAAACTTAACTGCTGGCCACCACCGGCCCCTCAAGAACCTTTTTAACAAAGAAACTGGGGGTCCTACCTATTTTTATAACTTGACTTATTTACGTAATCACAGAGAATACGCAATATATGCAAGTGTCAGCATAATGTAATAACATTCCCTTTGGAATCCATCAGATCTACACCTAATGCTGGCTCTGTCACTCTCTTGCTTTGTAACCTAGGGTAAGTTATTTAATTTCTCTGTGCCTTAGCAGAGACCACATCTGATATTCACTGTGGTATCCTCAGCACCTTAAACAACGCCTAAATATTCTGGATGAATTAGTAAATATTTTACTAACAGTAATAAATATTTTGGAAGAATTAATCTGTAAACAGGTATAAGAACATCTATCTTATGAAACCGTTATAAGTATTAAATGAGGTGATATAAAGAAAACTTAGTATAACTCAGGGTAGGGTCTCACTATTAATAGCAAAGTTTTCTTCCTTTACTCCCCAGCCAGGCCAGAAGTCAGAAGAGTCGTGGCAAGGATTAGCATGGGATAAGAGTTGCAGAAGCCAAGCCCGGGAAGATGATTACTACCAGGGACCTAGTCAGAAAATCCAGGAATATGGGGCCGGCTCCGTGGCCGAGTGGTTGAGTTCGCGCACTCTGCTGCAGTGGCCCAGGGTTCGGATCCTGGGCGCTGACACGGCACTGCTCGTCAGGCCACCTTGAGGCGGCGTCCCACATCCCACAACTAGAAGGACCTGCAACTAAAAATATACAACTATGTACGGGGGGGTATGGGAAGATAAAGCAGAAAAAAGAAAAAAAGTCCAGGAATATTTAATCTTGGCAGATGAAATTAACTAACAGTGCCAGACCCTTAGAGTAGGTACACAATAAATGTTAGCTGATCCAGAAAATGCTATTTTGAGTCTTCAGGTATCTGTTACCAGATACATAAAAGCCTGGCAGAAAAGAAAAGAGGTCAGCATGAGTTGCATCTTAAATATATCTGACTATATACTTAAAAACCAAATATAAAGGATTTTTTAGAAGACTATTCGATTCTCTAAAAACTTTCCATTAGCAAAAATACTCTATTGATTCACAATATTTACGGCCTTTTTACATAATAAACTCTGTGTAAGTAAATAGCGTAAATAAGCTTGAAAGATGTGGGTCCAAAACTCCCCTCCTCCCTTCACTCCAGAAAGGCTAACAGGGCTTTTGAGGCAACTTCACCTACAGCTAGGAGCCAAAGCAATCTGTCTACAGGCACAGGGAAGGACTATTTCATCTTCAAAAGCCGGGGTGGAAGAGCACATTCCATTAAATCCAGAATCCGAAGAAATCTTTTTCCTTGACTATGAAGAATTGAATCTCAGAAGAAATGCTCTAAGAAACCCGGGTCACTGTTGCATGATGAGCCGGACAGACAGAAGAAGACACATTTAGTGTCTAAATATAAGGAAAACCTATGCAGAACTGAAAACAGCTTGTGGTTAAACCTCATCATAATGTGGTCTTCAACTTCCCATTTCACTTCCAGGCGTCTGCTCTGTTTTTAACCACTTGACCCACCTCCTCTTAAGCAATATGATATAACAGAAAGAGCACTGAAAAACAGTCAATAGAATAGGCTCTACACCAAGTGCTTCTGCTTATGAGGCATGCAGTCTTGAAGCAGTCACTTAAACTCTCTGTATCCCCTATTAACTGAGAACGTTGGGCTAGACTCAGTGCTCTGCAGAGGTTTCCACCACGGCATCCCTTTGGACAGCAGATGTGTCCGAAACCAACCAAACCTAGCTCGCCTACTGCTACAACCCAGACTGAAATCACGTGCATTGTTCTTCTCTATCCCTTTCCCACAAAAGCAGTCACCAAATTCGATTCATTTTTCTTTCGCCATTATCATCAGCCCTGCAGACTCCTTTCCCAGGACTATTACACAGCCCTCTAACTGGTCTCTCCTCCTCCATTTTACACCACATAGCTGAATCAATTTTCCTAAAATACTAATTTACACATGCAGTTTCCTGCTCGGGGATTTTTCACTATAAAGATAAACCAGACTCCTCTCCCTGAGATTTAAGGCCCTCTCCAGTTTATCTAACTCTCCAACTTTATTAGTCTCATTGCTCTCCTAGGTGAAACACCATGTGACGCACTGTCTACTTGTCCTGCCCCCAAAACAAGGTGGGCTCAGCTCGCTGTTCTCCTGCCTTGAATGTTTCCCCTCTATACTTACTTGGTCTTCTCTCATCTCTATGGCCTAGATTATCTTAAGGGTAAGACTTTTTCCCTACCACTCCCTCTAAACTTTTATATAACTCTATACAACTGTACTCCTCACTTGACACTATTTGTCTTTTTTGCAGATATTCAGTCTTCATAGCTAATTATTAGTTGATGACTTTAACTCTTTCTATACCTGAGGCCTAACTTTTCAGAGGGCAGATGTCAAATAAAATGTTTGCTGTTGATGGTAACCACCACCTTGGATGTCATTTAAATCTTCTGGACCTTATTTTCCTCACCTAGAAAATGATGACAATGTGTAAATTTCCTTTCTGTTCTAAAATGCTATATGATGGTACACATACTACTACATAGCCTGTATTTGTTTCTCATATTTGTTTGTACATATGTACTTATGTATATCTAACTATGTCCTATTTAACCCAGAATGTAAATTCCCAAGGGGCCAATTCTCCCACTATTTGTTTAGTTTATTTACTGGGTGACACTTCCTTGGCATCTCCTTAGAGCATCTTGTCCAAATTCCAGTACACAGCAGGTGTTCAGTAGAAAGGAATTTATAGTGTCAACCAGGCAGCAAACATCAAGGAAATTTGTGTAGATGATTTTTTTCATCTTAATTTCCATAATGAACTAGTATATTACAAAAAATTACAAGATGATGTGAGAGGGAAGGAATTTAATGTTGTTAAAATGAGAGGTCACCTTGTGCCAAATAGCTAGGAATTTATTTTAGGCAACCAAAGAAGCTAGGATACAGCAAATCTTAAGTCTAACTCTCAAATTCTATTCTCAGAATTCTGAGAAGGAGTATGGGAAGTCTCTATCCCTGGTCAGTAAACAGAGACCAAGTATTCTTCATAGCAGATAATCTTGTCCTTAGTACTGATGGAAATTTTCAGAAAATGAATAGTCTAACACTCAGCCAGGTGAGCTCCCAGTTCACAGAAGACAAAACAAATACTCATAAAGGAACTCATATGTGCAGGTAAATTTTTAAAGCAGATGAGAACTTGCGGTCTAAAATATTTTTGTTACAAGCATTACATTTTTCCACTGTCTTGCCTCAATTCTTCACATGGGACTATCTTTACGTAAATATCAAGACTTACTAACACTAAAGCCTCAGAGGAATTCTCTTCTTTTCCTTTGACGTCAGCTATTAATGATTCAAAAGACACTAGTAGACCATCTCATTTAAAATGACCCAGACTTTTCAAAGAACTATTTTAGAACACAAAACTGATACTTCCAAAGCTGAAGTCTAAATATGATGTTTCCCAAGTAGGTATGCAGCCTGGATACAACTTTGATATAGTTAAGGTACAAGGTTTATAAAGGATTCTAAGCCAGGTTTTGAAGGATGAGAACCTCTTTAAGTGTTTACACCTATCCCCTTTTCTCCATTCCTGTTCCTCAATCCTATTCTACGATATCTGCTAACTCACGCTATCTATTCTGTTTCTTTGCTCTTTCCTCTGACTTCTGCATCCCCCCCCCCCCCCACCCACCACCCTTATCCTAAAAACTGTTTGGAGAACCACAGGTAAGAGTCTGGTGCAGGAGCCAGGGCTCTTGCTCTCTTCCCTGTTAAGTCTCCAAATAAAATTAAGGGTCACAGGCAATCTTCTCTTCCATGGTTTTCCCCACCACCACATCTCCCTCTTAAGACTAGAGGGGAGACATGGGAGGGGCAGTAAAGGGGCGGTGGGGAAGGGGGGAGTCAAAGGAATTGGAAGCTCATTAAAGCCAACTTGATCAATTATATGTAGCTATTGACAGCAAAAGTTTTCATCTCAGGCTTATTTCCCAGAGCTTGCTCTAGCCTACAACCCTTACACATTCCCCACCTCTTCCCAAATATACTAAATGTGCGCTGAGAAATAAAAACATTTTATCAAAAATTTGAGCTAAAGATAACTACAAAAGAAAATCAGTTGCAAATTAAAGTTCAGAAATGCGTTTTAGAATTACAAATGGATTTTGGATTATCTACTTCAAAAAGGTCCACGATAATGTTCTTCAGAAACCCAATGGGAAATCAAGACCTGACATATTAGGTTTAACCATACAAAATTGCTGATACTTGACTGCTTTTACCTGCAAAATTGCAATTTCATACAGTTCAACTTAATATTTAATTTCTTCTTGGCAGGGGAGGGAAGAGTTTCTGTGAGGCCAAAATGATGTTATATTGAGACTACACATTCCAGAATTAAAAACTTCAAAATAAATAATCTAGTCTCATCAATAAAAAAAGGAAGCTATCATCAAAAGCACATGTACAGGGCCGGCCCAGTGGCACAGCAGTTAAGTTTGCACGCTCCACTCTGGCTACCCAGGGTTCGCAGGTTCTCATCCTGGGCGCAGACCTAGCGCCGCTCATCAAGCCACGCTGTGGCAGCACGCCATGTAAAATAGAGGAAGACTGGCACAGATGTTAGCTCAGCGACAGTCTTCCTCAGGCAAAAAGAAGAAGATTGGCAACAGATGTCAGCTCAGGACCAATCTTCCTCACACACACACAAAATATATAGATATGTACATATATATGTACAGATGTGTGTATTAAGCTTTTTTCTTTAGGGCCCAAAGAATTCCTGGTTCTCAGCAGTGTTTATTAAGTAAACAGATTGGCTGCTTTTTCTCAATGCCAATATCCCATCTCCAGTGAAGGTGTCAAGACCTTGATGACAAGAGCAGAATTTGATAGCTGGTGAAATGAGTCTGGCCACAGGAACACACTGCCTCAAACGCCATCAGGATCAATTCCCAGGAGTTTCCTCATTGGGATGATATCACCAATCAATTCCCATTTCATTTCTCAGGGAATGTTTGTTCTCATCTCCTGCAGGAAGTTACTCTTGACTGCTCTCACCATTATGCATTTTTATGTAATTTCCAGTGCTGAATGTTTCTTTATAAGCTTTATTTCTTATGGGGGCCACTATAATGCTCAAAATTAACAGTTCATCAACGCAAAGGACTGTCTTTATTTTTTTACTCGTTGATGAACCACTTAGTCACTAACAATTACTAAATGCCTACTATGTGTAGGTTATTGTGGCAAAGCCCAAGAAGGATACAAAGATAAAAGAGACTACTTATCTGCCTTTCAAGGACCTTGCAGTGTAGTAGAAGGCACGTCAAAGGTACAAAGGAACTAAAAGACAAGAATATACAACTACCACCAGACAAGTACCAAAAAGATGATGGGAGGATTCAGAAGTGGGAAAGATCATATCCTGCTGAAGAAAAAAAAAAAATCAGGAAAGTTTTCGTGGAAGATATGGTTTAAACGGGGACTTTGATGGGTAGGATTTTTTTTGTTTTTTTAAAGATTGGCACCTGAGCTAACAACTGTTGCCAATCTTGGCTTTTGGGTTTTTTTTTTTTTGCTTTTTCTCCCCAAATACATAGTTGCATATTTTAGTTGTGGGTCCTTCTAGTTGTGGCATGTGGGACACCGCCTCAGCATGGCCTGATGAGCTGTGCCATGTCCGCGCCCAGGATCTGAACCAGTGCAACCCTGGGCTGCGGGAGCAGAGCGCGAGAACTTAACCACTGGGCCATGGGGCCGGCCCCTCGGTAGCATTTTTTAACAGGGCAAGCAGGGAGGGCAACGGAGGAAACAGGCTTAAAGATTAAGCGATTAAATGAACTAGATCTACATATAGACACATCTGAAAAACAATGTTGAGAGAAAAAGTTGCAAAAGGATACATACAGTATGATTCTATTTATGTAAGATTTCAAAACAAAACTGCATGTCGTTTGTGTATACATAATATGTAAAAAAATATATATATATAAAACATGAAATGGAATGATATATACCAAACAGGCCAGTAGTCAATTCCCAAGAAAGAGGAAGGGGGAAAGGATGCAGAGTAAGACTTTAGCTATAGCTAACATTTTAGATCTTAAAGAGAGCGAGAGATCTAAAATAAATATGACAAAAATGTCAATATCCATTAAATTTGGGTTGTGGGCTCAAGACTGTGTTAGGGTTTCTTCCTTGAACTTTTCTCAATATTTAAAGTACCTCATTATTCAAAATTATAAAATTAAGAAAGAGCCAAGTGACTGGAAGAACAGTGGAGTCAGTAAAACAACGGTCGTCAGGAGCAGGATGGTTCACCTAAACTTTAAGGGAACACTTGATTAGCTCAGTTTTAGACTCAAGAAGATCCATAACGTGCACAAAATGGACTTAGAACAGAGTGGCGGGGGGCGGACAAATACGGACAAGAAGGAAGTTTTTATCACCATCCTAAATCAGATATCTGAGGGGAGTGAGAACCACCTTCCCACATAACATAAATGCCAGGGTAACCAAGTCATCTCTCCAAAAAGAAAGCCAAGGAAACTTCCAGTTACACAGGAACTCAGATAAAGACTCACTGTCAGTGGCTAGTCTGTGCCTCTTCTCTCCCCCTTCTTCCCAAACACTCACAAACAAAAACAAAATGTACCCTTGCCCACTTGAGAAAGAATTAAGAATTGGCAGCTCTGCTAAAGTGGACAGTTTCCAAACTAAGGCCCTTTTCTGGAGATGTTCACAAACCCAGTTACAAGAGTAAAGAAATCACAACTCAGTTCTGAGGAAGACTTATCAATGGAAGGTGTCCATCCTTCCACATCCCCTTGTGTCCCAGCTCTCCCCAGGGGAATCTAAGGACCTCTAACATGTCATCTATCCTCTTTTTCTGCTCTTCTCCAGCAAAAATGAGTAAAACAAAAAATCCAAACTCTCACTTAGCAATTTAAACCCAAACAATTTCCCTTCACAAAAATCTAGTGAAATTAAAAACACTCCCAAGAAAGATTTAGAATCCAAGTATAATGACAAATCTTGTTTTTTTAGGTAAATACATTTTTGTTGGTGCCCAATTTATCATAGCCTCTTTTACCAAAGTTTCATTGGCACAACTTCAATCTAAGTTTAAAAGAAAACAACTTGATGGAAACTTAGCAGGAGAGATAAATACATCTGCACACTACATAAAACAAGTACCTTGACATTCTTTTACATCTGAATCATTACAGCTGACTAATCCTAACAGCGTATTTACTCCACTCCAGGGCACCCAACTGCCCCAGGTCAAAAGTCCCTTTTCCTCAAGGTTCTCTCAGGACAGATCTTCCTCAGACAGACCTGGGAAAAAGGAATGGAAGGACAGAAGTTCCTCTGTCTTCCAGCATGATGGAACGTGGCAGAATGTAACAAATACTGGAACGGGACTTGTGAGGGAATTAGAGCGGCGAGCTAACATTTATTAATCACCTACCACATTACAGCCACTGAAGACTGAATTCCAAACCAAGCTATCACTAAACTACTTCTGTGATCCTGAGTAAATCTCAGGTATTCCATGTGAAAATGAATGTGAGAAACTAAGCATAATAACAGCCCCTCTAGCTCTCTGCTTCCATGATTCTACAAAGATGGTCACTCAACAACAAATGTGTTACTGGTCGAGTATAATAAAGTTATTTAAAAAGCTTTTTGCTTTGTTCCTCTCTAATCCACCCTATACACCACTGACAAAATAATCTTTCTAGAACATGAAACTTACTTTATCACCGATGCTTAAACAGCTCCTTATTTACTGCAGCACAAGATAAAGCTGTCCAGGATCGGCCTTACCTACTTTTCCAGACTCATCCCTGCCCTCCAACGCTGTCCTCCAGCAATATTGGTTACTTAAAAGTTACCTGAAGAAGCCTGGCTGTTGCATTCCTTTAGGCTTTTGCTCATGCTGTTTTCTCAGCCCGGACTGTTCTTCTCCCTGTCATCGGCAGGGTACATCCTTAATTCACCTTTCAAGACTCGGCTCAGCTGTCATCTCCTCTGGGCAGCACTTCCCAACCCCTGTATGTCCAAGGCAGACTTGATCTTTAGGCCCCTTACATATTTCTATTGCAGCATCTATCACACTTCATTCTATCTACATACTTACACATCTGTCTCCTTCCACTAGACTCATAAACTCCTTGTAGGTAAGACTTTGTCTGACTCATCTGTTTCCTCAGTGCCTAAGACAGTGCTTACAAGATAAGAGGCGTTCAATGAATATTTGATGGAGTAGGGAGCAGAGGAACAGAAAACAGGAAAGAAGGAAGAACTCAAGTAAGATGGCCTGAAGAGTAGAGAATAGTTAGTATTTATCAATACCACTATCTTTGGCCTTCTGCTCTTTCCGTAAACTCTAGTCTTCAGAGAGCTTATTCATTCTCTTGGCTACAGCTACCACATCTATGCTGATGAACTGCAAAACCGCACTTCCAGACATATTAACCCCTACCTCGATGCCAGCTTTAGGCTCATCTCTAACAACTGGAACAGCTTTCACTTGGTCATTCCATTGCCACTTTAAATCCAATACATCTCAAATTGAACTCATCATGTGCCCCTAAAAAATGAGGAAAACTTCTAACTTCTTCATCTCAGTCAATGTCTCAGAAACCCAGGCTTAAGATGTCATAGTCATACTTGATCACTCTCCTTCATCTTCCACATCCAGTCCTCGCTGATTTCAATTCCTCCTTTACAATCTGTTTCTTACTCTTTCCTCTCCTTATCTCACCCTCCACAACCTTAGCTCAGGGCTCATCACCTCACACGCCCCAGGTGCCAATCTCCCTTCCCTCCAAGCCAATCTGTTTCCCACTATCATCATATTATTATCCTAATCAAAAATTCTCAGTGGTTCCCTCCTTTCTATGATTTACAATCTAAACTTATAACTGGCTTTTGAGACCCCACCTAACCTTCAAGTCACCACTACTCACGGCTACTCGGTCAGTTCACCACTGCCCCAGAACATACCAGGGACAGTCCTATTTCCAGGCTTTTGCTTGATCCCTCTCAGCTCCAAAGTGAAACGATTTTTTTATTTGCTTCATCCTCATCCCTTGTACCTAATACAATTTGATATCTTTTTCAAGATCTGGAATAAGTTACAATTCCTCTGTGACATCATTCATAACTACCTGACTACTCTTCTCTCAAAATATCTATGGTATGAGGTCTGTACTATGCAACTGCTAATAGACTTTCACATTTCCAAATTTTACTCATCTGGCATAATAGAGTCTCAATAGGTATTCACTCCTTCCTATTCTCCTTACTCCTAACTGGACAGTAAATTCTTCAAGGGCACAAAATTGTCATTTTTCCTAATCCTCCATAGCTCCTAGCATAGAACTAAACTCATAGCAGGTCACTAAAAATAACAGTTTAGTAATTTCTCCTATCCAAAACTATTCCTTAGAGGAAATAAAGAGATAAGACACAATCCTAAAAAACACAGTTGAAAATAATCCTGAACTAAACTGTATAAATTAGGATCACTGACTTTTCTACCCCTGCCTCCCAGCTCAGAAATACTACAATCTCCTGACTTAAGAAGTAAATAATAATCCTGTGCTCATGACATCACAAGCACATAGTTTGGTAATGATTATGAGAAGGTGGGGAGTAGGCAGGGATGGAGGAAAGCAAGTCAACTGAAAGAGCAAGGCTGGAAGAACAGCTGTGTGATTTCTGTTTGTTTACTTCTTAAATGTGGACACTTCTCCTCATTCCTCTTTTTTTTTTCCCATTGGCCATATTTTCAAACAAGTTTTACTTTAGGAGGAAAAATCTGACAGCTTTTCAGTGGTGCTGATATCTGGAAGAGCCTCTACAAATCTCAAGACCTTTGAAAAGCCAGCTTAATCTTCAACGATACAACACACACAGGAGGATTCCTCCAGATACCGTGAGTGAAGGCTCATTCAGGCTGCAACATAGGCATCATGTACTAACCACTCTTCAGCATAAGGCAGACAGCCTGAGAGGCCACACTGGACCCACACAGATAATGAAAAGAAACTGGTCTTCATTAACATACTCAGTATAGTCCAGCCTTAATTACCCACTAAATGGATTATTCATTTTATGGATTTCTGTGGCAAAATCTTTAATTCAAGATTGACTGCTCTTTGCCATCAGTATACTCTCCTCACCATCAGGTAATACAGGCTTAGATACGCAAATTCATTTCAACATCAGAATGATCCCGAAAACACTAAAATAAATCTGGTCTAAAAATAATGCACTTTCAAACCAAGAAATTTCTCTATTAATGCTGAATTACCTAAACTAGTGCTCCCTATTACAGCAGAGATAACTGAAAATTAAATGCACTTAAAACATGACACTGTCCTTACCATAAGTTCTTGAAGAGAATCCAGTCACAGTCTTGACACTTCCCCACAGGTTGGTACAATGTGAGACAGGCACAAGCAGAGCTCAGCATAGTAAGGTGTGTGAATACAAAAACTACAAGGAATCTTATGTCTCCTGGCTGTCTCCTTTAGGCCAGGACGGTCCAGAAGAGTCACAATGTACCGGTGCCTGCCTGACTCCTTGTCCCTAAGTTCCTGGACCAGAGGGCTCAATACTTCTCATTAAATCCATCCTTTGTTCAAGGACCTACAATGACTCTATTGACCCTTCCATCAACACCCAACAGTCTGGCCTCTGAGTCCCCTCCACCCTCTTGCCTGCTCTACCCATGACTTGACCAACCCACATTCTCTCCAGTCACTCGCATTTATTCCCCCTACAAACACAGCTTAGTCATTCATACCATCATTGCACACTGTACATTCTATACTTTCTGCCCAGAAATCTTTTCTTTTCTTTTACTCCTAACACAGAACAACTACTCATTTACTTGAATGCTAGCACATATTTTATAGAAAAGGATGGATAAGTAAACTGTCCAAGGCCACATAGTAAAAAGTAGAACCAAGATTTGAACCAAAGTCCATCCAACTCCATAGTCCATGCCTCTTTATGATTCTAATTCACAGCCCTGCTTTCAAATTTTACTGACTCAAAAATCTTCCCTAATTTACCTCATTCCTACTTTGTCACTTCAAGTTTTCTAGTCTTTACATACTCCATTTGCAGCAAGTTAAACTTGGTCTTCTTCATATGTTGTTTCCTAAATGTTAAAGCTTCAAATAGTCTGCCTTCCCATCTATATACCAACCTCCTCAGCCCCATGCCTGTCCCAAGGGCAAAGACACCCGTCTTTACATCTTTTCTACCTCCCAAAAGCCTGTCACTGGAGCTTGGAGACTGCTTTATTCACAGGAGTGTGCACTCAGTATTCAGCAAGGATTTCTTGCTTAAAAAAAATCAACTCCCTTCTTCCACCATATTAAAAAAATCAACTGAATTCAGGCATTCATGATAAAACTGCCCTGCATTTACATTCCAGTCACACAGATTTTAATTATCTGAATTTATCAGGGGCTGTTGAGAAGATTCCACAGTCTTCAACTCCACAGCTCTGAAGTTCCCATAAGAAAGATGCTGCTGAAGTCACACTTCAAAGCATTGTTTCAAGATTTTTCCGTCGACGGGATGAATGTTTGGGGCAAGAAGAGAGGTGCTCCCTTACTATGTCTTCTGCCAGCATCCTTAGCATGCTTGAGACACTCAGGAGCTCTAAAACTTTAACAAGCATCACTCAGTGCCCGCGTAACAATCTGAAAACTTATTTTTAATACTGAGTTATTCCATCATAAGTCACTTGGTTACGTATCTTGAATCTCAAAATTCCAAACAAAGCCTTCTGAGAACTGGGAACAGTGGTGGGTTCTTGGGCTGCCCTCCATTTGTCCCTAGGTTTAGTCAGTTCCTTCAATCACCACCCCTGGAACAACATATGTAGTTCAGCTGGGGAAAGTTGAATACAGATATAAATAGAATTTACCAGATATCATCACTAATAGCATCACAAATTAAAACAATTACTGATAGTCAACAGACTCTGGGAGGGTGTGCGTGATTTTTAAAAATTAGATTTTACCCTCCAAATTAAATTTTTTTTCAATAGGAGTCCCAAAAGAAAGAGACTAAGGAAATAAGCCTTCAGGAAAATTTCCAAGTTGTGGGTGACATATCTCCACCAAAGTCCAGTTAACAACTAGCACTCATTACTGGTCAGCCTGCCTTATACAAGTCAGGAGACAGCCCTTTCTTTGGCAAAGGTTTATTTATTTATTTATTTATTTTCACAAGGAAGCCTGGCATTAAATGAAAGGGATAAGTCAAATGAGGCAACAACAACAAAAAAAATTGGTAATAGTTTGGGAACTATCTTCCTTCCATCTTTCCTTTCTGCTTGAATGCGCAATGTCCAAAGTGGATATCTGTTCAACTCTAAATTATTCATGTTAATGGATAATTATCGGCAGAAAGGTGCTGATAATCCAAAATGGAAAAAATAGAAAAATAATCTATTTCAGTTTTGGAATATCTTTTCAGCATATTTACCCTCTCAATTATTCCTAGCATGAGCTAATATTTGTATTCATTTGCAATCTCTAAGTACATAGTAACTGGCCACTTGGGGAGGCGCTCGGAGGCAGGCCGGGCAGCTCGTGGAAATTAGAACAGACTGGTATTCAGCTTCCAGATGAGCAACATCAATTTCATTTATTTTACATTTCTGTTCAGCCTTCAAAATATCAGTAGACTAGCACAGCAGGTTGGCTACTAAACTTTAAAAGAACTGCTTGGAAAAACAATGAGGACAAAGAGTATAACTGTTTGCCTATAATGTATTCATTTGTAAATTATGCACAGCAAATGTTTAATTACAAGTCTGATTCTCCCTAGCCACTCGGCATAAGTCCCTGCAGTCTTCTCCATCCCATCAAGAATGCAACCTCATTTACTAGGAAGGAAATTTTCTGACTGCTTTTAAAGTTATATAGTATAGAAAATGTTTTCAGATTTAGTATTAGCTGCCCTCTTGGACTAACCTCACCACTACCTCTTCTCTCTACTTTGTCCTTTCCCACTTCAGAAATAGGTTCTGAAAGACACAGGGATCCAGCCTTCTCAAAGATCTAAACAAACAGTAAGAGAAGCCAAAGACAGAAAAATTACCAGCTTCTGATTTTCTAGAAAGCATTTTATATACTTATAAAAGATAAGGAAACTACAAGTCAAAGTCCTGCTAATTCTTGCATTCGCATTCATGAAAAGAAAACTCCCTGAACAGTGTGAGGAGAATCTCTTATAGAAAATATCACCAGTCAGCTTCTTTCAACTTAATTTTTATATCTGTGTTGTGCCCGGAGGAGTGACCTAGACAGGGAGGTACGGGCGGGGAGAGACGGGGTAGGAGCGGGGGGCGGGGAGAGAGAGAGAGTGACTCTCAGAGCGCTGGTCCTTGTGAGCCGACAAGCTAAAAATACGCCGGCCCAGTAAACAAATCCCATTCCATCCCGACCGGAGCCACACCGTTAACCTAGTAATTATGAGAAGAGGAGTGAGATCACGCAGCCCCCGGCTTACTCATCATCGGCTTCTAAAGTTTCCATCGGCTCATGGCAACTTTTTTTTTTCTAAAGTTCATAAGCCTGCCCTAGAATCACACACTCACTCACACACTCACACACACACTTCTTTTTCGCTCCCTTCCTCCATTACTGGACGCACCTCAGTTTGGCTATCAATGGGGGAGCACGAACTTGTTTTCATTTTACTTTATACTGAGACTTTAAAATGAACTTTATCCTACTATGAGGGTAGCAACCTGCACTCCTATCCACCATCCCTCCCCGAAAGTCTAGCTCACAGGGAGGACCGTCCAAACTGCCCGGCACCGCTCAGGAAGGGAGGCCAGGAACCGGGGCGAGGGGCTGGGGCCGCGGGGCGCAGGTGAAGGGGAGGAGTAACCGGGGAAAGGTTGGGATGAAGCAAGCAACACGGCGAGAAGGGGGTGCCGAGAGGCGATGGCTCCCGGTGAAATACAATCAGAAAGGAGAAGGGGACAGTGGAGAGCAGAGGGTCAGAGTTTGGGAGTCTGAAAAGGCGACAGGAGCGGGAGCAGACGGGTGAAGGTGACAGGGCGGGGGGCTCCGTTACCCTCGCGGCTCCCGGGGCAAGGCCCTAGGCCGGGGCGGAGCTCGGGGCCCGGCCGCCTCTCCTCATTCCTCGGCTGTGACCCCGGGGTCCGGCCGGCCCCTCCCCCGACGACGATGGAGGCGGAGGCGGTGGCGGAGACTGCGACCGCGGCTGCTGCTCCGCACCGGATCAGGAGCTGGAGCCAGATGGGACTGATCGGGACTGGCCTGCCCCAGTGGCTTTTTGCCTGCTCCACACCCGGTCGCCACTCCGACTCCGGCTGCTGGTTCAGGATCAGTGGCTTTCGGCCGTCCGGCCGGAAACAAGTGCCAGTTTCCGGCCGGAGCGGGTTGGTGGTGACACCCAAGCCGCCCCCGGGCCTCCTCCCGCCCCGCCCCGCCCCGCCCGTAGCAGCCCCGCCCTCAGCGCCGCTCCCTTTGCCGCGGCCAGTTTGGCGCCTGCCCCGCGCGTGACCCCGTGTTTTCCTGGCCCGTGTTCCTAAAGTCTCCGGTTTGGAGAGTTCTTGAACCAGAGCCGGAGGGGTACACGGTGGACTCTTGAGACTTTGAGATAGAGTCAGTAGGCTACAGCCCTTTGGGAAGAAGCAGAAAGAGGCAGGGCAATTCTAGAAAGGTGAGAGGGATGAAAATACTTAAGAATGAGAAGACTGAAATTCTAGTTACTGTAGGCAATTATTCCGGACTGACCGGAAGAGAATTAACAATCCTTCTTCCAGACGAATGTCCACCCAGTTATGCACTCTCCTTCCTTAACTCAAGTGAACATACCCTTCTCTATAAACACTCAATATTTATTTGCGTAATGATGATACCCTATTGACATATCTGCTTTAGACTTAGCACAATCAAAAAAAGTTATGCAGTGCTTTTTTTTGGTAATACCTTTTAACAGCTTTACAGAATAATTCAACAAATGTTTATGGAGTCTCTACTGTGTGAAAGGCACTGTGCTCATTGATATTGGGGACACAAAAATGAACAAGACAGAATTCCAGGCATCAAGGTTCTTATACTTTAGTAAAATACATACAACTATATTATATAAGGCAGAACTCACAAATGTGCTATGTGATTTGCAGTGAGCTATGGCTGTGAAAATATAAGCCTTGCCTGACACATAGTAAGTCTTCCATATTTGTTGAATGAATAAATTAATATTAGGAGAATGTGGCCTGTTTCAAGTAAGAAGAGCCAGTTAATAAATACTCTTTATGACCAACACAAAAGGGGGCCAGCCACTGTTGAACCAAGAAATCCTGAATTTTAATTCAGATTCCTAACGTGGTGGCACCTGGTCTGCATATTCAAAATGGTTTTGGCTCAATTGTGCTCATTAGGCCTATTTAAAAAACAAATATTACAGTCAACTTTCCTATCCCCTCACTACTCCCTGAACTCCTCCATTTCTAAACAGGAGGAGTGGAGCATAGATATTTTAGAATTATCCACCTCAAGACTAGAAAATTGATACCTGAAACAGGAAACTTCATAGACAGTTATATCTCTTGGGGATACCATAGGTTTAGAGGTGAAGATTTAGGACTGGGCCTAGGGCCATTGCAAGGCCAAGCAGGTCAGAGTGCCTTCATGAGGCATGCCCAGGACCAACAATACAGGTTGGCAGGCAGAGCCACTTGGCCTGGGCTTCAAGCATGTGGGGACTACAAATTTTGGCTACTGTTCAGTGGTAAATCTGAGGAGGACAGTATGATGAGACTTGGTTACCTAAGTTGATTCTAATTGAACTCTGCTGATCACACCCACCCCTTGCTAGCTAAATCTAGGGTAGGAGGACAGATCCACAGATGAGGCGCCTCAAAAGTCTAAATTTGTCTTGTTTCACCATGGCCCTCCCAGGACTAGGTTATGCCCATCTGTTAACTATGTCTTTCTAGTCACTACCATAGACTTATTAGGACCAGGTATGGAGTTCAAAGGCACTCTTCACCCTCAGTACAAGGCAGACTTTTATTTTTGGCAGTGACCACAAAAAGTTTCCAAATTTGAAAGCTGGGCCAAGTTGCTGGTCAAACTCATTTAAGTGACCACAGTTTACAGGCTTGCCTGGAAATTTAGGGGCCAGGAAGTGATGGGGTTGCAGTTGCTTTGTGCCTGTTTCTTGCTCTGACCATCCATCATTCATTGTTGTTTGTGCAATTGCTCAATGGGCTGCTTGTTTGGGGTCAGTCCAGGCTGTGTGGGTAGCAGTGTGGTCAGCCGGGCTGGGAGCCAGGCCACCTGGGTTCTGGTCCCAGCTCAGCCAGCCCCTAATCCATTAAGTGACTCCCTTCCTATTCCTATGTGTCACTTTCTCTGCCTAGAAACTGGGGACCTCTTCTGCAGTGATGTGCAGCCATTCGAGCTGTCACTATGCTAAATGCTCAGAAGGAGCTGGCTAATGTTGTGTGGGCAGCCAGAACACAGCTGATTATTTTTTGCTGCCAGTTAGAAGAATAGAAAGGAAAGAAAGTAAAAGCAGCAGAGAAAACCCTACCAGTGTACCCAGGCCATTCAGTACAAAGTTCTTTTCTGCCTAAAGGCCCGTTCTTGTTTACTCATTTTAGCAATTCTAAGGGCTGCCCCAAGGAGCTCCCTGAGCTTTCATTTCACTTTAAGCAAGAGCAGAAAAAAAAACAGAGCTTTGCATTTCACCAGAGAAACTACAAGGAGAAAGTCAGGGGGAATGTTCAGAGAAAGCTATTTTGCAGCTAACCAGGAAAAAAAAAAACCCAGCAATTGTTTGCATTTATATGTTTTTGTGGTGTAAAAGAAAACCAAACCAAAATAACTTCCGGTCTACTGCCACCACTATAATTTAGACCGGTTCTATGGAGTTTTAAAGATTACATCCTGTACGTGCCTAGGAACCTCAGACTAACTGACTCAGAATTCTTGGGACTGAGGACCATGGATCTATATATTTTTAAAATATCCACAGTTCTTATAAAGTTAAACACTTTCCTACCCTATGACCCAGCAATTCCACTCCTACATATTTACCCAATAGAAATTGAAAATGTATGTCCACAAAAAGCTTAGACATGAATGTTCATAACAGTTCAAACTGGAAACATCTCAAATGTCTACCAACAGAAAAATGGAATACATTGATCAAACAATGGAACACAATTTTTAAAAATGAGCTCCATTTAAACACAACAACATAGATAAATCTCAAAATCATTTGTTGAACCAAAGAAGCCATTTATACGAAATTCAAGAATAGGCAAAAGTAATGATGATAGAAATCAGAACCATGGTGGTCTATTAGGGGGAGGTGGGGACTGAATAGAAAGGGGACACGAGGGAACTTTCTGGGGTGATGGAAATGTTCTATATATATCTGGATAAGGTAGCTGTTACATATATATATACTTGTATACTCAAGATCTGTGCATTTCACTGTGTGAATTTTACTGCAATTAAAAAACAAGAAAACGAATATCCTGGGTTCCTTCATAAATTATAAATTTACATTTTCTTATGAATTACTTTTTCGATATTTGCTTCATCTGTTAGATGGTGAAGCCCCATGAGATAAATTCACCATTTTTTTAAAAGATTTTACTTTTCCTTTCTCTCCCCAAAGCCTCCCAGTACATAGTTGTATATTTTGAGTTGTGGGTCCTTCTAGTTGTGGCATGTGGGACGCCACCTCAGCATGGCCTGATGAGCGGTGCCATGTCTGTGCCCAGGATCCCAACCGGCAAAACCCTAGGTCACCCAAGCTGAGTGCACGAACTTAACCACTTGGCCACAGGGCTGGCCCCAAGTTCACCATTTTATCTATAATACCTAGCATAGTGCCTGACCCATGGCAGTCATTCATTAAATATCTATTGAGTGAATGAATGAATGAATGAATTGGCAGTTGAGAACCATTGCTTTGGTAGCATATACCAGACTCTTACAATAGTATAACTGGGTCTCTCTATTCTCAAGCCCTCTGTCCACTTGTACACCATTGCTAGACCATGCTTCCTAAATATTTCATTGATATTTTCTCTCTTTTCAAAAGCTGTAGCAGCATGTTGGTTACTTAACCAGTGTCCATCCCCATTCTTCCTCTTTGCTTATTGAACCCTGATTATATTCAAGTAGCCACTGTTCTCTACATGGTCATGGGCTTCAAGGAGATTGGCTTCCGTGAGGGCTTAGTGGGAGGGAGATGGGTGAAGCACTGATGGATCTAAGCCGACCATGAGGTTCCACTCCCCTTGCCAGTGCTTGGTTTAGGCATGTGATAAAGTTCTGACCAATGTGGGATTTGAGGAAATCTAGTAGACTTCCTTGGTCTTATAAAGAGACAAAGAGAAATAAGAAGTGATTCTCTTCCATTGCTAATGTTGTTGGATTTAGAACTGCTCTTCTGGTTGGAGAACAAGCTGACGTACTAAGAACGGCAGAGAAAAAAGATGAAAAGAATCTGGGTCTTGGGTGAACTGCCAAATTAGCCAACCCTGAGTGGTCCTCCTTGAAACTCCTGTTATATGAGATAATATATCTTCCTTATTGTTTAAGCCATTTTGAATTTATTTTTTCTATTACTTGTAACCAAAAGCATCTCAACTAATAAAAAGCCATCAACGACTCCTCAATATCTATAGAAAAAAGTCAAAATTCCTTAGTCTGCCCTGTAAGATCCTATACACCCTGACCCCAGTCTGCTCCTAGCCCCTGAATATGGCTTGTTAATTTCCATCTGTACATTTGTGATCTATTTCCTTGACCACCAGTGCTGTGCTGGGAAATATTAAAACCACTCTCCTGGAGAGAAAAGCCCTGGTTCATAGCATTTACTAATTTCCATGGTGTGAATATTCCTACCCCCAACAATTTCATTCTACTAATGTGATGTTTCTGAACACAAAGTTGGGAAGAGAGGTGCAATCAGTGCTAGCAAACCGGTAAGAACACACCACCGTGCTACCACCCAACTTTCTCTCCTCTGTCCATAAGTTTTCTCCCTAGAGTTCAAGGCCCAACCTGTCTCATGTCCTTTTAAAGACTTCCTATAAAATCCTAAACTATAAATGTCTTTACCAATCAGTTGAAATCTAACAGTTGCCTTGAATTTAGTTTTCACAAGTATGTGTTCATAAGTCAACTATTTAATCAATTAATGAAAAAACCTAGGACTAGTAAAACAGCAAGAGAGAAGAGTTGTGACACCATTTACATTCCTGTACCTCCTAAAGGGTTCCTGGGATTAGGCATTAGGGGAACTCCTCAGTAGAAAATCCCTGCCTCCAGGCCCTATGAGCACTGAAGATCACTGGAGGCACTTTGTTGCAAATAGGACTTATCAGGTCTCAATTATTGCAAGTGCTTGTCCCCAGGAGAACAGTGTTAGGACAGTAACTAAAGGGCTCTTGGCAAGATTGGGCATGTTCCTATTCTGGTCCTGACAAATCCCCTGAGGATGTAAGAATGGGCTTCTAAGGCCATCAGAGACCTGGCAACAGGTAGGTAAGGAAGAGAAGCTGGTTCTTGAGGCTTTGAAGAGAGCAAGTGCTACCTTACCTGATTGGAATGCCAGCCAGGTGGGTCAGCTTCATCTCCGCCTAACAGGTGACACACCCTTCAGGTTTGAAGAAAAAGCAAATAATTAGACTACAAACACATTGGCTGAGGCAATGAGGAGAGGCCCGGGAATGGAGTTGACTAAGTCACTCTGTCCCCTGACTAGGTCAGCACTGGGAGGCAGGCCAAACTCAGGCTACTGGAAACTGACAGAGCATTCAGGGGACAGAAGATGTGAGACTGCACCAAACTCCCCTTTTTTATGTGACTAATGGCCCACGATGAGCTGTATGGGTACTGCACACTAAGAATGTTTTCTAAACTATAAATATATGCTTCTTTTCCTGCATTAGAGAGCTCTGGGGTTGAGTGACAACATCTAATTGGCATCTGCTAGAATCTCTCTCAGTGATGTGCCCTCTGAATATTTCTTTCCAGATTACTGAACTGATCAGCATTAGGGTTGTTCCCACATTGCTTATGGTCTGTGGACAAGCCTGCAGATCACAGCAACTCCTCTTAGAAAAGTGAACAGATGTTAGTTTCTTCAGCTGAAAACAAGTCTGGAACTGAAAAGCATCACCATTCCTTAGGTTACACTTACCCTAGTGTGTTAGGTAACCTTCCTGGTTTAAGAAGAGATGTAATCCTGAGGTCAGAAGAAATTAGTGGAACAAGACCATGAACTAGAGAGGGATCCATGGATGAGTAAAATACTCTAGGAGCACCCAAGAGAAAAGTGTAAGAACTGAGGGACATTTAAAAAGAAAGCAATGACTATGGGAAGAGACAAGGGGGAAAAGTGAGGTGCTGAATAATGCAAATGGGTAGAAGAAGATAACAAGCGCTACTCAGGGATGCAGACCCTGCAAGAGTTTGTAAGTGGGCTAGCTTGCCCCGGGCGGTGCCCTTCTACTCCTCCCCTGGGCCGGAGATCACACACAGGCAGCAGTTCTGCTGTTATTTGCCAGTAAATGATGTTGAATATAGCACAGACTGTTTGCCTCCTTGTCTAGATCCTCCATAGGAGCAACAAATTCAACAAAATGGGAATTAATACAATTTGGCAAATTCTGTTGATATTTTTAAGTGCCCATCATGTGTAATGGACACAAAGATACAATCATTGCCCTTAGGGAGTTTCATGAGCAAGACTAGGCCTTACAAGTCCAAATCTTTCTCTGCTTGACACGTGTCCTTCACCTTATCCAGGAAAAAAGATGGAAGGTGATATAGACTATAAAAGGACAATGTGGCCTTTGACTACAAGCATTCATTCCTGAAAGAAGCTGAAAGGGCCAATTCTTACTGCCCATACAGTACATTCTGTCATTGATTTCCTGTTTCCTACAAGACTTGCCTTTTGATCTTTAGTTTCCTCCTCCCCTCCCTCCTTACAGGCCCTTATGCAGCAAACAGCTTCTAACATTCAGCAAGAGAGCATCATGGTTACTTCTCAGGACTGAAGCACAACCCAGTAAGTTGATGTTGCTCTGGCCTATTCCCATGGGATAGCCACACCACTGGACATCCACAGCTACAATTAGATTACACCACAGATTCAGTTTATTACTAGTGTCCCTGATTAAACCTAGGTTAGTTTGGGGTTTTTTTAATTAATTAATTTATTTTTTTTTTTTGGAGGAAGATCAGCCCTGAGCTAACATCTGCTGCCAATCCTCCTCTTTTTGCTGAGGAAGACTAGCACTGAGCTAACATCCGTGCCCATCTTCCTCTACTTTATATGTGGGATGCCTACCACAACATGGCTTGACAAGCGGTGCCATGTCCACACCCAGATCCAAACCGGCGAACCCTGGGCCACTGAAGCAGAAGGTGCGCACTTATTCGCTGCGCCACCGGGCCGGCCCCTGGGGTTTTTTTTACATGTCTGAATCCATTGTCAATACTTCTACATTGAATCGTCGTATCTATTCCTTTCTGTCAATTCCCACTGCTGCAATCCCAGCTCATTACCTCTGACCTAAACTACTGTAAAAGAACTCTACAACTGGTCTCTGGCCTTCAATCTCTCTTTCCTCCTACCATCCTTCATGCCCTGCCTAAAACTAAGATCTGGTCTCATCATTCCCCTGCTCAAAAGCATTCAATTGTCTTTGAAGAGAAATTTATCTACTGCCAATAATAATCATACTACTTATTAAAAGCATATTACAATATTAAATAAAATAGTATATTATAATATACTTTTAATTAGCATTATTATTATTACTGTGGTTGGGCTATCCATCCCTGAGGGACTAAAAGAATTCAGACAGCTCACAGATTGCTTTGGGATCGTTATGCAAACTGAGAAAGAAAATATTGTTATTTAAAACAAAAACTGACTATAGCTGCTGCCTTTTAAAGGAAATGATATAATTCATACAGCAAAGAAAAATTCTTCACACTGCCTCCTTCCCTTCACAGAACTGGAAGAAGGGGGGCCTGCCCAGTGGCGTACTGGTTGAGTTCGTGGGCTCGTCTTTGGTGGCCTGGGGTTTGCCAGTTTGGATCCTGGGTGCAGACCTATGCACCTCTTATCAAGCCATATAAAGTAGGCATCCCACAAATAAAGTAAAGGAAGATGGGCACAGGTGTTAGCGCAGGGCCAACCTTCCTCAGCAAAAAGAAGAGGATTGGCGGCAGAGGTTAGCTCAGGGCCAATCTCCCTCGAAAAAAAGAATTGGAAGAAGGGAGTGGTAGCCATTGCAGACCTGTTTATTCTTTTGAGTCCCAGGATAGGAGCTGGAACAGATGATCCATATTTTAGCAGGACACATGAATGAGTCCTTGGCTATAATTAAATAAGGAAAATCAAATGATAAAAGAAGAA
The DNA here is from genome assembly GCF_041296235.1 of Equus asinus. NCBI lineage: Eukaryota > Metazoa > Chordata > Mammalia > Perissodactyla > Equidae > Equus > Equus asinus. The sequence goes on from NC_091814.1 coordinate 12,696,325, forward strand.
AGGGGTCAGGAAAATGAAGAGTCATTAAAGGAAGAGAAAGGACCAAGCAATATGGCAATAGAAAACTTCTCCATTGCCTCCAAATCTTCAGCAAGGCCTAATACATACACAAATACCTGTGTGAGGAGTATCTTCTGGGGAAAATGAAAGTGGTCGTTTCACATCTTGGGGCAATGTGGTGCAAAACAGCAACAGCATACTAGACACGGGGAAATGCTCCATCCATTGAACCAGTGGAAAAGCATAAGGCACTCCCCCAGCCCCACAGAATTCCTGGAGAGACTGGGGGCTCTTACCTTACAGGAGAATGGGCTTAAGGCAGTTTCACTGGAATCCCACTGGTACCTTCACAGAAACATGGGATGCAGTTTGATGAGAGGTGTATATTCCCCCTTTTACTCTCTTTCCCTGTGAGTACTACGGGGGCCCTGTGTGTTGCTCAGTGCCTACCATGTGAGTACTGAATAAATACTTATGTAATGATGGTATTGACATTCATTTTTAATTTCCCTTTCATTTAAAATGGTCTGCTCAGAGGCCTGGTCTATTACACATTTTTCGCTCCTCCAGCTGTGGCCAGCAAGCAGTGTTCCCTCCTTCCCAGTGTGAATGCTGCTGGGGCCACCGCCACTCCACCTAGGGGGTAGAATCTGCCACCAACCCCAAGAACAGTAGTATTCTGAAGGCCTTCTCCTCAGTAAAAAGAAAACACTGTGTCTCTTCCCCAGACTTATTGCCACCCATGCTCTTCCTTCCCCAACAGGCCTCCCATGGGTAAACTTTGCTAATAAGAAGCTCCTAGATAATTAGTCAAGGGAATTGGAATCAAAGAGAGAAGTAATGGAAGATACCATCTTTGTGTCCTATGTAGTAAAACTACTATCTGAGCAGAATAATAGGTAGCCTCTGTGTGTTCTGAGGGAAGACAGCAGACAAGAGAAGCAGCAAAGACAGGGGACTCAGAGTAGAGTAGAGTAGTTATTATAAAGAGTGATTCCTAGGTGACAAATTATACCACCCTCAGGCCCACGCCAGGGGCCTGTTGTCTCTGAGCACTGAACTTGACAAGGTGCCATTCTGACCTCCTCTGGCTATATCCCTCCTCATGGGATGAGGAGTCTACAGGATCAGGAGATATGCAAATGTGAAACCCGGGACCCCCTTCTAGAGCACCCTCTGGGTGCCTGGGAATCTGGAATTCCAGTCCAAACGTCACAAGCTTGCTTCCAGGGTCTGTGTGGGCCTCTTCCCTGGGTCCAGATTCCTCAGGATAACACTACCACCAATTGGCCAGCTCTCCCCCCACTGCCACATTCCAGGCCACTACCCCAGGAGTCCAATAATTCTAAATTTGAATGTGGCCTTCCAAGTTGTTATGAAAAGAGGTTTGTCATAGTAGGAGGATAAAATATTTTATTTAACAACTTGTTAGCTTTATGTATAAGTTTTAAATATTTAGACACGTGGTATATGGGCATCTATTTGTACTCTTGTCCCAGGCCCCACAAATATTAGGGGTGGACCTATTTAAAATAAAAGTGCTTGGGACTAGAGAACTATATATTTAAGAGAAAATATGCTTCCTGCTATTGATTAAAAGCCTTGACTACAAACCTAGATTTTTATTTGCAGCTCCTGACTTATCTGGAAAATTTTCCCTAATGTCAAGTAGGACCCTACCAAATAATTATCTGTGACTAAAAATCACACTTTATCCAAAAGTGTTTGGTGTAAGGAAATAATTATGGCACTTGTTGATTTCTTAGCTTCCCAACAAGGGTGTGAATTTTAGCCTCTAGGCTGCCTTATCTGGCAGTGCTCTGGTCCCTGCTGGGGCTGCCCCTCCCACCTTCTCTCTGCTTAACCTCAGTCTCCCTCCTCCCACTTCCATTAGCCTACCTTCTAAGAAAATGAAAGTCATATATTTTTTAAGTATGTGGTTAAAAAGATTTCTGTTCTTTTGGGTGTTTTTTGTTTTTTTCCAATAGCAAATGAATTGACCCTTTCTCTCAAAAGAAAAGAAACCCAACAATTTTTTTTAAGTGACTCAGATTTTTACCCCCTTTGGGTTGTATACTTTTAGTAGGAAACATGTTCCATTTTGCTATATCAAATAGCGTATTGTTAAGGCTTTTGATGTCTGATCTTTTTCCAGTGGGAGTGAGGAGGAAGGCAGGCCAGGCTTGGGCAGGATCCTAGAGGCTGGGAGGACTTGAGAAAGGTATTTACTCACGGCAGCTGGGAGGAAATGAAGCCAGAGGGTGAGTGTAAAACTATATTTGGGGAGGTGTGGCAGAGGTTAAGCATTAATCTGGAGAAGCAAAATCTTGTCAGAAGTCCAAGGGGCAAATTCACAGCCAAAAATAGGAGATGAAGTCAGAGATCAGGAACTCAGAAAACTCAAGCACAATGATTAAGGCCGGTATGAGGTGAAAGGGTCCAGGGCTCCAGAGTGAAAGAGACTGAGTCTCACTGCTCCCTGCTGTGGGATGAGCAAACATGGGCTGAGCCCAGGTCAGGTTTACTGAAAGAAGACATGACAGCACCTGCCCAATGGAATCCAGACTCTAGTGCTCAATGAATACTTTCCAGATGATGAAACTGATTTATTAATTAGTCAACAATGTTTATGAAGAATATATAAAATTCATTAAAATATGTATATTGCCAGCAAACTCAGCAGTTTTCCTGAAGAGAGGCAGAAGGGAGAAAAAGGTATAAATGTGGACATTTTAAAGTCACTAACATTATAGACACAGTGGTTACTTTTTCTTGCCACCAAAAACACCATTTAACCCAGCCATTTGGAAACAAAAACAGTTTCTTATTCCAAAATGAAGAAAGAGCTAGCATCTCTTTCTCTCTCTCTTTTTTTTTTTTTTTAAATTATTCTTCCTGCTTCCCAGCCCTAGAGTCTGGAACTTAGAATGGAAGTAATGAGTCAGGGTTAGTTCCACAGTCTTCACCTGTGAGAAACGCTGTAAACTGCTTTTATGCCTCAGAGTCTGAAGCAGGTGATCTGACTAAGGGAGCGACTCCAGCCCTCGGTAACTGGAATTGTCTACAAGAGCCACAGCCACCCATGCTCCCAGGAACGGAGCACGTACTTCATGTGATTCTCAACCACCAACAGCACATCACCTGGGAGCTCAGTGGAAATGCAGACAGTAGACTTGCGGGCATAAGAAGACACCACAGGCCATATAATGACATCACTGTGTCTCTAAAACAGGCTTCTGCAAACCACTAACAGATGCGAGTCCATCCTCTGGCCCAGTCAGTTAGGGATCACGCTCCACTTACCCTCAGTTTTAGTCACCTCTCCAATATCTCACTGGATTCATCTTATGTCCAATGGTACATATTTTTAAGATTTTATTTTTTTCCTTTTTCTCCCCAAAGCCCCCCAGTACATAGTTGTATATTCTTCATTGTGTGTCCCTCCAGCTGTGGCATGTGGGATGCTGCCCCAGTGTGGCCCGATGAGCAGTGCCACGTCCGCGCCCAGGATTCGAACCAACGAAACACTGGGCCGCCTGCAGTGGAGTGTGTGAACTTAACCACTCGGCCACGGGGCCAGCCCCAATGGTACATATTTTTAAGAACCCAGGAGAAAAAAGAAACATCTCAAAGTGCCAAAGAGTCCAAGGACTGTCTATTTTTTTTTTAAATCCTGCTTTTTTTTTTCTGAGGAAGGCTTTTCTTTTTCTTTTTTTCTGCTTTATCTCCCCAAATCCCCCTGATACATAGTTGTATATCTTAGTTGCAGGTCCTTCTACTTGTGGCACACTGGACGCTGCCTCAATGTGGCCTGATGAGTGGTGCCATGTCCGCGCCCAGGATCGGAACCAGCGAAACCCTGGGCTGCCGCAGCAGAGGACTTAACCACTTGGCCCTGGGGTCGGCCCGAGGAGTCTCTTGACTGAAAGACAGAACATTAGCCACAGCAGCACAGCTAAGAACATTAGCATCCAGTAAGATTTTGTTTGCCATCATGGTGGCAAGAGGTTTATCACAATTAAATGAGAGCTGGCAGTGGGGAACTAGGCACTGTAATAGACAGGAAAATTCCTCTTACCTGGTATATGTTCTGAAAGTAGAATCAGGAAGTTCTGACTTGAGATACAAAAAGGTATAGTAACCTTACCTAGTGACAGCAACACTTCCTGCTTCCTCCTACACATGTTAGTGAATGATGACAGAATTTAACCACTCTGGCGGAGAGCAATACTATTTCTTTCCTAGTTTTGACACATTAGTCAGTGGTCAGTCTAGGGACATGAAGGGCCATCATTCTCAATGAAACATCTCCATTTAGCATATTAACAAAAACACTTTTCAAGCATTTATCTACACAAGGCAATGGAATAAATATTCCGTTCCACAAATTAAATCTAGTTCCTGCTTAGCTTTTCCAAGAGCCTATGATCTACTTTAGATCACAAAGTACAAGTCCCTTCAAATGGAGTCATTTTCATTTTTGTTGTTAAGGATGAGACCAGGGCAAATAATAAGGCTCGAGGTAACAGTTTTCCTGGCAGGAGCTTGTCCCTTATTACTGCCTCTGCACTCTAGGGAATAAAGGATCTCACAGGCTTATGAGGGGACATTAGCTTAAATAGGAAGAGAACAATAAAGAGGATAAGGGATTTGAGCACAAGGTGATAAAGCCTAGGAACAGATGGCTTGGTGAAGAACACTAAAGAGGGTTAAAGATAATGATCTGTATGCTATTTTCCATGTTCTTCACAAAACCGAGGAAAAATGTTCTTGATCCTTTAGGAGTTTAGCCTGAATGACATTATATGACAAGAATTATAAAGCCATACATAAATATAAATCTTTGAGAACAAATATGTCAATAAGTAGCCATCATTGTGGCTACCATTTTAACATGTACTATATGCCAGGCACGTAAAACTGAAGGATTGATGATGGTTTTCTCACTTAATCCTTTCAACAACTCTTCTTTTAACCCTAAGTCTTCAGTGAAGTTTTATTTTTTTAATTAATTAATTAATTTATTTATTTATTTATTTATGAAGATTAGCCCTGAGCTAACATCTGCTGCCAATCCTCCTCTTTTTGCTGAGGAAGACTGGCCCTGAGCTAACATCTGTGCCCATCTTCCTCTGCTTCCTATGTGGGACGCCTGCCACAGCATGGCTTGCCAAGCGGTGCCATGTCCGCACCTGGGATCTCAACCAGCGAACCCGGGCTGCCGAAGTGGAACGTGTGCACTTAACCACTGCGCCACCGGGCCAGCCCCATATGTAAACTCTCAACCTTGGATCAGATCAGTCAATCCTAAAAGCCAATTTCTCTGCTACTACATTCTAAACACAACAGGAGAAAATTACACCTGTGTACTGATGCCATTATAAAATTTTAAATATCAAAGTTTAGAAACCCTTCTGTAATTCCTTCAGTCCTATGACAAACTTTCACTACCATCTTCCCTTTATAACCACCACCTTGCTCCTTCTCAAAAGATAAACTAATTTCCCATTTCACAGAGAAAATTGGGGCCTTGGTGTGAGTGGGGAGGCATTTCCTTCACCTCCAGGCCCTGCATTTACAAACCCACTGCAGCAGAATCCATCCTTATATGACACAAGTTTCTGGATAAAAGCCTTTCCCTCTGGGCTTAGAGGAAATGCCCCTTCTATTCAAGGTTAATCCCTCCAACCTCCAACCCCATTATTGTGCATAGGTCCATCCCCTTCTGCCTCCTCAGGGAACTTGTGCCATTAATATTCCATTTCTCTTCTATTTTTTATATTTTCCACTTCTCTTTCTCTCCTGGATCCCTCTATGCAGCTCATATCGCCCTCATCTTAAAGTAAATAAAACAAAAACCAGCCTCATAAAATATTCACTGGACCCTGCATCTCCTTCAAACTATTGTGCTCCCTCACAGCCAAGCTGCTTGAAGTGAACACCACATCTCTTGTCTCTACTTCCTCAACTCCCATTCATCCTTCAAGCTACTGCAGTTTGGCTTCCATTCTCACCAGTTCATGGAAACTGTTCTAGCAAAAGGTCATCAATGTCCGCAGCATCTGTAATTGTCACCTTTTTTTTAAAGATTTTTTAATTTTTTTCCTTTTTCTCCCCAAAGCCCCCTGGTACATAGTTGTATATTCTTAGTTGTGTGTCCTTCTAGTTGTGGCATGTGGGATGCCATCTCAGCATGGCCTGATGAGCGGTGCCATGTCCGCCCCCAGGATTCAAACTGGCGAAACCCTGGGCAGCCACAGGGGAGCGTGCAAACTTAACCACTCGGCCACTGGGCCGGCCCCCAAATAAAGATAATTTTCTTTTTCTGGTCTTTACATCTTTCATTGTTCTCACTTTATCACATGGTTTGACTTCCAATAAATATTGAGTAGCAGTGACCAACTCCCTTGTCTGGAAATTCTTCTAAAGTTGCACTGTTAAGTTTAATGTTTGCTGATACACTAAGAACTCTTTATCAAGTTAAGAAATTTTCTCTCTATTCCTTTTTTTGCTAAGAATTTTTATTATTTATTCAGGAACGGGTGTTTAATTTTATCAAATCCTTTTTACCCATCTATTGAAATGAACCATTCTATAAGATGGAATAAATCCTATTTGGTAATGATGGATTTTTCTTTTAATATACTACTGATTTTATTTGCTAATATTTAAGATTTTGCAGTTGTTTTCATAAGTAAGAATGACCTATAATATTCATTTCTAGTGCTAATTTGTATGTTTTTGGTATCATGGCTTTGCTAGGTTATAAACTAAGCTGGAGCATCTTCTTTCTTTTTCTGTGCCTTTACAGTAGGCTAAGTTATAGTTATTTCTCTGTCTTCACTGTTAGACCTCAAGCTCACTGAGGGCAGGAACTGTGTCTCCTCATTTGCTATCTTCCCAGTACCTAGAACAGTGCTTAAAACACCTGGCAGGGGATCAAAATATTTTGGATAAATGAAGTTCTCCCTGAGGACCCAATGTACAGCATGGTAACTATAGTTAACAATACTGTATTATATACTTGAAAGTTGCTAAGAGAGTAGATCTTAAATGTTCTCACCACACATACACAAATGGTAGTTATGTGAGGTGAGGGAGGTATTTAACCTTATTGTGGTAAACACTGTGCAACATATACGTGTATCAAATCATCACTTCGTACACGTTAAGCTTATACAATGGTATATGTCAATTATATCTCAATAAAGCTGGAAAAAAATAATAAAGCTCTCCCCACTTTGACCTCACAGGGTACGTAGTATCTTTTTACTGGTAATGATCATATTCTAGTAGTCACTTATCTCCCTTACTAAGTTATAGATCCTTATATGATTTTTCATTATATGCCTGATTATGTCTGGCAAGGAGGAATCTAATGAATATTTGTGAAATAAATTAAAGAAAATTTTAAGTGACATGAAAGAGCACTGTAACACCATATTTAAGGTGAGGTGCAAGGCCAGGCCTAAACAAAACTTTTCTCCAGTGACGGCCACTTGCATGGCACTCCTCATTAACCTAGTCTTGCTGTTTCTGGCTCACTGCTCTTCTGCTGCCCCACAGAGCCTGTCACTGACGTGCACTCCCTTCCACCTCCATAAAATTTACCTGTCCTATTTTTTATTTCCTCAGGGCCTGAGGTTTCAGCCAGCAAATCAGACAAGCTAATTTTCATTAATAGAGAACAGTAATTGGAGAAGCCAAAAGGAGCACATGCCTAGGCAATAAATGTGCACTTTTAATAAAACATTGTGCTTTTTCTGATTATAAAATACATGTTTATTATAGAAGTTTTAACCACTAAAAAAATAAAGAAAATATAAACCACACAAAAACATCTCAGGCAAGGCATGATGTTTGCTGCTATTTTAGCACCAAATAGCACAACAGTTAAGAATTCAGACTTTACTGCCTAAACTCGAATCCCTTCTCTACTACTTTCTAGCTGTGTAACCTTGAGCAAGATACTTAACCTCTCTGTGCCTCAGCTTTATCATCTATAAAAAAGGGGTAGTAACAGTATCTATTATTTCTCTTAGGATTAAGTAAGTTAACACACGTAAGGTGCTTAAAACAATCCCTGGCACGCAGTAAGGTTTGTGTTTGCTGTTGTTTTGCAAATATCCTTCCAGATAGACAAGACAGACCAACTGACAGACAGGAAAGGGATATGTCTATAAACACACATACTTTTAAAAAATATTAGAATCATCCTTTACCCATACTTTTCTTATTTCACTTGTCACTTAAAAGTATACCATGAATATTTTCTCGTATTTTAGTGTTCTTCAACAGTAGGTGTTTCAAGCTGGTAAACCGGTGGGAAGAATTCAGACTTCGTCTTTTGTTGGCCAGAAGAGTATTGTTTTACAGTTTGAATTTTAATGCCCTCAGGTGGAGCATGAACTCTCCAGGTTACCACAGTCCTCACCACTCACTAGCCTCTTAAGACTCAGATGCTTTGCACATACAGTTCACTTGCTAGGCTCCTGAGGGCTTTCAAGCTTTTTACCCTCAAAGTGATTTTTAGTAATTGTATATTCTTTCATTCTATAACTAGGCCATATTTTACTTAAGCAATTTCTATTGTTAGGCATTTAACTTGTTTCTAGCTCACTATTATAAATAATGCCGTGAAAAATATCCATAAACACAAATCTTCTTTATACCTCTCTGTCTCCTTTCCTTAGAAAATTTCCTAAAAGTAAAAATGCTGGGTCAAAGTTTGAATATTTTTGAGACCTTTAATATAATACATTGCTAAATTGCCTGACAAAAAAATTGTACCACTTTACATTTCCACTAGCACATTTCTTTGAACAGTTACTAATACTGTATTATCGCCTTTTAAACATTTGCCCAGGAAAGGTCTTGTTGTTTGTGCCATCGAGTGGATTCCTAGTGACCCTGTGTACAGCAGAGTGGAACCTGCCCGGGCTCTTTGTGCCATCCTCTCATCTTCCAGTGCTATATCAGATAATGCTCTGCTGCCATGCATAGGGTTTTCATGGCCAATTTTCATTGGTTTTTCATGGCCAATATTTTCAGAAGTGGTGGCCAGGTCCTTCTTCCTAGTCTATCTTAGTCTGGAAGCTCTGCTAAAACCTGTCCACCATGGGTGACCCTGCCGGTATTTGAAATACCAGGGGCATAGCTTTCAGCACCACAGCAACATGCTGCTGCCACAGTAAGACAACCAACAGATGGGTGGTGTGGTTCCCAAACCAGGAAACGAACCTTGGCCTCAGGAGTGAGAGCACCAAATCTTAACCACTAGACCACCAAGGCTGGCTAGAAAAAATCTAACCAATAATATGCGTCTTGCGGGCCAGCCCGGTGGCATAGTGGTTAAGTTTGTGAACTCCACTTCAGTGGCCTGGGGTTCGCTGGTTCAGATCCTGGGCATGGACCTACACAGTGATCATCAAGCGATGCTGTGCTGACATCCCACACAGAAGAACTAGAAGGACTTACAACTAGGATATACAACTATGTACTGGGGCTTTGGGGAGGGAAAAAAAAGAGGAAGATTGGCAACCAACATAGCTCAGGGCCAATCTTCCTCACACACACACACACACACACAAATAATAATAATAATATGCATCTTTTAAATATGGCCTTTTGTGGACAAAATACTTTTTCCTCCAGCCTCTCAACCTCATTCTTTTCCCTGCTGTCCAGACAACTAAGAGAAATACTTGGGGGAAGATGAGAATCCTAGCTGTGTCCTTAAATGACATCCAATATACCCAAGTGTCTCTATGCCTCAAAGAACTTGCCAGTGGTAAATAACAGGAGTAAAATAGGGGCTATCTTTAGTCTCTCCTAATTTCTATCATTAAGGTATAAAATTAACATTAGTATAATTATTATTGTAGTTGTTAATAACAGCAGCAGCCATCTCCTGCACACTTTATTATGTTTAGGCACTGTAATAAGTGCTTTACTTTCATTAATCTTCACAATAACCCATGAGATAAGTATTATTATAAGTATTATAATGGACAAAACTGAGGGTCACACAAGTTAAAGAAACTTGTTTCAAGATACATGGTCATCAGTGGCAAAGCCAGAATTTAAGCCTTCATCATCTAATTCCAAAACCACAATAGTAAAATGCCTCTAAGAATATTATTATTATTAATAATTCTCTTTCTTTTAACACTTTTAATTTCTCAAAAGGCTCTCATCTACACAGTTTGGTGCTGAAGATAATGTCTGTGGGATATAATGGAGAGGTATTGTGATCAATGCATAGAGTAGGCAGTGAAGCAGTCTGCCACAGCATAAAAATAACACAAAGTCCCTGTGGCCATGGCCATCCGTTAAGGTCATAACCAGGACCAAACTTGCAGTTAGAACTTAAAAATTATTCACATAAGCACTTTGAGTTAGACATAGATGACAGCCCTGCAGGTCTCCCACACACTCAGGCTTCTCCTAGCTGCAGCAGGAATGCCAATTACAGAATTATGACACGAGTTCTGGCCGATTCCAACACTCCTCTTTCAGCAAGTTTATTCTTTTTCTCCTCTCCAGCTGACAGAGCTACTTTAAAAAAAGAAATCATTTCTGCAAACATTTGAAGCAGCTCATCCCTCTGGCTTCTAGCAGAATAGGACTCTGTCAGAATAATCTAGAAACTTGTTTTCCAATGTTTGAATAAAAGTTCCTAAGTTTTTTAGGGCTGTTATAGCATTAGATTTGGCCAAAAATATAAATATAAATGTAGGCTTTGACTCATCCAAAACAGCATATTTTGAATACTGCAGTTTTATTATTTTATATTTATTTATGGGCCTTTAAAAAATGTTAATATGATTTAGAGCACTAATAAGGTTCATTGCATAATTAAGTTTGGCAGCTTTCTTCCTAAGATCAGCACACAATAAAATGTCACAGTAAGCCTCTGTTTCAGCAGTTCTCAATATTTTTGGTCTCAGGAACCCTTTACATTAAAAAATTATTGAGGATCCCAAGGAGTTTTTGATTCTGTCGGTTACAGCTATTGATATTTACCATACTAAAAATTAAAACTGAGATTTTAACAATTTATTAATTCATTTAAAAATAAACCCATTATATGTTAAGATAGATAACATGTTTTAGGGAAAACAACTATTCTCCAAAATAAAAAATTAGTAAGAGGATGGCATTGTTCTGTATTTTTGCAAATGTTTTAAATATTTAGCTTAATGGAAGACATCTGGATTCTCTCTCGTATTTGCTTCTGCACTCAATTTGTCATGATAGGCTGTTTTAAAAGGTTGAAATATTTGAAGAAAATCTAGCCTCACACAGATATGTAATTAGAAAAGGAAGGAATCTTTTAATAGCCTTTTCAAATAATTGTGGATACTCTTCTTTGATACTACACCAAAACTCAACAAGTAGTAGTTTCTAAAAAGTTAGTTACAACGTGAAATCTGAAAGCATATCAATGAACTTTTCATACTCTTTTACATTGAAATCCATTAGTCAGGGGATTGCCCAGTGGAGCAGTGGTTAAGTTCACACATTCTACTTTAGCGGCCCAGGGTTCACTGGTTTGGATCCCAGGTGCAGACCTATGCACCGCTTATCAAGCCATGCTATGGCATGCATCCTGCATATAAAATAGAGGAAGATGGGCACAGATGTTAGCTCAGGGCCAATCTTCCTCAACAAAAAGAGGAGGATTGGCGGCAGATGTTAGCTCAGGGCTAACCTTCCTCAAAAAAAATAATAAAGTAATAATAAAATAAATAAATAAAATCCATTAGTCTATCTTGCACTTTGGATAGATCTTTTATCCATGCTTATCTTGTAACACCATGCATTGTTCATTTGAAAAATATTGAGTCACTGAATTATGCAGATTTTCCAAATGTTAGCACATTTCATTGTATAATATCAAAATATTACATTTATGAATATGATCTCATTAGAAAATCTCTAAGTATTGGGGAGCTGTCAAGTTCACAATAGCAGATACAATTTTTCCAAAATTCCTTTGTCTGTTTGAAAGCCCAGATTTTATCATTGGCAACAAATCTGGTCAGTTATTTTCCTTGAAGCAATAGGCTCATTTTGTCCATTTTTGAGAAAATGTCTACCGTATACCCATGTCTCAATATCCACTGTTTGTCAGTTGTTCTTTCAAGTAAAAATGGCACTCCTTGACCAAAAAAGTGGTTAGTTCAGCTCACAATTCAAACTATTGCACAAATTCTTTTCCACCAGACAACCATCATACTTCGGCATACAGTGGAAGTGTTTATGTGTACTTACTTCATCACCCAGAATATCAAGAACACATGTACTCAGGGGCTGACATTCAATAAAATAATTTTTCCTCCTTCATCGAGAACACTCAAGTGAGACTGGCCTCTATTTCCTTCCTTCTTTCTCTCTCTCTCTCTCTCTCTCCCTCCCTACTTCCTTCTTGGTCTTCCTCCTTCCCTCTTTCTCATTCTTTCTTTCCTTTTCTTCTTTCTTTCCTTCCTTCTTTCTTTACTTGTTGCTTTCTTTCCCCCTCCTTCCCCTCCTCCCTTCCTTCCTCTTTCTTTCTGCAAGTGCCTGGCAGTGAAGAATACAATGACTAGGAGTAGTATAGCTTGGTGCCACTCCTTAATTTGTGCTAAGGGACTAATAGGTTTACCTACCATTGCTTTTGCACCATCAATGTAATATCAACATAGGAAAAAAATGGCATATCATGTCTAAAAATTTTTGAAAATAGTTTTAACCTTACAACTCCCATAAAGGGTCTCAGGGACCGTTGTTCTATTTACTGCTTGGTTCAAAAGTATTTTGCTGGGGCTGGCCTGGTGGTGTAATGGTTAGGTTTGCAAGCTCCGCTTTGATGGCCCAGGGTTCGTGGGTTCAGATCCTGGTCATGGACCTACACACCGCTCATCAAGCCATGCTGTGGCGATATCCCACATACAAAACAGAGGAAGATTGGCACAGGTGTTAGTTCAGGGACAATCTTCCTCACACTCACACAAAAAGCATTTTGCTTAAGAAATCACATACTAACTCATTTTTGGTTGTTTCATCAGAATAAGTCACTTCTAAAATCTTTTCTAATAGTTGGAATCTTTTATTTAAAAAGCCACTTTTTTGATATATAAGAATATTGTTTTAAGCATCTCTCTGACTCTGCTTCCATTGTCACATCTTTCTCTGACCCTCTCTTCTACCTCCTTTATCCACTTTCAAGAACCCTTGTGATTGCACTGGGCCTACCTGCTACCTTTTCTTTTTTTAAACTATGAAAATTTTGTTCTTATTTTTTCCAGTTTTATTGAGATATAATTGACATATAACATTGTATTAGTTTAAGGTGTGTACAATATAATGGTTTGATACATGTATATGTTGTTCAGTGATTACCACAATAAGGTTAGTTAACACCTATCACCTCACAAAGTTACATTTCTTTCCTTGTAATGAGAACTTTTAAGATCTACTCTCTTAGCAACTTTCAAATATACACCACAGCAGTGTTAACTGTAGTCACCAATACTTTTGCTATCTTAAGGTCAGCTGATTAGTAACCTTAATTCCCCTTTGCCATCTAACATGACATATTCACAGGTTCCAAGGACCCCAGTCCTAATGTGGACATCTTTCGGGAGGGAGGTGTTATTCTGCCTACCACAGTGAGCTCCACCCTTGAGTCACCATCTCAAAGAGAGTCAGGCATCATAGCCCAAAGGCCATACTATGAGACCTTCATGTGCTCTGTAATTTCCCAGTCCCTGTTCTTTGTGACTCTCCAAAATGGTTTGTAATAAAATTCTTAAAATGAAAAAGGCCTGGGAAGAGTGATAAATTGAGGACACAGTATTCCAATCCAGAGCTAGACTCGCAAGAGATTGAGCCCAAGAGGGTGTAGCATCAGGGGAGAAAAAGGCAGCCTGAGTCCCTGAAGCCTGAGCTCAGAGAGAGGACCCCAGGGTGCAGGTGGGGGTGGCATAGATGCCCTCACAAAATACAGTGACATTTAGAACATATAATGTCCTCTAACACAGAACTGTCAGCTGCCTGGGTTCCAGTCTCTAGAAAAGAGAAAAACAACATTCCAACAATACTTCTAGCACAGGGGTTACCTTATGTGTGTGTTTCTAGCATCTCCCCTAGGTTTACGTCTTTTTCAGGTTGCAATAGTAGTAGGTGCTCAACTAATGTTACCACTCTGTGCCAGGGTTTAATTTTCATCTTTACAAAGAAATTGCAAAGTAGCTAACAATATCTCCATTGGACAGATGGGGACACTGACGTCCAGGGAGTCAGGCCAGACAACTGGTGAGGGGGTAAAGCTCAGATTGAGACCCTGGTTGCTTTGGGTTCAAAGTCGGTGTCTTTTCATGACATCACATTGCCTCCCCCATGAAATCGCTGTGCCTGCTACTTGATCACATATTGTTCTCTTGTGAGACTACCATATTACTATGTGTTCTTCACCATTATAAGTTTTGTGACTGCTCAATATTCCAAGGACTGAAGCCATCATTATCTAATCAATTGTGTTCCCATTGCTGAAATTTTTATGATCATAAATAAAGCTATGATGAATACAAGAAAAATTGTTTTAATGGTATTATCCACAAGGGAGTGAATCCAGAAAGAAAAATTATGAAATTTAAGATATGCTTTAAGGTGAGTTTCACATTGATTAAAATCATTAACTCATCTTAACAAAACAAATATTTGTCCCACAACAATTTAACAACACCCACAAAACTGAATAATTCGAGCTCTTGTATGTCTGTAAGTCATTCCTAGAATTGAATTATTCATCAGATAAGATTTAAAATGAAGCAACATAAACACTCTGTTGTCCAGGACTTTAAAAAGAATGGTAAACTGCTCTTCTACTGCTCATATTCATCCTATGGACACAAAATACAATGGTGAATTTTTAAATAAGACATTTTCTTTATTTATGGCTACTGTCAAGCATATATAAGAAAATAAGAGCTGGCAAAAATTAGATCAGATGTGGCCCAGTCAACTCAGCATTTTATCTAATGAAGATGATCCTAAAGATCGATTCCTAAGAAAACATGCTAGTTGTCCTTGATAGAATAGATCTTAAAATGTTCAAGACGTAGGGGCCGGCCCCATGGTTAAGTTCCCACGCTCTGCTTCAGCAGCCCAGGGTTCAGATCCTGGGCGCAGACACGGCGCCGCTCATTAGGCTATGTTGAGGCAGCGTCCCACATCCCACAACTAGAAGGACCCACAACTAAAATATACAACTATGTACTGGGGGGATTTGGGGAGAAAAAAAAGCAGGAAAACAAAAAGAATATTGGCAATAGTCAGGTGCCAATCTTTAAAAAAAAAAAAAAGTTCAAGAGGTAGCACAAAATACCACCACCCCTCCTTTTTTTTTAATAAAAGCTGTTTATCTTATTGCTCATTCCTTAATCTGAAGAAAAGAACTGCTTATGGACAGTGGATGAAACAAAAGTGTTTACCTTGTACAAACCCTTCTAAAATGACAATAAAGGCACATGCCTTCAGTAATGAATAGAATGAGAGAGAAGATAACAGCAATAAAATTTGGAAAGTTGGATAACAAGTATCTATTTTAGCAGACTTGACATCTTATCACACAGATTTCAGGCCTCATTATACCTTTTCCTTTTTTCAGTTAAAAAAAAATTACATGGGGGCCGACCTGGTGGAGTAGTGGTTAAGTTTGTGTGCTCCGCTTCAGAGGCCCAGCGTTTACTGGCTGGATCCCAGGCACAAACCCACACACCAGTCCTCAAGTCAAGGAAGATTGGCACAGATGTTAACTCAGGGCCAATCTTCCTCACACACACACACATAAAATTACATGTATATCTGCTAATTGTGAAAAACTCAATACTCTGGGTATAATCTGGACAGTATAGAGTTTTGAACAGTGTTCTTTTCTTGCTATGACTGAAGTTTGCATCTGCTTCTCTTTTGTAACCCAGATCACACTGACTCTTAGTTAAGCTTGTGGTCCTTTACCTAAGAATTGCTCCTACATCAGATGTTCCCCATCCTGCACCAACTAAACTAAGCATAGGATTCTATACATCTGCCCACTTTAAATGTTACCTGTTGGGGATGGTGCTTTAGGTATCTTGGATACTAATCCTTTCAAATATAAACACACACACACCTAAACACACCCACATGTGTCTTCTGGACTGCGGCTGTCTTTCCTCTGTTTATGGTGCTTTTGTATAAAGAGGCTTTTAATTTTAATGTAGTAAAATTAATTGATCTTTTTCTTTAAAGTTTGTGCTCTTTGTGGTTGGTTTATGAACAGCTTCCTCATCTTGAATTCAAATTTTTAAGGTTTATTTCTTTTTTTTTCTCATTCAGGTCTTAATTCTTTTTGCCTTAAAATGCATCAGATAGCTTTCTTTCAGTTAGTATTTGCCTGCTGTATCTTTTCCTATACTTTTACTTTGAAATATTATTTATTTTTTTAAATAAAAATTTTATATATTACATGTATCTGTTGCAAACAGTATATACTGTTTTTTAATATAATAAGTAAATATGTTTTTAAACTAGTGAGTTTAATCCATTTATCCTGATTATCATGACTACTGATATATTTGGGTTTTCCATCACCTTATTTTTTTGTTTTTTAGACTTCTTTGCCATGCCTCTTCCCCCTCACTTCCTGCCCTCTTTCGGATTACTGGGTTTTCTTTATTCCCTCTTTCTCCTTATTTAGTTTCAAACTTTTAAAATTTGTTATTTCCACTTTTAAAAATTGTTACCCTTAATAATTTATTATGCATACTTAACTTACCAAGTCCAAAATTATGGTGCTTTATGGTTTTTGAATTTTACGTTTTGCCTAGGGAGGCTATTATCAAGAGTAAAAATAGTTTTATTTTCTTGTAGTACTTTTATAATTTTTTTTGTGAGGAAGATTAGCCCTGAGCTAACATCCATGCCCATCTTCCTCCACTTTATATGTGGGACGCCTACCACAGCATGGCTTGCCAAGCGGTGCCATGTTCACAGCCGGGATCCAAACCAGCGAACCCTGGGCCGCTGAAGCAGAACGTGCGCACTTAACTGCTGTGCCACCGGGCCGGCCCCAGTACTTTTATAATTTTTATTTGTACATTTTGATTGTTAATTCATCTACAATTCTTTCTGTATAGGGTCTCGAGGAGGAAATCTACCTTTATTTTCCAAACAGATAGCTAATGGTCTCAACACCTCTTATGTTGTCCATCTTTTCCCCGTTGATTTAAAATAGAACCTTTATCATTGAGTCCATTTAAAGATGGGTCTATATCTGTACATCCTACTTTATACCAATCTGTCTTTCCCTTGCATTTACCAAACGATCTTAATTACTCTTGATAGTCTAATATCTGACAAAGCAAGTCCTTCCAGCTCCATTTGCTACACATTGCTCTTTAAAAGAAAAAAATTTCTTAATTGTCTTTTCTTGTCTATAGTCTCTCTTCATATAGTCAAGTCCCTAGCCTCCCAAGAATTCCCATTGAAGTTTTGATTGAGATTACTTTGAACTTAGAGATTAATAAGAGAGACTGACATCATTATAACATTGAATTTTCCCATCCAAGATTATAAATCTCTTCATTTATTCAAAATGTTTTAAACTGTCTTTCAGAAAATATTTACAATTTTTTTCATTTAAGTCACACATTTCTTGATGGGTTTCTACTTTTGTTATCCTTATAAATAAGTTTTTCCATTACATTTTTTCATTAGTTATTGCTTGCATACATGAAGATGTTGATTTTGTTTATCTTATACTGAGCCATTTTATTGTACTCTCTTATTAATTCTAATTAGTGTTTCATTGGTTGTCTTAGATTATCTAAACAGGCATTCATATTGCCTGTATATGATTTTTGTCTCCTCCTTTGCAGTATTTACCTCTTTATTTATTTTCTTCTACATCGGCTAAGACCTCTAGAATACTGCTGAATAGCAGCAATTATAGCAGGCATTCTTGTCTTCCTCATGAAAAGGCTTCTAATAAAGTATGATGTTCAATTAAGTGTTTTAATAGATCGCCCTCATCAAATTAAGGCAATTTGTTTCTTTCTTTCTTTCTTTCTTTTTTTAAAGCTGCAGTGCATGGTTGTATATCCTAGTTGGTAGTTTAGTTCTCTATGTGAGCTCCCGCCACAGTATGACAACTGACAGACAGGTAGTGTGCTTCCACAACCAGAAAAGGAAACTGGGCGGTGGCAGTGGGAGAACTGAATCTTAACCCACTAGACCACCAGGGCTGGCACTAAGGCAATTTCTTTCTTTTTCCTAGTTTACAGTAGCTTTCATCAGGAATGGGAGTTGAACTTTATCAAAAGTTTTCTCAGCATCTTACAAGATTATCTTTTTATTCTTTAGTCTCTCAGTGTAGTGAACATATTCCCTACTGTCAAACACTTGCATTACTGGAATTAATACTACTTAGTCAATTCAATTCACTCAACAACAATTTATGAACCTAACACAGGTCAACCACTTTTCTGGGCACTTGGCATGTATTAGGGAACCAACAATGATTCCTCATGGAGCTATAGTCTAGCAGATGTCTATGATCTATTTTTCTTTTAACCCATTGCTGAATTTATTTATTTTTTACCTTTGAGGAAGGTTAGCCCTGAGCTAACATCTGCTGCCAATCCTCCTCTTTTTGCTGAGGAAGACTGGCCCTGAGCTAACATCCATACCCATCTTTCTCTACTTTATATGTGGGACACCTGCCATAGCATGGCTTGACAAGCAGTGTGTAGGTCCACACCCAGGATCTGAACTGGTAAACCCAGGCCACCAAAGCAGAACATGTGAACTTAACCACTGCACCACCAGGCTGGCCCCCATTGTTGAATTTAAATTGCTAATATTTGATTTAGTATTTTTATGTTTACAGTTATAAGTGAGATGGACGTAAGTTTTTCTTCTTTGTGCTAATCTCTGCTTTCCTTGTCAAGGTTAGGTTAATCTTGTAGAAATATATTGCAAGTGTTTTGTTATTTTCCATGCTATAGGAATGTAGAAGTAACAGATGAATTTCTCTCTCCCTTAAAGATTTTGTATAACTTGCCCATAAAATCTAGACCTGGGGTCTTTCCTTTTCCTTTAAAAAAATGTTTTTAATTGTAAAAAATACATAAAATTTACCATCTTAACCATCTTTAAGTGTATAGTTCAGCAGAGTTAAGTATATGCACGTTGTTGTGCTCTTTTCCTTTTTAAATACATTTCTTTTGCTACCTTTTCAATTGCCTCTACGGTTATTGGGCTGTTAGAGTCTCTACCTCTTTGAGTGAATTTTGGTTTGCCTTTCCTAGAAATTCCTGTTTCACTTAGATTTTAAATTTATTGCTATAAAGTAGTACACAATACATTTTTATGCTTTGTAAATCTTCACTATTTCTGCGATTATGTCCCCTTTTCATTCCCAATGTTGTTTTTTTGTATTTTCTCTCCTTCCCCATCTTTCTCTTTTTATCAGATGTACCAAAGATGTGTCTGTTTTATTGATCTTTCAAGAAATCAGCTTTTGGATCTACTAATCAAGTATACTTTTTATTGTTTGTTTCAACTTCCTTACCTCTTTTAATTCCATCCCTTTGCCTTTTTTAGAGTTGATGTTCTTCGTCTAACTTATTGAGTTTAATATTTGGTTCATTGATTTTCAATCTTTCATGTTTTCTAAGTGCATTTCTAAAGCTGTACATTTTCTTTTTAATACTCCTTTCTGTATACTATAGGTTTTGCTATATAATGTTCTCAGTATTGTCTTTCATTTCAGTTTTGATTTTCTTTTAACCCAAAGCTATTTGCAAGTGTTCTTTTTACCATACAAGCAAATCATTATTCTTTTTGGTTACTTGTTGGCAGTATATATTCTTTTCCCCTCCCCTCACACTCATTCCCGCACAGAGAACCAGTCCCCCACTTGAGGGCAGACTACTCCCAAGATGGGCCTCACCCAGTGGGCTGAAGATCAGCATGCCCTCTCTAGCCTGTGGTCCCACACTCACTGCACCCTGCTCTGCCATGTAAGGGTCATTTTACACATTTGTCTTTCTCACCAGCTGAGGCCTTTTGGTAAGGAATTCGGAGATCTGTTAATACTACATTTTGAAACAGTATTTCTCAAAGGGAGGTCCAGAGACCTTGTGCATCAGAATCACCAGGTGGTACAAATTAAAAGTATAGCTCCCAGAGCCTCTTTAAGATCTATTAAGTCAGAATCTCCAGGGGTGGAGGTCCAGGAATCGCCTTTTTTCTTTTTTTTTTTGCAGGGAAGGATTCACCCTGAGCTCACATCTCTTGCCAATCTTCCTCTCTTTTTTCTTCTCCCCAAAGCCCCAGTACATCATTGTAGATTCTAGCTGTAAGCCCTTCTAGGTCTTCTGTGTGAGGGTCTGCCACAGCATGGCAACTGACAGACAGGTGGTGCGGTCCCACAACTGGAACTGAACCGGGCTGCTGAAGCAGAGCAAGGAACTTTAACCACTAGGCCATCAGGAATGGCTCTGTGGTTTTTATCTAATGAACAGTATTGACAGTTCTATTAAAATAGTATTTCTGTTAAACACCGCTTTTCAACATGTAGGGCTTTTTTAATATCATTTGAGGAAAACATTTAGTTTCAGTCCTTTTTAGGCACTCTTTTTAACTGCTTTTTCTATGTGAGCCACCACCACAGCACAGCAACTGACAGACAAGTGATGTGGTTCTGTGACCAGGAAACGAACCCAGCCACAGAAGTGGGGAGAGCACCGAACTTTAACCACTAGACCATCGGGGCTGGCTTGTGGGAATCTCCATTTTAACAAGCACCCCAGGGGCTGGCCTGGCAGCATCGTGGTTAAGTTTATGCAGTCTGCTTCGCTGGCCCAGGGTTCGCAGGTTTGGATCCCAGGTATGAACCCACACACCACTTATTAAGCCATGCTGCAGCAGCATCCCATATACACAGTAGAAGATTGGCATGGATATTAGCTCAGGGAGCATCTTTCTCAAGCAAAAAGAGGAAGATTGGCAACAAATGTTAGCTCAGGGCCAATCTCCCTCACAGAAGAAAGAAAGAAACAAGCACCCCAGGTGAGTCTATTCCAGCATAGAGAAGTTTGACGACTATTGCTCTACATGATACTCTGATAAGCTTCACTTAGTTCAGAGCAAGGCAACTTCGTAGGAAGGTTTTAAGAACCATGTCACATAAAGAATATTGAAGAAACTTAGGCTGTGTAAAGCTAGAAAAAAGACTTGGTGGGGAGAACACAAGAGATGCCACTCATATGAAAGATACTTTAAATTTACTCCATGTAGTTTTTAAAGGGTTAAGTCCAAAGGGTAAACATTAGAGGGAGAAAGATTTGGCTCTAATATAAGGAATAGATCTCTAACAATTTGAACTCTTCAAAAATGGAATAGCTGGGGCCAGCCTGGTGGCACAGCAGTTAAATTCGCACATTCCAGCCCAGGGTTCACCGGTTCGGATCCCGGGTGTGAACATGGCACTGCTTGGCAGGCGATGCTGTGGCAGGCATCCCACATATAAAGTAGAGGAAGATGGGCATGGATGTTAGCTCAGGGCCAGTCTTCCTCAGCGAAAAGAGGAGCATTGGCAGCAGACGTTAGCTCAGGGCTAATCTTCCTTTAAATAAATGAAACAGCCTTCTTGTGAATTAGTGAGTTCCCTCCTATTTGGACATATTCAAGCAGATAATGGATGACTTTGTGCTAGAGATGTTGAAGAGAGACTTTGACATCAGGCAAGATAATTTCTACATTCCCTTCCAACTCATAGGATTCTTAAGATCCTCTAATTTTAGGTTCATGAGCTCAGTAAGAGTTATGATCGTTACAACATTTCCAGATGATATTGGACACCCATTTCTTCATAATCAATGATTCAAATACACTTTTTGATTTAACACAATGTATACAAAAATTGTTTTGAGTAAATAAAATCTCACACAACTATATTTTTCCAAATTTCAGAGCTGTTTAAAGGTTTAGTTTCTTTCTGCACATATATGTGATGCCTAATCCCATTCTAAGAGCTAAAAACACAAAACCCTTACCAAAATTAGACGTGCAATGACCAAATAAACTCATCCACTGCTTACCTGAAGGTCAAGGATATGTGGCAAAGAATACTATTTATAACAACCCAATATTACAATCTGGTCTATAAAATAACCCATCCTCACAAAGTTGAAAAAATGAGTTTAAAATATGAAGCAGTGACAAGATGTATTAACTTGTGAAAATGGTTCTTTAATTTGTGCCTTTAAGTTGATAGAAAAAAACTCAGTACTACAATAGATAAATTATATATCACTATGTTTATGTAGTATTTGTGGCCAAGGTCCCTAAACAGAAAGTTATCCAGGGGCCAGCCCCGTGGCATAGTGGTTAAGTTCAGCATTCTCTGCTTCAGCAGCCCAGGTTCACAGGTTCAGATCCCACACGGAGACCTACACCACTTGTCAGGCATGCTGTGGCAACAACCCACATACAAAGTCGAGGCAGACTGGCACACATTAGCTCAGGGCTAATCTTCCTCAAGCGAAAAAAACAGGAAGATGGACAACAGATGTTAACTCAGGGCTAATCTTCCTCAGCAGAAAAAAAAAATTATCCAGTGGTGCCACGGGGATCAATAATAGCATCAAGAATTATTAGATTCAGGACTGGCCTGGTGGCATAGTGGTTAAGTTTGCACACTCTGCTTCAGTGGCCCGGGGTTCACAGGTTTGGATCCTGGGTGCAGACCTACACACTGCTCATCAAGTCAAGCTGTGGTGGCATCCCGCATACAAAATAGAAGAGGATTGGCAACAGATATTAGTTCAGGGCCAATCTTCCTCACCAAAAAAAAAAAAGAGAGAGAGAGAGGAATTATTAGATTCAGATTTCATATTTTAGTTGAAAAAAGATAACATTTGTTTTCAAATTAAACTCTTAAAATAAAGAATATTATTCAACATATACCAGAGTTGAGGGAAATTTTTGGAAAAAGGAGACAAAAACGTATTGAGGAAGTCAACTTACTTTCCAGAGAACTCCACTAATATTAGAACCAAACATTTTTATTAGATACTAACTTACTTGCTTTTTTGTACCTTATGTCATCTTCTCTAGTTTGTGTTGTTACAGTCCTGCATATGTTAAATAAAAAAACAAACCAATTATATATTTTGCATGATCAATACGTTACAACATTAAGATCAGACTAATAATACAAACGCACTCCACTTTTTTTTTAAACTCCCTGCAATCGTACAGCAAGTCCTCAAGAACATAAAAACGTGAACAAAAAGGCTTTATATTTATCTTACAGAAGGTATAAACATCAGTTATAAAGAGATGCAAGCCTTATTTAGTTAAATATAATTAACATGATTACAAAAGCATCTCTAATAAAGCAGACAAAATAATTACATTGTTCATAGTTCTACTCAGAGTTCACTGAACTGTTAAAAACAACTTCAAAAACAATCAAATGCAAAGGCAAATCCCTACTACACAAATAAAATAAATGCAAAGAATGGTTAACCTTTGGATATTGACCAAGCATTCGTTTTTCCCCAGTCTAAACAACCTTGTCTTAATTCCTATGGCATACAGGACGGATTAGAAAAGAAGAGGCTAAAAATTAGCTGTTGCAGAGTTCCAGGAGTGTGGCATATGGGTGATGCAGTAACAGTGGAATTGAAGGGGGAAAGGCAGTCTTCCCCCCAAAACCTGCTCTTCCTGCAGTCTTCTTCATCTCAGTCAATGGCAGCTTCACCGGCTAATTGTTCAGGCTAAAAACCTGGTACCTTGCTGGCACTCCTGTTGCACATATCCTTCATCCAAATCACCAGCTAATACTATCACAGTCTCCAGAATCCAACCATCCCCTCACCATCTCCACCTCCCTGGCTAAGATCTCCCATCTCTCACCTGGATTATTGTAAATGCTACTAACCAGTCTCCCTTTTTGCCTTTGCCCTCTGGAGTTTATTCTCAACCCAGGAGCCAAATTGATCCTCTCCTCAAAGCTCTCTAGTGACTTCCTGCTTCAATTCAAAATAAAAGTCAACGCCCTCATAATAGTGTCCTGCAGAAACTGCTCCCCATTATCTCTTTCCCCCTCACTGCCTCAGCTCCAGCTGCACTGGCCACTTTGCTCTTTTATGAACAGACCACTCCCACCTCCAGGGTTTTGCAATTGCTCTTTCTTTTACCTGGAAGTTTCTTTATTTAGATACCACATGGCTTGTTCCTTTCACCTCCTTCAGGTTTCTGCTTAACGTGCACTTCTCCACAAATAATTCCTGGACCACTCTAGTTATAACTGCAAACCTTACACATCCCAATACTCCTCCATCTCCCTTCTTGAAACCTGTTTTGTTTTTCTCTATAGAATTTATCACTACCTAATTCCCATAAATTTTACTTATTTTGTTTGTCTGATTGTCCTCACTAGATGGTAAACTCAATGAGATTAGGGATTTTGTCTGTTTTGTTCAATGCTATTTTTCCATAGCTAGTACACAGCAGGTGTTTAATAAACACTTGTTGAAAGAACGAATATCCACCATTAATCCTCTAGCGACCAGTGTTGAGAACTAGATGCCTTACACCATTTGGGGTGCTTCATACCAGTGCTAAAGCAGATGCATACATAGTTAGATTTATATTAATATACTACTCGCAGAAATTGAACAAGACATGTACAGTATGCAGATATAAAGCAAAGAGAATAATTTCCATGTGCAAAATATAAAACTCCTAGATTTCTGAACTGAGGTTTTCAAAGTCCATTTCCTTCATTTGAAAGACAGAAGTCTAGTGAGCTTAAATCATTTCTGAAGCTCATCCAGACATTAGCAGTAAAATATACTACAAGTCAGATTACCTGGCTCTCAATTCAGTGTTCTTTTCATTCTATCATGGTACTCTTTAAACTTGAGCATTCCTCTGACCAGGAACTGAATCATTCTATAGCCTCTGAGTTGAAATCACTACATCACCAGGAAATAAATGTCTAACTCCCAATATTATTCCTCAATTAAGTCATAGTGAGTAGATGTTGCTGTATTCTTTCAATGATAACTAGAAATTAAAGGGAAAGAAACCAATTTCACTATTAATTGTAAATTTTGTGCCATGAACAAAGGAAGCTGTCATTTGCATTACAGTATTCTGGGTATAAGCATGGATTCTGGTATTCACACCTCCAGGTTCAAATCCCAGTTTTGTCACTTATTAGTGGAAATCTTCTTAATCTCTCTAAGCTCTGATTTTCTCATTTTTAAAAAGAGGGTATCGGCCCTACTTATGTCTTTGAGTTGTGAGAATAATGCACAGAAAGCACTGAGCACATGGCCTAACACATACATATTCATATTGACAGATGGACTGTCAATTGCAATCAGACATGAATAGAAGTTATAATCAGATACACCCCCTTCAAATTTTAGATGTTACTTTATATTTATTAAACTAATCTCCCAAATTAGAATGCTTGTTGATTTGAACCTTATAGCAATTAATTTTACCTAGTTCCTTAAGAAGTGAAAAAATTATAAAGCATTTTATAACTCATGCAACAACTCATATCCATTTAGCAATTCATATTCATGCAACAATTCAATAACATTTAAAGCCAAAAACAGATTAAACTCAACATTAAAGAATTTTGTAATCTATTTTTGCCAAAACAATGCATTTTCCCTCATTCATGTAGCCATTACTCAGTGGGCCAGCACCCTGTTACAAAGAGCCTATTAGTTATCGGTACCTTCTTGGTGGTCCAAGGGCGCCCTCTGCCTGAACACTGAAAAACTCAAAGCTAAATTAAATACTTTTTAAAAACTGATGCTTTCTCAAGTGAATTCTTAATCAGTAATTCTATGAAATTAATCCTCTCTTTAATCACTGCTACAGATAGTCAGAAAAAAACAAATGTTAGTCAGAAAAAAACAAATGTCGTGTCATCTGTTACAAGAGCACCAGAAAGGTCAAGTTTACATCCCTGTAATTTACCTGGGAGTTTGGAAAGAAAATCCATGATATTTTCCCCAGAATTTATTCCATATCATTCAATAAATTATTGGCGTGAATCACCTAAATCAGTATATTGATCTCTTTGTTTTGTCCACGTAAAACTCTACACTTTACTTAATATGCCATTGTAGCACTTTGCCCAGTAATGAGTATCACCAACATCAAATATTTATTGGGTATCTTCTGTGTACAGGACACTGCAGTAGGTCAAAAGGATGGAAAAAACCCATTCTCTATCCTCAAAGAAATGATTGTCTACTTTCTAAAAAAGGATGCGCACAAAGAAATCTATGGTAAGATGCCCACTGAAAAAGATAGGCTTCTCCCATTTGCTGCTTTCTGAGTCACCTTAGGAAAATTAGCTGACTTATCTAAACCTCAGTTTATCTGTAATACGGAGATGATACTCACCTCAAAACAAAGTTGCAAAAGTTAACTGAGATCTTTGCAAAGGGCTCAGCACATGTAAAATATCAGTAAAAGGTGGTTGCTTATATTTATTAGTATTACTAAGAGAAATCTTGAGTAACAACATCCTACATTAAATTTCATTGGCTTCAAATAGAAAGATGTGTAAACAAAATATTTTGTATCTTATTTTTTCAACATTAAATGTTCTCTCCAGTGAAGAAAAACGTGTGACCCTGACCAAATGCTTGATCAAGTCAATATTGAGCCATTTGTACAGGAATTATTTCATTATAAAAAATATAATTAAGACTACTTTACCACTAATGAAATTTAAGGATTTATAAGAACACACATTTTTCTGGTACTTACTTCAGGTAGCTTGCCTGTTCTCTTGAAACATCTAAAATGTTAAAAATAATTCTATCACATTTTATAGTCATCTACATTTCTAACACAAAGAACAGCCCAAGAACAAAATCATGATCACCAAACGGATCTTAGCAATATACATATGTAATTTCAGAAATAAGAACTTATACATCTCCTTAACACTACAAAGCACTTTTAAATTCATTTTGTGAATTTTAACAATTTCTCAGGGAAGCAAGCACATGACAAATATTTTTTATATTCAATTTATGGGTGGGGAAACTTATAAATAGTAAAACTAAGCACAGTACAAAATATTTGCTAAGAAAGAGTAATTAAAGCTAGCCTAAAGACTACATGTATTATCTCCCCTAATTCTCACACCAAACTAAGGTGGGGGTCATTTTCTCCACTTAGAAATGAGGAAACTAAGGCACAGAGCAGTTACGTAGCTTGACAAAGTCCCGCAACTGGCACACAGAATAATCAAATCCAGGTCGTCTGATTCCAGAGTCTGCGCTCTCAACCTCTATATATACTTCCTACGGCTTAAGATAATAATTTTCTTAAATATCCATAAGTCTATGTGACATAAATGGGGGGAAAGGATAGCTCTTTTTTACCGAAGAATTCCAAATAATAACTATAGAACAAATGAGGAAAATACTTAGCATCAGGTAAACACCAATTGTTTCAGGCAAGAACCATCAATGCCTTCTGGCTAAAATTAGCAGGTGAAATTACGATGAGAAATAGGATATTTGTAACACTTCAAGGCATCTCTCCATATAATATTTATTAATTACAAGGAGAAAAATAGTAACTCTACAGTGGAGAAAGCAGCAGACACCACCTAAACCAAGTGACCAAAGTTAACATCACCACCAGAAAGGCAGAATCATTGAAATTACTGAGTGCAGACAGAACCCTTCATGCAAATAATTTTACTTTCCTGAGGAAGATTAAGCCTGAGCTGACATCTGTTGCCAATTTGCTTATTTTGCTTGAGGAAGATTAGCCTTGAGCTAACATCCATGCCAATCCTCCTGTGTTTTGTATGTGGGTCACCACCACAGCATGGCTGATGAGTTGTGTAGGTCCATAACTGGGATCCGGGCCACCAAAGCAGAGCACGCTGAACTTAACCACTAGGCCACAGGCCAGCCCTGCAAATAATTTTTACTTAGTGATGTAAAACTTTTCAGTAGTTTTGCTACCACAAAGTTCAGTACTAAACCACCAACTGTGATAAAAATCTAACAAATTCTGAGTTTGGTAGGCAATAAACATCTGAAATCACTTGAAGCATATTTGTCCTAAGTTTTGTCTTTGTGAAAATTGTATGCTTTACAAATTATGGTGGAGCAGGCCAAATCTTCCCATTAATATTTCCATTATTGTATAGTAATGCAAGATAAAGTTATTATGGAAATTATATTTGGAAGCTATAGTTTACAAATACTGAAATTGATTCTATTTTTAAATTTTCTTATCAAAGGGGATTAAATACATCATAAGTAAGCAATAAGCTAAAAGATCTGTCTACCTTTTGATTTCAAATAATCAAAGCTGACATTTATTGAACATTTACTATGTGCCATTTTTTCTGCATTTCATTTAATTCTCACAATTTCATAAGGCAGATTATATTATCACCATTTATCAGATGAGGAAATGGTTAGAGAGGCTAAGAACATTGCACAAGGACTGACTGTCTGATGCTAGCAATACTGTCATTCTTTCTCCAAATATTTTTTCAATTGCTAACCAGTGGAAAATCTAATTAATTTGAGTTTCACTGAATTTCATCTTTACTTTCCTCCCATCCAGGGCTTGTTGGGGAAATCTTAACACATAGCAACAAGAAGAACGGTAGACAATTAGTAATCTAAGATAACTAAGAGTTGGCCATATTGTTATTATAATTATACAGAAGCTTATTTACATATTCTTTGTTTTATATCAAGTTTTGAGTTCTTATAGAGGAAAAACAGGATTTTGATTAAATATAAAATGGGTAGTTAAATCACTAAATAGGACACACTTTGTAGGAAGCTAAAGCACATGTAATTATTCAGGTAATCATTACTGATTATTCCCTTGACATACATATTTACAAGTCTAAACAAAATGTACAACTGTAAATACTGTATTTTTTTAACATCTTGTTTTCTATCCTCAAAGCAGATTTCTTAGACCCAGCGAAAATAAATTTTTCAAGTGCCTGCATTAGAAAATTTTACAACTGATGTAATCATTCACATTTGAAGAATGTCATGATTTATTTTTTAAATTTGAAGTCTTAATTATTGAAAATATTTCTTGTTAATATAGTTTATTTGCACGTTAAGTAAAATAACATAAGTAGGGCACTTCATATTGCCTTCTGAATTTGCTGTGTCTTGCCTATAACAAAACAAGTCACTCTGGGTTTATCCCAGATGAGTCACAAAGCAAGAGTTTGGACTTCATCATTAGTTTCAGTTCTATTTTTAGAGGTATGGGGATAGAAAGAAGTTCTTAATCTGGAGATATTTAAAATGGCCTTTGTAGTTTTCTTCAGAAAGGAAAAAGGCTGTCAAACTTCCAGACCATCACAGCCTACTTTAAATATATAACTATTTTGTACAAAATGTTTACATTCCACATCTTATCAATGTATAAAATAACACTGCCACTGACATCAATGGAATTTCATGGCAACGGAACGAGTTAGTAAGCCTTATCAAAATAGGCATTTTCGCCCTCCTTTAAAATTTATAATTGTCCAAGTATAAATAATCAAAAGGATGTAGTTTCTTTCCACATACTACTTACAGATTGACTACTGTCTAAAAAAGCACAAAGTTCACGGACAAATTTTTCTCTCCTTGTTCTTTCTAAAACAGACATAAAATGGAACACAATCTTAGACTAAAGTCCAAATTATAGGTAAGAAAACAAAAACGAAGTGACACAGGAGGGTGGAGGTGAATTTTCAAATATTGATTAACTTACAAGATTCATAAGTGTTTCATTTCTCATTAAGCATTGGTTTGCTGTTTTCTGTAACATATGAACATTTCAAATTGATTAAGAATAGAATTTTCATATAACATTAGATTTTTCTCATTTGTATCCAAAGATTCTCATTTTCATTCTACTCTAACTTTTCTTTGAAAACATATCTCAAAAATAGAAAAAATGCCCAATGCGAAGTTTTAGTTACTTGGTAGAAAAACTGAAAAGGAGAGAAAATAATTTTCGCAATTTCAGATGAAAAAATCTATATATCAAGTGGGTTTTGATCGCTTAAAGAATTTGAAAATACACTGTATATAACATTTTATAAAGTAGTCTTAACAGCCAGATTAATGTTAGCGTGCTCTGGGTCTAGTTTTAACTGTATACTTCTTACAACATAATGAAAGAACGACTGATTTGGTAATGAACTGTTGATTAAACTGACCCCATCAAACACTACTCATTATTTTGGTGGAAATATTTACAAGCAATTACAGTCACTGATTTCTCGCAGTTGTTTCTTGTTATCTTACTGACTTTACAACTCCCCAACGTAAAGGTGCAGAAAACTGTTTACCCTCCTTTTCGAGAAACAGTACGAGGGAGAGAAGACCTGCGGGGTATAAACACAAATACAGACATTTAGAAGTGGATGGCTTTAAGATTCATTTTGTTGCTAAGTTTTTGACGTTTCTTAAATCAAACTTTGTAAATTTTCCCTTAAAATCCCCACGCTACTTTTGCTTTAGCCCGCCGGGCACGCGCTGCCTACCCACTGCAGACTCCCTTAACGCGGCTCCCGGCCGCAGTTGCAGCGTCGAGGTCCCCAGCACCGCGCGAGTCGGAGCCCGCGGAGTCCGAGCGCCCAGGACGCCGGGCCCGGAGTCGCTCCGGGCTCCGCTGGACCCGCGGGCTGCGAGGCTCGCCCGCCGACCCCAGCTCCAGGCCCTCGTGCGGATCCGAGGGCTCCCCCAAAACATCCCTAAAGGCATTCCCTTTGTTCAGTCATCCATTCAACAAATATCTGTTCCATTTCGGACGCCCCCTCAGTCTTGAGAAAACCAGTGCGGCCTCACTTTGCAGGGCACTGGCCTCCCTTGCGAACGACCCAACGAGGCCGAGGAAATCGACTCTCGGCCACCACTTAGCAAACACCGCGTAGGATTTGCCAAATGCCGTCCCTGCGAATCCCGGGCGTCCGGCGGCATTACGCCACCTCCCTTCCCTTCACCCTTCACTGCCACCCAAGAAAGCGTTCATGGCCAACTGTGACCACGGCCAGGCTCCGCGCTTCTCGCCTCGGAGCCAACCTGACGCCACGTTCTCCCCAAACCAGCGGGCGGGACTTCAGGGCCAGGCCGGGGCATCCCGGACCAAGGGCTGGAGCAGTCCTAGAGTCCGGGCCTCAAACACGTCCAGGCTGGAGGCGGGTAGAGAATCACGTCTGGGTGTGGCGGCCCAAGATGTCTCAGCCCGACTTTGCCATCGCGCCCCGAGGCTTGGTCCCCCGGGCGCGCAGCGGAACTACAACTCCCACCACCGCGGCCGCCCGGACTTCCGGAAGCCAGTGCCGGGCGGAAAGGAAGCGGCTGAGACGGGGCCAAGAGGCTGGGGGTTAATTTAACCGGAGGGGGTGGGAAGGGCTGTAGGGCTAACCTGTCAGTTCGCCACCATGAACGTGGTTTTTGCTGTGAAGCAGTACATTTCCAAAATGATAGAGGACAGCGGGCCGGGTATGAAAGTACTTCTCATGGATAAAGAGACGGTGAGTTTGCTTCTGCTCAGTTTTTGTTTGTGAGGGAACCCTCCCTCCCCTCCAATAGCCGGTCCCGTTCCGCTGTAGGATTTTGTATCTGATTAAAGAGTTTTTAAATGAGGGTCAGCTCTGTGTGGAACTGAAAGGTTGTATAAAGCTTGCCCAGTAGGTTTTCGGTCTAAATGACTCTAACTACTACCCGAGATTTCTTCTTGTACCCGAACAATGTATTGAAGTCAGAAATCCTTTTCCAAATGTCTCTGCCACGAAATACTATGTGAGACAGAGCACTTGGAAGACTGTGGGATGGTCCTATTATTTCCACTCAGCGTTGTATTTTTAAAGTAAGGCTGTTGGGGCTCAAGCTGAGATAATAGGTTATTGTTTGTTGGTCACGGAATTTTTTTAAAAAATCTTTAAGATGATGGAAAACATTTGGTGGGAAATTTATGAATTTTCCGTGTTCAGAGAGAGCATGCTTTTCATTCTGGTACGTTGCCTCCATGTTTTGGATGCAGTAAATGTTATTAGTTATATTAATATTTGTTATCCAGCTAAGTATTAATGAAAAAAAATTAAGTCGTAGATATTGCTACTTGTTTTTATTATTCTAGACCGTCATAATATTAGTTAATTCTTCTTTACAGACTGGCATAGTGAGTATGGTATACACACAATCGGAGATTCTTCAGAAAGAAGTATACCTTTTTGAACGCATTGATTCTCAAAATCGAGAAATCATGAAACACCTGAAAGCAATTTGTTTTCTTCGACCTACGAAGGTACTACATAAACTGAGCTGCCATCTGCCCAGGCAAATACAGAACACGTGATCTGAAGGCATTAAGGAGGCAAAATAAATTTGTGTTATCATTTGCGGCATCATAATTATCCTGGTTTATCAGAGTTATAACCTTGACTCCCCCGCTTTCCACATCTCAGTTCACTCCTGACCAGTTTTTCAAGGAAAAAGCCAGTTTTTCTCTTGATGATGTTGTTTCGGTTCTCAGCTTTTTCCAAAGCCACTAACTTCCATAACAGAGACCCACATCACTTTATTCCTGGATTAACTTCCATACCTATCACACTGAACACCATTGCCCCTTAACCTTAGATACTTAGATGTTTATATCAGTGTCTTAAGTCTTTATCATTTTATTCACATCTATGCTCAGGAACCTAGAATGACTCAATTTTACTTCCATTATTAAATCTATATGTAATAGCCCAAGCTTCAAAGCCCTCCTTTAGCTGGTCTAGTCTGCCCCTACGTATCCGACCCCCTATGTCCTACCTCTGCTCTTCCACTACAGCCACCTAGACCCTTTTATCATCCCTCCACATACTCATTCCTGTCCTCTGTTCTCTTCCCCTAATTAAAGGTTCTTTAGCCTTCTATCAGTTTCATTCATCATCTAAATCTAGCTTGAGTCCTCCTTTAAAAATCCTAGCTATTTCAATCTTTGTTTGTTTGTTTTGGTGAGGGAGATTGGCCCTGAGCTGACATCTCTACCAGTCTTCCTCTCTTTTGTATGTGGGATGCCACCACAGCATGACTTGAGTGGTGTATAGGTCCACACCCAGATCCAAACCTGTGAACCCCAGGCTGCCGAAGCGAAGCACATGAACTTAACCACTACGCCACCGGGTCAGCCCCTCAATCTTATTTTGTATATTCTCTTGCCTTGTATTCATGTTCATCAACTCCAATGTACTCTTTTTACCATGCTTGTACATTATGTACTTTCCAAAATGTAAATTTGATCATGTTACCCCTGCTTGAAATCCTTGAATGAATTCTCATTGCTTTTATGATGAAGACAAACTTAATTATGGCCTACAATGCCTTGTGTTGTCTAGTTCCTACCATTTCTACAGCCTCATTTCAAATCATTCCCCCTTTTGCATTTAGCCATGTTAATTTTTCAGTCCACTGTATTACATCATATCACAGGACCTTTCCACAGTCTCTTCTCTCTGCCTGGAACTTCTTCACTTCCTCAAGCAAATCTTCCTTGGCATTACTGACCAGGTCAAACCCCGCCCTCTTATAAGGACTCATAGCACCATCTTCCTCTCCCTGTTGTTTGTCAGGGTTGAAGTTTTATATAGTTTGTGTGATTAATTAATATCTTTCTCACCTACCAGCAGTAAGCTCCATAAAAGCGGAGATGGTATCTGCTTTTTCACACTATTATGTCCCCAGTGCCTGCCACGTAGTGGATACTCAGTAGTTCCTCAATTAATGAATACGTTAATTAGTAATATTTTATACTAGTTTCCAGTTGTTTCATATTTGTAGCTCTTAGTCATGAAATTTTGGTTCTGAGAGGGATCTTAGAGATATAGTATGGACTAGATGTAGTCCATCATTTTCCTAACATTTTTTATTAGAGAAACTCTTTACAGCTATATATACACTCACTCGAACTCAAAATATGTTCTTAAAAACAATTTTTTCTTAAGATTATATTATAAAGTTAATTTTTAATGTATTTTAATCTAAATGACAATTTTAAAAACATTTTTCCCATTTAGCAAGCAATATGTGTGGTTTATATTACTTTTAATTCTGTAAGGAAATGTATGATTTTTTTCCTAACATTCAAAAATGATATTTTTATATCGTGTACTTTGGGGACCAAATTTACATTGAAATTTAATCATGTGTTATAGTATCAAAAATAGATAAAAACGTGCATTATGATCTTATGTAACTGGAGTTCTTGCCAGCCCTGGTGGTGTGGTTAAGATTTGGCACTCTCTCTGCCCCACCCTGGGTTCGTTTCCCAATCAGTGAAACACACAAACCACACCACCACCCATTTGTCGGTTGTCATGCTGTACCCAAGTGATGGCTGTGTGTTGCTGTGATACTGAAAACCATGCCACTGGTATTTCAAATATCAGCAGATTCAGGATCACCCATGGTGAACAGTTTCAGTGGAGCTTCCAGACTAGGACAGACTAGGAAGAAGGACCCGGCTGTCCACTTCTGAAGAAAACTGGCCGTGAAAGCTCTATGCATAGCAGCGGGGCGTTGTGTGATATGGCTTGCAAAGATGAGAGGATGGTTTACAAAGGCCAGGCAGAGTTCAGCTCCACTGTACACAGGGTTGCTAGGAGTCAACGCTTGACTCGAGGGCACTAACAGCAACAATTGGAATTCTTATGGTTAGATCATATAAAAATCAACTGTTTTTTACTTCTAAATTTCATATGTTATTTTAAAATTGTGTAACTTTAGAAGAAGTCTTAGCTGCTGTTTGCAAATACTTTACAAACCTTGCAGTTGTACAGAGTTTAGGTCCCAACAATTTAAAAGCCAAAGTGAATATAATTATATTTTCTCTTGAAAGTTGGTTTTTAAAGGGCTAAACATATTTTGATATTTCATATAAGAATTTTTATCAGATGAATACAATTTATAGACAAGCAGCTTGAGACAAATTTCAGAATTATTATCAATTTTGTGTTTTATTTCAACATCTGTGTCCTTCCTATTTTTTAATCTTTTTTTTTTTTAAAGATTGGCACCTGAGCTAACAACTGTTGCCAACTTCTTATTTTTTGTTTTTCCTCCCCA
This sequence comes from Equus asinus, assembly GCF_041296235.1. Classification (NCBI taxonomy): domain Eukaryota; kingdom Metazoa; phylum Chordata; class Mammalia; order Perissodactyla; family Equidae; genus Equus; species Equus asinus. The sequence goes on from NC_091814.1 coordinate 12,731,511, forward strand.
AATCCCCCCAGTATATAGTTGTATATTTTTAGTTGTGGGTCCTTCTAGTTGTGGCGTGTGGGACGCCACCTCAACATGGCCTCATGAGCGCTGCCATGTCCGTGCCCAGGATCTGAACCCTGGGTCGCCGAAGTGGAGCATGTGAACTTAACCACTCGGCCACGGGGCCAGCTCCTATTTTTTAATGTTAATTTGACCAAGGTAGCACAGCTAGTTAATATTATATATGATTCTTGATCATTAAATTTAATGTATCTCTTTTTCATCCCCAGCCCTCACCGCCCCCCCCAACATATATACACTTAATCTAGACCTCAGCACACGGTAGACTCTCAGTAAATAGTTAAATAAATAAATCAATGGACATTTATTGCTTTTTCACATAAGCAATGCTCATACTTTGTTTGTTCTTTCTTTTCTAGGAGAATGTGGATTATCTGATTCAGGAGCTCCGAAGACCCAAATACAGTATATATTTTATTTGTAAGTGTGTTGTTTCACCTATTCAGTCATGTAACTTTATCCTAGCTAGCATGTTCTTTGGGCACTTCATGTCATCGATAAGTTTACTGAATCCATCACTATAAGAGTCTTTTTTTTTATGTCCTTTTGAAGTATTAAAAGTCTTATGACCAACATTCTGTTTGAGAGAGCTAAATGTGATTTCCATTCATCATTGATGGCTTAGGTAAAAAAAAAAAATTTAAGTTTTACTTTGCCTCTTAAGATTCTTTGAAAATCAAAAGTAGTAAGTAGCCAGATTTCACATCCCACCTTTACAAAAGAAGTGCATACTTATTTCTATTTTACACTTTTATAAACTGAGGCCTAGAAGCTGATTTATTTATTTGGAGGGAGGATATACTTGAGTTTGTTGGAAAAGCAGAGTTTCATTTTACATACCAGATGAAAATATACCACTTCTCTTCACTACTTTAAGTAATACTTGAAAGTACAAGTCATCAGGTAGATATCTCTTATGTGCATAACTTTTTTTGGGGTGAGAGGGAGTCCTGGAAATAAATTAGGTTTCTGATTACTATACAATATGTACAAGGTTTTGTGATGTAATAGATTCTGCTTTGGACGTTACATCTTTTCTCCTCTAGATGTCATTATTGATCTTTATAGAATTAGTATAGTTTATTCGATGCTGTTTCCAAAACAAAGGACAAAATTTAACAATCAGTATGTAGGGCACTTGAGAAGTTTTAAAGCTTACTTGAAGGCTTTGAAGTTTTAGAGTTTAGACTATAGTCTAACACATGCATACTTTCTTCAGCATGTACTGCAATTTAGTAACCATACCAAAAATTAATATTTGTGATAAGACTTTGAATTTTATAAAGAACTTTCTCATATATTATTTCATTTGGCCCTTACAACAATCTCAACAGGTAAAAATAGGCAATTTTATTAGTTTCTGTCATTCTAGTTTTTTGTTTTGTTTTGTTTTTTTAGCTAATAGTCGCAGGTTTTCTGTCTTAATTAAACTTTATTTTGAAATAACTGTAGATTCACACACAGTTGTAAGAAATAATACAGAGATCCCATATTTCCTTTACCCAATTTCCCCCAATGTGACATCATACATAACTAGAGGACACTATCACATCCAGGATATTGACATTGATACAATCAAGATACAAAACATTTCCCTCTCTATGGGGATCCCTCATATTGCCCTCTTATAACTACTCTACTTCCCTCCCACCCCAACCCCCTCATTAACCCCTGGCAGCCATTAATCTGTTCTCCATTTCTATAATTTTGTCATTTCAAGAATGTTATATAAATGGAACCATACAGTATATAACCTTTGGAATTGGCTTTTCTGTACTCCGCATAATTCTCTCGAGATTTATCCAGGCTGTTTTGTATCAGTAGTTCATTCCTTTTGATTACTGAGTATAGTCCATGGTATAAATGTACCACAGTTTGTTTATTCACCCATTGAAGGACATCTGCGTTGTTTCCAGTTTTGGCTGCTATAAATAAAGCTACTATACACATCCATGTACAGGTTTTTGTATGAACATAAATCTTCATTTCTCTGTAATAAATAATGCTCAGGAGACTAATTGCTAAGTCATATCGTAGTTGTGTGTTTAGTGTTTTAAGAAACTGCTAAACATTTTCTAGAGTGACTGTACCATTTTACATTTCCACTAACAATGTACAGGTGATCCAGTTTCTTTGTATCTTTATGAGCATTTGGTGTTGTCCCTTTTCATTTTAGCTATTCTGATAAGTGTGTAATCATTCCAGTATTTTTTAGTCTGATCACAAGCTGGATCTTAGGAAAGTGTAGAAATGTTTGTACTCGGTAACATACCTAGAGAGAGAGAGAGAGATTCCCTGTGCTGCCAAATTTAAGTGGACACCTAACAGAGTCACTCTTGCTGAGTCTCTTAGCTAAAAATTGAATAGGTCATGAGATGAAGGACTCCTTTTTTCTCTGAAGAGAGTTCTTTGGGGCCAGCCCCGTGGCCAAGTGGTCTAGTTCACGTGCTCCGCTTCAGTGGCCCAGGGTTTGCTGGTTCAGATCCTGGGCATGGACATGGCACCGCTCGTCAGGCCATGCTGAGGCAGCGTCCCACATGCCACAGCTAGAAGGACCCATAACTAAAATATACCACTATGTACTGGGGAGGACTTGGGGAGAAAAAGCAGAAAAAATAAATAAATAAATAGAGTTCTTTGATACAGTGGTTGAGATTAATAACAAATAATAAATCTAATATTTATTCTTCTGGTTCTAAAGATTGAATTGGGCTGTAAATCTCTGTAATAGAAGAAAAAAATTATATATATTAAAGTAGTTAGCACTAAAGCCTAGGAAAAATAGACTGTTGAAATTTCTTGGGTGGAGTAATCAATTTCACAATTTTATCTGTTTGAAATAAACTAAAATGAGTTTGTATATAATAATTTTATTCACTACAGAGTTTCATCACAATTTATATTAGCACTAAACTGCCCTGTTAAATAATTTTATTTTTGCATATTTTTGTGTCTACTAAATACCTTGTATAACAAGCCCCTCCCTTTTATTAAAAAAATCTTTTTATTATGGACATTTTAAAATACATACAAAAGTTGACAGAATAGCATAATAACTCCCAATGTACCCATCACCCAGTTTCAACAATTACTGCACCAAGGCCAATCTTGTTTTAGCTGTACTGCCACCTACTCCCACACCAATGTTATTTTGAAGAAAATGTAAGATAGCATATGATTTCATTCACAAATATTTCAGTATGCGTCTCTAAAAGATGAAGACTCATTTAAAAAAATACCATTAGTACATCCAAATAACAAAAAATAATTCCTATTTTCAAGAAATCGTTCGGTGTTCAAATTTCAAATTCTCGTCTTTTTTTTTCTCACTGGTTGTTTGAATCGGGATCATAGTAAGGTCCACACATTGCTATTGGTTGATATGTTGTTTACGTTTCTTTAATCTATAGATTCTCTCTTTCTCTCTCCTGTGCAATTTATTTATTGAAGAAACTACGTTGCTCTGTTAAAGTTTCCCACAGCTGGATCTTGCTGATTGCATCCCTTGGAATAGTTTAACATGTTCTTTGCAGTTTAAAATGTTCCTCCGTCCTCTAGTTCCTGTAAATTGGTATCTGGATATAGAGGCTTAATTAGATTCAGGTTTGATTTCTTTTTGGCCAGAATACTTCGTAGGTAGTGTTGTGTGCTTCGGTGATTGTCTCTTATTGTGATATTAGCAGCAGTTGATACTCAATGCCTAAGTCCATCTGTTGATTCATTAGTGGTTGAAAAAAAGGATGATGATGTTTTAATTCTATCATTACCATTCCTTCTTTGTTTTTTATCTGGAATATTTCTATAAAGAGAAATTTTCCCTCATCTACTATTTGGTTATCTGGTGGTACAGTTTGTATACAGAAAGATAAAAGCTTACTTCTTTTCCTTTATTTGCTATTTTCAATAACTTGGTTCCCTAGCATCTGCCAGTGCCTACAATGGTGGCCCCTTTTCTTTTTTGACTGATATGAATTTATGGACTTAAATATATTTGTGCTACTCATTCCAATTTGAAGTTGTTTGACTTTGACATATACCACAATGTATACTAAACTTCAGTTAGTCTTTAGGCTTTAACAGTCAGGCCCACTTATGTCTAATTGCAGCAGAGATGATCTCCTTTGAGTAAACCACAACTCATATGTCTGTTTCAGATTTCAGTAATGTGATCAGCAAGAGTGATGTGAAGTCATTAGCTGAAGCTGATGAACAGGAAGTTGTGGCTGAGGTTCAGGTAAACATATTGATCCTCTAACACATCTCTTACATTGGCCCTCTTTAAAAATTTCAGTCTAAAAATAAGGGAGGTGCTGTCTCAAAAGAGGGGAGACTTGATCAGACACAATAAATGTGCATTGCACCAGACTATACTCATTTAGAAAGTTTGGAAGAGGTATCAAATTGGATGGGAAGAGAATTAAAGGAGTCAATGGGAATAAGGAGATTGGACCAGTACTTGATGCTATTGGATTGGTAGGAAGTGTTTCACAGGGTTGGGGACAGAGTCAGATATGTCTTATGCTAGTTTTATAAGCCACAGTATCAGAATGTTCATCTATAGGACTGTGTATGATTGGGAGAGAATAGGAAGTAAAGGATGTGAATGAGGTTTGTTAAAGTTCTGTTTGTGATTATCTTGCTTTGGGAAGTAATAAGCAGACTTTTGTCATTAGGTTGAAACTTGGAACTCCTAAATATTTATTCTATGTGCTACCTGATACATCACCTTAGAACATAGCATGTTATCTTTCCCTTCTTAGACACTTTAGGGTTCTTGAATACATTTATCACAAGCATTTAGACATGTTTATCAATAAGTGAAGAATATTCTCTTCAGGGCAGCAAATAAACAAGTTTTGAATTTTCAGAAGGATGTGCTAGGTGATAAATGAATTTAAAAGATGACTTATTTTAAATCATATTCTCCCTCATGAGAATACACTGAACAGCAAAATTCTTTTTCTGAGTGTAACATTGTATATCCTATAGGAATGTTTTGTTTTTACTAATTGATAAGTGTACATAGAGGTCTCCAGAAATATAATGTATATACTTCTACAGCTTTTGTTTTTTGGGTTTTTTTTTAAAGATTTATAATCGCTGCTCTTTTATAATTATTTTACTAACCCCCACATTGAGTATTGCTACTCAATTGTTAATTGATCAATTTTTGTATCTTTTTTACACCTGCATTTTCTCAAATTTGATTATATCACATATGAAAGTATTACTACATGATACAGTTGGAGTTTATGGAATGACTAACTGGTCTTCGTGCTCTGTTTGCAGGAATTTTATGGTGATTACATTGCTGTGAATCCACATTTATTTTCTCTCAATATTTTGGGTTGCTGCCAGGTATGAAAGAAAGGGTTAAAAAAAAGTCTATCAGGTGGGAGATAATTCAGCAAGTAACTAGACTTGTAAGAAAAAATTCAAATATTTTCTCTGAATATACATTTTTAACAAAAAGGGTCGAAATTGGGATCCAGCCCAGCTATCCAGAACAACTCAAGGACTGACAGCGCTCCTTTTATCTCTGAAGAAATGTCCCATGATTCGTTATCAGCTTTCATCAGAGGCAGCAAAGAGACTTGCAGAATGTGTTAAGGTATGGCATTCCCTATCCCCAGTTGCAAAACATCAAAACCATTCATTTCCTTATCATATTTCAAAAACTAAAGGAATATTTTATCTACAACCAAGGAGATAATGTGTTAGGTTTACTGGCAAAGAGGTAGGTATTTGTAATTCAAACCCAAAAGCACCAAATCAGAGCTAAGATTCTTAGGTTTAACCCAAGAAACATTTGCAAGCTGCTTAACTTCTTTTGATCCAGTTAAACCACTTGTAAAATAGAGTTTCAAATCCTAACCTCTTAAATAGAATGCTACTAAACTTTGTCAAGCTTCTGATTCCTTTTATGGAATGCCTGTGAAGGTGCAAAGAACTATTGTTAAATGTGGTTTTTATGTATTAATTTCCTATTTATATCATGTCTATCTGCAACTAATTGGTTGACCAAACCATCTTCTTTCTCACCCACAGCAAGTGATAACTAAAGAATATGAACTGTTTGAATTCCGGCGGACCGAGGTTCCTCCATTGCTACTTATTTTAGATCGCTGCGATGATGCCATCACCCCATTGCTAAACCAGGTGCAGAACCCTTTGTTAGCATAATAGAAGGAGGATTTCAAGTGGGATTCATCAAAATACAGATGTGGAAATGAACAGCATGGTCCATTTATTTGCTTCCCTATTTTCAGCTATTCTTGTTTTTGCCTTATATTTCCTGGTATTTGGTATCACTATTCTTCCAGCCACAGTCATCTTTGACTCTCTTCTGCCTCATCCTTCCTGTCTCTTTCTGCCACTAACCCCGCCCTTAATCAAGGCAACTTCTAGGTTCTGTGAATTCTACTTTTCCAGGGTCTGTCTGCTCTTTTCCATTCTTACTGCCATTACCTTGGTGTAGACCCTAATCTCTTATAGGAATACTGAAATAGTCATCTACTTGATTCCCCCACTTTCTTTTTTTTTGTGAGACAGATTGGTCCTGAGCTAACATCTGTTGCCAATCTTTCTCTTTTTGCTTGAGGAAGATTATTGCTGAGCTAACCTCTGTACCAGTCTTCCTCTATTTTGTATATGGGATGCCACCACACCATGGCTTGATGAGCGGTATGTAAGCCTGTGCCCAGGATCCAAACCTGCGAACTCTGGGCTGCCAAAGTAGAGTGTGCGAACTTAACCACTACACCACTAAGCCCCCGATTCCCCCACTTTTAATTTCTTCCCACTCTAATATATTTCATAGGTGCCGTGTTGTTAAATTACTTTTCGTAAAGCACAGTTCTGATCCTATTACTCCTGGTTTAAAAATCCTCATTGGTTCCCATTCGTCTACTGGGTTAAATACAGACTCCTGAACTTGGCATCCAAGAGCTTTCACAGTGTAGGCCCAACCTTATATGAAACCTCCAGCTCACTACAGTGCAGCTATGCCACATGGTTTCCACCATAATGTTATTCATTTTGTGACCTTTGTCTAAACTCTGGAATGTTTGAAATATCTTCTCTTCCCATCTTCACCTATCATAATATTTCTCCTTTAAAACCACTCAAAACGTCTCCTTCAACTTTCAAGCATTCTTTTTTTCTCTAAAATTGCTACAGAACTTTGTGTCTCTCTTTACGTCTCATGCTGCACTTGCTGTGTTGTACCTTTGATTGTTTTTACACTCTCCTAGGTTCAAGGCAGACTGTGTCGTACCTGTGTTTGTTCTTCTGCAAGTTCAAGCACAGTGCTTTGCACATAGTAGGTGCTTTATTAATAGTGACTTTTGATTTGTAGCAACAGGCCCAGCACAGTCTATATTTCAGTTTTTTTCCAGCTTATAATAATGTTAATGCTAGGGGAAATCTGTGTCTATGGAATGGAACTTCTCTGTGATATGGTAGCTTTTTATTTCTAAAATTCAAAGTAATATATATTCACTAAAGAGATTTTGATAATACAAAAAAGTAGAAAGAAAAATGATTGCCTGTAATTCTGTTTCCCAAAGAAAAGCAACCATTCATTCAACAAATTTCACTGAGGACCTGTTATGTGTCAGGGACTATATTAAGTACTGGAGATAAAAGGTTAAAAGATACAGTCTCTGCTCTCAGAGAGCTCATGGTCCAATGGGAAAAGAAGTAAACAGATAATTTTAATTATAGAGTAAGTGCTAATGGCAGAAGCATGGACAGGATGCTGTCTATGGAAGCATAAAACATTTTGTTGTACTTATTTCAAATGCCCTAATGAAACTTGCTTTTTCAGGGATTCGTTTGGCAACTATTTTAGTAAATAAAGAAACTTCTTTTATAACCTCAAGTTATTTCTTAATAAATCTAGATTGCTTAAGGTAAAGTATACATATATAAATATTTATAGCATTTAGATTCTAGATTTAGAGGGTAATTTGCTGGAAAATACTTAGTTTTGTCTAATGGGCCTATGACTAAAAGTAACCCATTCTCCATAAATGGTGAGAAGCCAAAATTTGGAGTTTCTCCTTTCCGGTTTTACCAAATAAGTTCACATTTTGTACGACTGGAAACCAATCCTTCACCAATTCACTTTAAGTAAAGATATATAATAAAATAGATTCAGAGGCAAGCTTCTGAATATGAGTGTTTTGATAAACTCACAAGGTTTTTTCTGATAATATTAGTGTTTCCAGGACAAATATAGCACAACTCAGATCTGCAAGAGCACACTTCTCATGCTGCAGAAAACCACAGAAGCGTACAGGAAATGGTACAGCTTGTAACTGCAGTACCAATATAGCCCTATCTGTGAAGCCAAAAATATACTCTTAATTCACACAGGCAAAAATTGGAGCTAATGATAGATCTAATTTGTTTCCTTTCTATCAGGAATATTAATCTTGCTGCCCTTCTTCCAAAAGTGTGAAATCTAAAAGTATTTTGACTTTTGAATGTTTAACCAATTAGAATGACAGTCTTAATGCTTATTATAGCACAAAGTATTAATAAAATTTCAACTAAATAGAGAACCTCCATGTAAAGACTAGTTACTAAGAATGTTACCAGTTTTTATTTGTTTTCCTGAACATTTACTATTCCCGTGTTTTGTCAGTTACCAATTTTGTTTGTCATAACTCTTTATTTAGTGGACATATCAGGCCATGGTCCATGAACTACTGGGCATAAACAACAATCGGATTGATCTTTCCAGAGTGCCGGGGATCAGTAAAGACCTAAGAGAGGTGGTCCTATCTGCTGAAAACGATGAATTCTATGCTAACGTAGGTGATTTTAAAAATATTTTTTTAATTGTTTTTAGTTGTTTTTACGTAAGAAGGTCAATATTGACTTGTTAGAATGAGAGCAGGTATGGGATTTCATGTGGAAGGATGATCGAGGCATCCTATAGATAAACTGCATCTCATGGGAAGGCAGAAGACTTGGATTCTGACCCTTGAACAATATTTTTTTCATAGAAATGACATATTTAGTTTTATACTTTAAAAATTAGAACCCAACTTATTTGCTTCCCTCCCTTCTGTAGCCTTTTGTGAAAACAGTAATGGTATTCATCACCAGAGTCCTGGCCAATGTCCAGATTTGGTAATTACAATGGAATCTTCTTGCCTTTCAATTGTAACTGTATTCAGGATTATTTTTTTCACTTCTTCTTTTAATACTTTTTTGTGTGTGTGTGAGGAAGATTGGCCCTGAGCTAACATCTTTTACCAGTCTTTCTCTTTTTGCTTGAGGAAGATTGTTGCTGAGCTAACATCTGTAGCAATCTTCCTCTATTTTATGTGGGATGCCACCACAGCATGGCCTGACAAGCTGTGCTAGGCCTGCACCCGGGATCCAAACCTGCAAACCCCAGGCCGCTGAAGTGGAGCATGAAAACTTAACCACTACACCACCAGGCCGGCCCCCACTTCTTCTTTTAAATTGTCTGAAAGTCAGATTAGTTGATAGAACTGTGTTTCCAACTTCCTTTTTCACAGAATATGTACCTGAACTTTGCTGAGATTGGTAGCAATATAAAGAATCTCATGGAAGACTTTCAGAAGAAGAAACCAAAAGAACAGCAAAAACTAGAATCAATAGCAGACATGAAGGTAAATTGAACATGTACATGGATGACTAACATGCAAGACTTTGGAACTATTCATGTAAGCAACATTTGTGGAATATTCTGGGTCTGATTTCTGCCTTGATTCATTTTGTTTGGTTTGAGATTATTTTCTGTAATATTTCTCTTTAGGAAACAATATGGTGAAAACTTCATCATAAGCCATGTGCTTCTTTCCATTCTTTAAATCGTCAATATCTGGACGATTTAAAGATAGGCTACTAACATATACCAGTTCTTCTTTTCTTAAGCATAACAAAACGCCATGTAATTGAAAGTTGTGTAAGACTTAGTCTGGACAGAATAACAATCCCTGCTTATTTTTTTTCCTTCTTCGTACGTGCCTATCCTCAGTCAAGAAATAATAGAACCCCCAATTGATGTTTTTCCCATGGCAGGCCTTTGTTGAGAATTACCCACAGTTCAAGAAGATGTCTGGAACTGTATCAAAGCATGTGACAGTGGTTGGAGAGCTGTCTCGGTTGGTCAGTGAGCGGAATCTGCTGGAGGTTTCGGAGGTTGAACAAGAGCTGGCCTGTCAAAATGACCATTCTAGTGCCCTCCAGGTATCTATTCAGTCCAATTTGATGAGCACCCACTATATGTAAGTCACTATGCCAGGCAGAGCAAGAGAAACAAAGGCAAGTAATCTTTCACCAACATGGGATTTACAGTCTAATAGGAGTTAAAACAAGAACACAAATTAATATTATTTAAGATAGATACATGATAAGAGCCACAGGAGAAGAATAATGTGCAATCCCAAAGGGTTCAGGCAGTTAATTCAGTATTTAGGAGGGTAGCCTAGTCTACTAGAAAGAATACTAGACTAAAATCAGAAGATCTGGATTTTAGTGTTTGGTTTGCCACTTACTGGCTTTGTGACCTGGAGCTGTTGGCTTAATCTCTGAGCCAGTTTCGTCTTTTGTCAAATAGGTATAATGATACTTATCTCACAGGGTTGTTAGGAAGACTTTAACAATATAATATATATTAAAATTCATTGTCTAAGGTTTTTATTATTGAACATCAGCTTTTCATTCCACAAACATGTGAATGCCTGCTACATGTACATAGTGCTATGAGGTTCTAGAGGTACAAAGATGAATAAGATACCATCCTTTTCCTCAGCTCACACTGTAGTAGGGAAGAAAGAAATTTAAACCAGGAATTATAATACCATCCACTAAGTGCTATACTAGAGGTATTTACAAAGGGATATGGAAATACAGAGGAAGGACAACTGTTTTCCCTAAGGATGAGGCTTCTTAGAGAAGATAACATTAGGTTTGGGTCTGGACAAATAAATAAATAGGAGTGCACCAACCAGAGAAAAGGGGGAAAATTCTTGGCAGAGAGAATGCAGGCATGGAGATGTGGGAAAAAAATTAAGGGAACAGAGAATAATTCAGTGTAGCTAATGCAGGGTACAAGATGAGGAGTGGTCTTAGATAAGCCAGAAAGGGAGATTGCGGCCCGGTTATGGCTGTTGAAAGGAAGTTGGGCTTTAATCTTAAAGTGATGGGAGCTACCAGAGGATTTTAGAAGAAAAGTGACATAATCAGACCCTGGCCTCAAGAAATTTACAGTATAATTGAAGAGACAAAAACTAAAGCACAAGAAACAATTAGGTAGTGTTTCAAGATAATATTAAGTCAAAGTTGTGATACTGACTATAGTACAATTTGAGGTTATTAGGGACAGTTTCGTAGAGAAGATGATATTAAGATGGACTGTAAGAATGAATAGAATCTGGAGGAGGATTTCCGTCAGGGATAACAGTAAAAGCAAAGATGCAGAAGTATGCAGAAAATAATAAACAGTCTGACCTGTTGAGAGTGGGTGTGGAAGAGAAACAGGAGAGGAGCTGGTAAACAGGAACCAGTTTATGAAGAAGCTTCTAAGAGGAATTTGTACTTGCTGAGATAGGCAAAGAGATCCATTTTAGGGTGTTATGTAGAAAGCTGATACGATGAAAGCAGTATTTTAGGAAACTTAATCTAGTAAGGATGCGTTAGAGGTAGAAAAAACTGAAGTCAGAGAGGCTAGTAGACTCAGTGATAGTAAAAATGTACAGTAAGGGCAAATCTGAGAGACATTTCAAAGGGAGAAAACAACAATTTAGTAACAGATTGGATATAAGGATAACAAGACAGAACAAATCAGAGATAATTCCAAGGTTCCTGAGACAAAATATGATATCACTGACAATAAGTAACTTGGGAATAAGAGTCTTTTGGGAGATAGCCATTCTAAGCCATTTATTATAAGTAGCACATTTCCTATAGGACCCTATATTCTTTTTTTTTGAGGAAGACTAGCCCTGAGCTAACATCTGCCAATCCTCCTCTTTATTTTTTTGCTGAGGAAGACTGGCCCTGAGCTAACATCCGTGCCCATCTTCCTCTACTCTATATGTGGGACACCTACCACAGCATGGCTTGCCAAGCGGTGCCATGTCCGCACCCGGGATCCAAACCGGCGAACCCCGGGCCGCTGAAGCAGAACGTGCGCACTTAACTGTTGTGCCACCAGACTGGCCCGTAGGGCCGTGTATTCTAAAACTTGCTCTTTTTCTTTCCCTGCTGCAGAGCTACTTTGCTTTATAAGATAAAGCCAGCATGGTGTAATGGAAACAACACAGGCTTTGGAGCAGACTGTCCTGGCTAATATTCTGTCTCTACATACTGACATTTCTTTGAGAAAATTACTTACTTTGCCCAAGCCTCAGAGATAATGATTTCAAACCTTTAGATTGGTATTAGGTTTCAGTGAGATATATGAAATGCTTCACATATATTAGGTGCTTTGTAAATGTTAGTTCCTCTAAGCATAATTTTTTAAGTATATGATACAACCAAAAGAAAGAAATCCACCTTCCTGTGGTTGCTCTAGTTATACCAAGGTCTTACTGGAATTTGTAACTGTTGGCTTTTAATTTTTTAAGATGTTTATCTAGATTTCCTCTGAAAACAGTATCATTTGAAGATCATAAAGGTGCAATTTGCTTTATATTTATGAAAAATACTTCCGTCATCATTTTTAATTTTATCCCTGTTCTTAAATCTTCACAGAGAACTTTCAGGCTGACTTCACTTATTATTATTTTTTACTTGTATTAAATTATAATTTTTAAACAGATAATTAAGTACTCGGTGAAAGAGATATATAGTAAAAACTGAGTCTGTTACTAGTTTCATATGCATCCTTACAGTTATTCTGTATATGTGCAAGCCCATGTGTGTGTATCTCTCTTTTTTTCTTTTTTTTGAGGAAGACTAGCCCTGAGCTAACATCTGCCAATCCTCCTTTTCTTTTTTTTCTGAGGAAGACTGATCCTGAGCTAACATCCATGCCCATCTTCCTGTATTTTATATGTGGGACGCCTACCACAGCATGGCTTGCCAAGCGGTGCCATGTCTGCACCCGGGATCCAAACTGGTGAACCCCGGGCCACTGAAGCAGAATGTGCGCACTTAACCGCTGCGCCACTGGGCACGCCCCTCTCTTTTTTAAATTCAGATGATACCGTAGTCTACACAGAGTTCTACACTTTGCTTCTTTACTTAACCATGTATCTCAGAGACTGTTCCAGACCAGAAATTAAACACACATTCTTTTTAATCACTATATAGCAATGTTTTGTAAAGATGTATCACAATCTGTTTAACTTGGCCAACTTACTTTAAACAACACTGCCAATAACAGTTTGTAGTTGTTTTGTGGGCCTAGTAGAAGTATTCCTATAAAAACTTATTTTTCTCAATAAAATGAATTTTCTTCTCTTGTTAAATAAAAACAAAATTTTGTCCTGTAAACTAAATTTAAATATCCTTATGTTTCCTTATCATTTTTCCCCCTTTAAAACAATAGAACCGAACAATCACTAGCCAATTTTAGTATCTTTATTTGTATCTCTCTACCATATGGAAAGCAGTCAGAAAAGATCATTGTAGTTCCTTGCCTGAAATCTTATTTTTTGTTTACTTTAAAAGAAAAATAGATAATGTAGAATATGAATTCCATTTGTGATCCACTTTATATTTTAGAAAAGTGTCTTTTGAAGGTTTTCTTGCCCAAAGAATTGGGGTTTTACAGTAAGCAGTTGATTTATATGGGGACTCCTCCATTATAAAGGATTTCTTTGGCAACATGATTTAAATTGTCTATAAAGGGAACTTTTGTTTGATAATGAGTAGATGCCAGGGGCCTGACCTCTACATGGGTTATAGCATTCCTTAGCTTGACCTTAGGTGATAATACGTCATGAAGCAATGAATTGAGGTTTTTGAGTAGAGATGGGGTTTGCCTTATTGAATAGAAATTATATCACGGTGAGAAAAAAAACTCGTATATTACTAAAAATTAACCTGTAAATTGCTACCACTTCTAACCAGTTATCCTACAGGCTAACAAGAATTTGGTTTAGAAGAATTTCCCTAGAACCAAACTGCAATGTACTATCATTGAAACATATCCATAACCTCAGGAAAGACTCATTTGATTAGTAAGGAAGATTTTTTTCATACCATGAAGAGAAACATCTTCATAAAGTAAGCAGTTTTTTTGCCTGTGTCATCATATCACAGCGTTTCATTTAGAAGGAGGAACTAGTCTATTTTAAGACTATGCTTCTTTCCTGACCTTAGGTAAGAGATCTCAAATCATCCTATTAATGACACAGAAAAGACTCAATAAATATTTGTTAGAAAAATGAAGAGAAAGAGTTCTATTGGAAGCAGTATAGAGTAGTGGCTGAGAAATTTGGCTTGTGATGGCTTGGATTTGAAAATGATTTTTTTTTTTTTTTGAGAAAGATTCACTCTGAGCTAACAACTGTTGTCAATCTCTCCTCGTTTTTTTGTTTGTTTGTTTTTCCCCGCTTGAGGAAGATTAGCCCTGAGTTAACATCCTTGCTAGTCTGCCACTATTTTGTATGTGCGTTCCACCACAGCATGGCTGAGGAGTGGTGTAGGTCCTTGCCTGGGATCCAAACCCATGAACGCAGGCTGCTGAAGCAGGGCATACCGAACTTAACCACTACACCACAGGGCCAGTCCCTGAAAACGATTCTTAACCATTCTAAGTCTTAGTCTTTTTGTCTGTAAAATGGGGAAAAATAACAGTACTCACCTCAAAGATTTTTGTGAGGGTGCTATAGGCTAATACATGTAAAGCACTTAATATGGTACCTGGTACTTATAACATTCAACAGGTATTAACTAACACCATTATCAGTATTATTATTTGACAGTACATTTTATTTTCTTTCTGGCATCCAGGACGTGTTTTTTAGTCCACTAATGACCTTGGATCGCTCCCTGATTTCAGAAGGGTTTTTTTGCTTCTCATTAAAATCATAAGAAAATTGTTTGGGACACATTGAGCTGACAATTTTACTTTCACCATTTAAGAATAAAAATGATCTTATTCTCTCTAAACCAAAATTTAACCAGTGTTTCAGAAATGATGTAGACCAGCAGAAGACCTACAGCAAAGCTAAATTTTATGTTGACTAACTATTAAGAAAAAGAATACTGACTCAGATATGTTTACCAGTCGGTAGAATTGGGTCCTGCCTACTTTCTATCATTTTTCCTAGATAAGCTCTTTATAGTCCCACAACATTGTTCTCTCAAACTGTTAGATTAGACCCATTTTTTATCATATCAGCATGTTGAAGGCTTCTGCCACTTCCATCCTACTGTTCTCATCTGTGGGCTTAGAATGCTGGTCATGGGCTGTTTTACTACATTAATGTGATAATAGATAACAAGGTAGAGATCCTGTTCTTTAGGTTAAATTAAAGCAAAAAATGGAGACTCTTTAGTTGCTGACTTCATCTGTAACTTGTACAATGGTTTAAAATGTAAGTATGTCATTATAAAAGTTTTTTCATGTTGTGCTGCTTCATCATAGTTTTGGTTTAAGAAAACAGAAAAGTAGTCAGCCCAAAACAAGAATTTCTATCAGAAAAGACTTGTTTTTTAATTGATGTCTTTTGGGTGAACATTAGCTCCTTTTTGAAACTTGACCTTCAAAGACAGTGTTTTTGCTTTTCTTTTCCTATTCCTTGATTAGGCCTACAGAAATGTTAGAATTCAGTGGAAGATTTTTGAATTGTATCTTCTTAAGTGGACAGTAGTTTCCTGTTTTGCTCTTTACTCAGCCATTTTTGTTGTGTGACAGTATACTTTTCTCTCTTGATAGTCTCAAGGCTTATGGAAATAAGCCTCAAGCCTTATTTAATAAGAAAAGAGAAACCAAAAAGTTCATTATATAATTCAGTCATATTTCCAACGTGTAAATACCACCACGTAGCACATACCTGCCATGTAATTAGCAGTCTCTCAGATTCTTTTTCTCCTCTTCTCTGGTTGGTACCCTGGAATCATAATATAATGTATGCCACTGTCAGTCAAGTTGATGAGTCAGGTACCCGTGAGGGAAGTAGTTCAAAATTACTTCAAAGGATAGCATGGGATCCAGGCAGGCAAAAAGGTCATGTTTCCGGGGGCCGGCCCCATGGCCGAGTGGTTAAGTTCATGCACTCCGCTTCAGCGGCGCAGGCCTTTGCTGGTTTAGATCCTGGGCACCGACATGGCACCACTCATCAAGCCATGCTGAGGCAGGCATCCCACATGTCACAACTAGAAGGACCCACAAGTAAAAATATACAACTATGTACCAGCAGGCTTTGGGGAGAAAAAGGAAAAATAAAATCTTTTTTAAAAAAAAAAGTCATGTTTCTTCAAGGACTTATATAGTGAAAGAAAGGGAAGAGCTCAGCTTGTACCTACAGGTTTCCTTTTATGAGAGAATAAACAAGTCTAGCCAAAACACTGACCTGAGCCATGGGTTGGGTCCTAAGGGCTCAAAAATAAGGGAAGTAATCTACTCAAAGTAATCTTGGATCAGATCTGGGCCAAGTCCTTGAGGGAGAGCTAAAAGTCAAGCCAGGGACTCTAAATACCAATACCAAATCTCAAGGAATAGATGTGGAGCCTTTAATGGGAAACAGAGCCAAAAGTCAAGATCGAAATGAAGATAATTAGAAAGGGAGCAAGTAGGAAGGGTACAAGCTGATTGCTACAAATAGTCTTTAACTATCCCCATACCAGTTTTGTGGGCTTATATTTTCTTGAGTATCTCAGATTTGCTTAAAAGTACAGAGACAGGTCAGCCAGAAATTGAGTAGATTTAAGGTAAAAAGGAAATGACTACAAGGGCAGGAAATAAAACACTGTGCCTAAAAGAAAAGTGACAACAGAGATCCCAGATGCATGTTCTAAACTTATGTCAAGTGGATTGAGATACATATGAAATTGTATGTATTTACTTGATAATAATTTGCACCCTGAAGTTGCTTCATATTATAGTAGAAACTAGTGGAACATTTGAACAGATATTCCAAATAGGTTGTATTCAGTGAGTATTCTGTGGAAAAGGTACCACAAAAGGGAAAAAAAGTAAGGAAATTCTTATGACTGCAGGGTTTAAATCTGTAGAGGAGAAATTTCTTCCTTTTAGATCCCTTAAGGACGATGTTAGTAAAACGTTAACTGGGAAAAGCAACAGTAGGAATCCTGCTCAGAGAACTTTCTACTTGAGAGCTACCTGGGAGATTCCCCATTTCATCAGACTTCCTCTTTAGTGTGAACAGAAGAGTTCTTAGACATTAGATCTGGTTGTTGTGAAGTACTGAAAAGATAATATATGTGAAAGCATCTTGTAGTCGTAAAGCACCATACTAGCTGTTAGTTCTTATGTCCTCAAAATCCAGTGCCTTCCAAGGTTCTTGCCAGTCTTTCAACCCAACCCATTTCTTTCTCTGATTTCCTTATTCCTATTAATAGCATCTCCTCTTTCTCTCAGACTAATTCTAACACTTACTGAATCTTTAGGGTCTTTTGCAGTTCTTACCTCCTTCATGAAGTCATCTTTGATTCCTCAACAACCAGATATATTTCTCTTCACTTTGTGTCCCCTTCTCCCCATTGCACTGATTTTCAATTTTGCGATTTTGTTTTGTTTTTTGCATATATATGTTTCTGTTATAATACCACATGTGTTCCCGAAAAACCTCACATTCTGCAAAATCATGCACTAAAAATAAACAAGCGTTATGGGAAAATAGGGTTATGAGCAGATCACTTAAAGTCTATGTAACTGAAAAAAGAAAAGAAAAAATCTATAACTTTTTCATCAGACCCCTAATAAAAACAACAATCCTAATAAAAATACTAACACAGTAAAATCTCCTCTGGCATTTGCACCTAGGAACATATGTAGCCATCCTTTGTGACCTTATTCCTAGGGCTCACGTTTTATTTGTCAAGATATAAGATCTCAAAAACATTTGCTTCTCATGGAGACTAGTTTCATCAAAATTTAAAATATGATATGGAGATATCAATCAGTTTTTTGTTGTTGTTTAGTTTTGTTTTGTTTTTTTAACAGAGAAATAGCTTTGTATCCTTTTCATTTGCACTTGACTTTTCCCCAGATAGCTTAACATAGTGGAAAGTACTGCCCTTCTTAAAGCTAGGAAACCAGCTACTTCTTAGAGAAAACACTTCTGTAGGATTTTCATCATTTTTTCTTAACATTTTGGTCAAGCTTCCTCTTTAAAGAGAAGTTTGTCCCTGGTCTCTTCTAAATATTAACATGCTGAAAAATTACACATAAAGCAATATGTCTTCTGTGTCAAACTGATATGTATTTACCAATCTCATAGAGCTAATGTGCATTAAAGAAGCATGCTTTGTAGCAGAATGGGCTATACTTAGTTCATCCCCCTTCACCCTGTTGTCTGTGAACTCACTGAGGACAGACTCTTTCTAACTCATCTCTCTGTCCCCTCCAGTCCCTGGGATAGTGCCTTATGCTTAGAGCCAGGCTCCAAAAGTATTTGTTGGCTTGAATTAATTTGTTCTGCTGCATGATTAATATAAATCTATACTATATGGAAGTCCCTGAATGTGAGGATTGACAAAACCTAAACATGATTTTGTCTGGCTTCCTTTGCTGTCAGTACCTGCCCTCTTAAGATCATAAGTATTCAGTTTAAAGATTACATGCAATTACATACTTACGTCTCTGTAAACTATGTTCAGACATATTGTTACATCTGATGCTTCTTGGAAATTAAGCCCAGTCCTCCTATGTAAAATTCTACCAACTTGTCTCCATTTCACTGGTCAATCACTAATGCTAAGAGAAAGCAGTAGAGTTTTTCAAGTCAACTGGTCAGTTCTGTTGTGAGCTCTGTTGATTGAAGTGATAGAAAAAGCATATGTTCCTTGTTTTAGTAAGGAAGTTGCAACCTTTCCTACGTGAGACCCTTGACCATCTCATCAAAGGAAAGAAAAGAGGAACTATCCATAGTTAAATTCATTTTTGTCTGACAGCAACTACAATGGAAATTTATTTCCTTAATTTTTATGTTAGGCAAAAGGCATTTCACTTTCTCTAGTTGAAACAGTTGCTAAACCTATGACTGCACATTACCATAGTAGTAATCTTAGTCATGAACTCAATGTATCACTGCCATTCAAATAATTACTAGATCTAATATATTATACATTACTCAAGTGAAGGGGGGATAAATATCAGTTCTCTCTTTCTTCAGAATGTAAAGCGGCTCCTGCAGAACCCCAAAGTGACAGAATTTGATGCTGCCCGCCTTGTGATGCTTTATGCTCTACATTATGAGCGACACAGCAGCAATAGCCTACCAGGACTAATGATGGACCTCAGGAATAAAGGTGTTTCTGAAAAGTATCGAAAGGTAACCAAATTTATATATTAGTCCCACCAAACAGGACCCAACTCTATTATTATATTCTTAGCTCTGACAAATGATGTCATACTGTTTTTTTGGTTTTTTTTTTTTTTTATTGAGTTAATGATAGGTCACAATCTTGTGAAATTTCAGTTGTGCATTAATGTTTGTCATTCGTGTTGCAGGTACACCACTTCACCCTTTGTGCCCACCCCCCACCCCACCTTTCCCCTGGTATCCACTAAACTGTTCTTAGTCCATAATTTTAAATTCCTCATATGAGTGGAGTCATACACAGATTGTCCTTCTCTCGCTGGCTTATTGCATTTAACATAATTCCCTCAAGGTCCATCCAGATGTCATACTGTTTTTATTCACAGAAATGTATAATTCTGTCCTCTCATGTCTTTATTTCCTTACTGAAGTTATTTTCTTATGAAATGAGTTTCCTGATCTCCAGACAATAAGAGCTTGTGTCTCTTTATATTATAGCTTGTGTCTGCACTTGTTGAATATGGTGGTAAACGGGTCAGAGGAAGTGACCTCTTCAGCCCCAAAGACGCGGTGGCTATTACCAAACAGTTCCTCAAAGGACTGAAGGTATGACATTTTCCCTGTGCTTTCCTAAGTGAGAAATGGCTGAAGCCCATGAGACTTAGCGTGAATGAATATGATCTCCAAAGTAACTTCAGGATTGCTACTGATTTAGTACTATGTCAACTAAATGAAATTAAAGCAGATGTCCTCCTGAAAGCTTTTTATTTAAATGCTTGCAATTTTGGAATGGCGTTCAGCATTGGACCAAATAGCTGAGCAGGATATAATGAGATATTTCCAGGAAATACCCAAGAGTAAAAAGACAGACAGTTCCGTTGGTCATAGCTATTTTACTCCATTTGGTTATAATTTAAGATTTGTTTGGTAGTTTTTTCTGTGAAGGAAATTAAAGATGAAGCAAACAAGTGTAGATCTTCTGAAAATACTAACCTATTTTCTTAAAATTTCTTAAAAATTCGTTTTTATCTGCTAGCCTTTCCTATGTTTCCTGAAATTTTTCCATTTTCCTGAGTGTTTCTAGTCTCCTTTTCTACATGGTCCTTTCTTTTTATTTGCTTTATCTGTCATATAATATGTTCACAAAAGGATGAAAGTCAGTGAAGAGATGATAAAGGATTTAAGCAATTTCATTTTAAATATTCCTTTATAATAGCTAGCCTTAAATTATAGAGTATTTTTATGATATTGGAACATTTCTAAATTGGTGAAAATAATTTTTAGCATTATTTAGTTATAAAATTCCCATTTGAATCTATCCCAAGAAATCTCTATTGAGTGCATGTTCTTTTCTGTTGTGAGTATCATTAACTGTTATATTGCAAATTTCCCAAAAATGACATAAGAACCATTTCCCCCTCTCTTAGGGAGTAGAAAATGTATATACTCAGCATCAACCTTTCCTGCATGAAACCCTGGACCATCTCATCAAAGGAAAGCTTAAGGAAAACCTGTACCCTTATCTAGGTCCCAGCACACTCAGAGACAGGTAAGATAACAAAGATATTAGTAATAAAAGCCGAAACACTAAGAAAATAGAAAATTTAGAGTAATGTAAGGAACTGCAACTAAGATTATATCATTCTGCTCCTCCTTCCCCTGTTGTTTCACTTCTAAGATTCTTTTAGTTTTACATGTGTCAAGGTTAGATATAAATTCATCGGATAAGCCTGAAACATTAATTCTTTCAGAGTAAAGAAGCAGTTATTTTGGAGTGCCCACAATACTTTTATTCTGTCCTTTAGTATCAGACCAGTTTACTTATGCCATTTAAGGTTCAATTCCATGGCATCTGGCATTTGGAGTTTCAAACATTAAAGCCAAAAATAGATTTGCTACTTGATCGCCATCCAGAGCAGGTTGTTACTATTTTGGGTGAGGACTGGACTTTGCCAAATGTGGCTAGCATACAAACTGAGACCTAATTAACAAAGCCCATTTGTTACATAGGAGAAAAGCATGGCTTTCTTTTGGAGTATTAACTGAAGGAAGCAATTAATTGTCATTTTAATCCAGTGGTGTGTTAGTTTTAATAAAAGCTTGTCCAAAACAATTTACGTAAGCAACCTGAAATTTTAAATATACACAAATTCTACCTATTTATAAATTATATTTTTATATTTTTTATTGGGACCATGTTATAAAGAGCTGAATATATGTAACTGAATCCTATTACACAGATTGATGTGAGAATTTTTACTGTTGGTATAATTCTTCTATTATTTCAGCTAATCATAATCTGAGAGCCTTGGAAGAATAGTGTTTTGTAAATATAATGAATTTCTGAAAGGAAAAATGTTTTGAGCTACATAGATGACTCTTTTATATGATGAAGTATATTTTTTCACTTTGTCCTTTTAAAAAAAAAAACTCTGTAGTTTGGTAAAAGAACAGAAAAAACAATCTTTTATAAAGTCCAAAGTTGAGAGGCAGAATATCTGGGGTTAAATTCAGTGAGTACACTCATTCAGATACAACGGTCAAGGACCTTGGCTTCAAGATTCAGAAATGTCAGCTAAGTGGGAAGAATGAAAACCAGCCCATAGCTATTCACCTGTCTTAGAGGCTTTTGGAAAAACAGTTTAACTCTATTAAATAGGCTTCTAATTAATATGATAAAAGTAAAAATATTACTTTTTATGAATTTCGTGTAAGAATTACTGAACAAGAAATTGGCTACTTATTGCCTATAGGACACCATTGACCACCAGAAGACTATATTGTGTATGATTAGTTCACGACAGCAGACCTTCCTAATGTGAGTGATTCATTTACAAAGTTCAAAATAATGCTCTTCCAACAAAATGCACGTTTATACATTGTCAGCATTCTGTTAGCATTTGTCACCATTACCTAAAATACGTATGTAGTTAATACTTCAATTGCTTCATCCTTTTATATAACGAATATTTATTGAATGCCTTTAATATGTCAAGAACTGTTGTAGATGCAGGGGATATAGAGTGACAAGAAAGGCAAGATGCCTGCCCTCAAGGAACTTACATAAAGGAGACAGACAATAAAGCAGTAAACAAAGAAAGAAAGAATATAATTTGAATAAGCGCTCTTGAGGAAATAAATAGGATAATAAGCTACAAAGTAACTTTATAGAGGTAGGGAGGGCTACTGTAGATGGAGAGAACGTCTCTGAGGAAGTGATACTTAAGATGAGGTTTGAATTACAGGAAACAGCCAGTTACATAAGGATTAGGAGAAAAAGCAGAGGGAATGCCGGAGCAAAGACCTTGAGTAAAGAGAGAACTTGGCAAGTTCATGGAACAGAAAGAAGCCCAGTGTGGTTAAAGTATAGTGAGGAAGGAGGAAATAAGTTGGAAAGATAAGTAGGGGCTGGATCACATAGGGTCTTACATGCCATGGTAAAGATTTTTTTATCTTAAATGTCACAGGAAGCCATCGAAGAGCTTTAAGCATGTAAGTGACATGAAATGAGTTATGTATTAAAAGATCACCTTGTGGGGAGACTGGATTATTGAAGGCAAAAATAGAAGCAGGGAGACTACCTAGGAGCTGGCTGCAATAGTCCAGGTAAGAAATGAAAGTGGTTTAGATAAGGAAGCTGTGAGAGAAGGTAAAATCAATAAACTTATTTAATGGAGTAGATTGATGGGACAAGGGTAAGAGAGAAATCAAGAAAAACTCTTAGGTTTAGGGAGTAAATCAAGAGTTCTGTTGTTAAGTTGCAGGTGCCTATTAGATAACCAAGTGGAAATGTTGGATACTAAATTGGAAGTCAACAAGATTTTGGTGATATTTAAAACCATGGGACTAGATAAGATTCCTTAGGGAGAGAGGAGAGAAAGAGAAAAGAAGAGAGCCCAGGACTGAGCATTGAATATAAGATGTGGAACCAGCAGTGGAGACTGAGTTGGAGACAGAAAGATCGGAAAACCAGGAGAAGATGGTGTCATAAAGACCAAGAAGGTGAAAACAGTGAAGAATCCATCAGACAACAATCCATCTGGCAACATGAAGGTCTTTGGTGACCTTATTCCCCAGTTTCAGTGAGGTTAGAAGCAAAATTAGAGAGGGTTACAGGATATAAGATAAAATGGAGATAAATGTATAACTTTTTTTTTAAGTTTTGCATGAAAGGGTCAGAGAAATGGGATGATAGCTGGAACAGATTGTGGGCTCAAGGGAAAGAGAGATTCTAGAGCATATTTGTAATCTGATAAGATCATCTTAAAGAAGGAGAAATAGCTAATGCAGAAGTGAAAGAGGAAGAGCTGCAGAAATGAAGTCTTTAGGGGATCCACAGCACAAGCAGAGGAGACTTTGATAGGAGCAGAGGTACTTCTTTTATTTTAATGGTGCTGGTAGTGAGAACATGGGGTCCATCTTGTCCGATTGCTTCTATTTTCTCAATAAAATATGATACCAAGTTATCAGCTAACGTAGGGGGTGAAAAGAGAAAACACTGTGAAATTGTCGTCTTGTAGGCTAGGAATCGAATTTACTAGATAAATGTAAGTAAGACTCCTAGGCAAGATTGAGTGCCTATTCGAGTTTTGCAGTCATTAATTTAAAATACAGCCCATGAGCCTAGTTGTGTGGTTTTCTCTAGCAACTTTTAGCTGCACTAGATTAAATGAGGAGAAGGCTGATAGCTGGATCCAGCTAGGATTTGGGGAAATGAAAACAGGAGGACAGTATTGGATAGGAAAAAAAAGTATTGTTGAGTGAATTGGCTGTCTTGATGAGGTCAAAGAATTATTACAGTAGAGGTTATTAGTGTAAGTGAATTACAAGTTGAGGAGGTGGTTATAGGAGAAAGAGATTTTGAATTCAAGATGTCATAGTACAGATACTTGTAATGAAAAGTTTATGCTATAATCATGGAAGTTTGTGATTGTGAATGATGGAAGAACAGATGAGTGTAGGTGAGGAGGCCAGGATATGAGATGAGTAATCCACATTAATGTTAAAGTGACGGAAAATCTTGAAAGAAGCAGGAGTGAAAAGGAGGACAGTAAACCAGAGCTAAAGTCTTCAGAGAATAAGAGGAAAAGAGGAAAAGAGGTTAGGAGAAAACTATATCATGAGCATCTAAGACAGTCAACATTTTGAAGAAGGTAGAGAAATGGTTACAAAACTATAGTGAGGAGCGCAGAAGATATCTACGCCACCTCCGGGCCCTGCTTAACAGAAGGAAGACTACAGAGGACTTGAAAAAACCTACTAAACAATTCCATTTCTAAAAGTCTGCATTATAGATATACTTGCACAAGTATACAAAGACATGTAAACAAGAATGTTCACTGAAACATCATTTGTAATAATGAAAGAAATGGAAACAAGATAAATATCCATCAGTAGAGGACTGGTTACATAAATTACAGTACGATACTATGCATTCTTCTTTAAAAATGGCATAACTCTTCATGGGGGGATATCAAAACTTTCTAAGATAGAGTGGATAGAAGAGCAAGATGCTATAGTACACCTTTTGTGTAAAATAAACTGTATATAAGCATAAATGTGATTATATACATATGTGTATATAATTAAGTTTCTGCCTGACTATACATATATACATAATATGTATATAATATATACATGCGAGCACATATGTTTTCAGTAAATATTTCTGAAAGAATAAACAAATTGTTAATAGTGGTTATCTCTAGATATGGAGATACATACATGTTAGTTGTATACATATCTATCCTTCCTATTAGGTATTGTATTAAGTACTGTAATCTTGCAGTAAGAACTATGTTTTGTTAATGTTTGGGGTTTTTACAGTATTTAACACAGTGCTTCACAAATAGGTGTTCAACAGATATTTGTCAAATTTCTTATGTAGGCATCTATAGCAGTCAATATAAGATTTACAGTTGGAAAATTTAAACTAGAGAATAAATTTGGTTGATGTTACCAGAAAATTTAGGTTTTTTGCAGTTTGCCAGTAACCCTATGTGGTATTTTGGTTCTGCATCCCACTTTCAGCTCTAGCTCCTCTCTTGGCCCTGGATCATCACATTGAGAAGAGTCATTGATTTTAGTCATCTTTATGATAACTGAAGTCTCATCATGCTAGAACTTCTTGGTTTTGTTGTTATTGTAATATTAGAAAGTATCAAAGGAAATGTGTTAAGAACAACTGTGCAAAACCAGGAGCACTTATAGAAATGTTTTATAGCCCTTAGCTATTAAATTAGCAGTCAACCTGATTGGCATTGTAGCTATATCCACAAATTGGGTTTTGTCTTTCTCTTGCACACGGGACTCCCACATATCCTATTTATCAGGCTATTTTTTTTTCTCACTCCAGAATTGCTTCTTGTC
Source organism: Equus asinus (assembly GCF_041296235.1). Taxonomy (NCBI): domain Eukaryota; kingdom Metazoa; phylum Chordata; class Mammalia; order Perissodactyla; family Equidae; genus Equus; species Equus asinus. The sequence goes on from NC_091814.1 coordinate 12,757,385, forward strand.
CCTGATAAAAACAAGCAGCTTAAACATTTGATGAGGGTTGTACATTCCAGAATCAGCCAATTCAAAAAGGAAGTACTTTTTCACATTTACACAAATTTAGTAGAATCTTGTTGCTGCAGCTTATTTTTATTTCTGTAAAAGCAGCGGTCCTTTCTCGTTGGCCTTTTTTCCTACAATAAATGCTCATAAGATCTTTACCATCTGTAAGTATATTCAAAAATTTGAATTTTAGCCATAGTTACACTGGTCGACAAAGTAGATAAAATAGTTCCTCTTAAAAGTTTGTTTTCCTGCTGTACTTATCTACATATAGAAGTAATGATTTCCAGAAATACTGTATGTGAAAAATTTTGTAGTTTTCTAATAAAATAAGATGTAAATTGATTGGGTTCTCAAGGTTTCCTTGTATATCTGTATACAGCATGAACTGGCTGCTGTTTTCTAATGTTTGCTGTCTGCATTAATTAATACCTTTGGTTGCTATGGTGAATTACAGAGCACAGGAAGATGTGTACAAAGAATTGAACTTGTGTATTCCACTTAGCTTCAACTATCATATAAAAATGATTTGCTGTATATTTTACTGTTGGCCTCATCAGAACATCTAGTTTTAAAATTCACTGGGGAAAGGAATGAAAAGGAAAAATGTCGTGGTTTTTTTTTTTTTCATTTTATCGATATTCCTCCTTAAGCCAACTTGAATAAGTAGTAGGAGGCTCAGGAAAACATTTATTAATGTTCATAACCAAATGTGACATAGTCATCTTTGCTAGGTACACAACTGAGTCAAGCTCTAAGAGCCTATCCTTGTATCCAGGTTTTGTCCTTACATTAATATAACCTACACTCACAGTTACCGTTCATGACATTTTCTTCCCTCTCCAGTAATACAGAAATATTCTGGCACCCTGAAATTATCAGACTAAAGGATAGCATTCTCTGGCTGTGCTAGAAACTCACTTGAGTTTATTCCTTCCCACTTCTTGCCTTTCTTTTCCATAAGAGACAAATGTACTCTAGAGGCAGGTGAGGGGCAGAGGGCAGCTATGGAGAAGCAACATCATTTTCTAGGATGATCCTCATTAGTCTGCTTAGCTGCTTTTTAAATTGATTTATCAGAGCAGGAGCTCAAAACAAAAGTGCTACTGTTTGGTTCCTCTCGTTAGTCACCATACCCCCTGTAAGGGAGAAACTTCCTCTCTTCTTCTTAATGAAATAATCTGTGCAATTCGTGCGTGTTTACTCAAGATAAACTGCATAATTGGTCTCAGGCTAGAGTTGTCCCTCAACTTAAAGAGCATTGTATGTGGAATCTGACTGTAAAAAATACTCATTTTCTGAGAAAAACTCATTTCAGTGGTAGGATTTTATTATCTGAATACTGTAACTACCTTTTTTTTTTTTTCTGTTTTCCATCTAGGCTGACCCCCAGATAGTCACAGCAGAGAGTAAACTATTGGTAGAGTGTCCTCTATCTCCTTGACCGCACATTCTTACAGCGTTGGATTTTTTTTCCCACAGAACTCATCCTTTAATGAATGTTAAACCCATTGTGACTGTACTTTAGAAGCCATTATTATCTCATATCATTGGTACTTCTAGAACCAATATAGTGGGAAGAATTAAAATTGTACATCCTTAGAACTTTAGTGTTAAAATGAAATTGTGTATATCCATGAGGGTAATACTATGGTAAAAGTTGCAAGGACGCATGCCAGTTTTTAAAATGACAGCCAACTGTAGCCTACTTGATCCCCTTCCCTATGAAATATCTCCCTAAAGATCCTGACAAGAACTGAACTTGAGTTTTAGCTGTTCGTATTCTCCTTCCTCTTCTGTAGAAATATTAGTAAGAATTGAAACAACACATATCACTTGGAAACAAAGAAGAGAACCTGTATTTTGCCTGAATAGTCAGTGGCTGAATAAGTGAGAGTTCATTATACTTGGCAGAAAAATATCACTATCATTATTGTACAGCTCTTCCTAAGCAAATGACCTTTCTCAGCAAAAGGAAGCTGGCCAGTATCTGGAGGCAAGGACTTGAAGGAAAAGCTAGATAGTGTAGAAGATTGTAGTGATTCATGGACAGTGGTAATGCTTTCCTGTAAGTTGGTAAAGAAACTCTTTCCTGCAGCCTAAAGCACCAGATTAGTATTGGATTAATAATTTAGCCTGAAGATTTGTATCTACTTCTTTGAGCTACTAGAGGAAATCACGCACTTTATAGATTAGTGCCACTACAGATTCATTGTTCTTAACCTCACTTGGGCCTTCAGGGATACCCAGTCAAACTTTTACGTATCCTTAGTTATATCTTTGTCTCAATCTCTGCATCAGTTTTGAATGTTTCCCTTCTCTCCATATCACCTAACCCACCCCAGCCCACACAGTGTTTCCTACTTCACAGAGAAAAAAATTTGTCTGTCAGACGTTAACCCCTTCAATGGCCAGCTTCTCTATTTATAAACTTATTTACATGTACCTACCTTTTTCTCCTTCCTCCATTCTAAAGGAAATATATGCTTTTTTCCTATTTAGAACTAATCTCTCTGCCAGCACTCGTTTTAGACTTCTACCATCTCTTCTGAAGCCCTTCTCTTGGTTATTTGCCTATATTTTCAGCTTCTCCTACTCTAACTACTTTCCCACAGGCTATAAGCATCCTCAAGTTTCTCCTATTAAACATGTAATAAATTTAAAGCGCTTCAGCCTGGATTCTCCTCTAACCTATCTCCTTCCCTTCACAGTTAGGCTTCTTGGATAAAGTCACTGTCTTCACTTCTCACCTCTTCAGTCCATGTACCCTGGCTTCTTACTCCACTCTGATACACTAAAACTTTTCTTGCAAAATCACATTGCGAGAATGTGCACAGTGGTCTCTTTCAGTCCTCACTGTATTTACCCCACTACTGCATTTAACACCGTTAACCATTCTATTCTTGAAACTCCTGTGTCCCTTGGCCTCTCCCTTCTAGGTCTCCTCCTACCTTTCTGACAATTTGCTTCTCAGTTGCCTTTGCTGGCTACTCTTCTTGCTTATCCTGTAGATGTCAAAGACTCTTCCAAAACTCTGTCTTTTAGTTTTCTTCTCATTCTACATAATCTCCCAAGGTAGAACTCATCTATTTCCATGGCTTTAGCTGCCCCCTGTATTCAGGGTAATCATCACGCCTGAATATCCAGATGTCTAGTGGCCATCTCCATTGGAATGTTCCACAGGCATCTCAGACATAACATGTTTTTGTCTTAGTTTCAGTAAATCAGTCTTCCTTTCTTCCCTCTCAGACCTAAACCACCATACCTACTCACCAAAACCAGAAAACTTAAAGTTGTCATGGACCCTTCCTTTACCCTCATCTTCCACATTTAATCATTGACCACACACTGAAGAGTCTACATCTTTTGTGTCTACTATATCAGTCTTTCCTCTCCAATTCTGGTATTTCTTTAGTTCCTATTTTCATCATATCTTCCTAGAAGTCTTACAGTAGTGTTTTGTTCTCCAGCTTTTCCCAACAGGAACCCCCAATTCATTCTCACACAGCACCGAAATTATCCTTCAAAAAAGCAAATTTGTTTATGGTAACCTGTTAAAACCCTTCAGTGATTGCCCCATGGCCTATAAGATTCAAGGCTTTCCATGACCTGGCTTCCGCTTACTTCTCCCTCTGTTTCTCTCACTGTGTCCCCAACTTATATGCTTCACTGCAGCCAGAAAGGAGGAGTTAGGATGACTCCAAAGCTTTTGTCCTAAGCAACTGAAAGGATAGAATGGCCATCAACTAAGATGGGGAAAGCTATAGGTAAAAAAAGCCTGGAGGAGAAGAGTAGGGATTTGAACATGTTGAATTGAGAAATCTGTTAAACATGCAAGTGGAAATGTCGAAGTAGACAGATATTTAAGTCTTGCCTTTAGGAGAGAGGTCTGGGCTGGAGACAGATTTTGGAGTCATCGGCAGATAGATGTATTTAAAACCACAAAACTGGGTGAGATCATCTAGGGAAGTGCTGTTCAATAGAACTTTCTACAATGATGAAAATGTGCTATATCTATGCTATCTAATAAGGTAGCCACTAGCCGCATGTGACTGTTGAGCACTTGAAATGTGGCTAATTCTACTGAGGAACTGATTTTTCATTTTATTTTAACAATTTAAATGCAAATAGCCATGTGTAGCTAGTGGCTACTGCATTGGACAGAGCAGATCTAGGGAGTAAGTGTAGAGCAAGAAGAAAGGAAAACCGATGACTGGGCTCTGGACACTCCACCATTAAGAGTTTAGGGAGATGAGGCGAGGCCGTCAAGGGACACTGAAAAATAGCAACTAGTGAAGTAGGAAAAAAACCAAGAATGTGATCTCCTGGAAACCAAGTGAAGAAAGTATATCAAGGAGAAGCAAGTGATCAGCTTAGTCAGTTTAGAAGGACCGATATATATATACACACACACACACACACACACACACACACCCCTAGATAATATCCCTGAGAGGATACTTAAGACATGAGTAAGAGTGTTTGCCTCTAGAAAGAAATGAGGGTGCAAGAGGACCAAGGTGAAAGGGAAACTTGCTTTATTTTTTTTTTTTTACAGTGTACCCTTTTGTATTTTATACAACATGCAAACATTTACCTAGTCAAAAACAGTACATTTTAAAATAATAAAAAATGATTGTAGAATATATAACAGTATGTAACTCTAAAAGCATTATGGTATTAAATACATTGTTTCTGGTGAGTGGTCTTGAATGAATCTTATTTTGTCTTAAATAAATTTAGTGTTTCAGAGACGTGATTTTAAGATCCAAGTTGACATGGAAGTGTCATGATTGACTCTCTACCTAATAATTGCAAAGTAATTCATTTTCTTCATTGGGAACCTTTCATTTGGTATTGGCAATTCAGAGATTATCACAACATTTTTACTTTTGTTGTTGAGGAAGATTAGCCCTGAGCTAACATCTGCTGCCAATCCTCCTCTTTTTGCTGAGGAAGATTGGCCCTGAGCAAACATCCGTGCCCATCTTCCTCTACTTTATATGTGGGACACCAACCAGAGCATGGCTTGCCAAGAGGTGCCATGTCTGCACCAGGGATCCGAACCAGTGAACCCTGGGCCGCCGAAGCAGATCGTGCGCACTTAACCGCTGCGCCACCGGGCCAGCCCCCAGAACATTTTTAAATAGCTGCAGTATCTGATTCTGTTTCCATGAAGTCCCACAAGAACAAATACTCTCTCAGTTAAATCCTTCATGGTATTTTAGAAAGAGATAGAGAGACAGAAAGGAAATTTTGGGTTTTTTTCCCATAATTTATACATAGGCGTGTATAGCTCTTGATTAAAGAGGTTTCTTTTTAGTTTTGTGCTATAACTTCCAAAATGGATGCTTCTGCTTGTTGTAGTTTTAAATCAACATCCAATAAGTGATTTAACAAAATTACCTGCCTACTAAGATTAAGTAATTTTATCTTCTTTTGATGGCATGAGAAAAGAAAAACAAGGCAAACTTTAACAGTTTTGAAAATAATATGATCTCCTTCTTGTTGATATCTACAGAAGGAGCTAATAGGAAGACCACTCACTTTTATGAAGCCATTTTGATAAAGATTGAAACAGTGAAACTACAAAGTCCTACCCAAATGAGGCTATCGACTGAGCTGTCTCAGCATGTCCAGTATCAAAACTACACCCACAGGTTTTTTTGTTTGTTTCCATGGTGTCTTTTTCTTGGTTTATCAAAGGATTTAGGAACAAAGATTTTAAGAAGAGGTGAAGTTCCTAGAAGCACTGTTAATTTGTGTGTCTCCTTCTTTTTTTACACTCAAAATATTAAATGTTTCTAGTTCCTATGTTTTGGGAACATCCAAATATGCCAATGCTTTCCAAAATACTTTGAGGTCCTTGGACAGAGGCTATTGTAATGACACTGTACTAAGTATTTGACAAAGGGCTTATTCTTAAGGGGGATATGTAGTACAAGCATATATTACTGCTATATTAATATCATGTCACAGTGAAGGACTCTGCAGCCTCTTAAATATAAAAGAATATTGCCACATTTGGTTCCAGCGAACACTATTGTGCTATTCTGAAATCCACAGCACAGAAATTATAAGACATCCGCTCATAAACAGAAAGCAAATCACTATTCAGCATTTTCTGCTCTACTTCCTGCCAATTTCAGATAATTAAAACTTTTTTGAAACCTTTTATTCTATTCTGCTTTAATTCTGCTTCCTTCACCAAAAAAGAAAGATTTAGAAATCAAAACTGTGTATATAATAGTAACAAATCTTTGCCCTTTTTTCCTTCTTATCCCATGATATTAACTTTCTTCGTTATTGCAGACCTCAGGATATCATTGTGTTTGTAATTGGAGGAGCCACCTATGAAGAGGCTCTAACAGTTTATAACCTGAACCGTACCACTCCTGGAGTGAGGATTGTCCTGGGAGGAACCACGGTGCACAACACGAAAAGGTAAGAGAGAACGTTCAGTCCTACAACTCTGTCCCCTTTCCCAGAGATTAAAGCTTAAATTCCCTTAAAGTAGGAAAAGTAAGGTCAGTGCTGACCAAACTGCTGTACACCAAAATGCATCAGTTCATAGAATAATGTAGAGTTTATGTGAGATGAAGGATCTATACTCCCTTAGGTTCATAAATCACTTAATTAGGTCAGAGACCCGGAGAGTAAGGACCGAATGGCCCTATTAACAATTCACGTTTCCTATGTTCAAAGAAGGAGAAATCTAATAGCCACACACTGGCACTTAGAAAATACCTGAACATCAAGGTATTGAATTCTGTGGGTTTTTCTATTTTGTTGATTAATTACATTTCATTCAGAAGTATTTAGTAGGGGCCGGCCCTGTGGCCGAGTGGTTAAGTTTGCACTTTCAGCTTCTGCGGTCCAGGGTTTCATGCATTAGGATCCTGGGCACGGACACGGCACGGCTCCTCAAGCTGTGCTGAGGCGGCGTCCCACATAGCACAACCAGAAGGACCTACAACTAGAATATACAACTGTATCCTTGGGGCTTTGGGGAGAAGAAGAAAAAAAGAAGAAGATTGGCAGCAATGTAGCTCAGGTGCCAATCTTTAAAAAGAAAAAAGTATTTAGTAAGAAGAATACAAAGATAAATAAGATAAAAATCCTACCTCAAGTAAGTCGTTGTCTATTAGGAAAGATAAATATAAAAAAACAAGAAAATAAGTGCCTAGAGAGACAGGAAAAAGAGCCATGGATTCTCAAAGTGGTTAAAAGAAATGAGCAAATGTTTCATGGAGAAGGTTGTGTATAAGCTGAGGCTTGGGTGGAAAATGGACATATGGAGGGAGAGCACATTCTAGGCAGTTAACCACATGAAGACGTTATGGCAAGCTGTAGGCAACATGCACAGAAGAAGAATAGCAAGTAGTCAACTAGCTGGAATGTGTGTAATAAGTGAAAAGTTGATTGAATGCCATAATTGTGGAAGGCCTTAAATTCTAAGCTGAGGAATTTCTACTTTGTTGTGTAGAAAATGAGGAATTGTTGAAAGCTTTTAAGCAATAAAATTACAAGAGGGTCACAAAATTTTAGGCAGATTAATTTGGAAGCTAAGAGTAGGAAAACAGAGGAGGAGACTAGAGAACCATAGCATGATAGTTGAATTTAATGATTGGGGACCCTGAGAGATCCATGCTGAGCCATGTATACATAGATACATTGAGAGTCATTAGAGATGTTTGTGTACTTTTTCACTTTGTATTATTATTTGGCTTTTTAATATAAATTTTTCCCTTTATTATGGAAATAGTATATACTTATTCCAAAATTTTTTTAATTCAGAAAATATAAAGAGGAAAAAAAACCTCCCATAATCTAACCACTGTTACATTTTGATCTTTTCAGACTTTTTTTTCTAAGCCTGTATAAACATGTATGTGAAGGTATGGACAGAAAGGGATCTCATTGTACATTCTGTTTTATAACCTGCACTTTGCAGTCTATCATGTAAACATCTCTTAGAGTTAAATATGTAATCATTCATTCATTAAACAAATATTAATTGAATTGTAAGATTGCCTGGGTTTGAATCCTGACTTTCCCTCTTACTATTTCCATGAACTTAGGCAAATTGCTTAACCTGTGTCAGTTTCCGGAGCACATTGGCCATATATATATTTCTTTTATGAATTGCCAGTTCATATTCTTTGCCCATTTTGAAATTGGGGTATTCCGTTTTCTTCCTAAAATGTTTAAGAATTATATCTGTTTAATGAGGGATATTGACCTTTTGTCCGTTATATATTTTGCAGATCTTTTTCCTGTATTTGATGTTTTGTTTTATATTATTTGTAGTTTTTTGTTGTATAAAAGTTTTATTTTATTTTATTTCATTTTTTACTTTTATATGGGCAAAGCTACCAGTGATTTCTGCCTTTGGTGTCATGCTTAGAAAGTTCTTTCCCAGCCAAGATTATGTAAATACTAACTTCTATTTTTTCCATTATTTTTAGGACTTATATTTAAAGTTATATCTTAATAACCTGTCAATTTTATTTTGGTGTAAATTGTGCAGTAAAGTTTCCTTTTATAACTTTTACAGAAATATTCCATACACATACTTCATTACATACAGAAAAGTATACAAATGAATAGCACACACCTCAATGAAATATCACAAAATGAATGCATCTATGTAACTACCATCCAGATCAAGTAATAGAATGTTACCAGCACCTCCAGAAGCCTCTCTTATGCGTCATGCCTCCTCCTTGTCACAACTCCACACAAAGTAATCACTATTATGACTTCTTTTACCATAGATTACTTTTACCTCTCCTTAAAAGATGCTTGTTGAATGAATGAAGAAACAGAGGTTAAAATTAGTCTTTTTCTACCTTTCTCACAAATAATACGAGGATCTTAGAATGATCCTTAGAAAGATCTCTAATCACCTTCCTACCAATTTACAAGCCATTATTGACTAGCATTTTGGTTCCACTTTATTTTTATAATCCTCAAATTAATCATTATTATTATTTTCAATAGTCAATATTTGTTTAGATTTGCCCACGTATTTGCCCTTTTCCGCCCCGCTCTCTTGTCCTGGCTCTTCTTTCTGATCCAATTGTATTCTTACTAAAGGACATTCTTTAGTAGTTCTTTCAGCTATTCATCAGCTTTCTTTCATCCTGGCCCTTTTTTCTGATCCAGTTGTCTTCTTATGAAAGAATGTCCTTTAGCAGCTTGTCAGCTGATGTTTTTGTCTAAAAATATCTTATTTAGTTAACTTTAGAATTTCAGATTGATAGTTGTTTCTCAGCACTTAAAAGTCAGAATACAATGGAATACTATTTTCAGTTGTTGCTGTTAAGACGTCTACTCTCAATATAATTGGTTTTCATTTGTAGGCAATGTTTTCTTCTCTGATTCTTTTAAGATTATTTTTTGTCTTTGGTGTGTTTGTTTCAGTATCATGTATCTAAATGTGGTTTTAGTTTTATTTATTCTACTTGATAAGAAAATTCATGTTTGGCATAATTTCTGGAGATTTTCCAGTCATTATTTCTTTGAATATTGCCTCTTTTCTGTGTCCTCTGTTCTCCCCTTCTGGAACTCCTATGAGCTACATGTTAGACCTTCATCTGTTCTTGTTTCTTAACCTCTCATTTATATTATCTGTTATCTCTGTGTTCTGCCTTCTGTGTAATTTTTTCAGATCAGTATTCCAGTTCGATAATTTTCTCTTCAGCTATTTCTAATCTGTGTTTAATTTGTCCATTCAGTTTTTAATTTCAAAGACTATATTTTCATGCCTATACCTTCTATTTGCTTCTTTTTCAAATTTTCCTGATGTTTTTATTAATTTCTTCTTTCCTCATGTTTTCAAATCCTTCATTTTTCTTTAACCATATTAATTCTATAATCTGAACTACTTAGAAGTCTAATTCTGCTGTTGTGTCTCCTGACATTAGCTCATGATGAATCATTTCCACATGTGTTCTGTAATTTTGGATTCTGAGTTATATTAAAAAACATTTTATCTGTGGGACTCTTGAGGGGCCTATGTTGAAAGTATATCTCTTCTGCATAGTTTTTCTTTCATTTAGGCCAGATACCCAAAGAGTATTATCAGTTTGGAAGTATTTTTTTATGTTAATTTCTATACTAAAGGGTTTCTGAGCCATGCAGAGCCATATCAGTTTATTTTCAAGTTTCCTTGTTATCTCCCTGTGCAAACAGAAGATTTTTGGATTTTTTATTCCATCTTTTCAGTGAGGGCCTCCACATTATGCAGAAGACTCAATTATAATTTCCTTTCTTACTGAGGCCTAAGCCCTGTCTGCTGACCCTCTGTGGCTGTTAAAATACAGTGCCCTTGTTTATGAACATTGGCACATCCCTGTTGGGTAGTCACAGCATCAGTTTATACTTATCAAGCTAAGATTTTGGTTCCCTTTGTTTGATGACTCTTGGAGATTTTCCTTAGTTTCTTAAGAGCTTAACTATTCATTTAAAAGGAGATTTGTCATTTTTTATCCATCATTTCTATGTTTTTTATTGCAAGAGAATTTTTGCCTTATCTGGTCTGCTTTAATTCCAGAAATGGAAGTGTCAGTGTAGTTATGATCTTGGGAGAGTATAAAATCATAGTGACATTATGTGAAATTTAATTTGAAAACTATTAGTTGATATTATTTGGAAGGGTAGCCCTGCATCCTAAAATGTCAGACTGAGGCTTTTGTACCTAATTCAGTAATCAATGTGGTACCATTGAATATTGTTGAGCACAGGAGTGACATAATACTATTATAAGCATTTTTTTTTCAAGTTTCTCCCTTTGCTCCTGCTGCTAATAAAAATGATAATCATAGTTAATATTTATTGAGCATCTAGTATATGCTGCGGACTGTAGTAAGTACTTTACATAGTCATTTAATCCTTATGTAAAGTATGTACTATTATTAACTCCACTATATATGGAAACCGAGTCACAGAAAGGTTAAATAACTTGCCCAAGTAATGATTAATAAGAGAGAGTGCCACAACTGGAAGCCAGCATCCATGCTTTTAATCACTATGCATTTCCTTCCTAAGTGTCACTTGAATGCCTGATACTGTATTGTTCTCTAAATAATATTTAGTAATTTAAGGTTCAAAAAGTTTTCTTTATTACTTGATAGCCATATAGGATTTTATTTTCTTAATCTAAATGAATTCTCTCAGGTATGTATGTATAATTATGTGCTTTTAAATAGGTTTTAATATCAGGATTCAAAAAAACTAATTGACCCCTAAATAATCCTTCTGAGAGATAATATTTCCCGCTGAGTATTTGTAGCCCCATGGCCAGTGCCTAAGAACTGTAGCATCTTCTCTTTAACTTGAAATATTAGAGTTTAAAACTAAACATCTATATCTCAATTTTAAAAATGTGTTGGATTCAGGGGTGGGCCCTGTGGCTGAGTGGTTGAGTTCGCCCGCTGTGCTTCAGTGGCCCAGGGTTTCACCGGTTCAAATCCTGGGCACAGACTCATCAAGCCATGCTGAGGTGGCATCCCACATGCCACAACTAGAACGACCCACAACTAAAAGTACACCAACTATGTACCGGGGGACTTTGGGACGAAAAAGGAAAAATAAAATCTTTTAAAAAAAAATGTGTTGGATTTAGATAGATAGATTAGCAAAGATTTTTATATATTTCTTTGTAATTTTGTCATATTACATGCAAACAAAAATGCATATATTTTCAGATGTGTTTGGCTAATTAATAGTACTGTGAATAAAACTGCATTTTACTATTAAAAATTTTTTTTTAATTATTGGGTTTTTTTTTGAGGAAGATTACCCCTGAGCTAGCATCTGCTGCCAGTCCTCTTTTTGCTGAGGAAGACTGGCCCTGAGCTAACATCCGTGCCCATTTTCTCCACTTTATATGTAGGACGCCTACCACAGCATGGCTTGCCAAGCAGTGCCATGTCCGCACCAGGGATCTGAACCAGCAAACCCCGGGCTGCCAAAGTGGAACGTGTGCACTTAACCGCTGTGCCACTGGGTGGGCCCTAAAAATTTTTTTTAAAAACTAAACCTAGGTTTTTCCTTAAATTAGTGTCTCAGTTCCTGAGAAGATAATCTTTTATGTAAAATTAAGAACATAAGGCAGCTTTGCAAAAGCTTTAGACTAGATTCTTCCAAGTAGCCAGCTTTGGTATTTCTTTGTCTGACCTAACCGTATGCTAAGCAGTACACTGAATTACATTTGAGCGGATATTCTTGGCAATAGAAGGCTCAATAAAATCTTCAACGAGATTGTTCACTGTCCCCTGACCAATGAAACTTTTAGAAAAGGGAGTTGCTATGGTAATTGCCAACCCGCAAAAATTTTAGTTAATGTTTGCAAAACATAAATGATCCAATATCAAGTTTTTATAATTTACTTTCATAAATATACCCTTGAGCCAGTAAGTAAATAGTGAAATTTATCACTATCTGTGAGAAGAGTGGGAGTTTTATTTCAGAGAGCAGTTATTGTAAAGGCTTAAGTAGGTGAAAGCAACATAGTTTCAGCTTTTAGTGGAAAGGCTCAATTCTCATGATGAATGTGGGCTACCTTGGGTATTACTAGTGTGTTGAGTATGTTCACAACTCTTAATCCTAGATTCTCAGTAAGTGGAAAAGTTAATATTTTTTTAAATCAGTTTTATACCTGAATATAGTATAGCTGCTGTGAACTAGCCATAAAAACCTTGATATGGGGGAGAAAAAGCTGAGTAATTTGTTTCTATGAATTTTAGGGTTTAATTTTTGTGGGAAGTTTGTTTGTGCAATTTCCTATGTGATACATAGGTTATTTCTTAAGGAAAAGTCCTAAGCAATAAGTGACAAAGACACAGCTGTGACCTCAGGAGCGCTACAGCACAGAAGAAGTATTTTGAGAGAATATGGCAATCGGGAACAGAATATACTTTTAGATGTGCCCTGATAAGTACACTCTTTTATACTTGGAATCATGTAGAATATGGCATGGGCTGCCCCACAAGGATTTGGCTTAGTGGCTGTCCCAATGAATAGGAAAGAAATCATCTTGGAGCTGGCACTTGATGTGCTGATATAGAAGCAACTATCCTTCCAGAGTGGGAAATGCCTAATGCAGGATATCTCTGAGACACAGGTCACTTGATTTCGCTGATCTCTTAAATAAAATCTGAGATCACTACAGATTTATTCTGTAATCAGATTCCAGCACCACCACTTACTAGTTTATGATTTGGAGCAAGATACTGAATGTAATAGGTAGGTAGGTCAAAATTGGTCTCCTGCATCCTAGAAAATTATGTGTACCCTTACCTCTTAGATAGCAATTTTAACAACTTCATCCTGGGATACCTTCTATTTCTAAAGTACAGTGAAGTTGGCTTTACTGTGAATTGAAATAAAATCTTAGTTGTAGACAATACCAAAAAATAAAGAATAGGAAGCAATTCTTTCCTTCCCTCCCTGGTATATTTCCAGAAATGAATGTAAATTTTGGTGATCTCTCACCTGGGCCTGTTTATAAGTAAGTTTCATCTTAAGCCAGAAGGTGCCTGAAGATATATGTCCCTTAGATTTTAAAAGGAAATATACATTAGTTGAATCTGAAATTCAACTTGCCATTCAAAGTTATAATTTAAGCTGCTCTTTCTTAAGTACCTTATTTCTTTAAAACAGTTCTTTTGTGACAATATTTTTCACTGATTCAATCACTGGTGACAATGAAGCAGAGTTCTACAGGCCTTCTGGAGTTATATGATTTGTTTCTATAGCGCCTGCTCTGATCAAGTGCAGTTGTAGTTAATCTTTGTTCAGATTAAACACTATTTAAAATAGAAGGTGTGTATTTGCTACTAAGACACCAAGGAACTTTGCAGAAGCTAATTATCTCCTTAGCAACATTCTTAATAAAATTGCCTTCTGAGTAAAGAGAGGCTGTCAATATTTTCTTCTCTCTCCATAGCCAAATGAAGTTTACTATGAATTTTGTATTGTTTTCTCTTCTTCTTTTGTACATAATGAAATACAAAGAAATGAAAGATAATAACCAATCACAGGGACCTCTTTAAAGGGATAACTTTCATGCTTTTTGAAGGCAGAGAACCTGCCTTGAAAAAGGTTCTGGGTAGTGGATTCAGACCTGGACATACGCAAGGGCGTGCCCAAGCAATCAGTCCGTCATGTCTCTGGCAGCCGTGCAGGTTTGCAGTGTGCAGGCTGTCATCTCCTGTCTCCAGGTTTGCCCTTCTTATGGAATTACTTCCCTCTCTTACTACTTCCCTGTTTGTTTGTCTCTGTCATACTGGCCTAATATATCCTCAGTTGGGGGAAATAAGTCAAATTTCAACTTCTAAGAATTATAGATGACATGAGTTATTCTATAGCACCACAGATATTTTCACCAACATCTGTGTGGAACACTCAGAAGTCATATTTCCCTGGTTATGAGTTCTAGAATAGATAAATATTTATTGTACAAATGAGAACAGCATAAAGTCAATAGTTCTTTCACTCATTCAGCAAATGTTTACAGAGCATTGGGATACTTCCACGAATTAAACAAAGATCCTAACCCTCATGAAGCTTACATTTTAATGCAGAGGAAGACAGAAATAAATAACAAACTTAATAAATAAGAAAATCAGAAGGTAATAAATGCTATGGGAGAATAAAGCAGAGCAGGGTAAAGGGAAATCAGCAGTACATGGGGGCAGCAGGGGTAAGTCACACTACTCAGTATGGTGTCAGAAAAGGCCTCATTAAGAAGAGATTTGAGCAGAGACTTGCAGGAGGTGAAGGAGTGAGCCAAACTGACGGAGAAGAGCATCCCAGGCACAGCAAGAGCTGTGTCCTAAGGCAGATCATGCAGTGTGTCCAAGGAGACTGGAGAGCCTGGGGTGGAATGAGCAAGAGGAAAAGTAAAGGGAAATGCAGTAGAGAGGGATCTGGGGCCTGACGGTGGAGGACCTAGACTGCTGGAGGACTGGTTTTCACTGTGAGTTAGCATTGTAGGATTTAGGTTCTTTTTTTTTTTTTTTTTTTTTTTTGCTGAGGAAGATTCGCCCTGAACTAACATCTGTTGCCAATCTTCCTCTTGTTTTCTATGTGAGCCACCACGACAGCATGGCCACTGACAGATGAGTGGTGTAGGTCCCTGCTCAGGAACTGAACCTGGGCCGCTGAAGTGGAGCATGCTGAACTTAACCACTAGGCCACCAGGGCTGGCCTGGGTTTGGGGTTATTTTTAACAGCTGTAACATACCATACAATTCACCTCTTTAAAGTATACGATTCACTGGTTTTTAGTATATTTACAGATAGTGCAACCATCACCACAGTCAATTTTAGAACATTTTCATCAGCTCAGAAAGAATTCCTCTCCCCCTTAGCCCTAAGCAACTGCTCATCTACTTTCTGTCTCTATAGATTTCCCTGTTCTGGACATTTCATATAAAATATATAGTCTTTTGTGAGTGGTTTTCTTTACTTAGTATAATGTTTTCAAGGTTCATCTATGTTGTAGCCTATCTCAATACTTCATTATTTTTTACAACTGAATAATATTTTCATTGTATGCATATACCATATTTTGTTTATCCGTTTGTCAGTGATGGACATTTGAGTTGTTTCTACCTATGGCTGTTATGAATAATGCTGCTATAAACATTTGTGTACACCTTTTTGCGTGTATTGTAGAGTTTTGAGCAGAACCATGACATGTGACATATTTTAGCAGGATCACCCTGGCTATCAAAGCTAATGTGAATTAGGAGAAGTATTATTTCTCTTAAATGTTCAAAATGAACGGAGCCATTATTCTAGTTGTGCTTCTGAAGCACATGATCCTACTTTGCATATAAATGAGCATCTTGGTTCGCATTTTGAGCTGGCTTGTATCACTTCATAAGTCACTCAATATTAAAGAGTTCTAGTCCCTGCTGGCAGCAAGTGACACTTGAGTTAGGTATGTGAGCTGAGAGGCCAAGAACCAGACCCAGATGAATGGAATTGTTCTCACAATAGAAGAAATCCCTCTGTCTTCTTGGAATTCAGGATAGAAGTGGAGGAGAAAAGGAAGCTAAGGTGAATGTATTAGCCAACGGTGCTGCCCGTTGCCTGAGCCCCGCCTGAGCTGTAGGTGAAGAGGGCGTTTTAGCCACAAGTGCTGTCACTTCAGTACTTCTTAAGACTTTTGACAAGGAGGAAGATGTATCCTGCTAGAAGGTAACCCCAGATCAACAATCCCCTTACTGTCAGATTCCCTTTCATGCCAAAAATACTGACTACATATAGTAGGTTCTCTGTAATACTACTGGATTCAGTTAAAGCCTCATTAGCTATAAGCCTGCACAATAGTTAATGGTCCCATTTTTCAATTCTTTTCTCTCTAACTGGCCAAGATAGATGAAGAAAAATAGGCGTTTTCCCCCTAAGTAACTTATCCTCATTGTAATAAAAAAATTAAATATAAAAGTAAAAATCGTTTATGATACGACAGCACAGCTAACCACTGTTAATATTTTGGTGTACTTCCTCCTAAACTTTTTTTTCTTTGTCTAATGGTTTTTGAGTTTTGTTTGTTTTATGTTTTGTTTTTGACGTAATTAAAATCACATTGTCTATACAATTTTACACTTGTTTTTCTCACTTTTAATTATATCGAGAACATTTTCCATGTTACTAAAAACTAAAATAATCTTAATGGCTATATAATGTCAATTTTAAGAATGTGTCTATTTAACCGTTGATATTGGCCATTTAGATTGTTTACAGTTTTTTATTTGATATAATAATGCTGCAATAAATGTCTTGTATGTTGATAAACTCTTGTCCCATCTCTGATTATTTCCTTAAGATTAATGTGCAGTGAGGCAGTCTCAAATATTGCTAGTAGAAGTGTAAATTGGTATAACTTTTCTGGAAAACAATTTGATATTATGTATTCAAAGGTATGGGGTCTTGTTATTGTTGAGGTTTTTGTTAGCTTCTTGATTTTTAGGAAGCCCTGGCTCAGATGATGGAACTGTTCTGTATCTTGATTGAGGAAATGGTTACACAACTATATGCATTTGTTAAAATCATCAAATGATAGCCTTAAGAGCCAGCCCAGGTGGCCTAGTGGTTAAGTTTGGCATGCTCCGCTTCAGCAGCCCAGGTTGGGTTCCTGCACAACGACCTACACCACTTATCTGTCAGTGGCCATGCTCTGGCCGTGGCTCACATACAAAAAAAGGAGGAAGATTGGCAACTGATGTTAGCTCAGGGCAAATCTTCCTCAGGGGAAAAAAAATGATACCCTTAAAATGGTTAAGTTTTATTGTCTATGAATTGTATCTCAATAAAAAAAATAAAATTTTTAGGGGCTGGCCCCATAGCTGGGTGGTTGAGTTCACACGCTCTTCTTCGGCAGCCTGGGGTTTATCAGTTGAGATCCTGAGCACGGACCTACACACCACTCATCAAGCCATGCTGTGGCAGCATCCCACATAGAAGAACTAGAATGACCTTCAACTAGGATGTACAGCTATGCACTGGGGCTTTGGGGAGAAAAAGAAAAAAGAGGAAGATTGGCAACAGATGTTAGCTCAGGGCCACTCTTCCTCACCAAAAATACAATAAAATTTTTAAAAACAAAGCACTATAGTACAAAACTAACACTTTTTCCTTGCTATAGTCAGGAAGATAAAAAGATAATTAAAAAAGGAATAGTTTTCTCACTATGTAATTCAGTGTTATTTAATGCCATGCCTTAGAACCACCTGATATTAGCTGGTATTGAGTCATGTGCTTTGAGAAACACCGATCGTAGCAATTCCTAGGAGGGAGGTTATGATGATACTAAGAACTAAAATGTATTTAGCACATGCTATGTGCTAAACACTGTTGTAATACTTTATACCTGTGCTATCCATATCCAGTAAAGTAGCCAGTAGCCACATGTAACTATTGAGCACCTGAAATGTGACCAGTCCAATTTGAGGTGTGCTACAAGTCTAAAATACATATTGGATTTCAAAGACTTAGTACCCAAAAAAGTGTAAAATATCTCATTAATAATTTTTTAAAGTTGATAATACTTGGGATATATGGGTCAAATCAAATATGCTATTAAAATTAATTTTACCTGTTTCTTTTTCCCTTTTTAACATGGTTGCCAGAACATTTAAAATTACGTGGCAGCTCACATTTGTAACTTGCTTTACATTTCTATTGCATAGGGCTGCTTTACCCATTCAATTTTGTTTAATTCTCATAATGACCCAATGTGGTAGATATATTTATTATTGTCAATAACCTCAGTTTTCAAATGAGGAGATTGAGGTTTAGAGACGTTAAGTACCTTGTCCGAAGTCACAGAGCTAATAAGTGGCAAAGCTGGAATTGAACTCAGAGACCTTGTTTCCAGTCTGGGGACCTGAAGCACTCAGTTGAAATAATATATTAGGAATATTTATCCAGCTATGATTTTTTTTAAATCTCTTGCTTATAAATTTATAAGGTAGGCAAAATATGTTTTTGCCAAATGGACAATTTGTGAAGCTTTCTTCCTACTAAGAAATATTGTAAGCCAAAGCAGGAAAAAATAGTACAAAAGTGAGGAATCATTTAGTTTTGTTTTAAGATTTTTGTCATCCAAAGATAATTAAGAATAAGATTTAAGACAGTGTTAGTCTTAGAATAAAAACTATGAACTTGATAAATTAGTGGCAGCTGTTAGTTTCGTCACTACCTGAGATGATGCCTAAGTGTTGATAATCATTCTGACAATCAGTGATGTTAGTGGTTTTTGTAGAGTACAGTTTGGCGCTTAGAAAACAGTTGGCATTTTGAATTTCTGTACGTAAATTTGAAGCTGGGAGGGGGCTGATTCATATTATCAACAGGTACTTTATAGATTTGTACCTAAACAAGTAACACTAGAAACTTGGACCTTCTCCTGTAACCACAAGTTGGTTCGATCTCTGAATTATTTACAGAAAAATTAGGATCCTGTGACAGAATTTGCATTTCAAAGGAAGAGGAATCTAGAGGACATTCTTCTTCATTTATGGGTATTTCAGGATCAGTTTTAAAACTGTTGAAATCACCACCATCTTTGTAGAGATTTTAGGGGGAGTTTGCTTTCCTCCTGTGACCAAAGTGGCAGACACCACTTTGCAAGAGCTATGATGGAGTGTGTCACCTATCACTGACAGCACTGACTGACTGCTGATTATGTGTAAGGTTCTGTGCTAAGTACTAGAAAGATGAAGACATGTTCTATATCTTTTAAGAATCTCAATGTCCAATGGCAAAATAGGCATGTAAATGAATAACTCTAATAAGATGCTTTTTTAAAAAACCGGATTTAATCCAAGATTCAAATATGGGTATGTCCCCCGATCCCAACTTATTAGTGCACTGGAGCATTTTTTTTTTAAATTAAAAATAGCTTTCCATCACAAAATTTAAATACAGCTAAGCAAAAAAGAAGATAAAATATTTACACTGCCACCATCCCAGCATAGGAAATGTCAGCATTTTGATGTATAGCCTTTTAGACCTTTTTCTATTAATGTATACATGTATATTTTTAAGTAAGAGAATATACTGTGCGTGCACTTTCAGTGAAAGGACCTATATCTGTCATTTTTAATGCCTGAGTAGCATTCTGTTATCTATACCACAATTTACTTAACCAATTCTCAGTTTTTTGTTCACTGAACAAATACTTATTGAGTACCTACTTTATTCTAGGAACTATCCTGAGACTAGATATACAGTGGTGAACAAAACCAAACAGTATAATAAACATTTTGTATAAATCTTTCCACACTTGTCCAACTGTTCACTTGGAATAATAATAAGTGAGCATATACTGCAAGCCAGACAGTCTGCTGACTCCATTACATTTATCGTCTCATTTAATCTTCGTGATTCAAGAGAGAATATTGCTGTGATCCCAATTTTCAAGTGAAGAAACTGGAACATGGAAAAATTAAGTAATTTGCCTTAGATCATATAGCAAGGGAAGTGCAAAACTGGAATTCAAGCTCAAAGTTGTATGATCCTAGATTCTATGTGCCGCTAGCAATGTTGAGATGAAATTACTGCATCAGAGAAAATAAACACTTCTAAAATGTTAAATTACTAATTTGCCAGGCAGAAAAATTTTACCAGTTTATACCTTCAGACCACGCCCATGCCAAGACTGAGGTTTGCTGCTCCTGATTCTTAAAAATAAACTTAGGGGCTGGCCCCGTGGCCGAGTGGTTAAGTTCGCGCGCTCCACCGCAGGCAGCCCAGTGTTTCATTGGTTCGATTCCTGGGCACAGACGTGGCACTGCTCATCAAACCACGCTGAGGCAGCGTCCCACGTGCCACAACTAGAAGGACCCACAACGAAGAATATACAACTATGTACCGGGGGGCTTTGGGGAGAAAAAGGAAAAAAATAAAACCTTTTAAAAATAAATAAACTTAAATTTAAAAATCATCAATTTGTATGGAGAAGGTTGGTTAAAAAACAGTTTGCTTCAACTTCAATGTAGAGAAAGAGGAAAGAAGCAGATAAACTGTGTGAAGCTAAAAGAAGAGACCAGTAAATGAGAGAGACAGAAATGGGAACAAGAAAGTCAGAGGGGTAGATACTGTCTGGTTTCAAAGCATCCTCCGGTTCTAGATTTCAGGCCTTGATGAGGCACTGATCTTCTGACATTGGTTCAGTGATAGAGCCCACCCCGTCTAGTACGCTTTTTTCTTTTGCTTAAGCTAGATTGGATGGATTTATGTTTCTCGCAGCTAGAATGTTGCGTTTTGGAAAATGTTATCTCTTACAAATTTATAGGATATGCCTTTTTGTGTAGTATGTGAGGCTCAATACAGTATTTGCATAGTTGTTTCAGGATTTGTCAGTTAAACAATAAAAACTTAAAAATGAAAGGAAGAGCTCAAAAATGATAACTCTATGTAGTGACACAAAAGTGACTCGTTTACTTCATTTCCTATATTATCTACATTTCTGTCTTTTAATGATCAGAAAAAAATGTTCCACAAATTTTAAAAAGTCATCAACCTGATGCCACTGGGCTTATCAAGTAGTAAAGTATCTAGTTGATTATCCTCAGCACAGCCCTGAGTTGTCTTTTCTCTGCCAAGACTGTATTACCCTCGCCAGTTAAATGATGCATCCCTCAGAACGTATCTTCTTTCACTAGGATTATCATGAGAGCTTCTGGGATCGAATGGAAGCTATTTGTAAATCACCTTTTGGTACCCTTTGATCTTTTAAGAGGCAGTGCAGCATAGCAATGAAGAGCATGGGCTCCAGTGCCAGACTACCTTTTTCAAATCCCAGTTTTGCCATGTGTCTACTTGTATCACTTTAGGCAAAGTATTTAACTTTTGTGCCTCTGTTTTCTCAACTGTAAAATGGAGGTGATAATAGCTCCTTCATATCATTGTTGTGATGTTTGGGTGATATTAAGTATATAAAATGCTTAGAGGAGAATCTGACACAGGGTAAGCACTCAATAAATGTTAGTTGTTGCTGCTGTATTATTACTATTAGATTTGGGGGAATAAAGTAAAAAAAGTATAGATATTCATCACTGCCACCTCTGTTATCACCCATACCTCCAAATCACTTGTTTTGAAAACCCTTACTTTAAAATAATTCAAGAACAGAATTTTATATATATATATATATATATATATTTTTTTTTAAAGACCGGTACCTGAGCCAGCAACTGTTGCCAATCATCTTTTTTTCTCTTTTTTTCCCCAACTCCCCCCAGTACATAGTTGTATATTTTAGTTGCGGGTCCTTCTAGTTGTGGCATGTGGGACATCACCTCAGCATGGCCTGATGAGCGGTGCCATGTCTATGCCCAGGATCTGAACCAGCGAAACCCTGGGCCTCCAAAGCGGAGCACCCGAACTCAGCCACTCGGCCACGGGGCCGGCCCCCAGAATTATATTATTATCTCAGGTATGAATATACTGGGGCAGTGATAAAATTTACTGTGAAGGTAGTCCAATCACCAGATGACCTTTGTGGTCTGTGAGGAGAAAAAATTTTAGTAGCTCAATTTCCATTTGTGCTCACTTAAAATGTCCCCTTTGAGGCCCCCAGGGTCAGCACATCTATAATTAATAGACTTACCCAGAGTCTTCAGTGTCCATGCTTTCTACAGTTAGGTTATTTGGGGCTTTGTTTCTCGTATTTTTTTTCTGGTGGCCACCGTTCTACTCCTGTAGTTGTGGTTGCTCTGACAAACTGATGCAGTCTTGAATGGTGGTGAGAAAGTACATCTATAGCTCTTTTTATTCTCAGACGATAACCTCCTTTCCAACCTCTGTGTAACTGATATTACAGGCAGTTCTGTCCCTGAGGAATCCACCTTTTGCCCTGTGGACTATGGGGGTAATCCCTTCTGCTCACATGGTCCTCCAATGAATGATATATGCACAATGCTGGAGACATGCAGAATCCAGTTGATTGCTTTTTTGTACTTTTTCTTCTCAGTGAGATAGGAAATAGGGCCAAGGGCTCCTGTTTATTTGTTTTGTTTTGCTTTGCTTTTTGTTTTTTCATAAATCAGGTGTCAAGTACTAAAGTGGGAACTAAGAAGCAGTAGCTACATTTTTTAATAGGCAGTTACATTGTTGGTAAGATAGTGTCATAGGATAAAGTAACCTCAATGGAATTGGTTATAATCAAGGGAATATTTTATATCTTCATTGAGTGTTTCCCAAGGTCGGTTCTATAGAAAATTTGTTTGGGGAGATATTGCAAGGTATTCCATTAAAAAAGGGTCTATAGCCAACTAAGTTTGGGAAACACTGTATCCTTTTCCTGGAAAGACACAATTCACAGCATGTTAAAGATTCTAAGAAACTCCAGAGTAAAGAAAACTCTTCAGCTTTCTTTTTATTTACTGTATTCTAATATAATATTTGATATTTATAGAAGAATATATGTAACATATAAGTTAGAAAGTAATATAATGAACACCCTTGAATCCTTCCCCTAACTCAGGGACTCAAAAATTGCCCATAATGTGGATCTGTGTGTTCTGCTCCAATTACATCCCTTATCTCCCTACAACAAGTAAGCACTATCCTAAATTTTCTGGTTAGTTCCCTTGCTTTGTTGGGGGAGAGTAGTATTTTTATCACTTATCCATGTATTTCTAAATAATACATTGTTTAGTTTTGCTTATTTTTGAGCTTTATACAAAATGGTATCTTACCTTTCTCATTAAACATTGCTTCTGAGATTCATCTGTATTATTCCATGTAACCTTGTTCATTCATTTTTCAGTGCTGTATAACATTCCATTGTGTGAGCACACCACAGTTTACTTCTCCATTCACCTGTCCACAGACATTTGAGTCATTGAGTTTTTGTTTTGTTTTGTTTACTGTTACTTCTATCAAAGAGCAGCAAGAAGAAACGTGAGCCAAGGATATTGATAGAATGATATCATTTTATTGTTTGGGAGCAAGAGGGAAGATATTTATTAAGTAGCTGCTTTAAGGCAGGGGTAAAATACAAAGAAAAAAGATGTCCCCATCTTTAGTGATCCTATGGGCCACTGGGGGAGTCAAACAAATCTGTATTTCTCAAATTAGGATATGATTAGTCCCAGGGATACACAAAGGTACAAAATAAACATGACACATCTTTTGAAGTGTTTATTTTCTTCTCATGTGGGGGGATGTTCAGGGGTAGAACTAAACAATGTAACTGATAAGTACCTTAAAATATGTTCATGTCAAAATTTAAAAGGTTCTTTTATGAAAAATAACATAAAATTGTTATGCATTTTTAAAACATAATACCAGACTTCAAAGAAAGGTATAAGCTGGTAAACCAATTTGGATTATACCCTCAAGACTAATAAATTCTTTCTCTTCTGTTGCTAGGGGTTTTTAGATACAAAAACTTGAGAAGTGTTAATGTGTGTAAGTTAAATAAAGTGGATCCTAAATAGAAATAATTGATTTTGGTAGGCTAATCAAGAAAGTCTTCACAGAGGAGACAGCATTTGAGCTAGACCTTACAGAATAAGTTGGATTTCCATAGAAAGAAAGGGCAGTCAGGACTGAGGAAACAGCATGGTAAAGGACAGGAGGGAAAAAAAAGGTATAGCACATTTGAGAAATACTGAGAGGTTCTTCATGGGTAAAGTATACATCTAGTGAAGAGCAGGATGACCTCTGTGATGAGATTCCTAGTATTTTCAGACAGAGATGTCGAATGCCAACCTTTTGCCTTGCTTCTAATAAAATTGCTGTTGGATATTTAGGAAAAATTTAGCACAATAGGTAACATTTAAGCTGGCGTCTTAACTTCTTGAAACAGTATGAATCTGATTCATGTATTCATTCAGCAAACAATTCAACATCTACTTTATACTAAGGATTCTTTATACAGATCAAGAAGATATTACTCAAGATATGCATTAACTGCTAAGAGAAGCCATTAGAAGAGAACTTCCACAGCTCTCACTGCCGTGCTACCCTCTGCCTTCCATTGCGTCATGGTGGATCAATGCTCCTAGCCAAGCCCAGTCCTTCCTCTCGGGTGCCAGATCCCATCCCCTCACCTACTCCAGGATATCACTCCAAACTCACTCCTCTCCTAAACTGGTTTTTCCACTCTATTGGATCATTCATAGAAGCATAGAAAGATGCTGGAGATCTTTTTTGTTTTGTTGGGTTTTTTTTTTTTCTGAGGAAGATTAGCCCCGAGTTAACATCCGTTGCCAATCCTCCTCTTTTTGTGCTTGAGGCAAGTTAGCCCTGAGCTAACATCTGTCCCAATCTTCCTCTATTTTGTATGTGAGTCGCCACCACATCATGGCTAACGAGTGGTGTAGGTCCACGCCCAGGGTCCAAACCCACAAACCCAGGCTGCTGAAGCAGAGCACATCGAACTTAACCATTATGCCATGGGGCCAGCCCCAAAACATGCTGCTTTCTCTCCCATTGTTAAAGACCCTCTATAAACCTCCTATCTCTTTCCAAGTTCTGTACCATTTCTGTTCTCTTTTATAGCAAAATTCTTCAAGAATTATTTATACTCACTGTCTCTAATTCCTCTTCTTACATGTTCTCTTAAACCCACATATTAAACCTCACCTCTGCACTTAAGCTACTCCATTCAGGCTTCCATCCCCTCCTCAAAATTGCTCTTGTTGTGGTCCCTGGGACTTCCTCATAGCTAAGTCTAGAGTCAACTTTTAGCGCTCATTTTCTTGACATATCAGTAGTATTTGACACAGTTGATCAGTCCCTTGGCTTTGAAACACTTTTATCACTTAGCTTCCAGAAACTATACTCTCCTGGTCCTCTTACCTCACTGGCCATTCCTTCTCTGTCTCTTTTGTTCATTTCTCCTATTTTTGGATTCTCTGGAACTCTGTCCTTGGACTACCTCTTTTCTTCTCTATCTATACACACCCACTCCCTTGGCAATCACATCCGGTATTGTGGCTTTAAATTATATCCACTAATGACTCCCAAATTCGTATCTCTAATTCAGAGTTTCTCAACCTCGGTGCAATTGGTATTTGGGGTCAGATAATTCTTTGTTGTGGGAAACCGTCCTGTGCATTGCAGAATATTCAGCAACATTCCTGGTGTCTACAAACTAGATGCCAGTAGCACTCCACCAGTTATGACAACCAAAAATGCTTCCAGACATTGCCAAATGTCCGCTGGGGATAAAATCATACCCTTTCCTGCTGAGAACCACTGTTTCTAGTCCGAACTTCTCCCCCAAACTCCAGATTTGTATGTCCATCTGTCTACTTGACACTTCACTTCAATGTCTAATAAACATCCATATTTAACATGATCAAAACCAAGCATCTGATATTTCTTCCTAAACATAGCCCTCCCTCAGACTTCCCATACCAGTTAATTGCATATCCATTCTTCTAGTTGCTTAGGCCAAAAACCTTGGTCTTTTCTTAACTCCCCTCTTTCTCTCACACCTACATCCTGATTCATCAGTAAATCTTGTGATCCTTCCCTTCAAAATATGTCCAGAATCTGATGCCCTCTTGCCACTACTGCCCTGCCACCATCTATTGTCCATGCCACCCTCATTACAACTGCCTATCCCTTGACCTGTACAGTCTCTTGTCAATATAGCAGTAGAATGATCCTGTGAAAATTCTTAATTCAGGGCATGTCACATCTCTGTGCAAAATCCTCCAGATGTTTCCCGTCTTACTCAAAGTAAAAATCAAATTCCTTACAATAACCTCCTAGGCCTTACATGATCTCATCTTCACACTCCCCTCCATCCTCTTCCTTACCATCTTTAATCTCATCTCTTACTACCCAACACTGCACTCCCTTCACTCCAGCCACAACCAGCCGCCTTTCTGTTCCCTGAAGAGACCAGGGCTTGGTCCCCTCGTACTTGCTCTTCCCTCAGAGATATGCTCCATTGCCTCATTCAGGTCTTGGCTCAAAGGTCAGTTTCTCGGTGAGACTTTCCTTGACCACTGTATTTAAAATCTCACACCACCAACAACACCTCCAACTTTCCTTCAAACCTGCTTTATTTTTCTCCATAGCATTTTCTTCATCTAGCATATTAGAGAGAAGCAGGGTAGCGTCATGGTTAAGAGAACAAACTCTGAAGCCAGATTGTCTGGGTTTGTATCCCAACTCTGTTACTTTCGAGATGTAAGACTTTGATTTCTCTGTGCCTCAATTTCTTTGTCAAGTGGGATAGTTTCTATCTCATTGGAACGTTACCTCACATATAGTAAGTGATATGTGTTCACCATTATTACTGTTGTGTTTTTATTATTATATTTTACTTCTTAATTTTGTTTATCTTCCTTCCTCCCCCATTGGAATATATAAGTTCCGTGAGGGCAGAGTTTTTTTACTTTGCTTATTTCTGTATTCACAGCTTCTAGAACAGCACCTGGCATGTAGTAGGCACTTAGTAAATATTTGTTGATCAAATTGTTATCTCTGGAAAGAGTGGTGGGAAGAAGAAGGATCAAGGAAGGTTGAGCTCTGTGTGTACTATTGAAAACTTTCACAAAAGAAGTATATTCATGTATTCCCTGTGCCCTCAAATAGCTCGCAGACTTACCTGGAAAATAGATATGTAGCTAAATGAATTCCTAGAGGAGTGATAATGTGAGCTCTGGGTTTTAAAAGATGCATAGTTCCACTAGATAAAGTGTGAGAGGGATGGGGCAGCCTTCTAGGCAGAGAGAATAGTATGTGCAAAAGCAAAGAGGTATGAAACATAGTAGTAGCTCTGAAAACTGAAAGCAGTGGGAATTGAGAGGTGAGTTTTCAGTATTTTGAACTAGTAAAAGTTCCATCCTATTCTTCTCTCTCAGCCACTCCTATCTTCCAGCATCTCCAGCTAAGTGTTTGGTTCTAATTAGAAGCTTATTACTCCATTAAGGCAAATACCTTGGGCTTTTTTCTCATTATTTTCCTGAAAACCTTTTTCTGTTTTCCTGCTCCCCAGAAATTCCATTCATCTTTTTCATTATATCACTCATCAGATTTGATTCTAGATTCCTTTGGTGTCTTTGGTATAATAGGAAACTCACATGTAATTTCTAACTGTGGAGTATAGTGAAAAAAAGAGGGAGAGATAGATAGATAGATAGATGGATAGAGGAAAAAAGAGGAAGAGACAGATAGTGAAAAAAGAGGAAGAGATAGATAGACAGACAGACAGGAATATGGTTTTGTTATAAGATATAGCTTTATTTAGGAACACAATTGTTCAGCTCAATTACTTTAGTGATTAAAATTTAAAATCCTAGAAATGTTAGCCTCTAGTCCCTTACCAAAGACTTAAAAGTGGAAAAACTTCTTTTTCAACATGTGATGCAAGACTTTCTGCAGTTGACTTTCTAAAATCAGGGCTTTTTCCGTCACCTTCCTTCTCTCCATATAGTTGGGAAAGCACCCTTGATCACCAAGGTGTCGAGGTTTTGTTGCACAAACCAAGACAAGCAATGGCATTAATCCACTAGGTTAGCTCCTGGTACCGTCTCTGTTACACTGTGTCTCACACTGAGTTGTGATTGTGTATCTGTCTCTGACTGAGAGCCCCTTAAAGGTAGGAATCATAACAAGTGTTCATTTGTACAACTAGCTTAGTGCCTACTTCATAATGGATGCTCGGTGAACACTCATTAAACTGAATTGAACTGAGCTGAATTGAATTGGATTATAGTACCACAGGATAAGGGGATTTTTGAGTTTGCTTTTTAAGTGAGACTGATTTTAAACAAATCTACAAAAGAAAGAGTATTCTTTTTTGTTGTTTTTAAACATAGTCTAAATTTGGGGTACAGATACAAATATGTTCATCGCCCATAATTTTTAAAGCATTCTGCAGTGACTCATCAAAGTCCCCAAATGGAGATGTTTTAAAAAGTCACAATGGCCCTGGGATACAAAATTAGGCTTGGCAAATATAAATAGTGTTTTCTCTTTGCAGTGGAGAAAGTAAGATCTTGTTAATACACAGAGGTGGATCTTTAAGTATAGTTTCCAGAAAGTTACTCCTTTCCTTTGCACATGTAGCAGAGTCTGAAGTGAAGCACAGATCACCTGAGAAATTCCTGTAGGCTTTCCCGGCACTTTTGTTTTATTCTTACTAAACGTCACCAATCAAAGACTTCTTGTGTTATCTTTCAAAAAAGCAATGCTGCCCCTTTTCCTGACATTTGTTTTGTGACCTCCAAGTGTCTTCAGTCCAACTGGTCAAAAAGCCAAGCCAGACAGAGGTGCCTGTATTTCGGCAGAGGAATAAATGACTTTAGCTTCTACTCCTTTCCCTCTACTTCACCATTTTTTTCTTTTGCAAAGGAGTTTGAACTTTAAATCCTCTAAGCCCAGAATCTTCCGGGTCTAAAACTGCAAAACAATGGTAATAATAGGGTACCAGGTCATTCCTCCAACCTTCTGTGTGCTATATAGATCTGTCTCCTGAGAATGAGTCCCGCATACTTACAAATACTGCCCCCAAAACTCCTGTTTTTTAGAGAAGGCTCTCTCGCCACCGGTCACTATTTTAAGTAATTCATTTATTCAGTATACCTTTATTGGCTGCCTACTAGGTGTCAGCTTCTGTGCTAAGTGGTGGAGATGCAAGCTGAATAAGTCTTAGTCCCAACCCTAAGGAGCTCACAGTCTATTTTGGCAACAATAATATATAGAGTGCCTAGTTAATACTAATACAGTGCTAAAATAGCACCAGGACCGAGTGATCATAGTGGTGGGAGTGATTAGTTCAGCATGGAGGAGTTTGGGAAGGCTTCACAGAAAAGGCAACTTTTAATCCTCAACCTGAAAGAATAAAGAGGATTTTATCAGACAAAGAAGAGTAGTCCATCATTTCAGACATAGGACATCATAAGAGCAAAAGCATAAAGGTATGAAAGCTCATGACGTGTTTAGGGAACAGTGAGGGGTCAGTCATGGAGGGCACATTGGCTGCGTGGTGGGAGACGGAACCAGACAAGTGAGAGGCGGTATCGTGTGCTGCCGAAGGGCCTGCATTCTAGAGCCTGGGTTTGAATCCCAGCTAAGCCACTTGCTAGCTGTTGTGGCCTTGGCAAGTCACTTAACCCCTCTATAGCTTGGTTTCTTCATTTTTTAAATGAGGATAATAGTATCTATTTCATACGTATGTATACACATACATAGATGGCTTAAAACAGTTTCAGAACAAAATAAATACACATATTGCTTATTGTTAGGCCGCATCACAGAGGGCCTTGAATTTTAATCTGTACATTATTCTGTGAGCAAAAGAAAGGTTTTAAAACAGAAGAGGGGAAAGTACGCAATAGGATATAATCTGCATTTTAGAAAATTCACTCCACTGCCACTTTGGAGAATAGATTGGATAAGGAAGAGACAAGAGGCCAATACAAGTTCTGAGGCAGTTTCAAGAGTGTATTAAGAGGTGCTGACATGGTTCTGAGTTAGTACAGTAGTCTTGCCCTTAAAAATTCTGGGTTCCTAACTAGAAATTTCAAACCTGAAATGTTAGTCTTAACAGATCTTCAGAGCTTAATGCTAAAAAAGACAGAGAGAACCCTGGGCAAGAGCACAGAGGGGCTCTCCTTCTAGTCAGGATGTTTTAGTGCTCACTGATGCTCCTATTCTGCACCCAAATATCAGACCAGTACTTCTTGTATACTGTCCGTGATATCTTTTTATCTACTTAGATGTCATGAACAAGATATTCTATTTTTGAAGATGCTTTTGTTTTTTCCTTTGATTAACCTCAAATCTACTGGTCAGTTTCCTAGAGGAAGTTCTAGCTTCTGGACTGCACAGCCGAAATAAGGAGAGCTCTCAAGTTATGTCGAGGTCAACAAGCAGAAGATGAAATGGTGAGGAGAATGGCGCAGCTTCCCCTCTTGCCTCACTGCAGGCTTTCCCCGCTGACCAGAAGTGCTGGAGAAGAGCCTTGGGTTTTGTGCTTGTTGTTAAAACGCATCTCCAGGTAGCCTGCTGATTACTGAACTGTTGGCACAGATACCAAGTCTCCCAGTGATGAGTTGAAAATAAGTCTGAGCCCATCCCAACCCACTTTTCTCTTGGTTTCCTTATCAAATAACTACATGTATTCCTTGTGTATAGCACAATCACTTCAGCTTCTGATGAATTTTGTTGGGATCTTACTTGAGAAAAGGGTTATCAGAGCTTAGAGGAGTTTTAAAAAGTAATCGTTTGATGCACATGCTGTACACTCTCTCTTCTCTTGACCCCTTTTACTTTTCATTAACCACGTTCCTGCACAACTCATTTCTGAAAACTCGGCATGTTTCTGCAGAGAGCCATCCAGAAATTGTGTGTCCCTACATTGCAATTCTCTGTGGCACTGAGAAACCATGTATGACTACAATAAAAATCCATTTTATGAAGATACAAGTGATTTGTTTTTGTTTCTTTGGGGTTAATAACTATTTATGAGAATTCATGAGACGAAGCATGAGCTGGCTTTACACCAAACACAGCGAAGGCATTGCCTCCACCTGAAAGGCATTTAAAGTATGTCAAGGAAAATAATAAATTCAAGGCAAATAATAAATTTTAGTGTCAATTTCACTTCTCTTGAAAGCAGTGGAAAGTGATGATGTCATTGATTCCAGAAAATTATGGCATCCTCAAATCATAGCAAAACCACCACGGCACAATTCCTCCCTGGTTCTTGGTAAGTCTTTATTTTTTTTTTTAAACCTTTCTTTTATATTGATAAACATTCTCTAGCATCAGATAGCCTAGGCTGAAATCTATGTCACAGTTGTGTGGCTTTGGGAATGTTATTTAGTGTCTTTGTGGCTCAGTTTCCTCATCTATAAAACAAGAGTAATAAAGCATCTTCCTAATAGGATTGTAAGGATAAAATGAGATAATATATATATAAGTACTTAGGACATTGTAAACACTCAATGAAATTTGACTAATAATAAGATTGATCCCTGTCTCTAAGTTGGGAAAACAAAATCACTAGGCAAAACGATTGGATTCCTGTCAACCCTCCCACTGCATTAATCAGCAGTTCAAGAAATTGAGAGAAAAGCTAAAGGTCATTCTCTCCATCTCCCTTTTCCCCATTCCTCTCAGCTCTCAACCATTGTTTCTTTACCTTACACGCCCTCACGTGAAGCCCTCAGGGCGAAAGTCCATGGTAGAGCTAAGAGCTAAGTTCTTTTCTTTTCTTTTCTTTTCTTTCTTCCTTGTTTTTGAGGGTCCCTTTGGGTACATTTTAATTCTTAATTTTTTATACTACTGAAAAAGTGAGACGGACTTCACTTAGGAAGACAGTATTTTAAATGCAGCTTTTTACAAGTTACATAGTCTTTTCAAATAAATAGAAACTTTCCTCCTCCAAGCAGAATTATCTGTGCTTCCCTTTCTCTTGGCAAGATAAGTCTGAAGAATAAGAAGAATAAGAAAAGAGACTTTTCAGGGGCCGGCCGGTGGCGCAGCGGTTAAGTGTGCATGTTCTGCTTCCGCAGCCCGGGGTTCACCAGCCTGGATCCCGGGTGCGGACATGGCACCGCTTGGCAAGCATGCTGTGGTAGGCGTCCCACATAGAAAGTAGAGGAAGATGGGCATGGATGTTAGCTCAGGGCCAGTCTTCCTCAGCAAAAAGAGGAGGATTGGCAGCAGTTAGCTCAGGGCCAATCTTCCTCAAAAAAAAAAAAAAAAACAGAGACTTTTCTTATGTCGCTCTCCTCATTATTTGCCTGCTGCTACTGTACCTACTCAACTAACATTATCAAGAAGTCTAAGAAATGAGCCTTACCATCAGGATGTTTGGTGCCAAAAGTTAGCATTTCTTGATTAAGGATCAAAGGTTCATATTTTTATTTAACATTTACAGAGCTGATTACATTATTACTGGTACTTTATTTTTTCCCTTTAAAAACATTTTAATTAAGGTCTTATATGTTTTTAATGACCTCTCTTCAGTAGATTAAAGTGCCCTAGTCAAAACCTCTCTGTCCCATTTACTCTACAAAAGCCAGAGTACTTGTTTTTAACTAAACAACTGTTTAGATAACAGTTTCTGCCAAGTAAACTTGCAGGCAGTAATTCACAAGTCCTTATCTCTTACAGCTCCCTTCTTCCTCCCTGAAGTGGAGTTACTTATAAAATAGTCGATTGAAGAATAAAGCTACTGGCAGTTGTCTTATCCATGGTGGCCGCAGTTAGGGAGGTAACCCCATCATGAGTCTCCCAGTATTTAATCTCCACCAAAGAGAGAAATTGGCTTGGGTGGTAGTGTCAAGCTCACAGAGGAGCCAGTACTATGAAAATGTGTAAAGGAAACCATAAGGTTTTACTCTGACATTTCTCACTTAAAAATTGGTCTTTGGGGCCGGGGCCGGGCCCGGTGGCACAGCGGTTAAGTTCACACGTTCCCTTTGGTGGCCCAGGGTTTGCCTGTTTGGATCCCGGGTGTAGACATGGCACCGCTTGGCAAGCCACATATAAAAAAAGTAAAGGAAAATGGGCACAGATGTTAGCTCAGGGCTAGTCTTCCTCAAAAAAAAAAAATTGGTCTTTGGAAACAGTCCCAATTCATAGATCCCAATTCAGGTGCCATGAAGGTCACCTGGCAAGAGAGAAGTCAGCTCGAAGAACAGACCAGGGGAAGAGTATGGCATCTGGAAAGAGGGTTGAGTAAAAGGACCAACGGAGACAAAGTAAGGGAAAAGCTGAATGTCATGCTGTCCATCTCCTTTCTCCCCATTCCTCTCAGCTGTTTTTTCTTTACCTTACACACCCTCCTGGGAAGCCCTCAGGCTTTTGTCCATATTATAGGATGATAAGATGAGGCAGTGCAGCAGTGCAGGTTAATGAGAGAGAGAGAGAAAACCCAAGATTTATGTAACATCTTAAGGAGCAAATAAGAAGGGAAGGTTCTCCAGCCCACATGCATCTGTTCTGGAATCTGAAAATTACTTTGGAGGGCTTTGGTTTTTCAACAGTCCTTCTGCCTGATGTTCCACAAAGCTCCTGTCCTGCCTGACGCAGCACACAGGGACCCCAGGCCCTTGCTTCTAGGAAGCCCTCAGATATTTGCTGACCTAGGAGGAAGATGGAACAAGTCATGAATTACTTTTTTCCCATAAAACAGAATCTATTTAAAGTGTAAGTCCAAAACACTCCTACCTGCCTGGCCAGCAAGCCCTCAAAAGATCACGCAGGCTAGTTTCCTCACCATTTTGCTTCCTCACTTATGAAGATACCCCGGATTTTCTCATTCTTTTTAAATCACTTTTTAAACAGAGAAGTTGGGAAATAGAGATGGTGGGAAGGAAAGAGGAGAGTAAGTATGTGTGTGTGTGTGTGTGTGTGTGTGTGTGAAGCCTAAACAATAGACTGGTGTCAGAAAACCTGGATTCTAATCCATTTAGCCAGTAACTTGCTGTGTAAACTTGGGCAAGTCGATTGATTTGCCATACCATTTCCTCATTTTCCAAGTGGGAATAATAATATTTATTCTATATATCTCACCAGGTGGCACTAAAGATTTAAAGAAATGATACATAAGAGCATTTGGAAAGGATAAATTTCTGTATCAGTCTAAAATAGAGGAATTAATTAGTATGGTAAATGAAAAGAGGTTAAGAGGAATATTATTGGATTAGGAAGAAGGGAGGGGCTGGGAAAAGAGAGAATCCTCCTCCTTCATTTGTCAGATACCAGAAAAAGCCAAGACCACTCCACTCCTCAAACCACAAATTTGGCCAACGTTCCTTTTATCTTAAAACATCTCCAGAAAAAGAGTTCTTCCTTTTTCCTGCTCCTCTGTGCCAGTGATTTTTATTCATTTTGTGGTTATTGCATGCCTACATATGCCAGGCAATGTGTTTGTTAGCTTAATATTATTTAAGAATCAGCCCTGGAGGGCAATACTTGTATTTTTCAAAGGACCTCCACAGGTCATCCATTTCCCTAACTTTCCTTATTGATGGAATCGGCAGTTCATCCCCCACCATTTCATATGTGGAGGAACTGAGGCCTAGAGGAATTCAGTGACTTGACCAAAGGCCACACCGTTAGTGATGAAGCCAGTACCCAAACCTAGGTTTCCGGACTCCCCTCTTCCCACTAAATATGTCTTGAAAATGAAGTTACTAAAATGTTAGTCTGTAGGCTCTGAGGGAGATCTGGCCCAAGAGGGATCAGCGGAGGTTCCCCACTCAGGTCCTGCTCCTTCCCTCCCCTGGACGTGAGCGCTGTGGACAGGATGGGATTTTCCCATGTCAGTGCAGCAGGCAGACACCCAGGTGGTAGAAGTTTAAGCCTCACCTGTATATTTAAAGCCACTTGGTATAACGGATCACGGCTCTGGAGACAGAATTCTATTCCTCCCAGAACTCAGTGTGTCTGCAAATCCCTCAGCCATTCTGAGTCTCACTTTTCTTTCTCTCGGCAGTGGAGATCATAAGGACAACCTCATACTTAGGCTTATTCTCCTGAGGCTCAAATAAGGTCTGAGGCTTTGTAAACTGCAGGAAATGTGTATTAATATTAACTTCTCTCCCACCGCGTCCCCCGTACACATCGATACCCTCAGAAGCATAAAACTTTTCCACAATATTTGACCTGCTCAGGCCACTCTGTTCTCCCACCCAGGGAGTGGGAATTCCGAACGCCGGTTCTTAGGAACGCGCCCTCCCAGCTCACGCTGTTTTTATTTTGGGTTTGGGAGGGAGATGATCCGCGAGAGATGATCTCGATTGAGGTTATCTCTGGTCTTCATAAATCTCTGTCTCTCTATTACCCATCCGCTCCAGCTGCCTCTGCCGCCTCTCTCGGCAGGTCCGCCGGGGCTGTCTCTTCTGGCTCCACCTCTGGATCGGCGGTCTGACCGAGTCTGGGTCTCTCTGCCCCTCGAGGAGCCGATCCCGGCTGGGTTTCGGTCTGTCTGCTTTACCCTCAGTGAGTCAGAAACAAAGGCGGGGGGAGCGCACCATCTCCGGCGCCGCGATTCGCCCTTTATTCTGAACTCGCAACGTCAGCGGGCCGGTGGATGGAGCCGCGGGGCGCGGGCTGGGCCGCCCACAGCGCGCCGGGCCGGGGGAGCGGCCGGGCCGGGCGGCGGGGGCGCGCTCGGGGCCCGGCCGCGTGGGCGCCGGGATGGAGGGCGCCGAGGGGCGGGGAGCGGGCGTGCGGGTGTGTGCGAGTGCGAGGGAGGCCGGCCTTTAGTGTAACCGGAGCTACAAAGAAGGGGAGAGTGCGGCGAGGGAGGGAGGAGCGGCGGCGGCGGCGGCGCCGGGGGCATCTCCGTCGCCCGCCCCTCGGAAGGAGCCCCCGCCGCGGGGCCGCCCCTCGGCACCTCGCCCGCGCCCGCGCCCGCGCCCACCCGGCATGATGAAGAAGAACAATTCCGCCAAGAGGGTGAGTGCGCCGCCGCCCCGCGCCCGCCGCCGACTTTGTGCCGCGCGGCCCCGGCCCGTCGGGGCTGCGGGCGGCGGGGCGTCCTGCGCGACCCCCCGCGCCGCCGCCCGCCGCGCCCCCGCCTCGCCCTCGGCGCGCCCGGCCCAGGGGCGGCGCGGGCGGGGGCTTTTGTTCGCTGACTCGCGCTGGGGGCTGTAAGTTGGCTTAGTTTCTGCGCGACCCCAGCCTCCCCTCCCCGCCGGCGTCGCGCTCTGCAGGGGCGAGCAGACAATGAGAAATAAAATAAAATGCCGCTAATCCGGCGCGGCGAGCCAGGCTGGGGGAGGGGTGGGCGCCGGGGGGAAGCGGAGGCCACCTCCGCGCCGCCCGGGCCCGAACCCCTTCCCCTCGCCGCTCAGTTGTTTATTCGGGAGAAGGGGGAGGGGAGCGGCGGCGAGAGAGTTCGGCGGAGTGAACACCTTTCGGAGTGGGGGACCGCCGCCGGGCCCCCGACCCCAGCCCGCGGCGGGCGGCGCCGGACAGAGGCCAGCGGGGCCCCAGGAGGTGGGGGGGACGGCAGGAGAGGAGGACAGAGCTGTGAACCCTTCACCGCACGGTTCTTCTCTCGCCCCGGGGACAGGGGCCTCAGGATGGAAATCATCAGTTTGCACCGCCTGAGAAGGTCGGCTGGGTCCGGAAATTCTGCGGGAAAGGGATTTTCAGGGAGATTTGGAAAAACCGCTATGTGGTGCTGAAAGGGGACCAGCTCTATGTCTCTGAGAAGGAGGTAGGTGCCCTTTGCCTCCAACTACCCTTGTTTTCTCATATTCCCCGCTTCGTCTGTCCTCAGGGCGCTTGTCTACCTTTCATGTGCCCCTTATCTCACTCCCTGTTTTGTTCTAAGAGCAAGTTCAGGTTGGTCTCTACCCCCATCACATCTACAGAGAGGTCACCCTTTAGGGAGAAGACCTGAGTTAGAATTAGAAGTTGACTGTGCATCTTATTTAATGATTTTTGTTTGCAGTTACCTTTCTGACAACGATGATAACCCTCTCCCGAGACATCCCAAAAGTTCGAAATGTGCCCTGCTCCCCCCAACCCTATCCTGGTCTCTATCTGAACGTGGGATTTTATTTTCTTTGGTATTGCTGCTGAAACCCTCTGTTCAGCTTATTCTCCACCCCTTCCTGTCCCCCCACTCAGACCGCCTGGCCTCCCCTTTCCTGTCTCTAGCATAGGCATGGTCGTATCAGCAGCTCGGCTGCCCTGAATCACAGAAAACACACACACAACCCTGGGACAGTCTCCTATGACCTCAGGTAAAGTGTTTGAGTGGCACACAGTTATTTCTGTTGAAGCCAGTGTCCCTAATCAGGATGCTCTCTGTTCCCCACCCCCACTCCACTAAAAAAAGAAGCAAGGAACTCATTCTCCACCCTCTTCCTGCCCCCACCCCCCCATTTGTATCAGAAGGGAGAAAAGTGGAGTTATGAACCCCTGTCTGTCTTTGTGTCTTTGGTTCTGTAGTTAAAGTGAAAACCTCCGTCCACATTGGGTCAGAACCTTAGCCCAGATCATTGAATCCAGACTCGTTCTCCCTTTTATCTCTAATTCTTGAGATCCATAACATGTAGTTGAGAAAATACTGAGAAACTGAAATTGCCCCTCTGGGAGTTAGAAGACTTTCCCGCCCTCCCTCTGCCACTGTATCAGCATAGCCTAGGAGACTGTCCTGTGTTCCCTTGGTGGCGTGCCCTTCCTCCCCCGATTCTGCATTCCCTCCCCCCAGGGCCAACTGGGAAGTCCTCCCTGATTTCTAACCTCTTCTGCTTTCTGCAGCAGACTATATTTAGGTAAATAAATCCTTTTATGGTATTGAAACAGACACGCATGCAGTCCTTGAGAAAGTATTCATCTGAACAGAACGTCTACCAAGGCACTAGGGAAGAGCTAAGCCTCGCCAGAGCCAAAGAGATCCCTTGTTAGGGTGTTGACACCTGCTGTTGGGGCTAAACTGGGAACTTGGTGATGGAGTGAGGTGAGAGAAGGCTTTGGCAGGAGGAGTTATGTTTAAGGGCCACCTCTACCCAATCCCAAATCCTACAGAATGTTATTCCACAATTTGCTCACTTTCCAGTTAAAGGGGGAAAAAAAAAAGCAAGTGTCAAAGGGTATCTCCTGTATTCCCTGAACTTCATAATGGCAGGAAACTAGTGAGCAATCCGAGAGAAGTTCCCACACGTCAGAGGGGAAACGTGGGAACAGGGAAAGGGTAGAAGGAACAAGACATTTTTTTCTTGTTTGTATTTGTCCAAAGAACAGAGTCTGGGGGTGAAAAACCATAGCTGATCCTTGTTTGTAGAGGAAGGGGTACAGAGACAGGGGAAAGGATGGAATGACCTCAGCCTAGGATGTCTGGTGTCCTGTGAGTCAGGAGCATCTGACTAGGCATGGGGCCAGTGGCCTCCTGCTGAGGAGGGCATAGGAAAAGAGGGAAGAAGCCTATTGATATTACTCTTCTTTGGAGCCAGTTTCCATGCTACAGTGGCCTGGGTTAAAGGTGGAACTGACAGAGGACTCTGGGCTGTGTTCTGTCCACTTCCCAAAAGCTCCTGAGCCAATAGATTGAAAAATTTTTTTAAAAAATGCATGGCATAATGTTTATAATTTACGTGTTAATGCGAGAAAATTCCTAACCCTCTCCGCCAGAATTTGCACCAGTGTTTTTTTGTTACTTCCTCTTTATAAAGGCAGGGTCTCCCACAACTGCCTCCACCAGAATAATCCTTCCGTATTTGTTGTTATTAGTCATTTTGCTCGTTCTCAGTCAAAGGGCACCTTATGATCATGGGGCTGGTGTGTGGGAACAGAAATTAGACTTTAGGGAGACCTCATGGTAGAGGAAATTGGGTTCAGGGCATCTTTTTTTGGCAAGCATGGGAAAAGGACAAAGAGCCAGGGGAAAGGAAAGGTTGACTTTGGAAGATGGGTAATTACAAATGAGACTGTGGGAATCAGATGGGGGACACAGCCCAGTGGAGGACACGGGTCTTGGAGTTGTCCGTCTTCCCTGGGCACTGGAATATACTTGTCCTCCTGCTTGCCTCACCCTATCCCCTACCCCTGCCCTCCCAAGAGCTAACCTCTGTCAGTGCCTCCTGCTCCCCAGAGCTCCTTATCAGCTCCTTATCGGTGTTCAAACCAGCATACCTCCCTTCACTTCCCTTCCCTTCCCTTTCCTTCCCCTGAGGAAAACAGAACAAGTAACTCTTCTCCTGGCTACATACACACACACCCAGCACCTTCCTCTCCAGAATTTCTGGCCTCTGCTGATAGTCTCGACTCTGAGGCAGGAGGGGGAGAGGAGGAGCCATGCATCATCCTACATCCCTGCCCTGTGCTTCTGGGAATTGTTCTTAGATGGCCCTGGCCAGCATCTTGTCCACTTC
Source organism: Equus asinus (assembly GCF_041296235.1). Classification (NCBI taxonomy): domain Eukaryota; kingdom Metazoa; phylum Chordata; class Mammalia; order Perissodactyla; family Equidae; genus Equus; species Equus asinus. The sequence goes on from NC_091814.1 coordinate 12,796,765, forward strand.
TGCCCACAATCCTTCAAGGCCTCTCATCGTCTCTGTCAGCACCCTGGGTCCAGAAGCAAGTCAGAAGAATAGGCAGATGCCAGACCAGAGATGGACTGGGGAATGGAGAAGAGAACCACTTTCCCACTTCAAGGCTGATGAGAACCAGGAGGATAGAGGAAGTCATCTCCACGCACACGATTCCTATTTCAGAGCTTGGGAAGTGGGGCCTCTTTTGTGAAACAATTCCAGTTAGGAAGGGTGGATGTCTTCCAAGAAAGATGTGAGGCTACTTTTATCTGTTTGTTTAGTTTCAGAAAGACAAGTGCTGGTAGTTTTCATCTGTCATCCCAGGAAACGTGACTGGCTCATTCCCAGGGTCTCCCAGACCCAGGCCCAAGCAGCGGAGGGTGAAAGGGTTTTCTGATCACAGGCTACTCCGTCTGGGCCAGTGACTAAGTCTCCTCTCCTCTTGCAAGCCGAAACAATCCATGAGCCACAGCTTCAGGGCACCAGGGCTACAGGAACACCTTAGGGGAGAAGAGAAAAAAACCTCTGAGAAGTTTCAAACAGACTTTGGAAGACATGTTAATGGAATTTGCTCTGTGGCGCTCAGAAAAGGCCGGTTGGGTTTGGAGGATGTAGATAGAATTGTGGTCTCTGAGTAGACATTCAGCAAGAGCCAAATGCTGAGTAAAGCTGCTAAGGGCAGAACCAGCGTGCAGGACAGATACCGCAAGCAGGAAGGGCTAAGTTTAGACCCAAAGAAGAACTTTCCAGCAGTAAGGGGACTTAGGCTCTCCAACTGGAATCGTGGAAGGAGGTAGCAGAATACTTCTTTCCAAGCTTCAAATTTAGTCCTCCAGGGAGAGGATAAGTGCATCTTTGTGTCAGGAAGCGTGGGTGCTTTAAATGGCTTTGCAAGCCTGGAGGAGCTCGGTTGGGTAGGAAGGAAGGAGAGGTAGGAACTACAGGTGTATTTTTCAGCTTGTCTGAACAAACTCTACAAAGTGAACACAGGGGCTGCTGTTCCTGTGGTGCTGAAGCTCCTGAATGAACAAGATAGATGACTCTTTATGATCATATATATTTGAGGAGGGATCCAGGAGGGAGTAAGAAAGCGACAACGTAAACATAAGATGGGAGAGGCCTTAGACAGCCCTTCATTCTCTCCAGACATCCCCTGATATTGGCCCTGCCTTTATCTCCTCCCTCTGGGCAATCATCCGGGTCTTGCTTACTTCAGGATGATAAGATTAACCTATTAGCAGTGTACGCCGTGTCCTTTGAAGAACAAAGTGGGGGTCATAGTGAAGAGAGACATGCTAGGGCTCTGGAAATGGTAGCTTGGCCTAGGAGAGTGGGGAGAAGGATTTAAATGGAAACCCGTTTGAGGAGTCAGGACTTGGGGGCTGCCTCAGTGCTGTAGCCCACTGTCGGCCTTTGTGGGCCTTGGATAGGAAAAACCCTTTCCTGTCCTGTCATCCCTTCCCTCTCCTGAGGCTTCTGATTCCCAAGATCAGTCTAAACTCACAATTTGGGGGAAGGGACTAAGTAATTTTATCCTTATCACCTTACCTCCAACTCTCCCCTAGGTAAAAGATGAGAAAAATATTCAAGAGGTGTTTGACCTGAGTGACTATGAGAAGTGTGAAGAGCTGCGGAAATCCAAGAGCAGGAGCAAGAAAAATCATAGCAAGTTTACTCTTGCCCACTCCAAACAGCCTGGTAACACGGTAGGTTTCTCCTGCCACCTTGGCCACTGGAACGTTGACCAGTGCAGGGGTGCCGGGGGCAAGGGAGGGCACCTTCCCCCTCCATGTTCTCTCAGCTCTCTTAACTGACAGCCTCGAATTGCTCTCCTGCCAGCTTTTCTTGTTGAACCTGAGAATATTGTGGCAATTTCCTTCCCTCCAGGCAAACCAGCCTTTTAAACTGTCCAGCCACAAAGATCATAAGATCTTCTCTCTCTCTTTCTCTCTCTAACACACACACACACAGTCACACATCTCTGAGGAGAAAATCACTTTTCCCTGTACCCTGATAGGTGGTTGAAGTTCTGAATAATTTCTTTTGTTTGAGGCCGTTCCTGCCACATTCTTTTTCTTCAGAGATTTAAAGAAAGATCTTTATTTTAGTACCTCTCCTTTACCAAACCTCCTCTAATCGTCTCCAGTCCTGTATTAATAGCCAGTATTCTTCTTAGCTCTTCCGTGGTCATTTCTAAAACAACCGCCAGGCTGTGGTGTTTTGCAGCAACAGAGGCCGGTTTCCTTAAGTTATGGGTGACTCTGGAAGCAGAATCTCTCTCCTTCCGGAAGCTGAGTCTAAGAGAATGAGAGTATAACTTCTTATTTCTTCACTGTCATGGTGAGGCACCAACTCTAACACCCTGACTGAAACAAGAATCTCCGCTCATAGGCTCCCAACCTGATCTTCCTGGCAGTGAGTCCCGAAGAGAAGGAATCATGGATTAGTGCCCTCAACTCCGCCATCACCCGAGCCAAGAACCGCATCTTGGATGAGGTCGGGGGCTCCTCGTGTGGGGAGGGATGCTGGGGCAGAGGGAGCAGCTGTCACTCACTAAAGAGGAAAGATCATGCTGCAGGCCCCATTTACTTGCTCCACCACTCAGTTCTGTTTCTTTCTCTCTCTCTGAAAACCCTCTTCTCTTTCCACCATCTCTCCAAGTCCGTTCTGCCAGTTCCTCTTTCCCTGCTTTATGACGCATGGGCCAGTGCTGGGCCAGTTTAAGGAGCCCCTTCACATCCAGTAAATCTCTTGCCCTTGGATTTGCTCAGAAGCAGTTAATGGGGTGGGTTTGTTTCCCAGTCCAGGCAGGTTCAGGCCTCAGGGGGCGCTGGGTTGGGACAGAGAGTCTCTGAAGAGCACCCTGACTCACAGTGCATCTCTTCAGGTCACCGTTGAGGAGGACAGCTATCTCGCCCACCCTACTCGAGACAGGGCAAAAATCCAACACTCCCGCCGCCCCCCAACTCGAGGACACCTAATGGCCGTGGTATGTAAGACTGTAAGAAAGTAAAAGTTGCTGAAGGGTCGGTTCCATGTCAGTCCATCTCGGGACTGTATCTCAGACAGCCCACCAGAGGCACTTGTGATACAAAAGTCAGAGGCTCGCAGAGGCCTCCGCCCCGTTCTCCTGCCTGATTCCTCCAAACCAAAGATATGTATTCAGCACCTACTATACGTTCAACAGTCCCTGCCCTCAATAAATTTATCATCCTTTGGAGAATGAGATGCACCCACAGGAAAATGAAGAATAGAAGAGTTCAATACTGGACAAGGCACTGTATGGTGGCCGGCTATCCTAATGAGTGACAATGTTAAGTACCGCAGGCGGTTAGAGGAGGAAGGATCACAGTGAAGCCCTGTAACATACAAAGTGGGGTTTTTTTTCATACGTCCGAGGTGTAAGTCTCTAGGGAGAGAGGCAACTTTCTATCGTAGAAAGAACAGGCAGTCAGGTATGGTAGAAAGAACATCGGCTTTGGAACTGGACAGAACTGGGTTGGAACCTCGCTTTGCAATCTACTCGCTGTGTAATTCCCTGAAGCTGCTTGTCTCCAGCTGTAAAGGGGGCAGTAATCCTGCCTGCCCTGAAAGGTGTCTGTGAGGAATGGTTGAAACTGTGTATCATTACGTATGAGGGACTGAATACCCTTATCACTCTGTTTTTTAATTACAGTATTCTGGAACCAGAACAAGGTGTATTTTAAGGCGAGAGGTTCTGAGTTCCAAATAGCAGAGGGGGTTGAGGTGTGTGGCTCAGGATATAGATGGAAAAGGACAGTTACTGTGCTGTGTGGAGCATCCTGGGTGTGTCAAACCCAATTTGATGCTTCAAGTCCACAATACAGAGGAAAAAGACACTCTTCAGAAAGCTCGTAGTAAAGTGGAGAATATGGGAAGCAAACAGGAGAAATTAAATCACAGAAAAATAAAAGAAAAAGTAAGTTCAAATCACTATGAAAGGAATAAGAATAGCCAACAGAGTCCAAGGGTTCAGTCGGGAGCGGAGGGCTCCTCGTTCAGGGAAGGCGTGTTGAGGAAAATGACCACAGGTTGCATCTCTCTTTCAGGCAGTTGCTCCTGAAATGCCCACTGACGACAGTTTATCCCCTTCATTCCCTCGCTCTCCCTCTCCAGGCTTCGACCTCTACCTCAGATGGGATGCTAACCTTGGACCTGATCCAGGAGGAAGACCCTTCCCCTGAGGAGCCAACCTCTTGTGCTGAGAGCTTCCGGGTCGACCTGGACAAGTCCGTGGCCCAGCTGGCGGGCAGCCGGCGGAGAGCAGACTCAGACCGGATCCAGCCCTCCTCAGACCGGGCAAGCGGCCTTCCCCAACCGTGGGAAAGGCCAGAAAAGGGGGCCACCTACACCCCCCAGGCACCCAAGAAGTTGACCCCCACAGAGAAAGGCCGCTGTGCCTCCCTGGAGGAGATCCTGTCTCAGCGGGACGCTGCCCCAGCCTGCACCCTCCACCTGCGGGCCGAGGACCCCCCAACCGCTATCCCACCGCACCCGGGGCAGCTGTCCCGGATCCAGGACCTGGTAGCAAGGAAACTAGAGAAGACTCAGGAGCTGCTGGCAGAGGTTCAGGGACTGGGAGATGGGAAGCGAAAGGCCAAGGAGCCCCCTCGGTCTCCTCCTGATTCCGAGTCAGAGCAGCTGCTGCTGGAGACGGAGCGGCTGCTGGGAGAGGCATCGTCGAATTGGAGCCAGGCGAAGAGGGTGCTGCAGGAAGTCAGGGAGCTGAGGGACCTGTACAGACAGATGGACCTGCAGACCCCCGACTCCCACCTCAGACAGACCACCCAGCACAGTCAGTACCGGAAGAGCCTGATGTGAAGGAAAGGGACAAGAGTCTGGAACTTGTAGGGGGTGGACAGACTCTTATCTCCCAGTGTTGCAGGACAAAGCTTTTTTATTTACCTCAGTCAAAAAAAGAAAACAAAACAATCAAACTCATTGCTCTTGCTGACGCCCGACCCTGCTACAGCCCTCCTTTCCCAGCCTCCTTTCCTTCCTCACCCCCCTCCATCTCTCTCAGACCTAAATTGCCTCAGATGTGAGGAGGAGGTGACCCCTCTAGCAGTATTAAGAAGCTTTCACGTGGATGGAGAGAGAGAAAGGGTAATAAAGGCACAGTGACCATTTTACACCTGCCACCCCTCTGAGACGTGGGGAATATCCTGCTGCTCCCAAGGACGTGTACAGGCTTCTGGGTTGGGAGCGGGGGAGTCTCTTATGTCCCATTCCAGGTTTTCAGGCGGAGGGTGAGATTTCAGCTGCCCAGCTCTAGCTCTAGGGACGTGGAAGCCAGTGCCACCTGTCCACGCTCACAGAAGAGAAATTTATCCTCGGCCTGAGGACGAGTTGTGGAATTAAAATCTCCCCCCCGACACGGGCTTCTTGCTCCTCGAGTCTCTGACTGAGAGTGAGCTGCCTGGCTTTCTTATTTGACATGTCTCTTCCCTTCACCTGCCACACCCTTCCCAACACTGATTCAGATACAACACTGGGCAGATGGGACTGGTTTGGTCTTTTGCCTCGGGGGGCCTAGCACAGGGAACTGGGGACAGCTGACCCCCAGAAGAACCAAACTAAGAACGAAACTGATTTGTGATGCAAGCTGGGTAGGATGACGGGGAAAACCAAACGTGTGCCCAGGTTCCTCTTTCGGCCAAGCTTGAGTTTCCTGTAGCCTCTCCCTCTCCTTCCTCAACCCTCTCTTCCAACACTAATCAAGCCCTGACTTTAGAAAAACATCTTGATGCTCACAGCCCCAAGCTCCTGACCACCTTTCAAGCTGGCAGGCTCCCTAGCATTCTTGTCAATGGTAGGTCCTACACAACTCATTTTATTCTGTTTGCTTCTTTCCTCCGAAGTTTCTAAGATCAGGTTTAGTAATAGTGACAGGGTCCAGAGAGGAGTTGTGAAGGTAAGATAGAAAGTTTTTGGAAAGAAGGGGACAGAGAAGTAGATGAGAGGTTTGAAAAAGCACTTAGAAGTGTATCCCTTGCCAGCTTCTTGACCCTCTTCTCTAGATCTCTCACCTCCAGGAGCCACGACCTGGAGCTTCACTGGGTAACAAGTTGCCTGTAGATCCTGGCATGAGGCTGCCCTAATGTGACATTCAGGAAGATGGAGTAAGAGGGAAAGAAGGAAAATCCTTTGGTGAAACACAGACCCTTCAATTCCCATTCTTCTCTGACGTTGCTCCCACAACTCATGTAGGCAGGATGGGGGCCTCTTTCCGAGTTAAACCATCTCTAGGGAGGAGAGATTCTTGTGCTGTTTTAGTCCCCACCACTCACAGTCATGACGGTTTTCCCCAGATCTAGGCTGTGGTCATCTGAACTGGTCTCTTCCCTGAGGAGCACATATCCTACCTGAGTGAGGCAGATGTGCCAAAGGGCCGCCTGAACATTTCCAGGGTCTCCTGGGGTAGCACGTGAGGGAACCTGCGTCTCCAGTCTTCCTGTCCTTCAAGCAGTCACCACTCTCCAAAACTAAGCAAGCTCAGCAGAGCCACCCATTGTCACAAATTGAAAATCTAGGTTAAAATGATATTTACTTTTTATAAATTTCCATCTTTGTATTAATTTTATTTACTATCATTTCCCCTTTTCCTTTTCTTCCTTCTTGTTCCCAAGTAATGAACAAAACACAAAAGTAAGAATGACGTGTATCCCAACATGCCAATTATCTGCGGCTCCCAGAGGAGCTGGAGGATGGAGGGAGACACTGGAGAGGAGAATGACAGGTAGGGGGAAGCAGAAGAGCAAGCTCAGGGACCCCGGGAGACTGAGACGAGTACTGGGCTCCTGGGGTCTTCAGGCACCAGAACCAGGCCGAAAGGTGGTAAAATGAACCATGCTTTGGAACCAGACAGATCTGGGTTCAGATTCTGACTTTTTAGTTATGAGGCGGTGGGCAAGGCACAAGCTCTCCAAGCATCAGTTTTCTCATCTGCAGGATGGAGAATTGTTGGATAGGTGGAGACAATGCTGCTGGCACTCTAAATGGCCGTTGTGCTGTGTGGTTATTTGACTCAGTGGGTTATGAACACTAGCTCAGGTGCCAAGAGTACCGTTTGAATGGAGCATGGGGTTAATCACTGTCACTTTGTTCTAGTACATGAGCAGATCCAGTCCAGGCTTTGCCGGTAAGACTTTCTTCAAGGAGAGAGTGCTGGGTCCGGTGCTAACCACTAGAGATAGAGAGGGTGGGAAAGCAGGATCCCCTGTGTTCAAGAGTTTCAGAGCTTAGCACGAAGCCAGGCTTCCCACTAGAAAAACAGACCCAAGCATAACCTGACGGTGGGCTGCCAGCATGATTTCGGTTAACAAAGAGTGTGTTTTGAGCATAGGCACTATGACAGGAGGAGAATAATGCTGTTACTCCAGCTTTCCCCTCCTCCCAGCACCTCTGGTCCTTCCCTCCATCGTTCCAGTCCTTTTACCTGCGGTATTTCCCTTCCTTCCTCCCAGTCGCTGTGTTTTGGGTAAATGGGTAGATTGAGTAGAGGGATGTGGGGCAACTTGTTCGCCACACAGTTGCCGACATTATTCAGGCTGTATATTTATTCTTCCTTCCTCTCTCCCAACAACTTTCTGTATTCCCTTCTTACACAAATGAACTGGAAAACAGAGATTCTTTGGGGAGGCCCTAGGATGGGGAGATGAGGAAATCCAGGGCCACAGAGTTGAAATGGCATAAGGGGTGTAGACTGGTAAAAAAAAAAAAAAAAAAAAGCTAAGTGCCATTTCATATTTCAATGACATTTTTCTCAACTTTTCCTGTTGTTCCCCATTAAATTGTTAAGTAGGGGCTTGGGGATCAGATTGAACATCCTGATCTCGCTCCATTAGGAAAATGTCTGAGGTGTTGACCTAGAAAGCTAATGAGTTAATTTGCATGCTATTTCCACAGCATAGCTGTAGGTTGTTTAGGGTGAAAAGAAAAAAACCCCACAAGTTTCTCTTAACTCCTGCTCCAGTCTTCAGAAATCATGCTGTGATAAGCCTAGAGCTCTGACCCGAGGGAAATAGCTCTTGCCCTCTCTCCCAACCCCTCTGCCAGCTGTAAATGCTACCTGATTCTCCCAAAAACGACTCCCAAAGAGTCTCTCCCCTTTCTAAACCTCACAGGGGAGTGGACCTGGCCCCCCTCTGCAAGCCTGGAAGCTCCACGACAGCCCCCTCCCCCTTTTCACTCCCTTCCCCTGCTTGGTTCAGTTCTTTTTCTGGTTTCTTCCTACCTCCCAGGCTCCCAACAACAGCAGCCAATCCCCAGCCCGCTCTAGAGCCACACCATATATGGAGAGGTTGGAAAGAAACCGGAGTAAATGCGAGAGGAGACAGCACACACACACACACACACACACACACACACACACAGAGTTTGAGCGCCTTTCCGCATGTGACCCCATGTTGATTTGTGTGTTTGACACTGGTCCCACCGTTCCCTGTCCCTGGCTCACCCCGCCCACAGAACGAGGAACCTGTTTGCTATTCCCCGCCTTTAGTCAGGCCCCCTGAGACCATCACTCCAACCAGTTGCCTCTGACCTAGATTCTCTGTGCTAATTACAAGCCTAACGAGATCTAACAAACACCCAACTTCACCCAGCTGAGACCCTCGGGGTCAATTAGTGCAACCCAGCTCAGCTCAGGAAATGAGACATGGAGCCAGAAACTTGTACATGCCTCATCCCAAGCCTACCCCAACCCTGGGCTTGGGAGCAGGCCTGGGAAGAATGCAAAAATTAGCAGGACCAGTTTAAAAATAGAATCTTGGAGAGTTAACAAGTGAGGCATGAAGTGCATTAAGGTTTCGGAGCAATTGGAAAATACAAATTCCCACCTCCTCCTAAGTTATCAAGAGGGATTGGTGCAGCTACAAAAAGGAGGGACATAGGCAGTTTTCGTTTTCATGAAGACGATATGGAGAAGAGTAACTCCTGGAAGAGCAGGTAGTACTAGAACTCTTGATCTGCCCCAATCTCCACTCTTAACCCCTTCCCATCTTTGCTTCCTGCTTTGGACAAGTTGAGGTTCCTCCCCTGTCTTCCCTGCCGGTTTGGGGATGGCTCTGAAGTCACCTCTCTCTTTCAGAAATACTAGACTCGACCTCATTCTTTTTTTTTTTTTTTTTAGAAAGATTAGCCCTGAGCTAACATCTGCTGCCAATCCTCCTCTTTTTTGGCCCTGAGCTAACATCCGTGCCCATCTTCCTTCGCTTTCTATGTGGGACGCCTACCACAGTATGGCTTGCCAAGCAGTGCCATGTCCGCACCCGGGATCCGAACCGGCGAACCCCGGGCCACCGAAGCGGAACGTGTGCACTTAACCGCTGCGCCACCAGGCTGGCCCCTCAACCTCATTCTTGCTTTTGATTCTTCCAGATACTAAACTATGACAGCAAACAGCCCTTTCCTCCCAAGAAACACATAAAAATGTAAATTAAGGGTGATCAGGTTTGGGTTAACAAAGCATCATCAGACACTTTGGGGTGATGCTGGAATTACTGTCTTCTAGATGAAGAATGAGAGGAAATGGTCAGAGGTGGTAGCAATGGGAATCTGGTTGCTTTTGCATGGTTTTCCCACCTGGCAGCAAATGCAACACAACAAAAAGAAGATGGAGCAGAGCGATGTGCCTCAGTCCCCATTTTCTGAGTTCCTTTTTTAGGTGGCAAAACAAGGCAGTGGAGTGGTGTCCTATCCTGTCCTATGTGTGCAGCCCAGTTGTGCTAACCTTATGCCTAATGCCTGTGGCTCTCTCGAGGAGGGAAGGGGAAGGAGGGGGCTGGTGGAATGCTCTGTGCCCAAGTGGGGAACTTGCCTTGGAGCCACGGCAAGAACAGAGTGTTCCTGTTCCCCCAGCCCCCACCCAGCTCTGGCTGCAGCGGGGCTGCGCTCTGCTAGCACCCTGCCTCATGCACTGTCCACACTTCGGCAGTAACCAGGAACCTAGAGGGCAGGACAGTTCACGTAAGCATCATGTCTATATGTTGGTGACTCCCAAATTTACTTCCCTAGCCTGCACCTCCCTCTTGGATCAAGGTGCTTACTGCCAAGTGCTTATTTGACATCTCTACTTGGGCGTCTAATAGGCATCTTAAACTTTACCTAAGTGTGGTAGATCCTTAAATAATGGTCCTCAGTGAATCAACCTCTCTCCCCCATGTTCTTTTGCAATAAAAGTTTACTGCTCCTCCCACTCAAGAGGCCGTGCTTTTTCTCCAACTGCTGTTTGAACCTGCGTTTGCCTTGTGACTTGCTTTGACCAATAGAACGTGCCATTGTGTAAGTTCCAGACCTTAGGCCCTAAGAGGTCTTGCAGTTTCCTCACTGGCCCTCTTAAAATTCAGCTGCACGTAAGAAGCCTGGACTAGCATCCTTGAGGATGTGAGACCACATAGGGAAAGAGGCCCTGAAACCACACGGAACCATCCCAACAGCCAAGCCTCCAGGCAAACACAAGCTACAGACAGCACACTGGTGAGACCAGAAGACCGACACTCCAGTCAACCCACAGAAATGTGAGAAATCAATAAATCATTGTTGTCTTTAGCCACTAAGTTTTGGGGTGGTTTGTTATTCAGCAGTAGATACTAAAACAGAAATTAGTACATGGAAGTGGGATACTGCCATAATTAAAACCTCAAACACGAGGCATTGGCATTGGGACCAGGCAGCAGACAGAGGTTAGAAGGGCAACAAGAGGCTATTAGTAGCGCTGCCTGGGCAGGGAGGAAATTGCTATTGGACACTGGAGACAGAGTCACCCATGTTATATAGTGGTGGAATAATTTATGAAATTGTCACCTATGGTACTTGAAACATAGAAAATGGACCTAACGAATTTGTTGGAGGTGGCTAAGGAGATTTCCAGGCAGAATATTGTAAGTACCAATAAACTTTTCTTAGCTCTAGATGTTAAGGTATTGCCAGAGAAAGGAACTAAAGAAGGAGCCAGTCAGTTTGCCAGCAAAATTTGAATGAAAAATAGTAGAGAGACAAGAACAACCTCCAGCCGTAAAAACTTTCACCAGTGGTAACTTAGGAGAATAATCTGATGAAGGGGCCACCCTGGCCAGTTAAATGATTCAGACATTCAAAAAGTACAGGGAAACAACTCATACAAGGACAGGGAAATGGGCTGTTTGTTACTAAACTGCATTGGCATCTTACAGAGAGAGAAGGAAAAGCAGTTCCCAAAAAAGTGAAACTGTGTGCGACAGCTTCTTTGGTAGCTCACAAAGAGGTCCTTATCTCCTGCAGTAGAAAAGCAGTAAAGGACGAAGCCCAACTCAGAAATTAATGGAGATGCAGAGCTTCAAAAACCAACTTTCAACTGAAGGAGGTAGCTAGAAACTTCGGCCAAGGTAGATCTGTTATGAAAACCTGAACTGGAATCCTGACACATGGAATAGGGACATCTGGTCCCCTGGGATTTGTGGATGTCCCTGAAGTTTTTGGTTTCCCATACAAAGGTGGCTCACCCCTCCCCATTAAGAGCTAGCACCAACTGTCCCCAGGAAAGACAGTGCAAAGGCCCCTCCCTAAAAAGTGACCGGGGTCAGGACCTGCCCCATCTCCTCTTCTGGATGCCAGGATGATCACTAGGGCTAAGTCACAGCACAATTCAGCTGAAAACATGCTGGACCTCAGGAAGGAGAAGAGGAACTAATACCTGGCATGTAGCAGCAGGACCAGGAGAGGTTGCCACGGATGGGATTTTGTGTGCGTGACCAAGGGTACCAGGATAGAAAACTGGAGAAGAGTTTATTCATTTGGGGGCACTCTTTTGAGTTACTGGCTATACACTCCTGCAAGAACCCCAGGGATGGTTCAAATGTGTTATTTGAGTGCTTGCTCTTAGAAGCCTGGGAAAAGTGATAGCCCACACTGAGCAAAGTTGAAATGCCTGAGTTGCCACATCAGACAGTGGAGGAAAGGATAAAAAAACTTACAGAGTGGAAATGCTGGGATGGATCTAATATTTGAGGCCTGAAGACCCACCATAGGGTTATGTTCCATGGAAGATCAAGAAGACACACCATTGGGGATGGCCCGGTGGCGCAGCAGTTAAGTTCACACGTTCCGCTTTGGCGGCCCGGGGTTCACTGGTTCGGATCCCGGGTGCGGACATGGCACCGCTTGGCACACCATGCTATGGCAGGCGTCCCACATATAAAGTAGAGGAAGATGGGCACGGATGTTAGCTCAGGGCCAGTCTTCCTCTCAGCAAAAAGAGGAGGATTGGCAGCAGATGTTAGCTCAGGGCTAATCTTCCTCAAAAAAAAAACAAAAAACAAAAAGAAGAAGACACACCATTCACCAAAGCCATTAGGAGTGTACTGGTGAGAGGGGCACCAGCATCACTAAGTTCAGTGGTGGCTCTCCTCTGCAGGCCGGGGATGAAGGTAGGAGAGGCAATCACAGAGCTGGGCTCATTGATAGCAATGGAAATAATCACCCTCCCCTCCCCGTTACAGTGGGTAGAGGCCAGGTGGCAACAGTGGAAGCCAGGGGGTCACAATTATCTTAATGACCATCAAGGTTGAAGGGCCAGCCAAAGCGGCTTGACCCACAGAGATTTGCATTGGTTAATAGAACATAATGTCCCTAGAGACAAAATAGATGGGCAGCCCACGAGGGCATTGTTTAATGTATATAATCCAAAGAATTCAAGACTACATGAGCAGGAGGCTGAGCACTGTTGCTCCATTAAAAATTCATGATCTCTTGATGCGGGGAAACTGGAAGCCTGTGCGCTGTTAGTGAGAATGAAAAATGGTGCAGCCACTGTGGAAAACAATATGGTAGTTCCTCAAAAGAATAAAAATAGCGTTACCATATGATCCAGTAATCCCATTCCTGGGTATATACCCAAAAGAATTGAAAACACGATCTTGAAGAGTGATTTGCACTGTCATGTTCATAGCAGCATTATTCACAATGGGCCAGAAGTAGAAGTAACTCGTGTCCATGAAAGGATGAATGGGTAAACAAAATGTAGTATATACATACATTAGAATGTTATTCGGCCTTAAATAGGACAGAAATCCTGTCATATACTGCAACATGGATGAACCTTGAGGACATTATGCTAAGTGAATTAAGCCAGTCACAAAAAGACAAATACGGTATGATTCCACTTATATCAGGTACCTAGAGCAGTCAAATTCATAGAAACAGAAAGTAGAATAGTGGTTTCCAGGAGCCGGGGCGAGGGGAAATGGGGAGCTGTTGTTTAATGGGTACAGAGTTTCAGTTTTGCAAAATGAAAAAGTCCTGGAACTGGGTTGCAGAACATTGTGAATATGCTTAATAGTGTTGAAGTGTACACTTAAAAATGGTTAAAAAGATAAATTTTATGTTATGTGTTTTTTACTACAGTTACAAATAAAATATTTTTTAAAAAGTCGTGATCTCTTGCCCAGTTCCTAGACCTGAAATCTGATGAATGAGAAAGTGGCAAGTCTCCAGGAAGAAGGACCCTGCAATATCACAACAGGTATACACTGTCGTAATTCCACCAGTCCTTCTCCCAGAGAGACTTACAGCCGTCTCCCTGGGTGACTGTAAACTAGGGTGGGGAGAGTATCCAGTAGGACACAGAGTGTGAAATGATACTGACGTTCAGAGACTTGACACGTCTTTGTGGCCCCCGTTAGAGTGATGGGATATGGGCCCGGTCAAAATGGAGTCCTGGGTGAAGTTCATCTAAGAGTCCACTGGATCCATGGCCCCACCTGGTGGTCATTGGTCCAGTTCCTGAATGTGTAACTGAGCTTGATGTATTTGGCAGAGAAGCCCCTACAGTGTGTCATTGGTTCATGTGATAAGAGCTATTACAGTGGGGAAGGTTGAATAGAAGCCTCTGAAATGGTGCCCCTTTCCCCTCTCCTCCAGCCCCGAGACAGGAGGGTAAATAAAAAATAATATCCCATTTTGGAAGGAAGATAGAGATGACCACCACCCTTAAGTGTCTCAAGGATGCAGGAATAGTGGTCTCTATCATACCTCTGTTTAATTCACCAGTCTAGATCCCACTACCCCCTCAAGTTTGATAATTTGCTAGAATTCTCACAGAACTCAGGAAAGCACTGTACTTACAATGAAAGTTTTATTATAACAGAAGGATACAAATCAGAACCAGCCAGAAGAAGAGACAGACGGGGTGAAATCTGGGAGAGACCCAAACGCAAAGTTCCTGGTCATCTGCTCCTGTGGAGTCCTGGTGGCATTACCTCCTCCCAGCTAGGATGTGTGACAATACTCAAGAGTGTTGCCAATCAGCAATGCTCACCCAAGTCTTTGGTGTCCAGAGTTCGTACTGAGGCTTGATCAGATCACATACTGCCCGTATCACTGACCAGTCGTCTCCAGTTCCTCTGGAGATTGGAATTGATCTGGCATGTTCCAAAGCCCCCGTCAGAAATCACATGGTTAGATTGTCCAGTGGCCAAACCCCCCAGGCGAAAAAAGATACTCCTCTCAGGGAGGACATTTTAGGGCCCCAGAGACCACCTCCCAGGAGCCAAGGGCAAAGGTTAGATCTTTGGGTAAAGTTAATTCTTCACCATACAGGAGAGTTTTACTCTTCTTCGCTTTTTTAAATTCCAAATCTAAGTACTCTAAACACACTGTTCTGCTTAATCTTTGATCACTAAGTCTTTGACCCATCCTTCCTCTTTTAGAGTCTGCTTCAGGTCACATGTTGCCCTGGAGAACCAAGAAGGGCGAGCAGACCAACAACCAGTTATGGCCCCAAAAAGCCAGAGGATGGAAGAAAGCAAAGTCTTTATTATCAAACAAGAAATATGCAATTTACAAAGGAAATTGTTACAAGTTCTCTTTTTTTACATGATGTTGTTGAAATAAAATCTAGTAGATGTATCTATTGGTAAGGAAAAGACCAAAACAATGCCGGGCAGTGACATGAAAGTAACATAATGACATCAAAGTAACATAATACTGTAATCTACTTGACATTCTCTGATGATACACTACAACACGGCAGCCTGTAATTTCCTACTGATTAACATGCCAAGAAAATGCCAGTTACTTATTGGAATGTAAAATTTGGATGATTTTCATTGATGTGGGGGGTTACACATGTGGGTATGTGTGTATGTGGCTTCTCTCTCCCACTTTTTACAAAAGTTGATTCTGATTATTAACTTTTGAGTAAAAGTTGTCATCATGCTATCATTAAAAACCATTTATTAAATCTCCAAATTGCAAAGTATGTTTTGTCTTTGATTGTAACCATTTGTTTATTTACCTTTCTTTCAACTAGTCAGTGAGCAGTTTACAAAGGTACTCAATAAACGTCTGCACAAGGTTATCTAACCTGAATTTTAAAAAAAGAGAATTACACAGCACAATAAAAGCATAATAACAATAATGAAAATATAAAAGGGTATTAAGTGGCTGGCCGGAAGGCCAGGTTCCTATTCTAGCTCTGCTCCTTCTTGGTTGTTTGACCTTGCACGGGTCTCAATTCCTAAATCTATTTCCTCATCTGCAAAATGGAACTACTCATATTTGCTCCACTTACCTCATAGAGTTATTGTAAGAATCACATAAGTCCATGGATTTTAAGGTGTTTTCAAACTGTAAAGTATCTTGCTAATGGTACTTATTTTTTCAGTGAAAACATTTTTAAAGTGACATGCATTTTACTAGGATGTAAAATATGATTGGCAAAACAGACTCAAGAATTCCAAGCCAAGGCAGAAGGAGAGCAGGGAAGCCCCCACTCGCCTCACGGGTCCTGCAGTAGTCGAGAGGGGACCTACGCCTGCTCTCTGCTATTTATTATTTACGTGTCTTCTCTGAGTTTCCATTTCTTTATATCAATCTCTCTGAACCTCAGTTACACCGTCTGTTCCATGGGAAAAAAACATGCCTTACTGACCCCAGATGGTTTTCTAGGAGGCTCAGATTAGATCATTGTTGCTCAGGTCTCTTTGCTGGCCATAAAGTGCTATACAAATGTAAAGAAATCTGGTAATATTTTCTAAAAGGTGATGAGCTTCCAGGAATAGTTTCAATACAGCGCACAGTCTGAGGGTGTGGGAGGCTTACACTGGTAGGCACATCCCAGGAAAGAACAGAATACGCTTCACTGTCTTGAGTTGGATTACATATTGCCTCACAAACTCCATGCTGGCAAGGCCTTGGAAAAGAGCAAAGTGAAACATAGGCCCTTTCACATTCACTAGCTTATTAAATCTTCCCAACACGGGTGCCAACCAGGAGTTATTATGCCCATTTTATTGAAGCTTGAAGATGTTGAGACTTTCCCAAGATCATGCAACTGGGAAATGGCTGCATCTGAAACGAACTCTTCCAGCATGAGTGGGAGAGGACAAAGGGTGCTTAAACAGAAGGGAAAAACTAGGGGGAGGTGGCCTTACACAAATGGCCCCTTTCTCATTCCTCCCTGACACAACTCTCTATTCAATTCATCAAATCTATTTTCTGTCTCTTACAAATACTTCACGTCTCTCACTATGGCTACAGCGCCCAGAGAAACAACTGTAACAGCAAGTGGATTTAGGATGTGATAGGGTGACAGCCATAGATGGGCAAGAAGGCATTTCTACCGGAGCAGGGCTGGTCACTGTTCACAGCTGCAGCAGCCTCCTCCCCGAAAAGATCTTTAACTGGTGCAGTGGCCGGGGCCAGCTTCAATCCATCCCTGATAGAAATGCCTGGTTCTTAGGGCCGGCCCGGTGGCGCAGTGGTTAAGTGCACACGTTCGGCTTCGGCAGCCCGGGGTTCGCCAGTTTGGATCCCAGGTGCAGACACGGCACTGCTTGGCAAGCCATGCTGTGGCAGGTGTCCCATGTATAAAGTAGAGGAAGATGGGCACCGATGTTAGCTCAGGGCCTAAGTCACATCCCAACTCTACACATAGACTCAGGGGTCTGCGTAAATACCCTCTGCTCTCCACCTCCACCCTCATAAATATGTTCACCCTGAGGCTCAGGCAAGTTAACAGCAGTTCCTCAGTCACAAAAATACTAGGGCTCCCTGTTTATGCATAAACCTTTCTTCACCACCTAGAATTCCTCCTTCATTAAGTTATGTCTCTTCTCTTATTTAAAATCTAATTCAAACACCAAATTGGAAACAGCTCCAATGACCATCAGTTTGGAGAACAATTTAAATAAATTATGATAACACGTTCATTCAATGGACTATTAAGCAATCATTAAAAAGAATGAAGTGGATACGGCAAGACTGCCAAAATATAATGTCAAGTTAATTAGTAAAGGGAAGAGCAGGGTGTGCACTATCTTTCCATTTTATTAAAAAATTAAATGTTTTAATATTTATTTTAATAAAAATAAATGTTAATTGTTTTGAGATTAAAATATAAGCTTACAGTGTCACGAAAAATTTCTAGAAGAAGACATAAGAACTATTAACAGCAGTTGACTCTGGCTAAGGAGACATACTTTTGATTGTATGTCTTTAGAATTGTTTGAATTTTACCATGGCATGTATTACTCTTTCAACTGAAAAAACTACTTTAAAAACAGACTCAAAATCTTTTTCCCTCAAAAGCTTTCCTTGTCCATCCTACTTCTTCAAAATTGCCTAATCTGATTACCGCCCTTCCTCCCCGCCTCCCTACCGCCCCCCCCCCCCCACCTCTGCCCCAGACTGACTGCCAGGGTTTCACTCTGCTTTGCCCCTGGAGACAAAAATTTAGAGGCAGATTTTTTTTTTTCACGTAATTATTTTAAAAGAATAGCACCTGGTTATCAGGAAGATTTACTTAGGTTGAAAGCTATCAGAAGGCACATTACCAGTCACACCCACTTGCAAGCCATATCTTGAATTACAGAGTTGTTTGAAGGTCAATTCTGAGTTATTTGCCTTGAGGGCCAAAATTCCTTGGTTCTGCTCCCACAGGTTCGCCATCAACCCTTCTCCCTTCAACCACTGCAACAGTCTAATGAGTCCCGCTGACTCCACTGCTTCTCATCCTCCTGCGGCCGTAATCCATCCCCACACTGCAATCCGAGTGACCTAAAATGTAAATCTGATAGGCGTATTCCCCATTGATCTTGAGTTAAAGTCTACCTTCTTCGGTTTACAGAATTCCTCTGCATTCTTCAGCCTCATCCTCCCTCTCCCTGCTCCCCTTACTAGATGCCTCAGGGCCCAGCCAGCTCTAAACTCCAGCCAGACTGCATACGAAGTGAACTTCCTGTTCCCCGAACCAGCAGCGCTCTCTGTAGCCTCTCCCTTCATATCTGCTGTTTGATCTTTGAGGACCCCACACACACTTGACTGCAGAGCAATGACCAAAATATATGTGGCTGCCACAGGCTTGCCTCTCTGATGCGTACCCTTCTCCTGTTGGAACAAGTATCCTTTCCATTAAAAGTAATAAATCTCCTATTGTTTAAGTGGCAGATGATTAAGATTGTTACTTTTGCTTTCAGTAATCCTCTAAAAAGGGAGAGGAAACCTATACGGCATAGAGAGTGAGAAGAGATCAAATATTAAGGCCAAGAAGTGACTCCTAGCAGCCAGGCAGGAGTCCAAGGGGGTGACTTGAGTTCTTTATGTCAAGACCTCCACAAGGACCTCTCCTGTCATAGACTCAAAGTTCTAGCAATCTGGGTTCATCCTTAAATGTGTGATGGCCTTTCCAAGCTTACTCAGAAATCAGTGAATCACTGAACTCCACTTCCCCTCCCACCCCCACCCTATCATTCTGATGTTCACCAGGGACACTTCCTGGGCACACGTGCTCCAACAGAGAGGACATTGAAAGGCTTCATACTTGGACTGAAGGATATAAATTTCTTCATGTATGTTCCCCAACAACACAGAATAGAGAAGAGGTTTTTCTGGTTCTTTTGTAATGTCCACACCATACCCATTCTTCAAAATCTGTCATACTTCCAGATAACTCCAATTAGCACTGAACTATCCCCATACGCAGTGGGGTTGATTATTCGATTTGCACTTAATTATACATTGTCTTGAATTGTTCTTTAACAACTATAAGGCACTTTTAGCAATAGTCAAATGGAAAGATATCACTGTGACTAAAAAGATCTAGCTTCTAGTCAAGAGTCTGCCACTAACTCTCTGTGTCATCTTGAGCAAGTCACCTTCCTGGTCCCCAGTGCTCCCTGCAGAATCAGAGTGGCCTGCTGGTTTCTAAGGATCTCCTACAGTCTGAGCTCCTCAAAGTCGGGGATACAGGTCATAGCCTTTCTCAAGGCTTAGGCACATAATAGGAGCTCTATTAACACTGGAATGAAAATCATTGATGAAGAGGTTGCCTGGCCTCGGCCCTTCTTCGCCAACCACCATGGCACAGGTGATTGTGTCTCCCTGGGAAGAGCTCTCTCGAAGTCCACGAGTGAGTCTGCAACCTCACCGATACGCTTCTAACAACTGTTAATATCTTGTTCCACTGGAAAGCTATTCCTTAGAGTAAAATTAAATCTCTCCAGATCAACCTTCAAGACAACTGAGAAACTATCAGCAATAATTTAAATCATCAGCTTCAAATTTGCCTTATCTCCCCCACCCCAGTCCTCTTTTTTGCTACAGAACTTAGACTCTAGCTAAGAATAACACTGATGCTGTCCCACTGACTTGTCGGGGACGCTGCCTTGGCTCTGCCACCCAGACCCCTGTGTTCCCACTAAATAAGCCAAGCAACTAAGCGAATCATTGACTGACACCAAAAGGCAAAGATAAACAAAAACCAATATCTTTTCAGGAATTTCACTTAGAAAACCAAATATAATGGCAAAAAAGAAAAAAAAACCCACCTAATTTTTTAAGCTTTGGGGGAAGTTGGGGGTGTAGAAATCTCGAGAGCTGGTTTCCGAAGGGCATCACATACCAGACAATGTGGAACAAGAGCCTCCCGGCTGTTGTGTCAATGGAGCCTTTCAGACCCTCCACACTACCGTGCTTGTTCCCCTAAGGAGCGCTTTCTGGAAGCTCAACTCTCAGCTGGCGAGAACAGCGAACCCTGTGCCATTTGTCTATCAACTTCTTTAAAAAGAAAAACCTCCTGTACAGCTGTCTTGTTTTGCATTTTTCTGTTCTGTCCTTCAGTACACGCAATGACAAACAGAGGAGGCAAGGGACTCCTTTAAAACCGTGAAGAAAGAAGAAATAAAAAAGTGCCCAGAAGTCTCTGCTTTCAGCTATTGGAGAAAAGTTTGCAACCCATAGAAACCAGCACTAATTGAAAAAACAAAAGTCAGTCCTGCGTGCTGAGAATCAACAATAAGGCACAATTCAGGTTTTGGAGTACCAAAAAAAAAAAAAAAAGGTGTATAGCCCATCCATCCTTTCCAAATCAAACGATATAGCTTTACAAAATTTGAATGTAAAAATCTTTTCCTATGCGAATTTCGCCTCAATAAATAAATTTTTTAAAAAATGTTTTCATGTACAATTAATTCTATTGGCAATACTATAGGAAAACAGTTGGTGCAGATAATCCAAAGTAGTGACTATTCCCCAAAGCTTTTTTTTTTCCAAAAGCATTTTTTTTTTTACTACACTTTGGTATACTCTGATGCGGGGTCAGTGAGCCGAGGAGTCAAAAGAAAGATTTCTTGGACTCTCAAGATCTGGCAGTAGTGCTCTTTTATTTAGAGAATAGTATGGAATAGCATGGGGACAGGGCCCATGGGCAGTCAGAGATTCTGCTGCCGCCGCTTCTGCTGCCCCTGCTGGCATGGGGATAGGACCCATGGGCAGGCAGAGCTGGTGCGTGAGGACAGGACCCACGGGCAGTCAGAGCTCCTGCTGCTGCCCCGAGTTGAGGGTTAGGGCTAATTTTATAAGGCATGGGTATGTGAATCATTTCTTTACAAGACAAAGGAAAGAACATGAAAAAAAGTTAAAATGGTATCAGTGCAGGTGGGGTCTGGTTGTTGGGTGATCCATGACTTTTAGACAAGAATCAAATCGGATTAAGTAAAGGTCAGAAGCCACCACCCTAAATCAGTTACATGAGATTGCCACACAGCAACCAACTTAAGTTCTTGCCTTCCCCATTAAGAGTTTCTAAGGATAAGGTCATCTCTCTTCTTCTTCCTGGTACAGAGAGGGAGGCACCTTTTACAGATAGAGATTTACCTTACAAATGTAAATGTGTCCCAACAAGGGCAAGTTCCATTCCCCAGAGCCTCCTTCCCTGTCCCAGTTTATCAAAAGCAATCAGCCCAAAACAATCCCGATGCCAAAAAGACATATCTTGCGGTGGTCAATTTCAGGTCCCTACAAGCTCATACCCCCTTCCTTCACAAATGCAAATGTCTCTCAAAAGGGCAAGCAAAATTCCAGTCCTCGGAGCCTGCTTCTCATCTGTAGTTTTAAAAATAACCAGCCTAAAATCCTCATCATACTCTATGTAGATTTTACAGAAAGTTTATCTTCGTACTTTTATTTTTCTTAAAGTAATTGCTTAGTGTAAGTAGTTTATACCCCTTGAGCCCACATTCATTGACAGCACAAGAAAGCAGTTAAAAAGAGTGCCTAAAAAGGACTAAAACTAAATGTTTTCCTCAAATAATATTTTTTAAAACCCTACATATTGAAAACCGGTGTTTAATGGAAATACTATTTTAAAAGAACTGTCAATACTGTTCATTAAAAAAAACTAACAGAGCCATTCCTGATGGCCTAACGTTTAAAGTTCCTTGCTCTGTTTCGGCAGCCCAGTTCAGTTCCGGTGGCAGAACCACACCACCCGTCTGTCAGTTGCCATGCCACGGAAGACCTATAAGGATTACAGCTAGGATATACAACGATGTACTGGGGCTCTGTGGAGGAAAAAAAAAGAGGAAGATTGGCAACAGATGTTAGCTCAGGGCAAATCTTTCCCAGCAAAAAAAAAAAAAAAATAACAGCTAATGTCTTAGTACATCAAGAACTCAGATGAACTGATAAGAAAAAACTGAGCAAAGGACAAGGTAAATATAAATAAATAGGAAATAACCATAAATATGGAGAAATGTTCTTGCATAATAATAGTAATCAAATAATTGATATTAAAACAATAAAATAACATTTTTTGCCTCCCAATTAGGCAAATAAAAAACAAATGAGACTACTTCAGTGCTGGTGACTGCCATGAAACGGGCCCTCTTTCACACTGATGGAAACTCAAATGGGGACAACCCTTTCAGTAATCAATTTGTCAGTATATATCAGGAAGCTTAAAAGTGTTTATCCTCTTCAATTGGGCATCTCCACCTCCAGAAACTGGACCTAAGGAAAATAGCCCTGAAGCATCAAATATGGCAAAGTGGAATAAATGTTTAACCATGGGGGATGGCTGAACAAATTATGACATAGTACGCTGTTGTCATGTAGGCATTTTAAATGATATTTATGAGCATTTTAAAACAAAAGCTTATGATATAATTTTAAGAAAAAAGCAAAACAAACAATTATATTTTCTGATCACAATATTTTTAAACCCATATAAAAGACTTGGGAGGAAGTATACAGAAATAGTTGTCTTTAGGATTATGGATTCATGTTTTTCTTCTTGTTTTTCATATTTTCCAAATTTTCAAAGGGTCCTTTTTTTAGACATTGGCACCTGAGCTAACTGCTGTTGCCAATCTTCTTCTTCTCCCCAAAGCCCCCCAGTACATAGTTGTATATCCTAGTTGTGAGTGCCTCTGGTTGTGCTACGGGGGACGCTGCCCCAGTATGGCCCGATGAGCAGCACCATGTCCATGCCCGGGATGCAAACTGGTGAAATCCTGGGCCACCAAAGTGGAGCATGTGAACCTAACCACTGTCATGGGGCCGGCACCTCAAAGGGTCCTTTTAATAATGGGAAAAAATAGAACCTAAATTTAAAACCTACTGCCTCTATAATGCACAAATAATGCCAGTGTGACTGCTAGGATTAATATGAAGTTGGTTTTGAAAGAACTGGCTTTTTTTCTGCTTTTTCTTCCCAAATCCTCCCAGTACATAGTTGCATATTTTAGTTGTGGGTCCTTCTAGTTGCAGCATGTGGGACGCCGCCTCAACGTGGCCTGATGAGTGGTGCCATGTCAGCGCCCAGGATCCGAACCAGTGAAACCCTGGGCCACTGAAGTGAGGAAGGGAACTTAACCACTCGGGCCCCGGGGCAGCCCCTAGATGTTTGTTTTAACATAGGATCAGTGATGAACTCTCTTTCCCTCGTTCTACATTTCTGGAACTGTGAAGTTAGCGCTTTGGAAGCTTAGCACTTTAGGACTATAAAGTTTAGACTAAATCTCTATACTAATATTACTTTCCCATTAGATTTCCAGCTTGTTGAGAACCAAGATGGTATAGTCTTTTTATAGTAAACCTCCCCATGCCTTCTGCACATAATCAGAACTTCTCAATGACCATTTGTTTTGCTAATTGGTAAAGAGTAATTGGTAAAAGTAAAATGCATGCTACATTTTAAAGACAATATGAAAAAAATACTGTAAAATATCTTGTTAATAATTTTTATATTGATTACATTTTAAAATGATACCATATTTTAGATATTAGACTAAATAAGATATATTATTAAAATTAATTTCAACAATTTTTTTCAGCTTTTTTAATGTGGCTACTAGAAAATTTAAAACTACAAAAAAGCACCTCAAGTTGCATTTCTATTAAACAACTTGACTTAAAGGATTGGGCTATGGAACTTCAATGATCCCTCCTTGCAGGTTTAAACAACAAAATCCTTCCCAACTGTTTGGGTTTAAATCTCTGCATTGCCACTTACTAGTTTTATGAACTTAGTCAAGTTACTTAAACTCTCTGTGTTTACTTTCCTCACTGGTAAAAATGGAGATGACAATAATAGCACCTACCTCATACGGTTGTCATATGGATTAAATGAATATGTGCGTGTAAGGCACTTGGAACTGTGCCTAGCACTCACTAGTGCTAGCTATTTTGGTTATCATTATTATTCACCATGGAGAGCAAAGTCGCAAACCTCGTCTTTACTGTGTGAAACACCTAGAGGAAAACGGGGAGTATCCTGCATAATTCCAAATATACTGTTGCTTAGTATTAAGTGATGTGTTATAAATATCCAAGCAGTTCAACGAATTTCAAGCTTTCATTCAGATGGACTGCGTTCTATATATTCATTCATTCAACTAATAAATATTCCTCGAACATCTACTATGTGCTTGGTACTTTTACAGAAGTTGCAGTCTTCATGGAGTTTACATCCTAGTAGGGGGCAGTAAAGCCGACGACCAATAAAGTCAGTCTGAACTACTTGGGATTTTTTTTTTTGAGAAAGATTAGCCCCGAGCTGACATCTGCTGCCAATCCTCCTCTTTTTGCTAAGGAAGACTGGCCCTGAGCTAACATCCATGCCCATCTTCCTCTACTTTATATGTGGGATGCCTGCCACAGCACGGCTTGGCAAGCTGTGCCATGTCCACACCCGGGATCTGAACTGCAAGCCCCAGCCCGCTGAAGCAGAACATGCGCACTTAACCCCTGCACCACCAGGCCGGCCTCCTACTTGGGATTTTTTAGATGAAATATTTAAAAGAGATCTTAAAAGCAAGTTCAAAAATTATACCAGCCCATTATTTTCCTAGTTTTTTCCCCACTCCCAGCACCCTCTCAAAAGAAAAATAAACCTAATCAGTAC
This sequence comes from Equus asinus, assembly GCF_041296235.1. NCBI lineage: Eukaryota > Metazoa > Chordata > Mammalia > Perissodactyla > Equidae > Equus > Equus asinus. Next base: position 12,821,456 of record NC_091814.1, read on the forward strand.
TCTGTACCACTATGCCAGTTAGTACCCACCCAGAGCTAGGGGGAAAGAAATATAACAAAGATGTGTTTAAGCTCATTACTTAAACCAAATGAAGGCATAAGATCCAGAGAATTCTTTCACATCTGTTTAAGAGTTTTAGAAAACATACAATCTGATGCAACATATTGTAGGGTTTTGCATTTTTTAAACTTAGATTTAATTGATAAGACAGCAAAAACAAATCTGTGCAACCCAGCAATTCCAATTCCATCCTCACATGTGTGCACTAAAGCAGGAATCAGCAAACTTTTTCTCTAGGGGATCGGGTAGTAAATATTTTACTCTTTGCAAGCCATCCAGTCTCTGTTGCAGCTACTCAGTAGGCCTGAAAACAGCCATAGACAGTATAGAAACAAATGAGCAGGGCTGCTCCAATAACGTTTTATTTATGGACACAAATTTTAATTTTCACATGTCACAAAATATTAGAGTTCTTTTGATTTTTTTAAAACCACTCAATAATGTAAAAACCATTCTTAGCTCCTGGGTCATGTGAAAACAGATGGAAAGCCTATGGACCAAGCCATAGTTTGCTAAGTCCTGCCCTAGAGAACTCTTCCACGTGCACAGAAGCAGCTATATATGAGAACATATGTAACATCGTTAGTTATATCAGCAAATAATTGGAAGCAACCTAAATATCTACAACAGGAGGATGAGAAATAAATGTTGGTATAACTGGAGCTTCGTAACATGGATAAATCTTACGAACATAATGTTGAAGGGAAAGCACAAATTACAGTACACTTCCATGCCATTTATATAGAGTTTTAAAATATGCAAAAATTATGTATTATATATGTTCTCATTTAACATATGTAATAAAAGTATGAAGAAATATACAGGAATGTTACACATGAAACTCATTTCCCTGGGCACGATGGCGGGGCGGGCGGGAGGCAGGGAGAGAAGGATGCCGTCAGAGAAGGGAGCACAGAGGGTTTCAACTGGATTGTTGTTTTGTTTTTTAAGTTGAATTCAGGTTCATGGATGTCCAGTCTTTATACCATGTTGTATACCTTAAATATTTAATAATAAGTAAAAAGGAATGTGTAGGTTTAATGTGAGTTTAGCAAATGGTTTGTCCTGTTTGGGGAAAGGGGGCTCAATTGTTTTTTTTTAAGATTTTATTTTTTTCCTTTTTCTCCTCAAAGCCCCCAGTACATGGTTGTATATTCTTCGTTGTGGGTCCCTCTAGTTGTGGCATGTGGGACGCCACCCCAGCATGGTTCGATGAGCAGTGCCACGTCCACGCTCAGGATTTGAACCAACGAAACACTGAGCCGCCTGCAGCAAAGCGCACGAACTTAACCACTCAGCCACGGGGCCAGCCCCAAGGGGGCTCAATTTTTATTAAAATACCCCAAAATTTAGGCTTGAGCCTAACATTTCATATCAAAAAGAAAAAATAATTGTTTCATTTTTGAAAACTGGACTGATTCTTAGGAGAAAACAGAAAATTGTACTGCATTCTTGCATAGTTAGCTAATGTAAATACCTTCAGGTAACAAACTGGTTATTATTTGTCTTTTTCAGAGAGTCAGAGAGTTGAGTCAGACTCTGACTTGTCTAACGGGCTCAGTCGGCTTTGCCCGTCTGCCCCAAGCTCCCCACTTCCAGAGCAGCTCCCACAGCCTTCCAGTGATCCACGTGCCCTGGGAATAGCGACTTCCCATCACCTGTTTCAACAGAGCCAACGGAAGTGTAAGCGACAATGACGTTAGTGTTTCTAGGTGTGAAAACCTAGCATGAATTTTCCCCTTTCTCTGGCAAAACTTCACAAAGCATTTTTTAATAAAAAGGAGCAAAAAAATTGCTTGATCTGTTCTTACTCACTTCAGAAACAGTCATCGCTAAAACTGTCTTTTGATCTAGAATCACTTGAGTAGTTATTCAAGGGTCTCCTACAGTCGCTTGTCCTCAGGTTACCGAAATCAGAGCTCCTTTCCTTCGGAGGCCCCAGAGCAGAGAAGCGTCAGCTGCCTCTGTGGGGCAGGTACTGCCCTCTAGTGCTTACACTTTTATAATGCGTTTTAAACACCATCTGACATCATACCACAGAAAGAGTCACAAATTAAATGACATCCTACTACCCCAAGATTTTTCATCTTCACTCTAGTGACTTTTGAGGCTAAGTCGTCTTTGTGGGGGGGCTGTCCTGTGCTTTGTTGGATGTTTAGCAGCATCCCTGATCTACCACTAGATGCAGTAGCACCCCAACTCCAGTTGTGACAAAAACATCTCCAGACATTGCTAAATGTCCCCTGGGGAGCAGAATCGCTCCTGGTTGAAAACCACTGTATTAGCCAAAACATTCACATCAGTCCTGAAAATTATGAGCAAAAAAAATCTTTTCTAGACTGATTCCTTTGAGTGAGATAAAGGAGAATTTCATCTCTGCATGAAAAACAAAAAAAAATAGACACAATATTTTCAGCTCTCCTCCTCCTACCCAAAGTCCCAGCTAGTGGGAAACTCTTTAAACCTTTAACTTTCGGTTCCAGCTTTACTTTTTAGATCTGTTCACTTCTCTTCAAAGTGCTTAGAAAACAAAGCTTGCACTTCTAACCGAATGCAGGGAATACGGTAGAGAAAGCGGTGGGGGAGGTATGTGGGTCTGTAATGCGTTCTAGCAAAACGTGGAGGGCCAGCGTGAACAACACCGGCAACCGAGAATCTGTATTGATTGTAAATATAATATGAAAATTCCTATAAAAAATCAAAAGAGGTTTTAAATCTGGATTTTAGAAAGTTATATTAGGAGGGTTTATTCAGATCTGCCATGAATGATCATTCCTCCCGTTAGCGCATGATGCTTATAAATCCTGATTCTAAGAATTGTAAAGACTACAAATGACTGAGGACTAGATATTTTAAAAACAAAAAAGTAGTTTGGACAGGCACTGAATGTAACTTCCTCCCCTCGCCAAATTTCCTACTGACTTAATTGGTTTCACTGAAGAAAAAAACAAGAAATAAGAATCAATAAATAATTTTAATTCACATAGGATTAAAAATATATCACTTTTTATTAACACATTCAGATCTGATATTTGATTTATTACTTAGTGAAATTGAAAGTATTATAGCTCTACAATTGTCAAGCTCTTATTAGCAGAAATTTGGGCCAGAAATCTGTCTCAGCTGCGCGGAGCAGTTTGCGATCAATCCCCGTCCTCCTCTTCGTGGCTGTTGCTTTACTGACTCTGTTTATATTGGTTTCATCCCATCCTCTCTAATTAGAGTTAACCAGAAAGTCTTCTAATCATACAATAAAGCAAGGCCCAAGTAGGTTTTAGGCTTTGATCTTTTAAAGGACAACCAGATGATTTAGACTATATATTCAAAACCACAACATAGAAAAGTTAACATGACTTGGATCAAAGTAAAAAGCTAAAGGAAAACACAAAATCTGGAAAGATATGGCTCTGATCAGAGAGAGAAGAGAGATATATGCCACCCAGTGATATTATTTGAGTAATTTTGTATAACTTTTTTAATTATACAAAAAAAATCAGGTTATTCTGTGATATGCAATTATTTTAAAGCATCCAGAAGATTTTTTTAAAAACAGGAAATTATTATAGAAATTAGTTTATGTTTTCATTGCTACTTTCATAGCACTTTAAACTCTTTCGTGAAGGAAAGTATTTCCTGTTTTTGATTTAAAGGAACTGTGGTCGGCAGAATAATTACCCGACTCCTCCTCAGAAGTTCATGTCCTGATCCCCAGATCCTGAGAGTATGTTACTTTACATAGCAAAAGGGATTCTGCAGGTGTGATTAAGGAGTCTGAGATCGGACGATTATCCTGGATTATCTGCTGGGCCCAGTGCAATCACAAGGGTCCCTACAAGTGGAGGAGGGAGACAGGAAAGTCAGAGGAGACATGATGATGGGCGCGGAGGTCAGAGTGATGCAATGCTGGATTTGAAGATACAGAGGGTACGAGTTTAGGAATGTGGACAGCGTTTAGAAGCTGGAAAAGGCGAGGAATGGACTCTCCACTAGAACTTCCAGAAGGGACACAGCCCTGCCGACACTGTGATTTTAGCCCAACACCCGTTTCAGACTTCTGACCTCCAAAACCGTAAGAAAATTACTTTGTACTGTTTTAAGTGACTAAGTTTGTGGCAATTTGTTACAAAAGCAGTAAGAAACTAATACAGGGGGCCAGCCTGGTGGCATAGTGGTTAAGTTCGTGCACCTCACTTCGGTGGCCCGGGATTCACAGATTCGGATCCCGTGTGCGGACCTACACACCCCTCATCAAGCCATGCTGTGGTGGCCTTCCACAAAGTAGAGGAAAATTGGCACAGGTGTTAGCTGAGGAACCATCTTCCTCAAGCAAAAAGAGGAAGATTGGCAACAGAGGTAAGCTCAGGGCCAATCTTCCTCACAAAAAAAAAAAAAAAAGAGGAAACTAATACAGGAACATTTCATTAATTTTTAGTACTTTTAATAGCCTGTTAAATCAGAATTTCAGCATTTAATCAATACGTCTCACATTATTATCACGTTTGTGTTTTTAAAACATGTGCTTTCTCGGGGCTGGCCCCGTGGCCGAGTGGTTAAGTTCGCGCTCTCCACTGCAGGTGGCCCAGTGTTTCGTTGGTTCGAATCCTGGGCGCGGACATGACACTGCTCATCAAACCACGCTGAGGCGGCGTCCCACATACCACAACTAGAAGGACCCACAACAAAGAATATACAACTATGTACCGGGGGGGGGTTTGGGGAGAAAAAGGAAAAAAAATAAATAAAATAAAATGTTTAAAAAAAAAAATGTGCTTTCTCTAGTTGCTAGTAACTATCATGTTTTCACTAAAATAGACTTGTTTACATTCAAGTAAATAACATATCCCAAGATTAAAACCTGGAGCCTAATACACATACAATGAGGAGCATGCACTCTAGCATCGTGACACAAATTTAGTGGATGTGACACATGCATTTAAATATGTGGTAAGAGCTACCTATCAAATCTCAAGAGATAAAATAAGTCTAGTAGCCCAACCATACTGGCTGTTAACCTGAAATATGATTCAGAAAATAGAACCTGACTTCAGAAGACAAAAATGGTGAAGTTAACAATGCTACTTTGATGTGACCCTTTAGCAGAAAGCTGACCTTTTTAGTGGTTGTTAAAAACAACCAGTTAAGTCACTGTAGGAGAGAGCTGAGCTTGATAAATTATGAAAAATAGGCCTATCCCCTTAACGTAGATAGAGAGAACTGGCTGACAATGGATGCTCATCTCATTTCACTAGTACTTTAACAGTGAAAGCTGCCGCTGTGAAGGCTTGCTGCTCTGCCTCGTTCTGATGTATCGATTCCCAGTGGTCCTCTTGATGGCAAGCATCCACACCGTCTTCCTCATCATGGAGAGGTATTATTCAGATGCTCTTTAAGGAATTATAATCACAATCTTCAAGGGTCATAATACCTTCAAATAACTAAAACAATGGCATATACCCCTCCAAAGAAAACAACTTTCCTTCCTCAGCCAACCCACTGACAAATTTGGAAAAGATACAATTCCAAACATAATGTTCATTGTCGCTTATGATTTGGACTCTTGAAACTTTATGAAGAAGACTCTGTACACAGACTATTTCCTCATCTTTTCCAAAGTCCTTATGAAAAACAAGAATACTTAATCCAGATGCTGTTTCCTAAATTGGCCAAAATGTGTTATTCCCTGATTTGAAATGTAAGAAATTATTTTAGCTTAGCATTTATAGTTTAAGAAAGTCAGCTTCAGAAATTCGAGTTTCACCTCCTCCTGTCGTGTTTCAATATCATCTGGCCTTTCAATAAGAACATGAGGGGCCAGCCCGGTGGCGCAGCGGTTAAGTTCGCATGTTCCACTTCTGCGGCCCAGGCTTTGCTGGTTCAGATCCCGGGTGCCAACATGGCACCGCTTGGCAAGCCATGCTGTGGCAGGTGTCCCACATATTAAAAAAAGTAAAGGAAGACGGGCATGGATGTTAGCTCAGTGCCAGTCTTCCTCAGCAAAAAGAGGACGATTGGCAGCAGATGTTAACTCAGGGCTAATCTTCCTCAAAAAAAAAAAAAAAGAACATGACTTCATTTCTTCTTAGCCGATGGTCATTTAGCATATTGACTTTTAAAATAGTGTCCTCAGAGTAAATTAATTCGTTACAGAACATTTTCTTTATCTTCAGCTGGCATCAATGTGGGCCTCAGGTGTCCTTTGTACTAAGCAGTTTAATCTGAATTGGCAATATATGAACTATATATGTATAGTCATTTGAGGATTTTACTGTATTTCTCTTATGGAATGCTTTACACAATTAATTTTTTTCTCCTTCCTTGATATGGTTAAATGCCTCTAGAGAACTTTATGCTTTATGTCTAAACAACAAATACAGTGTGGGTTTAAGTGAAAATATTTCAAGAAAAGTAAACTCTAGCCATTTTTAACCTATACTTGAAATTTTCCCTTTCTTGCACTTCTGTAATGAGGCAAATAATAATAACTAAGGGGATTATAAAAACTTAAACAAGCATTATAAACAAGGCACTGCCACAGAAGGTGGAAGATGCAAGGACAATTCCTGACCTCCAGGGGTTTCCCCTTTGGTGCAGACAGGAAGAATAACGATAGGAGGCTGAGTAACAGCCACATCATCAGGGAGCTCTAGACAAGCAACCAAAGGATAGGCAGGAGAAAGACCGCATCCAGAGAGATCCATAAAAGAAACTGCCCTGGGGAGGGAGAGGATCTTAACGAGTACAGATGGGGGATTCTAGGCAACGGGGAAAGTGTGAGGAAAACCAGAGAGATATGGCCATATTAGCTTCCTAGAGTTGCCATCACAAAGTACCACAAACTGAGTGGCTTAACACAACAGAAACTTATTCTCCCTTAGTTCTGAAAGCTAGAAGCCCGAAATCAAGGTGTAAGCAGGGCTATGCTCATTCTAAAAGCTTTAGAGGAGGATCTTCTTTGTCTCTTCCTAGCTTCTGTGGTTGCCTGCAATCTTGGGTGTTCCTTGCCTTATAGAAGCACCACTCCAATCTCTGCCTCCATGGTTGCATTCTCCTTGTGTGTCTCTATTTTCACATGGCTGTCCTTCCTTATAAGGACACCAGTCATATTGGATTAGGGCCCACCCTAATCCAGTATGACCTCGTCTCAACTTGATTACATCTGCAAAGATTCTACTATTTCCATTAAAGGAGAAATCAAAAGATGTCTGGGGGCCGGCCGGCCCCATGGCGGAGTGATTAAGTCCATGCACTCTGCTTCAGTGGCCCAGGGTTTGGATCCTAGGCACGGACACGGCACTGCTCATTAGACCATGTTGAGGCAGCGTCCCACATGCCACAACTGGAAGGACCCACAACTAAAATATACAACTATGTACTGAGGGGATTTGGGGAGAAAAAAGCAGAAAAAAAAAAAAAGGTTGGCAACAGTTGTTAGCTCAGGTGTCAATCTTTAAGAAAAAAAAGATATCTGGAGACAAATGAAAATGATAACATATCAAACCAACTCATATGGGATGCAGCAAAAGCCATATTAAGAGGGAAATTCATTGCAATACAGGCACACCTGAATAAACAAGAAAAATCCCAAATAAGCAATTTCAAATTACACCTAACTGAATCAGAAAAAGAAGAACAAACAAAGCCCAAAGTCAGCAAAAGGAGAGAAATAATAAAAATCAGAGCAGAAATAAATGCTATTGAAACAAAAAAGGCAGTAGAAAGGATAAATGAAACAAAGAGCTGGTTCTTTGAGAAGATAAATAAAATTGACAAACCCCTAGCCAGACTTACAAAGAAAAAAAGGGAGAAAGCTCAAATAAACAAAATCAGAAACGAAAGAGGAGAAATAACAACAGACTCCAAAGAAATACAACAGATTATAAGAGAATACTACGAAAAACTATATGCCAACAAAATGGATAACCTAGAGGAAATGGATAAATTCTTAGACTCTTACAACCTCCCAAAGCTGAGTCAAGAAGAAACAGACAATCTGAATAGACCAATCACAAGGAAAGAGATTGAAATAATAATCAAAAGCAGCCCGAAGAATAAAACCCAAGGACCAGACGGCTTTCTGGGGGAATTTTACCAAACTTTCAGAGAGGATTTCATACCTATCCTTCTCAAGCTACTCCAAAAAATTAGGGAAGATGGAACACTTCCTAACTCATTCTATGAGGCCAACATCTCTCTGATACCAAGGCTAACAAGGACAGCACAAAAAAGGAAAACTACAGGCCAATATCACTGATGAACATAGATGCAAAAATCCTCAAGAAAATTTTGGCAACCGGAATTCAGCAATACATCAAAAGGATCACACATCATGATCAAGTGCGATTCATACCAGGGACACAGGGATGGTTCAGCATCTGCAAATCAATCAGCGTGATACACCACATCAACAAACTGAGGAATGAAAACCACATGATCATCTCAATAGATGCAGAGAAAGCATTTGACAAGATCCAACAGCCATTTATGATAAAAACTCTTAACAAAATGGGGATAGAAGGAGATTACCTCAACAAAATAAAGGTCACATATGACAAACCCACAGCCAACATCATACTCGATGGGCAAAAACTGAGCGCCATCCCCCTGAGAACAGCAACAAACAAGGATGCCCTCTGTCACCACTTTTATTCAACATAGTACTGGAGGTTTTGGTCAAAGCAGTTACGCAACAGAAAGGAATAAAAGGAATCCAAATAAGGAGTGAAGAAGTGAAACTCTCGCTGTTTGCAGACGACGTGATCTTATATATAGAAAATCCCAAAAAATCCACTGGACAACTAATAGAAATAATTAACAAGTACAATAAAGTTGCACAGTACAGAATCAACTTACAAAAATCAGTTGCTTTTCTATACTCCAATAACGAACTTACAGAAAGAGAACTCAAGAATACAATTCCATTTGCAATTGCAACTGAAAGAATAAAGTACCTAGGAATAAATTTAACCAAGGAGGTGAAGGACTTATACAATGAAAACTATAAGACATTACTGAAAGAAATTGAGAGTGACATAAAGAGATGGAAAGAAATTCCTTGCTCATGGATTGGAAGAATAAACATAGTTAAAATGTTCATATTACCAAAAGCAGTCTACAGATTCGATGCAATCCCTATCAGAATCCCAATGACATTCTTCATGGAAGTAGAGCAAAGAATCCTAAAATTCATGTGGGGCAACCAAAGATCACTAAGGCAGTCCTGAGAAAAAGCTACATATTTCCAAATGAGGTCACATTCACAGGTAGCGAAGGTTAGGACTTGAACACATCTTTTTGGGGGATATAATTCAACCCACAACATATAGTAATAAGAAGTTCAGTGTGGCTAGAAAGTAGACTACATCTGTGGAAAGAATGGAAATAATATAGGAAAGAGGAGTTGGTCTGTAGAGGAAAGCAATGAGGGTACCACAGAATATTTTTAAATAAAAGAGTATTACTAATTAAATTATCCATTTAGGAAAATTAATTTGTCACTATTATAAAAAACTCATTGTAGTAGAAAAAGGAATAGGCAAAGTCAGAAAGCTACACTAGGAATAGAGAGATTGTGATGCCTCAAATAAAATGGTCTCATAAAGTTTACAAAGAAAGGGACATACAAGAGAGACTTGATCCCGGGAGATAAGAGATGAAGTAAGACTGAATTTGGGGACTAGGAGAATAGTGGTACGATTATTATCATTGTTATATTAATGGCATTCTGGAATTGCATTCTAACACCAATTCCCTGACACTAACTGGGTATCCTACAATTCAACTCTGACCCTAACTACCCAGAGTCAGTGCAGACCCCAAAAGTTAAGTGCAAAGTCTTTCACCAGACTGTCCCCACTTCAGACACCAGCCACAAGTTTTGGGTATCCCCAAGCCACCCACACTTCTGCCCTGCTGACTACAAATTCAGGGGTTCTTGCAACCCCTTCAGGTTTGACAATTTGCTAGAACCACTCACAGAACTCACTGAAAACACTACAGTTAAGATTGCAATTTTATTATAAAGAATACAGTTCAGGAACAGCCAAATGCAAGAGACACATAGGGCAAGGCCTGGGGCGGAGGAGACGGGGCACACAGAGCTCCCATGCCCTCTCCTTATGGAACCCAGCGCATCACCCAGCACATCAGTGTGTTCACGAACAAGGAAACTCCACCGAGTGCCGGATCCAGAGTATTTATTGGGATTTTATTATGTAGGCACGACTGATTGAATCATTGGCCACGAGACTGAACCCAATTTCCGGCCTCTCTCCTCTCCCAGGAGGTTGGGGGTGGGGAGTGGGAGAATGGGGCTACAAGTTCCAACCCTCTAATCATGTGCTTGGTTTTCCTGGTGTGGCCAGCCCCTCACTTGAAAATATCTAAGGGCCCACCATTGGCCACTTCTTTAGCATAAATTCAGGTATGGTGGGAAGGCACTTGGAATGAATAACACAAGACACTCCCATCACTCAGGGAATTCGAAGTTTTTGAAGCTTGTGCCAGGAACCAGGGACAACGACCAGACATATTCTTTATTGTATCACACACATATTAATAACTAATATTTATTAAGGACTTGATTTAACACTCTCACAACCTTATTATTATCTCCATTTTACAGATGAGGAAATTAAGTCTCAGGGGTCATAAAATGAGCCCCCAAATCATAATACTAGTAAATGGTAGAGTAAGAATTTGAAGCCAGGTCAGTTTACTCCAGAGCCTGTGCTGGTGACCACAATGCATACTTCCTCCCTGTGCATCCTCGAGCAAGGCACTTAACCTCTCCAGACTCTCTAGTCAAATGAAGAGGCTGGACTCCATGATTACCAATGTTCCTTTCAATGCCAATGTTTCCTGTTTTCATTTAAATTGTTTCAAAACATCATTCTTACTGGCTGCATAATATGCCACTTATGAGTAAATGATAATTTACTATTACCCTGCTTTTGGATATTTAGGCTGCTTCCAGTTTTTCCTTAATATAATTACCCCTGCAATGAACATCCTGGTGCACTATCTGCTTTACAGATTATGTTCTTAGAATAAATTCTTAGAAATAATCCTATCCAAATCTATTTCAGTAATGAGGATTTAAAAAAATGTTTGTTAATCTGAGAATTTAAAATGTATCATTTTAATATACCAGCTCTTAAAAAGCAATATTACAGGGACTGGCCTCGTGGCGGAGTGGTTAGGTTCGCGCGCTCTGCTGCAGGCGGCCCAGTGTTTCGTTGGTTCGAATCCTGGGCGTGGACATGGCACTGCTCATCAACCACGCTGAGGCAGCGCCCCACATGCCACAACTAGAAGGACCCACAACGAAGAATATACAACTATGTGCCGGGGGGCTTTAGGGAAAAAAAATAAAAAATCTTTAAAAAAAAAAAAAAAGCAGTATTACGGAGCCAGCCCTGTGGCCGAGTGGTTAAGTCGCATGCTCTGCTTCAGCGGCCCAGGGTTTCGCCAGTTTGGATCCTGGGCGTGGACATGGCACTGCTCATCAAGCCACGCTGAGGTGGCATCCCACATGCCACAACTAGAAGGACCCACAACTAAAAATACACAACCATGTACCAGGGGGCTTTGGGAGAAAAACGAAAAATAAAATCTTTAAGAAAAAAAAAGCAATATTATGCTATAATAGGAATTTAGTAAAAAAAAAAAAAAGTAATACATTTTACTTTTTCATGATTTCTTTAAAGTTTTTATCATTACTTTTTTATATCAGGTCTGCATCTCCTTATCTTCATAAAATTAAAGTTTTTAATCACAGTAACAATTAATAAGAAAAGAAGATAACACATTTTACTTATACCTGATTACTTTAAAATTTTAATACCTTGTTCATTGATGTATTGCTAGGGCCTGGAACATAGAATCAATAAATACTTCTTGAATGAATAAATTTATCTTGCTCTTTTTTGTTTCTTCCTTTAGATCAATGTTAGAAAAAATTTTTAGTTCCCCTCTTAAAAAATTCCAGTCATATTCTTTACAGAATTAGAACAAAGAATCCTAAAATTCATATGGGGCAACAAAAGACCCCGAATTTCTAAAGCAATCCTGAGAAAAAAGAACAAAACAGGAGGCATCACAATCCCTGACTTCAAAACATACTACAAAGCTACAGTAATCAAAACAGCATGGTACTGGTACAAAAACAGGTGGACAGATCAATGGAACAGAACTGAAAGCCCAGAAATAAAACCACACATCTATGGACAGCTTATCTTTGACAAAGGAGCTGAGGGCATACAATGGAGAAAAGAAAGTCTTTTCAACAAATGGTGCTGGCAAAACTGGAAAGCCACATGTAAAAGAATGAAAATTGACCATTCTTTTTCACCATTCACCAAAATAAACTCAAAATGGATCAAAGACCTAAAGGTGAGACCTGAAACCATAAGGCTTCTGGAAGAAAACGTAGGCCGTACACTCTTTGACATCAGTAGTAAAAGGATCTTTTCGGACACCATGCCTTCTCAGAGAAGGGAAACAATAGAAAGAGTAAACAAATGGGACCTCATCAGATTAAAGAGCTTCTTCAAGGCAAATGAAAACAGGATTGAAACAAAAAAACAACCCACTAACTGAGAAAAAATATTTGCAAGTCATATATCTGACAAAGGCTTAATATCCTTAATATATAAAGAACTCTCGCAACTCAACCACAAAACATCAAACAACCCAATCAAAAAATGGGCTGGAGACATGAACAGACATTTCTCCAAAGAAGATATACTGATGGCCAATAGGCACATGAAAAGATGTTCATCATCGCTGATCATCAGGGAAATGCAAATCAAAACTACACTAAGATATCACCTTACACCCGTTAGAATGACAAAAATCTCTAAAACTAATAGCAACAAATGTTGGAGAGGTTGCGGAGAAAAAGGAACCCTCATACACTGCTGGTGGGAATGCAAACTGGTGCAGCCACTATGGAAAACAGTATGGAGATTCCTCAAAAAACTAAAAATAGAACTACCATACGGTCCAGCCATCCCACTACTGGGTATTTATCCAAAGAGCCTGAAGTCAGCAATCCCAAAAGTCCTGTGCACCCCAATGTTTATTGCAGCACTGTTCACAATAGCCAAGACGTGGAAGCAACCTAAGTGCCCATCAACAGACGAATGGATAAAGAAGATGTGGTACATATATACAATGGAATACTACTCAGCTGCAAAACAGAACAAAATCATTCCATTTGCAATAACATGGATGGACCTTGAAAGAATTATGTTAAGTGAAATAAGCCAGCGAGAGAAAGATAATCTGTGTATGACTCCACTCATATGAGGAATTTAAAACTATGGACCAAGAACAGTTTAGTGGATACCAGGGGAAAGGTGGGGCGGGGGGGTGGGCACAAAGGTTGAAGTGGTGCACCTACAACATGACTGACAAACATTAATGTACAATTGAAATTTCACAAGATTGTAACCTATCAATAACTCAATAAAAAAAATTAAATAAATAAATAAAAAATTCCAGTCATGGGACTAGCCTGATGGCGTAGTGCTTAAGTCTGCACACTCCTCTTCAGTGCCAGGGGTTCACAGGTTCAGATCCCAGGCACAGACCTAGCACTGCTCATCAAGCCACACTGTGGTGGCATCCCACATAAAATAAAGGAAGATTGGCACAGATGTTAGCTCAGCAACAATCTTCCTCAAGCAAAAAGGGAGATCAGCAACAGATATTAGCTCAGGGCCAATCTTCCTCACCAAAAAACAAAAGCAAAAACAAAAACAAAAATACCATTAGGAATTTAAAGGGGAATTATATTGAGTTTTTAAGTTGATTTAATGTGGGCTGAAATCTTTACAACGTTTAGGCTTTCCATCCAAAATTTAGCATGCCTCTCCTTTTATTCAGTGGTGAAAAACTAAGGGCATTTCTATTAAAGGGTGTTTCCAATATTTTTTCTCTCTGGTAATAGTTTGATAGTTTGGATTATATAAATCAAACACACTCCTCATTGAGAGCATGCCTGTGAATTTTCCTTGTTGAAATGATGAATGAGATCTTTTTTCGTTACCTAATTATTCAGAACATTAGTATTTGTTCCTGAACTACTTTATTAATTCAAATGTTTAGTTTAACATAAAAATTCCATCATCTACTTTTATTTGTCTACTATCTTATTGCATTAGTCAGAAATTCCAAAACTATTTTAAATTATAGAAGCTGAGAGGCCGAATATACAAAGGCACAATGCCCAGGCCACATAGAAAATAAAACCTTGACCAACAAGCTGGAGCCACCTGCCCAGGAAACCCACCCCGTCTCTACAATAAACAGCTCAGGAAACCAGCCTGCTGTAAGTCAGACTTGCAAGAAGTCAGGTTGCCACCTATCCTGACATCTCAAGAAGCTGTCCAATAACTGCTGTAACAACCAGCCCAAAATGTCCAGGACTTGATTAATAACTGACAGCTTCCCTAATTTTGGTCCCTCCCCACTTCCAACGTGGGACCAACTAGAGAAAGCTAAATATGTTCCCCTAACCAATCACACAAGGATGCCCTGTTTCCAGTTAGCCTGCCTACATCTTCCCTGTGCCAACAGCCTCAAATCAGGGCACACCGGAAGTCTTCTCATTTTTCCACTATAAAGCTTTCCCACTCCTCTGCCTGCGTTTGAGTCTCTGACGAACCTCCAGCGACTGTGGCTGACTCCCTTGCTATAGCAAGCTCTGAATAAATAGCCTTTGCTTTTCTAATTTGTTTGGTCTTCATTTATTTGCACAGACAATAGCAGGCATCCTTAACTTTGCTCCTCATTTTAATGGAAACATCCTTAAGTTTTTGCCATTAAGGGTAATATTGTTGTTCTGGAAAAGATTTTATCATGTTGAGGTATCCTTCCATTCCATTCCTAAGAAATATTTAAAATAGAATGTTTACCTTTATCAGATATCTTTTATATTGTATTTTTCATATTCAATGTTTTAAGATTAGATTTCTTATTATTGAACCATCCTCAAATTTCTGAGATAAGCATTTCTCAGCTATGACAAATCATTCTTTCAATAGACCGTAACAATTACTTGCTCAGTTTTAAATTTAAGATTTGAAGTCTATATTTATAGGTAAGGCTCATTTTTAGTATTCAGTGTTAATCTTACTAGTTTTATTTTTCAATGGATAATTTTATTTTCAGACTGAGAGGGGATCTTCTAGGTAACTAAAAAAGATGAACCAGAATATTAGCAGCCAGTTATAATTACAAAGGAATAATAAATAAACGCCTCACCTTTAAGAGTGCAAGAATTCAAATGTGTTCAAAAGTGAAGTGAAAATAAACCTACTTGTAAATTTCTGCTCTAATTAAATAGAAAACCATTATTTTAAGTGTTGTCTTCATCTGGAAATTCTCTACTGTAGAGAACCATAGCACTCAGCTAGAGAGAGAAAACTCTGTTGATATTAGAGATAGACCTTAAGACTTCTCAGGAATAGGAATAGTAAATATATATAATAACGCTTTCTTTTAATACTACCTATTCCTGTATTAAGTGATAGCATATGTTTTACAGATCATATTAATACACGTTTAAAATTTAACTTCATGAAGTTAATATCTTGATGTTAATGATATTAATATTTTAAAATAATTAGATAAAGGGAAAATATAAATCATAAGAATTTAACATATGCTAAAAAAGATATCATAAATCATTGGCAAAGGGATAGATTATTCAATAATAAGTAGAGTTGGAAAAACTAACAATTTGGGGGTGTGGAGAGACAAAAAAGACTGTCCAAAGAATGAGCCAGGGGGCTCTCTCAAGGTTACCTGACAACGTGCTGGCTGGTAACTGAAGGTGTCACTTTCACCTCCCCGCAGTCTCCAGGTGCTGGGCAGCCAGTGTTCCCGGCAGCTCTCTAAAGAGCTGGCACCCAAGCTCAGGCTTTTTGACACCTGAATTCAGCTCCCCTCTCAAGGTCATTCCCATGTGGGACCACAGCAAATCTGGTACACTCAAGCAAGCACACCACTCTCCTGGACAGCGAGCGCAGGACCCCATGAATCCTGCTGACCATTCTATTTACGAATACCTGCTTGAGCCAAATAATGCTTGCTTTCTGGTGTTTACGTGAGCCCTCTGCTTAAGGAAATGGGTTTAAACCCTGACCTCATATTACGCACCAAAACTATTCTAGAAGGTCAACAAGTCAATAGAGATAATCAAGACAATGAAAACTAGAATAAAGTGGAAATAAATGACTATCAAATCTCTGGAGGGTGAGACCAATTTCTAGGCTTCAGAAAACAAGATAAATCACAAATGAAAACACAAATTGATCTACTATATAAATATTTTAAACTTTCATATAACCAAAATAAAAAGATAAGGAATAGTAGAAATACTTTCATCTAGTATGACAATTAACATCCCTAGTACACAGAGAAATTAATACCATTGATTTTTAAAAATAAAACCATAAAAGCCCAACTGATAAAGGTTATAAACAATCTACAAAAAGGAACATGCAACTAGTAATCAAAGAAATGCAAATGCAAGCAACAGTGAGGCACGTTTTTACCTGCTTTCCCTCCTGCCTTTCCCACAGCTCCTTCTTCACCTCTTTCGCTCTTCATCTCCCCGACTTGGGCACGTTGAAGTGCTCCAGGACTCCAGTACTTAGACTTCTCTTCTATCTATACTCATTCCCTAATGATCTCATCCAGTCTCACGGCTTTAAATAGTATCTATTTACCAGTGATTCCCAGAACTTATATCTCCAGCTCGGACTGGAATATACGGCTGCCTACTTGCCATCTCCACTTGGATTTTTTTTTTTTTTTTTTGAGGAAGATTAGCGCTGAGCTAACTACTGCCAATCCTCCTCTTTTTGCTGAGGAAGGCTGGCCCTGAGCTAACATCCGTGCCCATCTTCCACTGCTTTATACATGGGACGCCTACCACAGCATGGCGTGCCAAGTGGTGCCATGTCTGCACCCAGGATCCAAACCGGCGAACCCCAGGCCGCCGAGAAGCAGAACGTGCACACTTAACCGCTGTGCCACCAGGCCGGCCCCTCCACTTGGATTTTTAACAAGTGGCTCAAATTTAGTGTAAATCTTTTTCAGTCTGATCTACTGATACTGTGTCTCTCACCTAAACCAGCCTCTCCTGCAGCCTTCCCTTCTTCAGTTAATGGCAACTCTATTCTTCCTGTTGCTCAGGTCAAAATCTTGGTACCATCCTGATTCCTCTCTTTCTCTCATGTGCCACATCTGATCAGTCAGCAATTACTGTCAGCTCCACCTCCAAAATACACCCAGAATTCAGTTCACTTCTCACCACCCCCAGGATCCAAGCCACCATCGTCTGTCACCTGGGTGACTGCAATAGCCTCCTAACTGCTGTCCTGGCTTCTGCTTCCCCCTTCCGCTGTTCTCAGGAGAGCAGCAGAAGAGAACCTGTTAAAACCCAAGGGAGATGCTCTCACTCCTTTGCTCAGTTCTCCAATAGTTGCCCCATTCCCATTCAGAGTAAAAGCCAAAGACCTTCCAAGCCCTGCATGGTCTATCTCCTTCTTACCCTACACCACTGCTTATCTCCTGACCTCGTCTAACACTGCTATCCATCTTGCATACTCTGTTCCAGCCACATGGCCTTGATGTCCCTCCAACACACCAGCCGTACTCCTGCTACAGAGGCTTTCTTTCCTCTTGCTATCCCTTATCTGGAAAGTTCTTACCAAGATAACAAATGGTTAGCTTTCTCATTTCCTTTGGGTCATTACTAAAAACTTGCCCTTACTTTTCCTCCTCTCCTTCCCTTCCTTTCCTGAACAATTCAGTCCTAACCACATTAGGTGGCGCAGAGCAAGATAGACTGACCCATAGTGGTATGTCTGCCAAGCAGGATAAATAAGAAGGGTGCCCATGCAGAGGGGTGGCCTGGCATGGGGTTTCAGACCTGAGCAAGGAGAGGGTATGCTGACATGGAGTGTGGGAGCCCAAATGGGGTCAGAAAGGCATCAAGGCAGAGAAAGGGATGGCAGCAGAGGAAAAGATTGACTACACACACAGGGTTTGATCAAATAAGCAAATAAATTGAGGATAAAGGCAGCTAGATTTCTCACTGTCAGAGTATAGAGGTACAAAAACGGAAAGGAATAAAAACAGAATGAACCCTGAGATGTTGGATTGAAATTAGAGTGAACTCGGGGCCGGCCGGGTGGCACAGCGGTTAAGTTGCACGTTCCGCTTAGGCAGCCCCGGGATTCACCAGTTCGGATCCCAGGTACGGACATGGCACTGCTTGGCACGCCATGCTGTGGTAGGCGTCCCACATATAAAGTGGAGGAAGATGGACACGGATGCTAGCTCAGGGCCAGTCTTCCTCAGCAAAAAGAGGAGGATTGGCAGCAGAAGTTAGCTCAGGGCTAATCTTCCCCCCCAAAAAAAGAAAGAAAGAAAGAAAGAAATTAGAGTGAACTCATTGTTTTCAATGTAGATACAAATAAATATACGTGTATACTGTTTGTATATATGTGTAAGTAAATGTTCATACTCACATACACATATTCTCAGTCCATTGAGAGGGCCCGGGAGGAGCAACATCCCAATAGCAAGGAGCACACCTAGCACCAAGAGTGTGGCTTCAAAATAGCATTCTCAAGGCCTCCTTCGAGAAGTGGCAGATTCCAGGGCTGGGGCAGGAAAGCACAAGATAAGCCTGGAACATCTTGGTGTGCCAGAAAGCAAGGAAGTGCTCAAAGAATGATATGAGCATGTCAAAAGAACACAGAAGCTTAACTTGAAGGGGGTTCCAATGGGCAAATCTGAGAACAATTTGAAGACCAAAATAATGATACTAATTCATTGACTAAAATAGGAAACTATGAGCTCATATAGATATAAATAAACAAACTGAAAGTTTAATGAGGAATGTGATCAACTATCTCCCCACAAAATACTTAATTACAAAGAGAAGACAAGTAACTTCACAGTGGAGAAGCTTGGAAGATACCATCTACATCAAGTGATCAAAGTAAACGCTACCAGTAATGGGACAAATAGAAATTAGGTGTGCCATCTGATAAGATGCAACAAGAACGCAGCATTACTTGTCTGATATCCTGCCAAAAATGCATAACCCTAAGTCTAATCATGAGGAAACAGCAGACAAACCAAAATTAAGGGATATTCTCCAAAATAAGTGGCCTGGGATCTTCAAAAGTGTCAAGGTCATAAAAGTTGAAGAAACACTGAGAAACTGTTTCAAACTGAAGGAGACTAAAGAGACATGGTAACTAAATGCAACAACTTATGCTGTAGAGCAGGAGCCCTTGGGATAAAGGGCATTATTGAGACAAAGAGCAAAATTTGACTAGGGTACGAGGATAGGACAGTATTAATGTATCAATGTCAGTACCCCTATTTTGATGGTTACATTTTGATTCTGTAGGAGAATGTTTTTGTTTGTAGGAAAGACAAGCTAAAGCATTTGGGAGGTGGGGCATTATATGGGTCAGTGATTCTTAAATGGTTCAGGAAAAAGTTTTTGCTACTATACTTGCAAGTTTTCTATGGGGCTGTTATTTAAAGGTAAAATATTTTTTAAAAAACTTGTCACCTACTCAATGAGACCTTTACTAGCCACTCTAACTAAAATGCTCACGCCAATGACACTTCATATTCCCCATCCTGCTTTAGTTTTTTCCTTTAGCACACATTTTTATTCATTTATCTGGTTGATTGTTTCACCCAGGAGGATCTGTGAGGGCAGGAATTTTTGTGTTATTCACTGCTGTGTCCTGAGCATTTAGAACACTGCCTAGAGCAAAATAAGTGCTCCGCAGATATTTAATGAATAAAGGAACGAAGAAGCCTATTAAATAGTAAATATTTTCAGAAAGATAATAACCATTACAAGGACAGGGGAAGTAAAACTGTTACTCTCATCATCGATGATGCATTCTTAAAGAAGTCCTTTTGGAAAACAATTTGGCAATTAAGAGGCATAAAAATATTAATATCCTTTAACCCACAAATTCCACTTTTGGGAATGCATTCTAAGGAACTATCTTAAAATATGGGACAGCAACCACAGTGTCAAGCTGTTCACTGCAGTGTTATTTACACAAAGAGAGAGAAATGTGCAAAAAAAAATTGGATAAATTATGCCACATCCACAGATTAAAATTCTACTTTCATTTGAAATTCCATTTCATTTGAAATACTAGTAATGTGGGAAAATGCTTTTTTAATGTACTACTGTGAAAAGGGGAAAAATAAACAGAATATGAGTTTATAATCTATTATTCCAACTAAATACAAATACGAACTATAATAAGCAATTATTGTATTGCGGCAATTTTTATTTGCTTTCTCTGTTTGCCAAATTGTTGGTGATATGGTTTTAATTTACATTCTTAAAGTACATTTATGATAAAAAATATATTTATTTTTTCAAAATCACGTCATGGATAAAACTAGCCAGATGTAGAAAATATTAACCCCATGAAAGAAATTGCTTGGGTGACGAGATTAGGAACATCCAAATCAGATCAACTAGACTGCATTCAAACATGACTAAATATAAAATAGGTAAAAAAAAAAAAAAAAAAAAAAAACCCTGTTTGATTAAAGTGTGTTAAGAGAAGAAAGTGGTTTGCACAGAATCACAAGAAGAATTTGGGAGCATTAGTCTACTACTGCTGAGGCAAGACATGCTCAATATGACAAAGCCTAAAACCACTAAAAATGTATATTCCACTGTGGATCAGGGTAGGTTCATCAAGCTCACCAGGCCAATAAAATATCCCTCAAGACTATCTAGCACCCTCTGTTCTGACTCCACGCTCACCAGTGAGCCTTCTGATTATTAACTTGGCCTGCCAGTTCCCTTTTTCTAGGAAGACATACTCTAGACCTCCATGTAGCCACAAGGGTACTCGACATGTGGCTAATCTGAACTGAGATACGCTGCAAGTGTAAAATCCACCCCAGATTTTGAAGATTTCATTTAAAAAAAATGTAAAATATCTCACCAATAATTTTATATGGATTACATGTTGAAATTATGACATTTTGGATATATTGGGTTAAATAAATATATTATTAAAATTAATCTTACCTGTTTCTTTCTATTTTTTTAATATGGCTACTAGAATATTTAAAATTATTTCTGTGGCTCACATTTGTGGGCAGTACGATATTCCTGTTGGAGAGCACCGATCTAGAACATTGAACAAGAATACTGCAGCTGATGCAAATACACAATCTCCCTGTAAACCAATAAATTGACACTGGTTTAGACATCAATCTCTTGATGCAGATCTGTCCCTCACAAACTGATCAACATTACAGTGACAAAATCAAGCCCTGCTAAACGGGGAATCGGACCTTCACTGAAGTGAGCAAATCAAGCTTCTGGCCCCCTCTGAGCTTCGTGGGCACAAGCTGTCAGCTCAGCCATTTCCCCCATCATTTCTCTCTTGGCTCATAATCTTGCGTTTGGACCACGTTCTTCAAGGGATAGGGGTGTACTATTCATCTTTCTTTTCCTAGCATTTAAGTACCTTAAATAAAGACATTAAAAAGTATGTTAAATGGACATTCATCTACATTTTATGCCTTTGATCATAGCTATAGACCTCCTTGCCTTGAAAAGGATTTGTACACAAACCTCTCTATTGTTTTTTTCTTCATCTGTTAATTGCAAACGGCTTATAAAGATTGAACACATAATAAACAGAAAGAAAGCAAAGTTACTTACAGTCATGTGAACTAACAGTAGTGAATAATATCTAATATGGAGTGAAAGCTTCATAACCATCAGAGCACACTGTATTTTATTATCAAGGACAGAGTCTTAGAGACAGACCACAGAATTGACGTTTCATCATTATACACAGCCTACATTATATGACCTCTTATTTGTCCCTGAACTCCAACAGCAAACTCAAAGCTGATGTAGAATAATGGTGGAAGGGAAAATAGATGACACAAAAAGAAAAGAAGGTTTATCACGGGATCAGTGTAATGCTTTGGCCTCATAACATACACCAGATGGCAATAACTCCTTTCTCAGCAAGTAGCTTCTCGATGTCCTACGGGTTGTAAAAAACAAATTCACTGTCAACTTCCTCTGCTAATAATTATTTTTTAATACTGTGGCAGCATCAAAACAATGCCGAAAGTACACACAATCCTTCAATTTAAGGAGGAAAAAACCACAAAAACTTCTCCAAAATATTTATCCTGTCAAAAGGAAAATCCTTTTCTGAGAAATGCTGTTACCAAACAGAAAATCTTGGCTTCTTAAAATCCAGGTGTGTTCTCATCTCTTATTTTAAGTGAAGTAGATGACCTTTGTTTTACCCATTTGTGGCTGTTTTGTAAAAGCCACTGAAAATGCCTGAAAACTATTGGCATTGTTTTTACTGAAGTTAAATATTGAAGTTGCTAATTCTATAGAAATGTGAACCCATCCTTTAATATATTTATAAAAATTGTGTGCACAAACTCTTTGACATTGGTCTTAAAATGATCTTTTCAAATACCATGTCTACTCGGACAAGGGAAACAAAAGAAAAAAATAAACAAGTGGGACGTCATCAGACTAAAGAGCTTCTACAAGGCAAAGGAAACCAGGATCAAAATGAAAAGACAACCCACCAATTGGGAGAAAATATTTACCAATCACATATCCGACAAGGGGTTAATCTCCATAATATATAAAGAACTCACACAACTCAACAACAAAAATATCAAACATCCCAATCAAAAAATGGGCAGAGGATACAAACGTACTTTTCTCCACAGAAGATATACAGATGGCCAATAGGCACATGACAAGATGCTCAACATCACTAATCATCAGGGAAATGCAAATCAAAACTACACTAAAATATTACCTTACACCCATTGGAATAGCTGTAATCGGGGCCAGCCCAGTGGTGCTGTGGTTAAGTGCACACGTTCCACTTCAGTGGCCCGGGGTTCGCCGGCATGGATCCCGGGTGCAGACATGGCACCTCTCAGCAAGCCATGCTGTGGTAGGCATCCCACATATAAAGTAGAGGAAGATGGGCATGGATATTAGCTCAGGGCCAGTCTTCCTCAGCAAAAAGAGGAGGATTGGCAACAGATGTTAGCTCAGGGCTAATCTTCCTCAAAAAGAAAGGAAAGAAAGAGAGAGAGAGGGAGAGAGAGAGAGAGGGAGAGAGAGAGGGAGAGGGAGAGAGAGAGGGAGGGGGAGAGAGAGAGAGGGAGGCAGAGAGAGGGGGAGGGGGGAGGGGGAGAGGGAGGAGGAAGGGGAGGGAGAGGGAGAGGGGGAGGGGGAGAGAGAGAGAGAAAGAAAGAAAGAAAGACTATAATCACCAAGACAAAAAATAAAAGTTGGAGAGGTTGTGGAGAAAAGGGAACCCTCACACACTGCTGGTGGGAATGCAAATTGGTGCAGCCACCATGGAAAACAATATGGAGATTTCTCAAAAAACTAAAAACAGAAACGTCATATGATCCAGCTATCCCACTATTGGGGTCTATCCAAAGAACTTGAAATCAACAATTCAAAGAGACTTAAGCACCCCTATGTTCACTGCAGCATTATTCACAATAGGCAGGAAGTAGAAGCAATTCAAGTGGCCATGGACTGATGATTGGATAAGAAGATATGGTATATATATACAATGGAATATTACTCAGCCATAAAAAAGATAAAATCATCCCATTCGCAACAACATGGATGGACCCTGAGGGTATTATGTTAAGCAAAATAAGCCAGACGGAGAAAAACAAACACCGTATGATTTCACTCATATCTGGAAGAGAAGCAAACACATGGACAAAGAGAACTATTTAGTGGTTACCAGGGGGAAGAGGGGTGGCAGCTGGGCATAAAGGGTGAATGGGTGCACCAATACGGTGACTGACAAATAATAATGTACAATTAAAATTTCACAATGTTGTAAACCATCATAACCTCAATAAAAAATAAATAAATAAATTGTGTACACAAGAATTCAATTGTCTTCTCCACTTTCCATAGCTCCAAAGAAACCTTTCTGGTGTACAAGAGAAACTGAAGCAAACATTCTCTGAAAGGTGACTTACTGATTCCAAGAAATGGTATAACTTGATGACAGGTTTTTTTTTTAAGATTTTATTTTTTCCTTTTCTCCCCAAAGCCCCCTGGTACACAGCTGTGTGTTTGGGGTTTTTTTTCTGCTTTATCTTCCCCAAATCACCCCTGGTACACAGCTGTATATCTTAGTTGCAGGTCCTTCTAGTTGTGGCATATGGAATGCCACCTCAACATGGCCTGAGGAGCAGTGCCATGTCCATGCCCAGGATCCGAATCAGCAAAACCCTGGGCCGCTGCAGCAGAGAGCTCGAACTTAACCACTCGGCCACAGGGCCGGCCCCTGATGACAGTTTTTCTTCAATAGTTTGAGACACTTCAAACAAACTACAATTCACCTGCCCTAATGAAAAGAATAAAAAGTTTAAGTCCTAAGCCTGCAAGCTGAGCTTTAAAACACTTCCCCAATGAAGGCCAGCCCAGTGGTGCAGCAGTTAGGTTCACGTCGGCTTTGGTGGCCCAGGGTTTGCCAGTTCAGATCCCAGGTGTGGACCTATGCTCCGAGTGTTGAGCCATGCTGTGGCAGGCGTCCCACATATAAAGTAGAGGAAGATGGGCATGGATGTTAGCTCAGGGCCAGTCTTCCTCAGCAAAAAGAGGAGGATTGGCAGCAGATGTTAGCTCAGGGCTAATCTTCTTTAAAAATACAAAAACAAACAAACAAAAAACCTTCCCCTGATGGATGAATGAAACTATTCTTTCCTTCTACAAACAGATACTACATATGTTAAAGCTCTTTATCATTTTATATGTGGGCTACATGTCATTTTTCAACGGCCTCCCTCCGGGTTCTTGGCTGCTCTCATATTTTCTAGAATTTAACGTCCTTAGGTACACACTTGACTGAACTATTAAAACTCAGATCAATCCAGCAATTCTGGCTTTAAGATATGGAAAATGGGAATAGGATCAGCAGAGAATAATAGCGGGCTAGCTCCAAAGGACAAAAACCAAAGTTCACCCAACAAAGGTCACCCAAGTGTAAACTTGAACCAGAATGGGCACAAACAAGAGGGAGAAGCAAAGCGGCCTCAGCTCCAATCGCACCTCCACCTTAGAGATCTTGAAAACGTACATCATACACCGCCGTTTACAGTAGCTAAACTGAATGATATTCATGAATCCGGGACTAAGAATAATTCAATATTTCAAGTTAAATTAGAAAGAAAACAGAAGCTCTGCACATCGTTAAGCGAGGGTTGTAAAAGATGAAAGCTTGAATGAGAAAAACGATAGTCCCAAGGACCTTGGCGGCGAACAGAAGTTTGGGCGGGGGTGGGCGGAGCCAGGAGCAGGGAAACGGAAGTGGGATAGAGGGCGCTTTCCGCCATTGGCTCCCGAGCTCCCGGCGCGACGTCGACCCCGCCCCGCGCATGCGCAGCTCCCTGACAGAGTTGCGGGAACGCGCCGGCCGTCGCTTATCCAGAGAGGAGGAGGGCGGAGGAGGGCACGTGACCCGGATTGCGGCATTTCTGGCCCAATCCGAGGAGGTTCGGAAAGCCCCCTTGCGGAGCAGTTTTGGGACCCCCGGTTCCGCCGCAGTGCTGATCTCTTTTTAATCCCCACCTTTTCGACTCCGCTCTTGAATCTAAGAATCTGGTTTGGCACAACTTCTTGCCGTGTGTCCCGCGAATTAAATTAGGAGCACACTCTAACGTGATTGGCGCTATTTCCCTTTCTCCATAATTAGAGTGTCGTTTTTCTAATGTCAAGTCCCGTCCTCTCCAAGACGCCCAAATCCTGCTCCTACTGCTTGAGACTCCAGAATCGCTGGAGGGCGCCGTGTTGCAAAAATGGCACCTTAGGGTATTTATCCAAAGAGCTTGAAGTCAGCAATCCCAAAAGTCCTATGCTCCCCAATGTTTATTGCAGCATTGTTTACAATAGCCAAGACATGGAAGCAACCTAAGTGCCCAGCAAAAGATGAATGGATGAAGAAGATGTGGTACATATATACAATGGAATACTACTCAGCTGCAAAACAGAACAAAATCATTCCATTTGCAATAACATGGATGGACCTTGAGGGAATTATGTTAAGTGAAATAAGCCAGTGAGAGAAGGATAATCTGTGTATGACTCCACTCATATGAGGAATTTAAAATTATGGACTAAGAACAGTTTAGTGGATACCAGGGGAAAGGTGGGATGGGGGGTGGGCACAAAGGGTGAAGTGGTGCACCTACAACACGAATGACAAACATTAATGTACAACTGAAATTTCACAATATTGTAACCTATCATTAACTCAAAAAAAAAAAATCCAAAAAAAAAATAGTACCCTAGAAAAGGAAAAACTACTTTATCTCAGGGGTTCAGGATTAGGGAAATTAAGGTAAAATTTTAAAGAGGCAAATGTCCCATAGGACTATGACAGATAACTTACCTCAAAAACGTACCTCAGGAGATCACTATTTCACTGTAAGCATTTAAGTAAAATCTCCAGATCTGTTTCTTCAAGCCTTCTATCAAGAATCTGAAGTAGTGATGCTGGGATGAGACTACTGCCCGATGTGGTTGGCTCGCCCTAGAGGAGTGTGATGGGAAACAAGGCCTGAAAGAAACTCAGTCTTAAGGCTGGAGTCCTTGAAGTGAGAAGGGAGTAGGGTAAAAGCAAAATAGATGAGGCTGAGTTCTAGAGTTCTAATCCTTCACGTACTGCCTGCTACAGTCCAGGAACCTTAGCAGTGGGGAATCAAACAGTGCAAAAGGATAAAATGCCAAATCCATCAAAACAATAAAAAAGGAAATTTCCCTCCACATATCCCAATATAGATAGCTTGGTAAATATAAGACCTGTCACCTGGAATTCTATTCAGAAAGTTTCACTCATGTCCTACAAATAATAAATCCTCAATACTGCAGAAATGAGTTTGTTCTTAACTCCGAATAGTCTCAGAAAACGCGGGGTGGGAGGGAGAGGTGCACGACTAAAAGCTCTGGACTTGTGCTGGCTTCTCTGCCAGAGTTGCAGCGTGGCGGTAATTGCTACTACCCTTGCAGACGCTGGTTTCCTCTGGTGCTGCTGTCATTGGTTCTTAAGAAGTACAGTTGCTTCAACTGCAATTCTTTCCATTATACTTAGAGATTCTTCTACCAACCCCAGTATTCCTCAGTCACAGCTGTCTGTATAAATGACACTGAGCTCCACTGTGCACCCTTTTGCCGGCTTCTCGGTGCCAAGAGAAGAGGGCTCTGGGAGAAAATACCTCCAAGTGGAGAAACCGGTAGCCTCTGAGAGCTAATTCTGGGGCTGTGGACTGAGTCCATCCAGGAAAAGTCACAACTAAGGTGGAGGGCACAGATCATGGCCTTCATCTGTGAGTGGTGCAGTCTGAGTATTTAACAGGAAAATCAGAGAAAATAGGCAAGTGTTTACAATGTCAAAGTTCCTTCCTGAACAGCTAGAATGGGTTGTTTTCACCACTGTTATGTGCCTCTTTCATGGCCTATGTCAATATTGACCAGTGATCTGGATGTGTCCATTTTATAAGTAACCAGGTCCAAATGATACCTTAACAAAAATTTAAATTATTTTTACATATTAATAAAATTGAAAAAAAGTCGTATTTGCTTCTGATTCTTTTTTAATCAGAATTGCTATTATGGGATAACCCTGCTCAGGGTCTTACCACCCAAAAAAGTGGCTAAATTCGTATGAAATCAAAGTATTTTACCAGTATATAAAGTCTTTTTAAAGGTTCTCCTGGAGATTAACTCATTTTGTAATTTTCATTCTGTGGTATAACCTGTTCTCCTTCAAGTTAGGGCTGCTCAGTAGACTAGTGACACAGTAGCTGCCCCAGGCCAACTTACCCAAGCTAGTTCTCACATCTTAAACTGATTAGTACATGAAAAAGGAATGCAGTAGTAGAATGCTATTATTAAGCAACAGCTGCAGAACGTCATTGCATCCAGTACTAGGAACAACAGAGGGGACATTTTCAGCAACTCAAGAATAAATGTCACATGTTCCAATGCTTCTTCTTTAAAATACAGAAAAGAAATGCTTAAAAGTGTTTTGAATCACAATCTCACAGAATTGCTTCATTATCTAACACCTCTACCAAAAACTTTTAGTGTAGCTCTACCATTTTCTTTAACCAAGAGGGACAAAGCTTTGAATTGGTGTTTTTTGTTTTTGTTTTTTTTGAGGAAGATTAGCCCTGAGCTAACATCTGTGCCAATCCTCCTCTTTTTGCTGAGGAAGACTGGTCCTGAGCTAACATCCGTGCCCATCTTCCTCTATTTTATATGTGGGACACCCACCACAGCATGGCTTGTCAAGCAGTGCCATGTCCGCACTGGGGATCCAAACGTGCGAACCCTGGGCTGCTGAAGCGGAACATGCGCACTTAACCGCTGCACCACTGGGCCAGCCCCCAGGCTTTGAATTTTTTAAAGATGTAAAACAAAAAAATACCAAACTGATTTCAATAAACAATTCCTGTGGTTGAAATATACTTCAATATTTCCCACCTCTCAGGAAGCAGAGTTCTATAATTAAAAGACCTTCTCAATATTAACCTGTAAAGCAACCATAAAAGCATTACTTATTATATTTGTGCCTTGACTTTATAAAATACATTCCAGAGTTTTCTACAAACAAAACATTTTAAAAATCACTTATCACAGGAAAACCAAAAGAGCAGAAAAAAGCAGTTTGGTTCAGGTTTGATTTACTCAAGGTAAACATGAACAATTATGTATGTTTGTATTTATATTATCTAAGGATTCTGAAGATAAATATTACACAGTATAAATGGAGATTTTGGACTCATTTTAGAAAACTATTGGTGTACAAATGGTTTATAATCACTTTAGTTAACTAGAAACAGTTACCTGAACTGTAGGTAACAAAGTTATTACTTCAAATCAAAATACAAAAAGTACTGGCTCAATTTGCAACTCCAAAAGGAAAATCAAGGGAATTCAAAATTTTTTCTGCTTCTTGGGGAAAAAAGTTAATAAGTTAGATGATGAGTTAAAGTATTAAACTGTAATGCCTCATATCACATCCAAGTGTTTGAATGAGTTCACGTTCAAGCTGTTTCTCGGTTTTTAAAAAGACCTCCAAAGCCCCCAAGGGTGGGGTTCAAAAAGTCAACATCATACACTGAAACTAATCATTAACAACAAATCTTCAATTTATTTGAAGCAATTCGGTTTCAAAAACGTTAAGTTACAGCAGTCACAGAAAAAAACGGAATAGTCAGAAACAATAAAAGAATAAATCAGGAGTACTGCATTTTTTTGTTTGTTTTTAACACTGTCATGGCTTTATTCAAAACACAGTTGCACAAAAGTATTAACTTCAAAGTTTTTTAAGGAGAGTTTTGAGGAATTTAACACACTATGTACATACTGCCATACAAAGAGCATTAAAATAGGACCAAAAACTTCTACAAAATATAAAACCCACCCTTACTTATTTGCATGAAAATACCACCCACAAAGCTAAATAAGTCTTAAAAAGTTATTTGGAGGCTCTAAGTGTTGTTTTCAAAACAAAGAAATCTAATTTTGATTGCACAATAAGATGATTGATAAGAAAGTCAATATATAGATTTAATTTTAAAAATAAGTATTTTATAATCTGGCATACTATGCGATGAGAATTCTCAGGGACTAAAATAGGGCATTTCAATTGTTAAAAAGGAATAAAATGCTAGCTTTTTGGAGATTCCAATCCCCCCGCTAAACTTATCCCCAGAGTTTTATTTCAGTCAGTTGTGCAACTTTGTTAGTTTATCCACAAATAACTTCATAATTTTTACTTTAAAATCCCAAGTCATACATTTTAGACTAAAGAAGCAGTGCTAGACTCAGTAATTCAAATGTGTCCCAGCAGAGAAGTGCAACTCCAATTAATTTGTTGACACTAACTTTAAAAAAATTTACAAATATTCAAAACAAAGGGGAAAAAATTTTAGGTACTTATATTTGAGATTAAAAAGGAACTGCCTCGGACATGGAGCCTCCACAACAGAAAGGGAGCTGTACTTGTCTATTCATAAGATATTTAGTAGCCATATAAGGAAACACACTCGCACTTATCCCAAATATTTTTCTATCTTTAATGGATATCCACTTGAAAACAAATCTTAATTTTAATACTGATTTAGTTTCAAATATTTTTCCAACTGCCCTGTATATCCCAGTTAATGCTCTATCTGGTAATGCTTTAAAACTACAGGAAGAATAATTGAAGGTTCTACTCAGAAAAATTAAAAATACTTTGCAGAGTGGTATCTAAATCATTTGGGAAGCCAACTTAAAAATTTGACTTGAATGTCTCATTAATTATCAACAGATAATTGTTCTGACTTTTGAGGAACACTAATGCTGCTTCCAAAAGCCTCCTCCGATGCTTTTCTTTTTTCATCCTACTAATACAGCCTGTACATCTTGTCAACCAAGAAAGATTTACAGTAAGCAGAGCCTGTTGAATAAAACGATTGATAAGGATATTCGTATCTCAGAAAATACTCAATTTCTTTCACTAAGCTTGTTTAAAACTGAGACAGGTCTGAAAAGGTGGTTGAGGTATGACTGAAGGTTTTCCTGGGTGTCCCTAAGTTTCCCAACTTTTTTTTGAGATAGAGGGAGGGGTGTGAAACAAGAAAGAAGGCGATCATAGAGGACTTGCTGAGAGGAGAACGAAGAATGCACACTTAAAAACAAAACAAACAAAACAAACAACCATTAGCATATCATGATCTTCAGCATGAAGAAAAAAGGGCTCACCTGCATGTCTCTGAACTTAGTGTAAGCAACTTTTCCTTCAAAAGTAGAATCTTAGTCACCTCGCTTAAAAGGTTTCTGCAGCCTTCACCAAAGCCATGAATTATACTGCTGAATAGAACCTTTACTATTCTGCTCCTACTTTCCAAGCTACTCATAGGACAAAAAAGCACCCAAATACCCTTAGCCAAAAAAAAAATTAATTCCCTTCAAACTAAAGATCTCTGAGTTAGCTCTAAAAAAATAACCAACCTACCATTCAAGAAACTATTTTCATTTCATATTCCAGCTGACTGTGATTTCAGTTAATTTATAAATAACTTTAAAACCTTATGAATTAAATGCACCATGCTACGCCTGTGCAAAAGTGATCATGTTTTAATTATGGGCTAAAAATGACTAATACAGTGAGCTTCAATTAGAAAAATTAAGATTCTAAATAAACTGCTAGGGAATTTCACAATGGGTCAAAATGAAAATTTTTCTCTACATACAATATGATCATTAACAGACTAGTAAATCTTATTTGGAATGATAAGGCAAAAATAGTAAAACCACACTTTTCCTATAAAAAGTAACACATTATCTTCTGTAGGGACAGCTATCATACATGAAGAAACAAAGATGTGATCACTCTATTGCACACCCAGGAACATTAGGGAATCTGGTCTTAGAATGATCTAGTCATCTTCTTCCTCTCCATCATCTTCAGCATCTCGTTTCCTCTTTTCCCCTCGAAGACCTTCTTCTTCTGAAAGAACAGTGAAAGGAAAATTGTAAAATACTTAATTTTAACAAATGGATGAATTTAAGTTACAAAGCTTTGAATCTATCTTAGTGAAAAGTTAATGGCATAAGAAAATTATAGGTTAAGTTTCCTCTCTGAATTTCTTTCAATTTCATGTATTGAACAGACTTAATAGACTCAGAAATCCATAAATAATGACAGCTTGCTATGCACCCTTGTGGCCAAATCATGAAGTACAGATCAAGAAAGTAAGGGCTTGATACTAACGGAATTATTATTGAATTTTTATATTTATTTTGAAAGACCTAAGTAAAGAATACCAGAGAGGAAATCTAAAAAGGGCATGATATGGAGTTCAGGTATTCTTCTCTTATAGATAAGGCTTCACCCTCTCCAAAATAAAAGACTGAAAAAATAATAAATTGAGCCCAAGTTTCCATTATCTCTTCATTCTTGTTTTGAAACTAAATGTTAGAAGCTGTTGTTTTTTTTTAATGGAATTAATGAATACCCTTACAGAATTATCCTTTAAAAAAGGTTTTATTGGGGCTGGCCCAGTGGCGCAGCGGTTAAGTTTGGCGACCCGGGGCTCGCCGGTTTGGATCCCAGGTGCAGACATGGCACCGCTTGGCAAAAGCCATGCTGTGGCAGGTATCCCACATATAAAGTAGAGGAAGATGGGCACGGATGTTAGCTGAGGGCCAGTCTTCCTCAGCAAAAAGAGGAGGATTGGCAGTAGTTAGCTCAAGGCTAATCTTCCTCAAAAAAAAAAAAGGCTTTATACCTTTTAAGGCATTCTATATGTTACCAAAATCAGAGACCAGTAATCATTTGAATTATAGACTCATTCTTTAAAGTCCATAAATAACAGCTGTCACTTTAAGAATTGTTTTATGGTTAATGTAACTCACCCTCTTCTTCTTCTTCTTCCCCTTCTTCAACATAGTCATCATCATCTTCTTCATCCTTGAAATTCAAATATTCAGTTTGAGAATAAATAAGCCATGACACAGATTTTTCACTGTTTGATAAAATACATTCCAACATGAGCAAACAAACTATGGTTATTCTGTGTTCTGACAGCCTCTGCCTAAAGTATATAGGTTCTTTTCAAAAACCCAACTAAATCTCATTTCTTTCTGAAAATAAGTTATGTTTTAGAGCAGCACTGTTCAAAAGAACTTTCTGCAACAGTGGAAGTGTTCTATATCTGCGCTGTCCAATACAGTACCCACTAGCCATATGTGGCTACTGAGCATTTGAAATGCCACACGTGCAAATGAGAAACTAAACTTTTCATTTTATTTAATTTAAATAGCCAAATGTGCCCAGTGGCTACTATAATGGACAGGGTAACTTTTTTTTTTTAAAGATTGGCACCTGAGCTAACAACTGTTGCCAATCTTTTTTTTTTTTTCGCTTCTTCTCCCGAAATCCTCCTGGTACACAGTTGTATATTTTTAGTTGTGGGTCCTTCTAGTTGTGGCATGTGGGATGCCACTTCAACATGGGCTGATGAGCAGTGCCATGTCCACGCCCAGGACCCAAACCGGTGAAACCCTGGGCCATGGAAGCGGAGCACGCGAATTTAACGACTTGGCCATGGGGCTGGCCCCAAACAGGGTAACTTTTGACTATTTCAAAGATAGTCTCCTATTTTATAGATTAAAGAAGGAATTACCTGAATCCTACCCCTAACACACTCATATGTGTTGAATAAGTCAATTCCTCTGGACCTCAGTTTTCCAATCAATAAAAGAAAGTATCCATCTAGAAAGATCTGTAAATTCCTTCTACGTCTAAAAATCTGTATGTCAAAATAGCAACTATCAATAAAAATCACAATAAAACTTGATCTACAACTTTCGTGGAATGAGTTGATCTGGATAGTTAAGGTTTAAACACAGCCTTGAAACATCACGACCGTTTTTTTTTACTTTAGCCAATTGGGATACAAATCTCTCAAGTGCACTGCATACTCTTCTACCAGTTTATGTAAACCTAGCAAACCTTTTTGCTGAGCTATCATAGTCACCATTCTGATCGTGAGCATTCTACTAATTAGAATATGCCAATTCCCTCAGAGCCCATTAGTATCAGTAGGATGGTTTTCTCCTTTTTAAAACCCTCGCCTCTACACCGAGTTAGTGTCTCCCTAGTTTTTATGCCTGCTCTTTCGCAGTCAGTTACTATGTCAATTTTAATCTGCCATGGATTCAGAAAATAGATCAACAAGCTTATCAGAGGACTGAATATAAACAAGAAAATAGGTTTAGAATAATAACACTCCCCTACAAAGAAAACGTCTTTTGTTACTTATATTTTGGCTACTCAGAGGCCTGTTAGAATTACAGCCTTGTTCTTGGCTATGTTCCAAATGGTTGAGTTCTACTATATGACTGAAAAAATGGAACCGATCTAGGATCTTCCCTCTAACCCCACAAAAGTTTACTGCTCCTTAAAAACACTTTAACTGGCAAATGTCAAGAACTGCTGGATAGTTAGGGAAAACTTGGACAAACCACCCTTTTCACGGTATCCATAGTCCCATTTGTGTCTAGAAACACTAAACAACCTAATTTTCCAGCATTTAGCTAGAAGCTCCTGAGAAACTAAGCTGCATGACACATATCAGAAATCATTCTTACAGTCAGTTCAAACACCATAAAGCTTTCCATACCAGACCACCACGAAGCCACAAGGGGCAAAAGGAACAGATGGGACAGCAAATAGTACAAAAAAGAACCACACTAAAAATCAAGAGAACCTGCAGCCTTAAACTAAAGAAGGAAAGAAAAGAAAGGAAGAGGAAAGGGGAAAGGAAGGGGGGAGGGAAGAAGAAAGAGAGAGATGAGACATTTTAAACATCTTAAATCTGTAAGGAATGATAAATGAGGATATTTAAATATTTATAAATTTTTAAAAAACACTTGCGATACTAATCACATTTACTCCTTGGTAATTTAGAAAAGCCCAAGTCTAAAAAGCTAATTACTCCTCTGGATTTTGTTTTAAACAAAATATGATTAGATTAATTGATTTGTGTTTTTAAGCCCTCTTTTTTTTTCTTTAAAGATCATCTATTAGATCACCAGAGACTTGTTCCATAAAGACTACTGTCTTTTGTTAATTAGTAGGAAATAAAATGTTTCCTCATTTGTACTATAAATAGTACAAGGACACCACAATTTCCAATTCTTCTAAAGTCCCCATCCCCATTTTTAGTGAAATATACTACACATACATAAAATCCTTCTTTATACATATTAATTCTCACCTCTGAAGAGCAGCTGAAATAGAAACAAGACACAAACAAAAAATAGCTGGTCAAATACCATTTCTGTTTCCCTCTAATTCCTTTTAAATCTCAATAGTCTCTAAGGCTTCTCCTGGCTCTTAGCTTCTAAAAACAAGACTCCCTTTTAACCATCCAAATTATCTCATAATGATTGAAAAGGCCCTTGCTACCCAGGTACTACATTGACTTAATGTTTTATGTATTATCTTAAGAGATTTTTGCGCCATACTTGACTACGTTGTTTTTAGTTAATATTTCCCAATATCCAATGGAACGATAAACATAAACATTTGCAGTTAGCTAAGGGTCATTATTTATTTATTTATTTTAAAGATTGGCACCTGAGCTAACAACTGTTGCTAATCTTTTTTTCTTTTCCTGCTTCTTCTCCCCAAATCCCCCCAGTACATAGCTGTATATTTTAGTCGTGGGTCCTTCTAGTTGTGGCATGTGGGATGCCACCTCAGTGTGGCCTGATGAGCAGTGCCATGTCTGCGCCCAGGACCCGAACCGGCAAAACCCTGGGCAGCCGAAGCAGAGCGTGCAAACTTAACCACTGATCCGTGGAGCTGGCCCCTGAAGGTCATTTTTA
The DNA here is from genome assembly GCF_041296235.1 of Equus asinus. Lineage (NCBI taxonomy): Eukaryota > Metazoa > Chordata > Mammalia > Perissodactyla > Equidae > Equus > Equus asinus. The sequence continues at coordinate 12,857,019 of NC_091814.1, forward strand.
AATTACTTAATACTATTTAGACTTAAAGAGGAATTGCTGGCAGAGAAAATAAAAAGCCAAATGCACAATAACATGAGTATTATTTTACTAAATAAATTAGCCATAACTTAGGGGAAAAATATTCAAGCTGTACACTGATGTAAATTGAACAGGTTGCCCTTCTCTATGAATACTTAAAATATTTAAAGTTCTACTGATCGGTGGTTACCAGGAGAAAGGGGGGGTGGGGGAGGGCATTAGGGGTGAAGTGGAGTACCTACAACATGACTAATAATGATGTACAACTGTAATTTCACAAGGTTGTTAACTATCATAATCTTAAAAAAAAAAAAATTTAAAGTTCTATTCTTCATTATTGTATAGCTCCTAACTCACTAAGGCCCCAAACAAGTTTAAGTCCTATTTTTTCCACAGTAGTTCCATATTTACAATGGTACCAGAGGAAAATTATCATTAATCAATGATATTATCTATCTAACCAATGTAAAAGAGGAGAACAAACGAGAATACTAACAATTTCTAGTCAAATAAGAAATGTTACTTTTAATAACAAAAAATTATTTTAAATTACAAATTATGATAACAAAACTCAATAATTTAACATTAGGAGCAAATAACTTATCTAATCTCCAAGGGGCTAAAGATCATTTCTTCAAGTCAACTGCCATCTCCCACGAGCCTACCATGTCCCTGTCACTGTACTCGATGCTGAGATACAAAGATGAATGGCTGTCCCCTTAAGGAGCTCACCGTCTAGTACACAGTGGCCAAGTAAACAAGTTTTTACTAACATATCTATAGGCAACAGAAGCCTGATCCAGGTTCAAAGGTAACAGAGGAAGGGGTGATTGTCTACGAAAAATCACAGAAAGCTTCAATAATGAGGCAATACAGAGTTGAGCTTTTAAAGATAAGGGTTCAAGAGGCATGATTTGGGTGGTGGTTACACAAGTATATGCATATATAAAATTTCATGGACTTGTACATAAAATCAGTGTACTTTACATGCTTTATTGTACTAATGTTTACCTCAGAGAAAAGAAAATAAAGCTCATCAGAGGACATGGGTAGAAAGTCATTTCAAATAGAGGAAACAATGTTACACAGACAGGCAAGAAACAGCCTCATGTGACCCTTAACTCGGCGTTGAGGGAGATGAAGCTAGACAAGGAAGCAGGGGCCCCACAAGACAAGGCCTTGTAAGTCTTGGTGGCAATAGAGAAACATTAAAGGGTTTCTAGCAGGCTGGTTGCTAGGATTGCACTTGCAGGCAGACTCCTCAGGCAAGCACTGCGGAGGATACACGTAAGTGGTGACGCTGTACTCAGAGAGACCATTTAGAAAGCTACTACAAAAGCGTAAGCAAGACATAATAAGGGGAAAGGAAAGTTTTCTTGAGTGCCTACAACTTGCCAGCAAGTAGATACTTTATACAAATTATCTTGTTAAATCCCTAAAACAAACCTATGAGGCTTGTATAATCTGTTTTATAAATGCAGAAACTGAGGCTCAGAAACATCTGTAAAACTTTTCCACCATACCATGCCGCTGAGAGCAGAATGGAGTTGAAAGATACCTGGGAGATAAAATCACTAGGTGTTTATGATTATCTGGATACTGGATGAACTGGGGGGCAGTGGCAAAAAAGACAGGCAGACAGACACATGCACACCCACAAGTTACAAACAACTCTGAGATGTCTACACAACTTACTTTTTATTGTACTTAGTCCTATGCCTAAATAATCAATTTTCAGTGCATGTAAGAAGTGTCTATTCACCTGAATTTCTTCTTTCATCAAGTATGAGAGGCCCACTTCCTCTTCTCCCTCTCCCAATTCTGAGCCTGCTTCATCTTCATCCTCATCCTCATCCTCCTCTTCTTCCTCCTCCTCTTCTTCATACCCTTCAGGTGGACCAGCTTCATCTTCCTCCTCATCTTCATCATCTTCATCTCCATCTTTAAAAATATTTTAAAAGATGAGCAAATGGCTGGGCAAATGGTTCCTGCTAGTATGTCGATCCTTTTTATCCCTGCCCTAATCACTTCAAACTCTTACATCAATGGGTGGAAAATAACTCAGGGTGATTTTTTTTTTTTAACATTTCCCTTTTACAAGATCCATGTTTACTAATTGAGAAATATGGTTTCTAAATATTGAAATTTTTCCAACATATTTTCATCAAAACGTCATATGTACTAAAGTTTATTTTACTACATGGACATTTCAAAACCTGCTTGTCCATCATTCCACAACATTGTTTATCCATCAAATTTCTTTTTATAATGAAAAACTTTTCAACCAATAGTGTCTCATTTCTAACAACAGCTATTTTGTCATCTGATCTGTTAGTCACCTATTTATCCAAAAATGTATGTTCACTACCTAATTCTAGAACAGTTCCATTACTTCCCTCCCCCCGAAAAAACCCATATCCATCGATAGTCACTGACCATTCTCCTCTCCCTCAGCCTTGGCAACCACTAATCTACTTTCTGTCTCTATGAACTTGCCTATTCTGGACATTTCATATAAATGGAGCCACACAATATGTGGCCTTTTGTGGCTTCTTTCACTTAATAGAATGTTTTAAAGGTTCACCCATGCTGTAGCATGTATCAAGTACTTCATTAATTTTCATGGCTGAGTAATATTCCACTGTATGGACAGATCATTTGTTTATCCACTCATCAGTTTAGATAGACACTTGGGTTTTTTCCACTCTGTGGCTATTATGGATAATATTGTGATGAATGTTTCTTTTCTTTAAAAAGAGTACTATTTTAAAAGTTGGCACTTTTACTGGGTGGTCGTTACACAAGTTTATACAGGTAAAAAATTTCATGGAGCTTGATATTGCAATAGTCATTAAATTCCCCAAAGTTATCAGAAATCTGAAAAAAGAAATACAGGACTAGGGCTGTGGGTTTTTAAATTTTTCTTATTTTACTAAACATCTTTTTTTGTTCCTACACCTAAATATCCAGGCCCAATCTAATTTGTATGGCTAGAGTAGAGGTTATAATTGTGATACATTTCTGAGTATTAAGAATGATTACCCTCATCATCCTCCTCTTCTGAGTCTGGTGCTTCATTATCCTCCTGATCAAATCCATCTAAGTATGTGATTTGCTGCAGCAGTTCAAAAATACTTTCTCTATAATCTTCCAGGTTTGTGATCTCACAGTTAAACAAGTCAAGACTTTTCAGATTTTTAAGATTTTGCTGGAAAAGTAAAAAGTTAAAACTTACATTCAAGATTTACAATATCATGTTATTTCTTTTTAATTCATGAACCAGGAAATATACACTTGAAATCAAGAGAGTGATTTTTGGATTTTCAGAATTTTCTAATGAAGGGGTATTATATAAGCACAGCCGATTCTCTTAATGAGGTCCCTGGATGCAAACTCCATGAGAGTAGGAACCTTCTTTTGTTCACTGCTGTATCTCTAGCACCTGGCTTAGTGCCTTACTTACTCTCAATATATTTTGTTAACCAAATCTGTACATAAATAGGCAACAACAATAACATGGTTAGTTTAAATCCACAGTCAAGCTTATTTTCAACAATTTCAACCTCCTCCCACGCTTTTTTAAAAATCAGGGCAACAATTTTCAGAGTTTCACTTCATCTCCTTTTTCCTCACTCATACCAGGAAACAAAGGAGCAAATAATGAAATAACTCAAAAAATAATCAAGAAGGAAGGAAAAGGAGTAGAATTTAAGAAAATACTCAAAATTTTTAAACCAGGTATTCAACTTCTGAAGTTGACAATAAAATAAATTTCTCAGTGATTTAAAAATTTATCTGAATGTTTTATTCCAAAGGAAAAGAAAGCAATAACCATTTAGATCAAAATATAAGAAATACAGAAGTTTCAAAAGAGTGAAACAGAAATTAATAAGACAAAATTCAAGCAAATCTCAGAAAACTCAACCAAAAAAAGCAGGTCCAGAGACAAATTCTTCCACTTACCAGAGCTTCTACTGTACTGAGATCTTTAATTTTGTTTCCACTCAGATTGAGGTAGGTAAGATTTGGACATTTTTCTGCCAGGACTTCCAAGCCTCCAGAAATTATATTATCACTAAGTTCCAACTATATATTCAACATGGGGAGAAAACAAATAGTGAAGGCTTGGGACAGATCAAAGACTTTTTAAATATATCAATTTGAAGACGAAAAACAATTGTCATTCTCTCTGGCTTCACGAGACTGTCACAAGTCATTAATTTCCAAATTCCCACCTACAACTGCCAAATAATATATTAGAACCCCTATATAATGGGCTCCTAACCCAGGTTTGGTTCCAGTTGTGTAATAGCTGAATTTTATGTTTCAGAGAACAACATGTGGTAGATGTTAAATCCAAATTCATGTCATAAAGCAATTTCATTATTAAATTTAAATTTCTAGGGGCCGGCCCCGTGGCCAGGTGGTTGGGTTCCTGTGGTCTACTTCGGCGGCCCAGGGTTTTGCCGGTTCCAATCCTGGGCTCGGACATGGCACTGCTCCTCAAGCCATGCTGAGGCGGCGTCCCACATGCCACAACAAAAAGGACCCACAACTAAAAATATACAACTATGTACCGGGGGGCTTTGGGGAGAAAAAGGAAAAATAAAATCGTAAAAAAAAGAATTTAAATTTCTAAAAGAAATATCAGAACTGATTCAAAAAATCCTACATAAATCTTTTTCTTACCTCTAGAAACTTAGAACCTTCTAATTAAAAGGCAGAAAGATTGTTTCATTTAGCCAAAAATTAGACATAATAGCCCTTGGCATAGAAATCATGATGCTTTCACACCTAATGCCAACTTACCTTTCGAAGTTTATTTAAGCTGGGCAGCCGGGCCAGTGAACTTAGCTCCACATTAGCCATACTCAGAAACTCTAGTTTTTTAAAAGCATCATTCAGACCCTCAATCTCCCCATTGACACACAGGCAATTATCAAGGACTAACTCTGTCACCTGTAAGAGAGAACGTGGATGATTCTTTAGTTTGCAATAAGAGACAATGTGAATGATTCTTTAGTTTGCAATCTATTTAGCAAAAGCCCTGGGTCCTGACACTGGAAATGTGAACATTAAAACCACCAATCTCCTTACAGAGATCCTTTTCATTCTCCTCCAAAACTGAAACACAGTCTCAAGTCATCATTATAAGTTAACATTTTAAATTTAAACTTGGACTAAGAAGTTCAATGCCTGCTTCAAACCACTGACACATAAAAAACAAAACTTCGAAAAAAGTCCCATGTGAAACTTGTTTCTGACCCTGATGAGAAGAACTCTCAACATGAGGGCATATATTCACGCAGTGAGGGGATACCCAGGCTGTTGGGGAAGGACTCGAGTGAGCTGCCCTGAAACAGCAGGGAGATGAAAGGAAACTGTTTTATTCACTTTTTCAGTTTAAATCTCCTTATCTTTGGTTGACAAATGCCACCATAACTCAAAAACACCTTGTTATCCTTTACTTAGAAAGCTCCTTCTGACACCATCCAGCCTCTTCTTGTTATTTGTCCTAATACTGAGGGCAAACAAGATCACCCAGAACAATATATCCTTGACAAAATGTTATTTCTCCCTGCCACTCTGGTAACATTTTTGTGACTTCTCCCCACTCCCGGGAGGGGGGAACTGGACCCTCTGTTAGGTCAGAGTTGTAGAACAAAACTTTCTGGTGTGGGCCTAAATGGACTTACTCTTAAGGAGGAGGCAGGAGACTGGTTCTCCATTCCCAATGCAAAAATACATTTGAGGCATTTTGAGGGCTAAAAATTAGCAACAAGGAATGCCACCTTCTCTATTTGAATATGACTTTGATACATTATTTCAGTGAGCAGAGAAGGCATCATGATCTCCTGTTGAGAGATGAGGAAGCCAGGGCCCAGAGGTTAAGAATGACTTGCCCAGGGTCACATACTTAGTATGTGGCAGAGCTGTACCTCCAGTGCAAGTCTTCTGACTCCTATCTTAGCCGAGTGGAGAAGAGAGGGCCGCTAGGTTTGGTGTCAGAAAACCAGTTCTTCCACTTGAGTAAAGAACTTCATTGCCCTGAGACTCCGTTTGCTAATTTGGATTCCAGAACAATACAATATAATCCACCTTACATGGTTGTCCGAAAGAGAAAAGTAAATAAACACGAAAAGTGCTTTGTAAACCGTAAAGAGCTATAGAAATATAAGAGACCGTTATTACACCACAGGAGAGGAAGGAGAGGCTGCGAAAAGGCAACATCCGGCACTCCCCAAAACTGGCAAAGAAATTACTACGGATACAGTAGGTGAAAGAATGGGGTTGGGGGAGGACACGAATCCACTTTTCCAACCCAAGACATAAAACAGCATTCTAAATGTGTGCTCCTGAGAGACAGCTTTTTAAGTCTGATTTTGCTAGTTTTTTCCTGAAGCCCCTAAAGCGTAGGCCCTAGAAAGCTTCAAGGTCTCTCTGGGATGACAGCAGCGACTGTTTCCTGCTCCCTGCCAATATCAGAAAAACAGAGACTTTTCTTAAAAGTACACAAAGATCTTGGGTTCCCATTCCGCACGCCGCCGCAGCCCACCAGACAGCCCCCACTCATCCCCGGTGCTGGTTTGCCCAGCACCACCTCCACCTCTGATGAAAAAAATTATATCCCTTACATTCCAAATTCTAGGGTTCTTTTCAGAGGCCGCAATTAGCACGGCTCTCGACGCCTTCCTCTGCTTCCAGAAGCGCGAGGCTCCTCGCTGGCCGTGGGCCCCGCTCTCGCGACCTGCCGCCCCGACCGACGGGAAACCCCCACGGGGCGGGGACTCCCCAGGGAAAAGGGGTCGCCCGCCAGCCCGCGTCCCCCTAGCGCCCCCGCCCGGGGCGGGCAGGGCTGGGCGAGGCCGAGGAGGCGCCTTCGAAAAGGAGGCGGAAATACCTCCCGCCCGACCCCCGAAAGTTGACCGCGACCCCGCCTCACGTCGCCCCTCCCCAGCCCGTCTCTTTAACCGAGGCGGCGGCCGCGAGCGCGCATCATTTCGTCTCGCCGAACCCATCTTGAAAGAGCCGAACTACTACGACCCGTTTGTTGAGTTTCGTGAAACCGTCTCCGGGGCTCAAATTCGGAGTTGCGGCCGCCACGACACGACACGCCGAATTTCACTGCACCGCGGGGGACGAAGGAGATCATGCCTCGCGTCCCCCTCCCCACCTCTGGTCACTGCTACGAGTCCCAAAACTTAGCCCCGGCAGGAGAGCCGGCCGCTGACCCAGATTCCGCCCGGCGGCGGTCGGCGCGCGCGGCGTCCCGGGGGAGTGGGCGCCGCCGGCAGCGGGCGGTCCGCGGACTCCGCGAGCGACCCCAGCCCGCGGCCGGCGCGACGTCGTGGGACGCCCAGGGGCCTCGAGGCCGGGGGCGCCTCCCCCCAAATGAAAGAGTTGGCAGCACTGCAGAAAAGTTGGACTAACTTCTCAGGCGACGACGGCTGCGGCAGGGGCGCGTGGGAGTGGGGGGTCGCGCCCACGCCGCAGGGCCCCAGGAGGAGGAACTCTGGGGGCGAAGCGGCGGCGCGGGCCCCGTCATCCCGCTTCCCACCCCCACGAGGCCAGGATGCCTGACTCGAAGAGAGGCGAAAGGGGCTAAGCTTACCCCATGCACACACAAAAACGCCCCTAGAAACTTAAAGCCTTCGCCATTTTAAGTAAAAGATTTTAATGCTTTAAAACTTAAAATTAAATATTTCCCCCCAACCCTAACCCCAAGTGAGGCTTAATTCTTTATCCCTCCCCACACACCCACCCGGACCCCCAGAAACCCGATCCTCCGAATACAGGGCTGATGGGGAAGGGGAGGGGGCTGAGTCATCTCACCTCCTCCGGGGCTCTGTTCCTTAACTCCAGGTTAATCCTCTTCTTCATCTCCATGTCCTCCTCCTGCTCTTCTGCTACTACTCTCCTCCCTTACCCTTTCCTGCCTTTCCCACTACCCCAACCCTAAAATTTTTAAAAGATTTGGAAATGAATGAAAAGAAACGCAAATATAAACGCCCACCACCACCAGATAGATGTGGGGGGAAAAGAAGAGAATAGCAAATGGAGTCCAAGGAGTTGGGACTCTAACTCGGCTGCCCCCACCTCCTTGTCCACACACTCGCGCGCGCACTCACACGCGCACACACACACGCACACACATACACACACCCGCAGTTCCTTCCCCTTCAATGGCTGCTCAGAGACTGAGCCTCCATGACACGGCACCGCCAACCCCCTGGCCTACACTCCACCCACCTCCCGTGTGTATTGGTTGATTCTCCAGCATCACACGATTCCATTGGACTGCGTAAAAGTCTATCCGTCCTCAGGGCGGACCTGAACCAGAAACACTGTGTCTATTGGCTACGACCAAGCGCGCAGTTAACTCCGATAGGTCCAGGAGGGTGTTCGTCCCGGGGAAATGATTTTGAATCCCAGTAGCCCCCTCCTTTTCTTTGTGTGGTTGGCGCGCTTTCCCTAGGCGCTCGGACGATTTTGATGCCTGTTGGGTTTGTTTTTTTGTTTTTTCTGTTTTTAGTCAAACGGGAGGGAGAAAACATCCTTCTTACGTGCCCAAGTTGCGAGATTGATAATTCAGCACTCGGCACGCACAGGCTCTTGGCCATTTTAAAGCGCAGATCCTGCTTTGCAGCCAACGTGCACAGCAACGTGCACCTCACATAAAAAGCATGCCTTCGTGGCACTGTCCTGCCGGGATCAGGCTTCTGTTGCAGAACCAAGCTGGGATAAAGATGTATGTTAACTTCCACCATGAAGGACTGAACGATTTTTAAAGCAGTTGGGTGAAGTATGTAGATTAGGCACCTTTAAATAAAACTACCCTGGAGGACTTGTTAGTGAGGTAATTGTTACTGTAATAAACACTAAGACTTTGGAGGAAAAACAATGCTGGCCTAATGAAAATCAAACATCAGTTTGCATAAAAACGGTACTGCGATGCCTCTCCTTTCTAATTTCCCTTTCGTTGGTTTCCATGGAAAGCCATAGGTAAAATGCGCTTTTCAAAGTCTGTCAGTGTGAGATATAAAAGAGCGGGATAAGAATACTTTTTTAAGTTGTGGCTTGAAAGTCTAACTTTTGTTAGTTCTTGCTTAAATTCTGTCCTTTTCATTCCCTTACACCATTCTCAGGATAAATACCCAAAGAAATTCCAGATGATTTGGGGAAGGAAGTGGGTGAATTAGTCCAGCCCCTCTCAGAGCTGTTTGCTATTTTTTCAGTTTCTCAGGTTAGAGACCTTAGGGTTTCGGAAGAGACCCCTCCCACCTCCTCCACCATTTCCCCCTCCCCCTACACAGAGACACACAGCTCCTCAAATAGGTTTACATTTAAAAGGTAAATATTTAGTATTTGGCATGTTAAATACTTTAAAGGAAAACAGAATAGTAATTGTCTTCCCCTTGCTAAGTGTTTCCTTTGAATTCTCAAAAAGGAAATTTTTTGAAAATGAAAACAGAAGGGGAGAGGGAGAGCTTTTGGTATAAAATGACATGGGGGGGCAATTTGGAGTTCGTTGAGTTTGTTTGTTTGTTGTTTGTTTTAATACAGACTGAAAAAACCAGGATGATATGAAAACTGAACCAAAATGGATTGAGGAACAGTTCAAGGAAGAATTAAAAAACAAGGCTAGGAAAAAAAAGGGCCAAAAAGAAACCTGAAAGCACATTTTAGCTCCAGCTTGGGAAGAAGAAGTCCTGTGTTCTGATCCCACCAGCCACGGCAGGGGCTGGAACTCTGGAATGGAATCCCAGAGAGAGCTCAAAGGGAGGAGATTCCTATTAGGAACCATCTACATACGGGTGATAGTTGAGGACATGAGGAAAAAATAAGATGTCCACAGAGAATATATCTAATAAGAACTATCAGGCAAAGGAGATCAAAACATGGTTGAGGGGGAAAAGGGGAGAGAGGGATTATCTACCAAAGTAGTCAAAGAAACTGAGGAGCGCAGAAAAGAAGGAGGCGAATTTGGAAAAAATGTAGGAAACCAAAGAGTTTCAAAGAAGAGATGATTATTGGGGTTAAAAGGCAGGGCTTTTGTATTGGAACACATTAGACAGAATGGGAGAGTATGCTGGAAATAATGACTGTGAGAAAAGGCCATGAATTCATTTTACCATTGGATAGTAGCTTCAGAAAGTACACCACAGTAAGCTTAGACAGGGATCTGCTAAAGAGGGCCTTCTCCCCATACCCACTGTCCCCACCTTCATATCACCTCTCATCTGGGTTACCTCAGTACCTTGAACCTTACCTCTTTCCAGTCTTAATCAAGAAGCCAGGGTAAATAATATGCTGGGGGAGGAAAGATTCTCCATAGGGCTGGTGCACGGAAAGAAAAGTGCCTGGGAATAGGCTGGATGAAGATTACCCAGCTAGTAGATGGGTGTATGGACCTAAATGAAGGGTGAAAAAATGAAATATAGCCAGGAGAAAAGTCAAACTCATGAACTTAGGACATGTTTTAAGCTGAAGTAATAAGGCAGGGTTTACATGGCAGAATGAAGAGTGAGGTTAAGTAATTAGGAGGGGGATGAAAGCAAAGGAGCAAGGAGTGGAATGAATGAGTGGTGGTTCAGAACACTACTTTAATCCACCAATGAGAAGTATGCATCAGGATCTTATTTAACTCAACAAGTCCTTAACGTTCAAAAACTAAACTCATCTTCTGCTGCTGAGTATCTTCTGTTGCCCCTCCAGATCGACTCTTCACCCTTCTCCACCCTGCTCTGTGACTCAAAACCCACAGAGTCCTATGACTTCCTGGGTTAGGTACGTGGGAGAGGGGTATCGGCAGGAGATCGGAAGTCTGGAGGATAATGAAGTTGGAGTATTTATTCCCCAACTTCCTCAGTGCCAGGTCATTACAAAAGGGCCCAGTCCCTCCAGTGACAGCCACAGAGCCTGTCAGGGCTGTGGTGAACACTGCGCTGCACCTCCGAGAAATTCCCTCAGGAATGAAGGACATATTCCCCCTAGTGCTGGGAGTACCGCTGGGAGATGACCTTCAGGGGTCAGCCCTTGTAGGGGATTAGCTCTGCTGAAGAAAATTGCCTTGCCCAGGGTTATCTATACCTCCTTCTGGGGGCAGCCCACATCCCATGAGTGACCACCGCAGAGGTATAAAGGCCCAGCCAGCCCTTTTGCCTGACTTAGGCAAACTCTGATGGATCATTCATCCCAGCTCCAGGGCACCCCCAGTAAGTCAGCTGAGGCCTTTGTTAGGACTGCACTGCCATTCAGTTTCTCCCACGGCTTAATCCTGCTTCCTTCTCCTCCCTTCCACAGATATTGGTCCCAATATCATTCCCCAATATACGTCCTGACTGCTATTTCCATCTCCCAATCTACTTCCTTGGGAACCCAAATTATGACAGTGGCCCTCTCCAAATACCTACCCTCTCAGGAGGCCCAAACTAACCTATAGGAAAAATTATATGGAGAAGCCTTGAGCCTAGATGAAGAGAGTGAGAGGTACCCACGGAGTCCCCAGCCTCTCCAGCCCCCAACTCCAGCTCCAGCCACTGTCTGATTGCAACCACATAAATCCTGAGCCAGAACCACCCAGCTGAGCCCTTCCCAAATTCCTGTCCCACAGAAACCATGAAAGATAATAAAATCGTCATTATTATTTTAAGCCTCTAAACTGGGAGTTGTTATGCAGCAATAGTAACTGGAATATCTCCCTGCTACACATTTTTCTGCTCGTCTCACTAGTGCCCTTTTGCTCTGTACAGGTGATAGTCATTCTGCTTTTTTTGGTTTTGCTTATGCTGTTCTACCTGAACCAAAATGATTTTACCTCCTCTGAATTCTGAGGACTTATTAAATGTTCTATTTATTCAGCATTTATCCTACGCTGCCTCACAAAATCTCATATATGTTTTTTGAATTCTGGTTTGCCCATCCAGATTGGAAAATCCTAGAGAAAAACCAAGTCAGTAACTTGGCTTTCTCTGGCATCACTCACAGGACTTGGCACAGCGCTGAGCACACGGTGGGTACTCAAGACATGTTTAGTATTGATTAGGTCTCAAATAATTCTCAGGTGGTAGTTTAAATTCATACTTCCACTAGGAAATATGGAGTGTGGTTGATGCCTTCTTGGGGAACAGGTGATGGAGTATGAGTGAAAGATAACTGCAAACTTCTCTTCCTCTTAACTTGTTACCTTTTCCTTTTCCAAACTAGTTAATTTGCAGTCACAAGATAAAACTAAGCTAGTGCAATTAATGCCAGTGTATGTCCTCTAGAATTCAGACTGATTTAGAACTACCAGAAATCATTCCTACCCATGCCTCTGAGAAATCCCATCTCAGAAAACCATCCAACAAGGCCACTACCGCTCCCCTTAACAACAGCATAGATGCTCAATACTCAGAGAACACCAATAATTCTATATGCCCATTGTGCTAATATCCAGTGGGAACCTTCCAGGTCGGCACTCTTCAAGGCAGGGTAAGTTGTTATATTTGTATAGGGCCTTATATCTATCTAAAGTTTCCAAAGGAAAACAGTGAAGCCTATTGAGGTTAAGTAGTAGGGTAAATTGTCTCCAAAGATGGCCACCAACAATTTCTCCCATGTCGGTGCACACATGGCACTCCTCCCATCAGTATGTCCCCTCCCCTTGAATCTAGGCTAGCCTTGTGATTTGCTTTCACCAATAAAATGTAGTGGAAATAACACTGTGCCAGTTCCGGGTCTAGCCCTTAAGGGGCCTGGCACTTTCTGTTTGTGTTCTCCAGAGAGCCAGTTCTCAAATAAAGAAGTCCAAATACCCTGCTGGAGAGATAGGCCATGTATAGAGAGAGGCCATAGAGGATGAAAGACTATGAAGGGAGAGAGAGACCAGACATCACCTAGCTGTCGCAGCCACCCTATTGGAGGCCCCAGCCATGTGAGTGAAGCCATCTTGGATCCTCCAGCCCTCGTCAAGCTGCCCCAGCCAACACCATGTGGAGCAGAGATGAGCCATTCCACCGTGCCCTGTCCAAATTTCAGAATCTTGAGTAAATAAAGCATGGTTGTTATTTTAAACTACTCAGTTTTGAGGTGATTTGTTAGCAATGAATAACTAAACAATAGCAATAGAAGACTAAAATAAGGGTATACCAAAGGTCCTATGATCAGTAATTTGTAACGTTGAATCTCAAACCCAGTTCCTCTGATCAAAGTTCAAATCTTTTTCCAAAGGTGACCATTATAATTCTGTTTAATTCATGGATGCACAAAATGTTCTGCTTCCTAAAATATCATTCCCTACTGATGCCCAAAATGCCACAAATAGACATTCGATATTATGACCCCTGTTGAGATACAAAAACCCCAGGATAACTAATAAGTAAACTTGATTATTCTATTAAACCTTAGTTGAAGATATTTATCAGATTTTTTTTTGAGAAAAGGTTTGGATTGGCACCATGAATACTATAAAATGATTGAACTACCCTGCGTTTTCCAGGTTTTTTCCAATCCCATTCTCTCTTTAATTTGGGATCCTTTTCTCTGTAGGGATGGTCAGTAAGTGGTGAAGAGGAAAGCATGCATACTGTTACAGTAAACTTTTGATTATTGCTATGTGAATACCAAATTCTGTGGAATATTTACAAAAATTTAAAATTCTATGTTGAGATTTTCCAACTTGAGTCAACTCTTTATAAGCTAATGGAATGTAAACTAGTTTTAACATTAGTCAAAGTCAAACAAAATTAAAAGAGTGAGTCTTCTACAAATAAATCCAAATTGCAATATCAATTAGGAATGACTTAGAGATTTTGCCCTCTAAGAATTATTGCATTTCTACATTTCTCCAGTAGCAGAAATAACAAATACTTGCCTTAAAAGAAATTTGTAACCTTGATAACAAGGTTACTTAAAATAACTTGAAACTTCTGGTTAAATGTGAATTTAATATACATATTTCCATTTCTTTTCAAACCTTACTAAAATGACTTTTTTTTTTAAAGATTGGCACCTGAGCTGACATCTGTTGCCAATCTTCTTTTTTTCTTTCTTTTCTTCTTCTCCACAAAGCACCCCAGTACACAGTTGCGTATTCTAGTTGCAGATCCTTTTGGTTGTGCTATGTGGGACACCACCTCAGCATGGCTTGATGAGCAGTGCCATGTCTGCGCCCAGGATCTGAACTGGTGAAACCCTGGGCTGCTGAGGCAGAGCATGCGAACTTAACCACTCAGCCATGGGGCCAGCCCCCTAAAATGACTTTGAAAGAATAAGACCTGAACACAAATTTGTAACTCTGTATGATGATGGATGTTAACTAGACGTATTATGGTCGGCATTTCACAATATATACAGATATACAATCATTATGTTGTACATCTAAAACTAATATAATGTTATATGTCAATTATATCTCAATAAGAAAATCTTTAAAAGACCAAACCCAATTAGGCCTGAAACAATAAGTCTTCTAGAAGAGAATATCGGCAGCACACTCTTTGACATCAGCTTCAAAAGAATCTTTTCGGACACCATAACCCCTCACATGAGGGAAACAATAGAAAGAATAAACAAACGGGACTTCATCAGACTAAAGAGCTTCTTCAAGGCAAGGGAAAACAGGATTGAAACAAAAAAACAGCCAAGTGGGAAAACATATTCACAAGTTATTTATCCAACAAAGGGTTAATCTCTATAATATACAAAGAACTCACAGAACTCAACAATAAAAAAATCAAATAACCCAATTACAAAATGGGCAGGGGACATGAACAGACATTTCTCCAAAGAAGATATACAGATGGCCAATAGACACACGAAAAGGTGCTCATCATCACTAATCATCAGGGAAATGCAGATCAAAACTACACTAAGATATCACCTTACACCTGTTAGAATGGCAAAAATGTCCAAAACAAAGAGTGACAAATGTTGGAGAGTCTGTGGAGAAAAGGGAACCCTCATACACTGTTGGTGGGAATGCAAACTGGTGCAGCCACTATGGAAAACAGTATGGAGATTCCTCAAAAAGTTAAGAATAGAAATACCTTATGACCCAGCCATCCCACTACTGGGTATATATCCTAAGAACCTGAAATCAGCAATTTCAGAAGCTCCATGCACCCCTATCTTCATTGCAGCATTATTCACAATAGCCAAGTCATGGAACCAACCTAAGTGCCCAGCAACTGATGATTGGATAAAGAAGTTGTGGTATATATATACAATGGAATACTACTCAGCCATAAAAAAGGACAAAGTTGTCCCATTCGCAACAACATGGATAGACCTTGAGAGTATCATGTTGAGTGAAATAAGCCAGACAGAGAAAGATGAACTCTGTATGACTCCACTCATAGGTGGTAGTTAACATATGGACAAAGAGAACTGATCGGTGGTTGCCAGGGGAAAGGGGGGTGGGAGGAGGGCACTAGGGGTCAAGTGGTGTACCTACAACATGACTAATAATAATGTACAACTGTAATTTCACAAGGATGTTAACTTTTATAACCTTAATAAAAAAAAAAAAAAAAAAGACCAAACCCAAAAGGACAAAGAGATTGAGCAAAGAGAAGACAGCTGATGAGAGAGCTCAATGAAATTTTGGAATCTATAAAGCTGATGAACCATGTAGTTCAGAAATGCTTCTTCCTTACTTCTGACGTTTTCCTTCTTGTGAAAAGAGCTCAATCAGTGTAACTGGGCCTCTCTCAGCCCTTTCTTCATCCACCCTAAGTGGAGTGTTCCACTCTGCTCCATCCCCCTTGCTCTTGGGAGAGGGAGCCTGTTCATCAGAACACATATTCTACTGTGCTCCTCCACATTGAAGTCTGCCCCAAGCCAGGCTGCCTGATTCTAGGGTACAGTGAGCAGGCCCACTGACGCTTACACTAAGCTGCATCCTCCAATCTGGCCTGTAACAGTAATAAAGGTGACACGTTTACCTTCACATTTACTTTGTGCTTTCTTTCTCAACTTGTTCAGAACCCTTGAACAAAGAAGGAATGCCAGTATTGGGATCCCCTTCAGAGATCCCAATAGACTAGAGGTAATTGTCTTAGCAGAGAGGAGAAAGTTGAAACCTAACTGCCTGCAGGAGATAGACAAATTGATTTACGTTGTAGAACCCCACAAAGATTCTGAATTTGGAAGTACTAAAAACCCTTGAAGATGAGAGTGAGGGTAGGGCTAAAACAGAAGAATTGATTGAAGGTCATATTAAAAGCAGCTAAATTCCTTCTCAACTCTGACCCACAGAAGTCAAAATAAAGTACTCTAAACTCGGAGGCACCAGGCATAACTAAGGCCAGGTTAGATGCAATGAAAACTGGCAGAAGAAGTGAAAATCTGTATTTCAAACAGTGAGAGAATTCTCCTCGACAAACCAACCTCTTTCTCTCCTCCATTCATCTTACAATTGCGTGTACCTTCCAGTAAAAAGTTAAAAGTTTCCTTTCTGGAGAAACTGACCAGCCTAAGAGACAAGTCCAGAGATACTGACAAAACGGTAGCAAATGCCCAGATACCAGTTCCATCCCCTCACCATGAGTCGACCAGTCAACAAGCTTTCATATGTGATTGCACACACCTTTTAAGTGCCTCACTCTTAAATGTGAATGGAGAGGTAATGATCACCAAATATTTTAGAAAGGCCTTTCACATAAAAGAAGAGACCAAAAATAAACAAACTGAAAAAAATGACTCAGAGGAAAAAGAGACAGGACAGGCAGCAGAAGAAAACAGTCTTTAAAAGAAAGACTAAGTTAATATCATAAAAGATAATGTATCACGATAATAATGCTATAAAAAGAACATTCATAGAAGAGCTTATGAAAATGAAAAATATGAATGCAGATCTTAACAATTCAATAGAATAGGTGACAGATAAAGTTGAGGAAATTTCTCTGAAAGGAGAACAAAAAGCAAAGAGATGGAAAATAGAAGACAAAAGTTAAGGATATTAGATCAGTCTAGAAGATTCAACATACAATTAACAGGAGTTTCAGAGAAAGAGAACATATAAAACAAAATTATCAAAGAAATAAATATGAGAAAATGTTCCAGAGCTGAAGGATATAAGCTTTTAGAAAAATGAGTTCACTGAGTGCCCTTCCAAGAAACAAAAAAAGACCTATACCAAGATACATTATCATGAAACAATAGAACATCTAGGATAAAGGAAATATACTAAAAAGCTTCCAGAGAGAGGAGAAGCCAGTCCTTAGACCTAGAGGATGGAGGGCTCCAAGAGGAAAAGTCCTTTACAAATGTTATGACAGATTACCGTCATGTTCGAACATAGTAAGAGAGGAGTCACATTTTCAACAGCGAGTTTAGAGATGAATAAGCAACTAGAAAACTAAAGCAAAAGGAGGAAAAAAGCCATTATCAATACAAGGGAAATTAAATTGTTTAAGAGGGGCCGGCCCCCGGGGCTGAGTGGTTAAAGTTCCACGCGCTTTGCTTCAGCAGCCTGAGTTCATGGGGTTCGGATTTCAGGCGTGGACCCACTGCACTGGTCAGCCATGCTGTGGAGGCATCCCACATAGAAACTAGAGTAAGATTGGCACGGATGTTAGCTCAGGGCTAATCTTCCTCAAGTAAAAAAACACGCAGATTAGCAACGGATGTTAGCTTAAGGTGAATCTTCCTCACCAAAAAAAAAAAAAAAAAAAAGGTTGTAAAAGAAAGGGAATATCATAATTCACTCCTTGGCTTAGCTGTGAGTAAATATTGATGACAATTTAAATGCTAAATGCTGATTTAACTAAAATGTGATATAATAACTATATCAGGAAGATAAGGTAGAAACGTGTTGGGAAGCGAGTCTTGTGTAAAAGAGGTAAATGCTCATCTTTCATAGTTGGAAGTTTATAGATAATAATATCTAAAATCGAAAAATGAAGAAATAGCGGTGTAAACGTGTTTTTGGAAATTTGGAGTTACAGATTGGAAATTTGGAGTAATAGACTACAAAAAAGTTAAAAAGTTGCAGTGATTATCTCTAGGAAGTAGGAATTGGATGTGCAGAGACTAGAGTGTTTAATTATGACATTTATTGATCTGTTTGACTTTTTAAACTATGTACCTGTACTACTTTGATAAAAATAAAAACTAAAAAAAATATGAGGTAGCTAACAATTGACTTGTGGACCTTCTACAAATACAACAAAACATATTGAATGGGCCAGCTACCTTTAAACCAATGTCTGCTTTTCTTATTCCCTGGTAAAAGATAAGAATATAGGTATAGGGGCTGGCCCAATGGCACAGTGGTTAAGTTCGCACGTTCCACTTCAGCAGCCCGGGGTTTGCTGGTTCGGATCCTGGGTGCGGACATGGCACCACTTGGCAAGCCATGCTGTGGCAGGTGTCCCACACATAAAATAGTGAAAGGTGGGTATGGATGTTAGCTCAGGGCCAGTCTTCCTCAGCAAAAAGAGGAGGATTGGCAGCAGATGTTAGCTCAGGGCTAATCTTCCTCAAAAAAAAAGGAAAAAAAGAAAAAAGAATATAGGTATTTTGTTTGTTGTGTGGGAGTTTAGCATGCCAAATCAAAATTTACACAGTTACAAGATAAACAACTTACTCAATGCACAATGCCTGTCGATAGGATTTTGGTATACTCTTCTGCCATGTGTTTCAGTAAGTATGTTCCCCTGTTTCTTTATTAATACAGTTTAGATTTTTGCCAAGGCTGTGTTTTTGTTTCTACTTAACTTCAACTCAATCAAGCCAATGGCTTCCACAGAATGCCAAAAGCAGTCTTAGTAATCAAAGTGTTGAATGCAATCCTACTGAAATATATCAAAATTTGATAGAAGCTGGGTGACTGGTGCAATATGGTCCATTTCATTAAGCTTTTCTCCTGCTTGGTTATTTGAGCTATCTTGACAAGTAGTATTTTGCATTAGTATAAATTACTTTAGCATTATGATTTCTTATAAAATGATGGGTTTACTTTCAATGTGTATCCTTGAAGAGCTTGCTACACTCACTCATGTAGACTTTACTCATCTTTAAGCCAAAATTTCCTCCAAATGAACAGATCTCTCACTTTACACTGAAAATCCGTAAGAAGATGGGATTCATTGTATAGAAATTTAACCATGATACAAATGAATTTTATTTGTGTGATAACTAAAATTTCACGAGGAAAAGAAAAATACTGAATTTTTGCCTAATTATGGAACACCAATTGTAGGGTCCTTTGTTTATTTCCCCAAAGAAAGAAGAAAAGAGTGACAACTTGTGTATATACCATTGGAGGAGTATAATATTTATAGACAGCAATATGGCAATAAATATAGCAAAAACTCTAAAATAGTGCATACCCCAAATTAAAGCCAAAATGAAATATCACTACACATCTATGAGAATGGCTACCTTTATTTGGTAACTGACACTGTGAAGTGCTGGAGCAGCCAGAGCTCTCATACACTGCTGGTGGGAATGAAAAACAGTACAACCACTATGAAAAATGGTTTGACAGTTTTTACAAAGTTAAACATACACTTACCATACAACTCAGCACTGGGTATTTAATTAAGAACAATAAAAACATATGTCCACTCAAAAACCTCTACTCGAATGTTTATAGTGGTTTTATCATGGTTGCCAAAAATTAGAAACAACCCACATGTTCTTCAACTGGTAAATGGATAAACAAACTGTGGTACATCTACATAATGGAAAAGCTCAGCAATTAAGTGAAGCAAATTCCTGATATGCAACAACATGAATGAATACTAAGTGAGAGAAGCCAGACTCAAAAGGCTACATACTGTATAATTTAATACATCAGACATTCTGGGAAAGGCAAAATTATAGGGTCAGAAAGCAGATCAGTAGTTATGAAAGGATGAGTGTGGGAAGAGAAGCCGACTACAAAGGGGCACGAGGGAACTATGGTGGCGCGGGGGTGATGAACCGTTCCGTATCTTGATTATGAAGGTGGCTACACAACTGTATGGATTTCTCAACACTCAGAACTGTACATTTAAGGTGCATTTTACTCTATTTCAATTATACCTTCTTAAATCTGACTTTAAAAAAGGAGTTTGAGATTTTTCATACTAAAAAATTAAAAAATATATATACACCCTCTTGCGATTCTACTTCTAGGAAATAATTGGACAAGGGTGTAAATATATATGAACAAGAGTATTATAATTGAAGTACTGTTTGTCATAGGTAAAAATTTTTTAAAAACCTAATAGTTCAAAGGCAGAGAATTGGTTAAATACATTAGGTTACTTCTATACAATACTACGGAGTTTAAATTGATGACAGTGGAGCCAGCCCAGTGGTGCAGCGGCTAAATGCACTTGTTCTGCTTTGGCGGCCCAGGGGTTCCCTGGCTCAGATCCCAGGTGCAGACACGGCACCGCTTGGCACGCCATGCTGTGGTAGGCGTCCCACATATAAAGTAGAGGAAGATGGGCATGGATGTTAGCTCAGGGCCAGTCTTCCTCAGCAAAAAGAGGAGGATTGGCAGCAGTTAGCTCAGGGCTAATCTTCCTCAAAAAATAAAGAAAGAAATAAAAATTAAAAAAATAAATAAGTAGATAGTGATATATAATTACTGACATAGAAGAATAGAAGAACGTTCACAAAATAGTATTAAGGAAAAAAGGTTATATGCCAATTATGTACATAGTACGGTGTAGTTTTTGTAAAAAACCAGTATTTATACACACAAAATATATGCATTTAGATGTAGCTTCATAGAAAAAAGTTTGTAAGGTATCAAAATGTTAACAGGGGTTATCTCTAATTGGGAGAATTTTGAATGATGTTATTTTTACTATTTTTGTTTTTTTGAATCTTCTATTTTCCCTAGACTAATCAGGTATGATTTGTATAATTAAAAAATAATAAGAGGAAAAGTGACAAGCCATTGCTAAGATCTGATGTTCCCTACCTTTCTGGAGCCAACTCTAAGTAATTATTTCCTTTTTATTTTTTAAAAAAGGAGCAAAAAAGTCAATTCTTCCCAATGTGCATGGATTTATAACCATCCTGTGATAGTGCTAATTAAACAAAAATATATGTAAAACATGAAATAATAAGCATATTGGATGGTAGAAAAATGGGGAGAATGCAGGCTCTAGGAGCTCATTAATAACTGGATTGCACTTCTGCAGATGTTCCTTAGAAATGACCTGAAGCATTAAAAAAAAAGGGAGAGGTTGTTGGTTTTGTATCTGGATCTCCTCCTCAGATCAATGCTGCCCCACCCACTAGGAGAATTAACTGAGGCAGCAGCAACCAGAGCCAAAAATGTCTTCTATTTTCTTTAAAGGTTTTTGTTTTTGTTTTTTAAGTATGTTAACACATTTTGAGTGAAAGATCAGTGAGAGCCTGATTCTTTGTCCTAGTAATATTTCTATGTGACCTCAGCCAACGCCCTTTACCCCTCAAGACTCATGTTTTTTAAAAAAATGTATAGATATTTTGAAGCAAATAAAATGTCAATGAAAGCACAGCAAACTTTCACTATAAGGTTTCAAAGAACAAATCATTTGTCACAATCTGATCTGAGAACAGACTTTTTATTTGGGGGATGATTAAACCAGTAATAAGCTACCCATGGCCACGAGATTTTGCTATATTATCCTCTGAGTCCTATTCCTATAGCAATTCAGACATAACAGTTCTTTCAGAAAGAAAGAAAAAATCTCTAACTAGAACCTTCTCATCAATGAAGGGAAGTGGTAGAAGTGATCATGTCTTTTGCTTGGGTTGGTACACAACCTTCATCTGAGTTAGATGAATGGTAGAGAACAAGAAGAAAAGGGAAAAGACAGGCAGAATGAAGTGCCACCAGAGCAGACGGAACAAACAATTACAATTACAGGGCACCATGATATCCTTTTTCCTTAGTCTTTTCAGAGGAAGCAGTTCATTAAACATAATAAGGAGAATCCTGCTTTGACATAACCTATCCTTTGGTGTCACTCTCAGAGAGGGTGAAGCATGGGTCAGCCTACATTGGAGTGACAATTTTTATCTTCTTGAACATAACTATAAGACCTGGTTATGCTCTCATCCTGTGGGATGATTGTTGATGTCAGGTAAAGAAAATCTCACTGCTAATTGCCTACCTCCGTTGGTTCCCATAACACTTTGCTCTACCACCATTTAGAATGTCTCATGATGTATTCTAGTAATTGAGTAAGGTGTCTGCATCCCCTAAGAGACTGTGAAGTTCTTGAGGGCAGGGATTATGTCTTCTTAACTTTTTATTTCTAGGGCCTGCACGGTGCCCAGCACCTACAAGTACTCAATATACGTGTGTAAACTAATGAAGCAATTGTTGCTAACCTCTACAAAGGTGACTGCAAAGAACAATTCCAGATGGCTGGAATCCTACAAAGAATGGCAAACTCCTTACTACCTCTGCTTCTCCAGTGGGTGTAGGGTATTGATTCTCAAATGTGGTCCCTTAGACCAGTAGCAACAGCATCACCTGGGGTGGTGGTGGTTGTTGTCAGTGCTGCTGAGTCGATTCTGGCTCCTTGTGACCCTGTGTACAGCAGAGTGGAACCTGCTCGGACTTTTTACGCCATCCTCTCACTTTCTGGCACT
Organism: Equus asinus; assembly: GCF_041296235.1. Lineage (NCBI taxonomy): Eukaryota > Metazoa > Chordata > Mammalia > Perissodactyla > Equidae > Equus > Equus asinus. The sequence continues at coordinate 12,879,609 of NC_091814.1, forward strand.
GTATCAGACAATGTTCCTCTGCTATTCATAGGGTTTTCACAGCCAATTTTTTCAGAAGTGGAAGGCCAGGTTGTTCTCCCTAGTCTGTCTTAGTCTGGAAGTGCCACTGAAACTTGTCCACCATGGGTGACCTGCCAGTATTTGAAATCCTGGTGGCATCGCTTTCAGCATCACAGCCACAGGCAGCCACCACAGTATGACAACCAACAGACGGGTGATGCGGTTTCCCCACTAAGAAATGAACCTGGGCCTCAGAAGTGAAAGTGATGAATCTTAACCACTAAAGCACCAATCACCTGGGGTACCTGTTAGAAATGCATCTCTCTGGACATACCCCAGACCTACAGAATTAGGAGCTATGGGAGGAAGCCCAGAGATCTGTATTTTAACAAGCTTTCTAGGTGATTCTGATGCACACTGACATTTGAGAACCGGTAGTGTAGGAGAACGTTCAAGGGTGTCTGTGTCCTCGTGCTGGTTTAGCTTAGCAGGTATATGACTAACCACAGGAGAATCCTGAAATCCCTCAAAACTCAGTCTTTACAGGGTACAACAAGGGAGTTGGAATGATGCCTGAGGACCTTTCTGGTCTAAAATTCTGCAAAATACCAAAGGCAGAATGTAAATATATGTTCCAATGACTAGATTCATTCATTCAATCAGCAAATATTTACGTACCAGGCAGTGTTCTGGGCATGAAATCAATGCATGACACAAAATTACTCCTTTTTAATTAAAGTTGCAATAGTTCAGACCACAAACTTTTACCTGTCTTCTGTCTACAAGATTCTCATACTGCATCTGTCGTGCAACGAGAACTGGGAAACTAAGAAAATGATCCAAAGAGTTCTGACTATCCCCATCCCCAAATTACTTTGACTTTAATTCTTGAAAACTTTTGTGTGATTACCTATCAAATCAGAATATCTCTGGGTCTACAGTATTTCATGGCACAACATGGCTTGCCTTTTAGGAAATCAAATTCCATCTAATTCTGTCTCCTCCTTGATTCTCTCTTCTCAGCAATTAGTTACCACCTGGACTGCTTAAGTTCCTGTGTTGACCATTCTCCTTTCCTTTTGGTCTGCCTTCCTCCTTCATTAACTTTCACATACCCCACCACAAAAACTCAGAGCCCTTTGTGGATTCCTGTAAAGTTTTTCAGACTATTTAGGATATTTAGTGAGTTTAAATACCCTTTTTAAAAAGGACCTTTTAAGAAAAAATTAACGAAATAGGCAACACAGTTGGACACTTTTGATTCTCCGATCTGTTCACGTTTCACTGAATTTAAAAGGACAGCAGATGGCGCCAGAAGGCAGCAAAATACCTTGGTTTTAGGAGGGTTTTAGCCAACCCGAGTGAGGAATGGGCTGGAGGGGGAGAAGCAGGAATTGAAACAAAAGTGCTCGTTTGAGTAGCAGCTAAGGTGGAGAGAGTGTATGTGTGAGAGAGAGAGTGAGAGAGAGCGAGCGAGCGAGCGAGCAAGCGAGAGAGAGAGAGTGTGTGTTGGGATTAGGAGGTGTCTTTTTTAACATATAAGGGTCCTTTTGACAACCTATTCCAAATCAGTCTGGTGACAACAGGAATATCCACAGTAAAGCCAAAGATCAAAGTCAAGGGAAGTCCCAGGAGGGCGGCGTTTGCCTCCTTTCTCCCTTTCTCCTAGAAACCAGGGCCTTTGTCCATTGAGGAAGCACGAGGGCCTGGAGGGGCTGCTCAGTCAGAAGTGGAAAGTGCTGATGTGGGGCTAGGACATCTTTGTTGAAACAATGTTGAATTGTGTGGGCAAAATCCCGAAGCCCATCAGCAGTGAAACACTTCCCAGAAGGAATGACACACAAAACATTTTAAATTAAAGTTTTAAAAACTAAAAAATTCATAGACAACCGGGAGGTGGCGCCTGGCGAGACACACTACTGCCTTGGGAGGCTGCATCACAGTCCCAGACGCTCCAAAAGAACTCTGTCCTGGCAGAGGTCACTCTGCCCAAGCATCTTCTTTCCTACCGTGCAAAAAATCTCTGCTTTATTTCTTTTTTCTCTTCCTCTGTGTTAACTAACCTGATTCCCAGGAAGTCTGATTTACACTTTAAGCCTTTCATTCTTCTTAGATGGGACAGGTGGGGCTTTGGGGGAACCTCAAATCATAAACTTTTCTGTAAGGGAAAAATAATTGGAGGGTGATGAGAGAATTAAAAAGGAAATGACATCTGCAAAATAGCTTTGCTTTGCAGATCAATCACAGGGGACAGAAAGGCACGGCGGGCTCCTGCCTCTGCAGGCGCTGATGAGCCAGGACGTGCATTATTCTGCTCATTTGGCTTTCATCCTGCTCCCTATTTAGCTTCTGCTCCCTTTGTTTTGGCTATTTATTGCTACTTGGCAGGAGGAAGGTCGGCAGAGGGAGCTCAATCAGGTGCATCTTCCTGGCTGGTGACTCTGGTGAAGGGTATGGAGAAGAAAGAGGTTTCAATGTCTGGCATGAAATTATCTGTGAGTTTCACATTCTCTAATGAGGGATTTAGGATGTACATTCCGATCGGGATTTCCAGTCCCGTGGAGGAACAAGCACCAGCCCACATTCCTGAGACACGGCAGCCTCTATGCTCCACTTGCCCAGCTCCCAGCTCCTGGTGGCAGGCTTCACTCAGCCCAACACGTCCTGCTCAGCCCTTTGTTGGGCGGGAGGGAAGACCCCGGGCCCCTCTTCCAGCTGGATCACATGGTCTCTCTGCTCCCTCCCCCCCTTTCTCTGGAGTCTGCCCTTTTTTTGATGGTGGGAGCGATTGTTTCTAAGGTCTCCCCATCTCTCCTCCTGCGCTGGCCTCCCTGCCAGGGGTCAGTGTCCTCTTCAGTGACAAAAGCCGCCCTAGATCTGGGCTCCCTGGGGAGGGAGGTGGCTGGGCCTGGCAGTTGGAGCCGCTGTCTCTCCATGGTGCTACTGCAGCCCCTCCCCCACTGGGCATACAAATGGGCTTTATACAGCAAACAAACCACCCCCCACCCAGGCCACACAGGCACGTGGACCCAGGCCTCACCGTGGGAAGGGGGTGGTGACAGGCGCAGGAGAAAGAGATTACTCCAAACAAGTTCTCTTTGCCTCACTTCTCTTATTCGCCACAACCCAGGTTTTAGTCCTTGACTTCCTACCCTCCCCCAGCACCCAGAGTCTCCCAACTCCTTCTTGTTACCTCTCTCCTAACTCTGGACTCTTCCTATTCCAGGGCAGCTCAAATTCTGCAGGGGACTGGGAACAGGTCCTCCCACCATCTGCCCGTACTACCCAAGGAGTTGCTCCTCAAAGAAGCCAGACAGGGAATGAGAACCCAGTGTCTCCCTGAGGAGGCTGGATTAAACCCCAAAGCTCGCCTTCCCTGCCCCTGCCCCTGCCCACTCCAGGGGACACTCATCTGAACAGTGTCTGTGTGAACAGCAGAGGAAGGAAGAGCTCACCCCAGCTGGGCTCCTGAGCCAGGGCCAGGACTCCTGTGAAACCCGCCGCGCTCGGCTGTGAGCAGGGCCATCCTGCGTGCCTAATCGGCTATTTAAGGAGCTGTTCGCCAGCAACCCAGGCAGCCCCCCCTCCCCACGTACACCCTTTCAGAGCCACCTTAAAAGCAGGAGGCAATTGTGAAGTCGCTGGCCAGCAAGTGGAGGGAAGACTGCAAGAGGGAGATAAAAAAGAGAACAGAGAGAGAGGCAGCAGGACTTTTGTCTTGGGGACTCAGAAACCCACGGTACCCTAGGAAAACCAAATCCCCTGGAAGCCCGCAGAGACATAGAAATAGCAAGAGAAAAAAATAAATACACTCAACTTCAGGAATCTCCTCTCCCTCTCTCTCCCTCTCTCTCTCTCTCTCCCCCTCCCCGCCTCTCTCTGCCTGCCCTAGTCCTCTAGTCCCCAAACTCTCAGTACCTTGTGCTCCTTCTGAGGATACCATGTTGTTCTTCAGCCTCCTGCTAGAGTTGCTTTGGATCCTGGCTGCAGACGGGGGTAGGTACATCTGGATGTCTGTGTGTCTGTGCTGATGTCCACAAGTCGCCATGCATGCTTAACCGGAGGGAGGAGTGTAAAAGGAAGCCTCGGGGCTAGAATAATAGGCTCAGGGATGCAGAGAAAGAGAGGAGTGGGAAGGAGACCACTTTCCTTCTTTTCCCTTTGCCTTTTCAGCCTTGCTGTTTGCGGAGATAGGAGAGAACCAGCCGGGGGCAGGATGTGTACACACACTGCGGGAATCTCTTTGCAGGCTACAGCTTCTCTCTGGAGCCCTTTCCCTCACTGCCCTAGTCCCAGGCAGCCCTCCTGGCCTTCTTTATTTACAAACTCCTCCAATTATGGAGCCAAAGAGGCCTGGAGTGAAAGGATAGAGGGCTGATGGGGGGTGGGGGTATACCCTACACCTCCTGCCTAACTCAGACCCTAGTCCTCAACCATGAACCTCATGGCTGAGGTCCCCTCTTGATTCTACAGGGAGACAAATTCCTCAGTTTTTCCCTAAAACCAGTAGCAATAATAGTCAACGTTGTTGGGCCCTTTACAGTGTACAAAGGACTTTCAGGAGCCCCCAGGAGAGGAGGAGGGACTCTTGGGAGAACAGACCAAGGGGCTCCAGGAGTGTCCCCAGGAACCCTACCCCCCATTTCTGTGTTTCCTGTGGCTAAGCCAGTATCCAGCACATAGTAGGTGTGTAATTAAGATCTGTTGGAAGAACAGAATGTGGTGGGGGAGGGGTGGGCAGTGGTGTCTAGAGAGCGAAAGGGGAATGCAGAGAGGATGATGTCAGGGCAAGGGAAACCAAATGGAGAGTTGCAAATTGCATCTGAGGAAAAAGGAAAAAAATAGGGAAAGAGGAGGAAGAGATGTAGAATTAGTGTGTTGAGGATTTAGTGAGTGGTGAAGGGCAAGGCTGCCAGCCTGCACAGAACCAGGGAACTCAAGTTGTTGGGGTGTCCCACTGAGCTGGCAAACGAGAGGCTGCCACCAGCCCTCCCCTGGGCTGCTTTTCAGGGCGTCTGAACCAAGGGATGGGCCAGCAGAAGAGTCCAGGGATGAGATCAAGGATATCTTAGAAGTCTGAGGAATTTAAGGGAACAAGAAACACAGAGGAAGGAATTTCAGACTTTTCTCCAAAGTCTCCAGCAATTTGAATAATGTAGAGAAAACCCGCAAGAAGGCCTCCCTTTTCCCTTGAAGCAGTTTGGCCCTGGATGAGGTCTCGACCAGCAGACCCCCGGCCTTTCAGCCCGAGACAGGACTGCACGAGAGCCTGGCACGTGACCCAGCTGGCAGCTCTCTTTTTCCACACACAATGCTTCACTTTCATCCTGTCCCTGCCAGCCTGGCTGCCTGTGGCCACCCACCACCCTCAATGTGGAGTGGACCCTGCCCTGACTCCTGCCTTCCTTAGCCAACTGGAAATCTAGGGAGCAGAGGCTCCTGGTGATGGAGAATGTTTCCTTTAGAGTTACTGAGACCAGAAGGAGGAACTTAAACGGGAATTTACAGCTCAGTGCCCTGATTCTGCAACGCTTCAAAGCAAAGGAATAATCGCTCTTCTCCCCTCAGCAGCACCGCCCCCCACTCTGAACTTCTTTCCTTCCGCTTGTTCTAGTCCCTTTCCTCCAAACCCTCTGCCCACACCCTCACCTCACACCAATCTTCTAAGTGTTAGATTGGATTGGCAGAGGCTGGAGAAAACTGACCGTTGGGCAGACTGCACATTTGGATCCAGGTTAATTTTAGTCTCTGGGCTTTATCTCTTTTCATTTCTCCTCCCCCTTTACTTAGCAAACACAAGGACAGCCTGGCTGGTAATTTTAAATAGGCCCCCCGACCTTTCCACCGAGGTGTCCAGTTTCAGGGCTTCCTCTGGGAAGTGCTGGAGTGGAGGGAGGAGAAAGAGCAGAGGGAGGTGGAGCAGTGCAGAGTGCCCAAGAGAGAGGGGAGTGGAGGAGGGCGCTGCTCCAGGCTGCACTGGCTGTAACTCAAAGTACTCTGCCTTGCAGGTCAACACTGGACCTATGAGGGTGAGAGCAGAACCCAAGACCTACGACACCCCTTGCACACTGGGACCTCTTCACCTGGCAGAAAGACTGTTGCCGTGTGGGTGGGGAGGTTTCCTTTAGCTTCTCACCCTAGCTCCTCCCTTCCCCATCTCCTCTTGTCCTAGGTTTTGCATATATAATTCCTGGACTCTGTTCTAACTATCAAATCCCACACCTCCTGATTCAGCAGAAAAGCCAGTTATGTCCTCAGTCAATCCATGTGGAAGTGAGGGAGCTGGAGTGGAAAGGAAACCAGGTGGGGAAAGAAACCCTGAGCTTAGCTGCCAAATCTCCTCCTGGCTCTCTCTTTATCCTAATCAATCCCACCCTCCCACTCATATCTGGCATTAGGACAGAGCTTGAGATCACAGGTGAGGAAGAGGCTGGTAGGAGAGTTTGTGACCCTGATAGAGGTGAACTCAATTCCTTTGAACTCCTGATTAATAACAACGGAATTCCAGAGTGAATGCAAGGTCCAGTGTGAGAGCAAGACATGAATGATTACAAGTCAACAGATCTGAATCCCAAGGCCACTTGCTACAGTCCCACAGAGACCCTCTCTCCAGGGTCATTTTCTTCCCAGTTGTCCTGCTCCTACTCTAATCCCAGCTCCCTGGGTACACAGGCTTCCTACCCACCCCTGTTCCTCTTATTCAGCTTTCTTGCTCTCAAACTACAGGTAAGTAAAGCCATTACTCCCCATCTATCACGAGAGCCGGGGAATCATCACTGCCTCTGGGGAGGTGAAGGGAGTTGCAGCAGCAAGCCCAGCAGGGACTCCTACCTCACCCAGCCCTGCACAACTCGGGGTTTCACCTGGGGTGGAGGGAAGAGCATTTCTACCTCCACACAGATGTATTACTTGGGGGGGGGGCGGGTTGCTCAAGTGTGGCTGGGGCTGAAGGACATGACAAATGTCCATGGTAACTCCCCCCACCAGGTCCACATGGTCAAGACCATTGGCCAGCCTCTTACCCTGAGTGTGGAAGCAATGCCCAGTCCCCCATAAATATCCAGACGGACAGTGTGACTTTTGATCCTGAATTGCCTGCTCTGCAGCCCCACGGATATGACGAGCCTGGCACTGAGCCTTTGGACATGCACAATAATGGTCACACAGGTAAAAAGCCCAGGCTGCAAGAGGGTGTAGGCTCCAGTTCCAATCTTAGGAGGCAGGGAAAGAGGCCTTCTCCTAACTTCTGAATTCTCAGAAGACTTCATCTATAAATATGGAGATGTGAGAATGGGGATGAGGCTCCAGCAGCCAAAAAAGGGAACTGAATGTCTGTGATCAAGATCTCTATGGATGGATTAGTATCATAGCATCAACTTGATCCTGACTGAGAAAGGGGTAGAAGTTCTAGAAAAGCAGTGACCTCTGGGAAGAGCTGGGTGCTACTGGGGGAGGGAGAGAGAAAAGGCTGGCCAAGTCTCCCAAGAAGTGGTGGCAACTCACAGGTGGGAATGTGTTCACATTCCTCCATCAACCCTAGCTTGCTCTCTTTTCCTCACAGTGCAACTCTCTCTGCCTCCTGCCCTGTACCTGGAAGGACTTCCTCAAAAATATGTAGCTGCCCAGCTCCATCTGCACTGGGGTCAGAAAGGAGCCCCGGGGGGGTCAGAGCACCAGATCAACAGCAAAGCCACAGCTGCAGAGGTACCAGGGAGCAAAGCTTGGACTAGGCAACAGTGACAGGCATGGGTGGTGCTGGGGAAAGGAAGGATCTGGAAACTGGGGAAAGTCCTACTTGGTGGATAAGGTCAACCTTTATGGGACAGATTGAGGGCATGCTAGAGGTGGTGTTGGTGGCTAGGGTCAAAACCTTTGAGAGGAGGTAGTAGAAAAACATTAAATGATTCAATCTCCTCTCCCCTCCCTCAGCTCCACATCGTACATTATGATTCTGACTCCTATGATAGCTTGAGTGAAGCTGCTCAGAGACCTCAGGGCCTGGCTGTCTTGGGCATCCTCATTGAGGTCAGTGGCCCCCAATCCCTCCCAGGTCTCTCTCCACTCCGTCTGTATCCCTCAGCCCTATTCTGCCCATGTCTGTTGGTGGTCTCCCTCCCAAGGCAAGTCAGCAACCCACTCTGACCATTTATTCTATACATGAATGTCTTATTGCGAACATGGATTCATTCCAAACTCTCTCCCTTTCTTCCCCTTCCAGGCGGGCGAGACTAAGAATCCAGCTTATGAACACATTCTGGGTCACCTGCATGAAATTAGGCATAAAGGTGGGCCCTAAAAATCTATCTTAGGACAAAGTACGATTAGAGTTCAAGGAAAATTCCCCTAAGACGCCTGGGATGAAGCAGTGAGCTTTAGGGCCAGGGGGCTTCACTTCTGGGAGCCCTGTCTAGGTAAGCTAGCGTGCAGTGAGAGGAAGATGAGTCCTAGTCTGTTCTCCTCCAGATGAGAAGACCTCCGTGCCTCCCTTCAACGTGGGAGAGCTGCTTCCCCCTCAGCTGGGGCAGTTCTTCCGTTACAATGGCTCGCTTACCACACCCCCCTGCTACCAGAGCGTGCTCTGGACAGTCTTCAATCAAAGGGCCCAGATTTCAATGGAACAGGTAAGTGGTGGAGAGGTGAGGGAGCAGAAAGACACCATTGTAACCTCAGACCCTTTTCCACTCCCCAAAGCGAGTGACATTTCCCCGCCAATGCCACTCTTCTACTCCTCAGCTGGAAAAGCTTCAGGAGACACTGTTCTCCACAGAAGGAGAGCCCCCTGAGCTCCTGGTACAGAACTACCGAGCCCCCCAGCCTCTCAATCAGCGAACAGTCTTTGCCTCTTTCATCCAAGGTGAGTGCACAGGGCTCGGAAAAGGAGATGGGAAACTGGGGGACTCAATGGCAGCAACTAGGGAGCCCCTGAGAAGGAAAAGAAGGCTAAGACAGGAAGAGGTTCCCAGGACTTGCTTGGACTGGGAACCATCCCCGAACCCCGAGTAGCCAGGTGATTTCCCCAGGCATGGAAGTACAGTGTGCTTCTCCCAGCTGGGATGGGGATGCGAAGTCTCACTGACCTAAGTTTTCTTCCCTTACAGCAGGATTCTTGTATACCACAGGTAAGACAGCTCTACCCAGGTATGGGGTGGGGGACTCCTCAGCGAGTAAGGGAAAGGCTCAAAATCTCTGTTAGTCCTAGGCTGACACCTTCCACCTTTGTCTTTCCCAGGAGAAATGCTGAGTCTAGGAGTGGGAATCATGGTTGGCTGTCTCTGCCTTCTGCTGGCTGTTTATTTCATTGCTAGAAAGATTCGGTGAGGTCCTACTTTCCATTCTTCTAATCCTTTCTTTTCTACTGAAAAGCACTCTCCTAGTCCACCTCTAATCTGTTTCACCTAGGACACTAGTCATTTCCATGAACCATTCCCCCTTTCAGGAAGAAGAGGATGGGAAGCCGGAAAAGTGTGGTCTTCACCTCAGCACGAGCCACCGAGGCATAGACTCCCTCTTGGACATCATGGATGCCTTCCCGTCATGCCTATGAGGGAGCTTCTAAAATAGGGTACACAGATTGGCCAGAAAATACTATAGGAGATGTAGGGTGACACCCCTCCTTCCTCTGAACAGCCCCTACAGAGAGGCATGGACAGGCCCTCATTTAAGGAAGAACAGCAGAGCCTCCAGCCTCTCAAAACATATAGAAGGAGATCAGACAATCCCTAAGTTGACAAAGCAGAGAGCAAGTTAAATTCTACAGGAAGTTGGGGATGTACCCCAAAGTCCCCCACCCCCTCACCTTTATGTCCCTTCCCCTAGATATAGTGCAGGATCTCCTCTTAGAAAAAAAGGCTGCTGTTGTTGGGGTTCTATTTTTTTGCTCAATATATTTGGAAATTAAAGTTTCTGACCTCACCTCTGGCCTTATCTTTGGGGCTCCTGAGATTAGGAGAGTTCCTTAACCCTTAGGTGGCAGAAGCGGGCAAAGGATAGCGAAAAAGCAGCAGGGATGAATAACTCCTGGTACCCAATTCCTGGAAGGGGAGATCCACTTTTGGAAAATGCTTAACCCATAGTTTCTAACATGTTAGACCACCAGCCCAGATTTCTGCCCTTGCTCCTAAGCTATGCTCGGAGGGGATCAGAGGTTGCCAGGTTAGGAAGGAAGGCAGACAAGAGAGGCAAGAGGGCAAATTAACATGTTATCCCCTCCCTTAAAAGCCAAGTTCCCCCACAATTATAAAGTCCTTTTTATTAGTCAAAATCACAATCACCTTGATTAAAAGGATGGGTCATGCCATCCTCAGCAGAAAATGATACAGTTTATAGAAAACCTCCCTGCCCCCCACACACCCTAATTAAAAACTAGAAAAAATTCTGCCCTCCTTCCCTGCAATGTCATGGTAGTCTGACTCCTCTAGTGGCAATGCAGCTCTGGAGTGGGCCAGCTCACGGCAGCACCCTCCACTTCACCTTGGGGAGAGGAGGGACGCTGGTGGTCGAGGAGGTTAAAACATTAGTTTCAGTAATACCAGTTCCCAAACATGCACTTCCTTCCTTTCCACCAAGGCCTGGGACTATGTGGAAAGGTGGACAGATATGAGCCCAGACACGAGGAGCAATTTGAGGAGGGAAAATACAGTCCAAGGAGGTTAGGAGAAGAATTCCAACATACCTCCTCCCCATACACACAAAAAAAGGCAGTTTGGGTTCTTTATCACACCAAAAATGGCTCCCCTCAGACCTGAGAAAAAGACCAAGATGTCCATTCTGGGGAGGGGGTACTGGGTAACTCAGAGCTCGTCTACCCTTGAGCCTCCATTAATTTCATCTCCATGGCAATGGCTAAGCTAGGTCCCTTTTCTTGGCAACCTGCACTGACCAGTACTGGAGATGGAGCAATACAGGGCGAGGAGATCAGGAGGGCACTCCAGGCCCAGGGGTCCCCCCCAGGTTCCCTCAGTCCTCGGGTGGGATGCGCAGGGCAGAATACACCATCACCTGACTGTCCTCCTGCCGTCGGCCTGCAGAGGGGAAGGGGGGTGAGTCTTGGGCAGGGTAAGAGCAGAGCACTGACACATGGGGAGGCCTGGACAACAAGGGAGTCCCCAGGTGGTGGGGATAAGTGCAGATTCAAACCCACCAGTCACTGACTGGCTGAACCCAGACTGCTCCTAGTAAAGCCTAGAGACTAAAGGTCACAAGTGGACAAAGCAAAACCCTGAAGGTAGTGGGATAGACCGACGAGAAGGAGATAGAGAACAGTGGGCAATGGACCCGGGCTGGGGCTGGGCTCAGTCATGGGCAGTGGGCAGGCAGGTGGGATCTGTCAGGCGATCAGTCCAGGTAGTCAGTCCTTACACGAAAGGCTGCGCTGGATACTTCGGAGGGACCCTCCAGCTGTGATGAAGGCCCAGAGTCCCATGGAAACAGTGACCGCATAGATGGGCAGCAGGCTGGCCTCGTACCAGGGGTTCAGGAATGTCTGGGGATGGGGTAAGAGTAGAAGAGAGGTTAGATTCTCCCTCTGCCTAATCTCCATATTCTCTTTGTGCCTTTGACCCAAATCTCCCCCAGATATCTCACTCAAATCCCCCATTCCTTCCTTTCAGAGCACCAACATGTTGTGGCTAAGGAGACTTGATTTTCAGCTCCCTAAGAGGTTTCTGCCACTCCTGCTCACCTCACGCCAGCTGCATTACAATTTGACTAATCCATTCAAACTCCTCCCCAGGGCATCTCTGGAGCAGATGATACAACTGATGCTGAGGTGAGAAACCTCTAAAGACTCACCTTTCTTCCTCCTCCCAAGGTAAGTTTTAAGACATCAAGAAGTGAGGATATATTTCCCCTCCATCCCACTCACCATTAAATTCTTTTCTCTCTAACTCAGGCCCCTGGTATCCCCAACTCACCAGTCCCGATGTCAGTAGGTGACTCCCAACCACCAGGCCCAAAGCCCAGTACCGTCTCCTCTCACAGGCATCAAAGAACACAACTCCCCAAAAGGTATGGAGCAGGATAATGGCTGCTGTCAGAAAGGCTGCAGGGAGGGAGATGGGGATGAGCTACATCCCTCATCTTCTCCCAGCCTCCTGAGATGGTGAGCCAAAGAAGTCTCCCAGGGAGGGCCAATAAATCAGATCAGGGCCAGGGACAGTTGGGGCATGAAGGTGAGACAGAAAGTGGATCTTACCTGAAGTCAGGAAGTAATAGGGTGAGTCTCCATGGATCCCAACCACACCTGGCCCAAGTGCATCGGCCAAAATATTGATAACAGAGAAGACACCACTGATGATACCGAAGGAAAGACCAGAAACTGGGGGGAGGGAGGGTCTCATCAATGTCAGAGATCACTATAGCCTGATTACCAGTGATCCCTCCCCATTCCAGGTCACAACTCCCCCACACCTACTCTCCTTCCAGACCACCTCTCCTTAGGAGTCAGGTATGAAGGAAAACAAGAAGCCACTTAGAACATGTGGATGTCTAGAGACTTCCCTGGGAAGGGGGTGTCCAACTCCCTCCTGCAGTCCCTCTCCCTTGGCTCACCATAGGCCATCTGGCGGATGGAGATGGGCGATCTTCCGTCCTCACTCAGCGATGCTAACCCCTCATCTGCCTTCCTGGGGTAGGGTGGGGAAAACATGAGGGAAGGCAGGAATGCTCCTTTCCCTCTAATGTCCTCCCTTAGTGCCTCCTCTTCCAAACCACCACCAGGGCTGCCCCACTTCTACAGTGCAATCCTCTGCCCTCCCTTCCAGACCATCCCATCTTCTTACTTAAGCAGCTTGTAGTAGGCAAAGCGGAACACCTCCTGTAGAAGGACAGAGACCGCAGCACCAAATATCAGGAGACCATACTGGAGCCGGGCATCTGACCGGTCGGTCACATGGACCAAGATGAACCAGACCACAGAGGCCAAGAGCAGGGAGACCAGCCAGAAAAATGCCCTGAGGAAAGACAAGGGCAATCAGACAGGCAAGGATAGGGGCAGCCAGAGAAATCAAGGAGGGGAACCAACCAAAGCTGCAGCATGAAAAGTGGAAGTTAAGACTTCCGGATGGTAAGGGAAACAGGGAGGAGATAGGATAGGTATCTCCACCAAGAGAGTCTGTATGGATCTGGACGCAGGGAAAAGGGTAGAAATCTGATTAAAGAGTCTTCAGAGCGATGAGAGCCAGAGTGTACGAGCACAGTAGGGCGAGGTATCCATTCCTGGATTCTCCCTTAGGGCTGGCCGAGGTCAGCACAGCCCCCTTACAAGTCTTGGCCTTGGGCCTCCTCTGACGTCGCCGGGAGGAGTATAGGAGGAATCTGTGAGATCTCTGGAAGGTGGAAACCAACTGCGGTAGAAGGCAAATCACCCAGACCCCTGATTCGACCCTTTCCAATCTTCACCTCCCACTTGTCTCTCCCAACTCAGGCTCCCAGGTTAGCCCCAGTTCCTCCAGCCCCTTCCGGATCTCTCTCTTCGGCGCCCTCCCACGTCTCCCCGACCCCCTACTCACCCCGCGACCAAGATGATGACGCGAAGCGGGTCTCCAGCCACAGTGATCAAGAAAAGTGCAAAGGCCGGGCCGAAAGCGACGAAAGTGCATCCGAAAAACACCGCGGCCCCCATGGCTGGGCAGCTGGGGGCGGGGTGGAGGCCGGGCCAAGAGAGGCGAATGGGAAGAGCACGCCAGCTAGGGAGTACGCGTAGGGTGGCGACGCGACCCCGTGAGGGGCGCGGTGCAATGTCACCCCCGGACCCCGGGGAAGGGGTAGGGGGGGAACCGAAATCCCAGATTCAGGTCTGGGCGCCTTCCTCTACGGAAGCCGAGCAGGGGACAAACCCCGGCCGCAGCCTCTCGGCCACCTCCCATTTAATCCCCACCCCCGGAAGGCCAATGGAGAATCGGGGGGCGGGCGGGAGCTGCGGAGGCGGGGGCGTGGTTGCACAACCTGCTGGGAGTTGTAGTCCCGCTGCCCGTTTGAGCCCTCGACCTCGGTCCGGGGAGTGGCTGGAGCCGGTTAAAGGGTGTGGGCAGGGACTGGGCCTGGGTGGGGCACGGTTTCCTGGGTTCGGCTGGGCCTTGGCCGCGGTTTCCTTTCGTTATTTTCCGGGGAAGGGTGGTAGCAATCCCATCTCTTCTTGAAGAACTGTAGAGGGGGAAGATCCTGTTAGAACCTAAGGGATAAATACAAAGAGAGCACAGGATAAGGGGTGCAGAGAGATAGGGACGGGTATTGTTCTTACTTGAATGAAAGGAAATGGGCTAGAGCTACAGCCTAAGAGATGAAGGTTAGACTTAAAAGTAGGAGCTCTTTGAACAGACTAGTATAGGAAACATGCAATACGGTATCGCTAATGAAGATTTCATCTGTAATGACAAGAGAATCAGAAGCAAGAGAGCAATGCTAGGAAGGAGCTTAGGGGGGATTCAGAGTTAAAACTGTAAAAAGCAATTAGAGAGATGGGGTTGAAGGAAAATGACACGTGTCTGTGTCATGTGTCATACCCGCGTCCCACCCCCGCCCAAGTCACTCAGTTCCTTTTGTCATACTTCCTCTATTTATTTTCTGAAAGTGAACCTCAGTGGTGTCTTTTCCTCAGGCTGGAGGAAGGGGCAAGCATTTTGTATTAGAGTGAAAGAAAGTTAAAGTAGGAGAGGAGAGTATAGTAACCGATTTTAGATGGGGGTGGGGTTAGTCCTTAGGGAGAAGGTTTAGGCAAAAGAGTACCAGAATGGGAAAGTGAAGGAATCTGGAATATTGGTTTCTTTTTCTTTTCTTTTTTTTTTTTTTTGAGGAAGATTAGCCCTGAGGTAACATCTGCTGCCAATCCTCCTTTTTTTGCTGAGGAAGGCTGGCCCTGAGCTAACATCCGTACCCATCTTCCTCTACTTTATATGTGGGATGCCTACCACAGCATGGCTTGCCAAGCGGTGCCATGTCCGTACCCGGCATCTGAACCGGCGAACCCCAGACCCCTGAAGCAGAAGTGCACACTTAACCACTGTGCCACTGGGCCAGCCCCTGGAATATTGTTTTTGAGAGAGTAATCAAAGTACCAAAAACCCATAGAAATTGTTCAGAGAGAACCAGGCTTCCTTTCCTCTTTCCTTCCTGAAGGGATTTATGATTTAATGCATATATGGACATCCACATAAGTGTTTACATTCTTTCTTTTTGAAGATTTTATTTTTCCTTTTTTCTCCCCACAGTGCCCTGGTACATAGTTGTATACTTTTTAGTTGTGGGTCCCTCTAGTTGTGGCATGTGGGACGTCGCCTCACGATGGCTTGATGAGCAGTGCCATGTCCACGCTCAGGATCTGAACCAGCGAAACCCTAGGCCCTGAAGTGGAGCGCACGAACTTAACCACTACATTTTTTCAATGTAAATAGGAATAGATTGTATAGATTTACATGGAAAGTCACCAAGCAAATCCTCCCCCAATAAGGTTGACAGAGTGGGAGCATCCTGGCCAGTGCTCAAGGCTCTGTGTGTCTTGCTTCTGAGCCTAGCAGGCCAAGTAAGGGGAAGAGATAGGGTTAAGACAACTCTTCTCATCTCTCCTTTGGGTTGTTACCACAGCATCTGCTGACTGATGAGAGCAGGTACCAAATCTATCTCATTCATGTGTGGTTCCTCTGAGATTTGCATAGTGCCTACCTGGCTCATGGTAGATGTTGAACACATATTTATTAACCCCTTTTAAAAAAATAATAGTATTCTTTTCTTATTTGCTTGTGTGTGAACCTTGAATTGCCTATCGAACTAGGCCCAGCACACCGCCTAGCACATACTACTAAATGTTTCTGAATAGAATTGAATGATAGTGGGAAATATAAAGCAGAGAGAAGGATAAGATGAACTCTACCCTGTCGGTTGGAATGAAGGGAACACACCAAGAGACTGAAAGTGGGAGAGGGGCGTGGCATCCACAGCAGAGAAAGAGATGATCTGCTTCCTCTCTTCCTCCATCCTGTGTCCAGAAAGTTGAGAAAGAGGTGAGGTGAGGTCAGTAGTTACCAGAGAGGAAATAACTGGCCTTGGCTGAGAGATTTTGATCAGAAGCAATGCAGCAGGTGTTTTGATAGTCGGACAATGGCGTTGATATTGCTCCCCTTCGCAGTCCAAGATAGGCAGAAGGGAGGGACTATTTTCAGTCAAGAAAAATGCTTATCACTTCCTCAGAACATTTTGACTTTCAAGAAAGACTGAGATCAAGCCTCAGAGAGAAGGGCAACTCTGGATGGTGATGGTAAGTGAGGGACAGTGAGAGGCAGGGTGAGCTGCTTTTTTTTTTATAGCAAGCCTTTTTTTTTTCTTTTGAAGATTGGCCCTGAGATAACATCTGTTGCCAATCTTCCTGGTTTTTGTTTTTTTCTCTCCCCAAGGCCCCAGTACATAGTTGTATATCCTCCTTGTAGGTCATTCTACTTCCTCCATGTGGGATACCGCCACAGCATGGCTTGATGAGCGGTGTGTAAGTCTGCACCCAGGATCCGAAAGGGAGAACCCTTGGCAGCCAAAGTGGAGCGCACAAACTTAATCACTCAGCCACGGGGAGGCCCCAAGGGTGAGCTTTTTGTGAGGCCTGGAAGAGAAGGAAGGAAAGGAGGGGAGAAGGGAAGCTCCTTGGTAGGTTAGGTTTTGGGGGGCAGGGGAGAGGCATTGTTTTTTTGGTAGTGGCAGTGAGAATCCTGAATGGATCTAATCTAGGGCTGGGGAGCTCACTGAACATGTCCACATCAGAACCCACTTTGTCTCTCTTAATCTGGGCAGCTCTGGCGGAGGACTGGACCGGTAGTAACTGATGATGATCTAGTCCATGAGCAAGTGGTCAGGGAATCCCACCCACTGAGTGAAGAGTTGCTGCAGCTCCCTCCCTGCTTTGGAGGAGGGCGGGAGGCGGGGTTAAGTTTGGTGGGAAACGCTGTAATTTCCTTTTTCGCTTTCACGGCAATAGTGCACAATCCAGAATGAATATCTTCTTTGTAGCCATCCTTGCTGTGCCACTTATCCTAGGTAAGTTCACTTCTCTCCCTGAGCTTTTGGGCCAGGTATTCTACCATAAATAGGGTGGGAGAAAAGAAAATGAGGAGAGGGTGAGAGGTGCAGTTCCATGGTGAGTGATAACTCTCATCTGTGCTTGAGTCCACTGTCGGGGCGGAGGGGAGATCCAGAACGAGCCTGGAAAGGGGGAGGAAAGCTGAATCCTGTCAAAGAAGAGATGGCTGATGGGGATAGAGCCCATTAGCCCAGACATGGGGAGGTCCTAACAAGAGTGAATTCAGCTCTCCATCGCTACAGAGTTGAACAAGGTGAGAGGGACTAAAGAGAGTGAAGGAGAGAGGGGGACTCTGAAGTGGGCAGTCTGAAGCTAGTGAGGGAAGACAGGGTATCTTCTTTCCGAGAGAGTTGGGGAAAAAATCTTGTATTAGTAAAGACAGAAGTGAGGATGGCCTTTACGATAGTGGAAAACTGGCTGCCTTCAGGGACAGGGTCTCCAAAGCAGCTTGGCTCCTTCCCTCCTTTGTTCCCAGTCTCCCAGGTGCTCTCATTGTTTCCTTTTCCTCCAGATTCTTGTGTCATCTCATGGTATTAAGGGAGAGCATTCAAGGAGCTTAGGGAAATGTTTAGCAGGAGGCCTAGAATTCTTGACAATTGTGTTAAAGTCACATATTTTTAGTTCTGGGAAGGAAGAAAAACTAATGCAGATGGATCATTTAGTCCAGTTGACTCATTTTAAGAAAATGGATGTTAAATGGCCTGTTCCTGATTTTTCTATTAGCTGTAAACCTGAAACTAAAACCCAAGTCTAAAAGCCTCAGGGTGTGTGTGTGTTCCTTATTTGTGAGAGACATTGATAAGAGAAGATCCTTTAAAAATATAATACTGTCTGGAGCATACAGAATAGTTGATTTTGGGTTCTTGATTTCTGGTCTCTCTCTGATTCCTATCTTTTTCAGGTGTAGTTCTCATTTTGGGTTTACAGTATGTGACATGATCTGTTTTCTGTTCTGGGAGTTCCTGGATTGAAAGGGCACAGAGTAACAGGCTTCATCACAGATATGGAGCCCAGAAGACTGAGAAGGGTTTCAAAGTGCAAAGGCAGGGAGATAGTAGGACCCTTGGAAGGGAGGCCAAGAGAAAGGAATCTGATAGAACTGAGATCAACTTCAGGCGTCCTTCTGTTGCTAAGGAGTTCCAGGTGCCCTTTGACTTCTAGTCCTTGTCCCCATAGGACAAGAATATGAGGATGAAGAAGTACTGGAAGAGGATGATTATTATCAGGTGGTCTATTATTACACAGTCACCCCCAATTATGGTGAGTATGTGTAAGGCTCTGGCCCTTAGCAGGATGGAGAGAGGCCCTTAGTCTGAAGTCTCGTCTTTCCCTTTGCAATGGAGCAACGCGGACAGAGAGAAATTTGGCTATCAGCAAAGACTATCAAGGCTCATGATGTTATTTCTCAAGCTAGTGATTTTTAATTCCTTGGAAACTTGTTGAAACAATTTGAATATTTTCAAATCTGTAAATTATTTTGGATACCTGGTTGAAAATATAAGTGCATACACATTCACAAACACTTTTGACATTAAAGTTCTTTAGAATTAGATTATATCAGTAAATTTTACAACTTGAGCAAGTTGAAGTGTTCTGAGCAGCTTCTTCCTCTTCTCATTTCTAGATTTAGTGCTACCTTTTTCCTTGTTACCACTGATTTTTTCCTCCTCCCCAGATGACTTTGGTGTAAATTTCACTGTTGATTACTCCCTGTTTGAGTCAGAGGACAGGCTGGTAAGTGATCTCTACACGTAAGTGGGTCAGGATAGGTAACTGTTAAAAAGAAACTGGGCAATGTTGAAATGTAAGTGATTAGCAGGAACATAAATGAATTAGGTGAAAGGAAACTAAGTAGTGGGCCGGAAACAGATTTGTTAACCACCGCTGGGGAGGAGAATAAAGTAGGTTGGCTAAGATGCTGAGAGAGGGGGGCAGTCTTTGAGTTAAGGGAATTAGTGAATGAGGTGGGTACATAATCCATACAAACATAAAGTAGGGAGGATGCCTGAGCTTAAGTCTTGGGTGGGGGCTGGAGGAAGTGGGGGGTGGGTGAAGGAGAGAAGAACTCTAAATAGAGAATCTACGAATCTATGAGGAACTTGGGAGGAGGCAATGATAACTCTGTGTTTCCCAATCCTACTGAGGGCAGAACAGTTTGGATAAGGAGATAATGGAACCAGCAGAGACTACCATTAGTCGTGAAACAGAACATGCAGACCATCAGAAGCCTGTAACGGTGAAACCAGTGACAATGGAACCAGTGAGTGGACTGGGTATAAGCGGGGAGGGAGACAAGATATCCCTTACCCTGGATAGATCCCAGGGCTGATGATTTGCAGCAGAGGGAGGACTGGAATACCTGGCTTTGGTGGATGGGGGAACCAAATAACTAGTACTGCAGTGCAGGTGTTCATCCCACCTTGGCCGTTGTCTTTCACTGAGATTTAATACTAAGCCTGTATACAGAACACTGGGAATATTTGGTGCAGCTAAATTTCAGTGCAGTAGTACTTAATGTGTATGTAACCTATGCCTAAAGCTGCAAGATGCTGATGATGATGGAAAAGAAATCTATGATGTTGTTATTGCCCTCAAGTATTTATAAAACTCAAGTTTACATTTATGAAACATTTAGATAAAAATGAAAAAGGTTGCAACAATGTTAAATTACATATAAATTTAAAAGCATATGACATAGACAAGTGCTTTAGGCAGTGGAAGGAGAGAGATCAGTATAGGGTGGAGTTGTCTGGAAGACTTTTAGGAGGTGATTGTGCTTAAGGTACACTTTGAAGAATAACTGAGTTTTTGACTGATGGTAACTTACAAAAGGATGAAAGCAATTAGAAGGAAGAATAGATATTCCAAGAGTGAAAAAACTGCATAAATGAGGGGGATAGAACAAGCATAGCATGTTTAGTGGATGGGGTATGATTGAAGGAGAGGGTGTATGGAAAGGGACAGTGGAAAATTAAAAAATAAAATTTACAAGGCTTCTAGTATTTGCTTGGTAATTTCATATATGGCAAGATAGGGCCAAATTATAGAAAGTCTGAAATGTCAGGCTGAAGTTTGGACTTAAAAGCAACAGGGAGCCTCGTAAGTTCTTTGGTATGGTAAAGACAATGAAAGTAGTATTTTAGAAAAACTATTTGTCTGCTTGTATGCAGGATGCAATGAAGTGGAGAGAGATTCATGAGATTTGCATCCTTCCAGAAACAATTCATTAAAGGCCTGGACTAGGGAAGTGATGTTTTCAAGGGACAGGAGAAAAATAAGAAATATTTTGAAGAAAATAGCTTACTTCAGTGATAATTTCATATGAGCAATAAATGAGGAGAGAGGTAAAATAACTTATAAGTTTTAAACACGGATGTCTGAGAAAATTGTCGACCAAATGGGAACTGTAGGAGGTCAGAGTGGTTTAGGAGTGAAGTTATAAATTTGGCATTGGCCAAGGTGAATTCATGGTAACAGGCCTATGAGGGTGCTCTAAAGGTAGCTGAACTAGGTCGGGGCTACAGTTCTAACTGCAAAGTCACAGTTGCAAAAGTATACGAGCTCTGGCAACGGCCCCATGGCCGAGTGGTTAAGTTCTTTTTTTTTTTTTTGGAGGAAGATTAGCCCTGAGCTAACTTCTGCCAGTCCTCCTCTTTTTTCCTGAGGAAGCCTGGCCCTGAGCTAACATCCGTGCCCATCTTCCTCTACTTTATACGTGGGACGCCTACCACAGCATGGCGTACCAAGCCAGCGAACCCCCGGCCGCCGAGAAGCGGAACGTGCGAACTTAACTGCTGCGCCACCTGGCCGGCCCTGAGTTGTTAAGTTCTTGAGCTCTGCTTGGGTGGCCCAGGGTTTTGCTGGTTCCAATCCTAGGCAGGTACATGGCACCACTCATCAGGCCGTACTGAGGCAGCATCCCACATAGCACAACTAGAAGGACCAGCAACTAGAATATACAACTATGTTCTGGGGGTTTGGGAAGAACAAGAAGAAAAAAAAATGACTGGCAACAGATGTTAGCTCAGGTACCAATCTTTAAAAAAAGAAGGGAAAAAAAAGTATATGAGCTTAGCAGAGCCAGTATACACAGAAGACCAAAAAGCCAACGACTGTGCCTGTAGTTAGTAGAAGGAGGAGGAATCATCCCAGGACATGGAGTAGAATTGATTGGAGAGGTAGGCAGATAGCCAAGTAGAGTCTAGAAAAGAAAGTTTAATATAATCAATCGAAAGCTACCAAGAGACCAAGGAGAAGGAGGTCATTGGTAACCCCAAAGAAAGCAGGTTTTTTTTTTTAAACAACTAACTTTATTTTATTTATTTATCTTTTTTCTGCTTTTTCTACCCAAATCCCCCCAGTACATAGTTGAACATTTTAGTTGTGGGTCCTTCTAGTTGTGGCATATGGAACACTGCCTCAGCATGGCCTGATGAGCCGTGCTATGTCTGCGCCCAGAATTCAAATGGGCACAACCCTGGATCGCTGAAGCGGAGCACGTGAACTTAACCACTCGGCCACGGGGCCAGCCCTGAAAGCAGTTTTAATTGAATGGTTGGAGCAAAAGCTAGATTTTGTGGAGTTAGAGGGGGAGTATGTTGTGAAGAAGTGGAGGGATAGTATAGACCAACCATTTGAGAAATCTGATAATGAACAAAGAGAAGCAACAGCTAGAAAGGGCAACCAGGAGCAAAGTACAGCCTGAATATGAGTTGAACGCAGATGGGAGGAGTCAGTAGGAATGCAAAGCTGATGATTGACAACAAGGACAGATAAATTTTTTAAAGTATATCATAGGCTCCCTTTAGATTGTAAACTCCTTGAGGACAGAAGCCATGTCTCAATTATATTTATATCCCCCCTGTAACACCTAGCACAGTGACTAGCATAATGTCATACACATAACAGATAAGAAATACATGTCATTGAATTGAATCAGGCCTCCCCTGGTATGGTCAGGAATGGCTGAAAGGCACAGAGGAAAGGACTCCTTGTAGTGATGAGGAGGAGGGCTGGATCTTTCTCTGAGTCCAGAGGAAAGGAAGACAGAGGTTGGGTAAAGGGATGGCTATTCTTCCGGAGGGGTTGGGGGTGGTAGGAAGGATGACACTGGCCTGCTGTGGTGTGATGTCTGTATTTTAGCAGAGTCCAGATCTGACTGATGCTGCATCCAGTCTGCAGAGTCCTGTTCCCCTCCTCCTGTCCTGGGCCCTCGTTCAGGGCAGGATGTATTTCACGTAGAAGGTGAGAGTGCAGCCGTTGGCCTTGGGGGAGTTGTGAAGCAGTTTTTACCAGTATCTCTGGCTAGTGTTTCTAGCATGGTCAATTCTCAGTGCCTTAAAAGAACAGGGATCACATTTAGAAAAATCTTATCTAACTTTAAAGAAGTTTAGGAGATGTTGAGGCAAGGACTTTTGTAATAAGTCTTTACTTTTTCTGAACTGGGAGGATTTCAGGACCTCGTAGAGCAGAAGCAGGTGGAATGGAAATGAAACCTGTCTAGGTTTGCGGTCTGCCTTGAGTAATTAAAGCTGGTTCCAGCCTAGCTGTCATTTAAGGCATAGGAAGTGCCAAGGGCAAAATGGGAGGGGCATTACAACCGGTAGAGTCAAGAGGCAAAGTTCAGAGGCAGAGGGGTAGTGTTTCCCTAATGTAGGGGAGAAATCATTGGGGAAATGAGGAGGGAAGAGAAATCTGTATTACAGGGAAGGGATTTAGGTTGAGATTCTAAACACTATGGGGCATGAAGAGTTTTAGCAGAAGGAAGGAGTGAAGAGGAGAGGGGACACATCTTCCAGGAGAAGTCATGGGGAGATCTAGCTCAGAATATGAAATGTGTGGAGTTTTCATCGAGGTGGGGGCATGGAGCAATTTCCTGAGTCCCCTGACCCTGTGGGTTTTTTTTTTCCCCTTTCTTTGCTTTTTTAGGAGAGAGAAGGCTGCTACGACTCTTTGGATGGGTATTTGGGAAGATGAAATTGGAAGATAAAATAAATGAAATAATCTGGTTACTCTCTACTCCTTCATGAGAGTCTGTTCTAAAGCCACAACACTAAAGAGAGCACCAGGATATGGGGGTGGGAAGGGATTAGAAAAGGAGTTAGGTGACAATAGAATTTAAGGGAATTATTAGGACTGTAAATAAACCTGAAATTTGGGGAAGAATGGAGAAGAGCACCCACAGACAACAGGTTTACCACAGTCCATAATTCCCTCTTATTCTGTTGCTTTATTATATACGGTGTTGAGACAATGTGTTTGGGGAAAGAGTTGAGGTTTATTTAGAACACTTTTTTCTTTTTATAAAATAAGCACATTGTTAAACATATGTAAAATATCAAAAACTACTTAGAATAGATTTTTAAAATTCGCACCCTCCTCCATTTACACGCTCCTACCCCCACTTCACCAGCAGCAATGTGCCTTTTCCAGTTAGTAATTAGGGCAGGCAGGGACATACTTTAAAATTTTTTTTCTCTGTCCTCGGGACCCTAATCAGAACTGGGCTGCCCCCTTGTGGTCTCTTCGATGTCACAGCTTCAATCAGTCCACAGTCCCTGAATCCCTATCCCCTTCTCTACACTGTACTTTAAATAACGCAAGAGGCAGCGAATAGTAAACTCCGGACTTGCCACCTCCCTCCTTCAGAGCCTTTCGTATCTTCACCAGCGGACAAATGATGAAACTGAAGCTGGACAAAGGCATAACCTAGGAGATCAAGAACCTACCCTCACTCTGTTCCCTGTGCTAGGAATCACAGAATTCAGGGCGCAGGGTCCAAGGAGCCCGGGTAGAAAAGTGAGGAACAACCGAGTTCGGCTTTGACCTCTAAAGTCGAGGCGGGCTGGCATCTGAGCTGGTAACGTGCGTGATGGGTTATGTAAAGGGAAGGGCTGGAGGAGGCGCCCCAGGGGGGGCCGCGGAGAGAACGCGGTGTTCTCGGCAGCAGTCCTCAACCCTCCTCACTCAGCAGGGCAGGAGGCACCCAACTTGTAGGAGAAGGAGGAGGAGGGGAGAGTGAAACAGAGACCCGGGAGTCACGAGGGCTGGGCCGCTGAGGGGGGAGAGGATACACTATGGCACACATCCATTCTCTCACACACGTTGCCGATCCAAGTCGCTGACGGTTTCCACGTGCTGCACTCGTGAGCCGAGGCGCTCAAAGAGGGGGCAGAGAGGTCGGCTCCCGAGGAGGAGCCAGGAATCCCACATCTCGAGACACGCGCCTCAGGTCACACAACCAGCTTGCACTCTCCAACCACGAGTCTCCGGCGCACCACCACCCTATTTAAGGCCACGGGCTCCGCCCTTTTCCTCCCCTCGCTTCTTTTCCGCTCTTTTTCCATCCTCCTCCTTTTCTCATCACCGGGTGCTCTCTGCTAGCCGCATGTAGGGGCGGAGCACGGAATGCTTCCCTTCCAACCAATCGTCACCTGACTACCTCTCTATTGGCCGAGCCCCTGTATGCTGTAGCAAATGGGATGTGAAATTCAGTAACGAGGGTCACGTGCCACCGGCTAGACAACCAATGAGGATGTGAGGTCTGTGTACGCAGGGGGAAAGCACGTGCCGAGCCGCACGTGTCTGGGAGGGGGAAGGGGCGGGACCTACTGGGAGAGAGGCGGAGGTGGGTAGCCTAGACTGGGAGAGTCTGAGAAGGAGCTGGAGACAGCCTAGGCTGAGCCGACCAACACAGGTGAGGAGACTCGGAGGACCGGGAGCGATCTGCGCGAGAGGATCAGACCCGGAGGAAGTGGGTTTAGGGACCGAAAGCCGATCTTGGTGTTGGGAGGGATCGCATCACGTGGCAGGCGCGATTGGAGAGGGTCCGCAGGTATCCTGATCGAAAAGATTGGGAAAAGGCAGGAGGTCTCTTTGAGCGCGGTTCCTACAGGGTCACTAGTTGGGTTCGAGTGCCGGAGATTTACGGCTTGCTGGTGTCGTGACCGCAGAGATAGGCTCGCTGCGAGGTCAGATTGGGTACAGACCAGGCGAGCAACCAGGCTGGGGGAAGGTGTCAAGTCAGGTAATTTACTCTAAACTCAGGAAAGAAAGAACAGAGCCCGCGTCGGCTAAGAGCTGCTCTGCGGAGGTCAGAGAGGCCGTCCAGGTTCTTAATGGAGGGGAGGAGGCGGGGGAGATGACTTTCTCTGTTGTCTTTGAGACAGGTAATATTGGGGAGAGAGGGGAGAGATATTATCCCTGACAGTACACCCCAGTCTCCGAGTCCTTTTCCTAATCCTCAGATTCTGGTTTCAAACTCCCTCGCTTTGCTCTTCAGTTGCAGGTTCGGATCTTTGGGTACTCCGGGAGCTGCTCTCCAGTCCCTGCTTCTGAATCTATGGATTCTCCATCTAGCGTTTCTTCCTATTCTTCCTACTCTCTCTCTTCCTCTTTTTCCACCTCCCCAGTGAACAGTGACTTTGGCTTCCCCTCTGATAGTGAGGGGGAGGACAAGGGGACCCTTGGCCCCAACCTAGGCACTGTCGGGCAGAGGCCAGGTGCTCGGCCCAGCCCTGGTCCTATCCGCTGCAGGCAACGACCCAAGGTTTCCAGTAACCAACATACAGCATCTCACTCGGAACAGCAGGGATTGGCTTCTCCCATGGCAGGATCTGGGGTCAAAAGACCAAGAGATGGTGAATTGGAGACCAGTCTAAACATCCAAGGTTATACCACAGAAGGAGATCTGCTGTTTGCTCAGAAGGTAAGAGAAAGCAGGTGAAAGGAGACACTACTGGAGTGGCTTAGCGCCCAGCTGTTTGGTAAGGGCCTTATGAGGTAAGGCCCCTATGAGGATAGTATTGGCTCCCAGATCTGGAGGTGGAGGAAGACTGAGTCCTGGTGTGGGCAGTTCTTAGCCTCCTTAGCCTTTGTCCTGTTTTTCTGCAGTGCAGAGAACTCCAAGGATTCATACGTCCTCTCACAGATCTACTGAATGGGCTCAAGATGGGTCGCTTTGAGAGAGGTAATTATCTGATTAGCTGCATTCATTTGGTCTAGGTTCATCTTTCTCTCTCTTAATGTTTTAAATGTCTGTTTCTCTTAAATCTTTGTTTGGGGCCTGGATTATTCTTTTTTTGCTTCTGTGACTTAATTTCTTTAAGTGAATCAATTTTAAGCCCCTTCTGTCCTTCCTTTACCTGACTAAATTCTTGAATCTCAATCCTTGATCTCTCTGTCTCTCCCTGACCCCAGGATTGAGCAGTTTCCAGCAGAGTGTGGCAATGGACAGGATCCAGCGTATCGTAGGTGTTCTGCAGAAGCCACAGATGGGGTAAGTCCCCCCTGGTTCTTTCCTAAGTACTTCATAAAAAAGGAAATATCTCCAGTCCTGTTTTGTTGCTTTTTTTACACTTAACAGCTTAAAAAAAAATGTCCTTTTTTACAGGGAGCGTTATCTAGGGACCCTGCTACAGGTAGAAGGGATGTTAAAGACTTGGTTTCCTCATATAGCTGCCCAGAAGTCATCATTGGGTAGTAGCAGGCACCAGCTGACCAAGGTAAGAACTTATAAACCTGAGGAAGAGGTGGGAAAACAGCCAAGGAAATGAAGTGTATATGCAGAAATGGGCTCCCTCTTCCATTTTCTTCTGGGTCTTTTCTTCTTTTCAACAAGTTTTTTTCAGGGAAGGGAACGCCTAATCTTCCTTCATTGTGTTGATTCCTAGATGTTTTTTATTCCATTTTGTTTGGGTCATTGTGAAGAACTCCTTGAAGTTTAGCCCTCTCCCTCATGTTGCAGCTTAGCTGCTTTCTGCATAAATACAGAAGGCTTCTTACCTGGCCAAATGAGTCATGCAGGAAGATTCCTCAGCTTCTCTCTACAAATCCTTTCTCCTCTGCTGCCTCTAAAACCCTTTCCCTCTCCCTCTTTTTACTCCTGCTCGAGGATCCTTGTACCAAACCCTCTTGGAAGCCTGGGTTTCAAGGACTGGTCATAAGAGGTACATCACCAGGAGGGGAGGAGGGCACTCGTGGGGCACCCAGAGACGGAGTGTTGGATAGATTCTTACACCTAGTGTGGAAGTGACCTATCTTCTGTGCCTTCAAATAACAGGGTATTTAGGGGGCACTCAAATGATGGGGAGGGGAAAGTCTCCTGAAGATAAAGGATAGTCCTTGTTTTCAACTACCAAAATTATTATTGCTGTGGGAATAATTGATTTAAAAATAAGCAGGAGGATGTTGCCTGCATATTAATTTATACTTCTTAAGCAACTCAACATAGGAAATTAGAATTTAAAATACAGAAATTGAGAAATGATGATTCCAATTAAAAATAGACTGTTAAAAAAGAAGTAAATGATGATTGCAATTAAAAATAGACTTTTAAAAAAGAAGTTCTAAAATAAATTACAAATTATAAATTCATTTTAACCTGTGGAACTGTTTATTTTGTATACGTCTGGATATCTAGTGCCTAACATAGTGTGTGGTACATAGTAGGCCCTCAAGTACTTGTTAAATAAATGAAAGTATAATTTGATCACTCAAACTTTTCGTTAATCATAGTCTAGCAGGAAATTATCTGTTGCATAAAACAAGGTATATTTGTATTGCAGAGTTCCCAAGGAAAACAAAGCTTTAAGCAACCAGCTGGAGTTAATCTGAAAGCTTTCTTATATAATTGTTTCCTCTTTTCTCCCCCTCCCTAGCATTTTCCAAGCCACCAAGGTTATCCAACTGCTTCTTCTCCTGCACCTCCCAAGGAAAAGATGGACAAGACACGGCTAGGACATCTAGTATTGAAACCAAAGCAGCCTTGGCACCTCCCTCAATGGCCAGCTATGAACCTCACTTGGATCCACACCACTCCAATTTGCAACCCCCCTCTAAGTTCCCCAGGTACTATCTCCTTTAGCCATAGTCCTTTAGGCACTGGAACCAGCATTGGAGTCATCCTTTTCCTCCAGCATGGAGTGCAGCCCTTCACCCACTCTGCCCCAACCACTCCAGTCCTACCTACTACTGCAACTCCTGTCATCCCTGGTGATCCTAAGAAACTATCTGGAGAGGGACTTCGTTGCCACAGTTTGCCAGTAACTCCATCAGACTGGAGCTGTACCTTGTCTTCTCCTGGTCTACCCACCATGACCAGAGAGATGAATGTAAGACACCTAGAGCAGATGAGAAGCCTTCCTCCAATTGCTCCTGATGTCCGTCCTCTCAAGCCCTAATCCAGGACTTGAGACTATGGTTTATAATTTGTGTGAATGTATGTCTACTTATATATATATTTTAATGTGTGCATTTGTGTTGAAGGAAGATAAATCCTTTCTGATTAAAGAAATTTTATACCTAAACAGTTTGCTGATTGGGGGAAATTGAAACCTTCTGTTTAAAATACCAATATTTATCTTCTGAGGTGCAAAAAAGAAGAAAGGGGGATGGGAACACTTGTGAACATTAGCTCCACCAAGTTAGAAGTCTGGATTGGACAATATAAGTCCTGTGGGAGAGGAAAAGGAACTCTCTGCTGCTGTCCTAGGGAACACCCTTGGGACAGTTACAGGGTTCAGAGTTGGGTTTGTTTTTTCATTCAGGCTCAGAGACTAGTACCTTTCCCTTTGTGTCTCTTGCTCTTGTAATCTTCCAGCTGGCCCAGACTAGCAGGTTCTTCTGCTCTGGGCTAGCTCTTTGCTTTGATGGGAGCTATTGATGCTTGTGGATAAATGCATATGTAATCTACTGCTGCCTGAAAAGGGACACAAGAACCAGAAAAGACACTGTGGTTGCTAGTTTTGAAGAGGAAGGGGCACCCTAGAACTGTCAGAATGGGGAATCCCCTCAGACCCTGGGCGTCATCCTTATTCAAAAAGCTGCAGCTGCTAAATGTATGCTAGACTAAGGAAAACTACCCAGTGTTATCAGGAGGCAAAAATGAAGTCTGTGAATTTACCTACATCTACCCTTCTCCGTATATTACTCTGATTTGTCCCAGTTTCCAAAAGAACAATGTCCTCTTCCATCCTAAGCCTTTGCAGTGTACCAAACTACTTAGTCATTTTAGTTATTGCTTATCGGCTCTTTAGCATGTTTCTCATACTAGTGATACATCTTTCCCCTATTTCTCAAGTTCTCGGTTTTCAGTGAATAATTGTCTCCTTTTATGTCAGAGAACATGACCTCCTTTCTAAGGCAAACCTCTCTATGCTTTTGATTACCATCCACCTCTCGAACTTTTGCTGTATCACTTATCCCCTCTTTATCTTGTAACTGCAATTTGTTATTGCATTATTTATTATTTATTGCTTTCTTCTAGAAGTAATAATTATTCCTCCTACAGTTGTGATCAGGTCCCCCCTTCTTGAAAACATCTCTTCAGCCTGATTGTCCTCTTTCTCATCTTTTCTCCATAATTCTTGACAGAGTAGTCTTAATCATACTCTTCCTGAAAGAGGGAGTTCCTACCACTCAATTCTTAACCTCTCGCAGCCTAGCTTCTACTGCTATCTCTCTACTGCACCTTCCTAAATCACTAATGATCTCACAGAATTAGGGTATTATAATATAGCTTCCACCCAATCAATAGCAAGACCAGGGGCCTTTAAAAAGGCTATGTGCTTCATGGTCTCTATATCATTTGATTCTGCCTACTGAAACTCTCCTCCCTTGGATCCCATGACAGCACATTATCCTAATTCTCCTCTTACCTATTTGGCAGCAACTTCTGTATCTCTTAATGGCCCCACTTCTGCCCACTGCAGAGTTGTGGGTGTCCCCCCAGGCTCAGTCCTTGGCCCTTTACTCTTCTCTGACTACATTCTTTCACTTAAAGCTTTCATCTTCTCTCATGGCTTTAATTTAAAAGTCCCAGTCTCTCCCCTGAGATGACATACTGAATGTCTGCTAGACAGTTCTATTTACATATTACTAACACTAAAACTTATTGAAAATTTCAGCATTTTAGAGCCAAGAGGTACCTTTTGTATCTAATTCTACCCCCTCATTTTATATATGAGGAAACTTAGGTGGCTTAGGCAAGACAACACAATGTGTGGCACACAACTCTTGGTTTCCAGTCTGGTGCTTTATTCAGTGCTCACCAATCAAAATATTATCTTTCTTTTAAAGATGTCCTGTTCTGTCTGCCTTTTTACAGTCTCTTTTTCTTCTGTTAGTGCTGTCTATGGTACTGTCATTTTTCTAGATAACTAGGTTTAAAACTTAGTGCCATTCAGTCACCAAATGCTTTTTATTCTGTATTTGGAATGTCTCTTAAAATCCATTTCTTCCTATCCATTCTGTTGCCACTTCTCTAGTCTAAACTTTTTTTTTCTGCTTTTTATCCCAAAATCCCCCCAGTACCTAGTTGTATATATTAGTTGTGGGTCCTTCTGGTCTAAACTTTGACTATAGCAATAGCCTCTCTTACCTCTAATCCCTTCTCGCTGATAACGAGATTAATTTTCTAGAACAGTGGAACCAGAACAGTGCTTTGCATGTCATTCCCTATTCAAATCCTTTAATGACTCCTCAATGCTTTGAGAAAAAAAGCCAAAAACCTTTAGTCAAGGCCTCTATTTCTCCCTCTGTTCCTCTGCAGGATCCCTCTGTCCAGTTTATATGCCCTGAACACTGTAAGCCTTTTTTCCTTGAAACTCCATGTTTATGCTGTTCATCTTGCCCAGCCTTTCCTGCTTCTGTTAACCAAACCCTGCCTTTCTTTCAATGACAAACTCAAGTCCCTCTCTCAATTATTCTCTCCATTAAACGTGATATATAGGCTCAGTTTTTGACCCTTTACTCTATCAAATGAGATTTTGTACATAACAGGCCTAGTACAAGGTTTGGTATATAATAGACTCTCAAAAATGTTGCTTTTCCCTTTCCTTTCTTTCAAAATATTTTTATATTATATCCCATTTGATTCCCATGACAAATTTTGTGTGACTGAGGGCAGATATCAGTCCCATTTTACAGATGAGGAGCTAGACTTAGAGTTTACCAGAGGTCAGCAAGAGCCAGATAGTAAATATTCTAGACTTTGTGGGCCATATATTTCTGTTGCAAGTACCCAACTTTGCCATTGTAGCCCAAAGCAGCCATACCTAATATATAAACAAATGAGCACAGTTGCTTTCCTATATGGTTTTCTTTACAAAAACAGGGTGGAGCTAGATTTGACCTGTAGGCAGTAGTTTGCAGACTCCTGGTTTAAGTGACTTGTTCAAGGTCATATGCCTGATAAGTATCCGAATTTGGATAGAATCCAGATTTCCTGACTTCTAATCCAGTGCTTTTCTATCATATTATGCTATTACCTATCTATTTTGCATTTATTATATATTACCTTGTTTTACTGTTTATCTTATATCTACGCACTGTCCTCTCGTGGTCCAAAACACTGGAATGGTATCAACAGTACCAGCCAGAGTAGGCATTCAGTAAGTTCATTGATAAACATAATGATGTCCCAGTCTAGCTCTATTTTGGTACTTTGAACCTGGCTGACTCTGAAGCTGGCTTCAGTTTTTGTGTGTGTTCTATCAGCATAATTGATGGAGGATGCATCGGTGTGTATGTACCTGTGTGTTTTAGGGGAGGTACTCAAAAAACCTTACTACACAAGTACCTGCTTGGGACCTGCTTTCTTCCTTTGATCCTTTCTCTACTGTTTTCCAGTAGCCATTAGATCTGAACTTACGTGAATAACCATAAATGGATATGTAAAAGTAACATACAAATAAAACAAAAGGAAGGGTGTCTCCACAGTGAGGAAGAAATAAAAAAGATATTTCGGGACTGTCCATGGTTAGGTTTGCATGCACTGCTTCAACGGCGCAGAGTTTCACCAGTTCGGATCCTGGGCATGGACATGGCACCCCTCATCAGGCCATGCTGAGGCAGCATCCCACATGCCACAACTACAAGGACCTACAACTACAATATACAACTACGTACTGGGGGGATTTGGGGAGAAGAAGAAGAAGATTGGCAACAGATGTTAGCTCAGGTGCCAATCTTTAAAAAATATATATATTAAAAACATATATTTCTACTCGGTCTCACTAGGAGGCAAATGGGATAGAAGCCGACTTACAAAAGTCTTTGATTCTAAATCTTGCAGATGTTTTCCAATTATTTAGTGACCTCACTTTATTTAGTGAAACGGTTGGGAAGATGATGGAGTAGGAAACTCACAGTTTGTTCATTTCTTTTCCTTAGTTTTTAGGCAACTAAGGGGTGTGAAGCTGTTTTTCATTCGGAGAGCAGATATCAAAGAATCTATGTCCTTTGCGAAAAGAAAACAGGAAGCACACTCAGGAAGCTTCGCATATGTCTCTCATTTTCCTTCCAGAAAAAGAAATGGCTTAAATATCTATTAAGGATTTAAGGAGATTAAGGGGTACGGAATCGGGCTGAGCTTCTCAGGGGCTGAAGGACGACGACTCCATGAGAAGGCGAGACCCTATTTTAGGGGAATTTAAGGCAACAAATATTTTGCTTTTTCAGGTGTTGAGTCCAGGCCCTGGGGGTGGGGAAATTTAGGGGAGCGGAAAGCCCGCTAACCCGGGCCCGAAAGAACGTTGTCCAGGTTTCCCCATAGCTTTCTCCTTCCAGCCTCCGTTTCTTTGCGCAGCGCTGGAGACTACGTATTTCCGCTTCCGGTCGCTAGCTAGCGCCGCGTCGGCTACGTCCTGAGTGCGCGGGGTGAGGAGCTAGTGCAGCCGATGGGGGAAGGCGGCTGTGGCGGCAGGGCAGGGTTGGGCGCTATTACCCCCTTTCCGAAATACCGAGAAAGACTCGGTTCCCAACTCCCACCCCAAATCCTCCTGGGGCCATGAGCGGGAATTGGGCGGGGTGTAGGGGGCCCTGCGGTGTGTCCCGGTCCTCGGGTGCCCAGCCACGTAAATCTCCATGGTGACGCCCTGCCACCGTCTCTTTTCTTCCCTATGGTAAGGTTTGTATTGGCAAAGAGAACGAGGGAGTCCTGATAACGATTCGCGTGTACTTTCTAGGATAAGAGGACTTCCACATGCCCCTGTTTTGCATGTTCCCGTGCACGTTGCATTTCTAGACCTTGAATAAGCCACGCGGAAGAGTGTGTATTCTGTTTTGTTTGTCTTACCTGGTCTCTATACTTTCCTCCTCCTCTCTCCATCATCCCTTTAGGTCCTGCAGAGTGCAGACTTAAATCCAAGGTTATGGCAAAACACCTGAAGTTCATTGCCAGGACTGTGATGGTACAGGAAGGGAACGTGGAGGGTGCATATAGGACCCTCAACAGGTAACTGTTATGGGACCAGAGTCATGCCTAGACCAGCTCTCTTGGGAAGTGCAGTGGTTATTCTCTCCCTTCCCCTATCATAGATTGTTCTCAAACTAGTGCCAGTCCAGGTGTTTACAGTCTCTTGAAACTTCTCAGCCCCTCAGCTTTTTATCTTAAAAATGAAGCTCTTGGGGCCTGTCTAGTGGCGTAGTGGTTAAGTTTGTGTGGTGGCCTGGGGTACACAGGTTTGGACACCGGGCACGGACCTAGCACCGCTGGTCAAGCCACACTGTGTCAGCATCCCACATAAAATAGAGGAAGATTGGCACAGATGTTAGCTCAGGGCCAGTCTTCCTCACAAAAAAAAGCAGCGGCAGCTGTTCCCCAAACCTGCCTGTATGAAGCTTATTCATTAGCAATCATCCCTTTCACAATGAACCTGAATTCTATCCAAGACTTAAAAAAGAGCCAAAGCGAAAATGAATATATAAAATTGCTAGGATCAGGAACATAGTCCATGATAAACAGAATGCTAAGGGAGGGATTGTTGTGGGACAAGGCCAGTCGAAGAGATGAATTCAGATTTGGGATCTTGGAGGGGCAAGCAAGAGATGGAAAAGCATTACAGGTTTAAAGGAAGGTTACAGCATAAGCAAAAACATAGAGATGGAAATAAACTGGCTGGAGTGGAGGAGCTGTATTGAAAGGTTTTGAATGCTAGGGTAAGAGATTTAGAATGGCCCTTATAAAGAATGCCTTACCACCATAGTTTCTTAAGCAGATAGTTCCTTAGCCTTCCCTTGTCATCAGTTCTAAGGATTTTGACTTTCTGGCATGCTTCATTCATCATTTTCAACCCCCCACTGTGAGGCAGAGTTTGGAGAAACAAATGCTTGTTGAGTTGAATTATCAAAGAATTGTATCAGAGAGATCTTAAGAGATCATATGAGCTGGCCCTCTTCCTTAAGGCTAGTAAGGTAGTAGCTTTATTTCACAAGTAAGGGAAGCCTAGGGAGATTAAATTTCTTGGCTCACACGGTTCTTCAATGAAGGAGAAGAGTATAAAACACATCTTTCTAGTGCAGTGTTCTTTGCTCTACGTTACTAGATTATTTGCTAGTTTCTCTGGAAATAGACCTATGGCAGTCATTTTCCGGTTAAGGATCTGTGTTTGATTGGATTTAAATATTGGTGGGGTTCTTGGGAACTAAGAGGGTAAATGAAAGAGAACCTAGTTCTTTGCAAAGCAAAGAGTTCTAGGTGTGGAGGGCTGGATGGCAGAAGACCATAGTAAATGAGGGCAAAGATACTGTCAGAAGCTGGGTAACTGAGAAGTAGTTGCAGGCTCAGGGTGGTTTGTATGTCTTTTAAAAGGATCTGGTCTTCGGTCAGCCCTATTACCTCTTTCTGTGTCTGTACATGCCAGTCATGTCCTTGGGCAGAAGCTGTTTCCTCTGCATTGTCACTTACATTGAGAGTAAAGATTATCAGTTAAGTACTGGGTGGTAAAATGACCTATTTCATTTTTTTTCTACCACTGCTCATTCCCAGCTCTCTGGTGTTTCAGACCTTCTAGTGGCACATCTGTGAGAGAGTTGAGATGTCTAGTCATCCTTCTCTACTCTTATGCTAGAAGTGTAAAATGAATGTCTTTACAGACTCTGTAGTGAATTAGCTAGTGAGATGAAATGCAGAATTTTTGAAAAGGAGGTCTTGGAATTTACTTCATCCTTTTTGTGACCTCTCCCTGTAAGTCTTTTTCTGTATGATTTATTTTGGTGGATTTAGGTGGGTCTTCCAGCCAGGGTGATTGAGATGTTTGTATTATTGAGGGATATCAAAGGGCAGCTGTTACTTGATGGTAAAACAGATTTGTAAAGGCTCAGCTTTAGCTCCTCTCACCTTTCCCACTCCTAAAATGCAGGGAACACAATAGCAAGAAGTTTGTTTTTAGGAAATTGGCTACTTTGACAAAGAGCCAAACAATTTGTAGTGCAGCATTATTTATTGAACTATTTCTTATAATTGTATCAAAAAAGTAGCTACAACTGTAATACTTTTGACCAAAGCCACACCCTGAAAATAGTTTTCTTACATAAATGAGGCAACATGACTTAGCGATTAAGTGCTTCAAACTGTGAAGTAGACTACGTGGTTTAGATCCCAGCCTTGCCACTTATTAGCCTCATGATCCGTGGTGAGCTGCTTAATGTCTCTCTCCCTCAGTTTCTTCATCTTTAAAGTGGAACTAATAATAGTACCTGCCTCATGGACTTCAAGTGAGGATTTTAGTTGGTTAATATAATTAAATTACTTAGAACAGTGCTTGGCACATAGGCATTATGTGTTAGCTATTACCATAATTTGAAAGTCACTGTAAGGAAGTTTTTACTCTTTGGTTTTGTTTGATGGGTGATATGTTTGTTTATTTTGAGAGATTGAGAGTTTGCTTTAGCTGTTTTTTGTCCTATCTTCCTTGATCATTGGGTTGTGCTCGTGGTGGCCTGGAGATGAAAAAATGAGAAAATAATTAAGCTTTATTTTGTCATGAGGATCCGGTATGCTACTGGTATTGGAATGCCCTTTTTTTTTAAGATTTTATTTTTCCTTTTTCTCCCCAAAGCCCCTCGGTATATAGTTGTATATTTTTAGTGGTGGGTCCTTTTGGGTGTGGCATGTGGGATGCTGCCTCAGCATGGCTTGATGAGTGGTGCCACATCCACGCCCAGGATCCAAACCGGCAAAACCCTGGGCCGCCAAAGCGGAGCGTGCGAACTTAACCACTCGGCCACAGGGCAGGCCCCTGGAATGCTTTTTCTTATAGGCAGTGATTCTTTCCAACCAAGGCTCCTTCTGTTTAACCTATTGCTAATCTAATTTTGGAATAACAGCATTTATTCCTTCTGTATGCACTGCTCCCTCATCCCCCATTTCTACTCACAAAAATTTAAAATCTGAAAAACAAAATACTTCTAATTTCCTATCCGAAAGGGTTGATCATCTTTCCATTGATGCCAGATTTGCAGAAAGCACAAGGCCAGCTCCACCTTCTGAGAGAAGACTTCCTGTTTCTTTGTCTGGGATTATTCTAATTAACTCAGCACCAAACCTCTCTATATCTGCCTCTGGCAAAATCCTCAGTTAGCCAATATCTTTTTTTATTTAATCAACATTAGAGTTTTGCTTTTCCTATTTTTTCTTTTTTTAAATTTTATCTAAAAATCATTCTTGATCCCAGGTGTGAGTGGGTGGTAGGTGAGGGAAGAATAAATAAATGGCAGAAGGTGAGGCTTCTGTGGAAACCTTCTAGCATCTGGCCTGGCCAGGCACTATCTCAGACCTTCTTGCTCTTAGGAATCAGTTATCAAATATCTCTAAATTAGTTTCCTTTTTCTTTCTTTCTCTCCTTTTTTTCTCTCCTTTTTGTTAAACAACAGCCTTATGCTTCTTTTAAGATTCTCTTTTTATAGGTGACTAGCAGTTTATACATACTTTATTCCTGGATAGAACTGCTAATTTTAGTCAGAGCAGGAGCCTGGTCAGTGTGACACCACATGGTTTTCAACCCTGGCTGCCAATTAGAATCACCTGGGGACCCTTTAAAAAAAACAATTCTTGATGCCAGGGCCCAACCTGAGACTAAATCAGAGTCTTTGGGTGGTGGTGTCTGACCAGCAATATTTTTAAAAATGTCCCATGAGATTTTAATATTCAGCCAGCATTGTAATAGGCTTCTTCAGGGCCGAGTCCTGTGCTTTTTCATTTGTATATCCCTTGTATTTACCAAAGTGTCTGGCACACAGAAAGCTCCCAATAAATGTCTACTTAATGAATGTAAATGTTCCTTTATCTTCCGTCAATCCCTTACTTTAGTGTTTGTCAAACCTTTCCACTGAAGTGTCCTTAACAGCAGAAGAGAGTGAAAGAACTACAGGGGTTCTGCCACTACAAGCAAACATGGAATTTCTTTGAAGTCTCTCTTTTTTTAAATTAAACTTTTAGGTGATTTTTTTTAAATTTGTTGTCATTACATCTATTTTAGGACTAGCACCCCTACCCCCATTCAAGTTAAAATTGGATGGGGCCCGCCCAGGTGGCACAGCGGTTAAGTTCACACGTTCCGCTTCTCGGCAGCCCAGGTGCAGACATGGCACCACTTGGCAAAAGCCATGCTGTGGTAGGCATCCCACATATAAAATAGAGGAAGATGGGCATGGATGTTAGCTCAGGGCCAGTCTTCCTCAGCAAAAAGAGGAGGATTGGCAGCAGTTAGCTCAGGGCTAATCTTCCTCTCAAAAAATAAAAAAATAAAATTAAAAAAAAAGTTAAAATTGGTGCTCCAAGCAGACGCATCAGATTTATCCAGAGACTTTTGTCTCTGGATACTGCCCTTGGCACTCTGTCAGGTATCCTAGTTAAGAAACATGGCATTACTTTTTCTTCACTTCAGGAATTAAAACACCAACATAGGAATAGGTTTTGGGGGAAAACAATTCACATTGCTTGAAAATAAAATGATCAGAAAGGAGTGGTTAGACAGAAAAATAAATGAAGAGATTCAAGTCCCAGAGACTTAGGGCCTGAAATGTGATGAACTCCTTTAGGCTTCCTTACGAATTTGGAAAATTCAAACTTTGTAGCTGGGATTATCTAGGAAAGCAGTGCAAGAAGTGGATATGGTTGGAAAGAGCCAGCTTGGGGCAAGTATTATGGCAGTGATTTTTGTAATCTTTGGGGAGGATACTTATTTTGTCAATTTAGATTTACTCTTTAGGAAGCTGCATTTCTGTTCCTTTTATCTTGGAGTATTAGATACATATCCCTTACATTGCATTTTAGCCTCAGGAAAAAAAAGTATTTTGCTCTTAGAGTAATTTTGTAGGCAAGGACTTTTAAGCATGGTAATGTGAGCAGTCTGGTTCTGGAGTGTCCCAGTCTTCCTGTCTGTCAAACACAGTATTTTCTGACATACTTTTCTTCTTTTTCTCTGCCTTTCCCTAATGTCCTCTCTTTGGCCACCTTTTCTTTATCTCTCTTACATTCCAGGCGTCTCCTTTTCTCTCAGCTTTGTGATAGTTGGTAATTTAAACTAAGTTGCATGTTCTATGGTCTGATTACAACAGTAGGAAGGAGAGGGAGGTGGTTAAAGTTTTAGCATGTTTAGAGCGCAGAGGTAGTCTTACAAAGGAAACAGCCTATGTGTCTGCCCAACGAGAATGCCACAAAATGCTTCTTACATAACGAGGGCCCTCATTGCTGCCCTGTGATGAGGAGATGGAAAGGTGGGGGTTGCTAGGAAGCCCCACATGATTGGCTGGTCCCCAAGCAAGGAAAGGCAAGCATACTGGAAGCATGCCCGGTCGACCCCTTTTATTCCTGGTAGGTGACCTTCTGGGCCCATTGAATCCTTCTGCATACACGTTGGTCCTGACGTAGGCTGGCTACACTGACATGTGAGTCTGCTACCCCCAACCTCCCCCAGCCCAGGCAGCTCAGCTCCTTTTACATAATCCGTTGAATTTCACTAAACCTGGCAGCGATTTCTCCTTTAGCGTTATGTTGCCAGGCACCCAAACTCCAGGCTGATCTGTTTACTTTACAGCTCTTGGTCTGTTAGTCCTTGAACTGCCTTTGGAAGTGGAAGCATCATTAGTAACACCCTCTCTGTTTACTTCATGAGTTTTACAAAGCTCTTCCTGCATCCTTTTTTATTAGAAATGAGTAGATGCCTCTACTGTAGGGACTCTGGAGCATTTGAAGATAATCTGTGCTTTTTTAGGATAACTAGAAAGTGCAGGGTAAGGGAGGGAATCCTCAGCTGGTATCTTGGAATTTATTGGTCTGTGTTTTGGAAGTAGTTAGAGCCATCCAGGGAACACCATTTAGGAGCACTGTCCTTATGTTGGGGGCCACTGATCTTTTCATTCTTTCCCCTCCTCTGCTCATATTTTTTTGTTGATTTTTTCTTGTCTTGCTTTTTTGCCTGACCACACAGGAATTTACTTGGTAAGGTGATCGCTTCTGTTTCAAAACACTTGAAACTCCAGTAAGATATCTGAGTATGCGTCTAAATTCCTTCCACCTTTTGCAGTTTTCTTTTATCCTACTTTTAAACTGTCTTTGTCATTCCAGTAGGATCCTTTTCCTAGGTGAAGTTGTATCCAGGGTCTCTGTTCTTTTTATAGTCTCTCCCCAAATCCATTCTCCTTGTCCTTTTTATATTATATGTGATCTTGTCTTTCTGTTTCAGGGACTTTTTTCTCTGATATACTAGTCTAAAAAATGGCCTTCATTAAACAGCAGGAAACAAGATCTAGACAGAAATAAATACTTAAATGTTTGGATCATTCCTTTGACTCAGTGTGCCATGTCATCTTGGCTTCCATCTCTTTATTCTTTTTTTAAATTTATTTTTCCTTTTCCCCAAAACTCCCAGTACATGGTTGTGTATTTTAGTTGTGGGTCCCTCTAGTTGCAGCATGTGGGACACCGCATGAGCATGGCTTGATGAGCGGTGCTAGGTCTGCACCCAGGATCCAAATCGGCGAAACCCTGGGCCACTGAAGCAGAGCACACAAACTTAACTGCTCGGCCACAGGGCCGGCCCCATCTCTGCTCTTAGTGAGAAGCCTAGCGCAGCTCTTTCCTCCCTCATTGTCTCCTTTGCCCATAGACACTGTAATAATTTGTCTTCTGAACCTCAGTGGTTTTTGTTTGAGAGACGGAATGCTATTGTAGAACACTGCACTAAAGACCTGAGTATTGCTTCCAGGTCCATTTTGTGATCTTGGGCAGGTCAGCCTCTCTGAACTTCAGTTTCCCAATCTGTAAAAAGATGATGTTAGCTACTTAGTCAATTTCATAGGATTGTAATTAGGATCATGGATGTGAAAATTCTATCTAAACCCTAATGTGCCATCTTAGTAAAGGTAATATTTATTGAGGTTTTCTGAGCTAATATTCCCAAGAACTGTGTTTACTATAAAGTCACTTAATCCCTTGAGCTGTGGACATTTGTCAGTCACCTAGAGGATTCGTTTTTGTCATAGATTTACCGATAATTTGCTCTTTGCCACACATTATGTTAAATGCAAAAATGAATAAAGACTTAATCTCTAACCTTCAGAAAGCACATGACCCAGTAAGGGAGATTAAAAAAAATAAACAAAACATGGTTAAATATAATACTATCTGTTCAGTCCTTTAAAAGAAGCATTAACGGTGTGCTACAGCATTGGTTCTCCCTGGACCACCAGCAGCAACATCACCTGGGAACTTGTTAGAAGTGCAAATTCTTGGGCCCCACCCTAGACCTATGGAATCAGAAACTGGGGGTGGCATAGCGATCTGTTTTAACAAGTTTTCCACATGACTGCTGCATGCTAAAATTTGAGATCGGAGGGAAGGAGTGATTAATTTCACCTGGACCAATTTACAGACATGGTAACCATTGATTTGGGCCTTCAAGAATAAATAGCATTTCATAAAACAGAAAAAGAAAGGAATGATATTCCAAGTAAAGAGAACATCATGAGCAAAGGTCAAAAATCGATATGTAATAAGTTTGGAGAACTGCACCTAGTTCAGTGCGACTAGGGCATGGGCTTTATAGGGCAAGTTATTAAAGCTGGAGAGATTAGGCTTTGAGCTTAGACTAGTGGTTCCCAAATTTATCTGCATGTTGGAATCACCTGGGGAACTTGAAAAACCCTGCCCATGTCCTTCCACCCTTGTGATTTAATTGGTCTGGAGTGTGACCTAGGGTTTGAAATTTTTAAAAGATCCCCAGGTGATTGTAATGTGCAGACAAGTCTGGGAACTACTGGCTTAGACTATTCTGTATATTGGGAAAGATTTTTTAACATCAGAGTGACATGATCCAATTTATGTTTTAGAACAGTAATTGGTGTAGGGAAGGAGAATGGAAATAGGGCAACCTACTTACCCTTCACAATTCAAACGTTGTTCTTTAGGAAGCCTTCATAACCACCTTCTCATCCTCAGGTCCAGATTAAATGGCTCTCCTGGGTGCTTCTATAACAGTTTCTCTTATCTTTGCACCTATCACACTCTATTGTAATTCTTGTATAATTGTCTTCTCTACTAGACTACAAGGTAGGAAACCATGTCTAGGTTTGTTTTCTATTTTAGCATTTAACACAGTGTCTGGTTCAGAGTTGGGATTCCATATGTACTTAAGGATTAAATGACAATTTAGATGATTATTTCACTAGTCCAGGTACAAGAGGATAAGGACCATAATTAGAGCTGTGGCCATAGGAAAGGAGAGAAGGAAGAAATCTAAGAACTCTTTCAGGTTATAGAATTTATATGATATGGTAACTGGATGTAGGAAGTAAAGGAGAAGGCCTTGTTCAGAAACATGCTGTGATTTTTAGCTTGAGTATCTGGTGAGATGCCATTAACAGAGTGTAGAGGAGGAAGAATAGATTTTAAGAGGGGACAATATATTTGGTTTTTGTAGGCTTTGAGGCAATTGGAAATATTAGGCTAGCTTTCAGATAAGATTGGGGTTAGAGATAAAGATTTAGAAGTCAGCAGTCTCTGGGTCAGTTCTCAGTGTGGCTTTACATTAGAAACACCTGGAGTCTTGTAAAACATTTCCTGTGCATAACCCCACTCTAGACCAATTAAACCAAACTGAGGAATGGGGCCTAGGCATTAGGACCTTTTAAAAACCCTTTAGGAGATGATTTCATTGTGCATCAGGGTTGAGGCTCACTGGTAAAGGTTAAGGAAATCACGTAGAATCAGAAAGGAGGAGGTTTACAGTCAGAATCTGGAGGGATACCAACATTTAAGGGTAAATGGAGGAAGAAAGCCAGCAAAGGATACCCTTTGTGGTCCAGGATACTGGGTCTTTTGGTCTTTGGTGCCCTACTTCTCTATTATAAGCCTCTAGTGTTGGATCCACATGACTTCTGGACATGGCTGTGTCTCCAACAGAACCCGAATTATCTGCTTCTCCTGCTTCTGGGAGTTGGCAGCATTTTCCTTGCTTCCCATCTCCCTGCCACTAAAACCTAAACAAACTGATCTATACAAATACAATTCTCTAGCAGCCTACACATCATTCTTAATATTAAAAAGGAAGAGCCTGGGAGAGGATCCCATAGGACAGTGGTTCCCATGTCTATTCACATTTGTAATTTACCCAAAGCTTAAATCTTTTCAAGTTCATATTCAAGCTATTGTTGTTATCTTGGGCTTTCTG
The DNA here is from genome assembly GCF_041296235.1 of Equus asinus. Taxonomy (NCBI): domain Eukaryota; kingdom Metazoa; phylum Chordata; class Mammalia; order Perissodactyla; family Equidae; genus Equus; species Equus asinus. Next base: position 12,922,119 of record NC_091814.1, read on the forward strand.
GTATCACACAGCAGCAATAAATAGGGTTTCCCACTGGCAGAAGTAGCTAGTGGTTTCCCTTATTTTTATTTCCTTCTTCTGTCCCCCTTCCAATTATAATAGCCATGTCTTAACCTCCTTATCTCCAGTTGTGTTTGTGACTTACTTTTTACATGTAAGGAAAGGACAGGGTAAGCAAGAATGGGGCCATATAAACAATGCTATGAATGGAAAGCTGCAGCAGCAGGTGCCTCCAGACCGCCTCAGGACCAACTGATGATGGGTTAAGAGGTAGAGAGAAGTTACAGAGTAGAGCCAGAGCTCTCAGAAGCCTAGGGATTACATAGATTATAGAATAAGCCCCAGTGTCTTGGCTGAGTGAGAACAAAAAGGTGAGTTTGAGTTAGGTGTGTTGTAAACCCCACAAGAGAAGCTGCATTGCAAGGAATTGGGTGGGCAGGAAAAAAAACAGATTAAGCTCAATTTTATGGACACCTAAAGATTAACAAAACACGGTTTCTGCCTTGAGGGATTTTCAGTCTCATGAGGGGGATGTTTGTATAATAACAAATGGCAGGATGAAATCATTGCTAAATGGGTATACAATAAAATAAATGATTTTCTCTAAGAAGATGAGAAACCTTTGTTGGAGAACTGGTATCTGGATTTCGTATCAAAAAGATGAGGGAAATGTCAGTCAGAAGGTTGGCAGCTGGGGGTTGGGGTGGCATCCTAGGCTGAGGGAGCAGTATGAGTAAAGAGTATTAGAATGTGTTCAGTCAGCAGAGTAGTGTGGTTGGAGCAGGTGGTACATGGAAAAATGATGAGTGAGTCTGTGATTTTAATGCTTCCATTTGTATCACTGGTGTGATAAGGGCCTATTCCTTCCCTGTGTTAGGTAGGCCCAGAGATTTCTCAGACCTATAGACTTCAGCTATATCTGTTTTTAAGTAAATTAGGGCTAGAACTAGGTTCTCCACTAAGGACCAAGTAGGAATCAACCCTAGTGACTTTTTTCCTGCTTCAAATATGACTCACCTCATTTGAAGATCTGGAAATGAGCCCTTGGTTGAGAATCACTGCCATAGGGAGCCACTGTTCTTATGGGACTGTGTCATATCCCTCAGGTGTGCTATGGTAGAAAAAAGGTTGAGAACATGAGCTTGACTGAAATTCCCCAAGAGCAAGGACTATGTAGTTAATTGCTTTTTAATTCCCCACAAATTCGTATTTCGGGCCTCTATCAGTAGGGCATTAATGCTATATTGCCACCATTTCACACCATAATTTTTAGAGACACCAATTGCTTGGTCAGTTGACTTCTGGCCACCTGTGAAATTGGAAAAGAATAATAGAGCCCAAGCTTCTAACTTCATTGCCTGCCTTTATACAGAATCCTCACCATGGATGGGCTCATTGAGGACATTAAGCGACGGCGGTACTATGAGAAGCCTTGCCGCCGGCGACAGAGGGAAAGCTATGAAACTTGCCGGCGAATCTACAACATGGAAATGGCTCGCAAGATCAACTTCTTGATGCGAAAGAATCGGGCGGATCCATGGCAAGGCTGCTGAGGCCTGTGGATAGTCGGCCCAGTATGAAAACCCCTATCCAGTTCTATCTCCACCTCCTTTCTTTTTCCCATCCCATTTTCTCTTACCTTTCTTACAATAAACTCAGTCACGTATATCTAAGAAGGCCTGCATATATAGAAGCAATCCCACTAGTCAGTGTTGGACCCTCTTTTATTAAGTGAAAGAAACGGAGCCATAAAGTAGTCGAGGAGTAGAATGGTGGTTGCCAGGGGCTGGCTGGGAAGGGGGAATGGGGAGTTATTGTTTAATGGGTACAGAGTTTCAGTTTGGGAAGATGGAAAAGGTTCTGGAGATGGCTGGTGGTGATAATTGCACGACAGTGTGAATGTACTTAATGCCACTGAACTATAAACTTAAATGGGTGAAATGGTAAATTTTATGTATATCTTACTATAATAATTTTTTAAATAGTTGAGATGAGGAAATTTTCTAAAACGTGGTGGAATATATCTACCATTCCCCACCCAATTTTTATGAAACCCAAAGCAAGATCTTATTATTGGAAAAGCATCTGTTAGTCTTTACTGAACTGCCCCCCAACTGTTAAGTAAAGGAGAGGAAGCGTGTATGTATTTGGAATAAATTCTGCTTCTGAAACATCCATCAGCTAGACTAGAGTGTTGGAATCCTTGCCCAAAGGAATCCTTAATACAAATCTAACATTCACTCCTGTTCACTATCTTTCCTTTAGTTTCCTAAAGGAGACTAACAGAGGCTTGGTGGGGAAGAAGTACGGCAGTAGATGGATGGTAGAAAAGAGGGAATTGCGGAGTGTTGGGAGACAGAAGGGCAGAGAACCAGAAATATCTACAGCAGCAGTTCTCAAAGTGTGGTCTTCAGATCAGCAGCATCAGTATCACCTGAGAAATTATAAAATGAAAATTCCGGGACTTGAGATCTTCTGAATTGGAGTTGGAGCCTAGTAATCTGTTCTGACGAGCTCTGCAGGTGATTCTGATGCCTGTTAAAGTTTGAGAACCACTGTCCTGTAGTAGTCAAAAGAGATTCCACGGGCCAGCGCGGTGGTGTAGTGGTTAAGTTCACATGCTCTGCTTTGGGTCTGGGGCATAGACCTATACACCACTCATCGAGCCAAAATAGAGGAGGGTTGGCACAGATGTTAGCTCAGGGCCAATCTTCCTCACTGGGGAAAAAAAAAAAAGATTCCAGGTGGGGGTCCCTACCTCTCCTCAACAGGCACTCCTGGGTATGACTAGACAGCTTGGGCCGTCTGACCACTGTGGGAAGACCAGCCGCTCTGCTTCCTCTCCTGCTGTCTGTTTCCTCTGGCCTTGGTCCCCCGACAGCCATGCTGCTGGTATAAGAAGAGTTGGTGCCAGCCCCTGTAGGAGAACGCAGAGGGTAGGCCAGCCCACCTCTCCCCACCCAGGCTGCAGCCTTCTCAGCATGATGTTCAAAAAGGAAGTAAATAGAGAGCCGACTCCCGAGGCCCCTAGTCTCCAGGTTGCTGGTATTCAAACATTGCCCCCTTGTGGTATACTAGCGTGGCTTCAGATTTCTTCTGGCCTTAATTTTGTCTTCAATATCTTTTCTCCCTTTCACAATTACCATACTTATTGATTAAGCAAGCCTGCAAGAAGATAAACTGGAACCACTGTTCCTTGCCTCTCAGGCTTGATCATCTGTCTTCCACTCCTTAGCAGTAAGGCCCATGGTGAATAAAGCATATTATAGGGCACTGCATAGAAATAGCTCTAAATAGAAGATCTGATCCTTGCCCTCTGGAAACTTACATTGTGGTTGGAAAAATTCTGTATAGAGGCTGTCTTCAGCTGTTACCTTTGTTCAACCTCATTTTAACAAGTTAAATTAGACACGGATACTTCTTAATCACCTTTCAGTCTCTGAATTTGATCTTTAATACATCACTTTTGAATGATTGTGAGCCATGGCATGGTATCACCTCCTGCCAATTGCTGTTGCTGAAGAATAAAGGCCTGGCCTCTGCCAAAATGGTGGGGTATGTTTGTGATAGCAGAAACAGGCTTGTTACTTATCAGTATTCCTCTGATGTTAAAGTTGCTCCTGGGTTTCCTCCAAAATACTAAGGAATGGCTAAGATCTGGAATTTACTTTGTCTCTGAAATTATCTCCTGCTTATCCTAATCTCTAGTTCTGATCATTGTCCGTGTCCTCCAGAGCAGTGAAAAAATGGTGGGTTTTAGCAGATAGCCAGTTGAGAGACCTCACTGGCTGGCTGGCTGAAGGCCCATTCGGCTTGTGCTGTCTTGGCAGGGAGAAAGACCTTCCATTCCCTGCTCTGGGAAGCTGGAAGATACCTCATGGTCATATAATGAGTAGGGATTGCCCTATTCCTTTTATCCCAGCATTGGGTTCAGGAGTTTACCCACTTACAGGGTGATGGATGCGATACCTCCTACCCTGATCTTAGGCATCTGTGACATCTCTTAGACATCCACTGGGATTGCCTCTGGCAGGCCTGTTCCAGTCATAATTTAAGGGTCTTACAGTGTTTAGGGCTCTGGAAACAGGTACCCATTTAAAACTGAGACTCTGGAGGCTGGCCCCGTTGCTGAGTGGTTAGGTTCACATGCTCCACTTTGGTGACCAGGGTTTCACCAGTTCAGATCCTGGGCTCAGACATGGCACTGCTCATCGAGCCATGCTGAGGCGGTGTCCCACATAGCACAACCAGAAGGACCTACAACTAGAATATACAACTATGTACTGGGGGGCTTTGGAGAAGAGAAGAAGAAGGAAAAAAAAGAAGATTGGCAACAGATGTTACTTCAGGTGGCAATCTTTAAAAAAAATTGGGACTCTGTTGAGTAACTTTGACAATGTACTTTAAAATTTTCAGAAATGCACTAAATATGAAGTGAGATTTTGCCTATATGTTAACTGAAAATACTAAGGAATAATAAGTCACTGTATGCTAACAAAGTAACAATGGAGTGATGTGTTAAATGCAGGTAACTGAAGGGAAAGGAAAATGTTAGAGCTTTCACATATATAGTTTTGTGGGTTTTTTTGAGGAAGATTAGCCCTGAGCTAACTACTGCCAATCCTCTTTTTGCTGAGGAAGACTGGCCCTGAGCTAACATCCATGCCCATCTTCCTCTACTTTATACATGGGACGCCTCCCACAGCATGGCTTTTGCCAAGCAATGCCATGTCCGCACCCGGGATCCGAACCAGTGAACCCTGGGTCTCCGAGAAGTGGAATGTGCGAACTTAACTGCTGCACCACCGGGCTGGCCCCTATAGTTTTTTACTTAGTCAAAAAGATCTGGATTCAATCATGATTTTGGCAAGTTATTTAACATAAATTCTACTTTTCCTTGTAAAATGAGGATAATTGTATCTACTTTACAGGTTTGTAGTGAGGATTAAATGAGATAATGCATGTCGAGTAGTTAGCATAGTATCTGGCACATAGAGCTTAATAAATGTTAACAATAAAAATCCCCCAGTTGTGCCAGCCAGAAACCTGATCACTGATTCCTCCTCTTTGCTCAACTATCACCAGCATCCATTTAATCCCTTCTGGCTGTCTCCATGACTAAATGCCACAGTCCTAGTCTCAGCCACTGTCATAACTCTTCTGGATTATTACCACAGCCATTTAACCATCTTCTCTCAGTGTTGCCTGGCCTTCAATCCCTTAACGCTTTGGCAAGAATGTTTGTTCTAAAATGCAACCTTGATCTTTTTACTTTTCTTGCTTAAGTTGGTAATTGGTTCCTGTTGTTTTCAACATAAAGTCCAAACCACTTAGCATGGCATTTAAGGGCCTTCATGATTGAACCCTGCTTTTCGCTAGCCTTTTCTCCCCTCAAATGCACTTCTGGATGACAGAACATGTTATTTTTCTGCTCTCCTTGCTTGTATACCAGCTCTCAGTTTTGATGTTCTCTGAGATGCTTTCCCTAATCCCTTTACCAGCTTCCTTTCTTCTATTTTTTTTTTTGTTTGTTTGTTTTTGGGTTTTTTTTTTTTTTGAGGAAGATTAGCCCTGGGCTAACATCTGCTGCCAATCCTCCTCCTTTTTTTTTTTTTTTTTTTTGCTGAGGAAGAGTAGCCCTGAGCTAATATCCATGCTAATCTTCCTCTACTTTATCTGTGGGACGCCCGCCACAGCATGTCTTGACAAGCTGTGCATAGGTCCACACCCAGGATCCAAACTGGCGAACCCCAGGCCTCCAAAGCAGAATGTACAAACTTAACCCCTGCGCCACCAGCCTGGCCTCTCTATTTTCTTTTTGTATCCTGAGTTTACCTTTATAAATTTGCTTCTGTAATAGTAGTTTATTTCTATAATATGTTGTGATTTATTGCTTATTTGTCTTTCTCCCTTCATTAGATTTTCAGTTACCTGAAGGTTAAGTCTTTGGTTTTTTTATCACTATATTCCCAGCACCTAGTATAATACCCAGCATTTAAATGCTTAGTAAAGATTTCTCGAAGGAATATATAATAGCAATGATCTACTGAGTGTTACTATGTACCAGGCACTGTACTAAATTTTTTTTATTGTGATAAAATACATATAACATGAAATTTACCATTTTTAAGTGTACAATTCATTGGCGTTAAGTATATGCACAATGTTGTGTGACTATCACAATTATCTATTTCCAAAACTTTTTCATCACCTGAAACAAACTGTAATCATTAAGCAATAATTTCACACCCCTCCTCTCCACAGACCCTGGTAGCCTCTACTCTACTCTGTCTCTATGTATCTATTCTAGATACCTCATATATGTAGAATCATACAATATTGGCCCTTTTGTGTCTGACATATTTCACTTGGCATATTTTCATGGCTTATCCATGTTGTAACATGCATCAGAAATTCATTCCTTTTAATGGCTGAATAAGATTCCATTGTATGGGGGGCCAGCCCCATGGCCGAGTGGTTAAGTTCACCCGCTCTGCTTTGGTGGCCCAGGGTTTCACCGGTTCAAATCCTGGGCGTGGACGTGGCACTGCTTGTCAAACCATGCTGAGGCGGCATCCCACATGCCACAATTTAGAAGGACCCACAATTAAAAATATACAACTATGTACCAGGGGGCTTTGGGAGAAAAAGGAAAAATAAAATCTTTAAAAAAAAAAAGATTCCTTTGTATGTATATACCACATTTTGTTTATCATTCATCTGTCAGCGGGACATTTGGGTTGCTTCCACCTTTATCTATTGTGAATAATGCTGCTGTGAACATGGGTGTACAAATATCTCTTTGAGACCCTGCTTTCAGTTCTTTTAAGTATACCCAGAAGGAGAATTGCTGGATCCTGTGAGAATTCTTTTTTTTTTAAGATTTCTTTTTTTTCCTTTTTCTCCCAAAGCCCCCCAGTACATAGTTGTGTATTTTTAGTTGTGGGTCTTTCTAGTTGTGGCATGTGAGATGCTGCCTCAGCATGGCTTGACAAGCGGTGCCATGTCCATGCCCAGGATTCAAACCGGTGAAACCCTGGGCCGCCGAAGCAGAACTTAACCACTGGGCCATAGGCCTGGCCCCCGGGAATTCTATTTTTTATTTTATTTATTTATTTATTTTTTGCTGTTATTGAGTGGAGTGTTTCATAAATGTCAACCAGGTCACTTTGGCTGATAGTGTTGTTCACGTCTACTATATCCTTGCTAATTCTCTGCCTACTTGTCTTATCAGTTATTGAGAGAAGGGTATTAAAATCTCTGAGTAGAATTGTGGATTTGCCTATTTCTCCTTGTAGTTTATCAGGATTTTTTTTTTTGGTTTTGGGTTTTTTTTTGGAGGAAGATTAGCCCTGAGCTAACATCTGCTGCCAATCCTCCTCTTTTTGCTGAGGAAGCCTGGCCCTGAGCTAACATCCATGCCCATCTTCCTCCACTTTATATGTGGGATGCCTACCACAGGATGGCTTGCCAAGCAGTGCCGTGTCCGCACCCGGGATCCAAACTGGTGAACCCCGGGCCGCCGAGAAGCAGAACGTGCGCACTTATCTGCTGCGCCACCTGGCCGGCCCCCTATTTTTAATTTTTTGAGAAACCACCATACTGTTTTAGATAGTAGCTGCATTATTTTACATTTCCACTAATAGTGCACAGGGTTCCAGTTTCTCTCCATATCCTCACCAAAACTTGTTATTTTCTGGGGTTTTTTGATAGTAGCCATCCTAATGGGTATGAGGTGGTATCTCCTTGTGGGTTTTCTGTGTGTGTGAGGAAGACTGGCCCTAAGCTAACATCTGTTGCCAATCTTTCTCTTTTTGATGAGGAAGATTGTTGGTGATCTAACATCCGTGCAAATCTTCCTCTATTTTTTGTGGGATGCCATAACAGTGTGGCTTGACAAACAGTGCTAGGTCCACGCCTGGGATCCAAACCTTCGAACCCTGGGCTGCTGAAGCGGAGCACACAAACTTAATCACTATGCCACTGGGCCAGCCTCTCCTTGTAGTTTTGATTTGCATTTTCCTGATGACTAATGATATTGAACATCTTTGCATATGTTTATTGGCCATTTTTGTACCTTCTTTGGAGAAATGTGTATTCAAGTCTTTTGCCCATTTTTTTTTTAAAGATTGGCACCTAAGCTAACATCTGTTGCCAATCTTTGTTTTCTTCTTCTTCTTCTCCCCAAAGCTCCCCCACTACATAGTTATATATTCTAGTTGTAGGTCCTTCCAGCTCTACTCTGTGGGATGCCACCTCAGCATGCCCTGACAAGCAATTCCAGGTCTGCATCCAGGATACGAACCGGCGAAACCCTGGGCTGCTGAAGCAGAGCACACAAACTTAACTACTCAGCCATGGGGCCGGCCCTGCCCATTTTTGAACTGGGTTGTTTTTTGTTGTTATTATTGAGTTATAGGAGTTCTTTATACATTTTTAGATATTAATCCCTTATCAGATATGTGACTTGCAAATATTTTCTTCCATTCTGTGGATTGTCTTTTCATTCTGTTGATAGTGTCCTGTGATGTACAAAAGTTTTAATTTTGATGAAATCCAATTCATCTATTTTTTTCTTTTGTTGCTTGTGTTTTTGGCGTCCTATCCAAGAAATCATTGCCAAATTCAATGTCATGAAAGTTTTCCCATTTTTTCTTCTGAAAGTTTTATAGTTTTTGCTCTTAAGTTTAGGTCTTTGACCCAGTTTGCATTAACTTTTGTCTATGATGTGAGGAAGGGATCCAGCTTCATTCCTATGCATAGGAATATCTTGTTTTCCCTGTATTATTTGTTGAACAGACTGTCTTTTCTCCACTGAATGGTCTTGGCACCCTTGTCAAAAATCAACTGACCATATATATAAAGCTTATTTCTAGGCTGTCTATTCTCTTTTGTTGGTCTGTATGTCCTTATGCCAGTAGCACACTAAATGTATTTTATACCTTACACATACTCCTCACAACACTCTTTTGAAGTAGAAATTCTTATTCTCATTTTATAATTGAGGAAACAATCTCAGAAAAATTAATTACCTGAAGGAATTGCAGCTAGTAATTGGGAGACTAAGGATTTAAACCCAAATATCAGAAATAAAATAAATTCCTAGAAAAACATTTCCCTCTGGGAATTAAACCCAGCTGGTTAAAAGCACTGGAAGAAACTTAAAACCCCACAGAATTGGAACTCATTAACCCATTTAACAGACTTTTTTCTTTGACTATTCTGTGAGACATTGGTGTTAGGTGCTGTAGCTACAATGAGGAAACTGAGGCATGAATAACTTGAGCAACATGTTCAAGCTTCCTCAATTTGTTCTCCAAAGCCAAGTTTTAATCTGTTATGTCATGCTGCACCATCAGGGAAGGGGGGTTTTTGTATGTATTTCTCAAACTTCTTAAAAACCAGCCTTTAGGTACAAAAGTCTTGTGCTCCCTGGGAAATTCCAATAACCTCCCTAGAGAATAACTGTATTTTGCTGGTGAGCCTATCATCTAAGAAAACATCTTGGAATTTTAGTTTCTTTTTCTTAGTTTCCAGAATCTTTAGTTTCTTCTATAGTTTGTAATCTGATATTATGGAATTTTTTTTCATTTCCCATATATGAAATCATGTCATAATGGATTGGACGTGCTTTTTCCAAACTATATTTTGCCCACACACATGCTTTTCAGAATCACTGATTTAAAGGGGCAGTAAAGTTTAGAGCCTCATTTTGAAGAAAGGGAAAAATACAGGCTTATTGCTAGAATGAAGAAAACAGTACTGACAGGTCTTACTCATTTATCATTTATTGAGGCTTTACTGTGTCTGGTACTGTCCTAGGTCCTGGAGATACAAAGACAATATGACACAATTCCTACCCTTAAGGAATTTCCATTCTTTAGGTAAAAACCAGACTTAAGTAGGTTCTGAGGTCTGCAAGTTCTACTGCTGAAAAAAGATTCATTCTTTAATTCAACAAATATTTATTAATATAATTGCACCAGGTGCTACTGTAGGCATTTAACATATATCAATGACAATGATTTCTGCCTTTAAGGAGTTCACATTCTAGCAGAGGGAGTCAGATGATAAGCAATAAACATAAGTAAGTTATCTAGTACTAGTATGGTAGGTGGTGGTAAGTTCTATGGAAAAAAAAGTATTGGGGGGAACCAAGACTGCTACACAGCCTTCAGAATTAAATAGGGTGGTCCCAAAAGGCTTCACTGAGGTTACATTGAATAAAAATCTGAAGGAGATGAGGGAGCAAACCATGCAGATATCTGGATGAATGACAATCCAGGCAGAAAGCAACTAGTGCAAAGATCTTGAGGTGAAACTATGCTTGGCACCTTCAAGGAAGAAGGTCAGGATTCTGGAGCTGAATGAGTGAAGGAAAGAGTAGTAGCAGATGACATCACTGAGGTAACAGAGTGGGACAGATCTTATAGGGCATTTTACTCTGAGTGATGGAAAGCCAGGGGAGGGTTTTGAGCAGGGGAGTAATATGACCTTTCTGATGTGTTAACATGATCGCTATAGTGCCTACCGTGCTAGTAGTAGATAATTACTTTATGACGAGACTAGACTAATAGGGGACAAAGTGGAAGCAAGAGAAAGCAGTTAGGAGATTACTAAAATAACCGAGCATAAAGGTGATAGTAGTGGAGGTGGTGAGAAGCAGATGGGTTCTGTATATATTTCGAAATAAGGGTCAATGGAACAAAGGAGTCCAGGATGACTCTTAAGATTATTGGCCTGCCTAAGTGTAAGAATAGAGTTGCCATTACCTGAGATGAGGAAGACTGTTACGAGCTGATTTTTGCGGGGAGGTGGTGGTTAGAATCAGGAGCTTAGTTTTCATTAGGTAAGTTTGCGATGTCTATTTTACATTTATGTAAGCAATTGGATATATTGTTATGTATCATGTAGCTTTATTGAACTCTGTGAGAAGCACTGTTTAAAGTGCATTACCCCCAATCACTCTTGTGATCCTCACAGCAGCCATATGAGGTGAATTTTGTTTTCAGGTGAGGAAGCAGAGGGCTTAAGTAACTTGCCTAATGTCACAGCTAATGAGTGAGAGAGCTGGAACACAAATCTAGGCAGTCTGGCTTTAAAGCCCCTGTTTTTACTTCATCATTAAGCAATATTAATTCTTAGGATGTGTGGCACGTAGTAGTAGGCAGTCAATAAATATTCTGTTAATGAATGAAACAAAAGGCATAGAGGGGGGGCTATTTTCAGAGTCCTCCTATACTCATCTTTTTTCTGGGTAATCTCTGGCACCAGTTAAGTAAGGGAGAAAGGTTGAGGGGTGGCTAAGGCTAGTGATCACGACTCTCGGAGGGTTTACTTTTTGCCAGAAAGGCCGCGTTTAGCATGAACGCAGAAGCCCCGCTTTTGGTTCTATCATAAATTCAGTTTAGAGCACTGATTCTCCGCGCTAGGAATACTGCAAGCGGCCTAATTTCTGCTTCAGGCAACATTAACGTTGCAGTAATCTAGTTAGTAGATTCAGCTGGGGAAACCGGAGGAGGCGGGAACTTACCTGGGGAACCTTTAGGCCTCCCCCACGCATGCGCTCCGCCGCCGGGAAAGTGGCTACTACGGCTGCGCGAATCGGCGGCCGGGCCCTCCCCCGTCACATGTTGGGGGACCGCGGCGTGGCGGAGGCTGTGGCGGTAGCGACGGCAGGCCGTAGGGCGGTCGGAGGGTTTCCGGTTCCGGTGTAACGTTCGGGCTCCGTCTCAGGGGCTGAAGTTTGTGAGGTGAGTAGTGGCCCCGGGCCCAGAGAGGGTGTCCTGGGGTCCGAGCAACTGGGGCCAGGACTCAGTCCGAGGAGAGGACCGAGGCGTTAAGGTACAGCGGGAAGGAAGCGGAGAGAAGTACAAGGTTCTGTGGTAGAACGGGTTGGAATGAGATTGTGGAGAGCAAAAGGGCGGGGGCGGGAAGGGGACGGGGTGGGGAGACCAGCTCGGAGATGAGGAGTTGGGGTAGAACAAGGTGGGGTATGGGGCCGGTCGGAGAGACGGAGAGAGCAGAAAGAGAAGAATGGGGGCTTCAGAGGGGGAAACTCGGGTTGTAGCAAAGAAGAGGACGGAGTACGGAAATCCTTCGGAAGATTGGATTCTGCTACCTGCTCATTCAGAAGAGATCCTTCTGCCTTCTCCTTCCACGCCATAAACCGCCCCCACCCCCGCCCCAGGCAGTGATTGTTGAACATTTGACTAGTGACAAAGCTAGTTACTGTTTGAAACTTTAATTTTTGCCCACTGACTGTTTAGTTTGCACATCATCTTGTGGAGGATTGGGTTGAACTTGAATACGTTTGTTAGTATAGTGCTTGGGCACATGTTTCATCTGATAGAGTGGTACCTCATTTATTGCTTTGGATTTTCAAGTTACTTGCACTTTCTAGCCTATGATTCAATTCTGGTGGAGTATGAGCCCCCTTAAGGCAAAGATTCTTGTCTGTTTTGTTCGTTGTTGTATGTATCCTCAGCCCCCAGTACACTGCTTGACATTGAGTAGTTATGCAATAAATATTTATTGGATGAGTTAAGTACCCTGTAGGTATGGCAGTTGTCTTCATTTTGTAACATGAGTAAACTGAGGTTCAGAGGAATTACTTGCCCAAAGGCTGGTAAATGGTAGAGCTCGATGTCCAAGCTGTTCACTGTGAGCTCTATTCACTCTGTATGCTATCTGAATATGCTTCTTTTGAGCAATGCACGTTTAATATGTAGAGATTGATAGGCTATACTGCTATCTCATGATGGGTGAACAGAGCCACCATAGAATTATTCATATAACATATCACTGAGGCACAAAATCTTTCATTCCTGGATTCGTGACTTTAATCTACTAGCTTCGTATGGTTATACCAAAATTAAATATACTCTTTAGCAACAAGTCTCGTAGAGGATAAACCTGCCAGGAATGTAGAAGTTAATCAGACTGTGTCTTTTAGGAGAAAAAAATGTCTTCAAACATCTTGAAAGATTGACTCCCAGATCAAACCCTGAAGTGTGGCACTGCTGGGAGAAAGTTAGCTTGGAAATTGAGGTCAGTGCAGTTTATTGACTTTTAGACACTATGGAGAAAATCAGGGAAATAAAATTTTCTCTGTGCTCTATGAGGAGTTCTGAGATTTAGGTAGGAGGTCAAAATGTAAACATGAATAATGTTTAAGAATTATACTAACTTGCATTAAAAAGTAAAGATTTGTTATAGAACGTCCTTTATGATAGTGTTTTCTCTGCTAAGCCAAAAAGAATAGAGGTGAACAGGGAGAGAGAGAGAGTACATTCAAAATGAGAGTGTTCTTTTCAGAGCTAAGGGATTACTCTTATCAAATCAGCTGACAGAGACCCTGTAGAACATGAGAGAAAATTATCTGAGTACAGAATTCCCACTAGGATGAATATGACTACAGAGAAGTGTGACAGAACATTTTTAAGGATTATGAACTTTCATATAGGATGACTGACCTGGACAAGCCCTCCCTTAATTGCATCCCTTAGAAGAAGGGAAACCTATAGGTCAGGGCGGGGTTAAGGAATGCCTGCCTGGAAGAAGGAGGAATAGAAAAGCTGGCCTCTTGTGGACTTTTTCAGTCTTGTTTTCATGTTATATGTTTATCAGGCTATGACAGGATCAAAAAGCTACAACTCATTTCTCAGACTAGGTTATTCCCAGGGTTTGTTTGTTTGAATTCTGCAGATTTCATCAATCCACTGATACTTACTGAGTTAAGGTTAAAAATCAAACGGAATGTAGTTCTTTCTGCTTTGAAGCGTGGTTTTAGGGAAACTGGCTTGAAATGACGTGGAGGAACTTGCCTAAGGATTGAGAATAGGGGTGGGGAAGGCATTCCTGATGTACTAACTGTTGCCTGGAATCACTTTGGCCTTTTCCTATCCTAACTCTTTCCTGGTTTCTTTATAGGTGCAGTATTGAATCCCCTTTGAGCTATCCTCCTTTTCCCAAAGAATGGCACTGTCTAAGAGGGAGCTGGATGAGCTGAAACCATGGATAGAGAAGACAGTGAAGAGGGTGCTGGGGTTCTCAGAGCCCACAGTGGTCACAGCAGCACTGAACTGTGTGGGGAAGGGCATGGATAAGAAGAAGGCCGCTGGTATGTACCTTTCTGAATCTTTTGACTTAACGTATAGGATGATCTCAAGCACTGCTTTGAACTTCTCCAAAATTCTCTCTGTTGGAAGCATCTAAAAAGGTCAGGCCACATTTTATGTTCTCTTGCATTATAATGACCTAGCCCAAGTGACTATGTTTGCTTTTTCTCTTATTTTGTATTTTCTATACTATTTGTGACATATTTTGAATCTCAGACTGACTTCCTCTGACCACTGTAGTGAGTTATTTAAGTCATATTTACTTAGGAAATATACTAAAATCAGTGGGTAGATTCAGATTGACATCCAGACATATAGAAGTCTTTATAAAATACCTGAAAAAAGTTGTGGGAGGTAGATTTTGTTAATGGTAGTCTCCTACAACTTGCTATTTGGGAAAAGTTAGGGTGATTATTCATCGTAAACTTTGATGTTCAACCTAAACAAGTTGCTCTGGCTATGCTACTTCCTACTCCAAAAAATTAGAACTGTATTTTTACCTCATAGGGCAGGGTCATTCAATGTAAGAGAATTTATGGGGATCCTACAAAGAACTGGAGAAAACATTTCCCTCCCACCTGGGGATAAAATTCCAGTGTTGGTGTCTGTTATATGCCTATTATTGAACTAAGTACTCTTACCTTTTCAACCCTACCACCTCTTTTTCTCCTTTTAGACCATCTGAAACCTTTTCTCGATGATTCTACTCTACGATTTGTGGACAAACTGTTTGAGGCTGTGGAGGAAGGCCGAAGCTCTAGGCATTCCAAGTCTAGCAGTGACAGGAGCAGAAAACGAGAGCTAAAGGTAGGTTTGCAGTTAACTACTCATGAGCTCAGGAGTGTTTTGAATGGTAATAAAGTTACTGAGCTTACCTGGCTTACACTTTGATATCCACTATTGGAACCTAGTATTCAAGAGAGGTGCTTAGACATTAAAGTAGAAGGGATGAATTTGTATTATCACCATCTTATGGTGATGAACTACCCAAGTTCATGGGTTGAAATATTCCAAGGAAACAGTTGGTAGCTTTGTTCTTTTTCATATACGGTTAGTAGTTTTGGTTCTCATGTTTCCCTATGTTTCCTTTTTTTTTTTCCTCCTTACTACTACCTACAAGTTGATTGCGCTAAGATTTTATGCTTTGATTTACTTGAGGCCTAATAGATTGCTTCAGAATGTGACTCCACTGCTACCTAAGCTATAGACTTCATTGTTGCTGCTGTATAGAGGTTTCTCTGCAGTGAATTTGTAGATGGGATATCTTACAACAATTATTATTTTTTATATATCTTGAGAGCCTCCCATTTCCTATATAGCGTATTGCTGGTCATCTGGTCCCATGAGTGGAGTTCTTAAAGGGACTATCAATACTCCCTTACCTTCACTTTTTACTGTGTAATTGGCTGATTGGTCATGGCCTCTTTCCGTAGTAGCAGGGTCAAGTAGCTGATCTTTCCACCTCATTTCTCTCTGTCTCTTTCTTGAAAAGAATTCTTTTCTGTGACTTCCATCAAACTGTCCAAAGTGCTTTTGATACCTTGGCTATCCCATTGCTTTTCCTGAGGCACAAAGACTGTATAAGCAGTGTCTGCTTGCTCCCTGGCCAGGCTGTGGAACCAAAAGAAGTAGAGATTGGTGTGCCCTTTGTTTTTAGGGCATTTCAGGGTGATCAGAGGAATGAGAGGTAGTCCTTGCCTTAAATGAATTTGCAGTTTAAGAGGGGTGGGGGAGCACAAGAAAGCACAGTCACAAATTATAAAATCTGAATAGCAGTTTCATGTAAATTTTAGGGTTGACTATAGAATTTCACACTTATGTTGGATTTTGTTATATTTAAGGGGGAATGCTTGATCCACAGTATACACAGATCAGTAGAGTGAAGATTATGTTATGATAGGACATGCTACTGTATAAGTGTTGAAGGCATGCTGTGAATGAAGTGACTACATTGGGTGGGATTAATAAAAGTGGTTTATTGAAGGAGATATCTAGATAGCCTTGGGATATGGGTCCCATTTTGGTCCATTCAAGTCCCCACCCCACACAATATATTATGGGAGAGTCCTTTTTCTTGAACTGTAGGAGTTCCAGGAAGCGCTCGCCCCTGGCCGAGGATATGTCCTTGCAAAACACGAGCCCTCCTAGTGAAGAGGGGATGTCACCCAAAGCCTACCACCGGTGTGTACATTTGCTTTTTCCCATTGTCCCTTCCAGTTGGCCACTCTTGGTCCTGTTAAATTCACCTTGCAAATTAGTCAACATATTTGAGTTCCCATTGTTTGATGAGAACAAAATGTTATTGGGGAAAACTGAAGAAGAAAGAGAGAGCCCCTGTCCTGGAAGAGCTTAGACTCTAGTTGGGAGAAAGTACTAACATTGAAAGACTTAACACTTGGCAAGCAGAATATCAGCAATGTAATTTTACCTAGTATGAACCAAGCTTAAGTGCTCTTCAGTGCTAAGAGGATGTGAAACAAAAGTTTGATCAGAGTAGGATGAGATTATTAATGAGGAAAACTTCCTGGAGGAGGTGAGTGGTAGGCAGTATTTGGAACAGGGGTTGTGGAAAAGTTGAGGGAGATCATTACAAGTGTGGCAGTAGCATTTACAAAGACTTTGAGATGGGAGCATTTATAAGAACATGGGGATGAAATTTGTTTGACTGGAGTAGGAGGATGATGAAGTTGGGTGAGATGGTCCATTTGGTGGAGGGTCTAGAAAACTGGCTTCTGGCACGTAGCCATTTGCAAGGTTGCATCATAGTCCCCTGGGAAAAGCCACAAAATGCTGATAGGAACTAGGATGATTCTTCTTTTCGCCCATGGGTAGGGATACACCTCTTTTTTCATCTTGGGTTCCTTTAGGAAGTGTTTGGTGATGACTCTGAGATCTCCAAGGAATCATCAGGAGTGAAAAAGCGACGGATACCCCGTTTTGAGGAGGTGGAAGAAGAGCCAGAAGTGATTCCTGGGCCTCCATCAGAGAGTCCTGGCATGCTGACTAAGCTCCAGGTTAGTAATTAGGGACTGGAAGCCATATTTTGTGATTTGAAGAAGCAAAAGATGCATGGGTCCAGATTTATTGTGATCTTGATTTGGATCAGTGTTTAGCGTTGCAGAACTTTAATATCCTGCTTTATGTTTCATTGTTCCTTAATTTAACCAGGAGTATTCTAGTTGAGGGCTCTGGAAATAGCATTTATTGAGCACCGATTATGTGGCAAAAAACGTATGTTACATACATTATTTGCCAAATTGTCTTCATTGGGTCATTGAGGAAATTAATTGAAATCATCAGAACTCAGCTTGATGGCAGAGGAGAAGAATTTCCGAATATAATGCAGAGAAGATGTAATCCACTTAAATAATTTCATATTGACTTCATATTTTTTTAATGGAAAGTATCTGTGTTTTTAAAATGTGCACTGTTAAACAATTTTGATACTACATAAGCAGTAAATATTCTACCACTTAAAATTTATTGGGGGCAAATTGAATATGTAGATATATATGCATGGATTTGCTTATTTATGTATATACAGTATTTCTGGATGGAAAGAAACTGATGATGTTCTCTATAGAGATTAAGAGTGGAAGAATTCACAATATACCCTTTTGTACTTTTTTTGCATTTTGACCTATGTAAATATATCACCTACTCAAAAAATGTTAACAACAAATATTTGTGTGTGTGAGAGGAATACTGGCCCTGAGCTAACATCTATTGCCCATCTTCCTCTTTTTGCTTGAGGAAGATTGTCATTGAGCTAACATCTGTGCCAATCTCCCTCTGTTTTGTATTCGGGATGCCACCACAGCATGGCTGGATGAGTGGTGTGTAGGTCTGCACCCAGGATCTGAACCTGTGAACCTCAGGCAGCTGAAGTGGAGTGCGTGAACTTAACCACTACATCACCAGGCTGGCCCCAAAAAATAAATTTTAAAAATTATCTTGAAGCACCTGACAGCTGGTCTCTTACAAAATTCAAGAAGAGTTATTTGACCATATCCTCAAAAGCTTATTCTGAACTTCTTTAGGACAGAAGAAGGGGTTTACAGAGACTAGGGAGCAGATCTTTGCACTGTCATTTCTGGTTACCCAAACTAGGAATTCAGGGGCCAATAGCATGATTTTTTAAAAAAAGAATAATAATTTGAGGTTCTGTTAGGAGTTTTGCATGCATTATTTAAATACTCACAATAGCCCTATAAAGTAAGTACTGTTTTTACCCCTTTTTCACACTTGCAGGTTTAGAGATTAAATGCCATGTCCAAAGTCACATGGGCATTAAGTGGCAGAGTTAAGAATCAGACTCAGATCTCTCTGACTCCAGAGTCTTATTAAACTTCAAGCTATGTTACTACCTAACATGCCAGTCTTGCTTTGAGAAGATGGATTGAAAAATTCCAGTGTTGAACTGTGTAGGCTTAACTTTACTAAATTTTCTAGGCTATGGTACAGGCAGAATATGATGGAATCATACAAAAAATTTTAGGTCTTTAGACCTGAAAGCCCTTTGGGTTTAGGAACCTGTATGGGAGAAATAAGAGAGAAATTAACAGTTTTTTAACTTTTCTTCCCATCTGGAGAACAGATCAAACAGATGATGGAGGCAGCAACACGACAAATTGAGGAGAGGAAAAAACAGCTAAGCTTCATTAGCCCACCTACACCTCAGGTATTGTACCCAGATTACTCTGAAAAGAAGAATCTTGAGCACAGAATTTCTTGCCATTTACTCAACTAAGAGACCAGAGGTGACTGCATGGTCCACCCCACAGTCAGCCACAGTCTATCACTCTGTGTGTGTCTGTGTGATCTGTCTGCCTGTGAAATCCTTCTGATTCTGATTTCTTTTTCTCTATCTGACAGCCAAAGACTCCTTCTTCCTCCCAACCAGAGCGACTCCCAATTGGTAACACTATTCAGCCCTCCCAGGCTGCCACTTTCATGAATGATGCCATTGAAAAGGCGAGGAAAGCAGCTGAACTGCAAGCCCGCATCCAAGCCCAGCTGGCACTGAAGCCAGGGCTCATCGGCAATGCCAACATGGTGGGCCTGGCCAATCTCCATGCCATGGGCATTGCTCCCCCGTGAGTATCTATTTCATGGAACCCCTTGTCGTTTCTGAAGCTTGAGAAGCAATAAATACCTTTGAATGTTATTGATCCACTTCTTCCAAGGAACTGAAATAATTTCTTACATGTGATCAGTAAATACCGATTGAATTTATTGTCTTGCTTTCCTTGTTTCAGAGTTTAATCTTCTTTTTGTAATTGATCAAACTGACATTAAGATTATTCATCTAATATTGGAGCTAGGAAGAGAACCAGGTCTCCTGCTTTCTAACTCAGAGCTATATCTATTAAACCATGTTGAGTGACACCAGATCTGAGAGTTCTCTACAACTGTGTAAAGATGGTAGACTTTAATTTAGCACCTATGATTGATTTGGCATTCCAGTTCTTTCTTTTTTTTTTTTAAATTCTTTCTTTCTTTCTTCTTTTTTTTTAGGAAGATTAGCCCTGAGCTAACTGCTGCCATTCCTCCTCTTTTTGCTGAGGAAGACTGACCCTGAGCTAACATCCATGCCTATCTTCCTCCACTTTTTTATATACGGGATGCCTACCACAGCATGGCTTTTGCCAAGCGGTGTCATGTCCACACCCGGGATCCGAACCGGCGAACCCCGGGCCGCTGAGAAGCGGAACGTGCGCACTTAACCGCTGTGCCACCATGCTGGCCCATGGCATTCCATTTCTGACTCAAGAATTCAGTAGTAAAGTAGGATAGGATTACAAATTCTCACCAATGTAATTTATAAATTCATTCAACCTGATTGTACTCTGTATTCAAATATCCAGTTTGATGTTTTCAATCAAGATGTTCTTATTCACTGATAGATTTATGTTCCCAAGAATTGTTTAACCTAATTGTCTTTGTCAGGTTTGATTCGTTTTATTTTCTGTTTGTTTTTTTTGTTTGCTTTATTGTTCCATACAGCATTTATTTCTTTGCGGGTTATCTTTCAGGAAGGTGGAGTTAAAAGATCAAACTAAACCTACACCGTTGATCCTTGATGAGCAAGGTCGCACTGTAGATGCAACAGGCAAGGAGATTGAGCTGACACACCGCATGCCTACTTTGAAGGCCAATATTCGTGCTGTGAAGAGGGAACAATTCAAGCAACAGCTAAAAGAAAAGCCGTCAGAAGACATGGAATCTAATACCTTTTTTGATCCCCGAGTCTCAATTGCCCCTTCCCAGCGCCAGAGACGTACTTTTAAATTCCACGACAAAGGCAAATTTGAGAAGATTGCCCAACGATTACGGACAAAGGTATCTGGCTTAGAATATAACCTAGAACTTCAAAGAAGTTAGGAAGGTGACAGAAGGGAAATTGAATACAGTCCTAAAATAGTGTCAACTCAATTTTCTGTGTTTTAGGAAATTAGATAAATAATAAGGCAATGAATAATTTTTAAAATACTGTATTTATTCCTAGGATACTTGGTTTTTAGCTGATTTGTCTTCTTAATTACAGTGTACTTAGGTGGAAGTAAAATTGAGTTTGAAAATTCTCCACATACAACTGACAGTGGAGGGAAAATATTCAAAATCCCTGGGTGAATGAGGAACACTTGTATGGTGTTAAAATTTACTGCAGATAATCCACACAGCTGGAGAGTTGAACTGACTGTGTATTCAATGATTTTTGTTTTCTTGTTTTCATCCTCTCAGAATGAGTTTTTCGTACAACTCCATTTCTGCATGTTTGCTGTAGGCACACATTGTAGGGTCAAGAGATAGTGAGGAGGATGAGATGTATGTAAATCAACTAAGTAAATAATAAAGCAGAATGGCTCTTTCTTCTAAGCTTTCAGAAATTATGAACTCATTGCATTAGGTGTAAAGAGTTCAACAAGGGAATATTTTAAAATCTGGGATTTTACCATGTCTCTGTTTTCTTTGACTTCAGTTTATCTTCCTGCTTGGTTTGTCTTGTCTTTAGGCTCAACTGGAAAAGCTGCAGGCAGAGATCTCACAGGCAGCTCGAAAAACAGGCATCCATACTTCAACTAGGCTGGCCCTCATTGCTCCTAAGAAGGAGCTGAAGGAAGGAGATATCCCTGAAATTGAGTGGTGGGACTCTTATATCATCCCCAATGGCTTTGACCTGTGAGTTTGTTAGTTAATACCTTTTAATAAGGCTAGAGTTTTAATGGGAGAGATGGTACTCATGCATTAAGTAAAATTTTAAGGGTATTAAGTAACTGTACACAAGCTCATATATTTGTAAAGAATACGTTGTATGTGTTATTTTTAGTTTTTTGGGTTAATGTAGAGGAATGGGCACAAATAATCTAAAAGAGCAAATCTGTAAATTTTCTGTTTGCTTTTGTTATACATTGTTATTTGCTTTTAGCATATTTGTTTTCTTAGTTACATTCTTTTGGTACTTGTAATAGGTATTTACATTTCTTAAAGATCCAATCCTAGAATAAGAGCAAAGATTCTTAGTGGATAGGGGAGAGAATGATGAATAAAGCATATATGAAACATTTGGAGAACTTTAGCTCTATCTGCTCCATCAGTGATACCTGGCTTTCGGAGACTGTGTTTCAGCCTTTCCTTACCCTTCTTTTGTCAATCACCGTCTAAGGGAGTTATTGTTACTAATGAGAGAGTGTGGTATCTTTTGGGGTGTTAGGGTAGAAAAAGGTTGAGAATGACTATTGTGGACTGTACATTCAACCTTAGTGGGACCCATTTTTCTCATCTTGAAAGTTATATGTGGGGCCGGCCCCGTGGCCAAGTGGTTAAGTTCTTGCGCTCTGCTGCGGCGGCCCAGGGTTTCGCTGGTTCGGATCCTGGGTGCGGACATGGCACCACTAATCAGGCCACATTGAGGTGGCGTCCCACATGCCACAGCTAGAAGGACCCACAACTAAAATATATACAACTATGTACTGGGGGGATTTGGGGAGAAAAAGCAGAAAAAAAAAAAAAAAGATTGGCAACAGTTGTTAGCTCAGGTACCAATCTTAAAAAAAAAAAGAAAATTATATGTAATATAATTACATATTATAGATATGCAAATGCTAAAAAGTGCTAGGACGCATCAGTGTGTTACTGAGACTCCCTTTCTCTTGGAATTGTCTCTACTTACATATCCTGTTTTTCCTTCTTTTCTCCAATTTTAGTACAGAGGAAAATCCCAAGAGAGAAGATTATTTTGGAATCACAAATCTTGTTGAACATCCAGCCCAGCTCAATCCTCCAGGTAACATATAGATTACTCAATCAAGTCTCTAGAGAAATATTATCCAATAGAACTTTGTGTGATAATGGTCATGTTCTCTCTCTGCTGTCTTATGCAGTAGCCACTATCCACATCTGAGTATTGAGCACTTGAAAACTGAGTTACACAAGTACAACTAAGAGACTGAATTTTAAATTTTATTTAATTTTAGTTAATTTAAATTTTAAATGGTACGTGTGGCTAATGGCTACAGTATTGGACAGTGCAGTTCTAGAGCATTGAAGCCTAATCTAGAGATAGCTCACTGATGTATATTAGAAGTTAGGCTTTTGGGGGCCAACCTGTGGCCAAGTGGTTAAGTTCACGCACTCCGCTTTGGCGGCCCAGGGTTTCTGATGTTCAGATCCTGGGTGTGGACCTAGCACCACTCATCAGGCCATGCTGAGGCGGCGTCCCACATAGCACAACCGAAGGACCTACACCTAGAATATACAACTATGTACTGGGGGGCTTTGGGGAGAAGAAGGAAAAAAAAAGGCTTTTGCCATAGTGTTGACTCCCAGCTTCAGTCTTGTACCACCACTGAACTCCTGCCCTTCTTCAGTCATCTTTGACTTCAGCCTTTCTATCATTTTTTTTAGCAAAAAGTCTGTTGGCTCAGTCAAAAGGTATAGGTTTCAGTGTGGCTGTGTTTTTAACCAACTGAATCCTTTGATTGAATCACTTAGAACACAGAATTTCCTCATATGTAGAGATAATATTAACTGATATGCCTTCTTCAAAAATTATGTGGATAATAAAAGATTTTAACACTTTTATCAAATTTGGGATAAACAGAAGGTAATACCTCAGTTAGTAAATTTGTTTGCCAGTATCTCCGGTAAGTTCATAATAATAGATTGAGACCTTAAGGTAGTACAAGGTATAATAATCATTGTATTTTACTTAATCAGGTTCTACTTAGCTGTAATCAGTGTGAATCATTAGAAGAATGTGGGGGGTTTTGTTTGTTTTTAAAAGTTGCGTAAACTTGCTTTTGGAGTCCAGAGGATTTTTCCCAATCCCTATAACTCTAAAATTACAAATTGTATCATGTATGCCAGTGGTTTTCAAATTCTATTCCATAGAAACATTGAGGTTCGGGAGGTGGGATCCCAGTGGGATTCTAGATACCCCCCACCTACGGCAAATCCTCACACAGAGCAACCAGAGCAGCTCCAGTTTTGTTTTCTATATTTGTCACATTTCAGTTGATTAAAAGGTTCAACTGCTTGAAGAAAAACAAGTTAGAACACTACTCATGAAAGATAAGAATGCTTTTTAAAAATATAATGATACTGCCACAGTCACACTAAAAATAACTAAGAACAATTAAACTAAAGGTCCTTTTAATGTGATTGATGTTCACCTAAGTCTCTCTAAAATGGTTATTGCTTTGGTACATTCATTTCTCTGTGTGACAGTTGACAATGACACACCAGTTACTCTCGGAGTATATCTTACCAAGAAGGAACAGAAGAAACTTCGAAGGCAAACAAGGAGGGAAGCACAGAAGGAACTACAAGAGAAAGTCAGACTGGGCCTGATGCCCCCTCCAGAACCCAAAGGTACATATCTTAGAGGCAGGGAAGAAAGGGAGGTAAATTTATTTCTGTAATGTTAGAGGAACTTTAGCATTTCTGTATTTGAGTGCTTTCTGTTTCTCAGAATCATTCAGTGGTATTTTGCTTTCTTTCCTAAATTTTATATCTTTCCTTGTTAAGACAAGTAAACATATTCATTGTAGAGGTCATTTAAGGCTTATTTTTAAGTATTATTGACCTTATAACTCTCTGTTCTTCCTAGAAGAATAATGTTCTTGAAATTCATGAAGATAGTAGTAGCAGTATTTGCATAGAGTTGTTATGTACATAATTCTTAATATTTGAAAAGTGGAAATACAGTTTAAAAACTCACTCCGATAGTTTCCATTATTCAGTAATATTTTGGAGGAAGTGAGTTTTAAGCAGAGATTTGAAATAGGTAAACAATATGAATTGGTAGAGAAGAGATAAAAATTTCCCCAACTGGAGAAGTGACTTAGGAGATTGATTTCTGTTCTCTCTCCACTGCAGTGAGAATTTCAAATTTGATGCGAGTATTAGGAACAGAAGCTGTTCAAGACCCCACGAAGGTAGAAGCCCATGTCAGAGCTCAAATGGCAAAAAGACAGAAGTAAGTGCCATGGGATTGGGTGGAAACCCAGGGCAAGTACCTTTCCCAAACTCTTCTGGGGGATCCATATTTGGAGGGAGGGGAGAGTCCTCCGTTGCTCTCTCTTTCCCTCAGCCCTGCCTCTGATCTTCAATGCCTTTCTCACTTGTGGATGTCCTTCCTGTCACGACAGAGCGCATGAAGAGGCCAACGCTGCCCGAAAACTTACAGCAGAACAGAGAAAGGTCAAGAAAATAAAAAAGCTTAAAGAAGACATTTCACAGGGGGTACACATATCGGTATATAGGTAGGTGTCCAAATTGGGCCAGCTTTTCCCTTAGAAATAACAAAACATTCTCCAAGTGCTTGAGGCAGAATCACTGGTTTAAAGCATACCCAGCATCAACCCCTACTCTCTTTTAATGACCCTAGTGTGAATCAGGAGCTAGTAAATCTTACGCAGTGGTGAGGGTTAAAGACTTACTCTTTTGAGGCCGGCCCTGTGGCCGAGTGGTTGAGTTCCCATGCTCCGCTTCAGTGGCCCAGGGTTTTGCCTGTTCAGATCCTGGGTGTGGACATGGCACCGCTCATCAGGCCATGCTGAGGTGGCGTCCCACATGCCACAACTAGAATATGCAACTATGTACTGGGGGGCTTTGGGAAGAAGAAGGGAAAAGAAAAAAGAGGATTGGCAACTCTTCTATCTCTGAGTTCTTCTTAGTGAACCAGTACTAGTTCTGAAGAATGCATAAATGAATACACTTGTTCAGGCCAAGATGTGAACTAAGGATCATTCATTCTTTGTGAAGCATGAAAGACCCTCTTTCTCCAGGAAGCACTAAAAGTTTGTTTAGTGGCTATATCTTCATCCTGATGTTTTGCAGTAGTCCTTCTATTCCCACTCCAAAATGCACTTTATACACTGTAAATATTTTCTACCTTTGTATTGATTTAATGTTTTCATTGTATTATGTTGAGTACATGAGTATCTTCTATTTTTTAAATTTGCTCATGTTTAGTAACTAGTTCTGTATTATTAAAGTAGTGAATGCTTATTAAGATAAAATACTAAGAATACAGAAGGGCACCTATGAAAAAGTCCCCTTCCTATTCTCTGGTCCCTTAGGACCACTCACTATAGGTAATTGCCACTAACAGTTTTTCATGTATCTTTCTAGAAATTTTTCATGCATAGCATTGTGACTACTTTACATGATAAACATCTAGAGGGCAAAGAATTTGTTGATCTTTATACTGTAAAGAACAATTAGCGGGGCTGGCCCCATGGCGCAGTGGTTAAGTCCAGCGCACTCCACTTCAGTGGCCCAGGTTCACAAGTTCAGCTCCCGGGCGTGGACCTACACCACTCATCAAGCCACACTGTAGCGGCAACCCACATATAAAATAGAGGAAGATTAGCACAGATGTTAGCTCAGGGCTAATCTTCCTCAAGCAAAAATAGAGGAAGATTGGTAACATATGTTAGCTCAGAGTGAATCTTCTTCACCAAAAAAAAAAAAAAGGATTACCTTATAAATGTTTTTGGATGATGTTAAGTACCTTTCCTTCATTCTTAGATTAAATTTTGTTTTCCTGCCATTTGTGGTAAGGTGAACAGTGCTAGACTTTGAAGAAGTATGACAGTGGAAAGACTTCGAGACTCATCACTTCTACCTTTTAAGCATTAGTATATTTGTTTATTCCAAAGGCCTTTGTTTTTAAAGAAAAAACCATTTCGGATCCATCTGTTTATTTGCCATTCCATTCAGGCAGCTCCTGATGCTAAAATGAAAGCCATAACTAAACTTTCCCTTCTCTAGAGTTCGAAATTTGAGCAACCCAGCCAAGAAGTTCAAGATTGAGGCCAATGCTGGGCAACTGTACCTGACAGGGGTGGTGGTACTGCACAAGGATGTCAACGTGGTAGTAGTGGAAGGGGGTGAGTCTGAAAAAATTGAGGGAGACTGTCCCCAGGCAATCCTAGGCCTTGAAGTGATTAGCATGGTGGGGAGAAAGGAGAAAAAGCTAGTATATTAGAACCATATTTATTGCTGGGTATGATATCCTGGGTCTCTGTTTTTGTGTTTTTTGGAGTAGAAGGATCTAAGATGTGGTTCCTGGGATTGCTTCAACTACCACATTAGTGTCTGAGCATTGAATGAGCTCAGAGGTTCTTTCTACCCCATCATCTTCCACACTTTGGCAAAATTTCTCCTTCTGTTTCCAGGCCCCAAGGCCCAGAAGAAATTTAAGCGTCTTATGCTGCATCGGATAAAGTGGGATGAACAGACATCTAACACAAAGGGAGATGGTGAATGGGGGTTAGAGGGGATTAACTGGGAGGTGGGGATGGTATTCTGTCCATTCATTTGTTTCCTCTCTCTGACACTCTTACTAACACCGGCTAATGTTCAGGAATTAGAAAGACTCATTTGGACTATGAGCATGCTAGACGTTCATACAGTATTTATTATATGATCATATGCATGAGTTTTAGTTATTCTTCTGCCTGTCCTTAGGGACCCTTCTACTAGCGAGTTTCCCTGTCTGCCCTGGATCTGGATACTGGATACAAGAGTGTATTTAGTTTGTGAAAATTCAGCAAGCTATGCATCATGTGTGCATTGTCTGTGATACATTATTTTTTGATAAAAAGTTTTTTGATGGATTTAAGGCAAAAAACAAAAGGGTGGATTTTTCAGATCAAAAATTCTCTGTTCAAGAAAATACACTTTACGGGGCCAGCCCGGTGGCGTAGCGGTTGAGTTTGCATGTTCTGCTTCTCGGCGGCCCAGGGTTCACCAGTTCAGATCCTGGGTGCAGAAATGGCACCACTTGGCAAAAGCCATGCTGTGGTAGGCGTCCCACATATAAAGTAGAGGAAGATAGGCATGGATGTTGGCTCAGGACCAGTCTTCCTCAGCAAAAAAAAGAGGAGGATTGGCAGTAGTTAGCTCAGGGCTAATCTTCCTCAAAAAAAAAAAAAACAAACAAAAAAACACTTTTCGTTCTTTTGCCCAACTTTATCATATTATATGTATATTTGACATCCTCCTGGCCATTCTTCCATCAATATTTGTTCTTCCCTTCTTTGAAGACCTGAGTGACATGTTCAGAGAGCCTTACTTTTCTTAATTTTGCCTAACTTTGTCCCTCTTAGACTTTTTGTTCTTAAAGTATTTTTGTACCTTACTTAAAGTACAATTCTTACAATAATTGACCTATATTTTATTTTGCTTTGCAAGGTGTTCCTAAGATATTTTCATTTGGTATATCTGCCCTCCTCCTCCATTAGACTTAAAAGTTCTTTGAGAACAGACTTTATCATGTTGGCGTCTGAAGCCTGGCTCTCAAGGTGCCTAGGACAAGTTTTTATTGTTGATTGCTTGTCTTTTATTTATATTCTTATCCCAAGTACCTGGCACAGCTCCTAATACACAGTAAGTGCTCAGTAAATGTTTGTTAAATTAGTTAATATCTCTGCCTATTTAGAGCAACAGAAGACAGTTGGTCCCAATACACAGGAAAGAGTGACAATACTTAAAAGAATTTGGGTAGACTTGAATACTGATTGCTTGGGATCTAAATCTTGGTCTCTAGTCTAAATCTAGAGCAAGATTTAGCTATATTGTCTTTTCCAGATGATGAGGAATCTGATGAGGAAGCTGTGAAGAAAACCAACAAATGTGTACTAGTCTGGGAGGTAGGTTTTGATCCTTTGTTAAACACTGAAGCAGAACTTAAGCTAATTCTTGATTGTTTATACTATTCAAATAGAGCAATGGAATGGTAAAATTAAACAGTATGACTAATCCTTTAAGTAATTTGTGTTTCTTTTTGGAATTCATTGTTAAATGTTTGGCTGCAAATTCTTCCTGATTATATTTTAGTTAAATTGATGAGTATATTGTATATGCCATCTGGGGAAGAGTATGGAAAACTGGTGGCAAGAATACAAATTCTTGACTGAGTTATTTATTTCACAGTCATGGATACAAGACTTGGAAAGAGGGACATGAATTGTTGTGAGATTTTTCTTTGGAACTAGTGAAAGAAGTACTAGACAAGAATATAAAGTTGGGAGTCTGGGCAGTACCACTTCCTAGCTGTGTAACTGGGCAAGACACTTAACATCAAATACTGTTGCTTTGTCTATAAAATATGGATATTATTTTCCCTCCCTATTGTCAAGTTATTTTTTTGAGAACCTAATTAGATTATTATATAATAATACTTTGTAAAATGTGACTAAATCACTCTTCAAATGGAACTTTTTTATGGTTATAGAGTTCTTTCATCTCTGAAATCTTCTTAGCAAACCAGTATTAGTTCTGAAGAATGAATGAATGAGTAGATTAATATGCTTTTCAGGCCAAGATATGAACTAAGGATTATTCATCCTTTGTGAAATGTAAAATATCCTATTTTTCCAGGAAGCATTAACAGTTTCTTTCCTCAGTGACTATATCCTCATCCTGATGTTTTGCAGTAGTCCTTTTATTCCCACTCCAAAATGCGCTTTATACATTGTAAATATTTTCTACCTTTGTATCGATTTAATGTTTTCATTGTATTCTTTTATGTCTGGGGGCATGGTATCTTCTATTTTTTAAATGTGCTCATGTTTAGTTACTAGTTCTTTATTATAAAAGTACATTATTACAAAAGTAGTAAATGCTTATTAAAATAAATTCTAACACAGAAGAGCACTTACTGAAATAGTCCCCTTCTAATTCCCTGATTCTTTAAGACCACTCTTTATAGATAATTACTACTAAGTGTTGTTTTTCTTTTTGTTTTTGTTTGGTGAGGAAGATTGGCCCTAGGCTAACATCTGTTGCCAATCTTTTTCTTTTTTTCTTCTCCCCAAAGCCGCTAAGTATATAGTTGTATATCCTAGTTGTAAGTCATTCTGGTTCTTTTATGTGGGATACTGCCACAACGTGGCTTGATGAGCCATGCTAAGTCTGTGCCCAGGGTCCAAAACAGCATACCCCAGGCCGCTGAAGTGGAGCACATGAACTTAACCACTCAGCCATGGGGCTGGCCCCATTACTAATTGTTTTTTATGTATCTTTTTCTTATCCCAGATTCCTCCAATTTATGCATATAAATTAGGTCATAATAACCGTAATACCTATTTCTCTAAGTCCCCACCTGCATATTTAATATCCCACACCCTTCATCTTTTCCAAATTCTCTTCCATTTATCTGTGAGAGTCCTCAGGAACTGTATCTCAGGTTCAGAAACAAGCCAAGTTCTTCTCTAGCCTCCTTGTTGGAATCTGATCCCTGAAAGCTTCTTGCAGTAGTACTTTATGGCTATCATTGCTGCTGGTGCCTTTGGTGAGAATGCAGTTCCACCCAGTAGTGTAACTTTCCCTTTTTTTTTTCCCCTTCTTCTCCCCAAAGCTCTAGTACATAGTTGTATATTCTAGCTGTAGGTCCCTCTAGTTCTGCCACAAGAGCTGCTGTCCCAGCATGGCTTGATGAGCGGTGCTAGGTCTAGGCCCAGGATCCGAACTGGCGAAACTCCAGGCCGCTGAAGCGGAGCGCATGAACTTAACCACTCGGCCGCAGGGCCAGCCCTGTAACTTTTTCTGTTGCAGCCCCGCTGGCTTCCATTCCCCACCCAGCCTCACCCCTGTATTGTTCTTTGTCATAGGGCCCCAAAGTCTCCTACTTATATGCAAGATCTCATTAAGTCTTGTGAAAAGAGGCATTGTAGCCTTTGGTTCTCTAACTCCTTTTGTCTTAAAAGCCCAAATCTAGTCCTTGAGGGAGACAAGTTTATCCCATATCATCTTCTGTAGTCCTTCCTGACTTGCTCTTCCACGCCAGTCACCAGAGCACAGAATTCCTCATCTTCCATTCAGTCAAAAAAACTGACACCTTTGTGCATATAAATTCAAGAAAACTCACACAAATATCCAAGGGAGTGGAGGTTAGAATTGCTTTTACCATAAAGTCACGTTCAGCGAGGCACGTTGCTCCACAAATGTAATTGAAGTTTATAAAAGAATGTTGTATCTGATTTAAACTAGAAATTGCAGTGTTGGGGCCGGCCTGGGGGGCAGCGGTTAAGTGCACACGTTCCCCTTCGGCGGCCCGGGGTTTGCCCGTTCGGATCCCTGGTGCAGACATGGCACCGCTTGGCAAGCCATGCTGTGGCAGGTGTCCCACATAGAAAGGAGAGGAAGATGGGCACTGATGTTAGCTCAGGGCCAGTCTTCCTCAGCAAAAAGAGGAGGATTGGCAGTAGATGTTAGCTCAGGGCTCATCTTCCTCAAAAAAAAAAGAAATTGCAGTGTTCTAATTACAGATTTTGTCTCTTTCCCAGGGTACAGCCAAAGACCGGAGCTTTGGGGAGATGAAGTTCAAACAGTGCCCTACAGAGAACATGGCTCGGGAGCATTTCAAAAAGCATGGGGCTGAACACTACTGGGACCTTGCGCTTAGTGAATCTGTGTTGGAGTCCACCGACTGAGACTACTGCAAGCCCTTGCCTCCCTGCTCTTCCCTTTGTCTCTTCAGTCCTGTCCCTTATTCTCCTTCCCAACCCAGCCCCACCTGTGTGTGTGATCTCAGAACTCTGCCAAGCTGACATTGGGACAGAGGGAGAACACCTTGCTCCCTTTCCCAGTCAGCCTGGTGCTGCCCTTAATTCCCCTTATGTGCATATGATTAAAGAGTTATTTTTAAAGTTTGTATGATATTTTTCACACACTCATAGGTAGTGGAGTTTGGGTCATCACGTAATCTTTTTTCCAGACTTCTAGCAATTGCTGTGGAAAAAGAAAATTTTGTCATTGATACTGATGTATATATAAATGGATGAATGGATATGTATTTTTGAGATCTAATGGAAATTTCTGACCTCATCTTGGAGCAAGAGTGATAAATACTGTTTTTCTGGAGCAGAGTGAAAGCAGGAAGAGGTGCTAAGTGATGGGTAGGGGAGAAGGGAACAAATGAGTGTCCATCTCTTAACCTTCAATAGTAGAGTCACAAGATAGACAGGTTGCCTCTGGTCTTGGCTGAGTAGTCTTAATGGGAAATCAACTCCTCAAACGGGTGCATATATGAGAATGTGTGTGTCAGGTGAAGTGGACATGGAGAATCCAAGGAGGATGTCATGGGTCAGTTTGTAAAGTGGAATAGGATTCAGGAATTTAGCCTATTTCCTCTCTACTAATTAAAAAAAAAAAAATCTTTTCTAAAAGACCATGTGTAGTTTATTTTTTTTTCCCCTAAGAATTGGACTAGATGTGGTTCTGTTTAAGCATTTAATGTTCTGGTTTGATTTTAGGAGTATTTGTGTCAGAATAAGTATCCAGTGATGTCCAAAATTCTTAACATCTATCCTTCAATTTCATGTTGCCTGTTCAGGACGTACTGGGAATGGATCGAACACAGGAGCCATTAGAGCTCCCGTAACTGCCTGCTAGCTGGAACTTAGTAGGAAGTAGTGTTGGAGAATAAATACTTGACCAGAAGTTAGAACATTCTCTTATCAAACTAACTCTTTTAACAAAGTCAGGTGTTTCAGGTCCTGGAGTTCCAATTTTAAGGCAGTATTAGGGAGCACTAGGATAAAAGGCAGAAAGAGACAAGAGACTGCAAAAGGCCTTAAGAAAAATGAGTACAACCTCTCTCCTTTTTTTAGAGATAAGCAAACAATAAGCCAGACAGGTGAGGTTCCTCATTCCTGGAGAAGGGTGAACTCTGAAAGAAGCCTGCCTTGCCAGGACTCAGCAGTGGCGACTTTGGCTGCTTACCAGGAATCATCTCTGTATCTGTGAGACTTGGGAGCTAGAGAATTGAACTCGTTTTTGATATTTCTTGATTTAAGCAAATCCAGGGGAAAAATTCATTGTCATAGAAATAAGGGCTTTTACCTTTATTAAAGGGTTTATCACAAATATGTGTATAAATAACTTATATACAACTTCAAAAATGTATTGATTGCATAAGACCTAAAAGGAGTACTTATACTATAGTATACTGTTGTTCATTATAAAGTACCCGTAATGAGACTTATTCTTGTCTTTAGCAAGTCTTTCATTTCTCTGTGCCTTAGGGTAGGTTTTGTTGTTTAATTTTCTTGACCCCCATACTGTATTGAGCATTGTGCTCAGTAAGCATTTCTTCTTTTATCAGAACCACCTTATGAGAAAAGCAGATTTTAGAGTTGAGGAATCTGAGGCTTAGAGTGAGTAAGTAATTTGCCCAAAGGTTATGGCTAGTGATGGAGCTTAATTTGAACCCAGGTTTCACTAGAGCTCAAACTTTTAGCCCAAATATATGCTGCATTCTTTGTGAAATAAGGGGGTAGGGACAGATGTGTTCTTTCAAAGGAGTGTTATTCTCAGAATAGTTCCTATGTTGAGATGCTGTTATCACTTAAAATACGTTGTGAATTTTAGAACTTTCATAATCTGTTTCAAATCATGCATAATCAGCTAATGGCAGTTATTTGTCCTCTAACAGAGTTCTGGAAAGAATTTTAAAAGTCATTTGGAATTTACGATGGAGAATAAAGTGGGATGATCAAGGTAGATAATAGCTTTCTTCGTTAAAAAATGTGAATATAAAGTAATTGGACTGATTTTTCCTTCCTTTATGTGGCTTATCTTGATTAATTTCTAGAAATATCTTGAACAATGGTAATATCATTGGAATATAGATACCAAATAATTATTTTTGGATAAGACAGTTCAGTAATAACTAACACTGTTTAGTAATTTACAGTTTTCAAGGTGCTTTTACATGTTATTCAGTGCAGTATTCCTGGCGGTAAGAAGATAAATAATTTCAGGGCAGGAAATGCTGTTGTACAAAAGAGAAATTCCATCTAGTTGGAATGATCAGAGACGTTTGTATGAAAGAGGTAATTTAAGATTACGATTGAAACATGGGTAGAATTTCAATAATAGAAGAGGACATTTTAGGCAGAAAGAACAGCATTAATTATAAATAGAAAATTACATGATATATTTAAGGAAAAGAACAGTTTGGAGCCCAAGAAACCACAGAGGGAAGGCATTTGAGAAAATACTGGGAAGTTAGATTGGAAGCATTGTGGAGGGTGTTAAAAGCCAGGACTTTTGCTTAACTTGGTAGGTAACAAGGAACAAGGTTTTTTGTTTTGAGTAGAGGAGAACTAGGAGATTAATCTAGTAATGGTGTACAAGCTGAAGAAAGAGACTGGGAAACTGACTGGTACTGTTCATATTATAATTTATTAGAATGGTAATGATAACCTTAAGTAGGTAGTGGGCAAGGGGACTGGAAAGAAGGGGATTCATACCAGAGATTTCTAGGTACAAGTCTGTGGGATTTGATAACTAGATGGATGGGGTGAGATCAAAGGTAACTAGAATATCCAACTTGAATAAATCTGAATGCAGGTGATAAATTTAATCTTTGGGAGAGGATGAAGAGAAAGATACGAGAAGCACTAAAAATAGAACTTTGACAAACACAAGGAGTGAGAAAACTAGCAATGGGCAGAGAAAGGAGCGTTAATTTCATAGGATCTGGTTAAGGATTGTATATTTAACAGAAGCAAAGGGAAGTGAGTTTTAAGAAAGGTTTAAGTGTAATTATAGCTGATATCATCAAGCCTTTGCTAAGTCAGGCACTACTCTAAGCACTCTACATGCATTAGCTCATTTAATAATTATAGCACCACAGAGAGGTTAAGAAATTGACTTAAAATTGCCACTGGCAAGTGGCAGCCTGAATTTGAGCAGTCTGGTTCCAGAGGGCTTGCTCTTAACTATCACACTAACAGAAAAGTGGATGGTTAAGACTAAACAGTGCATTGGAATTAGCAATTAACAGATCATTGGTGCTTTTTAAGAGGGTGTTTCTGGGGCCAGCCCCCTGACCGAGTGGTTAAGTTCCAGCACTCTGCTACAGTGGGCCAGGGTTTCTCTGGTTCGGATCCTGGGTGCAGACATAGCACCGCTCATCAGGCCACGTTGAGGCGGCGTCCCACGTGCCATAACTAGAAGGACCCACAACTAAAATATTCAATTTTACTGGGGGGATTTGGGGAGAAAAAGCAGAAAGAAAAAAAAGGGTGTTTCCTTTGCACCTACTACAATGACTATTTCACTGAGACAAGAGAAGCAATTGAAGAGAATTTCTGTACATTCTCACCAACGGACCTACCCACCTACCTAAATCTATCCCTAGATTCACTACCTTCCTGTTACAAGAAAGGAACTGTCTGTGGACCTATCACTTGAACCTATCCTCTCCCACTTTCTGGAGGAAATCAATCTAGTAATTGTCCCATCTCTATTCCTGTATCAGTATTTCCCTCACAATGTATCATTTGCATCAGCTACAATTATTTCCTGTCTTGGAAAAAGAAATGACCCCCTTGAACCCACATTTCTCTCCAGCTTCAGCTCCATTTCTCTGCTCCCATTTTATTTATTTATTTTTTCGAGGAAGATTAGCCCTCAGCTAACTGCTGCTGTCAATCCTCCTCTTTTTGCTGAGGAAGACTGGCCCTGAGCTAACATCCGTGCCCATCTTCCTCTCCTTTCTATGTGGGACACCTGCCACAGCATGGCTTGCCAAGCGGTGCCATGTCTGCACCAAGGATCTGAACCGGTGAACCCTGGGCCGCCAAAGCGGAACATGCGAACTTAACCGCTGTGCCACCGGGCTGGCCCCCATTTTATTTCTTGAAAGAGTTATCTATATGCGACATCTCCACTTCTCCCATTCTCTCTAGAACCCTCTCCAATCACTTCACTTCCTGGAAACAACGCTTGTCAAGAACACCAATGATCACAGTGTTGCCAAATCTCATAATCATCTCAGTCCTCATCTTATGCAACCTACACAGCAACACCTAACACAATGGATTACTCTCTCCTTGACAAACTTTCATTACTTGGCTTTCAGAACATTATTCTCTCTTGGACTTACTTTCTATCTACACCCACTTGCTGGGCAATCTCATTCATGTCTTGGCTTTAAAGATCATCTATATACTGACAATTTTTAAATTGATATTTCCTGCCTAGACCTCTCTCATGAACTTCAGACTTATATATGTCATACACACACACACACACACACACAGTGCCATTTATGTGTCTGATATCTTAAACTCAAGATGTCCATAACTGAAATCCTGATTCCTACTCATTTCTCACTGCACTACTACTCCCCCTTACCTCTCCTGGTCCATCTGAGAAAATGGCAATTCCATTCTTCTAATTCAAGCATTCTCAATGGGGGCAATATCATCCCACAGGGGAAAAAATTGGCTCTTGGGGGATGGAAAAATCTTAGATATCACAATAGTTTGTGACCCTCCAAAGCTCAACTGTACCTAACAAAATTTCATTTCTTATTATTTAATTTCTCTCATTCTAGGGTATGACACAAGCAGCAATGACATTGAGTTCCTGGGAGACACACAAAATGCATGCGAGGTCAGTGCTACAGAACTATGAGAAATAGATGGCTGTGTTTGGAGAACTCTCTCCCTCGATTGCCCTATTTTAAAGTCCTAACACAGGAATTGGCCTACACATGACTATTGGCTGTCATGTACTGCCTTGTGTAATTGATTCTCAGTGCTTCTGCATATGACTTGGGCTTTAAGAAGCAAATAAAAATAGTTTATATTTTATTCTAGAAAAGTTATTGAATTCATCATTAACTATGTCAAATGCTGAGAAGAAAAGATGTCAACAATATCTGAATATCAAGTGGCTAGCAATTTTCTTATGTCGAATAAAAGTTAAAAGTTCAGGGGGTGAAAATATAAAAAAAAAAAAAAAAAAAGTTCAGGGGCTGGCCCAGTGGTGCAGCGGTTAAGTTCACACGTTCTGATTCCCAGCAGCCCAGGGTTCACCGGTTCAGATCCCGGGTGCGGACATGGCACTGCTTGGCAAAAAGCCATGCTGTGGTAGGCGTCCCACATATAAAGCTGAGGAAGATGGGCATGGATGTTAGCTCAGGGCCAGTCTTCCTCAGCGAAAAGAGGAGCATTGGCAGTAGTTAGCTCAGGGCTATTCTTCCTCAGGAAAAAAAAAAAAAAGTTAAAAGTTCACTAAAAGTTTTTAAGAAATTTAATTTTTTCAATTATTTTACTTTTGCTGGAAATATAACAGTTTTGGATGCATTTTAAAACAATGATTACATTGTTATGTACTTATATATAAATTGCTAATTTGCATATATAATATGATAAATTACTATTTATATAAATAAATACATTAAAGTTTACTCAGCAAATACAATTATAAAGTTGTTAAATATTAATAGTTTTTAAATTTTTAATTTTTTTTATGAGGAAAATTGGCCCTGAGCAAACACCTGTTGCTAATCTCCCTCTTTTTTGCTTGAGGAAAAGTGGCCCTGAGCGAACATCTGTGGCAACCTTCCTCTGTTTTGTATGTGGGATGCTGCCACAGCATGGCTTGATGAGCAGTGTGTAAGTCCATGCCCAGGATCTGAACCTGTGAACCCCAGGCCACAAAAGCAGGGCATGCAAACTTAATCACTATGCCACCAGGCCGGCCCCTAAAAATTTTAATTTTTAACTTAAAGATTTTAGTCATTCTTAATTCTGCATTGAATAAAAAGAGTAAACTTCATGCTTTCTGTTGTATAAAGCACAGATATACATACGAGTATGTAAATAGATATACAGTATATCTGTGGCATTAAAATTTCATGGGGCCAGCCCAGTGGCATAGGGGTTAAGTTTGCACGCTCTGTTCCTGCGGCAGTGGGTTGTTGTGTTCGGATCCCAGACGTGGACCTACACACTGCTCATCAAGCCATGCTACGGCAGCATCCCACATACAAAATAGAAGAAGATGGGCACAGATGTTAGCTCAGGGATAATCTTCTTAAAGCAAAAACAAAAAAAAAGAGGAAGATTGGCAACAGATGGTAGCTCACCAAAAAATAAAATAAAATAAAATTTCATGAGGGTTGGGGGGATTAGGAAAAAAAATCTAAAAAGTATCTTTAGGGGCAATGATAATGAAAAAAAGGCAGGGAAACACTGTTCTAATTGCTCAGGTCAAAAACCTTGGTGTGTTGGGGCCAGCCTGGTGGTGCAGCGGTTAAGTTCGCGTGTTCTGCTTCTCAGCGGCCCAGGGTTCGCCAGTTCAAATCCTGGGTGTGGACATGGCACCGCTTGGCACACCATGCTGTGGTAGGCATCCCACATATAAAAGTAGAGGAAGATGGGTTTGGATGTTAGCTCAGGGCCAGGCTTCCTCAGCAAAAAAGAGGAGGACTGGCAGTAGTTAGCTCAGGGCTAATCTTCCTCAAACAACAACAACAACAACAAAAACCTTGGTGTCATACTTTACTCATTTTTCTCATACTTTCCTTAAAGCCATGAGCAAACCTTTTAGCTCTACTTTCAAAATATATCCAGGATCTGACACCATTTCTCATTATCTTTTTTGCTACCACTTTGAAAAAGCCACCATCATTTCCTCATCTGGGTTGTTCCAAAAGCCTCCTTAACTGGTGGCTCTGAAGTCTATTTTTAACATAGCAACCAATGTGATCTTTTAAAAAGATCACCACGTAACCTCTCTGCTTAAAAGGGCTCCCCATCTCAGGGTTAAAAGCCAGAGTCCTTACAGGGGCTTGCAAGGCCCTACTCAGACTCTCCCTTCACCTCTCAGACCTCATATTCTACCACTTGTCCCTCTCTTAGTGCCACACTGGCTTCCTTGTTCTTACTCTAATATGTCAAGACCTTCCTGTTTTAGGGTTTTTGCAGTTGCTGTTCCTTCTGCCAGCATGTTCTTCCCCCCCTCCCCGATATCCACTTGGTTACGTGGTTCTCAACATTCAGATCAAGTGTCACTTCCTTCCAGAAGCCTTCCTGGATCACCAAACCACCATTCGCATTCCCATACAGGATCACACACCATACCCACTCTCTCCTTTACCCTGCTTCATACTTCTCCATAGAACCTCTAACTCTCTTACATATATTTGTTTATGGTCTCCTGCCACTACGCCCCAGAAAGAAGGAATTTTTGTCCGTTTTGGTCGCTATTTCCCAACATCTAGAACAGTATTTGGCACAAGACGTTCAGCAACTTTTTTGTTGAATTAATGAATACTAGATATGAGCTTGATAAAACAGGTTCCCTGCATCAAGAAACGTGAGTCTACTGGGGAGACGTAAGAGAATTAAAATACAATACGTAATTGGATGTGTTCAGTGGAACACAGGAGCCTCCAAATCTGCCCAGAGGATTTGCATAGGCAGATACGATGGAATGGTTAATCTAGGTTGTGCTAATCAATGTAATAGCGAAAGCTCTTGTAAACTATATTATGCAATTGTCAGATTAAATCACCACTGGTGAAGATGACATCACAACTTGCCTTTTATTGTTTCCTCGTCTCGAAAATTTTACAGGGAAATTTTTCGTTTCACTTCATTTACTTCCTCTTCCTATAATCCAAATAGTCAAGCGGCTGTGAGTGGTATCGTCCAAGGGGAGTGTAAAATATTGTTCGGTCTGGGAGTCTGCGTAGTGAATGGCTAGCAGGAGCTGGCGCATGCGCATCCTGTAAGACACTGCAAGATGGCTGCCAGCCACTTGGTCGCGCGTCGGGCTCTCGAGGACTTAGCAGCGGCGGCGGAGGCAGCGGCTGCAGCCGCCAGAGAGTAACAGTGTCCGTTGAGCGGTGGGAGTTTCCTGGCCCTGTTGTGTGAGCTGCACAGCCTCAAGAGAAAGCCCTCGCTAGGAAGCAAAAGGCGGGGCGGAGCGGTGAAGCCCCTCCCCCAACCTCTCCTTAGTTTGACCAACTCCCTCACCCTTCCCTCCCCGTTTTTCTTCCTTACCCGCTACACTCTGGTCTACTGCGCAGGCGCACAAATAATCAAAGCGCCTCCTTGGCCCTTCGGGCTTGCGGGCTCCTGCGCGCGCTTCTCATTCTTCTCCCCTGATTGGCCGGATCGCCCCGCCATCACGCCTCCCTCTGCTTTCTAGGTTGAGAAGGAAGCGGGGGGGGCGGGGCCACGCAGCGCGTGCGCGATGCTGTTGCCGTCCCTTTGCTGCTGTTGCGTTGCAAAAAAAATCCTGACTAGGTAGCTTTGGGCCTTCTCTGTACTAGAGGATCTAAAGGCGAGAGAAAGATTTCTGCAACTGAAGGGGCAGTCGGGTAGTATTACATTTAAGATATTAACGCCCGCCCTTACAGGAGTAAGTGGGAATAGGAGTGGGGAAGGGCCTTAGCGTTGAGAGCCGAAGAATATAAAACCATTAGTTTCGCGGCCAGGCATTTTGAGAGGCTTTGCAGGACCTGTTTTTTGCGTCTTTCTGCTGTGATTACTGACTGGTTTAAACACGACCCCTTAGAACAATTCTGATAAACGTTCGAAACGCGCAGCCCCTCCTTGCAGCGTGTAGGAGCCGCCGGCGTGCCCAGCTGCTGGCCGTCCAGTCCTCCCTCCAGAAGAGCCGAGCGCGTGCACCACCCCACCCCCTGGCCTCCCTCCCCACCTACGGCTTTCACGCACTCGCAGTGATTGTTTTGCCCGCTCCCGCCGCCGCCGCCGCCGCCGCGGCCGCCAGAGGAGCAGCAGCGCTTGTGCAAACCGGGAAGATGGCGGCTGGCGGCGGCGGAGGCAGCACTAAGGCCTCCTCCTCGTCGGCGTCTTCGGCAGGGGCTCTGGAGTCCTCGTTGGATCGAAAATTCCAGTCGGTAACTAACACCATGGAATCTATTCAAGGCTTGTCGTCTTGGTGTATAGAGAACAAGAAACACCACACTACCATCGTCTACCATTGGATGAAGTGGCTCCGGAGATGTGAGTGTTGGGGGTGACTAGGGAAGGGAAGACTGGGGAAATGGAAGGAAATATTGCCCGAAACGTTTGGTGTTTTCCCACGGAGCCACTGCATTCGGTTGGGGTTGTTCCCATTAAAGCTTTGGCTCGAGTGTTCCCAAACCCAGACTCCATTTGTAGCCAGGGTTGCCCTGAACTGCAGGAGGTTCATTATTTCTTGAATTCTTTAGCCGCTGACTTGGTGTGACCTTGGGCCATTGGGCCCAGATCGATGGAGGTTTACGTATTATTTCATTTCACAACCTTGTAAGGTGCTGTTGACTTTACTGAACCTTCACGTTAATTGTCGCGTCCGTTTATTTCTTATAGGCCTTGACGTGTTAAAGATCCCTGGTTTTCCTGATGATAGCCAGGTTATGGTTTAAGCAGTAGTAGTCCACCTCTTTCGCTGGAATATGTTGGACTGCTTTATTTTTCACTGACCTGAAACTTGTGATGTGTAATAAGGGCCTTACCTGGATGAATGTTAAGAAGTAACATGAGCTCCATACAGAGCTGAGGCGACCACCTGGGGGGTTTCCCTGTACCTGTGTTAGCTGCAATAAAATCCAGCCTTCTTGATACTGACCGGAAACAACTGTAGTCTGTATCATCACTAATATCTTAAATTGTAAAACAAATCCGGTTACTTTTTAATCGCTTGAAGTACCTTTTTAAATAATTGAGTTTGGTTTCATAGGTGATCAAAACAGGAAATCAAGAAATGTGCTTTTTGAGTATACGTGTAGTACTTTTTTGCCTAGTTATTGCTTTTTTGTTTTCATGGGGAGTTTTTTCCACTTTGCTGCTATACTGCAAAAAAGAGGTCTATTAAACTGTCAGGAAGCATGAATTGTTGGCAAAAGATTTCAAATCTTTTAGGAGGAAGTGTGGAGAAGTCACTGTTGCTTCCCGCTGAGAAGAGGTTAGCCCTAAATCCATATATATCTATTTGAATTTTAGGTCTTTTGTTGCTTCCTGTCTATGGCATGTCGCCAGTGAGACCCATTACCCACTTATTATTCTTATTCCACTTCTGCCATTGCCCCTGTAGTGTTTTGATTTGTGTTTACCTTTTAGGAAACAGATGGGTAAAACCTGCCAAATCATGGACTCCAAGCTTCAAACCATTTGTGTACCAAGTTACTGTTGGGACAGGTGTTTTGTGGCTCTTTGAATAATATTTGCTGAAAGGGTTGTAGAACCAAAACGGGATTACTTGTATTTACTAACAGCAGATTGAAGTTACTTTCTTTCCAAGAGGTAAAATTAGAACATACAATATGAAGTGTGGTAACAGTCATCATCAAAGTCTCACATATTAAGTATCTGCTGTGTGTCCAGCCCTCTATTGTCATTTGCAATACGTCTGTTGCATTATACCTTAAAATAACCCCTAGTAGTGGATGTTTTAAATCATTGATTTACAGATGGGCAAACTAAGGCTCAGAAATGTTAAGTTGCTTAAGGTTACACAGTGAAGTGGTGGAGTTAGGATTTGACTCCACCATATCAGATAACAAGGGCCACATTTAACTTTGTAAAATAATGTTTTCAAGATTATTCTTTCATGTACTTGGTACACCAGTGGTAGCAAGCAGTGCTCATGTGAGCCTGAGGGCATATTCTCCTTTTGTTTTAAAACATTTTTACTAAATTATGTGAGCATTTAACATTTCCTACCTTTGGGCTCTGGTGCTTTAACTGTATGGTTACATCATTTGCATGAATAAGTTAGTCCCCATCCCTGCCTTGTGGCATTACAAATGACAATTACAATATTTTGTTTTTTCAGTCAGCAATAATGAGATGTGTTGGAGCCAGAATTTTTCTGCCTCTGTTGTTGTTGATATTGTGCCTGAGCTTATTTCCCTTGTTGATATCTTAAGAGCAAAAACATGATTGCTCTAGGAAGACAATACTTCATTTGAAGTGCACTATCTATAGCTTATATAGTTAAATGCTTTTGGCTTTCTAAAAACCTGAAAAATTTTTTTCCTAGTTGAATGGAACTTAACTTTCTAGAATGGTTAAGGGTAGTTTGTAGTGATTTTGTATTTACCTTTAATGAATATTGTCTATCTTACTATAAATAAAGTCTTTTGAAAGAAATATTCAGGAGAGTGGCGAAGGGCACAATGAAAACAGTTTATGCTTGGGCCTCATTTTCATTTAATTTTGTATTTCTTTACAGTTAATATTACTTTAGTTTGAGTTTGGTTTCTAAGTCAGCTTTAGTGAAGTAGATGTCTTTGGCATTCCCAGTCTTTTTTATGTCCATTTTCTTTCTTTTTTTTTTTTCTTTTCTGCTTTTTCTCCCCAAATCCCCCAAAGTACATAGCTGTATATCCTAGT
Source organism: Equus asinus (assembly GCF_041296235.1). NCBI lineage: Eukaryota > Metazoa > Chordata > Mammalia > Perissodactyla > Equidae > Equus > Equus asinus. Next base: position 12,964,903 of record NC_091814.1, read on the forward strand.
TGTGGGTTATTCTAGTTGTGGCGTGTGGGACGCTGCCTCAATGTGGCCTTATGAGCGGTGCCATGTCCACGCCCAGGATTCCAACGGGTGAAACCCTGGGCCTCTGAAGCGGAGCGCGCGAACTTAACCCCTCGGCCCCGGGGCCAGGCCCTCTGTCCATTTTCTTGATGCCCCTTTGGCTTCTCTTTTTCCTTCTTGCATCCGTGATTTAGTAATTTATATTTAGACCTCAGTGTGAATTTAAGTAACTCTGTTAAGCTCTTCCAGAGATATTAGAGACTTTTGTTCACTTTGAAGGAACTAATTTAGAGAAGGCAAGTAGGCTTCCTGAAGATATACTCCATGGGTGGGTTCTACTGATTTTATTCAGACTTTGAATTTGTTTGACTGAAGCATTCATTGCCATCATTTTTTAAAGTTATCTTTCCATAACATAAACAGATGTCATTCCTGTGCTTTGAAGTCGTGGTATCCCATTGGAAAAAGCTTAAGGTCTAAGCTTCTTTACTATGGTCTACAAGTTCCTACACCAATCGCCCTGTCTGCTGTGCCTCAGGCTTCTTCCAATCTTGTCTTATCATTTAGATCCAAGCTCACATATTACCTCCTCAGAAAGTCCTTCCCTAATGACCTTATTTCAAGTGGTCCCTTCAGTTGCTTTCTATCACATCACTTTATTTTCAGTATGTGAAATTACTGTATTTATTTGTTTGTATGTTTATTGTCTGTCTTCTCCCACCAGATGACAGGGCTATGTCTTCTTTGCTGCTGTATCCCCAAGCAACTAGAACGATGTTTGGCACACAGTAGTAAGCAATGAGTAGATATTTGCTAACATAATTCTGTGAAATAGTTCATCAAGAACTGAATTCTTTTAATTTCTGCTTATCAGAAGGGAACCTTTATAATTTAGGGAAAAGAAATGGTAGGTGTGGTTGTTGGCACGTTCAAGATAAGGCTCTTACATGGACCTGATGTACAATTTGACCAGATTATCATTTCTTTACTTCATTTGTCCCTCCTAATTTTTTTTTTTTTTGGAGGAAGATTAGCCCTGAGCTAACATCTGCTGCCAGTCCTCCTCTTTTTGCTGAGGAAGACTGGCCCTGACCTAACATCTGTGCCCATCTTCCTCTACTTTATATGTGGGATGCCTGCCACAGTGTGGCTTGCCAGGCGGTACCATGTCCACAGCTGGGATCCGAACTGGTGAACCCCGGGCCACTGAAGCGGAATGTGCACACTTAACCGCTGCACCACTGGGCTGGCCCCGCATAAAGCTTTTTGATTATATATCATATGTATACAAATGAGTAATACAGGTGAACTAGATACAGATTCTAACTTCGAGTTCCAAAATGAATTTTGCTTATTAGTCCCTAGTTTACATTCAGTTCTTTTAACAAATATTTATTGAAAACCTACTGTGCCAGGCACTGGGGTTACAGCAGGTGAATAAAATGGAGAAAAAACATTTGCCCTCACAGAGCTTATACTCTAGTAAGGGGAGACAAATGACAAAATAAGTAAAATATTAAATATATTCGAAGGTAAAAATATAAGAAGTGCTACAGAGAAATATAAAGCAGGGCAGGAGGATACAGAGTGTTATGGGAGCTTGCAGTTTTAAATTAGATGGTAAGGGAAGGCCTCACTGAAAAAGTGACGTTTGAGCAGGGATGTGAGGTATTAGGCACTATAGATACGGGAGTGTGAGGGGAGAAATACAAAGGTCTTGAGGGTAGAGTGTGCCTGGTGACCTTAAGGACAGCAAGAAAACTTTTGTGGTTGGAAAGTAGGAGTTAAAAATGAGGATTAGCAGATGAACTGAGAGATCATGCTGGGTTAAGGTTGAGAGGGCAGATCACAAAGAGTTTTATAGGCATTGTAATATCCTGAATGAAATGGGGAGCCATTTGAGCAGAGGAGTGATGTGAACTGATTTATGTTTTTAAAAGGTCATTCTGAGCGGCTGGCCTGGTGGCACAGCAATTAAGTTCGCATTTTCCGCTTTGGTAGCCTGGAGTTTGTCAGTTTGGATCCCGGGTGTGGACCTACGCACTGCTTATCAAGCCATGCTGTGAGAGGCATCCCACATATAAAGTAGAGGCGGATGGGCATGGTTGTTAGCTCAGGGCTAATCTTCCTTTAAAAAAAAAAAAAAGTCGTTCTGGTTGCTGCACTGACAGGGATACCAGTTAATTGGCTATTGTAGTAATCCTGGGCTAAGATGTTGGAGGTTTGGATCAGGTTGTGGCCAGAGGAAGTGTTAAGAAGTAATTTAATTACGGATCTGTTTTGAAGGTAGATCCAACCAGATTTCTAGATGGATTGAAACATGGGATGAGAGAGGAGAGTAATCAAGAATCACTCTGGTTTTTGTGTGAGTCACTAGAAAGAGTTGGCTTTTATTGATATGAGGAAGGCTGTAAGATTTGGGGAGGAAGATCAGAAATTTACTTTTGAATATGTTAGGTTTGGGTTGTCTACTTTTAAAAAGTCTTTATTAAGATAGAATTTACAAATGTAAACTTCACTCATTTATAGTGTACAATTTAATTGTTTTAGTATATTCACACAGTTGTGCGACAGTCCCCACAGGATGTTTTAGTGTGTAGATTGTCTTTAGAGCCAGAGGCTGGAAGAGATCTATCAGGGATTAAGTGTAGATAGGGAAGTGTAGTAAGATAGGGTAATAAGTGTAGATAAAGAAGAGGTCCAGAGAGAAGGTTCTGGGGCATTCCAGCATTGTAGACACCCCTTTTTCCTTACTTGGTCTAATGTGTTCCTGGCTTTGGTTCTTTTTGAGTTTCAAGATAAACTTTATCTCAGCTCCCAAAGAAGTAATGAATTTGTTTTGACTTCGTGAATGTTTCTACTCTTGCTTTAGGCTTAATGGCACATCTGGATTAGTTACGCAAAGATCTGTTATAATTCCCGATTGTAAAATTAGTGCATAATCTGTCCTCTCCCCTTTGAATGCCTGGGTCACCTTTTCCTCATTCCACTGCCCTGGGTTCATAGAGATGTGGATAAAATTTTCCATGTTTCCTGACAATGTTTCAAAACATGGAACTAAATTATAATGTATAATTATTGTAATGGTGTATACTAAATGAGCCTTTTTACCTGTATTCTGAGACTCTACAGGCAGTTGCTGTGTTCTTCATTTAGCTGTTTTGTCTCTCAAATGCAGAAGGGTGGTATTATATACATGGCCCTTGGTGGATTTGAAGCAGTATGTAAAATATGATTTCACTATCCATCCCGTAGAGTGTAGAAGGAGCTCAGAGACCCTAGTAAAAATTCCTCAAAAACTTAACACTCTTGTACAAACCAGCTTGACTGAGTTTCTCGTCTATTTTTCAAGGAAACAAAAAGTAGTTGGTGTTTTGTAGTGCTTTCAAATTCCACTGCCCCCTACAGATTTTAATTATAGAACACTGGAGAAATGCACATCTTGTAGAGAAAGTAGTAGAACCTAGTTACTCCTTTTGGAAAAAGGCAGCAATTCCATCTGTGCTTTAGAATATTGAAGTTTTTCTTGCTAAGATAAAGATAGTTTTTTTTAAAGTATCTTTTTTTTTCTCTTTGAGAGAAACATTGAAATAGAGGTTCTTTGATGAAAGAAATGAAATGTTTAGTATGCTGGGTTTAAATTTTGGTTGTGAATTTTATCTTTGGTTTAAATTTTATCTTTCCTTCTCACTCTCTCTTCCTCCACTTCACTTTCTAGTGATTAGTTTCACTCTGTGGTTCTTTGGTCCCCACTAGCAGAGAGAATTTCTTTATTACCTTCTAGTAAAAGTTGCACTGTTAGACGGGGAAAGATCTTTTAATGTTAGGAATTATAATTTACCATTTTTAACTTTAAAAAGACCAGAATGGATCCTCTGCTGTTTTTGTGTTCCCTTTACTGTCATGATAGTTTTAATACTATAGCATAATGCATTATTTTAAAATGATGATCTCTGTGTCCAGGAGGCAATCAGTATTACTTAAGTTATTAAAATTTCTTTTATTGTGTGTTCCTATATCCAAAGATACAGAATTCAGAAAATGAATTTAGAAATATTGAGTGCTTGCTGTATGTAAATCTCTCTATTGGGTGCTGAGAGACTTGGAATTATAAGGAATTTAACATTTAGTAACAAAGATAAGAATTGAACAAAAATAACTGATTCTGTGAAGTATGATAGTATGAGTTTTTATATGCTATAACAGTTTAGAAGAGGTATCACTTTTTTGTTAGAGTGAAGATGTCATTCACTGAGCACACTTCCTAGGTATCATACAGGTATTACCTGTAATCCCAACATCAGCTCTGCAAGATATGAGTTATCCCCACTTAAAAAATCTATAAACTGACCGGGGCTGGCCCAGTGGCACAGTGGTTAAGTTCGCATGTTCCGTTTCCTGGCAGCCCGGGGTTCACTGGTTTGGATCCTGGGAGCGGACATGGCACTGCTTGGCAAAAGCCATGCTGTGGCAGGCGTCCTACGTATAAAGTAGAGGAAGATGGGTATGGATGTTCGCTCAGGGCCAGTCTTCCTCAGCGAAAAGAGGAGGATTGGCAGTAGTTAGCTCAGGGCTAATCTTCCTCAAAAAAAAAAATCTATAAACTGAGACTCACAGAAGTTAATTGATTATTTTGAGGAAATTGTCAGAGCATTTATAGCATAGGAAAAGGAAACCATACCTGGTTTCACGGTGGCTAAGCATAAGCTTAATTTTGTTTTGTTTTTTGTTTTATATAGGCAGAAGGTGAGAGTGAGTGGAAGAAAGAAAAGAAATACAATGGATTCAAAGTCTGAGTTGCTTACAAGTACTTTGTTATTATTTAACAATGTTCTTTATTAAATTTCCAGTCATTAATGTAGTTAACTTCATAAATATATCACTAATAGATTTAGTAATAAATAGCTAACATTTGCTGAGTTCTTATCGTGTGATCTCACTTAATGTAACAATTTACGAGGTTAGTACTGTATATTTTTATTACTAAGTCTATTAGTGACATATATAAAGATTAGCTATACTCATGACAGGCAAAATAATAAAGAAAACGTTCTAAATTATAATAAGAGAAGTACTTGTAGGATCAGTGAGGTAGAATAAATTGTTCAAGGTACAGAGCTAGTAAACAGTAGAGCCAGGATTCAAATCTAAGCAGTCTTGACTCCCGAGTCTACACTCTACCATTGTGCTAGATTGCTTCCCACTTCTTTCAAAGTTTTTTGGTATTTTGTAGTGTTCCATAGGCAGTGTGGAGTAATTACTATAATGGTTCCCAAACAGCCTTGTGCCTGTCAGTTTTTTTCCAGCTTTATTGAGATGATTGACATATAACATTGTATAAATTTAAGGTGTACAACATGATGATTTGATACATGTATATATTGCAAAATGATTATCACAATAAGGTTAGTTAACACTTCCGTCACCTCACATAATTACTTTTTTGTTGTTGTGAGAACGTTTAAGAACTACTCTCTTAGCACCTTTCAAGTAAATAATACCATATTGTTAATTATAGTCATGATGCTTGTATGTTAGATCCCCAGAACTTACTCATTTTATAACTGGAAGTTTGTATCCTTTGATCAACATCTCCCCTTTTCCCCTACTCCCTAGCCACTGGCAGCTACGTTCTACCCTGTTTCTCTGAGTTCGTGTGCCTGTCTGTTTTGATGATTTCACTGAACTGCAGAGTTGAAAACAATTCATTAATTCATATATAGCAATAAATTGAATATAGAAGCAGATATGAGAACCTAGCTGTCTTCTATTAAGCCAGACATTAAATAGACTTTCAAAAATGTAAAACAGTGCTCCTCTCCTCACTAAATTTTTTGGTTATGCAAAATACAGTTATTTTTTAATAAAAATGTGTATAACCTATTAACTCTAATGGTTTTATTATTGTTTTTAATGAATTAATAGAAATTTTAAATTCCCAGCTTTAATTTCTGATACACTAAATAGTGAAGATATAACCCACATAAACGAAAACTCAATTTTTAATGTAAAGGGATACTGAAACCAAAAGATTTGAGAACCATTGCTTTGTAATATAGAATGACCTTTATCAAGTTTCTACAAGGAACACATCCGTTGTCTCTCATTTTAATACTCCATGTTGCCGAGTAGTTTCCAGACTTTATTTTATCAACCATTTAATTGTTATTACTTTTTACTTTGTGAGACCATAAGTTTGTCAACTTTTTATTTTGCTTACTAAGGACGTAAAAGTACACTATCATTTATATTATCACTACCATTTTGTAAACTGCCACTTTATATGAAGAAGTTGCCTTGATGTCCTTGTCTTTCAGGTCTTAGCTCAAATGTCATCTCCTTAGAGATTGACCCCCTTATCGTCCTAGTCAAAGAACTCACCCCGTTTCCCTCCTGCCCAGCATTCTCTTATCATATCACCCTATTTTATTTTCTTCATAGTTCTTCTCATTATTAGATACTATCTTATTTATTTGCTTATTTCCTGAGATTCATGTTACTCCCCATCCCCAAATAGAGTGTAAGCCCATGACTGCAAGGAATTTGCTTTATCCACGAGCATATTGAAGATGGTGTGGAACATAGAAAGTGCTTAATTAATGAATTTTTCTTAACTCGGAGCCCAGACAACACTTTGAGAATTGCTGCTAAAGAGGTTATACCCAGTTTTGTTAGATCTACGTATGTAGGGGGATATATAGTATTTGTCTAGTGATTAATTGGCAAAGAACATGGGCTTTGGACTCCAAGAGGCATTATAGTTGCTACTTAACATCTTAAAGCCTTTAAATGCGAATAATAATAGTATAACCCACCTTATATGACTGTTGGTGGTATTAAATAAAAGATAATTCTAGGGACCGGCCCGGAGGCTGAATGGTTAAGTTTGTGCGCTTCGCTTGGGTTGCCCAGGGTTTCACTGGTTCAGATCCTGGGCATGGACATGGCACCGCTCGTCAGGGCACGCTGAGGCGGCATCCTACATACTACAACTAGAAGGACCCACAGCTGAAAATATACAGCTATGTACCGGGGAGCTTTGGGGCGAAGAAGGAAAAGTAAAATCTTTAAAAAAAAAAAAAAGGTAATTCTGTAAAGTGCTTTGCAAGCTACCTGACATTTAGAAAGCTAAGCAAATGGTAACTGTTGTCATTTTTAAATGCAGTTATGGTATGTATACATTTTATTACACCATGTTTCATGCAGGCCTGTCTGCTTAAGTTTTGAATTCTTCCAATTCTTCTTCCCGCATACCGTAGGTGAAATTTTAAGGTTAATAATCCAAAGGAATAAACATGGATTTTTAGTCCCTTTTATTAATATTTGTGAATGCCTGGAGAACCTGTTAATTTGGAAACTTTACCTATTTTGATTATTTCGAGTATCTATTATTCATATAACAACATCTTGCAGTTCCAGAAATTCGTAGAATTTCAGAATCTTTCGTATGTTTTTATAGCTATCGTGCTAATATGAAATGCATCTCAAGGGAAAGATTTCAGAGGGACAGCAGTATCTTTAGTGTTGCTGGGTTTTTTTTTTTTTTTTAAGATTTTTTATTTTATTCCTTTTTCTCCCTAAAGCCCCCCGGTACATAGTTGTATATTCTTCATTGTGGGTCCTTCTAGTTGTGGCATGTGGGACGCTGCCTCAGCGTGGTTTGATGAGCAGTGCCATGTCCGCGTCCAGGATTCGAACCAACGAAACACTGGGCCGCCTGCAGCAGAGCGCGCGAACTTAACCACTCGGCCACGGGACCAGCCCCTGAAGAGCTTTTGAAATCCATTTATAAGGACATCCTTACACGTATGTGCTGTCCTTAGTATCAACTACTTTAGGAAGTCATTTTCTCTCCTCTTAGCTTTCTCAAATTGCCATGTGCAGTGCATATGTATAAACTGACAAATGTGGTTAAGATGCAAAGAAAGTAAAACATAGCAATGGGGGCTGGCCTGGTGGCTCAGCAGTTAAGTGCGCACGTTCTGCTTTGGCGGCCCAGGGTTTGCCAGTTCGAATCCCGGGTGCAGACATGGCACTGCTTGGCAAGCCATGCTGTCGTAGGCATCCCACATATACCAAAAAAATAGAGGAAAATGGGCACGGATGTTAGCTCAGGGCCAGTCTTCCTCAGCAGAAAAAGATGAGGATTGGCAGATGTTAGCTCAGGGCTAGTCTTCCTCCAAAAAAAAACACAAACCAACCAAAACATAGCCATGAACAAAAATAGCAATATAAATGTGTACCACAGCATTTCCCAAAAAGTGATGATGTTTAGTTTAGGAACTACCAAATTAAAGTTAAACCTCGTTTCATGCTACTGGACTTCAGTACCTTTAATAAAATGCTTCATGAATTTCCAAGAGGAGTGGGAGATAGGATATTCAGCATTTCCCAACTTATTTGACCATGGAATCCCTTTCTTTTCTAGCCATCTCACGTGATTAGTATTCCATGGAACATGCTTTGGGAAGCTTTCTTATGGAAGTTTTCTAGGAAACTCCCAGTTGAAGAACAGAAAGAACCAATTTATACTTCTGTGTGGTAAGGCAGGCTTCATGGAGGAGACAGTTCAAAAAAGCTGTGAAGCAGGTAAAGGAAGGCATCCCAAATATAATCAAAAGTGTAAAAGAATCAGTAGCAGAGGGGCTGGCCCACTGGCGCAGCGGTTAAGTGTGCGCATTCTGCTTCTCCGTGGCCCGGGGTTTGACGGTTTGGATCCCAGCTGTGGACATGGCACCGTTTGGCAAAAGCCATGCTGTGGTAGGCATCCCACGTATAAAGTAGAGGCAGAGGGGAAGGATGTTTGCTCAGGGCCCATCTTCCTCAGCAAAAAGAGGAGGATTGGCAGCAGTTAGCTCAGGGCTAATCTTCCTCAAAAAAAAAAAAGCAAAACGGTAGCAGAGAGTGACAGCCAGAGGTGCACATAGACAAGTGAGGATGGAAAAGACAAAGAGAAGGAATAAAAGGCATAATTTTTAAGATATAAGGGGATAAAGTATGTTAAAAAGAAACTGAAATGAACTACAAATAAGCACAAAAGCTGCAGTAGATAGTGATTGTAACACTGGGCCAAAGTTATTTTTTGTAATACTGGTATTAGTTTAATTCTAGGTTTTATTCAAAGCTTTAATTTAATTAATTAATTTATTTATTTTTGGAAGATTAGCCCTGAGCTAACTGCTGCAAATCTTCCTCTTTTTGCTGAGGAAGCCTGGCCCTGAGCTAACATCTGTGCCCATCTTCCTCTGCTTTATATGTGGGACGCCTACCACAGCATGGCTTGCCAAGCGGTGCCATGTCCGCAGCCGGGATCCGAACCGGCGAACCCCGGGCCACCGAAGCAGAATGTGCACAGTTAACCGCTGCACCACTGGGCAGGCCCCTATTCAAAGCTTTAAGAATTCAAAAATTGAAATCAAATCAGTGAGGCCAGATATTTAATATATTTCATATTTTCCAAATTATCATATTCTAGAACATCAAGAAAAAATGTGAATTTATGAAACATAAATATTAAACATAGATTATCCTTCTAATATAAGTCATCAGCTGTCCTGGCTTTGCTGCTTCCCTTTACTTTGGTCTTTTTGCCTCAGGCACCATTATAATTGCCATGTGTGATGTAGCTGATTGGGTTGGGCTTCATTATCTTCTTGCCGCATTTTCCTTCTCTGACAGTGCCTTCAGAACCATCTGTCTCTGTTCAGTAATTCAAAATTGCTGATATTTTGATTTTTTTCCTTGGCCTACTTGGGAAAGATTGTCTTAATGAAGGTCTAAATCCTTTCTTTCCCCAAGCAAAGATCCTTTGTTGTGGAGGGTTCTTTCCATCAGGTGCAGACTCACCCTGTAAGTGGGAGGTGACGATAGAGGGAAGTAACTCAGGAGAGTTTCCTGAGCTGGGTGGTAAATAGTAGTAAATAGGGGAAGGAGTTTGGTGAAAGTGAGTGGAATGGTGGGGGTGGGTGAGTAGGTAGGGAAGAGACAAGGAACCAAGAAAGATGACTGAATTTGCTTTTATGCTCTGCCACCAAAAATATTGTATTTTGGTCTATAAAATAGCACAGTAAACTGTAATTCCTGAAACTGATATTACAGTTACTGAAAATAAATAATAACATTTTGGGGAAGTGTTAGGAGGCCATTATAATAATCTAACCAGTTGACAAAGATTTGAATTAATCTAGTGGTGGAGAGGACAAAAAGATCTAAGAGGTATTTAAAAAGAATTTGACAGAACTTGCTGACCAATTGGATGTTGGCGATGAAGTTATAGGAAAGCTTAGAAGATGGATTCTGTCTTGGGTGACAGGGAATTTGGGAGGAAAAAATAGATGATGAAAGCAAGTTTGAGCATACTGAGTTGGAGTGTCTGGAGGGCATTTGAGAAGAGTTATTTAGTAGATAATTAGCCATTTAGATAGTACTTACAATCCTAATACTGGCTAATATTTATTAACAGTTATGTACTTGATGCTATCCTAGGAATTGTACGTGATTATGTCATGTAATCTTGGAAACAATCATGAATAGGTAGGTACTATTAGTGTCCCATTGTATAGATGAGGAAAGGGTCATGCAGTTGTAAATAAAGGCTGGGTTTTGAAAGTAGGTTTGACTGACTTCAGAAATATATTAATAACCACTATATTGTATTTCGGAGGGAGCTTTGGACTAGAAATGTAGTCTTGGGAATTGTAAGCATATTGGTAGTAGTTAATGGATAAGCACTTGAAGGGATGGTGTTTTAAGTGAGAAGAGAACAGGGCCAGTGAAAGAACCTGGAGTTTCAGGGGTTAGCAGAAGAAAGGGTGTCCTAGATAGAGGAGAGGATCAGAGCAAAGTGATTTCTCAGAAATGAAGGGAAGAGAGTTTGCCAGAGGAGTTTCAATGGAGCGTGATTCTGGGAAGGAGCATGATTGTATTGAGCAGAAGGGTGGATGGGATGACTTCTGTTTCTGGTGATACGACAGACTAGATATGTTGCCAGATCTTTCCACTAAAAATACAACTAAATCCTGAGAAATTGCAACAAACATTTTTTAAAGTAAACTTTTAATTTTAGAATAGCTTTAGGGACCAGCCCGGTGGCATAGTGGTTAAGTTCACATGCTACGCTTCGGCAGCCCAGGGTTCACAGGTTCAGAATCCCAGGTGCAGACCTAGCACTGCTCATCCAGCCATGCTATGGAGGCATCTCACATAAAATGGGGGAAGATTGGCACAGATGTTACCTCAGCAACAGTCTTCCTCAGGCAAAAAGAGGAATATTGGCAACAGATGTTAGCTCAGGGCCAATCATCCTCACACACATACTCCAAAAACCAGAATAGCTTTAGATTTACAGAAAAGTTGCAAAAATAGTATAGAGAGTTCTCCTGGAGCCTGAACCCAGTTTCCCCTGTTGTTAACATCTTAAACATTAGTATGGTACATTTGTTACAACTAGTGAACCAATATTGATACATAACTATTAACTAGAGTCCATACTTTATTTATGGATTTCCTTAGTTTTTGCCTAATGTCTTTATCTGTCCCAGGATCCCTTCCAACTTTCCACATTACATTTAGTCATCATGTCTCTTTAGGCTCCTTTAGACTTTAACAGTTTTGAAGAGTATTGATGAGGTATTTTGTAGAATATCCCTCAATATGGATTTGTCTGATTTTTTTTCATAATTAGCTGGGGTTATAAATTCTTGGGGAGAAGAACACAGGTAAAGTGCCATTCTTGTCACATCATGTCAAGGTATCCTACCAACGTGACTTATCACTGATGATGCTAACCTTGATCACCTGGCTGAGGCAGTGTTTGTCAGGTTTCTTCACTGTGAAGTTACTCTTTCTTTCCACCTTATCGTAGTGTACACTTCGGAAAGAAGTCACTGCACAGTACACACTTAAGGAGTGGGGAGTTCCACGTCCTTGATGGGGCAGTATCTATGTAAGTTATTTGGAATTCTTCTCTATGGAAGGTTACAAGCATAATTTTTAATGCATTACTGGGTATACTAAAAAGTAAGAGGGCGCCGACCCCGTGGCCTAGTGGTTAAGTTTGGCATGCTCTACTTGAGCAGCCCGAGTTTGGTTCCCAGGCACAGACCTACACCACTGATTGGTGGCCATGTGATAGTGGCAACCCACATATAAAATAGAGGAAGATTGGCACAGAGGTTAGCTCAGGGCAAATCTTCCTGAGCAATCAATCAATAAAATAATAATAAAATAAAAAATAAAGGAGCTTTCTGAGCATCTGTTCTCACTTACGCAAGTGAAGAGTCAGCTGAAACAGGAGCAGTGAGCTGTGAGCAAACAGAAAAGGTGAGGTTGCCCCAAAGGCAAATGCCCATATTAGCCCTAATGGGAGACTAAAACCTTTGGCCCACACAGAGAAGTGGAAGAGCCCTCTGAGAACGATGCTAAATTGGACCAAGGTCAGTACCACTGCTGACTCTGCCAGAGCAAATGCAAATGTGTTTTGAGAGAAAGCTTTTTCTGACTAGGCTCTCTGAATTCCTGCAGATAAAATTCAACAAAATATAAGCTCACAATAAAAGAGAATTACCAAACACAGGGAAATAAAACACTCTGAGTGAGATTTGATAGAAACAAACCCCTAAAGACTTAAACTATTGGAATGATAAGATACAAAATATAAAATAATTGTATATAAAATGTTTAATAAAAGATGGAAGCTAAAATATAGGAAGAATTGAAAGATTATCTACATAGTTATGTAGATTTGTAAAAGAACCAAAGTGACATATTAGAACTGAAAAATACAATTATTAAAATTAAAAGCTCAATGGATGGATTAATGGACTGAAAGGTAGATCTAAAGTAATTTCCCAGAATGTAATGCTGAGAGATAAGTTGATGGGAATGATAAAATAATGAATCTAACATATGTGTGGTTGAAGTCCCAGAAGGAGAGAATGGAGAGCAGGCAATATTTGAGGGAATAATGGCAGAGAAATTTGAAGAATTAATGCAAGTCCACGAATGTACAGGAAGCAGAATGTATATGAAAGAGGTTAAATTTTAAAAAATCTGTACCTACACACTTTGTAGTTAAACTGAAGAATACCAAAGACAAAGAGAAGCCCTTAAAAAGAGCCAGAGAGAACAGATAGATAGCTTGCAAAGGAGTAACAATTAGACTGATAGCAACAATGGAAACCAGAAGACACTGGAATAAAATATTCAGTGTAGAGAGAAAACAACTATCAATCTAGAATCGTATCCCTAGCAAAGCTATTCTTTAAGAACAAGGGCAAAATTAACACATTTCCAGAAAGACAAGCTGGCAACCAACAGATCTTCATTTTATGACCTTCTGAAGGATATATATTGAAGGAAGAAGGAAAATAATCCCAGGAGGAAGATCTGAGAGATAAAATGGAATGCTGAGCAAATAAATTGGTAACCATGAGAGTAAATATAAATGAACTTTATCTGTATAAAATAAAGTTTAATTTGTGGAGTTTAAAAAAAGTCAGAACAAGAAGAGATTGATTTGAAATAAAAGTATTCTAAGATCCTTGTATTTGTTCAGGAGAGAGGAGATGTTTAAGATATTATTTAACTTGAGACTTTGTTTTACATACATATATAGTAAAATTTCAAGAGTAGCTACTAAACGAGTGGAAATAGAATATGTAACTTTTAGCCACTGAAAGAGAGAAAACAGAATTAAAAAACAGAAACTTCCCAAAGAGGCGTGAAAGGAGAATGGCAAACATATGCACAGAAGAAGCAGGGCAAATAAAAAAGAAGTCCAAATATATCAATCACAATTACATGTAAATAATAATCCTACCAGTTAAAGGACCGAGGTGATCAGTTTGGATTAAGAAAAACAAGTCTAGCTGTGTAAGAGGGAAAAGTTAAACGTAAGAGGCAATTACTAACCAAAAACAGTCAATCAGAAACACACCACCGTGGTAGCTGATTGAATACTAAAAAATGAGACTTTAAGCCAAAAAAAAATTAGAGATAAAGAGGGTCCATAAAATGCCGGAAAGTTCAGTGCATTAGGAAGATACAATAGTTCTAAATTTGTATGCACCTAATAAAATAGCATAAATATATAAGGCAAAATTGGTATAATAAAAGGAGACTTTATCAGCTCCATTATCCTAGTGGGAGAATTAAAACATAGCTCTTAATTATTGGTAGTCTAAGCAGATAGAAAGTTTGTAAAAATATAGAAAATTTCCACTACACCACAACTGATTTAATAAATTCACATATAGAGAGAACCCTGGGCTTTAAAATTAGAAAACATGCATTCTTTTTGAACAATCAAGGAATATTTAAACCCTTTAATGATGTGTACTAGTCTCTAATGCAAGGTTGATATAATTTTGAGTGCTCTGTATCATACAGCTTCTTGTTCTTTAGCCTATGGTACTATTAACTGACAAGTTAAAACAAAAAACAAAAAGTTCTGCTGTTTGGAAATTAAAATATGCATTTCTGAAGAACTCATGGGTCTAAGAGGAAATCATAGAAAAAATTTAAAAATACTTAACACTATTTTTAACAGTCTTATTACTATTAGTGTAATAAGTATATATAGTATTATAGTATATATAGTAATAAGTATATTACTTATTACTAAATATCACTAATAATTACTAATAATAATATTACTAAATAATATTATATAGTATTATATAGTAATAAGTATATGTAGTATATTATAGTAATAAGTAAATAGTGATAAGAATGCTATATCTTAGGGCTGGCCCAGTGGCAGGGTGGCTATGTTCACATGCTCCACTTTGGTGGCCCAGGGTTCGTGGGTTTGGATCCTGGGCGTGGACCTACACACTGCTCATCAAGCCACACTGTGGTGGCGTCCCACATACAAAATAGAGGAATATTTGCACAGATGTTAGCTCAGTGACAATCTTCCTCAAGCAAATAGAGGAAGTTTGGCAACAGGTGTTAACTCAGGACCACTCTTCCTCACCCAAAAAAAAAGGATAATGCATGTCAAAACTAATGCCTCATTTTATTGAGTGCTTACTATGTCTGTGCCATTTGGGATCCATCAGTGAGTGCATCAAGATTTCTGACCTTGTGGAGCCAACATCTGATAGGGAAGGGGCAGACGATAAACATAACAAAAGGATAAATTATCTAGTATGATAGAAAATGATAAAGTCTTATGGGAAAAATGTAAAACTAGAGCAGGGTAAAGGGCATTGAAATTAACAGTGGGGATCAGGGGGACAGATTGTAGTATGAAAGGAAGCACTTAAGATAGGTTTCATTGAGAGAGCAAGAATTGAGTAAAGACCTGAAGATACTGAGTTAGACAGGTGAATATCTGGAGGAAGAGGATTCTATGTAAAGGACATAGTTAGAATTAAGACCCTAAAGTATGAGTATATCTGGTATGTGCAAGGAACAGTGTTCCAGAACACTGTGGCTGGAATGGAGGCAGTAGGGTGACAGTAGATGAGGTCAGAGAGAGAAGGGAGATGGCAGATCATGTAGGGCATAGTCTTTGGCTTTTACTCAGAGCGAAAGGAGTAACCATTGGAGGGTTTTGAGCAGAGAGTAACATGCTCTAACTTACCGTTTGAAAGGATCCTCCACTGCCATGGTAATAGACCATAACCAGGAAATGACAGAAGCAGGGAGACCTATTATAAGAGTAATGTAATGGCCCAGTTGAGAGATGATGGTAGCTTAGACTGGAGTGCAGGAATAAAGGGGATAAGAGGTAAATGATTTCTGGATATATTTTGAAAATAGAACAGATTGCGGATGGTATGGGAAAAAGAGATGACTTAAAGATAATTGCAAGGTTTGTGTCCTGCATGATAGAAGGATGAAGTTGTTATTAAGTGATGAAAGTTTGAGTGAACAAGATTTGGGGGAGATCAAGGGTTTAGTTTTTAACATGTTGGATTTGAGATGTCTTTTAGATACTTAAGTAGAAATACTAGATTAGACAGGTAGATATATGGGTCTTGAGTTAAGGAAAGAGGTCTCAGCTGGGGTCCAGTGAAGCTATACCTAAGACAAATTTATAATCTAAAATGCAAGAGGTTGAAAATTAATTAACTAAGCATCTCTTGTAAAATATTAGACAAAGAGCAACAGAGTAAGCCCAAGGAAAAGAGAAGCCAAGGAGAAGATAAAAATAAGAGCAAAGAATAAGTACAAAAGAAGGATATAATAGAGAAGATCAGCAAAGACAAAACTTGCTTCTTCAAAAAGCCTAGTAAAGATAAACCTTTGTCAAGATTTATCAAGGAAAAAAAGCATAAACAGTATTAGGAATGGGAAAGGTGGCATGCCTACAGAAAAAGTCAAAATTTAGAAATAATGTAAACAACTATGTCAATACATTTGAAAACTGAGATGCAATGGACAAATGCCTTTAAAAAATTAATAGTGATCCAAGAAAAATTAGAAATCTTGAATAGTTCTGTAGATACTAACTATTTTGAATTAGTAGTTTATAAAAGCTTCCTGTGAAGAAAACATCAGGCCCGTGGAACAAACATCTTGGGCCAAAAAGCAAGAAAGGCACTCAAAGATGAATGAGATCATATCAAAAGGTTGTAAGAGCTGGCTTGAAAGGGATTTTACTGGCTAAATATAGGACAGTTTGCACATCAGGAAGAATAATGACAGTAGTGAATGAAGGAAAGAATCCCTTAGTCCATAGTGATGTTCATTAAAAGAAAAGAGAGAGAAAGAGAACAAGGGAGGGGCAAAAAAGGAAAACTCTTCTTTATAGAAGAATGTCAACTTACAAGTTGCATACATTTTTTTATATGTTCAATATTAAACGACAAATTCTTTCTTTTTCTTTTTTTAAAATAGATAGTGAATGGTAGGTGAGAAAGTGGAGAGATGTCTGCCCATTGTAGTAGACAGTTCCAAATATTTGAGTGAGAAGGGAAGGTAAGAAATAAGAAAGTAGCTGCAATGGATTGTGTAAAGAAAGGGTTATTTTCAAAGGAGGGTCACTTCAGTATATTAGGGAGACATCAGTTTGTTTTTTAAACTACTGTATTATAAAAGTACGTAAATAAAATCTAAACAATACGTGTGTTATAAAATGAAAGTAAGTTACCTTCCACCTTCTTCCTCTATATGCCCAGTCCCTTTGTTAACAGTTTCCTGTGTACCTTAATGTTGTGCAGCCATTGCCACCATGTATCTCCAGAAATTTCTTTCATCTTCCCGAACTGAAATTCCATACCTGTTAAACAATAATTCCCCATTCCTCTCATCCCTCAGCCCTAGCAACCACCATTCTACTTTCTGCCTTTATGAATTTGACTGCTCTAGGCACCTCATATAAGTGGAATCATACAGTATTTATCCCTTTGTGACTGGCTTGTTTCATTTAGCATAATGTATCTTCAAGGTTCATCCATATTATGGCATGTGTCAAAGTTTCTGTCATTTTTAAGGCTGAGTAATATTCTATTGTATGTGTGTATATATATATATATCACATTTTGTTGACTCAATGTGTTCTTAAAAGAGGACTCACTATAGATACATTTTTTTAATTACAGACAAATACATATTTTACATTAATAACTTTGAAAGCCTAGAGGAAATGGAGAAAATGCCCATGAAAATATTAACCCTGTTGGCTCAAGAAGTAGAAAACCTGGGGCCGGCCTGGTGGCATAGCAGTTAAGTGTGCATGTTCCACTTTGGCGGCCCGGGGTTCGCCAGTTTGGATCCTGGGTGCAGACATGGCACCGCTTTGCACGCCATGCTGTGTTAGGCGTCCCACATATAAAGTAGAGGAAGATGGGTTCCGATGTTAGCTCAGGGCCAGTCTTCCTCAGCAAAAAGAGGAGGATTGGCAGTAGTTAGCTCAGGGCTAATCTTCCTCAAAAAAAAAAAGTAGAAAACCTGAAAAGGCCTCAGACTCAACTGTTTTAGCAGCTACACTTGTGTAATCACATATGTGTTTACTTCTATTAACATGTATTTTGTGGCTATTAGTTTGAAATAATTTTTTACCTATAACTTAGGTTCAAGAGATCCTAAACTATTCAGGATTCAGTGTGTATTATAGATATTTTTCTATGATTCATAATGCTGCTGTGGATACTTTTATACCTAGATCTTGAGGCACATGTGCAAGAGTGGAATTGCAGAATTGAAGGGGATGCAGCTGTTGGACTTTACAAGTACTGCCAATTTGTTTCCCGTTTAAAACCCCATCAAAAGTACTTTGAAATGATTAATAAAGTTACTAAAACTTTAGTCAAACTAAGAAGAAAAGTTGCAAATTAATAACAGGAATGAAAAAGGGACAACAGTGCAGATCCTGCAGACATTAAACTTCTAGAAGTTTTATTTATTTATTTATTTAGAGGAAGATTAGCCCTGAGCTAACATCTGCTGTCAATCCTCCTCTTTTTGCTGAGGAAGACTGGCCCTTCGCTAAGATTCGTGCCCATCTTCCTCTACTTTCTCTGTGGGACGCCTGCCACAGCATGGCGTGCCAAGCGGTGCCATGTCCACACACCCGGCATCCGAATTGGCGAACTCCGGGCCGCCGAAGCGGAACGTGCACACTTAACCGTTGCACCACCGGGCCAGCCCCTAGAAGTTTTACAGTCAGGTTTTACATTTAGGTGTATAATGCATTTTGAGTTAGTTTTTGCAAATGGTATGAGAATGGGTCAAGTTGTTTTCTTTGTTTGTTTTTATGGATGTCCAGCAGTTCCAGCACCACTTGTTGAAAAGACTGTCCTTTCTTCGTTTCTTTATTGAATTGTGTGCATACTTTTTTTTTTTTACGATTGGCACCTGAGCTAACAACTGTTGCCAATCTTCTTTTTTGTTTTTGTTTAAGCTTGGCACCTGAGCTAACAACTGTTGCCCATCTTTTTTTTAATTTTATTTATTTATTTTATTTTATTTTATTTTATTTTATTTTATTTATTTTAGTTGTAGGTCCTTCTACTTGTGGCATGTGGGACGCCGCCTCAGCATGACCTGATGAGCGTGCCTTGCCTGTGCCCAGGATCTGAACTGATGAAACCCCGGCCCACCGAAGCGGAGCGAGTGAACTTAACCACTCTGCCCTGGGGCTGGCCCAGCATATGTACTTTTGTCAAAAACCAATTAACCACATGAGTCTATTTCTGGACTCTGTTTTGTCCCATTGATGTGTGTGTCTGTCCTTTTTCTAATACCACACTGTCTTGGTTACTGTAGTTTGTCTTGAAATCAGGTGGTCCTCCCAACAAAATTTTCAGAATTGTTTTGACTATTCTAGGTCTTTTGTCTTCCTATATAAATTTTAGAATCAGCTTTTTTTTTTTTAAAAGATTGGCACCTGAGCTAACAACTGTTGCCAATCTCTTTTTTCTTCTTCTACTTTTTCTCCCCAAATCCCCCCGGTACATAGTTGTATATTTTAGTTGTGGGTCCTTCTAGTTGTGGCATGTGGGATGCTGCCTCAATGTGGCCTGAAGAGCGGTGCCATGTCCTTGCCCAGGATCTGAACCAGCGAAACCCTGGGCTGCCGGAGCAGAGCATGCAAACTTAACCACTTGGCCATGGGGCTGGCTCCTAGAATCAGCTTCTTAACTTCTACAAAAAATCATTCTGAGATTTTGATTAGGACTATGTTGAATCTGTACATTAATTTAGGGGGGAGAATTGACGTCTTAACAATATTGTCTTCCAATCCATAAATATGACCTTACTTAAATCCTTAAGACCTTACTTAAAGGTCTTCTTGATTTCTTTCATCAGTGTTTTGTATTTTTTTTTCTGCACACAACCTTGCACATATTTTGCTAGATTATATGTAAGTCTTTCATGCTCTTATAAATGATACTGCTTTTAGGAAAAAAATCATTTTCCAGCTATTATGTATCCTTATCCTGCAACTCTACTAAACTCACTTATTTGTTCTAGTACCTGTTTTGTAGATTCTTTGTGATTTTCTATATAGACAAATTGTGTTGTCTACAAATAGAGACCGTTTAATTTTTTCCTTTCCAGTCAATATGCCTTTTCTTTCTTTCCCTTGTCTTACTGCACTGCCTAGAACTTCTAGTTGTAGAGGAAGGGTGAGAATGAACATTGGTGCTCTGTTCCTCCGTCCTTAAGGCAACAGCTTTCCATCTTTCACCATTATATATGAGCAAGTCTTTGTGACTTTGATCTAGGCAGAGATGCCTTAGATATGACACCCACACCACAATCCATTAAATTTTTTTTTACTGAGAAAGATTTGCCCTGGGCTGACATCTGTTGCCGATCTTCCTCTTTTTGCTTGAGGAAGATTGTCACTGAGCTAACATCTATGCCAGTCTTCCTCTATTTTGTGTTTGGGATGCCATCGGTGTGGCTTGGTGAGCAGTGTGTAGGTCCGCGCCAGGGATCTGACCTTCCGAACCTTGGGCTGTTGAAGTGGAGCGTGCAGACTTAACCACAATGCAACCAGGCCAGCCCTGAAAGGTTTTGATAAACTGGACTTCATCAAAATTAAGAAGTTTTCCATTAAGGATACTATTAATGTGTTTTTAGTGGCTTTATTTATAATTACCAAAAACAAAAGAGCCTCAAATATCCTTCAACAAACAGACAAACTGTAGGACATCCCTAAAATGGAATACTATTTGACAATCAAAAGAAATGAAATGTTTTGTATCTTTTACCATAATTGTTTTTTAAATGACTGAAAAAGAAATCAAGTGCTGGTATGCACAACAGAGATGTATGTCAAATGCATTATGCTAAGTGAAAAAAGTCAGACTCAAAAGGTTGCATATTATATGATTCCATTTATTTGAGACTCTAGAAAGAATATATATAAGGTTTGAGAGTAGAGGTGGGGAGAGGGGTTCACGAAAACTAGGCAAGAAGGTGTTGCGGGGGTAATAGAACTGAATCATAACTGTGGTGGTTACACAACTAAGTTTGTCGAAGTTTGTAGAACTATACATTACAAGGGGTGAATTTTGCTCTATGTAAATATGTAAATCGTACTTCAATAAACCTGACATTAAAAGTTAAAAAAAAAAAAACCGACAGACTAAATAAATAAGACTTCCTTTTTCTCTGCATCTTCACCAAATCTTGATGCTGTCAGTTCTCTTAATTGTTTGCCAATCTAGGAGGGTAAACACTGTCTCATTGTGATCTTAATTTGCATTTTCCTGATTATTAATGAAGTTCTTTTTTGATTATTGACTATTCAAGATTCTTATTCTGTTAATTGCCTGTTTGTGTCTTTTGCCCATGTTAGAAGTTACAAAGGGCTTCTCCCAATTTGGAGTATGCCTTTGTATTTTCTTTATGGTGTCTTTTTGATGAAGAGAGCTTCTTAATTTATATATGTCTTGTGGTTAGCACACTTTTTATTATGGTTAGCACACTATGTCTGGTTTAAGAATTCTTTCCCTACCTTATGATCAAAAAGATGTTCTATATTTTCTGTTACAGCCTTTTGTATTTGTCTTGATTTCATTTAGAATTGATTTTTGTGTGTAACATGATAGTTCATTTTCATTTTTTCTATGTATAGAACCACAGTTGTCGATGTCCAATTTATTGAGTAGTTTTCTCCTTTTCCCCAATGACCTGCAAGGCTACCCCTGTCATAAATAGCAATTAACACACAGATCTGTTTATGGGCTCTCCATGGGGTTCCACTGGTCAATTTGGCTATACTTCCTCCAATTCCATAGTCTGTTATGTGATGTCATGGTATCTGGAAGACCAAATTCTTCTGCCTTATGTCTTTGTTATTCTTAGGCCTTTGCACTTCAATGTAAAAAGTCAGGGCGCAGTATCTAACTGTGACAACTGATTGGCTGACATTATATTATGAACATTTTATGGAAACTAATTCTTGTATGTTTTTTGTAAATGTATAATTTTACAACTCCTGGTCTCAGATATGCTTTGCGGGTGGTGGCGGTGGCATTGATGTTGAAATGTCAAATGATACCCTGGTTAAGATATTGTTTTCTCACAAGTTATCCTTTCCTACTCTCTGCAGCATCTCTCTTCCTTAACCTATCAGAGAAGTATAAGGTGGGAGAGTGAGATAGATTATTATGATATAAGCTTAAGCATATAATTCCCAAAGTAAATTTGTTAAAAGAGTTGATATAGTATATTCTAAATGCACAATGTAAATGTTTTGGGAATTAGTTTGGATCAGCCACACTAGTATTTCCCTTCATTGTTGTGAATGATAAATAGTTGTGCTAATACTCACTGAAAATGAAAAGGAGTAGTTGGACTTTTCTTACCTCAAGTTAGCCCAAAGCTGACAGACAGTCAGTCAACAAATGCATATTAAAAGTCTAGTTCATGTTCAGCACTATGGAAGATAGAAAAGAAGTAGAAGATATAATTCTGTTTTCAAAGCATGTGTGATCTAGCCAAGACAAAGCTAATGTTTGAGACAGTGCATGATGTTAATTAAATATAAGAACAGTATGAGTTCAGAGCAAAGAAAGATGGAAGTGGTTACAAGAGCTTTCATTGAGGACCGGAGGTTTGACTTGGGTTTTGAGATGAGAATTCAAATAAATGAAAGGAGAAGAGTAACGTCATTTTAGATGAAAGGAATAGTATGAACAATTTTGTAACTCCATGAGTGAACAGCTTGGCTCTGTGATTAACCAACATTTGAATCATATGTGAACAGAGTTTCGGTTATAATTACCTTTTTAAAATATTTTGTTGATTAAATATATGTGCGTAGTTATTATTCTGCATAGTTTTTAAGTATAAGCAATTATTACAACTCATGTAAATCTCTGTATTTAGTATTATTACAGGCAGACCAAACATTTCTGAGATCGGCTGAGAAGAAAACAGTTGGCTTGAAACTCTAAGACTTCATTCCTCAAAGAAGGGTTCCCAAGTGATTGAGCCTCTGATTTTTTTCACAAGCTTTCTAGGTGTTAGGAGCCAGAACAGAGCAAGGCAATCGTGGGATTGGAGGAGCTGAGAATTGTAAAACCTTTTTTCTTCTCATTTTCAGAGGCCAGAGTTAAGGAGAAAGAAACTGTCGTGCCATGTACCTTAATTTAGATTAGTTTAATTAGATGGCATTCTCTCCTCATACTCACCTGATAATATACTAGCTTAGAAGGAAGGAAAACTGGGAGAAAACAACTACTGTTCATGAAGTATTTGACCTGCTCTGTAACAGGTACTATAATCAGATAGTTAACATATATTATTTATTCTTTCCAAAAGCCTTTTGAGCTATTATATTCCTTTTAAGATATGGAAATTAAGGTTCAGAGGCATATAATTTTAGTCCAGGTCATGACCCAGTTAGTTATGGAGGTGGAATTTGAATTGATATCTGTCTCAGTCTAATTTCTGTTTTCTTTCTACTATACCATCCTCTGAAAGGAATGAGAATACTGATATGTGCATTTGAGACAGGACTATCTTTAGCACCTAAGGTGGGACAGATTACCTTATTTATTTAATATTCCTCTTTTCACCAGCGTTTTCATATTAGTGAAATTAGGTCAAACTTGAAAGAGTAAATGTTATAAAAGAGCCATTTGGGGAGAGGGGTTTAAGACTCTGCAATATAGACTTAGGGAAGATGGACTCAGTTAACAAAGGTCAGAAGTAGAAGATTCCTTCTCCTTCACGTCCTAGATCATTGCTTGGTGTTATTTAGGGGACTCCAAAACATTTGCAGGTAATTGATAGGAGAGAGAAGCAGATAATTTGGAGCATGGGGGAAGATGAGGCCTGGATGGAGGTGATTTTAGGAGGGAGAGTTTGGTTAGTATTCATTTCTGCAATAGAAGATTTTTATTGTCTACCTGATCAGTAGTTGATAAGGCATTGAGGTGCAAAGCCACTGTGCTCAAGGAGCTCGTGGTCTGGTGGAGGCATTATGAGTGGCTATTTTCAACTCCAAGTGAAAAATACATTATCTATATACGAAGTATTTTAGCAGTATTGAGGAAGGGCATAAAATGTAGCCGCATAGGGGTATTTTCTTTTTAATTTTTAATGTATTATTTTGAATAAGTAAATACATGCCCAAGTCAAATTCCGGAAAGTGTACAATAAAAAATGAATTCCTCTATCATGAGTGTCCCTCTCTCTCTTGATCCCTTGGTTTCCTTCTGTAGAGGCATCACTGTTAGCAGTTTCTTGTCTATCTTCCCAGACGTATTCTCTGTGAGTGAAAGTTTATGGTTTATGTTTGCGTTTTTTGTACATATATAGTAGCATAGTAGACCCATTGTATCTTATGTTTTTCACTTTGTATCTTGGAGATAGTTCCACATGAACTATAGAGTGTCCTTGTGTTTTTTTGGTTTGGTTTGGTTTGGTTTTTGAGGAAGATTAGCCCTGAGCTAACTGCTGCCGGTCCTCCTCTTTTCACTGAGGAAGACCAGCCCTGAGCCAACATCCATATCCATCTTCCTCTACTTTATATATGGGACACCTACCACACCATGGCGTGCCAAACGGTGCCATGCCCCCACCCAGGATCCGAACCGGCAAACCTCGGGCCGCTGAGAAGCAGCACCTGCGAACTTAACCGCTGTGCCACCGGGCCAGCCCCTGTCCTTGTGTTTTGTAATAATTATGTATTACTCAGCTGGATGGAGGTAACATAATTTATTTAGCCAAGCCCCTATCAATGGACTTTTAGGCTATTTCCAGGATTTTGTTGGAAATAGTGCTGCAAAGAAGATCTTTATACATCAATCTTTGTATATAGGAGTAAGCCTATCTGTGGGATAAATTCCCAGCCGTCTAGAGAATGCACTGAATGGTGGTGAAATCACTTATTAGGAGGTTTGTTGTAGTAATGATGGGAAACTGAAGTAGGGTAGTGGCAAAAGGAGTGGGGAGGGAGAGAATGAATTAGAAGTTATATATTCCATCAATTCTAAGATGCACATTGTTTTTTCACATTTTAATGTGTTTGAAATCAGTGCGTATTTTACAGTTGATGGTTTCGTTCAACTAACTGGAAGTACTTTTTAAATTTCTTGGTGATATATAAAGTGGTGACAGGACTTGCATGTAGAAAATAAGGAAAAGCAAGAGTCAAAGTTGACAGATCTTTTTTTTCTTCACTTTCAGTGTGTAAACTATTTTTCTGTTTTCTACATGGTCTTCATAGTTGATTAATAGTTACATTAATTTTGTGAATTTAATAAAGCAGCTCCATTTGTTGGTGGATGTTTAGATTCTAATTTTCTCTTGACCTTTTACAGATCATTGATAACACTGAACAGTTTTCTGTTTAGAATTAGGGAACATTTGGATTTAGTAGATTTCTAGATAATTGTATATAACGATATTTAACAAATGTTCTGTCTGGCAAATTATTTAAAGAACTTCTGATTGATACCTTATGAATGTTAAGAGACTTCTTTGAAATTTTTAGTTTAGATGTGGCTCTTTCAGTGTACATTGAAATCATTTTACTTGGGACTCAGGTTCTAAAATCAGTATGTAAGACAAAAGATTAGTCTTAAAATTGTTTACTAATTACAATATTCATGAGTTTTTGGTAAACAACCTTGTACAGAAATATGTATGATGTATTCCTACATCTTTGATTACCAAAAGCACGTGTAGAAGTGAATAGTAAAACAAGAATAATGAATGTGATATTAATTGGTAGTATATAATTCCATAGAGTGAATCATTTGGAAATTAAATCAGTTGAATGTTCTGATACTTTGAACGCCAACAAATTTAGGGAGATTCACACTTGCTGGTTCTTCTGTTTCTCTTCATCTTTGTTAACGTAATCTTATTATTTCTTCCAGTTCTTCATTAGTCAGTATTTCCCTATGCACTCCTATTTCTTTCTGAAATTTGATTGCCTTTCCTTCTGAATTTGTTTAACTCTGTTGTTAATTGTTTGTGCTCTTAAAGTCTGGCTAAGTACTTACAGATGAATTCTTAGAAGTTAAATTTAAATATGATGTGACTTCCAGTAACCTATAGCTCTTGAAATCTCTAATTTCTGTGTTAGAATGTTCTTTGTACTTTATTCTATGGAGCATGTGATAGTAAGACTTTTGGTCATTGGAGATGGCACATAGAGTGCCAGCATTCTCATACCATGGTGTCACTGAGTTAGTACATTGTTTCCCAATGCCGATAGGAACATCTCATGGAGAGGAAGTTTAAGGTACATTTTAAATTTGTTGATGAATCTGTTCCCAGATAAAACTTAATTGTAAGTCTGAGCCCCCAAGCAAACATTCAGGTATTTATTTAAAAAATAGTTGAGTAAACAAAGTAAGCTTCTCCAACTTCTGTACAATACAGCACTGTTCAGTATTTTAAGTTCATAAAGAGAGAGAAAATTGTGTTTTAGCTCTAAAAGGGGCCTTAGAAACTGTTTGAATGCATTCATTTTACAGAAGCTTAGGCTAGTTAGGTCTTAGCTCAGCACTAGACATAGGTAACCACGTGTCCTGATGTGATCAACACCCCTTTCACTCTTGAAACCTCCTGGTTTAGATGATGTAAGATCATCCTCACATAGTGGTGGGTCAGCGTGGCACTAAGCTTTTCTTTGAGTTTAGTGTTCTTTCTACCTTGATGCTTTTTCAGATGATTATTCTTTTCTCGTGACCCTCAACAAAGCAATTAAGTGATTTTAAGGAATTTGGAGGATTTATCTTTTTTAAGAGAAGATATGGATTCTTTGGGAAAAGGTGTAATTTTTTTCTCTTTATTTTTATTTATTTATTTATTTTAAAGATTGGCACCTGAGCTAACAACTGCTGCCAATCTTTTTTTTTTTTTCTGCTTTATCTCCCCAAATTCCCCCGGTAACATAGTTGTATATCTTAGTTGCAGGTCCTTGTAGTTGTGGCATGTGTGACGCCGGCCTGACGAGCGGTGCCATGTCCATGCCCAGGATCCAAACTGGTGAAACCCTGGGCTGCTGCAGTGGAGCGTGCAAACTTAACCACTCGGCCACGGGGATAGCCCCTTTTTTTCTCTTTAAATATTTGTGTAGCATTGCCATTGTTTGTACTAAATAGCCTCACAAATAAATATTTATTTAATTATAGTTTATTAAAGCCAGAGAGTGCACCATAGATAATTTAATACAAATCAGTTATTTTATATGCCTTCATTTTTAATATAAAAATCATATAACTGTGTTATAGAAAATTTAGAAAATAATCATCCAGTTTTACATAGGGTATATGTACATTTTTCTTTCCTGGTTTTTTCCACTAACTCTAATGCAAGCTTTTTCGTGTTATTTACAGACACTTATCAACCACGTAATATGGATTACCTTTACTTAACTGTTTTCCTATTGTTATTCTTTAAGGTGCTTCTAGTTTTTCTACAATTATAGATAACATTTTTGTTCACGTAACCTTGTTTCTGTTTTTTCTTTCAACATCCTTGTTTCACAAATGAAGTCAGACTAAAGCTAATGAAACTGAATCCTTTTGAAGGGTTACAATCAGACCCTCTGACTCTCATCCTTGTGCCCTTTCCATTATACATAATGCCTCTTCTCTGTAATTGAAAGACCACTCAGGTTGAAAACACTTTCTATATTATATCAGCTGCCTTAACCTTGCCTTTTGGAACAAGGATGGGCTGACATAAAATATTAATATCAACAAGTTAAAAATTATCTAATCCTTCTGCCACCAGCTTAACAGTTTTATTTTGAAAGTACTTAATAGCCCTCCTTTTCCTCTTGTCAGTGTCTTTCCCCTTCTTCATAATGATAAAAAGAGCATTGAAGAGGCTGGCCCGGTGGCACAGCGGTTAAGTTCACATGTTCTGCTTCTCAGCGGCCCGGAGTTCGCCGGTTCGGATCCTGGGTGTGGACATGGCACTGCTTGGCACACCAGGCTGTAGCAGGCATCCCACATATAAAGTAGAGGAAGATGGGCATGGATGTTAGCTTAGGGCCAGTCTTCCTCAGCAAAAAGAGGGGGACTGGCAGTAGCTAGCTCAGGGCTAATCTTCCTCAAAAAAAAAAGAGCGTTGAGTACCTAGTTTCCAGATTGTTGAGTAATTGATGTTGTGAGCACACTGACTTTATATCTAGATTAACTTCTACTGCAGCTTCTCGAATACCTATCTGTCCCTTATAGTTAGACAGAAGCCAACTGCCTTATGGGATTATTAACCAGACTGAATAGAAGACTATTCATTTTCATTCCTTTTCTTTTTTTCCTTGTATTTTCCTTCTCTTTTTTTCTAATTTATTCATTCAAGAAACAGTTACTGAAAGCCTACTATGTGTTAGGCATGGTCCTAGTTGCTGAGAATTAAACAGTAAACAAAATTGACACAAATCCCTGCCCTCATGAGGCTTATGTTCTCATGGGGGGAGGCAGGCAAAAAATAAAGTAAGTAAATTGTATAGTATGTTGAGAAATATGTGTTATGTGAGAAGATAAAATAAGGAAAGATGATAGAAGTATTGGTGGTTTGATGTTGCAGTTTTCCTGGTCAGGGAAGTATAGGAAGTCACTGAGAAAGTGACATTTGGACAAAGATTTAAAAGCAGTGGTAAAGTAAACCATGAGAATACATGAGAAAAAAATGTTCCAAGCAGAGGAAGCAGGGAGCTTAAAGGACCCGGAGGCAGGGAGCATGCCAGCTGTGTTGTAGATCTTGCAGCAGCAAGGTGGATGGAATGGAATGAATAAATGGTGACCAGGACAGGAGATCAGAGAGAGAATGCGGGGGCAGGTTGTTTAGGACTATAGATCATCGTGAGGACTTTGATCTTTACTCTAAGTAAGAGGGGCGCCATTATTGGAGGGATTTAAGTAGTGGAATGGTAACGATCAGGTTTAGTTTTTAAAGGGTCTCTCTTCTGAGTTGAAATTAGAGTGAAGTGGGGCAAAGGTAGAAGCAGGGAGACCAGTTAGGAGTCTACCACGAGAATTCAAGCAAAAGTTGGTTATGACTTAGACCAGGAGGCAATGGTAAGTATTGGTTAGAGTCTGTGTGGGGTTTTTTTTGTTATTTTTAAGTAATTTCAAATTTAAAGTTGTGATATATTACAAAGACCTCTTAGGTACCTTTCACCTAGATTCCCCAATAATTAATGTTTTACCGTATTTGCTTTATCTCTTGTTCCTCTCTTCATACACATACTTT
This sequence comes from Equus asinus, assembly GCF_041296235.1. Taxonomy (NCBI): domain Eukaryota; kingdom Metazoa; phylum Chordata; class Mammalia; order Perissodactyla; family Equidae; genus Equus; species Equus asinus. The sequence goes on from NC_091814.1 coordinate 12,994,054, forward strand.
TTTCTGAACTATTTGAGAGTGTGATGCAGACATGATACCCTACCTACTTAATACTTCAGTGTCTTATTTCCTAAAAAAAAAAAAAAGATATTCTCCTTATATAGTTGTATTAATAAGCTTGGGCTGCCATAACAGAATACCACAAACTGTGTGGCTTAAGCAACAGAAATTTATTTTCTCACAGTTTTGGAGGATGGAAAGCCCAAGGCCAAGGTCAGACAGAGTTCAGTTTCTGGTGAAAGCTCTCTTCCTGGCTTGCAGATGACCACCTCCATACTCTGTCCTCATATGATGGGAAGGGGGCGGGGGTGTGGGGGAGAGAGATTTCTGGTACCTCTTCTTATAAGGACACTCTTATTTTCTTATAAGGCCCTACCCTTATGACCTCATTTAACCTTAATTACCTCTTTATATGTAGGCCCTGTCTCCAAATATAGTCACATTAGGGGTTAGGGCTTCCACATATGTTTTGGGGGACACACAGTTCAGTACATTGCAACAGATGTTGTATAGCATCTGAACAACCATCAAAATCAGGAAATTAACACTGATACAATACTACCATCAAAGCCACAGACCCTAGTTGAATTTTACTTACCAATTATGCCACTGTTGGTCTTTAAAGGTCCAGGGCCATGTGTTGCAGTAGTTTTCATGTCTCTCTAGTTTTCTTCAGTCTGAAACAGTTCCTCAGTCTGTCTTTATCTTTCATGACCTTGACATTTTTGAAGAATCTGGGCCAATAGCTTGTAAAATATACATAAATTTGTGTTTATCTGATGTTTGCTTATTATTAGATTCAGATTATGCAGTTTTGGGCAAAAATACCAGAAGTGATGCTGTAGTCTTTTTTTTTTTTTTTGAGGAAGGTTAGCCCAGAGCTAACTACTGCCAATCTTCCTCTTTTTGCTGAGGAAGACTGGCCCTGAGCTAACATCCATGCCCATCTTCCTCTACTTTATACGTGAGACGCCTACCACAGCATGGCTTTTGCCAAGCGGTGCCATGTCCGCACCCGGGATCCAAACCAGCCAACCCTGGGCGCCAAGAAGTGGAATGTGCGAACTTAACCACTGCGCCACCGGGCCAGCCCTGATGCTGGTTCTTAATACATTATATGTGGAGGAACGTGATGTCAATCTGCCTTATTAATAGTGGTGTTAACTTTTATCACTCGATTAAGATGGTCTTTGCCTGCTTTCTCCACTGTAAAGTGAGTGAATATTTTGTGGGGAAGTAGTCTGAGACTGTAAATATCCTGTTCTGAATTAAACTCTCTCTCACTAGCTTTAGCGTCCATTGGTGATTGTTGCTTGAGTCAGTTTTTACTGTGATGGTTGCCAAATGCTGATTTATTTTTTTGCTGAGGAAGATTCACCCTGAGCTAACATCCACTGCCAGTCTTCCTCTTTCTGTATGTGAGCCACCACCCATGGCCACTGACGGGCAAATGGTTTAGGTCTGTGCCCAGGAATCGAACCTGGGCTGCCAAAGTGGAGTGCACCAAACTTAACCACTAGACCACTGGGCCTGGCCCAAAATGTTTTTTTTTTAATTCCATCCTTCCTAATGCACTTATTAATTGGCATTTGGTTATGAGGCAGGGCTTTCCCCTTCCCCTATTTGTTTATTTATTTACATCAGTATGTATTCATGGATTGCTGTTTTATTCAGTGGGTTATAATCCTTTACCATTATTTGTTTTGACACTTGTCCATCTATAGATTTGACCAACAAGAACCCCTTGAAGATAGTGCCTGTTTCCTTTTCACATCATTCTTTGGGCACTTTTTTGCTTTCTGGTACAAGACGTTCCAAGCTCTTATACTTTCTTTACTGGCCTGGAATCAGCCATTTCTCCAAGAAGCCCTGGTTCCTTGTAGAAACCAAGATCTAGGTATTAGGTATTGGGATACTATTACTTCTAGGCATTTTCCATGGAAAGATTTAGGAAATAGTTGTATGTATGCATGTGCGCATGCACACACATACACACACTCATTCACTGTATGTTTTCTGTATATAACTGTGAGTTCATATCAAGACTTCCAATTACGATCCAACACCACAGCGTTTATTCTAACCTTCCCCCTTTCTGCATCTGTGACTTTCTCAGTCTGTGTACATTTCAAAGGTAGCGTTAATGAGATTGGCATTGTGAGTTTGGATGTGGATTGTGAAAGACAGAGAGGAGTCAAGGATGACTCAAGATTTTTGGCTGCAAAAAAAGCCTCCTGGGGCTGGCCCTGTGGCCAAGTGGTTAAGTTTACATGCTGTACTTCAGTGGCCCAGGGTTTCGCCAGTTGGGATCCTGGGCATGGACGTGGCACCGCTCATCAGGCTGTGCTGAGTCGGCGTCCCACATAGCACAACCAGAAGGACCTACAACCAGAATATACAACTGTGTACTGGGGGGCTTTGGGGATAAGAAGAGGTGGCGGGGGGAGGGGGGAGAAGATTGGCAACAGTTGTTAGATCAGGTGCCAATCTTTAAAAACAAAAAAAGGCCTCCAAAAGAAATGTCATTTACTGAGCTGGAGAAGACTGTAGAAGGAGACAGTTTGGAGGAAGAGAGCAGAAGATCATATTTGAGTCTGAGCTGTGTATTAGACATCCATGCGGAGATGTTGGGTAGACAGTTGGATATTTGAGTCTGCAGTTCAAAGAAGAGGTCCAGACTGAAATACAAAGTACTTCAAGACAACCAGTTAAACTTTCTGGGCAAAAATGACTATGTTTCTTTAATAACCTTTTATTATGGAAGCAGTAAATATGTATTGTAGAAAATTAGAATACAGACAAGCAAAAGGAAAAAAATAGAGATCAGTACTGTTAAAACTCAATTCCCTGTCTTTTCTGATCTCTTTTTCAGGTTTTTTTCCTAACATGAGATCATTCTGTAATTACTGTTTTATTTTCAGTTGATAATTTCTTTATTTCCATTTCTGTAAATTTTCATCTTTTCTAATCCCAGGTACATTCACATTTCTTCACTTGATCCAAAAATGTCATTTATAGCTGGTTAGTCCTAACTGTATCCAGTTCAGGAATACAAATTAATTGTATCAGATTGCTATGTCCCTTGAGTCTTTTAATCTCTCCAGTACATTTTATGCCACTGATTTCAGTTGTTCTGCAGAATAACTCACGTTTTGGATTTGTCTGGTTCCTTCCTTATAGTGTGATTAGCTATTATTATTATTATCATCATTATTATTATTATTATTATTTTGGTGAGGAAGCTTGGTCCTGAGCTAACATCTGTTGCCAATCTTCTTCTTTTTACTTGAAAAAAAATTGTTTTTAAGCTAACATCTATGCCAGTCTTCCTCTGTTTTGTATATGGAATGCCCCAGACAACATGGCTTGATGAGTAGTGTGTAGGTCTGTGCCCAGGATCCGAACCTGCAAACCCCAGGCCACTGAAGCAGAGCATGTGAACTTAACCACTATGCTACTGGGCCAGCTCATCTTTTTATTTTTTTAACAGTGAAATTATTTGCTACTTTTCCTAAAACATGCTTCTGTATAAAAGCTTTTCATGGCTTCTTTTTAGTCACAGAATAAAGGCTAAGACTTTTTAGATTATTATTTAAGTCCCATCAGACTTTGTCATCTTTGCCTATTCTCCCACTGTTCTTGCACCCAAACCTTCCTGATAAGACAGAAACAGAAATAGGTTGCGGTTAAGAACATAGACTCTGGATCCAAACTGTCTTTATTAAAATCCCAGCTTCACCACTTACTGGCTGTGACTTTGGACAGTTCACTTCATTTCACCTCCAGGAGATAACAGTACCAACCTCATAGAATTGTTGTAACAATATCAGTTAATAATTGTATCATCTTCAGAACAGTGCCTAGCACATAGGAAGTGCTATATAAGTATTGGTTAAATAAATTAAAAATTCTAGCCTAAATTTCTCCCTTCTCCAAAACAAAAGACACTCATTGCACAGTCGTATTCAGCACCTTTGCTCATGACTTGTTCTCATGGGAATACTCTTCCCCTTCCTTCCTCCCTATGAAAATTTAACTTCTTCATCAAACATTTAGCTAGTATTAATTGAGCACCTACCAGACAATGATTTGTCATTGAGGACATGGCATTAAACAAGGCAGAATCCCGGCCTTCAGGGAGCTGATGTTCTGCTGGAGGAGGCCGACGAGTACACCACAGTGTGATAAATGTTATGACAGGTTCAAGTTGAGGATGCGCTAAAGGCATAGTCTTATGGAGTCAGGGGAAGCTTCATGGATGGGAAGCTTCCATGGAAGCTTCCATATGATATGTAAGCTGAGACTTGACGAAAGAAAAGGAAATATTGAGATATGGGCAGCAAGACAAAGAGAGGGTGGAGCTTGGAGATGAGAAGAGTGTAGTTCACTAAACTGGAGCTGTAAGGGAGAGAACGGCTCAAGTTGAAGCTAAACAGGTGAGAGCTAGGTTGCAGAGGGTTTGGGAAGCATTCAGCATTGGTCTTCTCAAATTCCACTGCTTCTAAGCGTCTTCCCAGACTACCTCAGCCAGCTTCTCTCATTCCTTCTGAATTTCTACAGTGCTCTGACTGGAGTGGAGGGTGGAAGAAGTGGCAATAAAATAGTTTAAGGTGATTTATTTGGGGAAGAAGAGATAAGATGGAGGGTCAGAATCTGACGTGAATTAAATTTAAAATTTTGGATTTTTTCCTATGGATGAGTAGAAAACTGAAGATTATTCAGAATAGGTTTATCATAGAAAAGGAAAATTCTAAGAGAGCATGCAAGATTTCTGGGAACTGAGTAATTCATTAAAGAGGGAACTTTGAATTTGAAGGGGAAGAGATGAGACTGGCAGGGCAAGTAGGATCCAGATCATTAATGGAGACTAAGATGTTTGGTTATTTTCCAGTAAACGGTTGGAAAGCATTGAAAGATAGGAGAAATAATTGGGTAATGTTTTAAGATGAATTTAGCAATAATATAGAGAGTAAATTTGAGGGGACCAAGTCTAGAGGTAAGATAACCAGTTAGGAGGCTGTTGCAGTAGTACAGGTCAAAGATGATGAACCCAGGCAGGGAGCAAAAGGAGGGAGAGAAGGAGAAGAGGGGATAAATTTGACAAGAGTTATTGGAGATAGAATTGTCTGGACTTGGAGATTTATCATATGGGAGTGAGGGTCAGGGAGGGAGGAGGAGGAGTCAAAGATTGCTAAAATTCTGGCTAAATACAAGAGCAATAAGGGAAGAGGGGGGAAATTATTATTATTATTTTTTCTTTTTAAAGATTGGCACCTAAGCTAACAACTGTTGCCAATCTTTTTTTTTTTTCTTTTTTTTCCTGCTGTATCTCCCCAGATCCCCCCGACACATAGCTGTATATCTTAGTTGTGGGTCCTTCTAGTTGTGGCATGTGGGATGCCTCCTAACCGTGGCCTGACAAGCGGTGCCATGTCCACACCCAGGATCCGAATCAGCGAAACCCTGGGCCGCTGCAGCAGAGCACGCAAACTTAACCACTCAGCCACGGCGCTGGCCCCTGAAAATTATTAATAAAATACTGAAAAATCAATTTCAAGGTACCTCTGAGATTTAGAAGTGCATATGTGCATTGACTGGTAAAGGGAAATCCAGGCTTGATATCTTTGGATATGGGAGTCATTGATACATAGATGGTAGTAGTTAAAGCCATGGAAGTTGATGATTATGCTGATAGTATTCCATTCTCTGTGTGCTAAGTATTGTCCTAAATGCTTTACATACATTGTTTCATTTAATTCTTATAACAGCCCTTTGTAAGGTTGTCATTTTACAAAGAAAAAGAAAGTGACATATAGAAGAGTTAAGTAATGTATAAAAACCCAAAGTTAATAAGTGACAAAGCCAGGAATGGAACAGACTATCTGATTTAAAACCTGAAATCTTAAAGACTATGCTGTGGGTGAATAGAGAAGAGTGCTCAGGAGAGAACCCTGGGGAGCATCAATATTTAAAGGAGGATAATCACAGGCAGAGCTGTTTACCTATACATGCCCAGCTGTATATGGATGGAGGAGGAGCCAGAGAGGTAGGAGGAAAACCAGGAGAATGGTTATGGCAGAAACCAAAGGAGAAATTTCTATAACAGATTATTCTGTGTGCAAAGAAATAACATTTTAAAAAATCTCCATTGGATTTAATAAGTTGAAAATTATTGATAATTTTGGTAATTGCTGTTTGAGTGGAGTGATGGCAACATAAATGAGATAGCATAATTTATATAAAGCTCTTAGCATAGTAGGTTGCATTTTTTAAGTAGAAAAGGAAAAGGTAGCTCGTATAATTATGGAGTTAGTAAGAGTTAAAGTGGAGGCAGTGAGTATATGAAACTTTCAGATCCCTGAATCTGAAAGGTTTTAGCTGACTCAGGTAAGTTGATCTGGATGGGTTTAAATATGGATACATTTTTTTGAGATCACATAATTCCTAACTAATGATTGCTGCTTTCTCTGTGAAATAGCATATGTTTATCTCCTAAGAGTGAGAAGGAATCTGGTAAGATAGGGGGCTTACCCTAATAAAGGACATGTGGAAGGACCGTAGCAGTAAGGGCCCAACTGAAGGAGGAGACTGAATTTATATGGTTTCAGTTTTCCTGGTGTATGATTTTTCTTCAGCAGAACCCAGGAGCAGAAATAAAGGTGCAGTAAAGGCATTCAGTTAGATTGATCCGGCGTTAGGATTTTGTTGAATGCACATAACAAAAGGCTAAATTAAGGAGGAAGAGGAAAAGAAAATGAAGGTTTTGATAAAAGAGTGGTTTAAATAATGGATCAAAGACTCTGAAATTGATAAAGAATTTAGTACTGGAAGAGACTGTAGAGTGAGAGAGAAAGAAGTGAGATCTTGTTGAAATTGAAGAACAAATATAATGGGAATGGAACGTAACGGTCAGAAAAGGGGATTTTAAAATGCACAAAGGAGGGGCGGGCCCCATGGCCAGTGGTTAAGTTTGCTCGCTCTGCTTCGGCGGCCCAGGGTTTCACTGGTTTGGATCCTGGCCACGGACATGGCACTGCTCATCAAGCCATGCTGAGGCAGCATCTCGTATGCCACAAAGAAGAACCCACAACTAAAAAAAATGTACAAGTATATACTGGGGGGCTTTGGGGAGAAAAAGGAAAAGTAAAATCTTTAAAAAAATAAAATAAAATACACAAAGGAGTGGTTCTTGTAGATCGCTGAATTTGACATGAAGAAATTGAGAGACAGGAAAATGTGATAGATCATCTACATGGACATTAACATTGACCAGGATAATAATGAAACTTCACACTTGGGTGGCTTTGCTCAAGGTTCAAGATCGTAAATTTATTGGGCCTTGTCATGGGCCGTTGAAAAGGTTGATGTAGGTGTGTTTATGGGAGCAGATTACTTATTTCCTAGGACATTCACCTTGTCATGAAAGTAGCAACAGAGCCTCTTTTTCAGTAGGTGAGAGGACTTAGGTGTAACTAAGTGGTGTCTGGACTAGTTGATGAAAAGAAGCTATCTACGGTAATTATGTAGAGGAGGTTAACCAATTTGCTTAAGGTCACATTCTGATTGGGTTCTAAAGCCTGTGTTCTTTCCACTAACCGTGGTGTTTTTGCAACAAGTTGAGCTGCTTCAACTAATTTTTTTATCTTTCTAAATGTTTGGGAGAACAATCTTGTTTTATTGTAGCTTCTCCAGAGTAAATGAGTTTTTTACTGCCACACATCTACAAAGTGAAGTAGAAATCTACTCAAGGAGTACCTTGAACAGAAAGTTAACCTGAAGCAGTCAAGGTTTTTAGAAACTAAGTTCAGTAAATTGACCCGCTAGTTTGTTTGTCTGTTTATCCGTCTATCCATCCATGTAATGGCAGTTACATAGTTTGAGAACGCTGTATTTGGAATAAGTTGAACCAAGTATAAGTTGACTCACTTGGTTTTATTTATTGTCTTTTATCATCTCCAGCTGCCTATCCCCACCGTTTGAATCTCTTTTACCTTGCCAACGATGTCATACAGAACTGCAAAAGGAAAAACGCCATCGTATTTCGTGAATCGTTTGCTGATGTGCTTCCTGAAGCAGCTGCTCTAGTGAAGTGAGTAAATTCTTACGGCTCTTTGGGATCTAAACTTAGAAAATTTAGAATTTTAGTTCCCCTTTTTACCCATTAGTAAGAACTGTAATAGTTGCACATGCTTGAAGATCCAAGGATATTTTGCCCAAATTGTTCATTGTAACTTTCCTGCTAATACACACATTTGTCTTTTAAAAACCCTTTCTTCCCTTTTTGAAAGCTTGTCTGTTATTTACTCTCTGTCTCTTCTCTTCTAACTTGACCATATGTATCTCCTGATCATACTCTCTGGCTGTACTGCCTTACACCTCTTCTTCTGTTTTTGTGTTTTTTACACATTTCCTTTGTTCTTTCAGAGTCTTCCTGAAATCTTGCCCCCTCCAGGAAAGCTGTATAATTAAAGAAAAATGGAAATCTTTGTTCCCAACTCCTTATCGATTTGTTCCATTCTTAGCAAAATTGTATCCATCATTTGCCAAAGTGCATGGAACACTTATATTTGATCTTATTTTTGCTCTGTATTAATAGTGCTTTCCTTGTGTTTCATCCATATTTGTAAGTTGTTTGGTGCAAGAGACACACACACAATTGGAGGATAAACAATTATATGGAACAATCAAAATAGCTAAATGTTTCCTCAAATTATATATTATTAGCATAATATTATATATTTATATAAATATATGAATGTTGTATGTTATTGACTCATTTGTTAGTATTAACCCAGTCAGAACTGAATGATCCTTGTTCCCTCCTTTTGATTGTTAACTTGGGATTTCTACTTTGGTATTACAAAAGATTAAAATATGGTCCTCATTGAATGTACTAAATGATAAAGATTTATACACATCAAGAAATACATAAAGTAATAACCATAACAATACCTAACATTTATTGAACACTCGTAATTGACCAGATACTATACAAAGTGCTTTGTGTGCTTTAAGTCATTTAATCCAGAGAACAACTTTACAAAGTGGTTACTACTATTATCCCTATTTTGAGGAAGAGGAAACTGTGGTTTAGAGAGATTTAGTAGCTTGCCTAAATTCTCATAGCTACGTGGGGCAGGGTAGGGGGTGGGTAGGCAGAATTCTCACCCAAGTTTGTCTAGACCCCAAAGCCTGTGTTCTTTGCCACTTAACCACTAATCTGTGCTGCCTCTTTACATATATAAACCCAGTATAATTTTGAGTAAGAAAAGCAGTATACTGGATGATTTCACTTAGAGTGTCTGCTGTGATATCATTATAGTCTCTTTAAAATTTAACCTAGTGTTTCCTAGACTTAGATTTCATGGCCTAGTTCATGGATTAATATACGGTTGTCAGCTTTTATTTTACCATGTAAAGATAGTTTTTAAAACAACCACTTTGGGGGCTGGCCCCGTGGCCGAGTGGTTAAGTTTGCGCACTCCGCTGCAGGCGGCCCAGTGTTTCGTTGGTTCGAATCCTGGGCGCGGACATGGCACTGCTCATCAGACCACGCTGAGGCAGCGTCCCACATGCCACAACTAGAAGAACCCACAACGAAGAATACACAACTATGTACCGGGGGGCTTTGGGGAGAAAAAGGAAAAAATAAAATCTTAAAAAAAAAAACAAAAAAACAACCACTTTGTATTACTATTTCATAGAAAAAGGTGGGAAGAACATAATCTCAGAATAAAGTTACAGTCCTTTAAATTAAAATTTTAATCTCTGAAAATGTTCTTAACTCAATGAAGGGTATCTTCAGAAACCTGTAATAAACGTCAGACTTAATGGTGAAGCAATAAAAGCATTCCAAGTCATGGATGCCATCTATTGTCATTAATATTCCCCCTTAACGCTGGAGATCCCATTTATTTCTAAATAAATAAGAATGCAGTTAGAAGAGACAGAATTGTCATTATTTGCAGATAATATGATTATCTACGTTAGGGGTGGGCAGCCTTTTTCTGTAAAGGGCCAGATGGTAGGTGTTTTAGGCTGTGCAGACCATAGGATCTCTGTCACCACTACTTGACTTTGCCTTTCTAGCATGAAAGCAGCCATAGACAATATATAAACTGGCTGTGACTGTTCCAATAAAACTTTGCTTATAGAAAGAGGCAGCAGGCCCGATTTGGCCTGAGGTTCATAGTTTGCCACCCTGGCCTACATAGAATCAACTAATGAAAGAGTTCTGTTAAATAGCCAGTCAGGTTCAACATACAAAATCAGTAGCTTTCCTCTGTATGCTAGCAGTAACCAATTAAAACAATGTAATCAGAAGAAAAGATTCCTTTTCCAACAAAAAGTATTGCCCCTCAAAATAAGAGAAACTCTAACCAAGAATAAATGTAATAAGTAGGTAAAGCTTTTTTGAAGAAAAATTTTAAACTTTGCTAAAAGCTATTAAAGCAGGTCTGGATAAATGAAGAGGTAATATGTATACCATTTTGAAGGGAAACATTTGGTATTGTTAAAAATACGATTCTTTCCCAATATGTAATTTGTAAATTCGTTCTAATCCCAGTCAAAATCTCAATAGGATTTAATGTAGAAGGATAAATATCAAAGATAACTTTTTAAAAGAACAGGAAGGCTAGAGTTCCCCTGTCAGCTATCAATATATATTTCAAAATAATAATAGGGGCCGACACAGGGGTGTAGTGGTTGAGTTCACATGCTTAACTTCGGTGGCCTGGGGTTCGCAGGTTCGGATCCCAGGCGTGGACCTACACACTGCTCATAGAGCCATGCTATAGCAGCATCCCACATATAAAACAGAGGAAGATTGGCAGCAGATGTTAACTCAGGGCCAATCTTCCTCACCAAAAAATAAACAAACAAACAAACACATAAATACCTCCAGGGAGCCTTGATCTCCCCTGGGTGGTTAAAAAACAGTATCAACAAAAAGACCAACAACAATAATAGAGGCAGGAGCAGAAGACTATATCAGTGAAACATAATATATCCTTGTTTATATGATAAATGAGAGGACATTAAAATACCAGCTTCAGTATTTGATAAACAGCCCCATCTTAACCATGACTATCCCCTTTTAAATTTCTATTCACAGTAATACTTTAGACTCAGTTCTATAGTTTTTGAATTCTTTTCTCCTAATTTAAGGCTATCATTTTAATCTCTTTGATTAAGGAGGGGCACACGTCTAGAAGTTCTAGGCAGGTAACATAGATGAGTGAAGTGGGTTGAATGTGAGGAAAAACCTATTTAAAGGGGCAGCACTACTCAGCTCTAGCCTATGGCCATAAGGAAATATGAGTCCAGTGTCTCATGTGTGAAGCTAAAAAAAAAATGTATGAAGCTAAATCACGTTTTAAAAAATGTATTGCTAGGCAGACAAAAACACATCTAATGACTAAATTTGAGCCATGGGCAACCTGTTAGAGACCTCTGCAATAAGGCATTTCCTTTATTCCTTTAATCCCTTTAAGGAGCTGCTCAATTTCAATAAAGGTTGATATGGGCTGGACTCACAGCCATGAGTTGAGAGAGAGGACTGAAGAGGAAAACTACTGCTTTCAGATGGGTTGTAAAGCTCTTTCTTTCCAAATAATTACCTGGTTATCACAGTTCCTTTTTACTAAATTTCAGTTTGTCCTTCCCTCACTGGTTTGAAATTCTGTAGGCTGAGAACCTGAGGATTTTGTTTTAGACGTACTAGTTATTATTGTAATGAAAATCTGTCTATGACAGGGAGGGCCATAAATGAAAGTAAACCAACCTGATGATATTTGCTTGCCACTTGTGTCCTAGAGATCTCAGCTAAGGGACAAAAATGTCAATTTATCTGAATGTGTACATCATTGTGGGCACAGAATAGTTGAAACTTCAGTTTGAAGCACAGGGAAAATGTCTTTATGAATGTCAGAGTTGAGTTACCACTTGGAAAACTGTGGACTACTCTGCCACCAGCAATGACTTCCATAAGTTTTACACGCACATGTTATATTTAGATTTAGAATTCCTCTAAGAACTGAAGGTTTGCTTGTATTGTGTCAGGATTGTTTGAGTGTAGGTATATCTTTGATGTGGGTGAAACTTTCCTAAGGCCTGTCGCCATCCCAAACCTTCATAAAAGGCAGTCATTTTTTCTTTTAAATTATCATCTTTAATTGAATTGAAAAGTGAATTTATGTCAGTTATCATCAGAGCTTAATGTGGGTTCTGTTTGTTTTATTTATTTTTTGACTGTGAGTATAGAGAAAATTGTATATATGACCTTTGTTGGGAAAAAATAAAGATTTGGGGGGAAATAATGAGCTTTATATTCTGAAATAAACCCAACATAAGAAGGGTTTCATGGCTACTTGTTGGTTATTGAAGAAAGTTTTGAAACCATTTGGAAGTTTGGGTTTTGGTAGTTTTCTCACTTTCTGACTAAACTGTCAGACCTGCCTTTCTTCTGTCTTTATATACTCTCTCTCGGAGACTTACCTATTCGTGGATTTAACTGTTACTCTTGTACTAATAACTGCTATATCTGTTTCTCTAGATTTTTGACCATGTCTTCAACTGCTTTCTGGGAATTACTGCTTCATTGTTAAGGACGATATTCAGCTTTGAATGTCTAAAGCAGTAATACACCTTACGCTTGTATAAAGTCCTATTCCTACAATTTGTGTGAAAGTATAAGTTAAAAATTGTTATACCAGTGTTATTGAAAATTCAAAGTAACGAACTGTGCAGGTAAGCAGATTGGCTTTTGTTATTCCTTTTTACAAGATGAGAAAACTGAAGCCCAGAACAGTTAAGAAATTGCCCAAAATAAAATGACAGTTTAGTAAAAGAGCTGAGACTAGAACTGAGATTTTTCTGACTCATAGTCCTTTGTTATTTCTATTCTACCACATATCCTCCTAAACATTAACGTACAGTTTTTCATCTTATAATGGCCCCTTAGTAGTTTTAAATTCTTGTCCCTTCATTTCTTAGTCACTTAGCAGGGGCTGATTCTTTGCTGTTTCTTCCTCCTTTTCTCTCTGCTTTTTAGTTTCCCATTATCATCTTGATTTGGTGTATTTATATGATTATAACAGCCTGCTAACTAGTTTCTCAGTTTCTGATATCTTTTTCATCCACTTTAGGCCACATACACATTGATGTCCAGAGATATAATGGTTTAAGACCATAGGCTCTGGAACCAATGTACATGGGTTTGGATCCTGGTTCTGCCACTTCCCAGCTCTATAACTTTAGGCAATTTAAATTAGCCTCAGTTTTCTTATCTATATAATGGAGCAATAATAGTACCTACCTGAGAGAGTGTGGGAACTAATGAGTTAATAATACATATAAAGAACTTAGAACAGTGATTGGCATATAATAAACACTTAATAAATGTTTGCTGCTGCTCTGATGATGATGATGATTACTCCTACTATTATTGACAAATTAATTTTACCAAGTCACTACTCTGATCATTCTTTAAAATATATTTTTATATTACTTTATGATTTAATAAATTCCTTTCCATCTTTGTTATTTTCTTTGATTTTCAAACCAACTCTATAATATAGAGGCAAAGATTATCTTCATTTTACAAATAAGGATACTGATAATAAGTTGTATAAAACTAACTTAAGATAGGAAAGAGAACATAAAAAAATAAGAAAGAATGAGATCGGGTCACTCAGTAGCCTTCAGTGAGTTTTTTTACCTTACAGTACTGTTATCCAAGCTCCTTGGGAAGGCACTTAAAGCCCTCTACAATCAAATCCCGACCTTCCTTCCCCTTCTTATCACCAGCTCTCCCATGTCCCAGTAATGAGCCATTGCTCTAGCCAAACTCTCTTACTGTATGTCTTAATATAAGTGTTTGTGAAGTTTTTGTCCTGGAATAGCTCTTCTTTGTTGAGAAGCAATGGAGCTTAGAAGTTAAGAACCCAAGCTTTGGAATCAGATTTCTTAGGTTCAAATCCTGGATCTACCACTTGTTAAACTAGTTATTTAATTGTTCTGTGCTTCCATTTTCTCACCTGTAAAATGAGAATAATAGTACAGCTTTTATAGTAGAGTATCTTAGGGTTATTGTGAGGATTAAACGAGCTAATATCTGTAAAGCGGTTATAAGAGTGTCAGGAACATAAACGTGCTCCAGAAATTAATGAGCTGAGTATGTATCTCAAGAAGTTCAAAAAAGAAGAGCAAAATAAGCCAAAGAAAGGAAGGAAGGGTATAATAAAATGAGAAATTAGTGAAATAAAAAACCCAAGCATACAGTGAGATACCTAGAATAGTCAAATTCGTAGAGAAAGTAGAATGGTGGTTGCCAGGGACTGGAAGAAGCGGGGAATGAGGAGTTATTGTTTAGTGGGTATAGAGTTTCAGTTTGGCAAGATGAAAAGAGTTCTGGATGATGGTGATGGTTGCACAACAATATAAATGTACTTAATACCACTGAACTGTACACTTAACAATGGTTATGTTGGTAAATTTGTTACTTGTATTTTACCACAATAAAATAAAATTGAAGGAAAAAACATAACCATAAGACCAAACAAACATACAATAGAAGCGTTTAACAAAGGAAGCATAGATTCTTTGAGAAGGTGATAAAACTGATAAACTTTAGATGAGATTGATCAAGAAAAGAGAGAAGGCATAAATAAACAATATTAGGAATGTAAAAGGTGGACACAATCACAAATGTTGCAGACCGTAAAAGGAGGATAATATGAACAGCTTTAGGCCAATACATTTGAAAATTTAGACAAAATGGTTAAGTTCTTCAAAGAAATACAAGTTGTAAAAGTGGCTCAGAGAAAAAAAATTGAGGACGTAAGTTATAATCCTATAACTATTGTGAATGAATTCAGTCAGTAGTCAGAAATCTTCCCATAAGAACATCCTCCTTTTTCACAATGGATTTGCCACCAGAACACAGGTGTCATGAAAACTACTACTAAAGCTAAGCCAGAATGATAAAGGAAAAGACTCATACCAATATTGTCATCATTGGACACAAGTCCACTACGACTGGCCATCTGATCTGGAAATGTGATGGGATCG
The DNA here is from genome assembly GCF_041296235.1 of Equus asinus. Taxonomy (NCBI): domain Eukaryota; kingdom Metazoa; phylum Chordata; class Mammalia; order Perissodactyla; family Equidae; genus Equus; species Equus asinus. Next base: position 13,009,126 of record NC_091814.1, read on the forward strand.
ACAAAAGAACCATCAGAAAATTTGAAAAGGAGGCTGCTGAGATGGGAAAGGGCATGTATGTCTGGATCTTAGATAAACTGAAAGCTGAATGTGAGCATGGTATCACCATTGATATCTCCCTGTGTAAATTGAAGACCAGCAAGTATTATGTGACTGTCAGTCATACCCCAGGGCACAGAGACTTTTATCAAAATCGTGATTATAGGCACATCTCAGGCTGACTGTGCTGTCCTGATTATTGCTGCTGGTGTTGGTGAATTTGAAGACAGTATCTCCAAGAATGGGCATGACATTCTGACTTACACACTGGGTATGAAACAATGATTTGTTGATGTTAATAAAATGGATTCTGTGGGACCACCCTACAACCAGAAGAGATACAAGGAAATCGTTAAGGAAGTTAGCCCCTACCTTAAGAAAATTGGTGGGGCCGACCTGGTGGTGCAGCGGTTAAGTGCGCATGTTCTGCTTCAGTGGCCTGGGGTTCGCCGGTTCAGATCCTGGGTGCGGACATGGCACCACTTGGCAAGCCATGCTGTGGCAGGCGTCCCACATATCAAGTAGAGGAAAATGAGTGTGGATGTTAGCTTAGGGCCAATCTTCCTCAGCAAAAAGAAGAGGATTGGCAGCAGTTAGTTCAGGGCTAATCTTCCTCAAAAAAAAAAGGGGGGGGGGCTGGCTCTGTGGCCAAGTGGTTAAGTTCGCGTGCTCCGCGGCAGGCGGCCCAGTGTTTCATTGGTTCGCATTCTGGGCGCGGACATGGCACTGCTCATCAAACCACGTGAGGCAGCGTCCCACATGCCACAACTAGAAGGACCCACAACGAAGAATATACAACTATGTACCGGGGGGCTTTGGGGAGAAAAAGGAAAAATAAAATCTAAAAAAAAAGGAAAATTGGCGACAATCCTGAGATAGTAGCATTTGTGCTAATGTCTGGTTGGAATGGTGAAAACATGCTTAGCCAAGTGTTAACCCGCCTTGGTTCAAGAGAGAGAAGGTCACCTGTGAAGTTGGCAGTGCCAGTGGAACCATGCTGCTTGAAGATCTGGATTGCATTCTGTCACCGTCTTGTCCACCTCACAAGTCCTTTTGTCTGCCACTGCAGGATGTCTCCTAAATTGGTGGTATTGGTACTGTCCCTGTTGACCAAGTAGAGACTGGTATTTTCAAACCTAGCGTGATGGTCACCTTTGCTCTGATCAGTGTTACAACTACAGTCTCTTGAAGTGCACCCATGAAGCTTTGAGTGAAGCTCTTCGTGGGGACAATGTGGCCATCAGTGTCAAGGGTGTGTCTGTCAAAGATGCTTATCGTGCATAGTTCAGGTGACTATCCTGAATCATACAGGCCAATCAGTACTGGCTATGCACTTCTTCTAGATTGCCACACAGCTCACATTGCTTGCAAGTTTGCTGAGCTAAAGAAGAAGATTGATCACCATTCTAGTAAGAAGCCGAAAGATGGCCCCAAACTCTTGAAATCATTAATATTATTCTTGGCAAGCCTGTGTATGTTGAGAGCTTCTTTGCTGTTCGTGATATGAGACAGATCCTTGCTATGGGTGTTATCAAAGTAGTGGACAAGAGGGCTGCTGGAGCTGGCGAAGTCGCCAAGTCTGCCCAGAAAACTCAGAAGGCAGAGTGAATATTATCTCTATTCCTGTCACCCCAGTCTTAATCATTGGTGGAAAAACTGTCTCAGAGCTATTTGTCTCAATTGGCCATTTAAGTTGGATAGTAAAAGACTGATTAAGGACTCTAAAAAGTAAAGTCCATTAAATTAATATTATTACATATGTGATAAATGCTAAAAGACAATACGGAAAAAAGGGACTAGTTTATGATAACAGTACATGGTAAAACCTTGAGAAGGAAAAGAAAATGTTTTGTGGACCATTTGTTGCGAGGGGAGGGGCAGTTTTGATTTGTTAGTTTTCAAAATCAGTACTTTTTAATGGAAACGACTTGACCAAAAGTCTGTCACACAATTTTGAGACCCATTAAAACAAAGTTTAATGAGGAAAAAAAAAAAGAACGTCCCTGACCTCCATTCTTCACCAGCAGGTTCACCAAATATTGAAGGAAGAAATAATTCTAGTCTTACACACACTCATTCAGAGGAAAAAAGAGAATATGCCTCAACTCATCTTAATAAGACTAACATAAGCTTGACACCGAAACTTGACTAGGAAGGAGAGTACAAGAAAAGAAAATTTATAGACTGATCTTATTCATGAATGTGGATGCAAAAAACAACCTAAGTCTAGCAGAACATAAAGAATATAATATATCATAACTATGTGGAGTTTATCCTGGGAATGGAAGCATGGTTTAATACTGGAAAATCATCTGTTTTACTATGCTTAAAAATTAAAAGAAAATCGTATGATCATCTTAAGAGGTACCCCAAAAGTGAGTAAAAATCCATTTCTTCTAAAACAAAACAGGAATAGAAAGGAACATCTTCAGTCTAGTAATGCATTATCTTCCCAAAATGAAAACCTATAGCAAACATGCTACCTAAGAGCAACAAAGCAAGGATAGTGCCCAGTATCAACAGTTGTGTTCAGCTTTGTAATGGAGTTCCTAGCCAGAGCAGTAAGGCAAAAAACAGAAAAGAAATAAAAGGTATAAATTAAAGGATTGGAAAAGGAAAATACCAAAATTGTCATTAGTTGCAGATGATATGATTGTATGCATAGAAAAGCAATCTGCAGGTAGATAATTGGCATTAAAAGAATTTAGCAAGGTTGCTGGACTCAAATCAATATGTTAAATTAATTTTGACTATGAGAAAAAAAGTAAGAAAATGAAAAACATTTAAATTCTTTATATTGGAAAAAAAACGCAGTTGATTCTTGTTATTCAAGTAATTATGTTCCATGAAGTTGCTGTTAACACTGAATGAGTGAATAGTGAATCATTGCTCCTGGGGGAAATACAGGGTTACGGTCTTGTAAGCCCCTGGCCATATTTTTGTCAACCAATCAATATGTAACCTTGTTTTATGTAAAGATACCTTATTTAGTATATATATTAATATATTGTTGATTCATTAATATTGAACTCACAGCTAACAGCATTATAACTAATGTCTGAACAAAGTTTATCTAATACATGTATTTTCTCTGTAAAGCACATTACAGTCTGCTTGTGCTTAGGAATACTAGACAGAACTTCAGTACTATGTTTGGGGGCCATTTTAAACAGCGAAATCATCAAGAAAAAGCACAAAAATGCAAAGAAATGTAGCACTAAATAGACTATGAAAAGGACACTTTTTTAGTATCATAGTTGAAACAACATGGCAGAGCATCACCTTGTTTGACCTTATCTAAAAACACACACATTGGCCAACTCAAATTTTTCACCAGTCTATACATGTCCAGGAATGATTGCAAGAGCACAACAAGTAGTGCTTTGGGTTTACAAATAAATTTTAGTGCAAGTGGGTGAATTTGTAAACACAGAACCCATGATAAATGAAGATTGACTGTACCTAGAAATCTTAACAAAAGATATGTAAGATCTCTATATAGAAAATTATAAAACGTAATTGAGAAACATTACGGAAAACCTAAATAAATATTTGTGGTAGGAAAGACAATATTTAACAGTGTCACTTCTTCCCAAATTGGTTTATAAATCTAATGCAATCTTAATTAAGATCTCAGTAGAGTTTTCTTCCCCCTAGTTTACACATTGACTGTGGATTTTATGTGAAAGTGCAGAGCGCTCCCTCCTTTTCCTCTCCCAAAAAGAAAAGGACAAGAAACTCTTGAAGAAGAACAAGGTGGGAATATTGGCTGTACCAGATTTCAAGCCTTCTTATACAGCTATGATAAATAAAGCAGTATGGACTTGGCCCTATAGAGATAGCCTGAGAAACCAGTGGAATGTAATAAAGTCTAGAAACAGACTAATGTATATGTATACTTGGTCTGTGTATCAAACTACTGGTAGTGTAAAAAGAATAACTTTTTCATAAATATTGCTGGGACAGTGGCTATTTATATAGGAAAAAACCAAATTAGATCCCATTCACACCATACACAAAAAATTAATTCCATGTTAAATACCTAAATGAGAAAGAACTATAAATCTTTTTGAAGACAATATAGGAGAATATCTCATGACCTTACCTCACAAGATTGATATATTCAGCTACATTAAAATGAAGACCTTCCATTTATCTAAAGATACCATAAAGAGTGAAAAGACAAGCCACAGAACAGGAGAAAATATTTGCAACGCAGTCACCAAAGTGTTCGTATCCAGCATATATAATATATACAATATAATAAGAACAAGACCAAAAAAAATTAGAAGATTTCACCTGGCACTTATCAGAAATTAAAACAGAAATTGTTTGGATATTTATTAATCACTTTTAAAACAATAAATGTAAATAAAATAATTTTTAGTGAGAAGAGTGGTGGTGTTTTGCATTCTTGTGGATCTCCTTAATATCTAGCTTAAAGGCAGACAGGTAAATTCTCTTGTATGCTTCTGCATTCAGTCTGTGGTGATAATACATGCCATATAGCCCTAGAACTGCTGAGATATAGTACTACATACTGTATAAGTCAAGTTCCAATCAAAAGAGAGAAACCACACACCAGTAATTTAAACAGGGAAAACTTAATATAACGAATTTTGTTAAGTAGGTAAAAAGTAGCTGACTACTAGAAGGAATAAAAGAACTCTAAGGTGTGATGGGATAGTATCTGCTGAAAGCAGCTACCACCTCTGGATCTGAGGGAAAAGTGAATAAGGAGCCCTCTCTCCTCCAAGCTGAGATTCAGACCCGAAGAAAGAGCAGATTGCTACACAAACATGCTACCTGCCACTGCAGTGGCTAAGAAACAGGCTGGAGAGAGAGCATTCATTGCTGAAGTGCAAGGGCAGCCCTCCGCTTACATGCTGATCCACTTCAGAACAGAACACCAAGAGAAGAATCCTTACTGCCTCTTCCAGCATCTCATTGTCACTCTAGGGCCCTCTATTGGCAGAGTCTAACGCTGAGCAAAGGAGAAATGGAGTTTGCACAGTCTGACTCCAGTAAGAGGAGGAAGGGTGGGTTTAGAGCTGAAAAGTAATAAATTAATAACTGGCACACATACCTACCAGATAAGGCATAAACTCTAAAGTCCACCAATACCAGCATTAGTAAGATTGTGGCACAGTGGGAGCTCTCACATTCTGTTGGTTTGCGGCTTGCTTGGTATAAAACAACCTCCTTTTAAAAACTGTTATATACACCCTGTGATCTTGGAATTCCACCCCTAGGCTTTTACACCTGAGAAACTTTTGCATATGTGCAATAGGATCAGTAGAAGTTAATTTTTATAGCAGCATTGTTCATGATAATAATTTGGAAACAAGCCAGATGTTTTTCTGCAATAAAATGAATGACTTGTGGCATGTTGCAATACCAGACAGCAAAGAAAATTAATGACTTTCTGTTACATGCAGCAACATAGATAAATCTCACAAAATATTGATTGAAAGTACAAAGGAATATTTATATGTGATATGATTCCATTTATGTGAAGTTCACGTTTGGCAAAAATAAACCATTTATGCATACCTAGATGTTAAAACTTTAAAGAAAAGTAAGGAAATAATAACCACAAAGGTTTACCATCTCAGGTGGTTGGAAGGGATTATCATCTTGAAGGGGCCCACTCAGGTCTTCTGGGGAGCCAGCAATGTTCTATTTCTTGGCCTGGGCTGTGATTACATGGGTATTCACTTTTTAATTTTTTGTTGAATAATTTTATGTATATGTATGTTTTATGTGACTTTTCTGTCATGGATATCTCATAATTTCACGAAATGTCACCACGTAAATAGATGGAAATAGAGCTCAAAAACAGACTTATTTAGACTGAACATGATTTTCAAATTACAATACTGAGTAATGAGTTGAGGTAGTTGGTTCCTTTTGAAAGTTGAATTGGCAGCCTAGAAGAATAAGTTGTGTAATAAACCATAGAGCAGTACCATATTCCCAATTAGATGATAAGCTCTGTAAGGTTTTGGTCACTCCATGCCTCCACCTTCCTTAAAGATTCGGTATCTTCGGGCCCGGCCCCGTGGCCAAGTGGTTAAGTTCGCGCGCTCTGCTTTGGCAGCCCAGGATTTCACCAGTTCGAATCCTGGGCGCGGACATGGCATCACTCATCAGGCCATGTTGAGGCGATGTCCCACATGCCACAACTAGAAGGACCCACAACTGAAATATACAACTATGTACCAGGGGGTTTTGGGAGAAAAAGGAAAAAATAAAAGAAAAAGATTTGGTATCTTCAAGAAATTTTCTCTTCGTGTCTTCTGCTTCCCAATCTGGATTAAAGAATTCTTTCTCTTTACTACCATTATACCTTATCTCTTCTTCTATTATGGCACCTAACATACTGCGTTGTAATTGGTACAAGTGCCTTTTGTCACATTTCTATCCCCCAGACTTTGAGCTTCTGTTCCCAGCACAATGCCTGGCACTTCATAGGTGATTAGTAAATGCTTCTAAAATGGATTATGGATGGATGGATGGAAATAGCATGGAGTGCTGTAAATCGGTGTTTCTTACAGGCCTCAGTATTCCTAGGTGGATCGATGGATGTAGTTTAAAGGATCTGAGAATTAGCTATGAGAAATAAAATTTAAATTTTTAATTTATAATAATTCAAAAGTAATTGTAAGCATATTCAGAATCATCTGTATCATTGCCTTGTAACAGTTCTGTGACTTATTTTCAGTGGCTATGTTAACATGTATTTGTGATTGTATTTTTGCTTAAGATAATATTACTTTATCAGAGGCTAATGAGGAAAGGTTAAAGGTGACTTTAATATATAAATGATTGTTTGCATCACTTGAAGGCACTAATAATTTCACCATACATTATGAAAAAGATTTTCATGATATTTCAAATGAAGAAAATGGTGAAATAATTGAATGATAATGGTGTAGGCTTGATAAATTTAAGACTGTATATATTCAGTGTGTATATTCAGTATCATGTTCACATTGCAGTTTGTAATTAGTTTCAACAGTGTGCATGGTATTTGCTTTATTTGTATTTAATTTGTAAATTCCAATTTATAGTTGTTGAAGAACTATTAAATGTAATCAATGGAATAATGAGGGGTAAAAAGATATATGGAGATTTTGTGATCCATAGGAAATCCAAGAGAATTTACAGACTAAAAAGGATTTAGCAAGGTTACTGGATACAAATTAACATAGGAATCAATAGCATTTCAATATATCGGAAATAACTGATTAAAAACCATAGTAGATAAAAAGATATTATTAACAGTAACAACAAAAGCTCTGTAAGTTACCTAGAATAAAAGTGTGTTAAGACCTTTATGGAGAAAATTATAAACTGTTAGAAAAAGACAAAAATCAGCATGTAAATACAGTACACTTTAATCAAAATCCCAATAAGACATTTTAAGTAACTTGTTATACTGATTCCGAAATTCATATAGAAGAGTCAGTGTCTAGCAGTAGCCAAGTCTGTTTATAAAAAGCAAGTGGGGGGCTGGCCCAGTGATGTAGTGGTTAGGTTTGTGTGCTCTGCTTCAGCAGCCTGGGGTTCACAGGTTCACATCCCGGGCATGGACCTAGCCCTACTCATCAAGCCATGCTTTGGCAGCATCCCACATAAAATAGAGGAAGATTGGCACAGATGTTAGCTCAGCAGCAGTCTTCCTCAAGTAAAAATAGGAAGATTGGCAACGGATGTTAGCTCAGGGCCAATCTTCCTCACACAAAAAAAGCAAGTAGGGCTTAATCTATGAAATATCAAGATTTATTATTTGTCTTTAGTAATTAGTGTGATATTACAAGGATAAGACAGATTTAAGGAACAAAACAGAGCCTAGAAATGGACCCATACATATATGGGCCCTTTGTAAATGGTAGACGTTGCATTACAAATCACTGGGAGAAAGGTGAACTCTTCAGTAAGTGATTCTGGGACATAGGCTTTCCCTGTGGAAAAAATAAAATTAAATGTTAAATGTTTTTCTACGCCATACACAAAAATATATTCCAAATTAATTACCTTGATGTGTAAAGCAAAACTTTTAAATGTTAGAAGAAAATATGTATGTTTTTATGACTATAGGGGTTAAAAAGCTCTTGAGACACAAAGAACAGATAACAAAGAAAAGTATTTATGAATTTATTACATCAAAGTTAAACTACTACATTATAGAAGACACAATAAAATTAAAGACATCTGACACACTAGGAAAGATATTTGTTGTAGGCAAATAAAAAAGTTAAGTTGTATAAATGGGGATTATTTTAGGAAATACAGAGTAGCAAGGTTTTTTTTTTTTTAAGATTTTATTTTTCCTTTTTCTCCCCAAAGCCCCCCAGTACATAGTTGGTATATTTTTAGTTGTGGGTCCTTCTAGTTGTGGCATGTGGGATGCCGCCTCAGCATGGCTTGATGAGCAGTGCCATGTCCATGCCCAGAATTCAAACTGGCGAAACCCTGGGCTGCTGAAGCAGAGCGTGTGAACTTAACCACTCGGCCACGGGGCTGCCCCCCCAGAGTATCTAGTTTTTAGAGAGGAAATCTATCTCCATCTGTGTTCTGAGCTTCAAGGTTTTCTGATTAAGTATTGACTGTCTCCTCCTTGAGTTGACTCATTATTTAGCTTTCCGTTTAGTCGGTTAGCAAATATTTACTAAAGACCTCCAAGATATAACATGTTATTCTGATGGCATCCCAGAAATAAGATATTGATAAAGAAAAGATACTTGGGTACCCCTTCTTGTACTCTTCTTCAACTTTATACTTTGAAATAATTTGCTAACATCTTGCTGTTGTAAAGGCGGGGTAGGGGGTTGCTAGCAAAGGAAGCATCTATTAAACATCCTAGCAATTCTCCAAGGTCAGCCAATTTTTGTTACTTACAAGTCAAACAACAGAGTTGGTAATTAATTTGTTTTATGTTATGTGTGGTAATAATTGTATATTCTGTAGAAATTGAGATTGTGATCCGTAATGGCTAAAATGGAGGTCTAGAATAACAAGGTAAGTAAAATTGCTGTTTTGGATTTGATTTTTGTTTTCTTTTAGGAGAATTCCTAAAAGAATTTCCCCATCTAATGCTATTTTTACTATATTATACCCCCTAGTCTTATTTGTGTTTTCTTAGCAGTTGCTGTTTTTCTAGCATATTTTCCTTGAGGACTTTGGTAAATAGCTACTGGGACTTCATAATGAATAGTTTGGTTTAAAAATGAGAAAATTCAATTGTCATTCATTCAATTAGTATGTAGTAAGCACCTTGTAGGTGCTGAAAAAACAAATAAGTTACAGTTTTTGCCATGAAGAAGCTCTCTAGTCTGGTTAAAAAAACAGACATTTACAGATTATGAGAACAGCTGGCTGAGTGGCCAACCAGCTATTCCAAAGGGTCCTTTTATTTTTTTTGAGGAAGGTTAGCCCTGAGCTAACATCTGCTGCCAGTCCTCCTCTTTTTGCTGAGGAAGACTGGCCCTGAGCTAACATCCGTGCCCATCTTCCTCTACTTTCTCTGTGGGACACCTGCCACAGCATGGTTTGCCAAGCAGTGCCATATCCGCACCCAGGATCCGAACCAGTGAACCCCGGGCTGCTGAAGCAGAACATGCGCACTTAACTGCTACGCCACCAGCCTGGCCCCCCAAAGAGTCCTTTTTTTATAAAACAGTTACATTCTTGACAGAATATAAGCTGAACCAGCAACAGCGGACATATTAGAATGGCAGAGCTGACATTGACCTGTATGCCTGTATCAGAACCATGTGATCTAGGCACTAAGACTGAGACTCTGGAGACGGGATAAAGTGGTCTGGAGTCATAAGCTCCCCTTGCTTCCAGTATGGATTGTCTCTCTAGGAACATATTTCCTACTTAGACCACTAGGAATCCCATAGATTAAGATTGAAGAAATATGTGCTCACAAAGATCACCAGCCACACTGGGAAACAAACCACCATGAATGATAATCAGCAGATTTAGATCCCCCCACAGTGAGCCTCAGATATTAGAATTATCAGACAGAATATATAGAACAACTGTGTAAGAAATATTAAAGATTAAATAGAATAAGATGAACAATGGATAAGATATTTGGACACGTTTCAAAAGAACCAATAGGTATTGTAGAGAGGAAAAAGAGATTAAGCTAGAAAATAGTTCTGAAGAAAGTAGAATGCAGCAATAGAGAGGAACGAGGTGGGAAAGTGAAGATTAGAATGAGAGCCGTAACTAACATCAAGTTGGAATTGAGGAAGAGAGAACTTCTGAGTTCTTTTGAAGAGGTAATGACTGAGACCTCTCTGAAAGTGATGAAAAACATGAATTTGCAGATACAGGAATTACAACACATACTAATAATAAGCAGGATAAATAAGAAATTCACACCTAGTCATTCAGATGAAATTACAAAACAAAAGATTTTGAAAGCAGCCAAAGGGTTCATACCTGCTAGGATAACTGTAATTTGTAAACAAAACAAAACGAGAAGATAACAGGTGTTAGAGAGGATGGGGAAAAACTTCTACATTTCTGGTAGGAATGTAAAATGGTGCAGCTGGTGTGGAAAACAGTTAGGTGGTTCCTCAAAAAGTAAAACATAGAATTACGCTATGATCCAGCAATTCTACTTCTGGGTATATACCCAAAAGAAACAAGAGCGGGAACTTGAATGGATATTTGTACACTTGTTCATAGCAGCATTATTTACAATAGCCAAAAGAGGGAAGCAACCCTGGTGTCAATTTTCAGGTGAACGGATAATCAAAATGTGGTATATACGTAAAATATATAAAAAGGAAAGAAATCTGACACATGCTGCAACATAAACCTTGAAGATGTTATGCTAAGTGAAGTACAGCAGTCACCAAAGGACAAGTACTGTATGATTCCACTCCTGTGAAGTAACTACAGTAGTCAAATTCACAGAGACAGAAAGTGGAATGGTGGTTGTAGGGGGAATGGGGAGATAATGTTTAATGGCTATAGAGTTTCGGTTTTGCAAGAGTTGTGGAGATCAATTGCACAGCAAGGTGAATGTACTTAACACTACTGAACTGTGCACTTAAAATGGTTAAGATGGTAAAGTTTATGTGTATTTTGCTACAATTTCTTTTAAAAGGAATGAAGTTCTGGTATATGCTGCAATGTGAATGAACCTTGAAAACTTTATGCTGAAATAAGCCAGACACAAAAGGACAAATATTGTATGATTCCACTTATATAAAATATCTACAATTAGACAAATCTGTACAGAAAGAAAGTAGATTAGAAGTTCTCAGGAGCTGGATAGAAAAGGGTAAAGGGAAATTAATTAACAGGTATAGAGTATCTGTTTAGGATAATGAAAAATTTTAGAAATAGATGGTGGTGGTTTTACAACATTGTGAATATAATGAGTTCTGTATTTTAAAAAATGGTTGAAATGGCAAATTTTATATTATTTTACCACAATTTTTTAAAAAGGAAACAAAAAACAAGGAGGCCAAAGAGAAAGGACAGAAAGATCACATACACAAGGACTACGATTAGACTGACAACATACTTCTTGATAGCAACAGTGGAAGCTAGAATGCAGTTATGAAAAATATTTTTATAGCATTCATAGGACATAGATTTTTTGTCAACATAGATTTGCATACAAAGCAAAACTGCTTTCAAGACCCAGACAAACCATATAAAGATATCTCCAGAGAAACAAAAACTGAGATAAATTTATCATTAAGAAACTTCTGAATCAGTTTTACTCTGAAAAGTTAGCAATAAGAAGGATGGTGAGTCATACTAGCAGTAAAATTTATGAAATATCTATAAGAATAGCCTTAATAAGAAATATGTGAGACCTGTATGAATAAATTGTAGTTGGGAATGTTGAATATAAATTCATAAGTATTAATGTTTTGCTGCAATAATGAATAATGTATTAATAATTCATAGGTGTTAATAGAAAGATAATACTTTGTCTAAATTAATATACGAGCCTAATATAATTTAAATTAAAAATGCCAAGATTCCCCCCTTTTGAAACTTAACAATACTCTAAATTTACTCTGGAAAAATATGCAAGTGAGAATATAACTAAGAAATATTTTGAGGGGGCTGGCCCCGTGGTCGAATGGTTAAGTTCACGCGCTCCACTCCAGCAGCCCAGGGTTTCACTGTTTCGAATTCTGGGCGCCGACATGGCACCGCTCATCAGGCCATGCTGAGGTGGCATCCCACATGCCACAACTAGAAGGACCCACAACTGAAAATATACAGCTGTGTACCGGAGGGCTTTGGGGAGAAAAAGGAAAAATAAAATCTTTAAGAAATATATATATATTTTGAAATATAATTGTCATGAGAGAAGATACGCCACAGTTTGGGAGATAATACAATATAATGTAAAAATGGATCAATGGAACTGAATTTGCAGCCTAGAAAAAGATTAATAATTAAATGTATGCTAAAGGAAGCACAGTAAATCAATGAGGAAAAAAGAAATTATAATATTGGAACAATTAATAGGAAATATATTTAGAGCTCGACTTTACATCCTGTATCCCAGTAGATTTTATTTTATTTTATTTTATTTTATTTTATTTTTATTAAAGATTGGCACCTGAGCTAACAACTGTTGCCAATCTTCATTTTTTTTTTTCCTGCTTTTTGGTTTGGATCCCAGGCATGGACCTATATACCGCTCATCAAGCCATGCTGTGGTGGTGTCTCACATACAAAAGCTAGAGGAAAATTGGCATAGATGTTAGCTCAGGGCCAATCTTCCTCATCAAAAACAGAGAGAAAAAATGTTACAATTTTAAAAATCTTTGGTAGGAAAATTTTCTGCACTTAAAAAGTGGCAATTGGGACCGGCTCTGTGGCCGAGTGGTTAAGTTCGCGTGCTCCGCTGTGGCGGCCCAGGGTTCGGATCCTGGTCGTGGACATGGCACCGCTCGTCAGGCCATGTTGAGGTGGTGTCCCACATCCCACAACTAGAAGGACCTGCAACTAAGATATACAACTGTGTACAGCGGGGGTTTGGGGAGATAAAGCAGAAAAAAAAAAAAAAGATTGGCAACAGTTGTTAGCCCAGGTGCCAATCTTTAAAAAAAAAAAAAGTGGTGGCAATAGAGAGTGCTTTTTACTTTAACAAGGCTACATTTTAAAATTCTATGTTTTAAAATGTAACTTAAACATTAAAGTGCAAAATGAGGAAAGATAATTGTAATGTGGGCAAAATAATATTTTTATATGTAAAACTTATTTAATCATTAGAAAAACACTAAAATACTAGTGAGCAGATAGGCACAGTTCACAAGAGAATAGACCACCTCAATCTGTTGATGAATTTTAGTATTATTAAAGGTGGGATAGCCTTAATCTTAGTATGATTAAAGGTGGGATAACCAGACATTGTATATGTCCTGATGGGATGCAGTATAAGCATATAGCATCATTTATTAAATATTTTTTCCAAAAAATTTCAACGTGGATGTAATCCAACTAATTTTCATCTAGAGGAACTTCAAGAATTGGCAGAACAAGTTAAATGACTAAAGAAAGCAAATAAAGCTAGAATATAAGACATTCTTCTGGACAGCTGACCCCTTGACTGCAACAAGTCAATGAATGGCATGGAACAAATACTGAGAACAATTTAATCTAATTACTCTAAATTAAAAGAGACTTAAGCACCCTAACCAAATGTAGCATGTTGACCTTTGGATTCCAATTCAAACACACTAACAGTAAAATGACGTTGAAACATTCAGGGAAATTTGATTATGGAATGAATGTAGACAATGTCAGAGAATTACTGTTAATTTTATCAGGCATGGTAGTAGTACTATAGCTATACAGCAAAATATTAGAATTTTTTTAGAGTGGGGTAAAATGACACAATAGCTGAAATTTGCTTTAAAATACTTCAGCAAAAAAGAAAAAGATAGATGGAGAAAATATGGCAAAATCTTGATGATTTTTTGGATCTGGGTGATTCTACTTTGAAGTATATTTGAAAATTTTGAGTAAATATTTTTAGAGAAAGGGAAATGGTTAAATTGAGATTACAAATACAAACAAATGAGACTAACCATTGCTGCAGAAGTATGGTGAACGGTAAACTTCATTATTAGTGGTACAAGTATAAATTGGTACAACCCTATTAGAAAGCATTTTGGCATTATTAAGGAGAAAAAGAGGCTTTGACCAAAAGATACTTATTGCAGCATTAATTATAGTAACAGAAGTCCAGAAACAACTTAAGTATCCAATGGTAGGCAGGTGGTAAATTTTGGAGCAGTTACATAGGGAGTATTGTGTAGTCATTAAAAGTAATGCTTATAAAGAGTTGATTAGAACATTGGGAAGTGCTTGTTTTGCTAAATGAATAGAATAGAGTACAATTATGTGCACACACACGTATAAAATTGATTTCAAATACAATACTGCATCCATGGGGAAAAAAAATACTAGAAGATAATGCTGAAATTGGTATACTGTGAATCTCCATTTGGTGGAAATGAGTGGAATTTTCTTTATACTTTTCTATAATTTTTTCAGTGTTACGTATACATACATTTATAGTATTTATAATATGTAATATATTTATATATTCTAGTGTCTGTAATATATGATAGTCATAAGTGCTATATATACTAGGATATACACTATAAATACAAGTACTATTATATAAATGGTATATATACTATTATATGTAAGTGTATATGTATTTCTTTGATAATAAGAGGAAAGATGTCAGCATAAAAAGCCTAAGAAAAGAAACAAGAATAGAGTCTGTCCATTCTGGTTAATAAATCTCTAGAAAATAAAATTTTCTAGACGCTTAGTACAGTTTTCTCTGTTTCCTGTGCATGTTGTTATTAGGCCATAAAAAGTCCTTTGTGAACTGTGATGTTATGGATTCATGGACTCTCCTGTTTGAAAGGGGCCATAAAGTTGACATAGTTCAGTTTCTTCAGTCTTCTTAAGAGTTGATGGATTTGCTTAGAGAAAGGATAAGTTCCTGTTTTGTTTTTTGTTTTTTCCCTGTTTTTGTCTTTTGACAGATCTGTTAAGAATGTTAGAGGGCCGAGTGGTTAAGTTCACGTGCTCCACTTCAGCGGCCCGGGGTTTCGCTGGTTCGGATCCTGAGCACGGACATGGCACCGCTCATCAGGCCATGCTGAGGCGGCATCCCACATGCCACAACTAGAAGGACTCACAACTAAAATATACAACTATGTACTGGGGTGATTTGGGGAGAAAAAAAAAGATTGGCAACAGTTGTTAGCTCAGGTGCCAATCTTTAAAAATAAATTTAAAAAAAAGAATGTTAGAATGTTCTCAGTTCTTTGACAGATTGATTAGAATGAAATTTCATTCTCTATAACTGTATGCCTTTGTCTTTATTTTGCCTCCTGGGATCACACAAAACCAGTTTGATCCCTCTTCTTTACAACAGTTAATGTCCTCCCTGCACTGTTTTTTGTTTCTTCTACAATTCCACATAAAATATAATTTTAATTTTTGCTTCCTGGTAATTATTTGTCAAGCACTTCTACTGCAATCATTTTCCTCCTTAAGTAAGATGACCAGCCTGACGCAGAAGCCCATCTGTGAAGCAAACAAAGTAAAGTGATACTCCTCACCTCCCTCATTTTGATGTGTATTCTTATAGTATTAGGTGATAACTTTTTGGAAAACATGTCATAGTATGTGATTGACTCGTGATTATTTTCGACCAAACCTTTAAGAAGAAGAAAACCGCACAGCATTGCTAAGCCTTTGTCTTCTCATTTACACTAGTGCAATTGGCTGTTTGGACCAGCTTTTCCCTTATTAGATATCATCTTCCTAGATTCAGCCTATGTTTTGGGATACCAGTTGTGTCAATGGGCACATCAGCTAGCCCTCTCAACTTCATATGCCTCTAAAAGTTCAGTATGTCATTCATAGCCTCATCTATGTCATTGATAAAAAGTGTTGAAAAGAGTGTTTAAGTAAGATTTTAGTCCTAGGCACTCTGAAAAAAAAAATGTTTTAAAATAAACATCAGAAAACATTTGGCAAATAATCTTGTTGACAACTTTACTTTCAGATTTCTAGTTTAAGATATAAGTTAACGTTTTTATGTCTGTCTCACTTTTCCTTTCTCCTCAGGGATCCATCTGTCTCTAAGTCTATAGAACGAATCTTTAAAATCTGGGAAGATAGAAATGTATACCCAGAAGAAATGATTATGGCATTAAGAGAAGCTTTGAGTAAGTATCTTTTCTATCCTAAAAGGAAAATTTGTGTCATTGTTCAGTCTTTAAAATTGTATGTGTTTTATAGATCTGGTCTTGTTGCTTAATAATGAAAAATAAAGTTTTGTATTTGGCCCTATTTATATAAAATTAAATGCTTACAAAGATCTGTTTGACTTAAAACTTAAGTAGAATTGTTTTGGGGAGGGTTGGATTTTATTTTTATTGACTAAAGAAAGTCAAGTATATTCAGTGGTGATGGCCATCTGATTATTTTCCTGCATTTGCTTTACTTTGAGTGTTTTAAGCTGTTCATTTTTGTGTTTAATAATTACTGTCCTGTCCTTTTACTGTTGGAGGATTGTTGGACAGGGTTCCAGTTTTTACTAAGATATTTGACATTAAGCATATATCGACATTCTTCTGTCTCTATTGTAGTTTAGATTTGCAGTAAGTTGTGTATCTGTTTTTTAAGTTGTTTAGTTTCTATATATTAGATGCGTGTAATTAAGTCATTGAATGGAGGCTGGTGATATTTGATACCGTGACCATTGTTTGACTAGAGCTTTACTTTAAAAATAATACCTTCTAAGAAGCTGTTAAATTCTTCATTTGAATGTGTTAACTGGTATTTTTAGCTTACTGCCCTATTCTCAAAATTAGTAATTTCATTGATTATAGAAATGATGTTTATTTGACAGCTTCTTAGATATGGTGGGTGTTTTAATTTTTTTTATAAAAATGAAAGAAAAGGAAAGAAAGAAACAACACAGTCTCGGACTGCCTTTTTTCATGCTACAACTTTGACACTGAAGTGGACAGACAGAACAGCTTCCCATAATGCCAGATTGCAAAAACTGAAATGTTTTCCAGGTACCACTTTCAAAACTCAGAAGCAGCTGAAAGAAAATCTGAACAAACAACCGAATAAGCAGTGGAAGAAATCACAAAGTAAGGAACAAAATCTCAACTAATATAAAATTACCTCCTCTTTTTGGAGCTGAAGAAAATGTAGACCATTTGACATCGTACCTGGCATAAACCATGGGCAAGCCTGTGTTTTCCAGGCCTGGGAGGCTCCCAGTGACTTACACTAAACAAGCCATCATGGAGTTACTTCTAAAAAAAAAAAAAAAGCTGCTTTTAAGCAAAGGAAATGCAGAAAAAGGGTTTAAATGAGTGAAGATTCAAGAGTAGTTGGGGGATTGAAAGAAGAAAAAAAATACTTGATAGTGCCCAGGCTAACCCTCAGGTTCAAAGATAATGAAGTTAGAGCCAGCTGGCATTAACAGAGCTGAAGAGGAGACTAGGCATTAAGAAGCATTTCTGTGGGAGCCATGAAATCCTTCAGATTTGGGGATACACTCTACAGATTAGACATGGGCCTCAAATCCTGGCCAGAACCTCATTCTCTTAACAGGAGCTCCTGCTATGTTTATCATGTTTACCCAGCATGAGAACAAGGGAGTGAAATACTGCATGTTGTAGGCTGCTGTGGGCCACACTGAGGAATATTGAGAAAGACTTGAAGGTGTGGAGGGAACAAGGTAAAAGAGAGTGAGAATTGGGAGGTGAAACAAGACACTTGGGATGGTTTTGCTCCAGCAAGCATATGATATTCATCATCATAAGGGAGTACTCTGACATCCTTTTGGTCATAAGTTGCATGCTTAGGAACAACAGGAGTCATCATTTCAGCCAAAGTTCAACTGCAGTGGTAATGTACTTAGAACTCTCCCTGCCTATTTTTGCTGTGAATTGAGTCGACAGAAAAAAGGAATCTAAAGCTAAATACATAGGAATAGAGTTAATGTTTTAGGTAATTTTCTTCAGCCAGTGCTCAGGATTAACTGGATGTCTTGCTCCTGAACACTCTTAATTTGAAGTATTGAGATCCTCTTACACTCAGTCAGACTATGAGAAAACGTACTTTATGTATCTCAGTATCTCCAAATGAGTAATTCTAGGACTTTGTCGCTTAAAGGGTCTGTTGGAGGTAAGTAGGTTAGACTCGTCTAAATAGTATATTTTTATATTGACTATACTTAGGAGTGTTGAAATTTCATAT
Organism: Equus asinus; assembly: GCF_041296235.1. NCBI lineage: Eukaryota > Metazoa > Chordata > Mammalia > Perissodactyla > Equidae > Equus > Equus asinus. The sequence continues at coordinate 13,027,477 of NC_091814.1, forward strand.
TCCATTGTTTATTCTAGGAATTGTATCATGATTAAATGTGCATGTTTGAGACATAGTCAAAGACTACACCCTTAACTATAGAGTTGAAAATCTTCCTAAATATTAGTTGACTTTTTGTGTCTGTATTCTTAATGATCTTTTGTTTAATTCCAACAGCATCCACGAATCCAAAAGCTGCTCTCAAGTCTAAGATAGTTGCTGAATTTCGAGTAAGTTACAGAATATGTTTAACATGCCAAAGCATTGTTCACCCCTTTTGTGTTAGATTCCTATACAGTCCAGTAAGGTTTATTTTTATTCAGTTGTACATCAATTATATTTTAAACATGTTTGAGTTGTTCTAAAGGAATCCAGATTGCAATCAGATGTCTTCAAGTTTTATCTCTTCCCCAACGGAAGAAATAACCTTCTTCCAGAATATCTTTTACCAGTTGAGTTCTTTATTGAACCCCCCCAACAAGGGATTCATCTTTCTAAATTAGAATTTTCTTAGTGTTAATATAATAAGACTATGCTTATCTAATTAAAATTTAAAGTGGATATAAGTGGACCTTTGTCTGTTTCGGTCTTAACCCTGTATCCTTAAATTAGCTTTAAATAACAAGGAAAAGGATCTTTAAAGTGTATAAGAAAATATGAGTTTGACATGAGAATTGATATTAATATCCCTGATTGAGGAAACATGAAGAACTTTTTCCTCTTGGAGTTTTGTTAGGTTTTAGTCATATTTTATTTTAGTGGGGAAAAATCGAAAAGTGAATCATCTCATAAATGAAGTATGACTCTGGTGTGTGTTCAGTCTCAGGCCCTCATTGAAGAGCTGTTGCTGTACAAGCGCTCAGAAGATCAAATAGAATTGAAGGAAAAACAGCTGTCAACAATGAGGGTAGATGTGTGTAGCACAGAAACCCTCAAATGCTTAAAAGGTAATGCTTATATCCCTTTAAATAGAATAACTCAGATTTTCTTTCCAGATCTGTCATTTTCAGATCACAGTGGCTTCTCCCATAAAGAGAACCTTAGGTTGTGGAGAGCAGTTGTGGCACCTCTGGTTTCCCAGGTTGTAATTTCCTGCATATACTTTTCATAGGTAAATTCATGTCCTTCACATTGTGAACCTTAAGCTTACACAGTGTTACGTGTCGATTATATCTCAATAAAGCTGGAGAAAAAATAAGTTTAAAAAACCCAACAAACAAATTCTGTCCTTTTCCCCACTTCTAGTGCTTTCTTAATGTATTGGGTTATATCTAGACAAGTGTGTCTCACATGTGTAATTAACTGGTTTGGGTGTGATCTTTAATAAGGTCACTGTAATGCCTTATAAAATCTAGTTAGTTGCTCTCTTTTTCTAACATTGTGAATTATAAGCAATAACCATATTATTAATTTTTAGAATGTAAATCTCATGAAGGTAGAAATTATCCCTATTTGTTCATTGCTGTATCCCAGTGCCGAGAGCAATACCTGGTGCATAATAGGTATATGATAAATATTTTTGAAATAGTTAGTAAATGGCTACTACATATTCATTTTGGCACCTATTTTGTTCTTGTACCATGCTTTAAAGTTAGTATATGTTACCTAGTTTAATCCTTACAACAACTCAGAATCGTATTAAAAACCTCTGTTTTATAAATGGGAAATCTGAGGCTTCCAAAGGAGATGAGTAGTTTGCCCAAGTCACACAGCTGATAAGAGGCAAAGCCAAAATTTGTGCCCATATCTAAAGCCATATTCCAACAGTCATGGGGAAATAAGTATACTTAGGAAAGTAAGTAACAGTTTGTAATGTCACTGTTGTTGGAAGAAATAATTCATGGTTTATTATTCTTCTGATATGAAATTATCAGGAATCTTCTTCAGATTGGAAAGAATTTTTAATGTTATACACACAGAGGTCACTTTATCTTGACTTTTCTGAACTTTAGTTTTCTCATCTAAGAGACATATTTTATACATTCTATAGAGTAAAACTTAATGGTATAAGTGAACAGAATTGAGCCTCATTCTGTTATTCCTAAGTTAGCAGTGTGGCATCAAATTTGTGAAGAAAAGCAATCAATAAACTTTCTTTTAGTTGGACTTTATTTTCTGTACCTTAATTACAGGTGCCTTCCTAATGCTCTCTTGCTGAACTCTAGCAGATTCACATGAATCATTTTAATAATCTGTTTTGTGATTTTTGTCATTTGGAGAAGCTTCTTTAAGGTGAAACTAAGAGACTGTTACACAGTAAGGCAGCAAGAACAGGTTCACAGATCATCTGGAGAGGGGTTTTCTTCAAAAGGTTAAATTTTTTTACTTTTTATCCTAAAATGAATACTTCCTCTGTTATTTTAGATAAGACAGGTGGGAAGAAGTTCTCCAAAGAATTTGAAGAAGCAAGCTCCAAGCTGGAGGAATTTGTGAATGGATTAGATAAGCAGGTGAAAAATGGACCCTCACTAACAGAAGCACTGGAAAATGCGGGAATTTTTTACGAAGCACAGTACAAAGAAGTAAAAGTGGTGGCCAATGTAAGTAATAATTAAAGATATCTTATATTGATTGCTTTCCTATATGTCAGTGACTGTTTATATGTGTTACTAACTCTATGAGGATAAGCATTATCTCCAGTTCACAGATGAAGTCACTTTTGAAGAGAGTTAGTAATCTTGTACAGGTAATATATAAAATAAGGCAGAAGTATATATAACCTTTTTTTTTTAACCATCTAGTTTGATGGAAACATCGTTACTAAATTTTATGCAAGTTGACTGAATTAAGGACCCTCTCTGTTCCCACCTCCACTGGAAGGAGTGTTAATGATTGGATATTTGTCTAATGGCCTCTGAAAGAAACTGTCCATTTTATACTTACTTAATTTTTTTTTAAACACACTTATGGTTCTCTCTTTTTTTTCATAAGATTTTATTTTTCCTTTTTCTCCCCAAAGGTCCCCCGGTACATAGTTGTGTATTTTTAGTTGTGGGTCCTTCTAGTTGTGGCATATGGGACACCGCCTCAGCATGGCCTGACAAGTGGTGCCATGTCCGCGCCCAGGATCCGAACCGGCGAAACCCTGGGTCGCCGAAGTGGAGCGCAGGAACTTAACCACTCGGCCACGGGGCGGCCCCTATACTTACTTAATTTTTAGTCACTATCATAAAAGCATATAGTACTGTAGATCCCACCAGTCCCACTTCCTAGAAGCAGTTTCTCTTAACTCATTTAGCTACTTTTTCTGGGTTTTGTCTCCATATTTCTAAATAATATGCCTATATTGTTCTTTCTTGATTTATCCTGTTTAAGAAATATCTGTTAACTTGGTATGACAAATGAGAATTTAGCTTATGCTCACCTGCCTTCCCCCTCTCCCAATATCATTATGTAACTGTTTTAAATATATTGATTACCTTTGTAAATTGAACTACTATATATACTATTTTTTGACCACTGACTGTAGTCTCCTCACATTGTAAAATGAGGATATTAACGTCCCTATTCTTTCCCATTAGTTTTCGTCTATCCCTTTAGTTTCCCAACTTCAGTAGACTACATTGTCAAGGTTGATAATATTTACATTCCATTTTATAATCATAATTGTCTTATTTCCTTGCTTTAAAGGTTGAAAATTAATAGACAAAGTTTATATTATAACTATGTAAACATTGTTCACTGCAAGGCCTTACAGTAACTGTGGGTATATTAGAAATTTTGGAGTTTTCCATTTCCTGCTCTCTAGGTCTCTAGATTTCATACTAGGACCACTCTTTACTGCTATTTTTATATGAGCCCTCTATTTTCCAGATTCCATGTCTTCTTTTCTTGGTTTTCTGTCTTGTTTTGCTGGAGCACATCCTCAATTAATTTCCCCCCAAAAAAAGCTTTGCAAGAGAGAAATTTTTTGAGTTCTTATATCTAAAAATGTCTTTATTCTGTTTTCACATTTGCTTTGATAGTTGCCTGGTTGAAAATCATTTTCCCTCATAGCTTAGAAGACATTACTCCATTGTCTTTAATATGTTGATATGAAGTCTTTGCAAGATCCTTTGTAGCTGTTTTTTTCTGTCTGGAAGCTTTAGGGATTTTATCCATGGTGTTCTGAAATTTTTACAGTGATATGTCGACATGTGAGATTTTCTTTTTTTCATTTATTCTAGGTTTACTTGGTGTGCTCTTTCAGTCTAAAGATTGGTATTCTTCAACTATGAGATAATTTCTTTATCTTTATTTTCTTTATTTTCTCTTTCTGGAATATTGATTAATCAGATGCTGGACTTCCCAGATTGATCACCTGTGTGTCCTGTGTTTTCTCAACTTTAATCTTTTTGTTCTGCTTTCTGGAAGATTTCGACTTTATCTTCCAGCTTCATCTTTTCATATTTATGTTTGACATTAATATTTTAAATTTCTAAGAATTCGCTTTTGATCTCTGTTCCTTTTTTATGGCAGCTCTTTCTCATTTTATGGATCCAGTATATGATGTCTTTGAGGATACAACTTTTTTGTCTTTCCTGAATTGTCTTATTTTCCTCTAGGGTCTTTTTCCCCCCTCTAATTATCTTGGACTTTTTCTTTTATGATTCTGCTTTTCCTCAAAAGTCAGATAATATCTCTTTGTCCATTCATATTTAAGAATGAGATATGAAAAAATTGAGAGGTTCTCTGTATGTAGGAAGGGATTATGTACTCTTGGGTTTAACCGTTAAAGTCTGTGACAGGTGAGGAGCTGGCTCTTAGGGTAGGAGGAGCCCTGAATGTCAGAAGGCTAGAGTCTTTTGCCCAGATATTTTAACTCTTTAGGAAGGAACTCATATTTTTTTTGCCCGGGGCATAGTGCCTAGGCTGCCAAGTATGAAGATTGCAGAGGAGGTGGTAGTGAATGTTTGGTATTCACACTTTTAATTAATTATTGTGACATCAATCCCACTACTCACTCAACCCTTTTATACTCATCATTTCCTGGATCAAAGCCTCTCAGGGATTCTGCAAGACAAATCAGCTCCTTTCTGCATACTCCTAACCTCGTTTTTCTCCACCCTGCCTCCTCACTTTGCACACTTTGTCTTCTGAAAATTTGTGGAAATCTGTTTCTCAGGTTTGCTGCTTCTTGTTGGTTTATTCCTTTTTGTATTCCTTTGCAATTCATTTTATAGGAGTCTCAGGAAGGAGAAACCATGAATGGGAATGGTCAGTTCATCATTTTGACCAAAAGACCATTTTATAATTTTTGAGTGTTGACCTATAATAGTCCCTAGGGCCCTTATATATGAAATCATATAAAGTCATTTAGTCTGTTTTGGAGGCTCCTCAGCAAATGTCTGGGAGAGGTTTATTCAGCACGCATTTATTGAGCGCTTATTCTATGTCAAGCGTTGTGTAATACAGAGAAAAAAGAGACTCTATTCTTATAGAACTCTTTTGATGTGATGCAGAAAATACAATGAAAACACATAATTGTAATTTTGTGTAATAAATGCTATAATAGAGGTAACTATAGTACTGTGAAAACAGATTTAATAGGTGCTTTAGCTGATTTGAAAGTGGAGATGGAAGATAGGGAGAAAAATTTCCCAAAGGAGCTGAACTCTGAAATTGCAAGAGTTAGCTAAATGAAAGCCCGTATTCTCTGAAGAGCATTTTCAAAAGCTTGGGGGTCCGGCCCTTTGGCTGAATGGTTAAGTTTGTGTGCTCCGCTTTGGCAGCCCAGGGTTTCACCAGTTCGGATCCTGGGCGTGGACCTGATACTGCTCATCAAGCCATGCTGAGACCACGTCCCACATACCACTTCCAGAGGCACTCACAACTAGAATATACAACTATGTACTGGGGGGCTTTGGGGAGAAGAAGAAAATAAAAGAGCATGGGAACATAAGAGCACGGCAAAGTTGGTGGGCCTGAGAGTAGTTTCTTATAGCTGGGTGTGTATGAGATAGTGATAAATAAAACTGGAGAGGTAGTCAGGAAGAAAAGTCCTGGTATTTATTTTAAGGCCTTTGAATTTTACCCAGAAAGCAGTGGGAGGCAGTTGTAGGATTTTAATTTTGCTAGTCATGTGATAAGGTTTGCATTTTCAAATCTAGCTAGCAGAATGGAGAATATTAGGGGCAGAGAGACAACTTAGGAGCTTGTTGAAGTAATCCAGGTTGGCTTATGTTGAAAAACTAAACCTCTAAGCAGAATTTCCTAAAAGGTTTTGACTACAATCCACAAGAAAGATTTTACGTGGAAACTGAGATCTGCAAACAAGCATGTGCATATACACACAGCAAAAGTTTTACAAAACGAAACTTACTCGTTATATGCAATACACTGGGAGATATTCTTTCTTCTACATTATTTAATTTCTTTCTTTTTCTAATTTCTTCAGATGAATATTTAGGTAATTGATTTTCAGCTTTTTTAAAAAGGTATTAATACAATAAATTTCCTTCTGAGCTGCATCCCATAAATTTGTATATTTGGGTGTGTCTTTTACAGACAGCACTTAGTTGCATCTTGTTTTTGTTTTATTGTTGTTTTTTAATTCAGTCTGACAATCTTTACCTTTTAATTGGAGTGTTTATTCCATTTGTTGATATGCTTGAGTTTGTCTGCCATATTGATACTTGTTTTCTGTTTGTCCCATCTGTCCTTTGTTTCTTTGTTATTCCTTTTCTGCCTTTTTTGTTGTAGTTAATAAAGTAATTTTTAGATTCCATTTTATCTCTTCTTGTTGCTATCTCTCCCTTCCTCACTTTCCTTCCGTCCCCAACTTCCTCTCTCCTTTCCTCCCTATCTCTCTCTCACTCCCTCTCTTAGTGGTTGCTCTGGGGGCGTTACAGTATACATCCCTAACTTACCTCTTTAAACTGTGTTAATTTAATATTACTATCTTAATATTGTTATAATAATACCTTAAATTAATATTCTATCACTTCAATTACAGTGTAAGAACCTTACAATAATAGAGTTCCCTTCCCCCAGATCTTTATGCTATTGTTACCTATTTTACTTGCATATATTTTATATAGTTGATAATTTTTATTAATTTTCTCTTAAACAGTCAGTAGACTTTTAAAGAAATTAAGGAAAAAAACATACTCTTCTATATTTACTCACATATTCACGATTTCTGGTGTTCTTCATTCCCTTTTGCCGATCCACATTTCTATCTGGGATCATTTCCCTTCAGCCTGAATCCTTTAGCATTTTTTGTAGTATAGGACTGCTGGTGATAAATTTCTCATATTTTGTTTATCTGAAAATGTCTTTATTTTACTTTGGTTTTTGTGAAATATTTTCTCTTGATATAGAATTCTGTTATTTCTTCTCTTCCATTCTCTCTCTTCTCCTTCTTGGATTCCAGTTACATGTCTCATGTACTCTTAGATTTCTGCTCTGTTTTATTTGTTCTTTTTTATCCCCTCTAGACTATTTTTTATTTCTTTTTCTTTTTTTTTTTTGGTGAGGAAGATTGGCCCTGAGCTAACATCTGTTGCCAATCTTCCTCTTTTTTTTTTTTCCTCCCCAAGCTCCAGTACATAGATCCTAGTTGTTGGTTATTTTAGTTCTTCTATGTGGGATGCCACCACTGCATGACCCAACAAGCAGTGCAAAGGTCTATACCCAGGATCCAAACCAGTGAGCCCCAGGCTGCTGAAGCAGAGTGCATGAACTTAACCACTTGCCCACGGGGCTGGCCCCTCCATTTTTAAAATAATGCTTCTTGAATGACCAACCAAAATGATTTCACAATCCTAATGGGCCAAGGCTCTTAACAATAAAAAAGGAAAAAGAGACATAGCTTTAAGGCATTGGCAGTTAAGATAATCAGATCACTAGGATTTAAGTCAGGTGATCATAACATCAGCAGTGGTACATCATATTGATTGTATGTACTCTTGATATATTGTGATGACAGTAGCACTTTACTCTGTGGTCTTCCTCCCAGAAAGCCATAACCACAGTCTAATCATGAGATAAATATCAGAAAATCTCAGTTGAGGGACAGTCTGCAAAATACCTGACCAGGACTTTTCAAAACTGTTAGAGTCATCAAAAACAATGAAAGTCTAACAAACTGTCACAAACAAGAAGAGCCTAAGCAGACATGACTCCTAAGTGAACTGTGGTATCCTGCATGGGATCCTGGACAGAAAAAGGACATTAGATAAAAACTGAGGAAATCTGAATAAAGTATGTGGACTTTAGTTAATAATAATTATCAAAATAGGTTCATTAATTATAACAAGTATATCATACGAATGTTAGATGTTAATAATAGGTAAAATTGGATGCAGGATATGTGGGAACTCTCTGTTATCTTCACAGTAATTTTGTATACCTGAAATTCTTGTAAAATAAAATTTATTTTTTAAAAAAATCAATAGTATTTGACCTCCCAGGCTGTACTTTATAGATTTGATTTTTTCTGTCTTCTTAGTCATTGCTGTATCTCCATTACCTAGAATAGTGGCCAGCACATTTAGGCTCTCAGTAAATAGTGGTTGATTGGGTGGATAGAAGAGAGCAAGGGAGGATGAATTACAGATAACCTCTAGGTTTCTAACTTAGGCAACTGCGTGGATGGTCCTTTTCACTTACGGAATACAAAAAGTAGAGATTGAAAACTACTCCATGATTTGACAGATGGTATTTTTTTCTTTTGTAGCAGTCTGATTAAAGTCAAAATGGTAGCTTCTTGGTTCTTTTCTCTGAGCAGTTAACTCTTCTTTTTCTCTTTTAGGCATACAAAACCTTCGCCAATCGAGTGAACAATTTAAAGAAAAAGCTGGATCAGTTGAAGTCAACTCTTCCAGATCCTGAAGAATCACCAGTCCCTTCCCCAAGCATGGATGCTCCCTCCCCGACTGGTTCTGAGTCTCCTTTTCAGGGAATGGGAGGTGAGGAATCCCAGTCACCAACTGTGGAGAGTGAGAAATCTGCAACACCTGAGCCTGCAACAGATAATCGTGATGTGGAAGACATGGAACTCTCAGATGTGGAAGATGATGGGTCAAAAATCATTGGTATGTCCATATGTGATGAATAGACAGCTTGTTCCTTATCTGCTTTGCTTTCCCACCAGTGAATCTTATCATAGGCAGGTATTAAAAGATAGTTTAATTCTTACAAGATTAGAACACCGATGTAGCATTATTGTCTCTAGAGCGGTGATTTAAGATTTGGTATGCCACATGGGTTAAGAAATATTGCTCATGCCAGCCCTGTGGCCGAGTGGTTAAGTTCGTGTGCTCCGCTTTGGCAGCCCAGAGTTTTGACACTTAAGATCCTGGGTGTGGACATGGCACTGCTCATCAGGCCATGCTGAGGCGGCATCCCACATGCCACAACCAGAAGGACCCACAACTAAAATATACCACTATGTACTGGGGGGATTGGGGGAGGAAAAGCAAAAAAAGGAATTATTGCTTAAGATCCGTGCTGTTCAATTTGGTAGCCATTAGCTACATGTGACTATTGAGCATTTGAAATATGGCCAACTTGAGATGTGCTCTAATTATAAAATAATATACACTGGATTCCAGAAACTTAGTACTTAGTGAAATAACTCATTAATAATTTTTATATTTATAACTTATTGAAATGAAATTATTTGGGATATATTGAGATAAAAGATATTGTTAAAATTAATTTTACCTTTTTTTTTAATGTGGCTACTAGAAAATTTAAACTTACATATGCAGCTTGAATTATATTTCTATTGAACAACACTGCTCTAAAGGGAGGGACACTTATACTGGAATTCCTTATTTTCTGTCATTCTTGATCTTAAAGATTCCAGAACCACCATTTGTTAACCATGCTTCCAAAATTAACCTGGATTGGTGAATTGTTTTTCTGATATCTCCAGCTTTTGTAATTGTTCTTATCAGGCAGTTTAACTTCTGTTGAATTTAATGCACTATTCATATACTGCTTAGCTTTTAAAGTATTAAAAGGAGTATATTGCAAAGACATCAAGAGTTAAAACATTGCAGTTTCAAATTAGTGCCTAATTGCACCCCCCTGTAGGCCAACTTCAGGAAGCTAAAGGAAGATAAATAAAAATATGTACAGAGTTTGTATCTCTTAGAAAGCTCTCAGGTTAACAGAAGAGAAAAGACAGGACAATTTATGACATAAATATTACCAAAAGACAGAACACAACTGTGTACCAAATAATAACATGCTTCCAGAAATGTACAAATTTATTACACAGATACTAAGAAGATGCAAGGAGATCAATAAAAGTAAGATAAAAAATGAATTTGGGGGGCTGGCCCCATGGCCTGATGGTTAAGTACAGCATGCTCTGCTTCAGTGGCCTGGGTTTGATTTCCAGGTGCAGACCTACACCACTCGTCATTGGCCATGCTGTGGCAGTGACTCACATACAGAATAGAAGAAGATTGACAAAGCATGTTCACTCAGGGCAAATCTTCCTCAGCAAAAAAAAAGAATTTGGAAAAGCAGATATTGAGGGCAGAAAGGATCATATATTATAAAGAGTATGACTTTTTAAAAAATCATGAAGTAGGTGGTTTTCTCTAAAAGCATAGTGCTTTTTACCCCCAAATGAGGAAATATTAGGACATGTTGTTTCATACTGAAAGTACCATCTGGAAAGTTTTAGGATGCATTATCATGTCCTTCCTTTGTTTCAACAGTAGAGGACAGGAAGGAAAAACCTATGGAGAAGTCTGCTGTATCCACTTCTGTACCTACAAAGCCAACAGAAAGTATCTCAAAGGCCTCTTCGTGTACCCCAGTGCCTGTGACCATGACAGCAACTCCACCTCTTCCAAAGCCTGTGAATACTTCTCTTCTTTCCCCTTCCCCAGCATTGGCTTTGCCAAACCTGGCTAACGTGGATCTGGCAAAGATCAGTTCCATCCTCAGCAGCCTGACATCAGTCATGAAAAATACTGGTAAGTGAGCCTAGTAAAGAGGATAAAAAGCTGATTTCCATCTTTCTAATTGAACTATCAGCCTGGTTTTTTTTTGTAACTTTTTTAAAATTAAAAGTAATTTTTTGAATTAAAAAATAAAGCCAATACATGGTCATTATAGAAAAATTAAAAAATAAAGAGAATAAAATAAATATCCATAATCCCACTACTCCAAAGGGGAAACTACTTGTGTCTAACCATACAAGTCCTATGGGTAAATGAATGTTTGGGGAGATTAAATATTTGTAGTAATTTTTCTTTTAATAATTGAAGCATAGTGCATATACTGTTTTGAAACCAGCTATTAGAAATTTACATATCATGAATGTTTTTGTAAGTCAATAAATATTCATCTATATAATTTTTAGTAGTTACATAGCATTTAATGATTTATCTAAGCCTTTATTATTGAATATCTAGTATGTTTCCAATTTTTCACTGTTATAAATAATACTATAATGAACAACCTTGATGCTAAAATTTTACGCATAAGCCTTCCTAAAAGAGTTGGTGAATACACAGGGCTTTTCTTTCCAATGGAAATTTTAATGAAAGTATACAAAAATAGAGTACCTCCACTTACTCATCCTCAGCACTGTAAACACATGGCCAGTCTTGTTTCTTCTCTGTCCAACCCAATCCTGATTATTTTGTAGAAAATCGCAATTATTTTATTTGTTCATAAATACTTTGTATATTATTATTTCTTTTTTTTTTTCTTTTGAGGAAGATTAGCCCTGAGCTAACATCTGCTGCCAATCCTCCTCTTTTTGCTGAGAAATACTGGCCGTGAGCTAACATCCATGCTCATCTTCCTCTACTTTATATGTGGGATGCCTGCAACAGCATGGCTTGCCAAGCAGTGCGTAGATCTGCACCGGGAATACCAAGCGGTGATCCCCAGGCCACCGAAGCAGTACGTGCAAACTTAGCTGCTGCGCCGCCGGGCCAGCCCCTTAAATACAAGTTTTCAAAGATAAAGACTCTTGGGGCCGCCCCGTGGCCGAGTGGTTAAGTTCGCACGCTCCGCTTTGGCGGCCCAGGGTTTCACCAGTTCGGATCCTGGGTGCGGACATGGCACTGCTCATCAGGCTACGCTGAGGCGGCATCCCACATTCCACAACTAGAAGGACCCACAACTAAAAAGATATACAACTATACAACTGGGGGGATCTGGGGAGAAAAACCAGGAAAACAAATGTGTTAATAAAAGATAAAGACTCTTAAAAAAAGTCAGCATGTAGGTTTTTAAGTCTTTTCATATTATAACTAAAATGATCTCCAAAAATGTGCTATTTTATGTTCCAGGTATATGAAAGCTCCTGTTGTTCCTCAACCTCTCCAACACTGTTTTGTTTTGTTTTAATCTTTGTCAAATTCAATCTTAAAAAGTCATTTGTTTTAATTTGTATTCCTTTGATTAAAGATGTGGTTAAAATTCTTTTTGTTCACTTATCTATTTTACTTTGTGAAATACTTGTTCATATTTTTGGTCATTAAAATATCAATCCAGTGTTTAAAATGTAAAGGAAGTTGTTTATATAATCTCATTTAAGAGGCCATTTCACAAGCAACTTACTAATCACCTGGAATTATGCAGTGGTTGAGTTAGACAATTGTAATGGCCCTGATCATAGTCAGTCAGCAGGACTCTGAGCTGTAGGTGCCATTTGGTAGAGAAAAAAGAAATAAATTCCCTGGTCTCTTCCTGTTGAGTCTTTTGAAACTAATGAATACATATGAAAAAAACTTAAAACTTGTTTATTTTAGGAGTGTTCCAAATAGTTGACAGCAAATCTTAGTCTGATTTTCAGATTTTTTCTTTGTGCAAGCCATGATATGGATCATTTGTGGATCAGTCAAAAAAGAATTCCCGGTAAACATACCAAACTCCATTAAGTGAGTGGAAAGTATGAATTTAAAGGTAATTTTTGAATTGCAATTTTTTGAGTTAATCTTTCTGCCACCAGGGGTCAGTCCTGCATCAAGACCTTCTCCAGGAACTCCTACAAGTCCCAGCAACCTCACCAGTGGCCTGAAAACACCCGCACCTGCCACGACCACATCTCACAACCCTCTGGCAAACATCCTCTCGAAGGTGGAGATCACCCCAGAGAGCATTCTGTCTGCTCTTTCCAAAACCCAGACGCAGTCGGCCCCTGCGCTGCAAGGTAAACGGGCATGTGCCAGAGGGCCTTGCATTGTGAGTGTTCGTCTCTGGCTTAATCCTGGATTTTATCTCAGATCCAAAACCATGGAATGTTTAATACAGTTTATTCATTATTCTCTTTATGTTTATCACCTACGAGCTGGCACTTACAGAATTATAAAATATCAAAGCTGAGAAAGACTTTAAATATCATCTAGTCTAATCCCCTCCTTTTGAGGTGAGGAAATCAAGGCTCAGTGAGGTGATGTGACCTGAAGCAGGTCACACATCTATCTATTCGGTGATGAGCTGAGACTAAAAGTCAGATTTCTTGACTGGAGTCCAGTATTCTTTCACCTATACCATGACACCCCTAGGAGCTTCATTTATCCTAGCTCTTAGTACAGGTTAGGATATATTGAGGTTTACGTTTTTGGTTTTTTTTTTTAAGATTTTATTTCTTTTTCCTTTTCTCCCCAAAGCCCCCCGGTACATAGTTATATATTCTTCGTTGTGGGTCCTTCTAGTTGTGGCATGTGGGACGCTGCCTCAGCGTGGTTTGATGAGCAGTGCCATGTCCACGCCCAGGATTCGAACCAACGAAACACTGGGCCGCCTGCAGTGGAGCTCGCGAACCCAACCTCTCGGCCATGGGGCCAGCCCTGAGGTTTACATATTTTAATATTAAACAAAGCTAAAGACAGTAAGAAAGGTCAATCTGCTATCAAAAATCTTATGAGACATGTTTACCTCTTTTTTTATGTCCTAATGTTTTATAGAGGCCTATATTTATAGAGTACATCTTTTATGTTTTCTCCTACCTGTAATCTCTACCTTATGTGAACCTCTATTCAGCTTTGCTAATTATTTCTTTTGTGCCTAAAAATGTCTACTTCTAACATTTTTTCATAAATCTTACCTGCTCTTTGTTCTCAGACCCTCCAGATAGCAACATAACCTTTTTTAAATACCTCAGTATAATTATTCAATGAATTACAAATACCAGAACGGTATCTTCAATATAGTGATTTACTCTGTATCAGTAATTCTCAACCAGGAGCCTTCAGGGGATATTTGGCAATGTCTGAAGACATTTTTGTTTGTCACAACTGGGGTAGGGGTGCTACTACATCTAGCAGACAGAGGCCAGGGATGCTGCTAAACATCCTGCAATGCACAGGACAGCCCTAACAACAAAGAATTATCCAGCCCAAAATGCCAATAGTGCTGAGATTGAGAAATCCTGCTTTATATGAATAGAGAGCAGTACAGGTATCTATTAATTTTCTTATTCTCTAAACTGTTCTGTAAGTGGGTCAGCCAAGCACTATATTAGAGTGAACTTTGTCTTATGATATAGGAGAATTCTGTTAGAAAGAACTAAATACTATTAGATAATAATCCACAGCCCCCATATCTTGGGACCAGCAGTAAAGAATTAATGATGATACTACAGCGCGTCTTAGACTGCTAATTTCAGGGATAGTTAGTTTGAGAGATTGGCATATTTATAATTTCTCCCTTCTAGTCTCTCTTCTATCACCATTCTATAGTTAAAGTAAAAATCTTGAACTCACTTTTATTTTTGCTTCTTATATTGATAAAATACTTCCTCTTAAGAAGGTTTTCCTTTCAGCAAATTATTGCAACAGTATCATGTGGACCTTTTCATCAGGCAAAATTTGAACAGAACTAAATGTATTCTGACAAAATGAAAGCGGGAATCCCAGAAAACAACCTTTGTGGAATGACAGGGTAGTTCATCATCTTTCATTTCCTTATGAAAAGTGGAATTCTCCTTGACTTTTTTTTTTTTTTTAAAGATTTTATTTTTTTCCTTTTTCTCCCCAAAGCCCCCCGGTACATAGTTGTATATTCTTCATTGTGGGTCCTTCTAATTGTGGCATGTGGGACGCTGCCTCAGCGTGGTTTGATGAGCAGTGCCATGTCCGCGCCCAGGATTCGAACCAACGAAACACTGGGCCGCCTGCAGCAGAAGAGCGTGCAAACTTAACCGCTCGGCCACGGAGCCAGCCCCTCTCCTTGACTTTTAAAAGAACTACATCCAGTGACTTAAATAGATGTGTTTCTTCAAAGACTGTAAAGGAAATCTCTTAGAACTGTGCTCTGATTTTGTCACTCACAGCCCTTATTGACAGATAAGGCTCAACACAAAAGAACTTCAGTGAGCAGAGGTCCATTGAGTATGGCTTGTTAAGATTGAAGAAAAGTAATATCTAGTGGTGAGAGGTTATTTCACCTATACCAGAAATCTGAGTAGTATCTATTAGGAGGGGGAAAATTATATAGCCAGGGAACTTTTTGGAAATCAAGCATGGATTTTTTTTTTTAAGAGTATAGTAAACAATATTCCAGTTATTTGGGTATTATTGAATATTGCCACATACCATTATTTAAAAGTAGACGGTAGTGGGGCTGGCCCCGTGGCCGAGTGGTTAAGTTCACGTGCTCTGCTGCAGGCGGCCCAGTGTTTCGTTGGTTCGAATCCTGGGCGCGGACATGGCACTGCTCATCAGACCACGCTGAGGCAGCGTCTCACATACCACAACTAGAAGGACCCACAACGAAGAATATACAACTATGTACTGGTGGGCTTTGGGGAGAAAAAGGAAAAAATAAAATCTTTAAAAAAAAAAAGTAGATGGTAGTTAAAAATATTACAAGGATGGAGTGGCCTTAAAGTTCATCAGACCTTAAATCTCTTAGCAAATATGGATTAAAATTGAAATTTTGAAGAAACATTAATTGAAGTATTATGTGGAATATTATTTTCTTTCACCATATCGTTATCAAGGAAAAGTTTTAGTATATGAGTTAAAGCTGTAAGTTTGAGTGAAATGTACATAGAAAGTTTTCATTTATGACCATAAATTGGGTAAATCTTCTGAAATATGATTGACTTTATGGGACTGTCTGTTATGTCTTTGTCAAGTATTTTTCTAAAAAATCTTCTACAGGAGCAGTTTGCTTTGGTGGACTTCAGCCTTTGCCCCAAAGAATTGTTTCTCAGTGCTTCTGAGGTTTTGTCTATCAGTGAGTAGGGTTGAATCTCATCAGTGTCAACCTGGATAGATCAGTAATCTTTGAATTTTCTAAGCTCTAAGATGGTGATTGTGTGTTTTCTTGTGAAAGGATCAGTGCCCCTGATGGTCTAGCTTTGTAAGTGTTTATGGTGTATGTTTGTATATTTATTCTTGCTACATTTTACAACGAAAAATGATAACTAAAAACATTGTTTCCCCAAAGGAAACACTAGTCTAGCAAGAGATGCATCTTGAAAAAAGTGTTGCTGTTCAAATAAATTTCTGCAATTTGCATATGCTCTATCCCTTTTTAGAATAACAGTGTACATTAAAGTATTAGAGACAGTTGTGGAGGCTGGACAGGAAGGGTAGGGCAGAATATCTCTTTGCATTTAGGAAACAGTTCCACCGATCAAACATTAAGAAATACTGGCTTAAAGTGTTATTTTAAGAATAATTTTGCCCCCTTTCTTTCTCTGCTTTGTCTTGTTTAAACTAGGAATGATTCTGACACTAAAATCTCCCCCTTTCCTGTTGACTTTTATTATGCCTTGTTGGACTTGTTTCGTGACTGTACTGGAAACATTTCAGTGATTTGCTCTCTTTATATTGATAAATAGGTCCAGTGTTTTCTGTGAAATTTAGCCATTGCTTGTTTGGTCTGGATTCCCTTAGGCCTCATGTTTTAATGTCTATCTGGTTCCCACTGGCATGAATGAGAATATCCTGTTAGCCTACCTTGTTTTTATTGTAAGGTAGGGAGTTGTTCTTCTTAATTCCTCTAATCTTTGTTTCTACAGGCCTGTCATCTTTACTTCAGAGCGTTACTGGGAACCCAGTTCCAGCCTGTGAAGCTACATCCCAGATTACTTCAGCTTCCCCTGCCAGTACCACAGTCTCTAGCATAAAAGGAAGAAATCTGCCCTCCAATACCCAATCCTTTATTCCCAAAAGCTTCAACTATTCTCCTAATTCATCAACTTCTGAAGTGTCTTCAACTTCAGCCAGCAAGGCCTCAATTGGGCAAAGCCCAGGGCTCCCAAGCACTACTTTCAAGCTCCCATCCAACTCTCTGGGGTTTTCAGGTACTCACAATACTAGCCCTGCTGTCCCACCTACTGAAGTTGCCATGTGCCAATCTTCAGAGATCTCCAAACCAAAGCTGGAGTCCGAGTCCACCTCCCCAAGCCTGGAAATGAAGATCCACAACTTCTTAAAAGGTAATCCTGGTTTCAGTGGCTTAAATTTAAACATCCCAATCTTGAGCAGTTTGGGGTCCAGTGCCCCAGCAGAAAACCATCCCTCAGACTTCCAGCGTGGCCCTACTAGCACGTCAGTCGACAACATTGATGGAACCCCTGTGCGTGATGAACGGAGTGGGACACCCACCCAGGATGAGATGATGGACAAGCCCACATCCAGCAGTGTAGATACCATGTCCCTGCTTTCTAAGATTATTAGCCCTGGTTCCTCAACACCCAGCAGTACAAGATCACCACCCCCTGGGAGAGAGGAAAGCTACCCCCGGGAGCTCTCCAGTTCTGCATCTACATATCGACCCTTTGGCCTGGGGAGTGAATCACCCTATAAGCAGCCTTCTGATGGAATGGAGAGACCATCTTCCCTGATGGACTCTTCACAGGAAAAGTTCTATCCAGATACTTCTTTCCAGGAAGATGAGGATTACCGAGATTTTGAGTATTCAGGGCCTCCACCCTCTGCCATGATGAACCTAGAGAAGAAACCAGCCAAGTCTATCCTGAAATCAAGCAAGCTTTCTGATACCACCGAGTACCAGCCAATCCTGTCCAGTTATAGCCACAGGGCCCAAGAATTTGGGGTAAAGTCTGCCTTCCCTCTATCTGTAAGGGCCCTCTTGGACTCTAGTGAGAACTGTGACCGTCTCTCATCTTCCCCTGGGCTATTTGGTGCCTTCAACATAAGAGGGAATGAACCTGGGTCTGACCGGTCACCATCACCGAGTAAGAATGATTCATTTTTCACCCCTGACTCCAACCACAATAGCTTGTCTCAATCTACCACTGGGCATCTCAGTTTGCCACAGAAGCAGTACCCAGACTCTCCTCACCCAGTTCCACATCGTTCCCTTTTCTCTCCGCAGAATACCCTTGCCGCTCCCACGGGCCACCCACCCACATCAGGCGTGGAGAAAGTCCTGGCCTCCACCATTTCCACCACATCGACGATTGAGTTTAAGAATATGCTTAAAAACGCCTCACGAAAGCCCTCAGATGATAAGCATTTTGGCCAGACTCCCAGCAAGGGCACTTCAAGTGATGGTGTCAGTCTCTCAAACCTCGCCCAGCCCAGCTTGACCACCACTGATCAGCAGCAGCAAGAAGAGCACTACCGCATAGAAACCCGAGTCTCCTCTTCCTGCTTAGACTTGCCTGATAGTACGGAAGAAAAAGGGGCCCCTATAGAAACCTTGGGTTATCATAACGCATCCAATAGGAGGATGTCAGGGGAGCCAATACAGACCGTAGAGTCCATCCGAGTTCCTGGGAAGGGAAATAGAGGACATGGGCGTGAGGCTTCAAGGGTGGGTTGGTTTGATCTGAGCACCTCGGGCAGCTCTTTTGACAATGGCCCCTCAAGTGCCTCTGAGTTGGCATCCCTTGGGGGTGGGGGCAGCGGAGGCCTCACTGGCTTTAAAACAGCACCATACAAGGAACGGGCACCCCAGTTTCAGGAAAGTGTCGGCAGCTTTCGTTCCAACAGTTTCAACTCAACATTTGAGCATCATCTCCCCCCGTCCCCCTTGGAACATGGGACACCCTTCCAGAGAGAGCCAGTGGGGCCATCATCTGCCCCACCTGCCCCTGCTAAGGATCATGGTGGTATCTTCTCTCGAGATGCACCCACTCATCTACCCTCTGTGGATCTTTCGAACCCCTTCACAAAGGAGGCAGCCCTGGCCCATGCTGCCCCACCCCCTCCTCCTGGAGAGCACAGCGGAGTTCCTTTCCCCACTCCACCCCCTCCTCCACCCCCTGGGGAACATAGCAGCAGTGGTGGGAGTGGTGTCCCCTTTTCTACTCCACCTCCTCCTCCACCCCCTGTTGACCACGCTGGGGTTGTACCCTTCCCAACCCCACCACTGGCAGAGCACGGAGTGGCAGGGGCCATGGCAGTATTTTCCAAGGACCGTAGTTCTCTCCTTCAAGGGACCCTGGCTGAGCATTTTGGGGTGCTCGCAGGACCCAGGGACCATGGGGGCCCTACTCAACGGGACCTCAACGGCCCTGGCCTTAGCCATGTACGCGAGAGCCTGAGCCTACCCTCCCACTCTCTGGAGCACCTGGGCCCAGCTCATGGAGGAGGAGGTGGGGGAGGCAGCAACAGCAGCAGTGGCCCCCCCTTGGGTCCCTCACACAGAGACGCCATCAACCGGAGTGGTATGATTTTGCGGAATCCCCGGCCAGACTTTCGGCCTAGGGAACCTTTTCTCAGCAGAGACCCGTTCCACAGTTTAAAGAGACCCAGGCCACCTTTTGCTAGGGGCCCTCCGTTCTTTGCACCAAAACGCCCATTCTTCCCTCCCAGGTACTGATGGAAACCAAGGGAAAGGCATTCTGAACAGTCTAGAGAGCATTGGAAGTAGGAGTTTGGTTTATTATTGTTGTTGTTTATATTTGTTTTCCCTCCTTTGACTTATTTTCTTTTTATTATGACAAAGGGTCTCCCTTCCAAATTAAAAAGTCATATATGCTTACATTTCACTATTCCATCCAGTCCTTCCTCCCACTGCAACTTACCTACCCTTCCCAAGTTGTTTGTATTTTACAGGGGAGGGGGCAAAGAAACACAACCAAAGCCACTTCATTTGGCTGGGGGTTTGAGGGGCGGGGAGGAAAACAAATCTTATTTCACCCCATCTATTGAAGAGTATTATTACATTTGAAATAAAACTTCCATCAGTACAGATAATAACACGTGCAATGTTGGGATGTTATTTTGGGCTTGGCTTATCAAGTAGTCAATGGAAAGATTCCTGTCCCCTTCTCCAGCTAAGTAACTGCTGTAACCAGCTTGGCTCCCTTCCCTGTATGCTCTCTGCCCTGCTAACAGCCAAGAGATGTTGCAAGGGAGGAAATGTGGGAGACCTTGGACCTGTCAAGTTTGTTTGTTTTTGTTTTGTTTTTATTTTTAAAGGCATGTCGAAGTTGAGTTCTTTACCTTTCTCCTGAAATCTTAATTTTATTTTATTTTTAATCACCCTCTTCTAAAGTACTATCAGGCAGTAACTTTGGGGAGATAAAAACCTCATTGTATCGTAGCAAAAATTTTCCTCTTTATCCTTGGAATGAAAGAGAGGTGACTGGGTATAATTTCAAGGTTAAAATAAGGAGTAAGTACAAAATGGAGTTAGAGAAAGGAACCATTAATGGTGTGATATGACCTGCCCTTCCTTCATAAACCAGAAAGAATAAATGGGAAACGTTTTCAAGGTAGTTTCACACGTCTTGCACCAAGCTCTTGCTTCCTGCTTTTCTTCTTGACTGACTTTTTCTCCCTCAGTTTTCACTTCTACTTTGACCAGAAAGAAAGTCACTACAGTTGACAGTTGCTACAAGGGGGCAACTGGAATATTATCCCTGTATTTTTCATAGCAGTAGACATTTTTACCGTGGTGCCTCCCTAATGGGAGTGAGGTTTGGGGGCGGTCTTCAGCAAGGGTTAACTACCAGGGGAAGGCAATTACTTGTCTTCATCTTCCTTTTCCCCTTGCCTAGTCCCGTCTGCACCTCTGTTGTTGGTATTTCAGAGGAGGAGGTTCAATAGCATTTTCTTTATATTATACCTCTCTAGATATGTCTTAGTGACAAGTGGGTATTACCATACATATCTCTACAGAGAAACAGGAAGACCTGATAAATCCAAACTTACCCCACTCTACAGATAGCCTGTCCCATTTCAAGGCTCAAGCCTTATTTTCACCACCCACTCCCAATAGGAAATAAGGTTTCTACCCTTAGTCATTTTACATGAGAAAGAAGTGCTTTTCTTCTCCCTGAACTGAAAGACTTCTTGTTTGTATTTCTACAACTAGTACTGGGAAAAAGACAATCACTGCACTTTGCGTGTTTATATCTTTCTATCTAGGGACACTGAAAAGCAAATGTTACTTTACTACATTTTTTATTTAGTGTCTTGCCCTAAGGTACACACTGGTAATCCCCAGCTAGATGAGTAAAACGATACGTGTTGAGTTGAGTGTTTTAGGGAATCTCGGCAAGTTTCCTCTGTTCTTCCAAGTTAGTGTAGAACTAACTCTAGGAAGTACGGGGATTACTATTGTAGAGCGGACAATGTAGTGACGAAGATGATTGTCTCCGAATAAACTTGCTTTGCAGATACAAAACAGCTTAAACCAGTGTGTGTCATAGTTTGGGAGTTTTTTGTAATTTATTCCATGTTATTTATTTGGGCTCGCCATGTGTTCTGTGGTTAGGATGCTGCAAGTTATTCATCTTCCTAATGCATTTCTGGTCTTAAGCCAACTGTTCTTTCTTTGACCCTCTCAAGCGTCTCTGTCCTGTAGTTCTCCCCACGAAAATGCATGATACCATGACCTTGTATGTGGGATGGGGGTATATAGTGTAGCAAAGCCAAGAAACAATATAGTTATATTGAGTCCTAAGACATTTGTTTAGGGAAAAGTGTGAGAGAGTGAGGGTGGGGGGAGGGGGAGGGAGAGTTCTATTTGACTTAAAACTGAAATTGATTTTTTTTTTTTGCAGAAATTAAGTGGGATGTTTTTCATTCTAGAATAAAAGAATGTGAATTCTTTCTGCTGCTCTTGTTTAAGCTAAGTAGTGTTTACTTGAAAAGGCTCTCTGACCATTTGATTTTATGAGAAAATGTAGGGATGTCAGGAAAGTGGCTTCCTGAATGTTGGGGTAGGGTAATTGCCCTCAAAAGCATGATGGCTAATACGCGAAGGAAAGACCTTGTTGTACAGTTTATAAGATGGACTTTTAAGGGTTGGTTTTTTTGTGGGGTGTTTTGTTTTTTAAGCCACAGAATCCTCAATGCGTTTGTTGCAGGCTGAAAATGAGGATTTGTATGTGACTGTCAGCTGTTAACTTTAAGGAAATCTGACTACAGCAGTAAATGAAGATGACAATGTATATATGTGATATAGTGAAACAAAAAAACAATTCTGATATTCATAACATTGAAACAAAGGGGTTTTATTCTTTCTGTGTCTGTGATTTAAAACTCCATGCCCATGCTCTGACTTTTGTATTTCAACCTGAGTTTAAAAAAATAAACAAGATATTTTTTAAAGAAAGCATAACATAGTGTGTCTTGGCAAGGACATGATTCATATGAAAGCAAAATAATGTGAAGTTGTTACTAAGGACCTTGGTGCTCACTGTAAAATCACAGACAGAGAATTGGTGGGAGTCGTGAATACACTGGTACCACTTACAACTCAGTGACACAGTATCAGAAATTGAGTCCTTCAGTATTTTGTAAGAGTTCATTTTCAGTCAAGCGTAGATGAGAGCTCTCTCCCTGCACCCCTCTGCCCTCCCAACGGCTGAGAGTAAATAGAACTTGGTTTGATTCCAGGGAGGGTAAAATGATCAGAGAGTAGGACTTTTATCCTTTCCGATCCCAGGAATACAATGTTTGTGGTATATATGGTACAGCAAACCTGTTTAGATAATGTGAATATACTAAACTTCCTAATTGCAGAATATTCACTACCAATCCTGAAGTTACTGGGTCATGCAGAATTAAGCTTCAGCTGTTATTGTTTTGAAGCCGCTGTAAATTACTGCTTTTTCCCCTTTTTTCCTGCCCTCTCTCCTCCACCTTTTTTTTTTTTTGAATGGGTGGGGGTGCCTGTTAAGATTAAAATTAGATATGTTGGATTGATATTCTCACATGTTCAGTGTGGAAAACAAAACAAGTACATGCTTTAGAGGCAACAACAATGAAATCCTTTTGAAATGTGTATTAATATCATTTAATAAAATAACTAGTTCTAAAGGTTTGACATTTTTCTTTGAGATTTGGGGCTTTGACCAAGGGCCCTGGCTTCTCTGTTGAGTGCAAATAGGAGGGAACTTCTCCAGGAGTTGAAACTGCTGCTTTGTGGAGGCCTGTGGTTGAAAAACCCAAATTTTCTCCAACAAAGACCTTACATGACTGTCCAGGGCTGAAGGTGAAACCAACTACAGAATGCAGAAAGAAAAGCCTGGATATTTCTCCGAAGATAACGATTGTATTGGCTTTTGGTCTAAAAGTGTGTACGGGGTAGAGGTGCTAATGTATGTGCCTGCCCATTTCTGAGGCACACACAAAGATGCCACTGACCACCTATCTTGTCCCTTCCTTGTTACCACTTGGCAATTTCCTCTCTTCCAGCCATTCCTTCTTTTTTTTTTTAATCTATTTCCCCAATATTATGTTTTTGTTTTCCAGTTTAATAAAGTATGGTTTCCTTTGTTGTGTGGTTGACTTTTCCCCTCTCACATTGATCTGGTCCAGCTGTCCCCTTTGACTTCTGCACTCAGTGTCACTGAAGGCAATCTGAGCCTCTAAGATCTTCATGGCCTCATGGGTTTTCTGTTTGATCCTTTGTATAATTCAGTTTTGGAAAGGATGATGGGTGGGGTGAGATGAAGATGTTCAGGGAGTGGTTGGTAATGGGATATACTGTATGGATAATTATTTGTGTATGTCTTCAAAAAATTGTACAATTGTAAGCAAAGAAGTATTTTTAAAACAAGCATAGAATTGGGCTGGGGGTGGTGGTAGAGATCCTTCTGGCCAATTATTTGCCCACATCTACCCATCTTGCTGCATATTGGCAGTCTGTCATACAGAAGTCACACTTAACCCCTCTCTCTTGTCCGATCTCTTTTTCATAACCTAGTGAGGCTTAATAAATGGAATGTTGGCTTTAAGGGGTAAAGAGAGTCACCACATGTAGACCAGGCCTAAGTCACTGGCAGGGTATAAGGCTCTAAATAGCAGCCTTGATTACGTGAAGCTACACACGTGTGTCACCAGACACTTCAGAAATAGCGGCCCAGGAACACACCCAGTGGGTAGGGTGTACCACTGTGCTGGACGATTCTGGAATGTGGCTCACCCTTTCTTGCTTGTCCCCTCTGGGGACCTTGATTTGCCCACCTGATTCCTGTCTCCACCCCCAAGGGAGCAACAGCTTATTTAGACTTCCTCACTGGCCTTTCTGGTCATGTTGAAAATTCATTAAGTTCCTCCCCCTAAATTGTTTTATTTAAGCCAATCTTGTAGAGGAGGGATGAATTACCCCCTGATGTATGTAGACAGTAACACAAACACCGTCTGAATGGGTTTTGGGGTATTGGGGCGTTTCTCATACTTGTTTATGAGTAACTGGACAAGTCTGGGCAGCTGCTGTTTATAATTGCTGAGTAATAACTCACTGAGGCAGCATAGACAAAGCTATGAGAGGGACACCAGTAAGTGAGATAGGGGCTCTTAAGTAAACATCCTGTTTTCCCTTCCCCTGTGTAGAAGTAAAGGGAGGCCTATATGCTTTAAAGGAAAGGAGCAAGTGCAATGTAAAACTATCAAATTCTAACTGTAGGGGGAGGACAGGAGAAACTTTTTCTGCTTAGTTATAAATTTGAGGGGAAGGGGATAAGAAGGTTGAGATCTATTTAGAAATTGATATTTCAGTTACCTTATGGTTCCGTTATTTTATTTTTTTTTTCCTGTCCTTTCCATTTGTTCTCACTGTTGCACAAGTTAAAAGTTGAGAATACAGATGTGGGTGGAGGGGCTAGTGAGCAATGCCAACAGGAAAAAAAAAAACCACAGCCTATGGATTTTTGTGTTTGACTCAAAAGGGTGTTGGCTGAACCAGTCCACCCTGGATCTGTTGGGGTTCATAGCAGATTAGATGTTCCAGGAACTAACTTCCTCATCCCCCCTTATTTTTGAGAATTACTCAAGTCCATTGCCACATAGTTTGTGGAAAAGAGATAAGGGGACTTGAAACTTCTTACACTTTTATTGGGGTATTTCAGTTGGAATGGGTAGAAAGAAAGGAGATGGACAGCATCTAGTTCCTTCTGTTTCCCGCTTTGCACCTACATGAGACAATACTTAAGGTCCCGTATCTTTTAAGTAGCCAATTGTTGCCAAGGGCAGTAGAGATTAGTAAAGGATTATTCTGAAATCTTGGTTATTGGGTAGTGGGCCTTAATTTATTGCTTTCTATAGATGAATCTAGGACCTTCTTTAAAAGTGCTTTGCTCTTTCCTTTGTTTTTTACTTAAGCTTGGAATCCAAGGTGACACATCCCTGCACTGGCTCCTGTGTTTGGGAGACTTCCTTATATGTTTCCCTTGGCCTTGACCTGACAAATCAGGTCAGGTCAAGGTAGGGGTGGAGGTGGCTGTTTCATTGTTTCTCTTCTACCGACTTAAGAGATGTCTTGAAGGAGGGAAATCTTAGAGATTTTAGGTGAGTCCAAGGCTTTGTTTTCAAAGCTAAGTTGACCTTATCCCCATGCTTCAGATAGGAAGCTCCCCTTCTTTGTTTACTCAGCAAAGTTGGCTGGACTTTTTCTCCCTTTGTGGCATCTTGCAGTAAAAGCTAGGCTCTTTTCTAGATTTTCATTGCTAGGGAAAAATTTTTTAAATAAACATAACCTCTCCACACCACTTACTGTACCTTTAGAACCAGTAGCTAGTTCTTTGGGCCTCAAAAGCATTTGGCAGCAATGATAGAAACATTTCTTTATATATCTTACCTTCTTAAGTTTCTCTTTTTTACCTCTAGTATCTTTTCTATCTCCTTGTGGCAAGGAAATTTTTGCTTCTAAGAGCTGAGATAGATTTGGAGGTACGTTTTGATGCCAATGAAGATTGGGATCTTTACCTTTAATGGAGAGCATTCTCACATATAGTTTAAGATTATAAAAGCAATACCTCCTCAGCCAAAGCTTTAGCTAACTTAAGATGTCTAAGTGGAGTAAAGCTGAGAGTTTCCCAAAACTTGACTAAGGATCTAGGATACCCTTTACTGGGATTCCCTTTTCCCTAGACCTCTGTGAAATCATCTGGCATTTTTCCCTTAACCTTAGGCTGGTAGAGAAAATTTGGTAAGACACCTCTTTTCTTGGCTTTTTACTGGACCCACCTGTCCACCCTATATTAAAGGCCTCGGCCTCTTTGGCCCCAAAGGCTCCAAGTAGTATACGCTGGAGAGAAAAACGGAGCTGCACTACCAAACATGCATTATGACTATGCTGGTCCCTGAGAGACAGTATGGCATGGCATAACACAAGCTTTGGATTCAGAAAGACTGGTGCTTGATTTCTCTGAGGGTCATTTGCCTTGTTTCAAAGGGAGCATAAGAAGAGCTATTACTTGTCAGGGTTGTTCTAGGAATTAAATGAGATAGTGAAGGCTTAGCACTTGGCACATAGTAGTAGTTTGGTGATATTCTGGGTGGAAGGTAAGAGCAGTTTTAGGCATAAACATTTGCCGGGCAGACTAATGGGTTAAAATTCCCTGAGGCTGAGACATGCTGTCACAAATCAGAAGTTGTAGAAGAATCAGTGATTAATGAATTGGCCTTAGCTAGCTTGCTGCTTGCCTGCTTGCTTGCTAGCTAGCTTGTTAGTTTGTTAACTAGCTTGCTTGCTACAGGGGGAGGAATGGAATAACTTGACATTCCTTCCTGCACTGCAACACGAGTTACATAGGTGATGTAGTAGTTGATTGATCAGCATCCCCTGAGCACCGAGCTCAGTGCATTGCACACAGTAAGCAGCCAGTAAATGTTTGAGGGATGAGTGCAGGGAGCTGCCATAACAGTGTAGCCAACTTATTCCACCATCTGTCTACTATCCTTAAAAAAGAAGACAAGGTAGAATGATCAAAGAATGTGTGTGTCCGTATATGTATCCTGTGGGGTTTCAAGTCAATACATGATTGATACATTCTTAATAATTATTTATTGAGCGTATCATTTTGTTGCCTGCAATATAACACTCCCTTGACCCTTTTGTTGCAGAGCCATGGGAAAAGTTCTGCCTGTTGTCACACTTTCTGAATGCCATTGTTAAATTCTCACGACCTTTTCCCAACCACATGCACGCGCTCGCGCGCACACACACACACACACACAATCTTCCTCTTCCACAGTCTTGTCTATTTCTTTTTGTATTTCAGGGTGTCTGACATATCAGAAGATGGAGCCAAGATCCAGATTGGTGCCTTTGACTCAGATCAACTGCTGCCTTCCCCAGACAGAACCTCTGGCCTCTGGAAACCTAGATTAAACAGCTTTCTCTGACAGCTCTTCCTTCGCAATCCTTCACTCCGTCACCAGTGGAAACTTGAGAACCAACTCTAACCATCCCCATCCCCAGGTGAGGGGACTAATGGGAATACTGAGAACCTCACAGCTGCCTCCAAGTCCATTTCCTCTCAAAGTTTACTACAATTCTGACCATGTTTCCATTTTTACTGTGTAAAATAAGTCAAATATACCTAGTCCTGTATCCTAGATACAGCAGGGAGAGGGAAGAGAAGGGATAAAGGAGGTTGAGAGCTAGGATGGGAATGAGAGGCAGAGGTCTTGTGTACGAAGCAGAGCGCTAAGATTCTAGGGTCAGGCATCTCTTTCTGAAGTGATGGGGGAGTATAATGGAAGTAAACTCTATTACCAGGGAAAGCCTGGTGTGGTAGAAGAGTACAAGACGTGGATTCAGAATCCAGCATCAGCACTTAGTATTTGACCTTAAATCACTTACCTTCTCTGCACTTAAATTCCTGTAAGATTAAAAGGTATCTAAGGTCCTGTTTAAGCACCTTAAGTATGAAGGGACTCCAAGAAGTGCCCTTTGTAGATTCTTTGGTCCAGCCCTAAAGCTGTTATATTCACTTATTCTAATAGCTTGTCCGCCATTGTTGCCATTACTGTACACCACGCGGTATATTAGACGATTTACACAAAATTAACCTCAACAATTGGCAGTGATACTATTATTATTCCCATTTTACAGGTGAGAATTGACGCTTAGAAGAAATTAAATAATTTGCCCCAAACTACATAGCGAATGGCAGAGCCAGGATTTACACTAGGTCTGTCTGGTTCTCTTACCTGTTTTCTACCTGCCAGTAAAGACTACGTAAAAGAAAACTTATGGTTAAAAGGAAATGACTACCTCTTTCGGTCCGTTTTTCTCCCACTCCCACTCTCAAGAGTTTTCCTACTCCTGTTCTCAAAGCCACAGGATACCTTATTGCTACTTTGGGCTGAAAATGCAGGTCTCAGGATTGCGGGTGTGTGTAACAGTTTAGGTCTTCCGGTCAGCCGGAACCACCCACACCGCTGCTCGTGCTGTGTGGGGTGTACCTCTTCGGATTTCCTGGAGGTGGTCCCACACTAGAGTGGCAGCTGCAGTAACCAATAGGCATAGGTATTGTTGGGCCAGAAGCCAATGGGGAGTCCGGTGAAGGAGAAGCGGCCATAATTTGTTTGAGGATGTAGCACGGGTTTCAAGGAACATGGGGCTGTATCAGAGGTGGCGACGGCTCTGGCTGCCGGGGTTACACGCTTGCGGGCTACATACGGTGCGTGAGGTACTCAAAAGTTGCGAACCGCAGCCCAGCTGAAGCCCAAGATGTAGGCTCTCAGCCCAGCCTGACACCCCCTACTCCCGCCCTGCGTCCCCGGACCCGGCTACCCTAGCCCTTAGATGCGCCGTCTTTTTCCTAGGGCCAACAGCCTGGGGACTGTAGGGCTGGCAGCCTAGGGCCCTCTGTCATCCAGTCCTCTTAAAGACTGGGAATTAGGACGACGGCCACTTAAGTATCCTCATCTCCCACCATCCTCAATTGCAAGAAGGAATGATGGGACCTGTGTTACCGCCTACAATCTTTCCCTCCAGGCAGCTGTCCCGACCCCTCCTCACTGGTTGGCAGAGCGGCTTGGCCTTTTTGAGGAGCTATGGGCTGCTCAAGTAAAGAGGGTAGCAAGCATGGCACAGAAGGAACACCGGATTATTAAGATAGCACTTCCTGGAGGTCACAAAGTGGACGCTGTGGCATGGAACACAACCCCTTACCAGCTAGCCCAGCAGATCAGGTACCAGGCCCATTCGACACGTACCGGGATCGTCCTACTTCTCTACTTTCTCTGACGTAAGCAGGGAAAGAAAACTCTGCCTGTTTTTTATTTCACCCCCATGAAGATAGCCTTTCCTGTGGATTCGTTTTTATCTGCATTAGTTTCAGAGTTTGCTCTTTCTCTATTATAGGTCCAGAAAAAAATTATAGGTTCTATTGCTCTGGTAACACATTTCCCCTTTGCAAGTTTGGGGTTGCTGAGAGATGAGTCCCTCTCTTCCCCTGTGGATTGTAACCCTGTCTTTTTCTTTATCCCCACCCCCGCTGTTGAAGTTCAACACTTGCAGATACTGCTGTGGCTGCTGAAGTGAATGGAGAACCTTATGATCTGGAGCGGCCCTTGGAGAAAGATTCTGACCTCAGATTTCTGACATTTGATTCTGCAGAGGGGAAAGCAGTAAGTTTCTTCCTTATTGGGAATACAGTAGCTACTAAACTAAGAGAGATTTAAGTGTGCAATTCTAGAATTTATTTTCTTTTGCCTCAGTTTCTCCATTTGCAATTAGGAGGAGACCTGCTACACATTGTGTGTCTTGACTATTCCTGGCTAACCTGGAAACTTAGGATGAAAGTTTTTACTTAGCCTAGGTTTGTTAGGGAGACATTGTTTGTGCTAGTGAAAGGGAGAGATAATAAGTTGAAAACAGAAGGATAATATGCCCATCAGCTCTCCCGCCCCCAACACTTGAGACACACAGTATAA
The DNA here is from genome assembly GCF_041296235.1 of Equus asinus. NCBI lineage: Eukaryota > Metazoa > Chordata > Mammalia > Perissodactyla > Equidae > Equus > Equus asinus. The sequence continues at coordinate 13,057,467 of NC_091814.1, forward strand.
GTCATCTGTAGCATATATTTAATTCTAACATGACTTCCACAACTGAGCACATGACCTCCTCCCCACTTTGTCTTCTTCATGTCAGCTTGGGTAATGCAGACCTCATCTATTAGGATCCAAGAAAATGGAGTTCTCGTATCACCTGTGTGTAAATGGTGACAAAATCCTAGAGGAGTGGTTGCATCATGCTAGATCCTGGGATGGAAAACATATAGGGCTAAAAGACCAAACTGTCCTTAGGAACCACTGCCTTAAGAAGATAGTTTACCCTGAAGCCCTAAAAGGAGATGTTATAGAAGTAGCAAAAGAAAACCGACTGGCCTTCTACTTTTCTGCCCTTGCACCAGGAAGCACCAAGGCGTGGGGCTGGAGGGTACTCTCTCTGTGCACTGCCTCCACTGGCCTTCTCCCTTTCTTTTCTCATTTTTTTACTTTTTATTATTTACTGGTCACCTTCAAGGTTAGGTTCCCCATTTTGTGGTAGTTGTTCCTAGAAGAGCCATGCTGGTTTCACACCAGCTTCTCCAAGGAGAGGATCAGAGAGCTAGAGGTTAAAGGAGAAGGTTATGAACTCATGAACTCCTTTCTTGTGAACCCAGGTGTTCTGGCACTCCAGCACCCATGTCCTGGGGTCGGCAGCTGAACAACTCCTGGGTGCTGTCCTCTGCCGAGGTCCAAGTACAGAATGTGGCTTCTACCATGATTTCTTCCTGGGAAAGGAACGGTGAGTAGTGCAAAGAAGGAGGAGAATGATTCTGGGGTGTCCTTTTGTGGAGGAGTTCAAACCATTTTATTGAGAGACTTCAGGGGAGGGTCGAAGAGCTGCAAGGACAGTTAGATCTGACGTCCTCGGCCTGGCCGGGATCTCCTTAGCTTCACAGTTGCCAAACTGGGGTGGTTTCTTTTGTAGAGATTTCACCATATGTTACTTTATTTTTCAGCTTTTTTGAGGTATAATTGTCAAATAAAATTGTAATATGATTAAAATATACATGTAATAATTTGATATACACTTACGTTGTGAAAGGATTCCCACAATTGAGTTAGTTAACGCATGCATCACGTCACATGCTTTTTATTTTTTTGATGAACACTTAAGATGTACTCTTGGAAAATTTCAGTTATGCAATACGAAATTGTCAACTATACTCACCATGCTATACATTAATTCCTCAGACCTTATTCATCTTATAAGTAAAAGTTGGTACCCTTTTACTGGGGTGGTTTCTGGGGCCTCAGGCATGTTCAATTTGGAGGAGAAAGCTGGAGGGAGGGCCTCTCCAAGCCTCAACTGTGACCTTGGTAGCACCTTCTCCACTAGTTCGTGTTCTTCCTTTTCTGTCTAATTCTGCTTGAAACTCATTTTCTCTAGCCTTTATGAATTCTTCAACGTACTCTTCATCCCTTATTACTATTGCTCTAATTTTGTCCATCCAAATTGCCTGCACTCAGCTTTTAATTTCATACATAAATGTTTTGCTCCAGCTGTAAAATTTGTACTTGATTTCCTATTTATGTTTTCTTTTAGTTTGTCTGTCTTTGCCAGTAATTCTAGATATTTCCGGAGGGCAGGATTTCACCCCCTAGCCAACAGGTGTGTCACCCAGGTGATACTCCTTAGAGGATGCAAGCCAACCATCATCTTTCCAGGACAGTCCGGGGCTCAGACCTGCCTCTTTTGGAGCAGTTTTGCCGGAAACTTGCAGCTGCTGCTCAGCCCTTCCGGAGGCTGGAGGCTTCCCAGGATCAGCTTCGCCAGCTCTTCAAGGTGGGGTGGAGACACACAGGTTTAGGAGGAAGATCCAGAGGCATGAGGGAAGAGGTGGTTCTCTCCCAGGACATCTTTATGGGAATAAAGACTTGACTTCACTCTTTCTTTCTTCCAGGATAACCCCTTTAAGCTTCGCCTGATCGAGAAGAAAGTGACAGGTCCAAAAGCAACAGTCTATGGGTGAGAGTTGCCAAGATTGAGGAAAACAGGGAGAGGTAGGGATGCACTAAGAAGGCCAGAAATGGGATAAGGGAAAGAAGATAGAAGAAAAGAAATGGGGACAGGAATTGATTTTCATCTCCCATTGCTCTCTCTCTACGATAGTTCTCTCTTTTTTTTTTAATGGTGAGGAAGATTGGCACTGAGCTAACATCTGTTGCCAAGCTTCCTATATTTTTTGTATGTGGGACACCACCACAGCATGGCTTGATGAGCGGTGTATTGGTCTGCGCCCAGGATCCAAACTTACATACCCTGGGCTGCTGAAGTGGAGCACACAAGCTTACCCACTATGCCACCAGGCTGACTCCTGTACAGTAGTTGTTTTTCACTTCCTTTTTCTGTCAACTAAAGACTATGAGAGAGAAAGCTAGAAGCTCAAGAATTTGGAAACCACTGACTGGCCCCTTCTTTCTCCTAGGTGTGGCATGTTGGTTGATCTTTGCCAAGGCCCCCACCTTCGGCATACTGGACAGATTGGAGCACTGAAGCTGTTAACGGTCAGTTGGGAGGGCAGGGTTAGAATGCGACACCCATTTTCACTGGAATGAGTAGGAAAATGGGAAGATGAGCCTCTCTCTCAGTGCCGTCTCTACTCTGTTAGCTAAGGGAGGAATCTAGAAGGAGAAACATACTTAGTCTCCGCCTTCTAGAACTTCTCAGTCTGATGGCAGATACTAGACACCCTGCCAGGGCCCAGAAACCAATTCAAATTCCATGTCAGACATGGAGAGGGAGAGCATGAACAGGCTGGACAGGGTCACATAAGGGAGGCTCCTGTGGGGAGAGGGGTGTAGAACACTGTTTGACAGGCACAGGGAGAATACTCTAAGTCAAGGGCTTGCCGTTTATGAAAATACTGTTCTGGGCGAGGTGACTTGTTAGAGGAGTGGGAGCAGGGAGAGAGAAGAGAGGCAGATAGATATGTAGAGCAGAAAGCCCTGAACTGAAAACCTAGCCATTGCGTTTGGTCCTAGCTCTGCTGCTAATTAAGTATGTAACCTTGGGTAAATCTCCTTACCTGTCTTCCCCATCTATAAAATGAGGCTGTTAGTACCCGTCCTACCAGTAAATCCATGTCATAGAGACAAAACCAGTTAATGCAGGAGTGTGTGTTTGCGGAAAAGTTAGAAGTGCTATAATGCATGCTGTTTCTTGTTAGTACTATCATTCAAGGAAAGAGCAAGGAGAGACATTTGAATTTCATGTGGCCAAGAATAGGATATAGTGTGGGAGACTGAGTTTCCTAGCAGCTGTCTGGGAGATTGATAGGGGGATGGACAGACTGACATTTGACCAGAGCCTTGGGTTACTCCCCTCAGCAGTCCTTAATTAGAAAGGGAAGGAGGTGCTGGTAGGGCAGCGGTAGTGAGAATGGGGAGAAAAAGAGGTGGCAGAGTGAGGTTAGGCTTGGGCGGGGCGTATGTAGGAATCAAGAGTCAGGCACCTCCAAGGCTGTAACCATGGCAAGGGGAGCCTGGGGGATAGCAGTGGCCATCCTCCTGGTGGTGATGCTGGGAAGAGAAGTGAGAGAGATGAGGTGGGATCATTGTCAAGTGGCATACCTGTGATGCTTACACTGAGAGTATCATGTGAGGTTGAAAGAGAGGTTGGGTAGCTTCAGTTCTGCCCATCTGCCCTTTGACTCCCTGTGTCCTTCCACAGAACTCGTCATCCTTATGGAGGTCTTCAGGCACCCCAGACGTACTGCAGAGAGTATCAGGGATTTCCTTCCCCACAGCAGAGGAGCTGAGGGCCTGGGAAGAATGGAGGGAGGAAGCAGAGTTACGGGACCACCGGCGCATTGGGAAGGTACAGAAATTAGGAAAATGGTGTGTGTGGGGGGTGATGATAAGGGTTGGAGAGAGAGGAAGGAAACTGAGTGTGAAGTTGGAGCAGATTCGGAATCCAACAGATTGAGCAGCTCTGTCAGTTATTTCTTCTGGCTTCCAAAGCCCCTGCTTCCCCCTTGAAGTGACCGTTACTATTCCTGACCCCAGGAACAAGAGCTCTTCTTCTTCCATGAACTGAGCCCTGGGAGCTGCTTCTTCCTGCCTCGAGGGACAAGGGTGTATAATGCACTAGTGGCTTTTATCAGGGTAAGGAGGACCCCAGTCCAGGGGAAGAAAGACCAGAGAGGGACTAAGGGCCCAGAAGAGGCTAAGTTTTAAAAGAGGGGAATTAGGGCCAGCCCAGTGGCGCAATGGTTAAGTGCGCACGTTCCGCTTCTGCGGCCCGGGGTTCGCCAGTTCAGATCCCAGGTAAGGACATGGCACCGCTTATCAAGCCATGCTGTTGTAGGTGTCCCACATCTAAAGTAGAGGAAGATGGGCATGGATGTTAGCTCAGGGCCAGGCTTCCTCAGCAAAAAGAGGAGGATTGGCGGCAGATGTTAGCTCAGGGCTAATCTTCCTCAAAAGAAAAAAAAAAGAGAGGACTTAGAAGCATAAACACAAATATCATAAAGTGTTGGTGACCTTTATCAAGGTATTAAAAATGTGTGGTCTGCAGTGGGAGCATAGAGTGGGAACATGGTACTTAACAGGTTGTAGCTGTGATCAGCATGACCTGAGGGCCAGGAGAATCACACAGCAGTCACCCTGCCTCCTCTCCCCCAAGTCACTCTGACATTCAATATCTGTACCCTCCTCTGCAGGCCGAGTACTCCCGCCGTGGTTTCTCAGAAGTGAAAACCCCTACACTGTTTTCTACGAAACTCTGGGAACTATCAGGGCACTGGGAGCATTACCAGGAAGACATGTTTGCCCTGCAGCCCCCAGGCTCTGACAGGCCCACTGGCTCCCAGAGTGACCACTCCACCAGCCATCCCACAGACACACTCGCCCTCAAGCCCATGAACTGCCCTGCGCACTGGTGAGCTGGGAGCCAGGAGGCCTGGGTCCTCGCAGGGCTAGGCAGCAGGGTTGCTAAATAGAAGTAAGAGAAAGTACCTTGGATGAATTCTGGGACGCCTGATTTGCGTTTTGAATCTGCCCTCTAGCTAACCATGTGAATTTGGGAAAGTCATTGTACCTCTCTAAGCCTCAGTCTCTTTATGTGTAACATCAAGGGTTTGGAACTGCTATCCGAGGTTTCTCTTTCATCTCAGTGCCTATCACAGAACAGGAGCACAGTAAATGGTATCTGTTAGCATTGCTGAGAAATTCACTTTTGAACCAGGCGGGGCTCAGCTCGTGATGAGCCAGACTGACAGGACTCAACAGGAGGGCATGCCAAGGCTGGAAAGGACCTTAGCTAATGGTGCAGAGAAGGAACCAAGCAGAGTGGGCAGAAGAGCAGTCCTCAGGGGCTAGTTTTCCCTGCGGCCCTGACCCCTCCCCACCCCAACCTCAGCTTGATGTTCGCCCACCGGCCCAGATCTTGGCGAGAGCTGCCCCTGCGACTGGCAGACTTTGGGGCCCTGCACCGGGCAGAGGTTTCTGGCAGTCTGGGAGGACTGACCCGGCTGCGGCGCTTCCAGCAGGATGACGCTCACATCTTCTGTGCACCAGACCAGGTGGCCTTTCCCCAGCTCCACCAAAGCTTGTCTACACCACCTTCCATTTTCCCTGTGAACCACCAACAGTCCTGACCCTCAGTGGCCCTCTTTATATACTACATTTCAGCGACATTCTCTTCCCAACTTTCCTCTGTTTTTGCCCTCTTTTCTCCCCAAACTACCGTCTTCCCCAAGTTCTGTCTAGCACACACTCACCTTTATTTCCTGCCCCCAGCTGGAAGCAGAGATCCGAGGCTGTCTTGATTTCCTCCGTTCTATCTATGCTGTCCTTGGCTTTTCCTTCCGCCTGGCACTGTCCACCCGACCTTCTGGCTTCCTGGGAGAGCCTTGCCTTTGGGACCAGGCTGAGCAGGTGAGCAGGTGGTCAGGAAGCAGAGGCAGACAAACTGCTCTCCTATGGGAGGGGTTGGGAGATGAGAATCAGGATCCTCAGCAGAGGCATAGGCTGAGAGGGTCATTTGTTGGGGACTGGAGGGATATGTTGCTCATAAAGTCTAAGATAACGTAATCCTCTTTTGTCTCATTCCCTGTAAAGGTCCTTCAACAGGCCCTGGAAGAGTTTGGAGAACCCTGGGACCTCAACCCTGGAGATGGTGCCTTCTATGGGCCTAAGGCAAGCTGGGGGCCCTGGTTACAGTTTATTTGTTCATTTTTTGTTTTGTTTTACTAAATGTTTAACAAACGAAGGAATATTTTTTAAATTTTGTAGGATATAGAGAAGAGCAACACATTCTCTGCCCCCATGGAACTTATGGTCTAATGAGGGCTGTGGGAGGTAAATCGGGCATTTCAGCACCATGGGATCAGTGCTGTGTAGGTACTAAAGGAAAGGGGGTCAGGAAAGGCTTCCTACAGGAATCTCTTTCCAATCTGAAAGGTAATTGTTGGCCAAGTAAAGAGGGTGTTTCAGGAGGGAACAGTGTAGGCAGAGGCTGGGGGGAAGGGTGAAAACTCACGTGGCAAGTTGGAAGAAGTGAAAGAAGTCAGGGGAAAAAAGGACTGAAAAGTGTCTGCTGGATTTAGTAAAAAGGCTGTTAGGTTTTGAAGGACCATTTTTGATAAAGTAGGGATTGGGGGTGGAGTCAGAAGTGAATGAATGGACATAACTCTTTGAAGAACTTTGGCTTTGGCTTTTCTAAAGACAGAGGAGAGGAGCTGAAGGTCCTGGGTAGTCAAAAGAGATGCTTGTGAAGGGAGAGACTTGAGAATGTTGAAATGCTGTGATGAGAGGGAGCCTGTGTGGGCCAGGGAGAAGTTGACATTGTAGAAGGTGTTTCATTGGAGGAAAGTTCCTGGGAAGGCTTGAGGGGTGAGATCGAGAACCCTCCACAGAAGGCACCACCTTTGCCATTGTTTTGGAGGCAGGAGGAAAGGCTGGAGGTAGATGCAAGGAAGTTTATAGGTGTGGTGACAGGAAGTTGAAACATTTTCCCATCTCATGATGTCAGTTTTCTGAATTCTCCGTCGGATCGGAGGCAGGATCATTTGCTGATAGGAGTAGGGGAGAGGAGAGTTGCCAGTGAGGGGGATGAAGATACGAAGAAAGAGGAGAAAGCTTGAAAATCCTTGAGGAAAACAGAGCTTATTGGGGCAGTGAGAGGATTGCTGGCAAGCAAGGGCCCAGGTAAGGTTTGAAACAGCGACTTGTGTGGTGGCATCCATCCCTGTTTTTGCATCTGTGTGATATGTGACATATTGGGCAGCACTGAGCAGTTCTTTTAGAGGCCCAAGCAGGTGGGAGGTGAGGGTGCCACCAGGGTGGGGTTTTGCCATGTGGATGTGAGAGGAGAACAGTGATAGGAGGGAAACTAGGGAGAGTGGTTACAGCGGCATGAGGGGAAGAAACAAAGGTGGGATGGGCCTGTGAACGGGAAGGAAGAAGAGGAGTTAAGGAACCTAGAGATTGAAGAGCCGTTAATAGGAATCATTCTCAGAGCCAGAAGACCAAGAGTAATCAGAGCAGGGTCTCAGGGCCTGTTTCAGAGGGGCAGCCGTTCTGGGCAATGACAGGAGGAAGGGTCTAGCCATAGTCTGGGTATGGGTAAAGGTCCCTGAGGTGGGGAGCTCAAGGAATTGAGAGGCCAGGCTGTGGATAGGTTGTTCATGTGAATGTTGATGTCCCCTAATATTATAATACCATTAAATGGAAAGAGCTACTGCAGGGTCCCCAGTGAGTGAAGTAGAGTATAATACAGCTGGGTGATGCGTATCTCAAAACAACCTGGAACATAGGTAAGGCAGGGGTAGGGGGCGGGCGAGTGGTGGGCACCGATCATGGAAGATATACTGATTCTGGTTTCTCTGGTGCCTTCTCATCCTTCTCCTCCAGATTGATGTGCACCTCCACGATGCCTTGGGTCGGTCCCATCAGTGTGGGACAATCCAGCTTGACTTCCAACTGCCCCTGAGATTTGACCTCCAGTACAAGGGGTACAGAGCCTCACTGCATCCCCTTTCTTGGCTGCCCATAGAATAGGTGGAGAACGACTTCCCCTTCCACCTTTGACCCTAAAAACTAAACCAAATCCTCTACACCCTCCCCTGCCAGGACTGAATATTTCTTGAAAACTGGAAGGTGATCTTGGATGCATGTTTTATGCCACTTCCTGCATTCCACCCACCCTCCTTTTTCTCTCCAAGGCAGGCGGGGGCCCTGGAGCATCCAGTCCTCATTCACCGAGCAGTGCTAGGTTCTGTGGAAAGAATGTTGGGAATGCTGGCAGAAAGCTGTGGGGGAAAATGGTGAGACCTCTAACCACAGATTTCTGTTCTGGCCCTCAAGCCAGATAGTGCATGCTCCAGATCCTGGCCCCCTTTAGACTACAGCATCTGTTTCCTCCTAGAACCTGCTCCCTACAGCGACACTTACAGTCAGAGCCAGAATAATTTTCCCTCCTCTGTTCTCTCAACCAGGCCACTGTGGCTGTCCCCATTCCAGGTGGTGGTCATCCCTGTGGGGACTGAGCAAGAGGGATATGCCAGGGAGGTAAGGAGTTGGGGGTAAGGATGGGCCGAAGCAGGACTGATAGGGAGTCTGAGGCTGGGCAGTGAGTGGGTAATGGCCGTCACATGGGGTAGTAAAAGGGACACAGCACTTGGAGCCACAAGACCGAACTGGACGGCTGCCAGCCTGTGTGCTGGGAATGCCGCGTCTGAGAAATGAGACTAATCCCTGCCTGGTGGGGACTGTGTGAAAATTAAACAAACAAACAAATGTTAAATGCTGACAACAGAGCGCTTGGCACAGAAAGGGGCTTGGATAAATGTTGGTTTTATTTTCCTTTCTAGAGAGAAGTAAGGATATGGAAGGTACCAGAGTTGAGCAGCTGGTTGGGTAGAGCGGTAGCTAGAAGCAGGCAGAGTCCAGGCAACTATTGGCGAACTTGGCTTCAGTAGGAGGCAGACAAAGAAGCTGTGGGGCCTGGGGAGAGGCCTCAGTGTAGAGACGAATGAGGAGGGATTGTATGAGGAGGGGTTGTCCTGAGAACTGGAGAGCTTTGAGGCAGAGGAAGGAGGAACAGCTGGGGTTTGCGGAAGAATAGTATCAGCCTGTTCTACCTCCTCAGCCTTCCATTAAATTAAGTTCCTGTCACCAAACCTCTGCCCCAGGCACAGCGGAGCCTGCAGGCTGCAGGACTGGTCTGCGACCTCGATGCTGACTCCGGACTGACCCTTAGCCGGAGAGTCCGCAGGGCTCAGCTCGCCCACTACAACTTTCAGTTTGGTAAGTGGCCATGTCAGCACAGGTCCTTGGAGCCCGACATCACTGCCCTCTACACCGTGCTTTTTTTCTGTCTGTTCAGTTTGTTCATCTGCATATTTGGGTAAATTGGGGCTCATTACTTGACTGGGCAGGAGTCAGGATTCAGGACACGTTTGGGCCCTAGGTTCCTTCACCCCCTGACAACCACCTGTGACCCTCAAACAGTTTTCTTCTGACTCTCACACTAGCTCTTGGTGTCTGTTAGGTTAATTAACCAAGGGAGCATCGGAGAGAAAGGGTCAGGAAGGGTTAATAAGGCATTAATTAGTTAGCTTTGTTTATTCTGGACTTAGATGGAGTCAGCCCTAAGGGTGAGGAGAAAGGCCTTAAGGAGAAAATTCTAGCCCTACCTTGCTCCTTTTTCATTTTCCGAGGTTCAGAGCTCTGTCTAGAAGGCAAGGAGCAAAAACTCCTTGACCAGGTTACCTGTTCTCTAGTTTTACACACCCACGCGCCCTGCCAGCACTTAGAGCAAGCTGCCCCTTGACCTGCACGTGTATCTTCCACCCCTTCCACCCTCCCCTTTCCTTAATGTATACACACACACACACACACACACACACACAATTTCTCTCTGTGACTTCTGCTTGACCTGTTTGTCTTTCTCTGGCTAACCCTACTATCTCTGAGCCCTGACTCCTGACTGGAAGTGATAAGGCTTGTGGAATGTTTATCTCCTCAGGATGAGCCCCTAGGGAACTGGCAAGCAAGAGACAACTAAACATGTCCTTTTCCTGAACTATCTCTGGGCTCTGCTCTCACCTTTCGTAAAGATTTAGGTCTCTTAAATTTCTGCATAGCAAAAGGAAATACCCCATGTGGATAAATTTGGTTTGAGATTCCCAATCCTCCCCTCTTTCTGCAGTGGTTGGTCAGAAAGAGCAGAGTAAGAGAACAGTGAACATTCGGACTCGAGATAATCGTCGACTTGGGGAATGGGATTTGACTGAAGCTGTGCAGCGGCTGCTGGAGCTACAGAACACCAGGGTGCCAAATGCTGAAGAGATTTTCTGAGCTTCTGTATATAGATGTGACAGAGACCTGCAGGAGCCACCAACCTCCCTGAACACAAGAGAGCCCCACCTGACTGACAGAGTCTGGAGTCCCCCAGACCCCTCAGAACTTGTGTGGAGGCATGAATCTGCTGTCCTGGAAAGAGATTTGGTCTGGGGGAAGCTGCAGCTGTTTGGATGTGAGGAGAGTGAATCTAAAAATAAACTTGAAGCTACGGAGTATGTGTCTTCATCTCTGACTCCTGAGGAGGGATAAAAGCAGAGTTTGACTCTGTCTTCTCTCTTTTGTCCCAGGGTGTTGGGGAAATTGAAAAGGGGCAGCCCAGGCCTCTCACTGGGAGGGGAGCTCCCTGGGACAGATGTCTGGCTCCCCACCCTAAACTCCTTAGTGCTCTGTTTTCCCTTTCCCAATTCAGCGGGTTGTTAGATCCCTTCTTCACAGAGGGCAGCATGCAAACGGAGGAATCAAAGCATAAAATAAGGTCTCAAATATCTCTTGCTCCATGGCTCTCAGAATCAGTTTCTCTTGGGGCCATAAGAATGCCCTCCTTCCATCACCCCCATTCTTCTCAATCCTCTCAGGAGGCTCCAGGGTGAATTTGGGAGGAGTGGCTACCAGAGGAGGAGCAGCTGGGACTGAGTCATGGCAGGAAGCTGAGGAGGGCGGGAGCTATCCCAGATAACCATATAAAAAAGAACGAACCGGCCCTCAAGTTCACAACAGCAGTAGCAGCAACTGGAGAAGCAGGCTCCCGGCAACACAGCCCTTCAAATCCAAATCTGCCTGAAGACCTACCTCCTGAGTGGCCGCTGACCAGTCCTTGCCCCAGCATGGGGACCATGTCCAGAGCAGCCTTGGTCTTGGCCTATTTGGCTGTTGCTTGTATAGCCTCCAAGGGAGGTGAGTGAAGTTGGAGTCAAGGAAGAGGTCCCGGCCAGCATGGGCCTGGGGCCTGGCTCAGCCATCCTAGATGGCTCATCACCAGCAGGGTGATTCTCATTTGGCCTCTTGTTGCTGAACAGGCTCACAGTGGGCCTGGGCGCTGGAGCCTTTAACCAGGGAGGGGGAGCAGGAGCACAGGAGAGGGGTTCCTAGAGATTGCTGCCAAGAAACACAAAATTGGAGTCAAATGGACAATTCCTGAGGGGTGGGTGGATTCACAGAGTGAGGGGCCTCTGCCTGAGAAGGATGTATATATGGGGCCTCTTAGGCCGGGGGAGGGGGTGTGGGGCCCAGGCTGCTCAATCGAGTTTGCTGACACAGAGAGCCTCGACTGACTCCTTGCCTGTTTGGAGAGGAGTTGAGAGGGTGTCGTCCTTCCACAGGGGACCAGACAAAGCCACCCTCTGTCTAGCATACACATGTTATCTGCTGGGATGCTGAACAAAATGCTACTGAGGGAAACTATTGAGATGTCATAGATGCAGTCTGTATCTCTGTAAGGCCCCATCTTGTCCCTCCTAGGTCCTAGTCTTTGTGACTGCAGATCAGCTACAAGTGATTCCTTTCCCTGTGGCTGTGGGGTGATTTGCCTCAGGAGTCCTAAACCATCCCAGTTCCCCAGGTCCTAAATTGAGACCTAAACTAAGGAGGATCAGGGACTAGCTGAAGGGAAGACACTTAAACTTCTGGGTGGGCTCCTTATCAGAAGGCCCAAAGATGTTTAAGGGCCTGGAGTTGGAGGGAGGGCAGAGGAGGTGGACAGGTAAGACTTCAACCAATTCAAGGTCTGGACTTCCTCCTCTGGAAACGAGAGAAGCGTCTCAGCAGAGTGGCTGTGGGAGGAGACCCCAGAGGCCCTGAGGGGAAGGCACTGACAGGAGATTAGGGCCTTCCTCTCCAGCCCCAAATGTCCCATTCCCTTCAGGCCCAGACTCAGGAGACCTGAAGCTTTGAGCCTGGTAGAGGTGAGGCTGTCAGAACATCACAGGCTTTCTCAGAACCCAGTCAGTCATGTCTAGGTGTGTCTGAGGGGTGGATTAGGGGACATGGGGCAGGAACAATACAGAGGGCCTTCAAGTGTCTTGGTCATCTTTCCTACACTTGATCTCTACTGCCTCTCCATCCTGTGCTCAGAAGGGGCTCCTCAAAACCACCCCTGACTCACCCTTCCTCACTCCAGGCTTCAAGGCTCCAGGGCAGAGGGAGCTGGGGCCAGAGCAGCTCACCCACCACCTTCAAGAAGGTAAGAGTTTAGGCGAGTGGCATGGGATTGAGGGTCTAGGAGGAACTGTAGACTCTAACCACCTCCCCTCTTGCCTCTAGTTGGCCATGCAGCACCCCCTTCCCCACCCCTGACCCGAGCCCTCCCCATGGATCACCCTGACACCTCTCAGCATGGCGCTCAACTTGAAGGACAGAGTGAAGGTAAGTCCACCACACGCCCTTCTCAGTTACCCTTCCAGGTGCCTGGTCTGGCTTACCCCCGTTCTTCAGATGGGGAGGGGAAGAAGGCCCTGCCTGCTCTCCTTGACCTAGCTAGGAGAAGAGGTGGGCTACTCACATACTCCCCCTTCTGTAGTGCAGCCCCCCGCCCCCAGGAAGCCATCCCTGTCCAAGAGGAGGAGCTGCCCCCTCCCCAGCTCCCTGTGCAAAAGGAAGGCGAGTGTTCACCCGTTCCCTCGCCTCAGCCTCCAGCCCCCATGATCTTGCTGACATCAGTCTGATCCTTGTTGCCCCTGTCTTGCAGTGGATCCCCCTCTTCCTCAGGAAGCCATCCCCCTCCAAGAAGAGCTGCCCCCTCCCCAGCTCCCTCTGGAACAGAAGGAAGGTAGGTGACTCCCTCTCCTCTCTACCTGCCCCCCCCCCACCTTAAGTTACCTCTCTAGGCCTTCGTTTTTTCATCTGTAAAATTGGGGAAATAATACCTATTTTATAAAGTTATGAGATTAAATGGCATAAAAAGAGCATTTACTTTTACTTGCTTCTCTATTGAGTTCTTGTTTATGAATGGGAACTGAACAGGTCCCCTCTTCTAGAGGTGCCCATCCAAACATGAGTTTTGCTTACGAATCTTCTTCTACCCTAGTAGACCCACCTTTCCCACATCAGAAGGAGATGACCTTCCCACCTAAGCAGGGAGAGGGTGAGTGACAGCTCTGGTCAGTCTTCCCCCCTGCTTTAGTTCTCAGGACCCAGGGGAGGGAAGCAGGGAGCCTGAGCTTTGGGAAGCAGCACAGGGAGCAGGCCTGATTGAGAGGGCAGTCTGTAAGGGGGACACCTTTCATGCCTCAGTTCTCTTTTCCTTTCGGTCAGTCATTCTGAAGGTAAGAGCTGCAAATTCATTTCTTCCTCTTTTCCCATACATCCTCCCAGCCCTTTCTCCTCAACCCCAAGTTCTTTCAATCTTCCCAGCTCATCTAGCCTTTGTCTATTCCTCCACATGTTCCCCTTTCCCACTCTGTTTTCCCCATTCTAGGAAAACCAGCTCCTTTCATGAGCCGTGGCACCCCAGAGGTGGAGTCTTGGAATGCAGCCCAGCACTGCCGACAGGGCCAATCCCGAGGGGCCTGGGGCCACCGACTGGATGGCTTCCCCCCTGGGCGGCCTTCTCCCAACAATCTGGACCAGATCTGCCTTCCTAATCGTCAGCATGTGGTGTATGGCCCCTGGAACCTGCCACAGTCTGGCTACTCCCACCTTACTCGCCAGGGTGAGACCCTCAATTTGCTGGAGACTGGATATTCTCGCTGCTGCCGCTGCCACAGCTACACAAAACGCTTGGAGTGTGCAAAACTCGTGGTAAGGGTTGGGCTCTTGATTCTGGGGGTATTCTTTAACCCCCAGACAGTATGTATGTGTGTGTTTTAAGGACTAGAGGCCTAGGCCTGCAGGAACCTCAGGTCCCTTTTATTGGCGCTCCCTTGGGCCTCCCCAATGTGCCAGGAGGGCAGAGGACAGCCTCTGCTTCTTTCTGCTGCTTCTTTCTTATCTACCTGCCCTGGTTCCTTTTCTGGAGCTGGGAGGAAGACAGGAATGCGGACAGTGAGCTGCTGGGCTGATCTACCCCTCTTGCTCTAGTGGGAGGATGCAATGACCCAGTTCTGTGAGGCCGAGTTCTCGGTCAAGACCCGAGCCCACCGGTGCTGCAAACGGCAGGGGGAGGCTCGATTCTCCTGCTTCCAAGAGGAAGCGCCCCAGCCACACTACCAGCTCCAGGCCTGCCCCAGCCACCAGCCGGGTATTTCCTCGGGCCCCGAGCTGCCTTTCCCCCCTGGGGTACCCACTCTGGACAATATCAAGAACATCTGCCACCTAAGACGCTTCCACTCTGTGCCAAGAAACCTCCCAGCTACTGACCCCATCCAAAGGCAGCTGCAGGCTCTGACCCGGCTGGAGGGGGAGTTCCAGCGCTGCTGCCGGCAGGGGAATAACCACACCTGTACATGGAAGGCCGTAAGTGGGCATCCCAGCCCCCCCAAGAGCCTGTCTGCCTGCCCACCCATCTCCGACCTCTGATCCCACCGGTCCATTCATCCATGTACCTCCCCACTGTGAGCATGGCTACCCATTCGTCTGCTTGTGACTGTCCGTCCATCCATTGTGTTCATCATCTGAGTCTGTTCATCTTGAGCCTTCATCCCGCACTCCTGGCCTCGTCCACCCATGATCCCACATGTGCACCTGTCCACCATCCGTCCGTCCAGCTGTGACCTCACCTGACCCTCTCCGTCCGCCGTTCCAGCTTATCTCCTGTGGGCAGCTCCAAACCTCATTTGTGCTTCCACCCTTCCGCCTTCCCAACCCCATATACCCACAGCTGCCTCCTTGCCCTCTGGTTCTCTTCCCCTCTCTTTCAGCACCTGGGGCTGGGAGTCCCGCATCTCACAGTACGGGCAATAAGGGAAGCAGAGGGTCAGGAGAAAAGGAGCCAAGTGTCCAGGCCTCTGACTTCCCTCTCTCTGGCCCACAGTGGGAAGATACCCTTGATAGATACTGTGATCGGGAACAGGCTGTAAAGACCCATCACCACTCGTGTTGCCAACACCCTCCTAGCCCTGCCCGCGATGAGTGCTTTGCCAGTCGGGCTCCCTACCCCAACTATGACCGGGACATCTTGACCCTTGACCTCAGCCGAGTCACCCCCAACCTCATGGGCCATCTCTGTGGAAATACAAGAGTTCTCACCAAGCAGTGAGTCTTGCCCAGTTCTTCCCCAACTCTCTTCCTTTCCCAAAAACCTTCCTTCTGGGGCACTCTTGGGAAGAGAAAAATCATGGTCTCTAAGTACCATTTTGATACCTGGGGATATCCAAGGAGCCTGACCCCTGCTCTTTTTCACCAACATAGTAAACAGATTCCTGGGCTGATCCGGAAGATGACTGCCCGCTGCTGTGAACTGCCGTTTCCAGAGCAGGCATGCTGTGCCGAGGAGGAGGTGAGGGATAGGGGGTCATGTTCTCCAAAGGAATGCAGGGGAAGGGGGAGGGGGGGCTGAAACTACAGGCTACCCCTTCTCTTTAGTACCTCAAACCAGCCCATAGAAATAATGAGGACTAGTGGAGGAGATCTTTTTTCTTGGTTCCAGAAGTCTTCATTCCTGGCCTGACCTCTCCCCACTTATAAGTTGCTATTATACCTTCTCTGGGCCTCAAGCTTCAGGCATTTCCAGATGTGCACATCTGTCCATCACAATGAATCTAGCTATGCAAGACAGCCTTGCACTCTCTCTGGGCCCCAGGAAGGGATCCATGGAGAGAGCAGTAGAAGCTGAGGGAAGGGGGACTTTGGGCACCCAAGTATCCGTCCGTGCCTGACTTCTGACAACCCCCTCCCTGTCATTTCTGCTTCACTCTTCTTCATTAGAAATCAGCCTTCATAGACGAACTGTGTGGTTCCCGACGTAGCTTCTGGACAGACTCTGCCTTCTGCTGTGACCTGAATTCTGGAGATGAACAGACCAACTGCTTTAACACTAATTATCTGAGGAATGTGGCCCTAGTGGCTGGAGACACTAGGGATGCCAAGGGCCAGGGGGAGCAGGGCCCAACTCAGGGAACAAATATCAGCCCCACCCCTGGACCCAAAGAAGAATGAGTCACCCCAGAGCCTTGGAGGATCAGACTAGGGGAACCCCACCCGACCTCACCCTCCCTGAACACTCATTACAGTAAACACCTCTTGGATTTGGCATCCTTGTTGTCTTGTCTCTCCTAAGCCTGCTTGAATTTTCTTTAGTGACTGGGCCCTGAGGCCTACTGCCCTGCCCCCACTGACTGAGCAGAAGTCCTATCACACAGGCTGTGATGGGACCATAACTAAACTGCTTAACTTCACAATTTGTCATCTTGAGTTTATTCACATACTTAAAAAGGAGCGTCACCTTGTTAGCTAGCTATTGGGATTCATAGGTGAAAAAGATACAGTTCATGTCTTTAGTGAGCCCCAAAAGTGCCACAGCCCAGCCTGACATTTTTTGATCTTCACTTTTGATCCTTGGATCAAAAGTTATGCATTGATTCATTCAGTATCCATTTATGGAACTCCTATGGATGTGCGCTGTGCTAGACTGGAGGCTACACATCTGGAAAACACAGTCCCTTCCGTCAAGTTGCTTACACTCCAGGAACCTAGCAGGTGTGATAAGCTGTGGTACAGGGCTGCCAGAGTGCCAGTATGCTCGCAGCGCGAGATAACCAAGTCCAGAGGTGGGAGTGGGGCCAGGGACAATATGGCCGTGAGGTCTGAGCTTCTGAGAGAGAGAGAGAGAGAGCGCGAGCGAGCGAGCTCGAGCGCGCGAGCAAGCGAGCAAGTACGGCCCAGGCAGAAGGGACAGCTCATGCAGAACCACAAGGACTGAAAGGGCCTGACTCTGTTGGTCTTCCTCCAAGATGTGGCTGGAAAGATAAGCAGGAGCGCTTCACAACCGCTTCATACCCCAAGGTTGAAAGTGGATCCTGACGCCTCTGCCCGCGAGGGCACTGGCGGTTTCAAGCAAAGGATGTGTTTAGATTTGCCTTTTACAAAATCTGCAGCCAGGCAGAAACCTGGGAGGCCAGTTCGGAGGGTGTCGTGCCAGTGCCCGAGGGGAGGGGGCTGAAGTCCCTAATCCTGAGCTGGACCACAGCGTGGCGGAACTCTCCAGCCCTTGGAGGCTGCCCCTAGGAAACCGGAGCCACAAAACTGGAGTTGAAGGACGTAGAATGAGACTCGGGTTCCGTGGGGACAAGTCCTCTGCGACTGCTGCCAGAACAACTTTCCAGAAAGCCGGACTTCCCCGGCCCAGTTATGGCGGAAGAGAGTGAACCGAGGACCGCCGTCCTGCCCCAGCCAGGGATGAGCTGAGCTCCAGCCGCTCTCAAACCGACACCCACCGCTCCCTCCTCCCCTCCTCCACGGCCTTCTATTTATTTACTTAGTTATATCTTGCCCAGACGGCTGTCTCTAACCAAGCAGCGTCTCAGCAGCTCCTTCGCCTGTCCGTCAGCACGGGAGCCAATGAGCGGGCGAGAGCTCCGCTGTGCCCCGCCCCTGCAACAGCAACCCCGCCCACTCTAGCCTGGGCGGCCCCGGGCCTCCTGCTCGCGACAAGCCCTCAGAGAGCGTCATTGCGCTTGCGCGGAGGCCCGGCGTACTCCGGCAGCCGCTAGGACCTAGGGACAGGGCAGGGAGAGGGCAGGGTCGGCTCTCCTCTTTTCCTGACGGGTTCTCCCGCCCTCCGTGCCCGGGTCGAAAAGAGCTCGTGGAGGGGGCGGAGCTCCGGCCGTGCAGGTACGGGCTAGCGGATCCGCCGGCGGAGACGTCTTGGAAGGGCTCTGCCCCTCCAGGAGCTTCCCGGAGGTGCCTTAGGGCTGTATTTGCAAAGCGCCGCGCCCAGTGCTGGAGAGGGAGTCAGAGAGGAGCAGGTCCCAGGCCTAGGAGTTTACACTCTGGGAGGAGAGGAAGGGAACCAGGAAAGCAATAATAAGCAGCTATAATGAAAGTATATCAAGTGCTAAATAGATATAAGCATCAGGAGCTGAGAGTTAAAAGGAAGCAGCGAACTAGTAAATGGAGGAGGTGGCTTTGAATAGAGCCCGGAAGCGTGGATAGGATTGCTGTTATCAAAAAAAGGTGGAAGTGTTAACATTTACGGCAATTAGTGCTATAGATAAACTATTAAAATAGTTTATCAGCGGCGGTAGATAAAGGAGTCAGAGCCCCTGACTACTTGGCCGGGCCCGGGAAAGCTTCACGGAGAAATTCAAGCTTCAGGAGGATTTTGTTGAAGGGAAGGGGAGAATGTACAAAGCACTTGGTGTTTGCAACACTGTGGGTCTGTTGTGTTAGGCAGAGTGCTTAGTGTCTGGCAATGAAGAAGACTAAGTCACTATCCTCAAGGATGTTTAGTTCTGTGGAGGTTGAATATCTATTCTCAGGATTCTATGAGAGCCGTCTAGCCTGGCTTTCAAGGTCTTCCTGGAGGAGAAGGCAATAAAGCAGAGAGTGTGGTTCGCGTACTTGAAGAGCCACTAAGTAGTAGCAATGGTGTGGGAGAGTAGCTAGGCATGAGGTTGGAAATTTAGGCTTAGTCATGCTTTCTGGAAAATCTTGAAGAAATATAAAAGTCATGCCAACCTGGGGATAAGCACCTGTAAAGGACTGTAAAAGAAAAGTGGTGTGAACAGATTTTTTTTTTTTAAGATAAATTAGATTGACAAACAGGTGGATTGGAATAGACGAACTGGAGAGAAGGTAGAGCCAGTTCAGAGGTTGAAACTGTAATACTTAAATGTGAATAAAACTATGAGAAATTCTGAGATCCAGAACGCTGTTGATAGTAGAGGGGATGAAGCGAAAGCGGACATCTTTTAAAGATATTTATAGGAGGTAGGATTGACAGCACCTGTTTGCTGCAGAAGATGTCTAGGATGACTCCCAAGTTTGAGGTTTGGGTCACTGTAAGGTAGGATATACGGGAGGAGGAGCAGGTTTTACAGGAGAGTGATAAGTTCAGTTTTGGAGTCCTCAGTAGTCGGTGTCCTTGGTGAAACCACCTTAAGAAGGAAGATGTCAGAAGCCACATTCTAGGGAACTGAGAGTGAAGGGGAGGCAGAGAAGGGGAGGCAGCAAGCGTAGGCTGCTCTTTAAACGTAGCTCTGTACTCAGGGCCTTTAGACAGGACACTTGGAAATCTCTTAGATACCACGAACTCAGCTTGTTCAAAAATTAACTCCTCTGGGACTATGGGAGGATGTGAAAAAGAAAATATAGCAATAAGTGAGTTATAGAATCTAGGTGGTGAGTATATGGGTGTTCACTATACAATCTGTCAACTTTTCTGCGTTTTGAACTTTTTCATAAAATATTGAGAAGATGAACTATGATCTCTACCCTCCAGCTGTTCCTGTGCCAGTGGGCCCCATCGCAGTGAATGGAGCCACCGTCTACTCAGTTGTTTGGGCAAGAGACCTGGGAATATCATTCTCTAGTTAATCCTTCTCCTTCTCCCTTCTATTGCAGTCACCAGAGCCCCTAAATATCTCGTAAGTCCGTCAACAGTGGAGTTGCCCCTTTCACCAGGTTAGGTTCTAAAGTCGGCACATAAGGCAAAAGTTGTATAGTCAACATAACCTCTGGAGATCCCTTAAATCACTCATAAAATACAGTCGCCACGGTTTTGTGTGCACACCTGTGTATACAAAACGTATGTACCAGTGTGTATGTGTAAGCATGTGCTGTATATAGTAAGGTAGAGTATATAGTAGGGTACACAATATAACATTATTTTTAACTACATAAAAAAATGAGAGAGTGCTGCGTATAGTTGAACAGAGTTGTTAAATGCACACAGGGCACAGGGCACAGGACACTGCGTTCCTCGCCTTTCCACTGCTTCCCCCCTAGTCCAAGCTTCCACCAACCCTCAGGGTTATCAAAACGGCTTCCTAACTAGTCTCCTGGCTCCTACCCCTGACCCTGTCCAATCCACGCCCCACACTCCAGGCAGGATGACCTGCTTACTGATTTGATCAGGTCACGTTGCTGTTTTATGACCCCTCAGTGACCTCCCACTGCTCCCTTAGGACAATGTCTAAAACATCCTCACATGGCTGCATGGCCTTCCATCTGGCCCCTGCCCAGCGCTCGGACTTCATCACACACGCTCTTCCCTCTCCTTCTCTCAGCCTGGTCAGCACTGCGCTGGTCACCTTTCAGTTCCTCAGGTTCACCATGTTCTTTCTGCTTCGGGGACTTTCACACGCAGCTCTCTCTGCATAGAACTCTCTTCTCCATCTGCTCAGATGGGTCAGCTCTGTTCTCCTGTGGCAGACACTTCTTGTCTACTCAACAAGCCATCCTCCTCCAACCCCCCAATACTTTGTTCTTGCTGAATTTTTATTCTTTAAAAAAAGCATTGTGAAAAGTAACACACATTTAAAAAGTGTGCTAAACATAAATGTATAGTGCAATAGATTATTATAAAATGAAACTCCCAGCAACAACCACCCGGGTCAGGGAAAAGGACATTGCCAGCTCCCCAGCGGCCCTCATGATGCTGCTTTCTGGTTAAGACTCCTCCCACACCTGTAAAGCAGCCACTCTCCTGATAGTTCTAGGAATCCTTCACTTGCTTTGTCTTTATAGTTTTACCACCTAAATATGAATCCTAAAAACAGTCATTTAGGGTTTTTTTTTTAAACTTTATTGAGATATAATTCATGCCATTCAATTCACCCACTTAAAATGTACAAATAGGTGGATTCTGGTATACTACGCTATTAATTTTTTTAACTGGTAAAATATATATAACATAAAATTTGCCACTTCAACCACTTTTAAGTGTACAATTCAGTGGCATTAATTACATTCATAATGTTGTGCAGCCATCACTACTATCTATTTCTAAAATTTTTTCATCGCCCCAACGGAAACTCTGTAATCATTAAGCAGTAACTTCCCATCCCCACCTCCCCAAGCCTCTGGTAACCTCTAATCCACTTTCTGTCTCTGTGAATTTGCCTATTCTAGGAACCTTGTGTAAGTACCTTCAATATTTGTAAGTACTTCTGTGTCTAGCTTATTTCACTTAGGATAATGTTTTCACAGTTCACCCATGTTGTAGCATGTATCAAAACTTCATTCCTTTTTATGGCTGAATAATATTCCATTGTATGGATATACCACGTTTTGTTTATCCATTTTTCTGTTGATGGACACTTGGGACACTTTCGCTACTGTGAATAATGTGCAATCATTTAATTTTTCCCATTTTTAAACTTTATAAGAATGGAATCAGACAGAATGTAGTGTTTGTGTGTCTGGTTTTTTAAACTTGCAGTCATATTACTCCATATACCTGTAGTTTGTTCATTTTCATATAGCATTCCATTTTAGAAATATACCATAATTTATCTATTGTACTGTTGATGGATATTTGGGTTATTTCCAGTTTTAGGCTATTTCAAATATGCCAATATAAAAATGGTGCGTATTGCATGCATTTCTGTTGGGTATACAGCTGGGAGTTGAATTGTTGGGTCATAGAATCTCTTCAGCCTAACTAGAGAATGCCAAAGTGGTTGCACTAATTTTCGCTCTCACTGAGTGTATGAGAATTCCCTTGTTCCACATCCTCACCAACTCTTGAGGTTGTCTGTCTGTTTAGCCATGCTGGTGAATTTGTGTTGCGATCTCAGTGTGGGTTTAATTGGCATTTCCATGACTGTAAATGAGGTTGAGCACCTTTTTATGTGTTGCTTGGCCATTTGGATGTCCTCTGTAAGATGCCTGCTCAAGTCTCTTGCATATTTTTCTGTTAGATGTTTCCTTATGGATTTGTGGTTCGTTCTTCATTGTTTACTCTGTGGCTTGCCTGTTCACTCTCTTAATAGTGTCTTTGATTAAAAAGATGTTCTTAAATTTAATGTAATTGTTATTATGTTTAGTGCTTTTTCCTTCCGTTTTAAAAAATCTTCTCCTACCCTTAGGTCACAAAGATCCTCTCCTGTTCTATCTTCTGAGAAGTATTATTCTTTTGCCTACCTTATTTAAGGCCAGTATCCACCTGGAGTTGATTATTATTATTCTGGGAGATAGGGATCATGATTCATTTTTTATTCCATTTGGAGATTCACTTATCCTCGCACCATTTGTTGAAAAACCGGTTGTTTCTCCACGGCTGTGCAGAGCCACGTTTGTCATGAATCGTGTCCATGTTTCCATGGGTTTATTTCTGAACCCCCTGTTCTAGTATTTCTTCATCTTGCACGGTACTACACAGTCTATAGCTTTATAACAAATTTTGATATCTCTCACTTTGTTCTTTTTCAAGAGTGTCTTGGGGGCCGGCCCAGTGGCGCAGCGGTTAAGTTCACACGTTCTGCTTTGGGGGCCCGGGGTTCACCGGTTCGGATCCTGCATGCGGACATGGCACCGCTTGGCAAGCCATGCTGTGGCAGGTGTCCCACATATAAAGTAGAGGAAGATGGTCACAGATGTTAGCTCAGGGCCAGTCTTCCTCAGCAAAAAGAGGAGGATTGGCAGCAGATGTTAGCTCAGGGCTAATCTTCCTCAAAAAAAAAAAAAAGATTTAACATGAAAAAAGGAATGCAAGATATCTCATTAATAATTTTTGTGTTGATTACATATTTGCATGATATTTTGGGTATACTGAGTTAAATATTTCATTAAAATTAATTTCACCTGTCTCATTTTACCTTTTTTTAAATTAACTACTAAAAAATTTAAAATTACATATGTGGCATGTATTTGTGGCTCACATTATATTATATTTCTGTTGGACAGTGTGGTGAACTGAACAGTGGCCCCAAAGATATCCAGGTCCTGATCTCTGGAACCTGCGAATATTACCTTACTTGGCAAAAGAGACCTTAGGTGACTAAGGATATGGACCTTGAGATGGGGCCATTATCCTGGAGTATCTGGGTGGACCCTAAATGTAATCACAAAGATCCTCCTAAGAAGGAGGCAGAGTGGGATATGACAACAAAAGAGGTGAAGGAATTTGACTATGGCAGCAGAGATTTGAATGGTTGATTTGTGGGCAGCTACCAGAAACTGGAAGAAACAAGCAGAAGTTTCTTCCCTGGGGCCTCCGGAAGAAACCAGTCCTGCTGACACCTTGATTTTGGCTCTGTAAGACTCTGGCCTCCAGCCTCCTGGACTTCTGGCCTCCAGAACAGTAAGAGAATAAACTTCTGTTGTTTTAAGCCCTAAATTTGTGGTAATTTGTTACAGCAGCCATAAGAAACTAATACTGTCAGTGTTAATCTAAAATTTTTTTTAAATTTTAATATTATACACACCATATACTCAATTTAAATTTCCAGGCTTTCATAGCACGTTATTAAAGTTATTAGGAAAAACTAGACTACTGCTACCAAAGATGTCAAGGATACCATACATTCTGAGAGGGAGATTCATGCCCAGAGCATAGCTGTGTGTTGAGAGACAATTCTACTGAAAAACAACATGGTGTGTATCCCAAAGAAAATATCCAGAAGTCTTATGCCTCAATAATAAGAAAACAAACAACGAAATCAAAAAATGGGCAAAAGATTTTGCACAGACATTTCACATAAGAAGACATAAAAATTGTTCATAAGTATGTGACAAGATGCTCAATATCATTTGTGATTAGGGACATGAAATCAAAACCACAACAAAGGGGCCGGCCCCATGGCCGAGTGGTTAAGTTCTTGCACTCTGCTTCGGCGGCCTAGGGTTTCACTGGTTTGAATCCTGGGCACGGACATGGCACCACTCATCAGGCCATGCTGAAGTGGCCTCCCACATGCCACAACTAGAAGGACCCACAACTAAAAATACACAACTATGTACCAGGGGACTTTGGGGAGAAAAAGAAAAAATCTTTTAAAAAACCCACAAAACCACAATGACATACCATTTTACACCCACTATAATGGTGATAGTCAAACAAATAATAGCAAATGTTGGCAAGGTTGTAGAGAAATGGGAAACCTCAAACATCCCTGGTGTAAAAAGTGGGACAGTCAGTTTGGAAAACTGGCGGTTTCTCAAAAGGTTAAACATACATTTACCATATGACCCAGCAATTCCACTCTGGTATCTACCCAAGAGAAATGAAAACATATAGCCACCTATAGACTTGCACACAATTGTTCTTAGTGGCATTATTCATAATAACCAAAATGGAAACCTCCTAAATGTCCATCAACTGGAGAATGGGTGGACGAAATGTGATATATCCACACAATAGAATATAATTCAGCAATTAAAAGGAACAAAATACAGATACATGCTACGGCATGGATGAACACTAAAAACACTGTGCTCAGTGAAATAAATAAGTCAGACACCAGAGACCTCATATTGTGTGGTTTTGTGCATATGAAATATCCAGAAAAGGCAAAGCTATAGAGGCAGAGTAGATTAGTGATCACCTGGAGTAGGAGGGGGGAACAGGGTTAAGAGTAAATGTGCATGAGGGATCTTATTAGTGATGAAAATGTTTTAAAACTGATATGCGATGATGGTTACACAACTTGGTAAATTTACTAAACACACTGAATTGTACACCTGAAAGTTATTTTTAAAAACATGAGTATAGAAGATAGACCATTTAAAGTGTTTAGGACATGTTAAATGCATGATTATGATTCCAGTTGCCATTGATTTATGCTTTGTATTTCACCAAAATTTGTTTATCCATTATGAAAGTTACCCCTCCTTCCCTGCCTCTGAAATGTTAAGTTTGTACTGAAGACAATAAAAGTCTTCCTTAATTCAAAATGCCACTAATTTATGGTTGTACAGAAGAATCAACAACTTCATAAAAAACACATTTACATTTATCTAAATTTGTAAAAAATAGTCAGATGGAGTAGAGCTTCCTCCTTCTCGAAAATTTGTTTTTGGCTGCTAAAAAATCTTCTAGGGCTACTAAAAACATGCATCTGCAAAGCAATTGTTAAACTATTTTGAAGGGTAGTACAAGGACCACTGATAAGCCCTGGTGTAAAACCCGCGTTTGGCTTCCCCGTCTCCTGCGTGCAAGGCGGCCCCTCCTGGTCCTCCGTCTCAGTGTTCTCCGATGAGTCTTCTTCCTCTCTTCCTCCTCCTTCCTTTTCTTTGAGGTGTTCTTCACATAACATTCTCGTTTTGTTTGGTTTTGATTTTCTTCTCATTTAACGCTCTGTTTTGCTTTTGCTTCCTTTCTATGTTGTTTAGACTTTTTTTAATCTGAAGATTTATCCTTTCCTGTCTTTTTTTACTTAGCTTCAATTTTTTTCAGGGCAACCCTACCCTGAAAGGTCCCCCTAGGACCTCTAACACTCCTTCAGTGGAATTGGCTTTCGAGGCACCGCAAGATGAGGGCTTAGGATCAGGCATCTGGAGGTGCCTGTGAGGGAAAGAAGATGCCTCTTAGCTGTGGAGTCCTCGAGATTTTCTGTGCAGTCAGTCACATCCACAGTGAATGTCAATACATTTGTTTTTTCTTTCTAATCCTTTTGCCTTTTATTTCTTTTCTTTTTTACTACCTGGGATAAACCTCCAAGTAACGTTGATGGGAAGTGGAGACAGAGGGCATCCTGACCTTGTCTTGTTCCTGATTGTGGTAGCCGGCCTCCAAGGTGGCCCCCGAGCATCCTTGCCTACCTGGTATTCACAGTCTTGTGTAGCCCCCTCTCATATTGCTCGTGTGACCAGTTGAGCATAACCAGAAGTGCTAGTTATTGTGAATAATGCTGCTACGAACATTTGTGTGCAAGTCTATAGGTGGCTATATGTTTTCATTTCTCTTGGGTAGATAGCAGAGTGGAATTGCTGGGTCATATGGTAAATGTGTGTTTAAACTTTTGAGAAACTGCCAGTTTTCCAAAGTGACTGTACCATTTTTTATCTCCACCAGTGAGGACATTTTAGGACATAAAAGGCGTAGTGGCATCTGTCTCTCTCTCTTGGAAACTAGTTCTAGGGGGAACCAGCCGTCATCTTGTGAGGAGAGGTCCACGTTGTGAGAAGCCGAGGACTCCGGCGAGTACAGCCCTGAGGCCTCCTGCTAACAGCCACAGGAGCGACTCTGAAGATCCTCCAGCCCAGACGAGCCTTCAGATGCCTGCGTCCCAGCTGACTTCTGGACGGCAGCCCAATGAAAGACCCAGAGCCACCCAGTTAAGTACTGCCGAGTTCCTGATGCACAGAATCCATGAGATAATACAGGCTTGTTGTTTTAATCCACTAGGTGTTGAGGTAATTTGCTACACAGCAATAAATCACTGATCTCAAAGGAAACATTTTCAGCATTTCACCACTAACAAGATGTTTGCTGTTCGTGCTTGGGAGGCCCCCTTCATCGTATTAAGAAAGTCTTGTTTATTCCTCGTTTGCTAAGAGTTTAGTGTATCATAAATGGATGCTGAATTTTATTGAATATCTCTCCTGTAGCTAATGAGATGATCTATGGTTTTGCTTGTTTGGTTTGTTAATGTGGTAAATTCATTAACTGATATTTTTTTAAAGTTAAACTTAGCTTGTATTGCTAAAATAATATTATAAGCACAACCTGGACATGGTGAATCATTCTTTTTTATATATTGCTAGATTCAACTTCCTAATATTTTGTTTAGAATTTTTGTCATTGTTCGTGAATGAGATTTACCTGTAATTTTTCTTCCTCATATTGTCTTCCTCAGGCTTTTGTATCAAGATTATGTATTTAGGGGCCGGCCTGGTGGCGCAGCGGTTAAGTTTGCCCATTCTTCTTTGGTGGCCCAGAGTTCGCTGGTTTGGATCCCAGGTGCGGACATGGCGCTGCTTGTTAAGCCATGCTGTGGCAGGCGTCCCACATATAAAGTAGAGGAAGATGGGCACGATGTTAGCTCAGGGCTGGTCTTCCTCAGCAAAAAGAGGAGATTTGGTGGCAGATGTTAGCTCAGGGCTAATATTCCTCAAAAAAACAAACAAAAAATTATGTATTTTGTGGTTTTTATGATGTAGTCAATCTTGTGCAGCCACAAAAGGAGACAGAAGAGAGGCTCAGGAAAAGAAAGTTTATTAAATAACTCACAGGTCCTAGAGACAAGAAGCACACGGGAAGGACACCAGGGTGGTGAGGGGAAGACAGTGGGGTAGAGGGAGATTTGGGTCACAGCCTTTATGGGGGTTTCTTCAGGAAAGGGCAGGCAGGGCAGGGTGAACAATTTAAGACTGGTTATTTTGAATAATTTCAGCTGGCTTTGGGCTATTGGGGTGGTTCCTAGTTGCCTGGCACCTGGCCCTGGGAGGATTAAGAGAAAGGAATATTGCCTCCTGGGGGGCAAGAAAAGATAGAGGCGGTATGGCTCTGGACTGTGCCCTCGGCTGTCTCTAAGAATTGTCTCTCTCTGGCCAGAAAGGTTTTTTTTAGGATGTCAAAACAATATATAGAAAAAATTTTAAATATACATTTACAATACATTGTACCATATACAATACATTGTATGCATAGTATAATACTAGCCTCAATATGAGTTGGCAAATGTAATTACTTCTGTTCTCTGAAAGAGTTTGTGTAGAGAGACCTCATTTCTTCTGTAAATGTTTGATACAAGCCGTTGATGAAGCCGTGTGGGCCCGGAACATGCTTTGGGGGAAATTTTTGGCTATGTTTCAATTCTTTTAAGTTGTTGGTCTCTTCAGAATTCCTGTTTCTTCTTGGATAAAATGTTGTGAATTGTCTTTTTCCCCCTGGGGAATTTATCCATTTCGTAAAAATTTTCAAATGCTTCAGCATCAGGTTCATAATGTCCTCTTGGTTTCTTTTTAGGTTCTGCAAGGGCTATAGTAATGCCCTGTTTTTCATTCCTGATAGGGTTCATTTGTGCCTTCTCTTTCTTTTTTTGTTTTTCATCTCACCGAAGGTTTATAAATTTCAGTAGTCTTCTCAAAGTATCAACATGCGTTTTATTTTTATTCTATTTTGTGTATGTTTTCAATTATCTTTGTTATTTCCTTCTTTCTAATTTCATCAAGTTTAATTTGCTATTCTTTTTCTACTTTTTTGATGCATGTTTAGTTCATTAATTTTCAGCTTTTCTTCTTTTCTAAAGTAACTATGTAAGGCTATAAATTTCCCTCAAAAGAACAGCTTGTATCCAACACTTTTTGATGTGTAATATTTTTAAATTATTGTGTTCAGACTTCTAAATTTCATTATAATTTCTGCTTTGACCCATCGATTATTTAGAAGTATATTGTTTTATTTCCAAACATATGGGGTTTTCTAGCTATCCTTTTGTTTTAGATTTCTAGCATAATTGCAGAATGGCTAAAGAATAAATTCTGAATGACTTCAATCCTTTGGACTTGTTGAAACTAGCTTTATGGCTTAGTATATGGGCGATTATTGTAGAAACTATATATTTGTTTGAAAAGAATGTGTATTTTGCAGTTTTTCAGGTATAATATTCTATACATTTATTTGGTAAAATTAGTTAATAGTGTTATATAAATCTCCTAGATCTTTACCGATTTTCTTTTCTACTGAAAGAGTGTGTGAAAATCTCCACTACAATCAGCTATTTGTTTATTTTAATTTTTGCTTTGAATACATTGAGGTCATGTTATTAGTGCAACAAATTCAGACTTGTTTTATCTTCCTGGTGAATTGAACCTTTCCATAATTATGAAGTATCCCTCTCTATCTCTGGTAAAGAGCATATAGTTGGACTTAAAAGAAAAACATCCTGGGGCTGGCCCCGTGGCCGAGTGGTTAAGTTCGCGCGCTCCGCTGCAGGCGGCCCAGTGTTTCGTTAGTTCGAATCCTGGGCGCGGACATGGCACTGCTCATCAGACCACGCTGAGGCAGCGTCCCACATGCCACAACTAGAAGAACCCACAACGAAGAATACACAACTATGTACGGGGGGCTTTGGGGAGAAAAAGGAAAAAAATAAAAAAAAATCTTTAAAAAAAAAAAAGAAAAGAAAAAAGAAAAACATCCTGGGTTGGCCCGGTGGTGCACTGGTTAAGTTCACACGTTCTGCGTCGGTGGCCTGGGGTTCACCACTTTGGATCCCAGGTGCGGACATGGCACTGCTTGGCAAGCCATGCTGTGGCAGGCGTCCCACATAGAAAGCGGAGGAAGATGGGCACGGATGTGAGCTCA
Source organism: Equus asinus (assembly GCF_041296235.1). Classification (NCBI taxonomy): domain Eukaryota; kingdom Metazoa; phylum Chordata; class Mammalia; order Perissodactyla; family Equidae; genus Equus; species Equus asinus. The sequence goes on from NC_091814.1 coordinate 13,086,826, forward strand.
GGGACTGTCTTCCTCAGTGAAAAGAGGAGGATTGGCAGCAGATGTTAGCTCAGGGCTAATCTTCCTCAAAAAAGAAAAAAAATCCAGTCAGACAACCATGTCTTTTAACTGGAGCATTTGGTCTATTTACATTTAATATAACTAGCGATATTTTGGTATTTAAATCTATTTCAGTTTGTCCCACCTGTTCTATGTTCTTTATTCTTTTTTGTAACAGCTTCACTGAGATATAACTCACATGCCCTATAACTCACCCATTTATTGAAAGTATACAGTTCAGTGGTTTTTAATATAGTCACAAAAGTTGGGCAACGAATACCACAGCCAATTTTAGAACAATTTTATCATCCAGAAAAGAAACCCTGTACCCTTTAGCAGTTATCTTCATTCCCCACATGCACACTCTGCCCACCTCCCGTCCACCCACCAGCCCTAGGCAACCCCTAATCTACTTTTTGTCCCTACGGATTTTGCCTGTTCGATAAATTTCATGTAAAAGGAATCATTCATTATGTGGCCTTTTGTGTCTACCTTCTTGTACTTACCGTAATACTCTTTGTGTGTGTGTGTGTGTGTGAGGAAGAGTTGCCCCGAGCTAGCACCCGCCATCAATCCTCCTCCTTTTTTTTTTTGGTTTGAGGAAGGTTAGCCCTGAGCTAACATCCATGCCAGCTTCCTTTACTTTGTACGTGGGATGCCTCCACAGCATGGCTGATGAGTGGAGTAGGTCTGCACCCAGGATCTGAACCTGTGAACCTGGGCTGCTGAAGCAGAGCACACAGAACTTTAACCACTTGGCCATGGGGCTAGCCCCCAGCATAATACTTTCAAGGTTCATCAATGCTGTAGCACGTATCAGTACTTTGTTCCTTTTTATGGCTGAATAATATTCCATTGTATGGATATAGCACATATTATTTATCCATTCATCAGCTGATGGACATTTGGATTGTTTCCAATTTTTGGCTATTAATAATTCTGCTATGAATATTCATATAGGAATTTTTGCACAGGCAAATTTTTTATTTCTCTTGGGTATGTACCTGGGAGTAGAATTGTTGGGTCAGATGGTAATCCTATGTTTAACACTTTGAGGAACTGCCAGATTATTTTCCAAAGTGGCTACACTATTTCACATTTCCAGCAGCAGTATGTGAGGATTCCAAATTCTCCATAACTTCATCAACATTTGTCATTATCTATCTTTTTTATTTTGGCATCCTGACGGGTGTGAAAAGGTATTTCATTTTGGTTTTGATTCGCATTTCCCTACTGGCTAATGATGTTGAACCTCTTACCATGTGCTTATTGTCTATTCGTATGTCTTCTTGGAAAAAATGTCTATACAAATCCTTTGCCCATTTTTTTTTTCTTTTAAAGATTTTATTTTTTCCTTTTTCTCCCCAAAGCCCTCTGGTACGTAGTTGTGTATTATTCGTCGTGGGTCCTTCTAGTTGTGGCATGTGGGACGCTGCCTCAGCGTGGTTTGATGAGCAGTGCCATGTCCGCGCCCAGGATTCGAACTAACGAAACACTGGGCCGCCTGCAGCGGAGCGCGCGAACTTAGCCACTCGGCCACGGGGCCAGCCCCCCCTTTGCCCATTTTTTAATCAGATATTTGTCTATACGTTGGACGCCTACCACAGCATGGCTTGCCATGTGGTGCCATGTCCGCACCCAGGATCGGAACCGGCGAACCCCAGGCCACTGAGAAGCGGAATGTGTGAACTTAACTGCTGCGCCACCAAGCCGGCCCCGCTTTTAATTTTCATATAGTCCAATTAATCTGTTTTTTTCTTTAGTTGCTTATGCTTTTGGTGTCATATCTAGAAAACCATTGCCTAACCCAAGGTCATGAAGATTTACCCCATGTTTGTTTTATTCTAAGAATTTTATACTTTTAGCTCTTACACTTAGGTCTTTGACCCATTTTGTGTTAATTTTTGTGTATGACGTGAGATAGATTTCATTCATTTGTATGTGGGTATACAGTTGTCCCAGAACCATTTGTTGAAAAGGCTATTCTTTCCCCATTGAATTTTTGGTACCCATATTGAAAATCAATGGAACCTAAAGGTGAGGATTTATTTTGGACTCTGAATTCTATTCTATTGACCTATATATCTACCCTTATGCCAATACCACACTGTCTTGATTACTGTAGTTTTGTAGCAAGCTTTGAAATTCAGAAGTGTGAATTCTCCAAATGCTCTGACTTTTGAAGATAGTTTGTTTGTTTTACTCTGACTGCTTTTACTATTTTCTCTTTGTCTTCAGTTTTCTGGAGTTTCACTATGATGTGTAAGGCAGTGAGTTTCTTTTTTATTTATCCTGCTTAGGATTTTTTGGATTCTTAAATGTGTGATTAGATGCGTTTCATCAATTCTGGAAAAATTTGAGCCATTTTTTCTTCAAATATTCTCTATGTCTGTTCTTTCCTTTATGGGACTCTGTTTAGACCTTTTCATTGTGACATCCATATCTCTTATCCACTCCTCTTATTTTCTATCTTTTTACTCCATTATGCATCATTCTGGATATTTTCTTCTGACCTATATTCCAGTCCATTAATTTTCCTTTCTGCTATTTCTAATCTGCCGCTAAAACTATCTGTTTCAATTCTTTTTTTTTTTTTTTTAGGAAGATTAGCCCTGAGCTAACTGCTGCCAATCCTCCTCTTTTCACTGAGGAAGACTGGCCCTGAGCTCACATCCATGCCCATCTTCCTCTACTTTATATGTGGGATGCTTACCACAGCATGGCTCGCCACATGGTGCCATGTCCGCACCTGGGATCCGAACTCGTGAACCCCAGGCCACTGAAGCAGAACGTGCAAACTTAACCACTGCACCACCGGGCCAGCCCCCCCGTCTGTTTCAATTCTTAATTTTGATTATTATAGTTTTAAGTTCCAGAATTTACATTTTTTCCTGTTTAAATTTGCTATATCATTTTTTTAAGTTTCTAGTTCTCAGCCAAATTTTTCATTCTCGGCTTTTATTCCTTGAACATAACAAACATAATTGTTTTGTAACCTATGCTAATAATTTCAATATTTGGAGACCCTGTGAGTCTATTTCTCTTATCTCTTGTACCTACCGTTCTTGTTCATGCTGTCTTATGTCTGTGGGTTATCTTTGTGTGCTGGACATTCTTTTTTTTTTAAGATTGGCTCCTGAGCTAACAACTGTTGCCAATCTTCTTCTTTTTTTTTTTTTTTTTTTTTTAAGATTTTATTTTTTCCTTTTTCTCCCCAAAGCCCCCCCGGCACATAGTTGTGTATTCTTCATTGTGGGTTCTTCTAGTTGTGGCATGTGGGACGCTGCCTCAGCGTGGTCTGATGAGCAGTGCCATGTCCGCGCCCAGGATTCGAACTAACGAAACACTGGGCCGCCTGCAGCGGAGCGCGCGAACTTAACCACTCGGCCACGGGGCCAGCCCCTCTTCTTCTTTTTTTTTAAAGATTTTATTTTTTTTTCTTTTTCTCCCCAAAACCCTCTGGCACATAGTTGTGTATTTTTAGTCGTGGATCCCTCTAGTTGTGGCATGTGGGATGCTGCCTCAGCATGGCCTGATGAGTGGTGCCATGTCCTGGCCCAGGATTCGAACCGGTGAAACCCTGGGCCGCCAAAGCAGAGTGCGCAAACTTAACCACTTGGCCACTGGGCCGGCCCCCTTCTTCTTTTTTTTTTTTTTTTTCACTGTTTTTTCTCCCCACATCCACTCCCCAAGTATATAGTTGTATATTTTATGTTTTATTATTTTTTTTATAGTTGTATATTTTAGTTGTGGGTCCTTCTGGTTGTGGCATATGGGACACTGCCTCAACATGGCCCGATGAGCGGTGCTATGTGCGTCCCCAGGATCTGAACCAGCAAAACCCTGGGCCACTGAAGCAGAGCACGTGAACTTAACCAATCGGCCATGGGGCCGGCCCCTGGACATTCTTTTTGAAAAATTATTTTTAGAAATACCTTGAGGCTCAAGATGCTATTGTCTTCCTGTAACAGGACCTTATTATTTTGCCAGCTCCTGAGGTCACTAGCAATCTGGATCACCTTAAATCAAGTTCAGGTCTTGGTTTTTTCTGGGTCAGTCTTACACCCAGCACGCATCTCTTCAGCATCACACCCAGTATAGAGAGATATTCACTGGGATCCCTATTCTTGCCAGGACTCTGGTCCTGAAATTTCCACCCTAGCCCCTCATACTGCCAGAATTACTCTTCAGCTTTTTCCAGAACAGAAACCTCAAGGCATAGGCAGGCTTCAGAGAAGGCTTCACTTTTCATGTTTCCCATCCTCTTCAGCATCTCAGTGTCTCAATTCAGTAATTCCTCAAATCTGGTTACTTCTCTAATGCTTTTAAGGTAACTTTTAAACGTTTTTTTAAGAAAATTTTTATTGGTATGAGGGTTTGTTTGAATTATCTAGGCTTCCATATCCAGAATTGGTGGGCCCTTTCACCCTCAAGTGAGGAGTCCAATGGGGAGAAATATCTTTAGAGGAGGTAGGGTCCTCACTGTGCCGTGGGATAAATCGTGACAGGTCTAAGCCAATCATGGTATCCCTCCTCCTCTTTGCCCATCTGAGGTGGGTATATAACCCACTTTTGGGTGAAAAGACACAGGAGGAACTCTTCTGGGAAATTGTGGATGCATTTTTGTGCCCGTTTGCAAGAGATCTGTTCGGAAACCAGAGCCCTTTCTCTTCTTTTTGCTTTGAGATGATGTTATGTAAGGAAGTCACCTTTGACTCTGTGGCACCCTCTTATGACTGAGGGAAAAGCCAAGAAAATTGCAGAGATGTCAACCCACGGCTCTGGATATTGTTGAGCCACGTAAAAACCCTGGAACACTTTGCTTCTAGGCTTCTTAAAGAAATAATAAATATCCTTATGGTTTCACTGTTGTCTGTAGCCCAAAGCATTCCTCACCAACACATCATCCTTCGAGACTCAGCTTTAAATGTAACTTCCTCAGGGAGGCCTTCCTGACACTCCCAGATCAACAGACTTGATAACACTCTCTACTTTTGCTCTAGTACCTGTCGATGTATTTGTAATTATTTGTTGGACAATAGTTTTCCTCTCCGGGCTGTAAGCTCCATGAGAACAGAGACCATGGTAGGTGTCCCAGAGCCCAGTCCAGTGCCAGGTATAGTAGCCTCTAAATAAATAAATATGCAAATAAATAAATAAAAGAGTCAGGAGCACAAGTGGAGAGAGAAACTGGATAAAAACCCTGGAGGATGTAAATTAAAATGTGTACAATTGTGCTTCTTCTAACACATGAAAACTTTTAAAGCTCAAAGAATCATTAAAAAGGGGCTGGAATGGCCATCGTGAGAACTGGGTGTGAGTGTTTATCTGGTACAAGTAAGAGTTGCCAAGTAGTGTTACGGACCCAGCTGGGATAGAAACCATAAATGTGCATTGGCATAAATCGGCAGAATTATGAGATCTCCTCCAGCAGCGTTCAGCTGTCTGGGTGTTGGGGAGAAGCTGGGTAATTAGGTTGATGCAAAGATGGGGCCTCTCAGGCCGGGCTGCTTTCTGTTCTGTTCTCTTGTAAAGTCAATAAAAGTAGACATGGAATTTTGTCTCTACTCTCTCAATAAATGAAACCTTTTAGAACTCAAACTTTTGCCCTTTTGTTCCAGACTGGACAATATCCCTTGGCTGAAGCACTCACCCCAGAAGTCTTTCCCCATCACTCACTTGGCACGGAAAGGCTTTAGAAGGGTCTGTGAATCTTCTAAAGTGTGTACCAAATGGTGTGTGTGGGTGTGTACGCACACGCATTTTTCTGGGTAGACTGTCTGTAGTTTCCACCAGATCCTCAAAAGGGTCTGTGACCCAGCAAGGCAAGACCCACTGACCTGTAGTTGGCTCCTAGCTGTGGATCCACTGTGTGAATCACTGACTTGATTGATGGACAGTCACAACTCTTCTTGTTGACAAGAGGTGGCATGGCACAATGGTAGACGCGCAGACTCCAAGGTCAGAGGCCTGGGCCATACCACTTAGCTCCTCAGTTTTCTCTTCTATAAAGTGGGAATGATGGGGCTGGCCCCGTGGTGTAGAGGTTAAGTTTGGTGAGCTCCACTTTGGTGGCCCAGGCTCATGGGTTCAGATCCCAGGTGCCAACCTACACCACTCATCAGTCATGCTGTGGCGGTGACCCACATATAAATTGGAGGAAGACTGGCACAGGTGTTAGCTCAGGGCAAATCTTTCTCAGCAAAAAAAATTAATTAGTTAATTAAATAAATGAAATAAAATAAAGTGGGAATGATAATCCTAGTCCTTATCTCAGAGAGCTGTTGTAAAGATTAAGTGAATTAATACATGCAAATGCTTAGGACCATGCCAGGCGCTCCAAGAGCTAATTTTTATTATAACTAATGGTTAGTGATGCGTCAGGACACACATTCAAGGACAAAGATGTTGAATCAGCATTTGGGGGAGCACAGTTGTGGCTAATCTTGTGCAAAGCACACAATCTAAGCATTCTCTCCCCTCTGATACTTTCTGTGTGATTCAGGGCAAGTTGCTTAACTGCTCTGTGCCTCCGTTTTCTCATCTGCAACACGGAGATAATGATAGTGACTAGCTCCTAGGATTGCCGTAGGGTTTCTATGCAGGCTCAGAGCAGGGATTCAAACTCACTAAACGGTGGTATTATTATTAACACTGCCTCAGTACATTCTGGTTTCTCATTTTGGTGAGAGATGCCGTTTCGGGCTGGTTTCCATGGCCTTCCCTCACACTGAAATCTTCACAACTCACAAAGCACCTTCACACAGACTGTGTCTGCCTCCCAGCAGCTTTACAAAGAATTGAGACCCGGAGAGAGGAAGTGACCAACTCCAAGGCCCCTCCTCATTGTATCCCTTCCCAGAGTCTCCCTCGTGTCTCCCGGTCTCCAGCTATAGCGATCCCGCTCGAGAAATCCCACACGGTCCATAAAGCCTTCCCAACTCCCCTAATTGGAATTCCCTGTTCTGAACCAACCGTGTGATGTGGTGCACAGTCCCATGGTTACCACGCGTCTTACCTCCCTAACTAGGTTGCACATGCCCAGGGGCAGGGCCCGGCCCAGTCCTGCTCCTTTCCTGCACCTGTCACCATTCTTTGCACAGAGAATGCCTTCTCTAGAGAGCTGCTGAATGAAGGCAGTTACATACCTGATGAGTCTACTATTCCAAGGCTTCACATTTAAGGGGAGGTGGGCAGAGTCACCAAGAGATGGATCTGCACTGTATACTCAGAGACTGGACACACGACACACAACGGCCAGACTGGATGGAAAAATAGAACACTGACCCACGACCTGCAGAAACCTGCCCGGAAGACTGGCTCCTTATCCACAATAAACCACGCAGAGAATCTACGAGTCAGATTTGTAGGAAGTCAGACTGTCTGTAGCAATAATCCAGGAAGCTAAATAATAACTTCTGGAACAATTTGCTCAAAATGCCCAGGACTTGATTAATAACTGATAGCTTCCCTAATTTTTATCCCCATTGCAACTTAGAACCAACCAGAGGAAGCCAAACACGCACCCCCAACCAGTCATACAGGATGCTGGGCTTCTGGTTAGCCCACCGCCGCCGCCCCCACCCCACCCCCCCCCCCCGCCCCCACCACCATCAACAGCCTCCAATCAGGGCACTCCTGAAGCCTTCCCTTTTTCACCATAAGGCTTTCCCACCCCTCCGCCTGCCTTTGTCTCTGCTAAAACGCAAGCGACTGTGGCTGACTCCCTTGCTATAGCAAGCTATGAATAAATAGGCACTGCTTTTCCCATTTGGTTGGTCTTCGTTTATTTCCACAAGACCCAGGAAGGAAAGCGCAGGGAGCAGAGGCTCAGGCCGTCCTCTGTCAGTTCCCTCCTTCCCCCTGGGGTGGAGCACTGAGCCCTTGGACAGCAGAGTTGCTGGCTGTTCCACTGGAAACACTGATCAAACCTTTGGACTCAGCTGAGTGAGAGCTGGAGCAGATTGACTCAGATTAAATCCCCCGGGCATAAAATCACAAAAGAGTTTTTGTTAGATGCTGACTGGGAGGGAGGGGCTCCAGAGATCTGGGAAGAGGGTAGGACAGCTGGGAATAGAGGCGTGAGGGAAAGGCAGGAATTTTGCCTGGAACAGGATCCAGGGATGGCCTGAAGCTGCCTTGGTGGGATGAAGAATTGCGTCAAGATTCTTATCTAAACTCCACCAAGACTCTTTATTCAATTCAAGATATTCACTGAGTGGTCTGTGTGCCAGGTACTGTTCTAGGTGCTGGAGATGTGACAGGCAAGGCCACTGACTTCATGGAGCTCACTCTGTAGTGGGGGAAGGCAGACAGTAAATGACTGAAAAAATAAGAATTTCAGAAGCGGTAAGTGCCCTGAGGAAAGTAAAATAGGATGAGGTGATGGAGAGAAGGGGTGCTGGGTGTGGGGGCACAGCATTAGGAAGGGTGGTTGAGGAAGGCCTCTTGGAGGAATGACATTTGAGCTGACACCAGAAGGAACCAGCAATGCAACTATCAGAGGAAATAGTTTTCCAGGCAGAAGGAACAGCTTATGCAAAGGCCCTGAGGTGGAACCAGGTTTGACATGTTCAAGGAGGAACAGGAAGAAGGTGGGTGCGGCTAGAGCAGCATGAGCAGAAGGTAATAGTGGTGGGATGAGACCAGGAAGGAGGCTCAGGTCAGACCATGCATGAAGGGCGTTCCAGGTCATGGTAAGAGTTTGTTTTATTTTATTCTAAATACAATAGGAAACCACTGAAAGGAGGCACTGAATGGCTGGCCTGACTTAGTTATTTTGTCACCAGGCAGTTAGGGAATGTATTTATGTGGGGGCCAGCGTCAAGGCAATAAAACGTGGATCAGACCCAGTTGCTATAAGGCACACCAGAATCTCTTGTTGAGAAGGACAAAATGGGCCACAGATTGTGTGTACACCCCTGAATTTGTACACTAATTAGGGAAGAACCCAGAGTTTTTTCAGACTCTCAGAGGAGTCTCTGTGACCAAAAGAAGAGAGATAAGAATATGGATGTGTGTGCTTGCCTATGCACATGCCGTCTTAGTGAGGACATACAGATGTTGCTGCAGGGGAGGGGGATGGGTGGCTGGTGGCAGAGGGCGACACTTTTCACTGTGTACCACATACTTTGCCTATTTTTAAAAATCCTCTTCAGTGTAAAGGACTGAAGGACGGTTGAGGTAGGGAGGAAGGTGCGAAGTCTTGGTGTGGCCAGGGCAGGGCGGTGACAAACCCGTGGGTCCTAAATTGACCCACCCCACCCCTAACCTGTGCTCATATGCTTCAACTCCCAAGAGCCTGTCCCAGAGAGGCAGGCGCAGCAGGAGGGCGGCTCCTTGCTCTGAGCCCGCAGAGGGCTCGGCTGCTCGGCGAGTGCCAACTGCACTGCTTTCAGGGAGTGGCCAGAACGGATCCCCTGGAGATGCCCTTTGCTCAGGTCACTGAAGCCACCGTCCTCCTCTGCCTGTGCCCCACGCTCCTTTGAGGCCTGCACCTTCACGGAGGGAAGCCCGGGCTTCTGGAGCACAGCACCCTGCCAACCCCACCAGGAGCTTTTGGCTCAGATCTGAATGCATCTCTCAGCTGCTTTTGTGAAGGGTCCATTCCCAATGTCCTTGCTGATCATTTTGCTTTGAGTAAAAGTTCCCCTCGCTCTGCCTGGTATGCATGCCCAGCCCTAGTGGGGCAGATGGAGGCTGACATGGAGATGTTTTCTCTAATTCTCTCCAGAATCTCAGCTTGTATTTGTTTTCCCTCCCCACAGAGAGGTCTGGCCTGACCTTCAGGACCCACCTGGTCCCAGAGATCAGTCAGTGGGCAAGGACCAGCCTCCCTCGGGGTATTCAGATCCCTGGTAATCCAAGGCCACGAGTTGGGGCGTGGATTAAGCTGCTGATGACAGGTCCCTGGCAGGGTGCAGAGCAGGCAAGGGCCTCCTGGTCACGCTGGGGAGGTACCAGGGAGGCCCTGTGCAGGCCAGTTCAACCACAGAGCAGCTCTCCTGCTGTGGAACCATTCAGACCTTTCAATAGCTTCCTCCTTGGGGTGTCAACACAGCCACTCATACTCGTGTAGACAAATAAATTTTAATGCAACTCTTCTAACTCTAAATTAAATAATAATGCCAGCCAATATTTGTGGGGCCTTACTGTGGGCCAGGCACTGTTCAGTTAAAGACCATGCGTGTCATCTCATTTAAACCTCCCAGGACCCCGAGGCGGTGATATGGTGATGTCCCCCTTTCACACCGCCGGTGGGTCAGGGAGCTGGGATGCGAACCCACTGGGCCTACAGCTGCTCATCAATAAAGACAAAGTGATTGGCAGAAGGGTCCCACAATCTTGCACCAAATTGGATCCAGTCTGCGGCTCAGGAACCAGAGACTCAAAACCCGGGTCCTGAGTGTTCTGCACTGTGGGCTCAGAGTGCACAGTATGGGCACCTGCAGGCCTGGAGTTGGGGGACCCGGGCTCCCTGAAGCCCAGCACTCTTGGACCTCATGGCCCGGAGGAGCTCACGACCTTCTGGGCTGTTTCCTCTGTAAAATAAGGGGAAGGCCTGGACTTGGCCCCTCCACCTCCAAAAGGCTGCACGTTCCTTTGGGTAACAGCATAAACTCCCCCTACCAGGATGCCGGCTCTCTGAAGACCCGGCCGGCCGGCCGAGCCTGCCACCCTGCTGCCGGTCCCAGCGGGAAGGTGCGCAGCCGGGAGTCAGGAGACCCGGGTTCTGGCTCCACTTCTGCTTCCAAAGTCAAGCGCTTGACATCTCCTGGCTCCTTTTTCTCATCTGAGAAATGGAAGTAATGTCCACCAGCCCACCCCCACTTTGTAAGACTCCGGGGAACACCCAGATGATGAAGCTAGAAAGCCCTTGCAGACTGTGAGGCCGGGCATCTCTGCACCCTCTTCCTGCCCGTGTTTGCCAGTCTCAGATGAGGACACGGCCTGAGGGGGAGAATGGCAGGCAGTATTGGGCATAGCCGCCCCTCCTCACGCTTCCAGAACAGTTTCCACTGGTCCAGGCTGCCCCTCCTGTGGCAGCAGGCCCTTCCTGGGGCTGGCTGAACCGCCTCCAGGTGGCCGTGGCGAAGTGAGAAGACACGGAAGAGCTCAGAAACGGGTTTTCCTGCTGACGCTGGCCCTGGGCTGACTCATCAGGCTTCAAAGGACAAGCCTCAGGGAGCTGACCCCAAATATGACGGTTCGTGCAGTAAACCATGTAATCGAGAGCCTGCTCTGCACCAGACAGAACAAGGAGCTCCAAAATGCCCCAGGTCGAGGCCGTGCTGCGGAGTTTCGGAGTCCCTCCCTCCCTGTCTGGGCCAACCTGGGAACAGAGTCACGAAAAGAATCAAGTTCCAGCGGCAGGTAGAAGGGGCATGGAAGCCCGGGAGCCAGGCTGAAGCCCTGGACTGAACACGAGGCCGCTGAGCAGGGATCCACACACTTCTCAGCCTCAGGAAGGCCAGTCGTCACCTTAGAGACTCAGAAATCCCACTGGGGCCAGTGGCGACAGCCAGCGTCCGGGCGCATCTGTACATCTGTGAGCGGATGATGCTGGGCCCGCGGTTGGAGGGCGAGCTGTGCTACCTCCTGCCTCTCCTCCTTGGCAGCAGCCCCCACCGCCTGCGCCCGATGTCAGTCCTTCTCCTCCTGTTCTGGAGCCACACGCCCGCTGATCTGATGCACCAGTTCTTTCCTCCACCGTCAGCCACTCTCATAGCTTACTTGCTTCTGAGTTTGTGTCCCCATTTTACGTTGGCCAAGGGCTCAGTGGACATTTCTAATGATTTTGCTAAAGTTTCCCCTGTTAGCATGCACCACACAAGAGGGGACTGAAATTTTTTCACATAGTCCTCAGAGCCAGGCCCGGCAGGGGAAGCTAACCGGTGTGAGGCAAGGCCCTGCTCTTATAAATTTGTAATCTAGTTACTGGAAGCTCACCAGCATCAAGATGCAGCCTGCCTACGATCCCACCGTGAGGATTGGAGCGCCGGATGCAGCTGGGGCGGGGAGGCCATGCCGGACCCACACATGCTTCTTGGAGGAGGTGGCATTTGAGCTGACCTTGAAGGATGAGTAGCATGTGAGGGATGGGGAGGAGGAGAGAAGGTCTTCCATCGATGCCGTGACCAAAGTGTCACACGTTTGCCTGGATCACTGTCACTGTCATCCACGTAGGTGGTGAAGAGAGCTTAATCAGGTGACAGACGCAGAATGGACAAGAATACATATTTATGTGAAGGACATGGAGTCTTTGGGGCAAGAGGACTGGACTTCATGTCTGTGACGCGGTCAGAGATCTAATTCTGGGTTTGCCAAAAATTGCCACAATCTCTTCACCTGGAAAATGAAGGGACTGGGCAAAATGACCTATAACATCTCATACTATTCTAGAAAAAGGAGAGAAAGGAGAAAAGATGACTCAAGGATTTTGAAGAAGTCCCAACGACAGGAGGTGAGAAGTCAGGAGAGGAAGCAGGTTTGGGGAGAAGGCTTCAGTTTTAAATTGAGAGGACCCCGTCGCGACCCTTCCTTCCCTGGGTTCTAGGTCATCACTGTCACAGGCTGATCTGTCCTCCATCTTGAGGCGGCATCTGCTTCCTTCCTCCTCTGGGAGACTGTGACCCTGGCTGCATCAAGGACAGAGCAAGGAAGAGGAACCAGCTCTTACTTCAGATCTGTCAGCTTCTCCCTCAGGGAATAAGCACCTGCTCCTCACCAACACAATCTTGCTAGAAGCTAGGCTGCTGAGTGCCCGCAGGTGACGGGGAACCCCTACATTGACAATGGAGTTTCCATTGGCCCAGGGGTAGGGGCGCTGGAAGCAGAAATTAGGCTGTAATTGAGAAATCAGTTAAGCTGTTCCTGCAAACCTGTGCTCCAAGGACCCAGATTAGTATCTTCCCAGGGAGTGGTTTAGACCAGGGGGCCTCACACTTTGATAAGCACTGAACCCCTGTGGAGCTCAGGAAGATCAGCCAGACCCGGGACTTGTATTTTAATAGTCCCCGCAGGCAACTGTCAGGCACACCTAAGTGAGAGTGCTCCTGGCCAGGGGTCTGGGCCTGGCAGAGAGACGGACAGAGGTGGTCCTGGGCGGGAGGGGCTCACTCAGAGAGACTGAGCTGGGGCTGGGAGGTGGATGCTACAAGCTCGAGAGGAGAGGGAGGGGAGGGCATTCCAGGCAAGGAGGTGCACAGGCCCTGGCTGGGGCGCTTGGCCTGTTCGGGGTGGGTGAAGCTGGAGAGGCAGGCTGAGGCCAGAAGGCAAGGCTTTGAACGCCAAGCTAAGAGCCAGGACTGGATCCCGAAGCTGCCAGGAGCAGGGAAGGCCGAGAACAGAGAAGGGAGATTCTCTCCAGCCCCAGAAGGTGACGTGCTATGCTGGCTTCTTTGGCCACGAGGGCCCCTGAGGTCTCTGAGATAAGCTGGGGCATAAGGTCAGAGGGGCAGGCCCACATACCTCCTGCCTCAGCCCAAATGTCCTCACAGCATGCCCTGACTCTTCTGTTTCTGACCTCAAGTCCTTGGTATGAATGCAATTCTCGCCTCTCCTCCGGCTGCCCTGCCCGCCTCTCTGGCCGCCGTTTCCAGTCTGGACCCTTATTCCTACCCTTTTATGTCTGCCTTTCTTTGGCCTTCAGCACAATCTGTCAACATTAATTTGACACCCATTTGGCTTTCTCTGGAAGGGCAGGAAAACTTTTAGGCACAAGAGCAAGATTCATGTGGGGAGAATTACCATGGCCCCTTCCTTAAGGCCGTCCTGAGGTTAGAGGCCCCTGTCTCCACTGATAACCCAGTTGAGAAAGAAGCCACTTCTCAAGCTCAAGTGGTGAAACTCACTTATCCAGCTTCTGGCCCCTGGAAGCCGGCACGCCACCTGCTCTCCCTGCTCTGCTTGAACTGAGAGCGACACTGCTTGCACCCCGTGGGGGCCCGCCTTGCCTCCAGAGTTGCATCCCTATGTCTCTGCTGTGCTGCCAGACATTCTGAGTTTACTTCTGGAATAAAGCGAGGGGTTGAAAACTGGGCCCAATTATCATATGGACCTTTAGTCTCTCGTAGGAGCCTCTGTGGGGAGGGGAGAAAGATTTCTGTCATCTTCATTACTTGGGACAAAATATGCTATTTCCTGCTCTTACTTCACGTCTGCAATTGATCTTGGAAGTGGTCACAGTTCTGCATGTGGCCAGGACGTTAAGGGCAATTCCAGACTCAAGAACAGAACAATAGGTTGCTCTGTTTTCTCGGAATGCCTGCAGTCCTCAAGCCTTGTCCCCACCACCGCTAGGCAGCGCTGGTCCTTCGTGCTGCGACCCGGCCAGTCTTCGTGGGGCATCTTTGCCCTCAGCAGCTGCTGAACCTATGCCGGCCCACAGCACCTCACATTCTGGTCCAGGAAGCCCAAGGTGAAGGAGCCCGCCAAGCCAGGAAGACATCACAGAACTCAGTGCTGGTGGCGTATCTGCCGCCAGGTCTTAGTGGGGAAGACAGCTTCTGCCCACACAGCAGCATAACTTTCCTCCCCAGTCCCTGGCACAGAGGCTGGGCCGCCATCAGCAACCTGCTGGGAGAACACAGTAATATGTGCTGTCTCTGGCAAATCCTCGAAGAGTCTTGCTAGGCTTGAGAGGGCATCCTCAGCAAAGAGCTCTGGGTACCACGACGGGGCAGGTTTAAGTCTTCACACAACTCAGAGTCTTGATCTACACGTTACATCAACTAAAACAAACTTTGAACAGCTTCATAAATCATGACACTAACTTACGTCCTATATGACTCTACAGCTTTCACACACATGCTCTCATTCTTTTTTTTTTTTTTTTGAGGAAGATCAGCCCTGAGCTAACTACTGCCAGTCTTCCTCTTTTGCTGAGGAAGACTGACCCTGAGCTAACATCCGTGCCCATCTTCCTCTACTTTATATGTGGGACGCCTGCCACAGCATGGCCTGCCAAGCGGTGCCATGTCCGCACCTGGGATCCCAACCAGCGAGCCCCGGGCCGCCGAAGCAGGACATGCACACTTAACCACTGCGCCACTGGCCAGCCAAGTGCTCTCATTCTTATTTTGCTTTTTACGGTAACCTATGAACTAGATAAGCTGGGTACTGTTGTTACTCCAATTTGAGAGATGAGGAAGCTGACGCTTAGCACGCTCAAGGTCACACAGCTCCCAAAGGGCAAAGCTGGGCCCGGAATCTGGGTCAGTCCTGGTTCTCCTGCACTCAGTCTCTTCAGGACCCAGTGCTGAGTCTCGCCACCTTGCAGCAGCAGCAGCAGCAACACAGACTGTGGTGGGCTCCCCAGGCCCTGGTAGCTGTGAGGCAGAGTGACTGCTTGGGAATGTTCTCTAAGATCATGAGGACAGAGGTGACTGGGTGGAAGACTTTGTGTCAGAGGGACGGGTCCTGGCTAATCTCTCCCCACTCCCAGTAATGGGGATCATTTTATTAAATCTGTAAATCAGCTATGTTGAGACTATAATAGAGGAAAAATATCATCTGAGAAATCTCCCCGGCTCAGCAGACAATGAATATCCTCCAACATTCTGGAGGCCAGAATTAATCCAGAGGCTCTAATTTATGCCCATGTTTCCCAAACACACATGTAAGAAGATGCGCACACGGGTTCAAACCACTTAACATAGTTGTCAAAGTACTGATCAGTTTGGAAAGTTAATGGCTGCCAGGGCTATGTCTGATCAATTCATTCAATTCCATAAACATTTACCGAGCACTTCCTGTTTTCCGAATACCAATGACCAGACACACAGCTCAGGGCAGTACCAAGGCAAACTCTGTCACCCAGAACCCGGGGACCTGCCTGAGAGGCACTGGTAGATTGAAATACGGAAATCAAATCAAGAAGAATTCTGGCTTTGGGAGTTTCTGATGAAATTTAACATCTCCAGAGCAGTGACTGGGAGACCAAAACATCCCATCCACGTCTTGGTCCTCATCTAACCAAACAGGTCACATCCTGTTTCTTCATCATTTCATCACCCCAGAACCAGCTCAGCCATGATGCAGTGAGACAATAACCAGAAAGTGCTGGAATATGGCCAGAGCTGAGGCAGTGCTCACTGGTTCTCATTCATGGGCTCGTCCCACAAGCATTTATTAAATGCCTACTATGTGCAAGGTGAGGTGGTGGATACAAAGGTAAACATGGCCAGGTGGTCCCCACCCCCTAGGCTCCTTGAAGTGACCAGGTCACAATAGGTTGTTCTCATAACTCTTGTCAGGAGTGAGCTAACAGGGACAAGGCAAAGCCAAATCGTCAGAAGAATGGCATCAGTGAAAGAAAACAGTGTGAAACGACATGACAGGACACTGGGAATCAACGGCTGGAGACCAGCCTGCTGTGTAGCCACTGGGAATAGAGTGGCTCTTCTAGAACAAAGGAATTGAGCAAACCATGATTCCGAGAGGCAGAAAGGCACACACCAGGCTTTCTGAAAAAGGTTGCTATGACCACAAACCAAAAGACAGATCGTTTCACATTCGTTTCTGGGCCCCCTGTACACACTGGCATTAGCATCAGCATTAACTTGGAATAGGGGCAATGTCTCACAGGAAACATTAGCTTAAAATGTTATTTAATTCAACGCAAATAAAACTTCCTTAATCTCCTACCAGAAGAAAAAATTATGAAGAGAACCGAGCTAAATTTCTCACAAATTTCAACTTGCACACAATATATAGAGAGAACAGTTTCTAGCTGTGAGATGTGGGGCAAATTACTGAATTTCTCTTTGTGTCTTTGTTTCCAAATCTGTGACAATGAGGACTGACTGAGGTGACGTGTGACGCTCTTATCATAGCCCTGGGCACAGAGGCAGTGCTGTATACATGTTAGGCATATTATTATTATTAAATCACTCTGCTAAGCCCAAAGTCAAACCGTCACTCAGCCTGTCCCCTCTCTTTGTCCTTTATCTGTCCTAGTCCTAGAGATACTTTTGGGCAAACATCTACTTATTACATAATCTTTTAAGAGACTTCTTTTTATCCTTCAGACAGTGTCCACGAATTTAGTCTGGTCCTTCACAAGTTGCTGAGGCATAGGAAATTCTCTTCTTTACACAATATTTTCAGACCACCAAGTCCTGGGAGGTGACAGCTGGAGTAAATCTCGTGAGCGCTTTGGTCCGCAGCCACTTCTTAATGGAAAGGACTATTTCTGACCTTCAGTTCACGGCAGTTACAAATGTCAAAGGCAGAACTTTTCCCTCCGCCCAGGCTCCCTTCCCACTCTGCTGTCCTCAGTCCCACCTTCCTGTCCCTCGGCTTGCTTCCTTGTAGATAAGCGACTGCTGATGAGGTGTCACTGGGGGGCACTGAAAAGTCCCTGACCTAAAATATCTTCCTCTGTCCCCTGAGGTGGAGCAAAGGGGCTTCCGCTCCAAATCCAGGACTATAAATACGCCTTTGGGTTAGGACTGTGTGTCACCACAGTCCCTAGATAAACCAACCCTTGGGGGGATGGGGGGAGTGGTGATATTAACCCATTATCTTCCCAAACTCTTTAGGAACACAGGACCAAGACTGAGGATTTTTTTTTTTTTTTTTAATTGGCACTGGGGCCAGCCCCGTGGCTGAGTGGTTAAGTTTGAGTGCTCTGTTGCGGCGGCCCAGGGTTTCACTGGTTCAAATCCTGGGTGCAGACATGGCACCGCTCATCAAGCCACACTGAGGCGGCGTCCCACATAGCACAATCAGAAGAACCTACAACTAAGAATATACAACTATATACCGGGGGGGCTTTGGGGAGAAAAAGGACAAAAATAAAATGTTAAAAAAAGAAAAAAAAAGATTGGCACTGAGCTAACATCTGTTGCCAATTGGTTTTTCTCTTCTTCTTCTCCCCAAAGCCCCCCAGTACATAGTTGTATATTCTAGTTGTGGGTTCTCCTGGCTCTGCTATGTGGGACGCCACCTCAGCATGGCTTGATGAGCAGTGCTAGGTCGGCACACAGGACTTGAACCTGCGAAACCCTGGGCCACTGAAGGGGAGTGCCCGAACTTAACTACTCCACCACAGGGCCGGCCCCAGAGGATGTTTTAAGAGACACAAACTTGAGGGGCTGGCCCCGTTGCCGAGTGGTTAAGTCCACGCGCTCTGCTGCAGGCAGAGCCCAGTGTTTCGTTGGTTCGAATCCTGGGCGCGGACATGGCACTGCTCATCAAACCACGCTGAGGCAGCGTCCCACATGGCACAACTAGAATGACCCACAACGAAGAATGTACAACTATGTACTGGGGGGCTTTGGGGAGAAAAAGGGAAAAAAAAATAAAATTTAAAAAAAAAAATAAAAAAAGAGACACAAACTTGAGGCCTACAGACAAATCTGCCCAATAGTCATGTTTTATGTGGTGTATGTGGTGTTTTAAAGGGTTTTTTTTGGTGACTTAATATTTTAAAACCAAGGTATTTTATAACTTCTCTTGGAAAACAAAAACACAAAAATAGAAGCTCTAACAACATTCGCCTGCATCCCCACAAAATAACAGGGGTCTCAGGTGTCCCCAGCCAGCTTACCCACTTGCCCATGGGCCTGTTAGCTTGGGTGGAAAAGTCGGGACAGCAGGCCTGGGCAGCTGGAACTCATTTGCTCTATAACATTCCAACCTAAATACGTCTTTTAACCCTACAAATACAAAAAACAAAACATGAATACAAAATATGAAAAAATATAGGTGAGGGGTTGGCCTTGTGGCCGAGTGGTTAAGTTCACGCACTCCAGTACAGCAGCCCAGGGTTTCACCAGTGCGAATCCTGGGCAAGGACATGGTGCTGCTCATCAGGCCACGCTGAGGTGGTGTCCCACATGCCACAACTAGAAGGATCCACAACTAAAAATACACAACTATGTACTGGGGGCTTTGGGGAGAAAAAAGGAAAAATAAAATCTTTAAAAAAAAAATTTAAAAATTTAAAAAAATAAAAATTTTTTAAAATTTTTTATTGAGCTAATGATAGGTTACAATCCCGTGAAATTTCAGTTGTATATTATTGTCTGTCAGTCATGTTGTAGGTGCAACCCTTCACCCTTTGTGCCCACCCCCCACCCCCCCTTTCCCCTGGTAGCCACTAATCTGTTCTCTTTGTCCACAGGTTTAAATTCCTCATATGAGTGGAGTCATACAGAGATTGTCCTTTTCTATCTGGCTTATTTCACTTAACATAATTCCCTCAAGGTCCATCCATGTTGTTGCAAATGGGACGATTTTGTTCTTTTTTATGGCTGAGTAGTATTCCCTTGTATATATATATGCTGCATCTTCTTTATCCAATCATCTGTTGATGGGCACTTAGGTTGCTTCCACACCTTGGTGATTGTAAATAATGCTGCAATAAACATTGGGGTGCATAGGACTTTTGGAATTGCTGACTTCAAGCTCTCTGGATAGATAAAACAATTTTTTAAAATTAAAAAAAAAAGAAAAAATATAGGTGATACAAAGTAGTATAAATAGTCCTTGTCTTGAAAGAACTTAGGGATTTGAGAAAACAAAATACGCATATTAAACTTCAAATGAGGATACAATTCATATGTTTCAAAAGCATTTATATTTTCACTTCCCTCATCTCTTAGAGAGAACGGTTGCTTCTGTTGAGCCCAATACTTACCTCCCATGGCTGGCTGTCTCCAACTAGACCCAATTCCTTGAGGCCCGAGACTGTCTTCTAACCGTGCCCCCAGCACCAAGTGCAAAAGGTGCTCAAGAAATGTTAGGTGGCAGCATCTGAGACCTGCTGTTCTGGGGGCATGCAGAACACTGCTACCAGAGTTTCTACTTCTGTGTTTTTGGTTTTCAAGAGAAAACATAAAACACCCTGGTGTTAAAATATTAACAAATTACTGAAAAAAAAAAAACCCCAAAAGCTTTAAAATACTGAATAGAGGGGCTGGGCCTGGGCGTAGTGATCAGGTTTGCCGGCTCCGCTTCAGCCGCCTGGGACCGCCTGTCCCAGGTGCGGAGCTACCCACTGCTCATCAAGCCATGGGGTGGCAGGCCTCCAATATACAGAGGAAAGGAATCTGGGCACGGATGTTAGCTCAGGGCCAATCTTCCTCACACACACAAAAGAAATAAAATATCGAGTAGATCCAACAATACACGACTGTGGTTCATGAGTAAATGGCAAATAAAACCTTAAAAATAGTAGTGACCATTTATTATCTACTCTGTCAGCCATTTTATAGATATTATTTTTTAACATAACTGATAGCACAGATAACTCTTTTGATTAAAAATTCAAACAACACGTAAGCATACAGAGTAAAAGGCAAAAGCCTGTTTTTGCCCTCCCCCAACCCCTCCCTTCTCCCCAGGCGTCGCCACTAATTCCGAGTTTGAGGTGCATTTTTTCAGATAGAAATGAATAGAGAGACATATCTCCAAAGCCAACATGTACATCAGATTAGCCCCATTTTACAGATGAGGAAACTGCAGCACAGAAAGGTCAAAGTATTCATCCAAGGGCACAGAGCTGGCAAGTACTTGAACTGAGATGCAAATCCAGATCGTCCGACTCCTAAGTCAGCGCATTCCTTTCGCTACGCTCCATGTGTACAATTTTATGGATGAAGAAACCGAGGCTCACATTGGTCCCGGCGCAGTCAGAACCACGCGGCTCACAGTCCAGCTTAGGAGAGGCAGGGATGTCTGGCTTGCACCAGAGGCTGCGCGGAGGAGAGGGCCTCGAGCGCCGCGGATCCGGGGTCGGGCGGGACCATCCCGGCCGGGGCGCGCCCCCGCCGCTCGGTCCCGGCGCCGCCCCGCCCCCTCCGAGCCGGTCCGCGGGCTGGGGTCCCGGAGTCCCCAGCACCGGTCGGGCCGCGCGCCGGCCCAGGGACAGTGCCCGGGAGCGACGGCTGCCTCCGGACCGGGCTGGCACCGCCTCGGCTTCGCCCCTCGAGCCGTCGGCGGGCGCCCGGCACGCAGGGACGGCCAGGCCCGCAGCCCCGGGGTGGGTGGCCCCGGCAGCAGGAGTTGGGGTGGGCCGCCCCCGGGGGCCGCCGAGGGGCGCGGGCAGCGCGCGTGGCGGGCGTGGCGGGGGCGGGGCGCCGGGCGGAGCCGGGCCGAGGCGGCAGTGTCCGGAGCCCGGCTCAGGGGCTGTAGTGGCCGCCGCGGAGCGAGGCTGCCTCGAGAGAGCGCCCGGGCGCAGGAGGGTAAACGGGCCGCCGGGGCTGCGCAGAGCAGGTACAGACCCTCCCTGGGACCCCCGGCCCCGGCCGCCCTCTCTCCTCGGCCCCGTCAGACCACCCGCCCCGCGCGCCCGCGCCGCCCCCGCTCCCTGCGCTCCGCTGTCGGGCCCCAGCCACGACCCCGGTCCCAGCTCGTACAGCCTCGGAAGATCTTCCAGTCCCTGGGGTCGCATTCCTGGGGAGGGGGCTCTGATTCCGTGGAACTCTGGCCCCATCACCCGGGCGGAGAATCAGCCAAAATTCCTACTAAATCACATCGTAAAAGTTGGAAAACATACTACCCAGGACCTCCCTGCACGCGCCTCCTGCTCTCCTCTAGGAGGGTGTTCCTTGAGCATGTGTGCCGCCGGCACCCCCTTCAGTCCTGGAGTTGGGGACGGGGACGCTGGGAGGGATGCAGGTGGGTGCCCTTGATCTAGCTCAGACTGATGACTAGAAAGGAAGGGCACCTGTCGGGATGGTCCTCCAGGACCCAGGAGTGGAGCGCACAACGAGGAACAAGGCGTTCTGACACAGGCAGGGACTCCACGCCAGCCCTGAAACATGCTGTCCAGCTCCCTCCCTTGCGGCAGCGACCCATTTCCCAGAAGGAGGTCGGGGGGTGGGGGGGGGGGCGGAGAAGGGGTGAGCCCTGCCCAGGTCTCCTCCTTGATCTGCACTGGCCAGAGTGGAGGTCTGGCCAGGAGGAGCCCAGGTCTGTCTAGACCAGTGTCCAGCCTGGCACCAGAGTAACCACTTCTGATCTCTCCTCTCTCCTTTCCTCACCCCGGGCAGTGAGACACACCAGATGAGGGACATGAAAAGGGGTGAAAGCACAAACGTGTGTCTGTTTCCGCAGTGGAGGGGGTGTCGGCCCCCTGCCTAGCTGTGCAGGGGGGCGGGTGGGACTTTTCCAGAGAGGGAGCCAGGCCTGGCCCCGGCCCCAGGAGCTCACGTCACCCCCACCCGCCAACCCTCACTTCTCCAGGGAATTGCCAAAGCCAAACCCAGCTCAGGCTGGGATTATGTGTACTGCGTAGACCCATAGGAGAGACAGCAAGATACAGACCTGAGGTAGCAGAGAGAAGCAGAGGCGGAGAGGGAGTGGAGGGAGGACCTGGCCGCAGAGACGGGTCAGACAGTAACCGTCACCCCTGTCTCTGTTTCCCTTCAACCCCAAATAACAGAGTCAGGCAGAGAGCTGAAGGTTTGGGTGGAAGGTTGACCCTTCTCTGGAGCCCCACCCCGCAACAGGGCAGGGTTGCTGACCTCAGTGGACAGCCCAGCGAGGGGAAGGAGCAGCCGTCATCAGCCCCCTTCCCAACCCCAAGCAGCTGAGGTGACCCTGCAGGCTCAGGCTCAACCACTGTGATCGCTCCCTCAAATTCCCAAGTCCCAGGGTCTCGGTAGGGGAGTGGGGCTGAGGGTTGCTGCCCCCAAGCACATTCCTGCCCTTCCCTCTGTCATTTCTCCTGCCCCTGAGCTGGCCCACCTCCGCATTAGCTCCTTGGATTCCTCTCCCGGGTGCCTTTCAGATCCAACAGAAACATTTTTTTTTTTTTCCTGGAAAGCAGAACTAAGAGTGGGATGAAGGGTGGGAGTGGGAAGGGCTTATAGTGAGCAGGAAGGGGCTGGAGGGCAAGGGAGAGCAGTGGGGAGAGTCAGGCTTTGAGACCAGGCTAAGGTTCCAAGCTCCACTTCCCCGATGATCAAAGCTAGACTTCAGGATGGACTTCCTGGGGACCCACGATGGGCAGCTCTAGCTGCATCTCTGCTTCCCAGGTTGCCCCAACCCATCAAAGTCATGCCTGAGATAAGCCCTCATTGAACCAGTGCTGGATGCTGGCCCCTAGAGAGAAGTTAAGTCGCAGTGGGAAAATCACCTGCTTCTCTAGAGATTAAACCATCAGCTCACTTAGTTTATCCCTTGGCTAAAAGGGTTTGGGGCAGGCAGAGATGTGCCTGAATGTTCCAGAAGGAGCTTAGCTAAGAAGAGAAGAAAAAACTGGGAACAGGTAGAGAACGGAAAGCCCAAGGGGCTCCTTGTTAACTCCTCAGGGGGCGTGTCTGGCATGTCGTCACCCCAGCCTCCCCCTTCAACTTTCCGGGACCTCTGGGAGGGCAAGAGGAGGAGTCAGATGAAAGCTTGAGCTGGCCTACAGACAGTTCCTAGTTGGGACCAGGCAGGAGCTGAGAAGTTCCTAAACTGAAGGGAGGGGACTGGAGCCTGAGTTGGGAGGCTGAGGTCCCCCACCCTCCAGCCTCAGCAGACGGACAAGGGCAGCCTTCCTTCTCCCCCTCACCCTTAGGACTTTAGAGGGGTGGACCAGTCTTCCATCCCCTCATCCTCACCACTCCATCCTCACTCTGAGATGTCCTTCTGAGGAGTCATCCCTCCCAACCTCCAGCTTTCTGGAGACTGGAGAGGTGACCACTAGGCTTCTGTCCCTGCAGAGATCACCCCCTCCATGCCCAGATGCCTGAGTAGTGGCGTGTTGGCTTCCGGTCCCCTCCTCCTTTGCCCCAGGGCCATCAAGGGAGGAGTGATGGAGAATTGGGCAGGCAGGTAAGAGGTGGGGCTGTGGGGGAGGGGGAAGGATAGCTCTGTCCCTGGAAGTGAGGGAAAGGTCACTGGGAGGGGGTGGGGGAAGTGATGAGTAACTTCTGCTTTCTGAGAAGTTGTCATCAGGATGTGGGGAGCCTGCTGGGGGTGAGGGGTGGTGTCATAATACCTCCTCTGGTTCCCATCTGACATCCCCACTCCTGCCTTTGGTTTGCAGGCCCGGGTTGTATCTGATGCTGCTTCTGTCCCTCCCTCAACTCTGCCTGGATCAGGAGGTGAGCCAGGGACGAGAGGCTGTGATCCTTCCATCTCCCTCCATCTCCCATCCCCCTTCTCCATTTGCCGCAGCCTCTGATGAGCCCCGGCCTCTCTCTCACACACTTGGCCCTCCCAGCGCTCCCTGCCCCTCAACTCCCTAACTCCCTGTCAGATAACATCAAGTTTCACCTCTGCTACTGAACCTTAGGCCAGTAACAACCGCTCCATGCCCCCAGCCTTGGACTAGATACTCGAAAGTCCTTCTAATTTTCTCTGACCTTTTTGTCTACATAGGTGTTATCTGGACACTCTCTTCAGACAGCCCCTGAGGAGAGCCAAGGCCCTGAGGGCGTCTGGGGTCCTTGGGACCAGTGGGCCTCTTGCTCTCAGCCCTGTGGGGTGGGGGTGCAGCGCAGGATCCGGACATGTCAGCTCCCTACAGATCAACTCCACCAGGGCCTGCCCCTCCCACCCCGGCCCCCAAGACATCCAGAAGCCCTGCTCCCTGGGGGTCAGGGTCCCAGACCCCAGACTTCCAGAGCAACCCTCCCCCTGTACAGGCCACAGCCTCGGGGAACAAGTGGCCCACTTGGAGGTCCTGTTTCTCAGTTAGGGAGAGAGGAGGCCCAGGAGATTCAAGGAGCCAGGAGGTGAGGAATGGGGCTTTGACGGAAGGGGTGGGCCTTGGGCAAGGGGTGGGGCTTTGGATGAAGGAAAGGGGAGGAAAGGGTACATGATGACTTAGGGAGGCCTACCTTCTGTGCGAGGAAGTGGGCTGGGGAGGCAGGAGCCGAAACGCCAGAGCTGTGACTCCATGTCTGCAACACCTTCTCAGGTCCCGGGTTCGAGACCCCATCAAGCCAGGAATGTTTGGTTATGGCAGAGTGCCCTTTGCTTTGCCGCTCCATCGGAACCGCAGGCACCCCCGGAGGTCACCCAGATCTGAGCTCTCCCAGGCCTCAGATCTTCCATCCCTGACTCCAAGAGCAGAGCCATCCTCTGCCAACCACACCCCTCAAACTCAGCTCCCTCCTACAGAACTGTCTGCCCACACCCCATCCCTGCCAGCAGAACCCCAAAGCCCCGAAATGGCTCAGACAGAGGTGCCATCTAGAACCAGGCCTGACCCCACATGGCCCCACCCCAGAGCCCAGGCCTCCGGCACAGAGCCTCCCTCATCCATCTTTTCCCCAGGAGAAAGTAGCTCCTTCCATGTGTCCCCTCAGCCGGGAATGCCGAGTTCCCAGGGTTGGGCCAGCCCCCGGGTGACAGAGAGATACCCTAATCCTTTCCTTTCTGTCCCTTGGGGCCGAGGCCAACAGAGCCGGGAGCACTGGAGACCTGGGGGGCATCTTCACAGGTCCCTCACAGAGCCTGCCCCGCACCACCCAGCTGGCTGGTTGCCTCTGCTGAGTGCTGGCCCCCATTCCAGCTCCCTCTGGAGCCTCTTTGCTCCCAGTAGCCTTGTTCCAAGATGTTCTGGGGAGAGTGAGCAGCTGAGAGCCTGCATCCAAGTGGTGAGTTCTTCCTTGGACCATCTCTCCCGCGCCCCCGCCCCCCACCCCAGCTTCCAATTCTCCTTCCCTGACCTTGAGTCTGGGTCCTCAGCTTGTCAGATCTGGACTTGAGGGAGAAGGGCCTTGGCATCTGACCTCCTCAGGGTAGGGGCCTTGGAGCTCGTCCATAGATCTGACCTTCCCTCCTACCCCCCCAAATCCAGCCCTGACCTACACCCCCGTTTTCCTCCCCAGCTTTGACTCCTCTGTATCCCCCCACCTCAGCCCTGCCCCCCTGAGCAGCCAGACCCCCGGGCCCTGCAGTGTGCAGCCTTTGACTCGCAGGAGTTCATGGGCCAGCTCTACCAATGGGAGCCCTTCACAGAAGGTGAGGTTTCTAGCCCACTCCCTGGACAAGGGGGCTTAAGATTGGGGGATGATGGGGAGAGGGAGACACCCAGCCCCTCCGTTTCTCCTCTGTAGGGAAGAATTTGTAGTCTCTGTGTCATATTTTGTTTCTTATTTCCCAGGGTTGAGGTGAAGAGCGAGCACAGGCCTGGCAAGGGGGAGGGAGTTTCAGACAGGGCCTCAGCTGTCAGATGGTGGTGGGTGGTAAGGAGAGGGTCAGGCTGGGAGAGGGAGGTGTCCGTAGGTGCCCTTTGGCTGGCTTCTTCTGGGAGGAAGTCCATCCCAGGAGGTGGTGTGGACGTGACCGAGGGGCACAGTCAGAGAGATCCTGTCCAGTGGTGACAGCAGGGTGGGGTGTGCCATGGGTCTGAGTGATGTTACATCACTCGCTCCCAAGTTCCCATCCACCTGATTTTAGGCCTGTGTCAACTTGATACCAGGACAGCCACTCACGAGCTCTGAACTCACACATGGTTTCAAGTCTCTCTCCTTTCTCAGAGTTCACAACCCCTTTGCTGGTCTCAGTGACCTCAGTTGACCCTACTCAACTTTTGTGTGACCCTCAAACCAACCTTTTAGAGTATGGAATTGTCATGTTCCCTTTATCACAGTGACCTGGGCAACCTCAGGATGCCCCTTAGCTAATATAAGCCAAGCTGCCGTCAGGACCCTGGGGTCTTTCCCAGTTAACCTCCTAGCAGGGACCCTAGCTAACTACACTTCCACCCTGCCTCTTAGTCCAGGGCTCCCAACGCTGTGAACTGAACTGCCGCCCCCGTGGCTTCCGCTTCTATGTCCGTCACACCGAAAAGGTCCAGGATGGGACCCTGTGTCAGCCCGGAGCCCTAGACATCTGTGTGGCTGGACGCTGCCTGGTGAGGGAGGATGGTGTGCGCACACTTGCACACACGCACACAGAGTCTCCTCTTTCATCATCACAAGAAAACACCAGACTAAGTTTGCAAAGAGGAAAGTTCTCACCTGCGAGGCTGAACTGAGCAGAGCCAGGAGGTGAACTGAAGGGATCCCCTCAGGCACATCCAAGTGTCCCTGAGGCCAGCTGGGGATGGGGGGCTGACAAAGAAACACATTCTCACTTGTAGTACAGGGTCCCAAGAGGACCAGGCTGGGGTGTGAGGTGGTGCCTGGCCTCGAGCAGCTCCCCCCACCCCACCTTCCCCCAGAGCCCCGGCTGCGATGGGATCCTCGGCTCTGGCAGGCGTCGAGATGGCTGTGGAGTCTGTGGGGGTGATGATTCTACCTGTCGCCTCGTCTCGGGGAACCTCACTAACCGGGGGGGCCCTCTGGGCTATCAGAAGATCTTGTTGATTCCTGCTGGAGCTTCCCGCCTCCAGATTGCCCAGCTCCGGCCCAGCTCCAACTACCTGGGTGAGCCCCCTGGATCCCCTGCGTCTTGGGTCTCCCTTCCATTCCTGGTCGCTTGGTTCTGCCCTCCACATCCGCATTCAGCGCAGTACAGAAGCCAAGCAGGGAGTGTCAGGGGCTCCCCGCCTTGGGGAGGCGGCGAGGAAGCTGAGAGAAGGTGGCGTGTGTGGGGCTCCGTGTGTTTCGGGAAGTGGCGGGAGAGGAGGACAGTCTGACTAACCTCGTGTCCTGCTCTCTCACCTGCAGCACTTCGAGGCCCTGGGGGCCGGTCCATCATCAACGGAAACTGGGCTGTGGATCCCCCTGGGTCCTACACGGCCGGTGGGACTATCTTCCGGTACAACCGTCCTCCTCGAGAGGAGGGCACCGGGGAGAGTCTGTCAGCCGAGGGCCCCACAACCCAGCCTGTGGATGTCTATGTGAGCTTGGAGCCTGGGGAAGCTGGGCTGCTGGGGAGGCAGGCCTTTCCCTCTGAGGGCAAAGCTGGGGGTCTCAAGATGGGGGAGAAGGCTGGTGGTATGCCCCCCTCACATCCCCAAACATTCACTATCATCTCTTTTTCTCCCCAGATGATCTTTCAGGAGGAAAACCCAGGTGTTTTTTATCAGTATGTCATCTCTTCACCTCCTCCAAACCCTGAGAACCCCACCCCAGAGCCCCGTATCCCCCAACTGCAGCCTGGTGAGACCTCAATCCCTAGACCTAGAAGGAGGGGAGAGGCTGAACCGGGGAGCTCCGAGGCCGTGGGGCTGCATCTGATTTGCTTACTCCACTTTCCCTGCACAGAGATGTTAAGGGTAGAGCCCCCACCAGCTTCAGCACCCCGCCCTGCCCGCACCCCAGGCACCCTCCAGCGTCAGGTGCGGATCCCCCAGATGCCTGCCCCACCCCACCCCAGGACTCCCCTGGGGTCTCCAACTGGATACTGGAAACGAGTGGGGCACTCTGAGTGCTCCGCATCCTGTGGAAAAGGTGAGACTTCATGCACCAGTCTGTATGCCTGGCACCTTTAGCCCAAATCCCCAGCTTGGCGCTCCTGATCTCATATCCGGGATCATGGGTGCACACCTCGACTCTGTGCCAGTCAGACTCCAATGCCTTGGACCACACTCACCATCCCGCCTCCCCTGGCTTCCCTCTCCCTACCTTCAGGTGTTTGGCGCCCTGTCTTCCTCTGCATTTCTCGTGAGTCAGGAGAGGAACTGGATGAACGCAGCTGTGCCTTGGGCGCCAGGCCCCCAGCCTCCCTAGAACCCTGCCATGGTCCCCCATGCCCCCCATAGTGAGTATGACCCACAGGGAGTGTCAGGATCCTCAGTTGCCCTGGGCTGCCCGTAGGATCTCACCTGGACTGTGCACTCAGCACAAGATGTCCTAGCTGCAGAGAGACAGAATTCCATTAGAAAGGCCGACATTCCATAGACAGCAAGAAAACCCTGGCAGCCTGAGCTCCACGAGGAAACCCAGGCTCCAAACACTAAATATGCCCCCTCTCCTCTGAGGGGTCCCCACCCCGAGTCAGTCGTCCCTCTCCCTGAACATGGCAGCCCCACACATCTCTTTTTTTGCCATCTGTGTCTCTGTCTCCTCCCGCCCTGCCCATGCCCACAGCTGGGAGGCTGGCGAGTGGACGTCCTGCAGCCGCTCCTGTGGCCCTGGCACCCAGCACCGCCAGCTGCGCTGCCGGCAAGAGTTTGGTGGGGGTGGCTCCTCAGTGCCTCCAGAGCGCTGTGGACATCTCCCCCGGCCCAACATTACCCAGCCCTGTCAGCTGCGCCTCTGTGGCCACTGGGAGGTTCGTTCCCCCTGGAGCCAGGTGAGTGGGACTAGGCAAGGAGTCTCTTGGAGGGGGAAGGATCCTAGAGGAGTAGGTACCAGTCAGCTTTTTTCCAACTTCTTTTTAATCAGCAGAAACTTTATAACAAGATCTCACATGGACCCCCAATCTATCAGTCAGATAAGAGACTGAACAGGCGTGGGGGGCCCAGAGCACCAGGCTCAGCCTGCTCCTCGAGCCACAAAGCCATGTAACTCCTGAGCTAGGGATCAAAGGCAGATCTGGTTCAAAAGCCATGGAGGCTGGCAAGGAAACCTGGGAAACCCACTCCTTGGATCCCCCTCATCCCCTCAGTGCTCTGTGCGGTGCGGGCGTGGCCAGAGGAGCCGGCAAGTTCGCTGTGTTGGAAACAACGGTGATGAAGTGAGTGAGCGGGAGTGTGCTTCAGGCCCCCCGCGGCCCCCCAACAGAGAGGCCTGTGACATGGGGCCCTGTACCACGGCCTGGTTCCACAGTGACTGGAGCTCCAAGGTAGGCCCCACACCCCCTTCGCTAAGTCCCACATCCCTGGTGCTCCACACCCAGGACACCCTCTCAGAGCCTTCCCAGCACAGCTGAGTAAACATTTATTGAGAAAGCACCTACTGTGTGGAAGACACTGCTGATGCTGGGAACTCAGAGATAAGTGAGAAAAACTTACATTAGGGTCCTGGAGCCCAGGCAAAGTTTCCCCTTATCTGGCTGGTACCCCTGGGGGCATTCCCTCACTCCTGGGGTCAGGAACCATGATGCGCCTGTCCTCAGCCCCCTGCTCTTCCCCTGTTCATCATCAGCTGCCTCCCATCACACAGCCTGCTCTGCTTCCTAACAGTGTTCAGCTGAGTGTGGGACAGGAATCCAGCGACGTTCTGTGGTCTGCCTCGGGAGTGGGGAGGCCCATGGAGTGGGCCAGGAGGAAACAGGAACAGGAACCAGTGAGCAAAGCTGTGCACCAGGGAGCCGCCCCCCTGACATGCGTGCCTGCAGCTTGAGGCCCTGTGAGATGACATGGTGCTGGTACACGGGGCCCTGGACTGAGGTCAGCTACGAGCCGGGGAGGGGGTGCCTGTCAGTGGGGTTCCATGTGGGCATTGGGAGATCCCTGTTCTCCCCCTTACATACCCTGCCCTTCCCTACATCAGTGCTCCTCAGAATGTGGCTCTGGCACACAGCGTAGAGACATCATCTGTGTGTCCAAACTGGGGACTGAGTTCAATGTGACATCTCCTAGCAACTGTGCCCACCTGCCCAGGCCCCCCGCCCTGCAGCCCTGTCAGGGGCAGGACTGCCAGGACCGATGGTTTTCTACAACCTGGAGTCCGGTGAGTGCCTGGCTCCCTTGCCCTGCTCAGCGTGGATGTCAGGGAAGGGGAGGCTCCTCTCCCTCTACCTCCTTCTGTGCCCCAGGATAAGGCCAGCTGCGGTTTAACATTGTCCCACTTCCTGTAGACTTGGAGGACAGGTGGTCCCTCTCCATGTGGGATTTCATAATGCTCCAGGAACGTACCCCACCCACACACACTCCTTTCAGAGATGGAGGAGGCCTGGGGTTCAGGAGGAGCCTGGTGCACAGCAGAGGTCTGATATGATAGCCGGGGTCTCCCCAGTGTTCTCGTTCCTGCCAGGGGGGCATTCAGACAAGGGAGGTCCAGTGCCTGACTGCCAACCAGACCCTCAGCATCCGATGCCCTGCTCACCTGCGGCCCTCCAGGAAACGACCCTGTAACAGCCAACCCTGCAGCCAGCGCCCTGGTAAAGAGCTCCTTCTCCCCAACCCCAAATAGAGTGGAGTTAGCTGAAGTGTGGGTGGAGATGAGAAAAGACCAGTGAGAGTGGGCAGCACACCTCCAGAGGGATGGATCTTGGTGACCGTCTTGTGCCCACTGGCCTCCTCTGTCCCCAGATGATCAATGCAAGGACAGCTCTCCACATTGCCCTCTGGTGGTACAGGCCCGGCTCTGCGTCTATCCCTACTACACAGCCACCTGTTGCCGCTCTTGTGCCCATGTCCTGGAGCGGTCTCCCCCGGAGCCCGCCTGAAATGGGTCCGGAAGACCCTCTCCTCATGGTTTTCTCATGCTCCCATCAGTCACTCATCAATCAGCTCACTCTGTACCCTCTGGCTCTTCAGCCTGTCCTAGTCTCACCAGAGATGTCCCCCAGGGTGGTTAAAGGTGGCAAGATGACTTACAGTGACTGTCAAGATCAGTGGTTGGGTCTGTGTGGTGGTGTGATGGTGTGTGTGCACATGTGCGCCCAAATGTGTCTCTGGGCCTGCATGGATGTGTGTGCACTCATAGGTGTGTATCACTTCTCAAAAAGAGGTTAGACTGAGAAGGAATGGGGAGGGGACAATGCCTGTGTCCCTGAGACTTTTCAAGGCTGAGAGGAAAGCAAGTTTACAGCTCCTTAGTAATCTGAACTGCTTAGCAACTGGCTTCTCCATCAGTTCCAACATTGTGCCCTAAACCTCATTTCTCATGTTCAGGCCTCATATCTTCGAAACCACCCTTTTGTCCTCTGACCCCTTCTCCCCTTACCTAGTCTCTCTGTCCCTACCTCTCTCAATTAGCTAGGGATGGGGGTCACCCCAGGAAGAGAGACTGCCTCCCCAGAGCAGGGACCAGCTGGGCAGGGGAAGGAAGAGAGAAAGGTTAGAATAAGACACCCTTGCCCCTGCTTCCGCTCCCCACCTCCTAAAATGGTTCCCACCCCAGAACTAATTTATTTTTTATTAAAGATGATTATGACAAATGAGAAACAGGCTCTTTATTGTCCTCATGGGAACCCAGCCATACGGGCCACCTAAGCAAGCAGTGTGAGGTCAGAATGAAGGGTGGGAAGGGGCCCAGCACTTAGAGCCCAGGCGGGGAGAGTTTGGGTCCAGAAAAGGGAATGAGTGAGCCCCAGTCACTGCCTTGGTCAGAGCGACAGGATCCTGGCCCTGCAGGTTGGGCACTGACCACTAGAGGTCACCACTTCTCCCAGCTTAGGTATGGAGTTGAGAGCTTGGGTCCAGAGGTGAGGAAAAAACTGCGTAGTCTCTGGTGGGTTTCTTGGTAGGCTGAGTCTTTCTGTAAAGACTCTTGGAATCTAGCAGCACTTCTTTTAATTTGTAGCCGAGCTGAATGGCAGCTGGCTTTTCAAGGGTTTTTTTTCCTGTTCCCTTCTTTCCCCCTGCCTTCCTGCCTCCCCCATCCTTTCTGTTATTATCCATTTCCTTATTAAGCTCTTGGTTTATTGCTTTTCACTGGGTGAGGGGAAAGGAAGTGATTTCCGGCCCCCCCTTCCCTCAGCAGTAATGGCTGGAGGAGGCGGAGCCTTGCCTGGCTCTCCGGGACTTGGGAGGGCGTAGATGCAGGAGGAGCCATGGCAGTACAGGATGTCCTGCCAAAGACACATTCTTCAGAGATGCCTCACCCTAGTCTCCTCCCTCCCCCACCCGTTTCATCTCAAGGTAAATAGCTTGCTAGAGGTGGTGTGAGAGCCAGCAGTCTTTTCCATAATACACATCCTCTCCCTGACCCCTACAATTCTGAGGTCTGAATCCAGGTCTCCACTTCTGGAAGCCATACTTCCTAGGGGTCCCTCAGCCTAGGAAGGGGGGCACTTCAACAGAACCAGACTCCTCTCCCCGTTGGAAGCTTTCCTCCCCCGATCCCTGCCCCTCCACAAGTATCGCTGAGGAAGACCATTAATAAAGGCCGGCAGAAACAGTTGAACTGAGTGACTATTTCCTGAGCACACCCGGACCCTGTGAAAGACGCCAGCCTTGCCTGAGAAGGCAGGACTTCTCTCTCTAGCAGCTCCCTCATGTCATCCTCTTGCTCAGGCTTTCCCTGGGTTGGAAGTGGCTGAGAAGGAAGACTTTGGACAACACCTTGGGAGGAGGGCGGTTGAGGAAGGAGGCAAAGGGAATGGAGGAAAGGAAAATGAAACTGACTTTAGCCCAGGGCGAGGAGCAGGGAAAGGGGGTTCAAGGAAAGCCTGTCTCTGCCCGGCCTAGAGGGAGGTGTCAGGTGTGTTCCTCTCTCTGGTGAACCTGTTAGGGGATCAAAGATGTGGGGAACCAGGGAAGTGGGACCTGAGTGAGCCCTGTAGATACTGAGAACTGAAGGCGGAGTCCTAAAACCAAGGGAGGCCCTCCCCCAGCGATTCCTGGAAGCTTCGCTGGCTGGGCGGTGGCCCCAACTCAGCTGACTTCCCCGAACAAGTTCCTCCTCTCTCTTACAGAGCCTCACAGGGCTGTTGCTGGGCAGGTCTGGCGTTTGGCCTGAGCCTGAGAACCAATCACAGGTGTTGAAAGCAGCCACAGCCCCTCTTAGAGCTCCCCCCCCCCCCCCCCCCCCCCCCCCCCCCCCCCCCCCCGGCTTCAGGCTTCATCACCGCCTTTCTCTTTCTGATAGCCCCCGAGTTCCCTCATGGCCTCCAGCCTCTGACTTCTAAGGAGGTGGGCTTTCATCTGGGGATTTGTCCCCTTTCCCCTCTCATTTTAAAGCTAGGGCCACTGCTACCCCTAAGGAGTCTTTCCTCTGGTCACTGAAGTCAGTATGAGGTCAATGTGGAAATTTTCAGGAAGGGGAACCTGACCCCAAGCCGTCCCTTTTCCTGGCCCCTTAGAGGGGGGTAGTGTGGCCAGACACCTCTTTGTTGACCTCTGAAACAATCTAGAAGGTCTTGGGAGAGAGGAAGCTGCAACCCAAGGCCAAGGAGATGTGGTGGAGGGGCCCCTAGGTTTGGCGCACTGAGGGGAGTTTAGGGAAGGACTCAGAGGAACTGGACCCCTGAGAACTGAGGTGGGGGTGGGGTGACGATAGGAACAATCTCGATATGCACAAGAGAGATCAAGCATGCAGAAGGCCAGTGAAAGGCTGAGGGCTCCTCATTTTGAGTGCTGGGGGAAGGGACTGTGGTTCTCTATCAGTGTACTTAGGGGTGAACCTGTGAGGTCCCGGTTCAGCTGGGTCAGAATTCCTCCCCCCTCCCAGCTTCCCCAGGGTAATTACCCACCCAATTAAGCTGCAGCCTTCAGTCTAAATTTACCTCCTAGACTTCCCCAACCCCAGGGCCTCCCTGCAAGCAGGTGTTCACAGCTGCAGGGGTGGGTCTGTGGAGACCCATACTCTACTCATACAGATATGAGTCAGCCTCACTGGTAACTAGGACTGAAGCGGGGCACGAGAACCCAGTCGCTGGCTCGCAGCATGAGCGTCTCGGCCTTAAGACACCCTCTCTCAGGAGCCCTTTACTGGAGTGCTATGGTCGGAGGATCTGGATAGACCTCAAGGGCAGGACGAGGGCAGAGGGATTAGAGTAAGAACAAAATGCAAGGAGAAGCTCCCCTCAAGGTTCTCTCCAACCAGAGCTTTCCCCTTCTCCCCAGTTTTACAAATAGAGACTTCATTTTAATTTAACACCCTTCTCCACCAGAGTCAGCTGAATCAGGGAGACCTTTCCTCTCCTTGAACCATGAAGAATCATGCTAGACTAGCGATTATAGTCTGGGGGTGTGTGTGGTGGGGCTGGGGATTCCTACGTTCCCTCTCTCTCCTACCAACATCCCTCAAATCCACCACCTCTGGTGCTGGGAGTCAGCCTGGTGTGGAAATCAAAGAGGGGGCTTATTTGTCACAGACAGGTGATGAAGAGGTGTCAGCTTTGAAGGGTGGGAGGCACCTTCTACAGGAAGTAGTCTCAGGAAAGTACCTAAGTTTAAGTCTGTCAACAAGAGAGATAAACAGTTTGGGTTAACCTCAAACTAGACAGCACAAATCCTGAATCTGAGTTTGGGCTCCTTGACCCAGGAGACTGGGGAAAACTTTACAGCGGGGAGTTTCAGGGCTGAGGTCTAAAGGTGGAAAAGTCTTGAGGGGAGCATGTGCAAAACTAGGCCAACACAAGGGACGCATGAGCCATGGCAGTCAGATCCTAGGGAACCAATCAGCCACTTCAGCTGAAGGGAAGGTGCAGAGATGGCCAGGAACCAGACAGGTCAGAGCATTTATTGGTGGGCACCAGAGAGCTGTGTTTGAGTGGCCTGGGAAAGCACCTCAGTAGTTGGAGGAGGCATGAGTTCCACGTCAGGAAGGTCCCAGGCTGGGGTTAGGATGTGTGGGGGCCGTACTCTTCTGAGCCTTGCCTGAATCTAAGAGACAGCTCTACAGAACTTTGAAGAGGAAAAGAAACTGGGGGAAAGAGGGTTGGGCTCCTCATAAAAAGGAGCAGACTGGGTCCCTGGGATCCTTAGGCCCAAAAAGGCAAGGTGGCAAAGGCCCTGCCCTCGATGGGAGGGGCAGAGTAAATCTGCTCCTGGAACAGGAGAACCCTTTCTTTCATGTCTTCCTCGCTCGCGGCACTTCTATTGATTCTTGGTTGCCTGCCTCTTTCATCACATAATAAGACTCCTTTTTAGCGCTAGCAGAAGAGTGGGCAAGCTTTTTCCCTAAAGAACCAGAGTAAATATTTTCAGCTTTGCAGGCCTTAGAATGTCTGTTGCAACTCCTGGGCCCTGCTGTTGCAGCGCGAAAACAGCCATAGACAATATGTAAACACATGGGCGTGGCTGTGTTCCAGGCAAACTTTATGACATTGAAATTTTAATTTCATATAAATTTAACGTCTCACATGATATTATGTTTTTCAAACGTTTAGAAACGCAAAAACCGTTCTTAGCGCGCGGGCCACACAAAACCAGGCACTAGGGCAGGTTTGGCAGGCGGGTGGTTTGCAGACCCTGGGGTTTTTTCCATCTGCCTGGACTCTTGCTCTGAAAGTCCGGTTTGTGTCCCCTGTGAGCCTCCAAATACAGCTGGAGAACTTTTTAATTCAACGTCCTATCCACTGATGCCTGGTTCTCAGTGGCTTCTCCCAGGGAATTCATCGACTTGGAAATGGCTAAGAGAGTACACTTTTAAGGGAAATTCCTTACGTTTGTATAGTGCTTTAAGGTCAAGTACTTGTATATATCCTGTGTTTAAATCTTCACAAGAAGAAGACAGGGAAGGCAGTACTGTTAAACCCAGATTACAGGGGAGAAAATTAAGGTTTGAGACGTAGTCTTTTCACTTTTAAAATTCTACCTAATTCCTTTGTTCTTTTACTCAACTTCACTTCTACAGGGCACCTTCTATAAAATACTCAGTAATTGGGACCACAGTGATCCAGATCTTGGATGGTTTTGTTTTTGTTGTTGCTTTCAAATGTTGCTCATGACTTTTCAGCATTTTAGGAAAATCCTGTCTAAATTTTATTTTTCAACCCAGTTTCAAGGAGTTAAAAATCTTTTCAAATGAATCCAGTATTTGGGTCCAAGGAAATAATTAAATATACATGGTCTTTGTTTAAGGTTCACTGTCATGCAAACACAGGCTTATATATTACTAATTGACAGTTTTTTTCCTAGGACAAACTTTATCACTCACAGTGGTGTGTTATGTTAATATACTCTGTACTTAAAAGCAATGCAGCTGCATTTCTTTTTTAAATAACCTAGATCAGGGATCGCTTACTAAATCCCTATTCCGTATTTGATGATTTTCTTTCATATCCTTCTTGGTTCACAATGGAGAAAGAAAGATACAGAGACCTCTATCCTGTTGAGACCTGACCCCAACTACCAAACTTTGTGGGGGAAAGAGGCAAGGAAGCAGGTAACCACTGCTCCTCCCTATCATTACTAAGCTCCTCTGTAGAGCTGTTGTTCCTTAAAGCTGAAAACAAGCCACCTCATTTCAAAACACACATGCGTGCACACACACTGACAAAACTTCATTACATTTTGACACGAAGCTGTTTCCCTCTTTCTGTTTCTCTGCTTTGCCTCAGGAGGAACTTCTGAGAAATGAAAAAATGTCGCCTCCCACAGCCTGTCTGCAGTTTTGTTTTTACAAATGAGGAGGAGGAGAGGGTTAGAGGAAAGGAGTATACTGCTTAACATATAGTATTAATCCAAAACTTTACAAAGAGAAACACCCTTCTCGTAGCCCTTCAGCCAAGGCGGGCCCCACCTTGCCTGAGATCTGGGCTTTCAGGGTCTAAGAAAATACACAAGCCATCCTCCCAGGAAATTTCAGAAACAAAGCTGTGAAACCTGACAGCTGCTCCTTGCAGCAGCCCAGCTCCCCACTTTCCCACCAAGGACAGGAGCTGGGTGGGAGCTGCTCCAGGGAACCTCAGGAATGGAGGTGTGAGCTGAAAATGGAACGCCTGAAAGATCTGGGCATAGAGGTTCACGAATAAAATGCAAAAAATCCCTACCTTCCCCCCAAATCTGAACACCTGAGAGTCATATCAGCACAGTAGGGGGGAGACAATAAAATGTGTACCCAGATTTTCAAAACCAGCTCCTCCTACTAGAAAAGAAAGTTAACCTTTTTTGGGGGCATAGAATTAAAGGTGTTTCTTAAAATAAAGTCGAAAGCTCATTTTAATCCAGGATGAAACTTAACAGTTAAACATTCTTTTCCTTGGCTATTTCCCAGCACACCTTGTCCCAGGCTAACTTGAATAAACATACACGTGACCACATGAGGGCAGGAAGAAAACCAAGTGGGGGTGGTGAAATTCTGAATGGAATGTAGCCCCAGCTAGTTAGGGGGCCCGGGCTGAGACCTCTGGCACTGGCTGTGGATTTATACAGGCAGAGAAGCCCAAACAATGAGCTCATGGGCAAGAATGCAGCCCATGGGGAAGTCTGGGCAGTCAGAGCAAACTGGTTTTTTGAACTACGATGGGAATAGCTGTAACTGAGTCTCCCACGGGAACAGGATTAGGGAGAGTGGAGCCACCATTCAGTATCTTGGGGTCCAGTCAAATAACTTTTGGGGGCAAATTCAGAATAAAATCTGCAGAAAATTCTGTTCTGCAGGGAGCATAGCACTGCCAGGTCTGTATTAAAAACTTGGTTCCTCATTCACAATCGCAAGAAAAAGAATAAAATACCTTGGAGTAAATTTAACTAAGGAAGTGAAGGACCTATATAATGAAAATTACAAGGCCTTTCTGAGAGAATTGGATGATGACATAAGGAGATGGAAGGACATTCCATGTACATGGATTGGAAGAATAAACATAGTTAAAATGTCCGTTCTACCTAAAGCAATCTACAGATTCAACGCCATCCCAATCAGAATCCCAATGACATTCTTTACAGAATTAGAACAAAGAATCCTAAAATTCATATGGGGCAGCAAGACCCCGAATTTCTAAAGCAATCCTGAGAAAAAAGAACAAAACGGCAGGCATCACAATCCCTAACTTCAAAACATACTACAAAGCTACAGTAATCAAAACAGCATGGTACTGGGACAAAAAGGTGCACAGATCAATGGAACAGAACTGAAAGCCCAGAAATAAAACCACACATCTATGGACAGCTCATTTTTGACAAAGGAGCTGAGGGCATACAATGGAGAAAAGAAAGTCTTTTCAACAAATGGTGCTGGGAAAACTGGAAAGCCACATGCAAAAGAATGAAAATTGACCATTCACCAAAATAAACTCAAAATGGATCAAAGACCTAAAGGTGAGACTTGAAACCATAAGGCTTCTGGAAGAAAACGTAGGCAGTACACTCTTCGACATCAGTATTAAAAGGATCTTTTCGGACACCATGTCTTCTCAGAGAAGGGAAACAATAGAAAGAATAAACAAATGGGACTTCATCAGGCTAAAGAGCTTCTTCAAGGCAAATGAAAACAGGATTGAAACAAAAAAACAACGCACTAACTGGGAAAAAATATTTGCAAGTCATATATCTGACAAAGGCTTAATATCCATAATATATAAAGAACTCTCACAACTCAACAACAAAAAATCAAAAATCTTCTGAAGCCTTCTTGACCACCTTCTTTTTCCAGAAGTTGTCACTCTGCTTTGTCCCATCCCTTATAATACTTTCATTATAGCACTTTGTGCACTGTATTCTAATTATTTTTGTCCATGCTATCACTTCTACTAGATTGTGAGCTTTAACGTTTTGCCACAACTGCTTTCTCATTTTATGGATTCATTATGCATAAACTCTTCAGCATGTATCTCCTAAGAACAAGGACATTATCTTACCTAATCACAATATAATTAAAACACTCAGGAAATTTAACATTGATATGGTACTAACATATTGCCCATATTAAAATTTCCCTAATTGTCCCCATGTTCTTTATAGCTTTTTCCATCCAGGATCCAAAGATCACCCTGCATTTAGACGTCATGTTTCTTTCGACTGTTCCCTAATCTTTTTTTGACCGAGTTTAAGGGGAAGAATTATTTTCCTTATAATTCCAGCATCCAACAGTGTGTGGTACATAGTAAGCAGTGCACTGCCACGAAATGGATAAATGAAGAGACATCTGGCTGCCTAGAGCTCCAGTTCATTGTGGTGTTGAAACATTCTAATAAACTAAGGTAACCCCTGAACAGGGGATGAGGAGAGAAGGCAAAGTGAAAGTACAGAAACAAGCTATGGAAATGGATACTTGGAAGGGGTAAAATCCAGAGTAGTGTTCTTGGCCCTAACACATTTCCCAACATTCAGGAACTATTATTCTATGCAGATCAAGAATGGTACTGCAAAAGAGAAACCCCGGATAGTGTGGAAACAAAAGCCTGCCACAGGTATTCTTTTTTTTTTTTTTTTTTTTACCTCACAAGAATACTAGTAAAGACCACTTCATTCTCAGAGGTTGGTTCTATCTGCCTTTAGGCAGATTCCCAACCCCCATCTTTCCACATGCTTCACATAACTAAGATAACATTGTAACAACTTGGAAACTAAAGCAGAGGGACAGAGTTAAGTTTTCAAATCTTGAAACTGAGAAGTCTTTGAACAGTGTAGGAGGCTTCCAGATAAAGTTCTGTAAAAATGGAACAAGTGGAGCCAAAAAGGACTAGGATAAATTAAGAGACACTCAGCAGATCATCTTGAACTCCAGGAATTACCCGCCTGTGCTCTGGGCACCTGGCCAGAGCCATGCTACACACCAGTTGTACAAGTTATTTCACTTTAATTTTTGTAAAATCCTCCAGCCGTCACAACTGCTTTAAAGTTTTCTGAAAGGGAACAGTACGAAGAAAGGCTCTAAAGTTGCAAAACAGGAACTGAAAGAAAAAGTCTGGTTGAGTCAATTGAAGGGAAGTGTTGATTATTTTGACTCCCTCAGTGACTCATGTTACCTGGTTACCATTTGACCCATTTTTAAGGTGTTAAAACTAAGGAACATTGCCACAGAAATGGCTTTACATCACAACATGTCAATGGCATCAACAGTACTGCGAAGTGGACTCGAGCCAAGATTTGGGCCCTTGTGTCCTGTGCTACCGTCCCTCCACCCCTCTGCTTCTGAGTGCACTTGTACAAAACAGCTTCCTTTGTAATGATAACAGGATGCTGTCTTCTGGTAGTTAGGCTTCAGAAAAAGAGGCGCTTCTAAGCAGAAATGCACTTTTAAATGCACAGACAAAACCTGAATGAGGGAAAGCACTGAATACTGTGTGCACAATTAGCATGTGGTGCTCAGGGCTTAAAACCAACATGCAAAACTCATATTTGCACATTGCCATGGTGATTCCACTCCGTCCAAAGCAGCTGAAAATAAAGACAGGATAGGGTTCCTGAAATGGACTTGCTTATTCTCACCTCCTTTTGGGGAAAGTGTACAAGTACTGAAACATTAGTATCAAAACTCCGTGGATGTTAATTCTTCCAGCTCCTTCATCTCAAAAGGATGAGTCAGATGGGGAGACAGAGTAATAACTGCTGTACTGAACCCTCTTACATCAAAATTCTATCAACACTTGGTGACCGTAGGAAAAATCAGCAAAGGGATTTTGAACTTTGCTTTAAAAAGTAGGAACTACTTAAAGTACAGCAGTAACATATTTAATTAAAAACTTAACATCTCTAATTTGAATGAAAGAAGGGGTTATTCTGAAGGGAACTGTCCTTTGCTGTGAGGCAAATCAGCTTTATGGGGCTTTTGCTTGGTAATTCACCTATACTTATTTGCTCAGCTGACTTCCCCAAAATGCCTGCCTAAGAGGGGGAAGGAAGACAGGCATTGATTAGAAAACACCCATATCACACCTTGTATTTGAAAAAAAAGATTTATTATTCTCTTCTGAGGAAAAACAGGAAGTTAGGGAAACACACTACATTGTACAGCCCACATTAATCTGTAGTTGGTCCTAACCCTTCCTAGCACAGCTGTCAACAGCATTAGCTGTTGAACTAGAACCTAGGTATTCACTCCCGACAGAATGTACAGACCACATCGAGTACTGTATGTTTTTCCCTGAGAGAAGCATCAGACAGAAACTGCTGAGAGAGCCATCTTTCCAAGCAGCCCCTCCCTGTCCATTTCGGAGGACTTGCCTGGACTATGCAGCCAGTCAGCACTTAGAACATGCGCCTCTTCCCCCTATAAAACCACCCATCCTTCCTCAAAGCACTCGGGCTCCCTAAGCCCTCATCGCCCATGACCCAAAACGTCAACTGACTTCCTCATCCACACTGCAGCAGTCACACCTAGTAAACTGGGAAGTGAGGCTCCCAAAACTCCACCAATCTACATCTGTGCGCTTATTTCCACCACTGGATATGGGGAGACAGGCTTTTTAGTCATCTTAACCAGATCTTAAGATTAACTAAAAACTACATAAAGTGCTTTTAGGTCCTTAGAGATACAGACATGATATAAATAAGTGGTTAATGAGTCAAGAACGATAAATACATGGGTAGACAGCTCTAGCTAGATGACCTTATGGCTCCGAGATGGGCAGGCAGGGCAATTCTTCTCTATTACATTCTTAGTCATTTTATTCATGTCTATTTTTATCTGGAGTCCACAGACTAAAGATCACATTGAGGCTGAAACTTTTAAATGACCCTAGTTCCACTATATAAGCTTTCTTCAGTTTAAAGTAGCTTTTATATAACTTTGAGGTTTAACAGAGCCCACCTCTTTTTCTATCTTTAAGTGAGCACATTCAAATACAACTGAAGCTAGAGAAAGTCACATAAGATGTTGTTCCCTCCTCTGAAAACTCCTAAGGGGACTCCTCCCACCTCATGACCCTTACTGTCACTGCATCCATTGAACTACCACTTAAAGACGAAGGTCTGTGGACTCCTGGGGAGGGTTATTTAAGGTTCCTAGTTGGGGTTCCTAGTGCCAAAAACTAAAAGGGCTAGTTAAGAGTTCAGGGATGGCAGGGTAAACACATAAGAACTGATATATCTGTAGAGGGAGCAGAACAAGCACCAAGTATTTCAAGGAAGGATAGGAAATAAACTAAGTTTAACAGAACATCGAGTCTGAAATCCAAAGAGATGCCAATGCAAAAATTCAAAACAAAATTTGGGAATCATTAATAGAAATGAAACAATCATACTTGTTTGACATATTAGGCTTAGACCTGTGTTTAACAAGCAAGCCTAATGATAGCACCATGGTTACACTATGGCCTGCTTTTCCAGGCCACCATCGTACAATTTATTAAGCAAACAAGGGATCAAATGTCTCTCATGCACCCGATGTGATCTTTTTATATACATACTAATAAGTCCCATTTGGAACAGCTGAAAATCTTTTAGCAAAAGCTTTGAAGATGAGCTCATGAACTCAGTTTAAATTTCACCAGTTAAATTAGGTCAAACGAAAGGAACTCAAATGAGTAGTTGCCCAATCAGAGCCCATTATTTGTAAGCCATCAGCCTGCACGTCCCCACCTCCCCCAAAACCCCTTAAAACTCCACGTTGAATCAATTATCAAACACCTACATGTAAGGAAGCGAAAGGATTAATTTCCACCCCTCAATTTCTCAGTCCCAGGTTAAAACAAAACAAAACAAGAAAACTACCTAAGAAATACTTACCAAAATCAGATAGGAAAATTAAAGCCTGCATAGTTATGAATCGGAATTGTTCCACTACAACCAGGTTGCATACAATTACATCAACTGGTTCTGTATATAATCTAGAACTGGCCAGGACAAAGTTTAGAATAGAAAAGCTGTAAGAAATAGGCTCCTAACTAGACAAGTCATGAATTTCAAAGACGTATGAAAAAAATAATGTAAATTCAAGATGCTCCCTCCCTTTACATTTCAAAGAAATAGACTTTCTGTAAAAATATATACAATTTTTACTGACAAATACATTTACAAGTTGTTTTTGTCTTAAAAATTGAGCCCTAAGTCAAGTACTCTTGGCCATTACGAGGCTAATAAACTAAGAATCACTCAATTGAAGCCTGTTCTACTTTGGCAGAACCAAGTCCTGAGCACTTGAATTTTCTATTCTGCAGTTAGTATGCCTGGGAAAGCGAAGTAGAGAGAGGAAAAAAGCTTCCCTTTACACTCTGTTGTACAGTACTGAGGCTTCCACTCATAGCTCTATTCCTTGTAGCTTAAATCCATTTTACACAGTTCACTGACATTGTTAGTGCTTCTCTTTTAACACTAGAGGAAGTTGAACTCAGTGGGCGCATTTAATGAACTCTTACGACTAGCCTGGCTACTGGCCTCTCTCCTGTTCTAGAGAAGGAAATTAAGTCTTCCCTGCTACCATCTTGTCTAAATCTAAAAGTCCTCCTCCAAGGCCTCCCAAAGTTTGCCTCTTTCTGAAATTGAACTTTGCTTCTTTCAGACAATGACTCTTCAAGGGGCACTACTTTTCCCATTATTTATTCCTGTTAGCCATAGTCCTCCTGCCACTTGCTTTTCTATGTTGCTTGGAGGTTACAGCCTGGACATCCTGAAGTCCAACTTCATAAATACATTTGATTTCACAGCAGATGTCTTGGTTTTGGGTGGCTGGAGTTGGTTAAGAGTCAATTATTGCACTTAAAGGCTATCTTATTAGATATGCCAAACCAGCGCCTACTCCAGCAACACCTGCAAAAGCCAGCAGCACATTTCTGATGCCACCTTCTAGGTCCTCTACATGGAAGAACTCCACAAACCCATCCTAGAAAACAAAAAAGAAAAGCACACTTTCAAGTATGGGTTTCCAGTGGCTTAAAAACATTATTTACAGAGAAAAGATGAATTAAAATATCTATGGTTCCCCCCAAAATGCAGCAATGTACCAATTATTATTTATTCTGGGGGTGGCAAAAAACACACTATTCAGTTAAGGGGGCGTGGCACCCAGGAACGTAGTTTATTACCCCCAGGTGATACTTAGTATTCATAATTTCAACCTACTGGTGTGAAGAGTACCAAGCTAAACTACAACAAAATACCAAAAGCGAAGACTTAACCACCAGTAAAATAACCTAGAGAACCAGGATTTTTGATGCAACTATTGAAGACACCAATACCACTATCTTCATGGACCTACTACTTAAATTAACATGAAGCAACCAGACGTCCATAAGTTAGATCTTGAAAACTGAGTTGCGCATCACAAAAACCCTTAGATATCTCCACTTTCTCTATAAAATTCTCCATTCCATTTCCAC
This sequence comes from Equus asinus, assembly GCF_041296235.1. Lineage (NCBI taxonomy): Eukaryota > Metazoa > Chordata > Mammalia > Perissodactyla > Equidae > Equus > Equus asinus. The sequence goes on from NC_091814.1 coordinate 13,131,460, forward strand.
TCCAAGGCCCCACTTCAACCTTAAAACAAACTTACCCAGCCTCTTTGTTTGACTAGCCAGTCTCGTTTTGTCCTTACGAGGACATCTGTGATGCTTTCTGCTAATGGTTCGATGCAGCTTTCTTGGTTTATACTCTTCAAGTGTTTGGCCACAAAGGCACCAAAAGAAATAAGAGTCACAATCCTGCCCCAGTTTGTCACTCCGTCACTGAAAACGTGGGCCATCACTCGAGACAAAGATTTGACATCGTCTTCATTTTTGATATCCAGTTTCCGAAGCATGCCTGGGAGGAAGAAAGCATGCAGGTTCTCACGGCCTCCTTTGTCTAAACCAGGCACCATTCGCCTGCCCACCCACGGAGGGCGAAATGGCTATTTGGGCTCTACAGAACTCAGGCCGACCCCACTCGAAAATTGACATCCCACCCTTTCCGGGCTTTGAACAGAGCTGCCATTTCCAAAGGAATCAAGATGGGCGGAAACAGTGACTCATGGCCACAAATATTCTGGTTTCGGAAATAGATGAGAATCGTTTCTACACTGACTCGTTTCGGTTTCCACCCGCCCAAGGCGGGTGAGTCCAGGGCCCGATGGAAAAGGGGAGCGCGGCCTTCGTGACCAAGCCCCTTACCTTGGAAGGCCGTCTCGTGATTGCGCTGCACTCCGTCCCCGACCCGCCGCAGGGTCTCTAACGCCTTCCGGCTGGCGGCCCCAGACCCGCCCATTGGCTTCGTGTCCTTGGCGCCGGTAGCCTGTTCCCGAAGGTAACGAGAGATAATCTCCAGCGATTGCCGGTACAACTCGTCCTCCTCCTCCTCTGCTGGGGGCGGCGTCGAGGGGAGCGAGCCGTCCGTGCAGGGGCCACTGCTGGCCTCCCGGACAAACTCCAGCAAGGGCAGGACAGCCGGCCGCTTCCCGAGAGGCTCCGGCTCGTACCCGTCCAGCTCCTCCTCGGGCGACATGATGGCGTCGGCGGCCGGGGCTTCCATCCCCTCAGGCGGCGACGCGCAGCGGGTGGGCGCGAAGAAACGCAGCCTGGAGG